>NW_027507764.1:275986257-277251678 GCF_037356315.1 Lithobates pipiens
ACATTCAGGCCATGTGCTGGGACAATCATGACATCACACATGTGAGGAGTCTGAGGACAGATGCATACATACACACTATACAGTAATACAGTGTAGTTGAAGTTCACTCACTGGGGTTCTGCTCTGCAGATGGCATCCGATGAATTTGTCCAGAACAAACCCCGCCTCCAAGCCTCCAGATATCACCACTCACCAGGCACTGACTACTCCGATCGGCTGTAGTATGTCTGCATGTGAGTGACACCTTCCGCTGTATAGGAGAGGTGATAGAACACCGGGAGGGAGAGCTGGCTCCTGCAAGTGACACAGGGGTCAGGGGTCACATGATTAGACTCGGATACAAATCACAGTCACTGAAATTCAGTGACTGAACCATCTATGGGCAGAGCTGGCAGGACTGAAAGAGACCAGAGACACAGGTCACTGGTGTAATCATAGTGGCGCGCAGCAGCAGGGGAAGTGTTTGTTTCTGTTCTGTCGGCAGACTCAGGACATGTCCCCCAGTGCTGCGCTGCGCCTCTAATGATACTACAGGTGGACGGAGCGCCTGCCTGAGTACATGTGACATTCTGCAGGGGCGCCGGGCGGCATCCCCTGCATTATACAGCACCGCACCTCCACCGAATACCTACATAACACGGAGACTGGTGGGGGACAGGGATTAGAGAAACCAGCAGCCAGGTGCCCTAGGCAGCAGTGCGCCCTAGGCGATTGCCTAATTCGCCTAGTGGTAGCACCGGCCCTGGCCGCTCCATAAGTAGATTCCAATATGGCTCAAAAAATAAGTGTAAGGGCGACCATAGTGTAGTAATTTTTAAAATCACAAAAATGTATTCACAACTCAAAATTACTCACAAACAGCCAAGGTGAGTCAAACAGTAACAACAACAGAGCTACGAGCGAACCGCTCGGGTGCAGGCGTCACTTCCGGTCTCCGTATCCTACGCGTTACGTCACTTCCCGTGACTTTAACTGGAATGCCTGGAGCGGCTACATGGACGGTGACTAAAGAGTAGCTACTTGAAGTCCCCCCCCCCCTGTGATTCCCTGTGTACCTCTGAGAAGGCTGCAGAAACGCTGTATACTTTACAACGGTGAGGTAATTACCTAGTGTGTGCACTAAAACGTGGAATCACGGAGTAGAGGAAGAGTCTTCATGCACTTTACAAGCACTGAGCCACCTTATAATTGCATTTGATACTTTCACTGGACTTTGTTCACTTAGCCAGATTATTGTGTGTTTTAACTTGTTCTATGTTTATTATATGCACTCAGCACTTTTGATGCAACTTTGATCACTATTTACACTTTGTTGTGCATGACATTTTGTTGTTCATGAAGTTGTGGTTCTATATATATGCACACTAGATTTATATGAGCACCTTAGTTGGGGATATTCTTCCTGATTACACCACGTTGTGTTTGGCCATTTCACTTATATGTGGATTTATTTTAATTTTAATTTTAGATGTATATATGAGTAGTCTTCAACATAGAATCTTTTTGGCCTCACCCCAAGGGTATCTGAGGTGATCACGCACCATTAGGTCACACATATTTATTTAGTAATAAGTCACTTCCGGGAGGCGTGGCTTAGCGAATGGCGGTGTAACGTGTGTGTGCTGACTCTCCCCCTCCAGCGTCCTGCTGAGAAGCCGATGGCAGCCCGCAGTTCGTGATGACCGTTGATCTGCTAAGAGAAGCTGTGGTATTTGATGTTTCCCCGCTGAGCGCTCCTGTTTGTACACAACGCTCGTTGAAACTCCGCTGGACCCGCTGTGCCTCTAGGCACATCCGCGCTGTGCTGTGTTGTGCCTTCCCCCCCTGCTGGGAATCAATCCGGTCGGTGCGGTGGGTGGACGGGCGGCTCGGCAGTGTGGCAGAGTGTGTGGCAGAGGAGGGAGTGGAGGAGTTGGAGGAGCAGATGTGAGAGAGAGCGGAGGCGGAGGTGGACGTGAGTGTCATTGTGAGAAGCCAGCCCTGGGAGCAACAGGGCTGCTAGTGCTGCTGGTGTTTCATCTTTCTGCCTAGATCCATCCTATCCCTCCCTACCCATTCAGCCCATTGTAAAGATAGGAGCCCTGGGAGAATTGAGAGAAAGCAAGCTGGCTGATGGAATCTGCAGGTCTGGAGGTACAGAATTGAAAGAAGTATACAGCATATGGAGAGGTGAGCCTATGTTTAACTGTTGGAGAAGTGCTGAATCTACACTATCTCATATACTGAATTAAGACTGAGTTAAGACTATTAAAGAAGTCTATGGTGAAGCCATTGCTAAAAAACAGTTGGAGAGTGCTATATCTACACTATCCTATATACAGGGCTGATACTGATATATAGGGCATTGCCTCTTTTTTTCTTTTTCCTAAATCTGGACTTTGACTCCTCACTGGGGATGCACAGTATAAGGAGAAAAAGAGAGGAAAAAAACGCGCAAAAGGAGTTATCCCAACAGGAGATTAAAGGTTTTTTTCCGAATACACGAGCAGCAACAGCTCGGGCGTCCACGTTAGAGACTAGGGAGACAACTGGTATTGAGATCCCAATGGCAGCACCTCGGATGAGTCTCCCATTATCACCAGATGCAGCATTGGACATAAATCAGGCCCGGGCAAGACCTGAAATGGGGTCAGAGGCAGGATGCTGGGGAATAATGGGGGAACCCTCAGGCGGTATGGATTTAAGATCAGTAATGCAAGCCCTCCCAACTCACCAAGAAATAGAGGCCCTGAGAACAATTATGCAGGCTCTTCCAACGTGCCAAGAAATGGAAGCCCTGGTGTCCCGATTGGAGGAGGGACACAGAAGGGAAATGCAAGCAATACGGTCAGAGGTACAGGCTTTAACAGAAAGGGTAAATGTGGAAACATCAGCTTTCAATAGTATAGAGGAAAGGGTGTCCAAATTAGAAAGAGAGCAGATAGCACAGACGTCCATCACACAACTAAAATTTGAAGCGGCTGAAGACCAAAGCAGGAGAAACAATCTCAGATTTAGAGGCCTCCCCGAAAGTATTGAGGAGGATCATCTACACAGGACTGTGATCTCTATCTGCCATAACCTGGGGGTTAATATGGCCCCAGGTGAAATTGAATTTGACAGACTTCACAGAGCTCCAGGCCCACGTGCTATAGACTTGTCCAGACCGAGGGATGTAATCGGGTGTCTACATAGATATGCTCACAGGGAGATGATTCGTCGGAAAGCATGGGATGTAGGCCCGATAGCTTATGATGGCGCCAAGATCAGTATTCTACCGGACTTATCAAAAGCTACTCTACAGCGGAGGGCTCAACTGCGGCCAATACTGGAGAAAATAAAGTCCTCGGGGGGCACCTACCAATGGGGATACCCAATCTCCCTGACGGTTAAAAGGGGAGGGGCCTCTTTTGTGCTTTCATCTCCACAGGATCTACCGGCTTTATTTTCCTTTTTGGAAGCTGATGGGTGTGAGGTGCAAGATTGGCTTCAGCCTATAAAGAAAAGACGTGTAAAAGAGGGGGCTTTAAGGATTGATGGTGAAAAAGTCTTGATTGGTAGTAAAGAAGCAACTGCACAGCGAATAGCTGATGCGGGCTCCTTACCCTAGGTCAATGTGCTATAAGAGAATAAGGTTTATGTATATATATTGGGTGATATCTTCCCTATCGTTAAGGGCCAGGGTACAGTATGACCCTGGATAATTTACTTTACTTTACATAATATATATAGGACGATATAAAATAACATGTATACGATTGCAATGTTACCCCCCCCCCCCCCCTTTTTTTTTTTTTTTGGGATAGACACAAACATTAGTTAATAAAATAAAATTTGGGTGTTCATTACTTACACAATAAAATATGGAGATTTGATATCACTGATTTAGAGTTCACATGAATTTGGTCTATTATAGGATTCGGGGGTAAAAGGGCGGGGGCGGGGATTTAGGAGGGTAGGTGGGCGGAAGGGGGGTGATATAAAGATTGTAATTACAATATACACTAAAAAGTATGCACTAAAAATATACACTTATTTTTGGGTTAAGGGGATAAGGATTAGGAGAACCTGATAGAAATGAAAAGATAAAAATATTTTTTTTTTCTTTCCCCCCCTTTTTTTTTTTTTTTATTATAAGGAAATGGAATGTTTTTTTTTTTTATTATAAGGAAAGGGAAAGGGAATGGGTTTTTTTTTTTTTGTAAGGGGTTGGGGAGAGGAAAGGGGTTCTGTCCCTAAATAGTAGGGTATGGTTCGTGGTCTAGGGGACTATAGATGGACCTGGATTGGAATACATGGTAAGGGTATGGGAGAACCATATATATTGCGTGTTGTACAATACTGAATAAAGGGAGAGGGAACTGATGAGAAAAAACTGGATTAAATTATTGAAGTTGCCGGAATGGATGTGAATATAAAGGGACTATCTGGAGGGGGAGTAGCGTTGCATGTGCTCTGCATTTGCTAGCTACCCGCCCATACCTTACACCTACGGGAAACTGAGAACCCATAGGTAGGTGTGGGGGAAATTTGAAAGATATTCTCCATAGGGGGTCCGCCTCCTCCTTTGGTTCTTTTTTTTTTTTTTTCCTTTTAGCCCAGGCAAGATGGAGGGATTACGTGTAACATCACTTAATACTAGAGGACTTAATGTTCCCGAAAAACGTAAAATGCTATTAAATGATTTAAAACGCTCCAAAACTGACATTGGCATGGTACAAGAAACACACCCGAAGGAGGGAAAATTTCCCTACCTCCAAAATAGAAACTTTCCAAATGTTTACCATGCCATAAATCAAGAAGCTAAAACCAAGGGAGTGGCCATCTTAATTTCTAATCGAATAACGTGGTCTCTGTTGGATAAATGTCAAGAACCAGGGGGAAGATATTTATTCCTTAAAGGAAATGTTAAAGTAACTCTTGCTACAGTTTATGCCCCAAACATACATCAAGATGAGTTTTTGAATAAAGCCCTATCAAAATTAATGGAATTTAAGGAAGGGATTCTTATTATTGGGGGGGACTTTAATGTCCCTCTAGATCCAAAACTAGACACTTCGAATGGGACATCATCTGTTTCTGAAAAAATTAGGAAAAATATCCTTCGCAAATTAAACGAATTACAATTACTATTGTCCATATTTTTTGGCATTGCCCAGTGATTAGACAGTTTTGGGAAGAGGTTCAGAAAATTTCTCAATTGTTTACGGAATATCATCTTGAGGAAGACCCAGCCTTTTTTCTACTACAACGTACACATATCCCATTAGAGGGATACAAGAATTCAATGCTATGTCATTTGGTGAATGCAGCTAAAAGCTGCATCACCATTTGTTGGAAGGAAACGGGGGCTCCGCGAATTTTGCAATGGTTAAACAAAGTAAGGAAAATTGGGATCATGGAGAGTCTGATCCCTATGCCTCCCGAGGAAAGGGAAGCTATAGTGCAAGTCTGGGCCCCATGGGAAATATTTTTACAGTCAGAGGAAGGGAAGAGGTTGATTGGAGAGGAAACTGAGGATTAGATTAACTGGTCGAGCGATGTAAACCTTACCTTTTGGAGGGGTGATGCCGGATTCCTCCCCTTTTCTCCCTCTTCCCTATCCTCTTTCTGTTCCTCCCCCCCCCCCCCCCTCCCTTTTTTTTTTCTATTTTCTTCCAAGGGAGAAGGAAGGGAACCGTTATGGGGAATTGATATTGTATTGATATCGTACGGATATTGTTTTGTTTATAAAAATGGCAAGAATATATTATGTTGGGTCTTTTTTCTTATTATTGATGTTGTTTAATGGATCATGTGGTTATCAGAAAGTGTTTCTTATATATAATTATTATTAATATCCCATGTTCTGTATTTTTGCAAAAAAATAAAGAATAAAAAAAAAAAAAAGTAATAAGTTTCTTTTAGTTTTGATATAGTGTTTACTTTTTAGATTAACTTCACTTTGGAAGCGCAGCACCACTGTTTTTTTCTATATATGTTCCATTATGTATTTCTATGGGATTAGAAAGGGTGTTATTAATTTTAATTTTGGCCTTTGGATTTCAATAGAGTGCTGAGATCCATGAAAGCATATTTACATTTAAATCTATATGGGAGCAGGTAGACAACATGTATTCCCAGGAGACGCTATCAAACTTTTAGCAAAATTAATGAGATTCAGTGCTTTGGTAATATTATCTCTGGCCTCTCTGCCAGGCATAAAACCCACTTGTTCTGGGCCTATGATTTTGTTAGATGGGGGTTTAATCTGTTGGCGAGTATCTTGGCTAGGAGCTTTAAGTCAATATTCAAGAGGGATATGGGCCAGTGATTTGCGCAGTCTGTATGGTCTTTATCAGGCTTGGGTATTACTGCAAAGTGTGCCATAAGAAGGGAATTGGAGTTATGTTTATTTTTTGCTAAGAAGTTGAAGGCAGATTGAAGGGGTTTAAAAATGAGATGTGTGTATGTTTTATAGTATTGGGATTTGATATCAGGGCCAGGGCTTTTTCCTGATTTTAAATCTTTGAAGGCTTCTGTTATTTCCTCTATATTTATAGGTTTTTCCATTTTGTTTGAGATTTCTTAGGTAAAAGATGGGATTTTACTATTTCTGAGGAAGTTTTGGATAATTTTTTGTTTATTTTTTTTTGGTATTGTGTGTTCGTTGGTACAGATACATAATATGCAAAGAATTACAGATTACAGCCAAAGAAAATTTGTACAGTACAGATATCATGTAGACAATTTCTATACAGAGCCCGCTAGGCGTGCCAAAAAGAAAAGCTAGCATGCGGCACACAACGAACATCAGAATAACTGACAGAATGAAATACCTATAACCTCCAAAGAATAAAACTATTAACTTTGTGCTTATATATGATCTTTTCCTAGTGGGCCGGGCAGAGATCTCACAACAAGAGGCTGTCCCAACCACCAGGTGTAAAAGTACCTACACAACACATGTATACAAAAGTATTGCTTCTTCCCGAACCAATCAAAGCATTTATTATCCTTCATTCCACCCCCAACCACGCGGCTTAACAGTCCTGTAAAAGTCTGTCAGTAATCAGTTGAAGTGATGCTAGCCCAGGTGTCTCCAACCATGCTCTCCACAATAAGTAAAATTTACTTTGGTGCATTCCTGTGCTGAAATGTCAGTTTTTCCCTTATCAACATCCGATTAACCTGCTCCACCCATTGACATCTGGTGGAAACCCTGGGCGTTATCCAAAGTCGTGCAATTAGTTTGCGTGCTACATATAGTAAGCGAAGAACTGCTGTGCGAGCAGGAGGAGACAGTAGCTTCTCATCCAGGGCGCCCAACAGACATATCTTGGGATCTTGCTGAATAGTAAAATCAAATACCTGAGAAATTATGTCCAGTATTGCTTTCCAATACCGTAAAAGTTTGGGGCATTTCCAGAACATATGTAACAGGTCACCACTGTCCCGTTGACACTTCGGGCATATAGATGTGTCCCGGAAACCCCAACTATGCAGACGTGCTGGCGCTCTATATGCTCTGTGCAACAAGTAGAGATGAGATAGATTTTGGGAGGCGGATACTGAGACCAGGGGGGCAGAGGCGAGGCAAAGATTCCAAGTCTCCCCATCCATAATCCCAACATCCCCCTCCCATTTTTGTCTACATGGCAAACTAGCTGGGTCATGAATTTTATTAAGTAGCATATTATAACACCTAGATATCATGCCTTTCTTGTTATTTTCCATTAGGATATATTGTATCAATGGGTGGCTTACCAATCTAAGTTCCTTTTGTCTGGCCTGCGTATATAATGTGTGGCACAGTTGCAAGTATTTGTAAAAATCAGTGCGTGGTACATTAAATTCCGACTGTATGTCCATAAAAGACTTAAGGGTCGACCCATTATACAATTGTGCAATATATCTTATGCCCAGATTTGCCCAATTCCTAAAGCCTCTAAGCTTATATAGTTCCTTATAATTAATGTTGTGCCATAAAGGGGTATGGGATAGGTATCCCTGTATCCCCCGCAACCGCTTAGTATAAGACAATAATGTTTTCAAAAGGTGTATAGTTGGGGACCCAGGGTCCAATCCTGGGTAGCCAGCTTCCAACTGTGACAAGGCTGTCATATCAGCATCCATAGAGTCCCGAAGGACTCCGCGAATCGGTTCCAAAGAGTCCTCAGTCCCCCAACCCTCCACCTGTTGGAGCTGCGAGACAAGATAATAAGCTCTTGCATGTGGCACTGCCAACCCACCCTCAGTTTTGTTATATTGTAATGTTGACAAACTCACTCTCGCTACCTTTTTACGCCAGATTAATTCCCTAAATTGGGAGTCTATTTTATCAAACCATTTCCTGGAAATCCAAACAGGGGAATTATTAAATATATAGAGCAATTGGGGTGCCCACACCATTTTTATTAGGTTAACCCTCCCGACCACGGATAGGGGCAGTTTGCACCAGGTATTAAGTTAAGGGGTATATATTGAGACACCTCCGGAGAGACCTGAATGCCTAAATACCGAAAGGAGGGCACTACTTGCACTGACGCCGCACATTCCGGTAAAGGAGAGGTAATGGGATCCAGGGGCATAAGCACTGATTTATTCCAGTTGATAGAAAAGCCGGATAGCGTGCCAAAGGCCTTAATAAGAGCCATCACCGCACTTAAAGATCCTTGTGTATCCCCCAAATATAAAAGTGTATCATCGGCATACAATGATATTACATCCGTACCCGTAGTATGCTGGAATCCCTTAATAGTATTGTTTCCTCTGATAAACGCCGCTAGTGGTGCCAGGGCCAGGGCAAAAAGCAGGGGTAACAGTGGGCACCCCTGCCTGGTGCCCCGGAACAATGGAAAGAGATCTGACAATTCACCGTTAACTCTAATTCTGGCTAATGGTTGAGCATATAATAGTTTTACCCAGTTAATAAAATTGGGTCCTAGCCCCATCCTCTCAAGTACTTTCCACAGGTAAGGCCACTCGACACTGTTGAAAGCCTTAGCTGCATCTAAGGAGAAAATGGCTCTATTACCCGTATTATCCGTGGGCACTTGTAAATTCAAAAAAAGTCTCCTAATGTTTTGGGCTGTAGACCTAGTGGGAATAAACCCTGATTGATCCCTATGTATCAGTTTATGTATAACCTGTGCCAACCTAGTGGCCAAAACCCTGGCCAGCAACTTAACATCAGTTGTCAGAAGGGAAATAGGCCTGTATGAGTCCGGTGAGGAGGGCTCTTTGCCCAGTTTCAGCAATAAAACAATAATGGCCTCATTCATGGAGTTAGGGAGAACACCTTTGTCTAATGCAGCATTATATACTTTAAGTAATGTGGGCAATAAAACTTCCCCATATTATTTGTAAACCTCAGACGGCAAACCGTTGGCCCCAGGGGATTTATTTTTATGAGTTTGTGCTAGCGCTACAGCCAATTCATCCTCCGAAAGTGGAGCATTAAGCAGGCCTGCGTCCGAAGCTGACAAATGGGGCAACGTACAGTTCCCCAAAAAATCCTCCAAGTCCCTGTCTGTTGGCTGCACCTTAGATGAATATATATCCATATAAAAGGCCTGACAATTTTTATTATTTTTTAACTTTAAATTTTTATTATCAAGAAATAAGTAAAGACAATACATTGCCAAATGGGCATACCCTGGCATGAGACGAGTATTCGAGATGGTGTACAGACAAACACAGGTGTGTAGGTATGTGTACATGGCAGAGAAGATTGGCAGTCTCTTATCCATAAGCAAGACCTCTAGAAGGAGAGGCAAACATGAGAACATGAGAAAAAAAAAAGAAAAACATTAAGGTATAACAAGACATTGTACCAGTCGCTTGCTGTAGGCAATAACAGAGTGGAGGAGAAGAAGGGAGATAGGTCAATGCACAAGCAATATTCAGTTAGTGTACAGTACAACAAAGTCTACTCACAAGTAAAATTATATATTGAGGGCCCCAGGCGCTACCTATAATAAATGAAATTCTAGGTGAATCTATCCTAGATAACTGGACAGCTAGTGATATCTACTGGTTCTTAATGTATTACAAGGGGACCAGAAGTAACCATGAAAACCAATAGTAGTAGAGGTAATCACAAGTAAGGATGGCCGAACGGTTCGCCCGGCGGTCGGTTCATGGCGAATTTTGGCTGTTCGCGGTTCGCCCGATCGGCAGACTATTGTCGCTGTTCGCCCAGGTGGACTTACGTGTTTACTGTGTAAAAGAACTTTGACCTATAATGACACATCCATCATAGGGTACAGGACAGCCAATTGAGACATTACAGCACATGGACACTTGGACATTCCCCAAAACTTATAAATAGACCCGATCCGGCGGCCATTTTACATTCTTTCGTATGTCACTATAGGGAGAGGTTGCTGTGTGGAGCAGGGAGAGACTGCAGTGACCCAAATCGCTAGCTATTAGGTCCACAAAAGTCCTTTTAAGGACTGGTATGGTGTAGATGTAGTTCAGGATATAGGTTTGAGGCACTGCTATTCAAGTCATTGTTGCAGCAGATTGTCTTTTGTCAGTGCTGAGAGAGGGACAGACAGGACACTGTGTGTTGCAGAGAGGGACAGTCAGTTTAATCATTAGCTGTTACTTTTAGGTCCACAAAAGTCCTTTTCAGGACTGGTATGGTTTAGTAGTACAGGATATTGTTTTGAGTGCAGTGCTATTCAAGTTATTGTTGCAGCAGCCTGTGTTTTGTCAGTTTAAATAGGGACAGACAGGAAGCTGTGTGTAGCAGTGAGGGACAGTCAGTTTAATCATTAGCTGTTACTATTAGGTCCACAAAGGTCCTTTTCAGGACTGGTATGGTAATAGGGTTGTACACGTATAATATTCTTTCTTCCAAATATAGAAAGAATATTATACTTGACTGCTGCCCTTCTGCTGCAGTAGTCCTTTATGAGTATAGGGACTGAGGTACAGTCTGCTAATCACAACCTACTAGTTCCACAAAGGTCCTTCTAAGGACTGGTAAGGTATAGTGTACTACAGTATATAGGGTTGAGTGAGGTACAGTCTGCTAATCACAACCTACTAGTTCCACAAAGGTCCTTAAGGACTGGTATAGGTGTACTATTTGGTGTGCAGTATATAGTTGTGTAATACACGTATAAAATACTTGCACATATAGATAGCATAGTATAGTGCGTTTCCACTGTGCAGCATTGTGACTGCTGAGCGGTTCTGCAGCGATACTACAAAGAGTGACAAACGCAATCCAAAAAAAAAGTATTGTAACTGGTGTGATAGACCAGTGGCCCCCAAAAACAACAGATTGAAGCGGGGTGTTATATACCTTCTTCCACATACATACTGCATTTCTGTAGAGAGTTTTGTCACAGGATCATTTAAAAAATGACAGGCAGAGGAAGAGGCAGGCCCTTCCGCAGGGGTAGGGCAGGAGCAACAGGCTTGAGCCAAAGTGGGAAATTGCAGAAGGTGTGTGCGATTACGTCAAAGGAAGCACCAGAATTGGTTGAGTGGCTCACTCAGCCTTACTCTTCTGCACCCTCCTCATCCTCTCGATCTGCACCCTCTTCTTCACTCTCTGCTATGTGCACCCCCAAAGACACTACCACCAACAACACCACCACCACCACCACCACATACCTTCCGCTTGAGTCACAGGAATTATTTTCCGATCCATATCAAGACATTTCTGATGCGCAGCCACTCTTGGCATTGGATCAGGAAGAGGAGGTAGCAACAACCGCCACTCAGCAGTCTGACGACAGTACCCAGATAAGCCCAAGGAGGAGGTTGGTCACCAGTGTTGCTGCCTACTCCGAGATCTCTAATTATAGCGGTGGGGAAGGTGACGTCGATCATGATGTGTCTAGTGATGTCATGTGGGTGCCCACAAGAGAGGAAGAGGAGGGGAGTTCAGAGGGAGATATGGACCATCAGATAGGGAGGAGAAGCAGGAATAACTTACATTGCACAGGAGGGACAAAGCAGACTGCTAATGTATCAGAAGCGAGTCATCGACCATGTACGGTCACATCTGGCGCTCCCAGGACGCCAGCATGTAAAAAAAAAGTGTGGGCTTTTTTTAACGTGTCCGCTGCTGACAATAATGTTGCCATCTGCAATCTTTGTAGTCAACGCATTAGTCGCGGTAAGCCCAACACTCACCTAGGGACGACCGCCTTAAGAAGGCACATGAGCTGCCATTACCGAGCAAAGTGGGAGCAACGGAACACACAAAGCCACACTCCAGGCTCTCACCGTCCAGCCTCGTCTTCTACTTCTCCTTCTCCTCTCTCCTCACAATTGTCCTCCACACCACCTTCCATCACGCCAAGCTCACGTTTTTCTGCAAAAAGGCAGTCTTCCGTGGGCCTAATGTTCGAGCGTAAAAAAAATGATGACGCCGGATAACCCTCTTGCCCAACGGTTGACGGCTGGCTTGTCAGAACTGATAGCCCGCCAACTACTGCCATATAAACTGGTGGACTTGGAGGCCTTTCGCAAATTTGTGGCCATTGGAACACCACAATGGAAGGTCCCAGGAAGGAAGTATTTCTCACAGAAGGGCATCCCAGAGCTATATGGCCATGTTCAACGGCAAGTGAATGTATCTCTGTCACACAGTGTTGGTGCCAAGATAGATCTGACCACAGATACGTGGTCTAGCAAACACGGGCAGGGAAGGTATATCACTTTTACTGCCCACTGGGTGAACCTTCTGACGGCCGTCAAGCATGTAACCCGTGGCACCCATGTAGATTTGGTTTTACCGCCACGGATTGCATGCAGGCCTGGCTCTTCTTCTCCTCCTCCTCCTACTCCATCCTCCTCCCTCTCCTCCTCGGCTGACTAGCGTCTCTTCCGCTGCGCCGCCCAAGCTCCCAGAACCTATTCGACATGCCAGATGAGACGTTGCCATGCCGTGCTGCGTCTATTGTGCCTGGAAGCCAAGAGCCACACTATCCCGGCACTCCTTTCAGCTTTGCGTTCACAGGCAGATCAGTGGCTAACACCGCTCAATTTGACAGTTGGTAAAGTGGTGTGTGACAACGGTGCCAATCTGCTTAGCGCATTGAAACAGGGCAAAATTACGCACGTGCCATGCATGGCACACATCTTAAACTTGGTCGTGCAGCGATTCGTTGTCAAATACCCTGGGGTCCAGGACATCTTGTGGCAGGCAAGGAAAAACTCAGCCCATTTCAGAAGATCCTACACGGCCATGGCTCGCCTTGCTGACATTCAGCGGCGACACAATCTGCCGGTCAGACATCTTATTTGGGATTGCCCGACACGATGGAACTCAACCTTCTATATGCTTGATAGGCTGCTCCAGCAGAAATGTGCAGTTAACGTCTACCTGTATGAACTCTGTGGCAGAACAGGTTCTGGGAGCTGTTTTTTTTTTTCACCGCGCCAGTGGCTGCTCATGCGCGACACATGCAGACTTCTGCGGCCATTTGAGTAGATCACCAAACTGGTCAGTCGCAGCCATGGCGCCATCAGTGACATGGTACCTTATGCCTTCTTTATGAAGCGTGCATTGCGTCGTGTCATTGATCAAGCTGTGGAGGATCAGGAGCGGTAAGATGAGGAAGTCGCAATGCTGGATGAATTCCCAGGGGGGGCTACTCTATCTGAGACAAGTGAACAACAGGAGTCTGAAGAGGAGTCAGAGGAGGATGGTGCCGGGGCGGATGAGGAGGAGCAAGAAGAGCATGCTTTAAACCTTTCTGGGATCCCTGTTGTTGTGTGTGGATGGGGAGAGGAGAATGAAGAGGACGACATTATCCTGGATGATGAGCAGGAGCCAGGCCACCACACCGCTTCCAGTTTAGTGCAAATGGGGGCCTTCATGCTCCAGTGTTTTAATAGGGACCCCCGTATAAAAAGCATAAGGGTCAAGGACCAGTACTGGGTGGCAACGTACTTAGACCCCCGGTACAAACACAAAATGGCGGAAATGTTACCACCGTCACAGAGGGCTGTCAGAAAGGAGCACTGGAGCACTTCCAGGCCTTGCTTTGAGAAATGCTGCATTATGCTTTTCCCACTCCCAGAGAAGGAGTTGCGGGTACCAATCCAACAGTGCCTGCAAGAAGAGGCCGGTTTGAAGATGTGTTGGTGACTTCTGATATGAGGTCATTCTTTCAGCCGACCCATCGACAGGTGTCTTCCGGATCCAGCATCAGGGAACGACTAGACCGTCAGGTGTCCGACTACATCGGGTTAACAACCGATGTGGACGCTCTGAGGAGTGATGAACCCCTGGACTACTGGGTGGGCAGGCTTGACCTCTGGCCAGAGCTTGCCCAATTTTCAATCGAACTGTTGGCTTGCCCCTCGTCCAGTGTCCTGTCCGAAAGGACGTTCAGCGCAGCAGGGGGGATCGTGACCGATAAGCGTACTCGCCTAGCTCACGACAGTGTTAACTACCTCACATTTCTAAAAATGAATGAGGCATGGATCTCGGAGGAATTCAACACATTTGACAAGTAGACCATGTATATGTCTATAAACAATTTTTTTAATCGAGCACACAGACCTCCTTTCTTCATTTGGTTCACTTCCTTGTACAAAAAAAGCACACCGTACTATATGCCCGTACCCTCCTGTTTGAAGAGGTTGAGCGGTGTCATATTTCTCCTGGGGCTGCTTATTATGAGGGGCTCCCACCATCCCTGTGCTGTGCTGACTTCCTCCTGGGGCTGCTTATTATGAGGGGCTCCCACCATCCCTGTGCTTTGCTGACTTCCTCCTTGGGCTGTACCTCTGCTGTGCATATTATGAGGGGCTCCCACCATCCCTGTGCTATGCTCATTATGAGGAGCTCCCACCATCCCTGTGCTATGCTAATTATGAGGGGCTCCCACCATCCCTGTGCTGTGCTGACTTCCTCCTGGGGCTGTACCTCTGCTGTGCATATTATGAGGGGCTCCCACCATCCCTGTGCTATGCTCATTATGAGGGGCTCCCACCATCCCTGTGCTATGCTGACTTCCTCCTGGGGCTGCTTATTATGATGGGCTCCCACTATCCCTGTGCTGTGCTGACTTCCTCCTGGGGCTGCTTATTATGAGGGGCTCACACCATCCCTGTGCTATGCTGACATCCTCCTGGGGCTGCTAATTATGAGGGGCTGCCACCATCCCTGTGCTGTTCTGACTTCCTCCTGGGGCTGTACCTCTGCTGTGCATATTATGAATGGCTCCCACCATCCCTGTGCTATGCTCATTATGAGGGGCTCCCACCATCCCGGTGCTATGCTAATTATGAGGGGCTCCCACGATCCCTGTGCTGTGCTGACTTCCTCCTGGGGCTGTACCTCTGCTGTGCATATTATGAGGGGCTCCCACCATCCCTGTGCTATGCTCATTATGAGGGGCTCCCACCATCCCTGTGCTATGCTGACTTCCTCCTGGGGCTGCTTATTATGATGGGCTCCCACCATCCCTGTGCTATGCTGACTTCCTTCTGGGGCTGCTTATTATGATGGGCTCCCACCATCCCTGTACTATGCTGAATTCCTCCTGGGGCTGCTTACGGTGCAGGTGTCAGTGCTGTATATCACGGTGCTGGTGTCAGTGCTTTATTTCACGCTGCTGATGTCAGTGCTCTCTATCACGGTGCTGGTGTCAGATCACTCTATCACAGTGCAGGTGTCAGTGCTGTATATCACGGTGCTGGTGGCAGTGCTTTATGTCACGTTGCTGATGTCAGTGCTCTCTATCACGGTGCTGGTGTCAGATCACTCTATCACGGTGCAGGTGTCAGTGCTGTATATCACGGTGCTGATGTCAGTGCTTTATATCACGCTGCTGATGTCAGTGCTCTCTATCACAGTGCTGGTGTCAGATCACTCTATCATGGTGCAGGTGTCAGTGCTGTATATCATGGTGCTGATGTCAGTGTTTTATGTCACGGTGCTGATGTCAGTTCTCCCCATAAGCGTACTCGCCTAGCTCACGACAGTGTTAACTACCTCAAATTTCTAAAAATGAATAAGGCATGGATCTCGGAGGAATTCAACACATGTGACAAGTAGACCATGTATATGTCTATAAACAATTTTTTTAATCGAGCACACAGACCTTCTTTCTTCATTTGGCTCACTTCCTTGTACAAAAAAAGCACACCGTACTATATGCCCGTACCCTCCTGTTTGAAGAGGTTGAGCGGTGTCATATTTCTCCTGGGGCTGCTTATTATGAGGGGCTCCCACCATCCCTGTGCTATGCTGACTTCCTCCTGGGGCTGCTTATTATGAGGGGCTCCCACCATCCCTGTGCTTTGCTGACTTCCTCCTTGGGCTGTACCTCTGCTGTGCATATTATGAGGGGCTCCCACCATCCCTGTGCTATGCTCATTATGAGGAGCTCCCACCATCCCTGTGCTATGCTAATTATGAGGGGCTCCCACCATCCCTGTGCTGTGCTGACTTCCTCCTGGGGCTGTACCTCTGCTGTGCATATTATGAGGGGCTCCCACCATCCCTGTGCTATGCTCATTATGAGGGGCTCCCACCATCCCTGTGCTATGCTGACTTCCTCCTGGGGCTGCTTATTATGATGGGCTCCCACTATCCCTGTGCTGTGCTGACTTCCTCCTGGGGCTGCTTATTATGAGGGGCTCACACCATCCCTGTGCTATGCTGACATCCTCCTGGGGCTGCTAATTATGAGGGGCTGCCACCATCCCTGTGCTGTTCTGACTTCCTCCTGGGGCTGTACCTCTGCTGTGCATATTATGAATGGCTCCCACCATCCCTGTGCTATGCTCATTATGAGGGGCTCCCACCATCCCTGTGCTATGCTAATTATGAGGGGCTCCCACGATCCCTGTGCTGTGCTGACTTCCTCCTGGGGCTGTACCTCTGCTGTGCATATTATGAGGGGCTCCCACCATCCCTGTGCTATGCTCATTATGAGGGGCTCCCACCATCCCTGTGCTATGCTGACTTCCTCCTGGGGCTGCTTATTATGATGGGCTCCCACCATCCCTGTGCTATGCTGACTTCCTTCTGGGGCTGCTTATTATGATGGGCTCCCACCATCCCTGTACTATGCTGAATTCCTCCTGGGGCTGCTTACGGTGCAGGTGTCAGTGCTGTATATCACGGTGCTGGTGTCAGTGCTTTATTTCACGCTGCTGATGTCAGTGCTCTCTATCACGGTGCTGGTGTCAGATCACTCTATCACAGTGCAGGTGTCAGTGCTGTATATCACGGTGCTGGTGGCAGTGCTTTATGTCACGTTGCTGATGTCAGTGCTCTCTATCACGGTGCTGGTGTCAGATCACTCTATCACGGTGCAGGTGTCAGTGCTGTATATCACGGTGCTGATGTCAGTGCTTTATATCACGCTGCTGATGTCAGTTCTCTCTATCACAGTGCTGGTGTCAGATCACTCTATCATGGTGCAGGTGTCAGTGCTGTATATCATGGTGCTGATGTCAGTGTTTTATGTCACGGTGCTGATGTCAGTTCTCCCCATAAGCGTACTCGCCTAGCTCACGACAGTGTTAACTACCTCAAATTTCTAAAAATGAATGAGGCATGGATCTCGGAGGAATTCAACACATGTGACAAGTAGACCATGTATATGTCTATAAACAATTTTTTTAATCGAGCACACAGACCTTCTTTCTTCATTTGGCTCACTTCCTTGTACAAAAAAAGCACACCGTACTATATGCCCGTACCCTCCTGTTTGAAGAGGTTGAGCGGTGTCATATTTCTCCTGGGGCTGCTTATTATGAGGGGCTCCCACCATCCCTGTGCTATGCTGACTTCCTCCTGGGGCTGCTTATTATGAGGGGCTCCCACCATCCCTGTGCTTTGCTGACTTCCTCCTTGGGCTGTACCTCTGCTGTGCATATTATAAAGGGGCTCCCACCATCCCTGTGCTATGCTCATTATGAGGGGCTCCCACCATCCCTGTACTATGCTCATTATGAGGGGCTCCCACCATCCCTGTGCTGTGCTGACTTCCTCCTGGGGCTGTACCTCTGCTGTGCATATTATGAGGGGCTCCCACCATCCCTGTGCTATGCCAATTATGAGGGGCCCCCACCATCCCTGTGCTATGCTCATTATGAGGGGCTCCCACCATCCCTGTGCTTTGCTGACTTCCTTCTGGGGCTGCTTATTATGAGGGGCTCCCACCATCCCTGTGCTATGCTGACATCCTCCTGGGGCTGCTTATTATGAGGGGCTCCCACCATCCCTGTGCTGTGCTGACTTCCTCCTGGGGCTGTACCTTTGCTGTGCATATTATGAGGGGCTCCCACCATGCCTGTGCTATGCTCATTATGAGGGGCTCCCACCATCCCTGTGCTATGCTCATTATGAGGGGCTCCCACCATCCCTGTGCTGTGCTGACTTCCTCCTGGGGCTGTACCTCTGCTGTGCATATTATGAGGGGCTCCCACCATCCCTGTGCTAGGCCAATTATGAGGGGCTCCCACCATCCCTGTGCTATGCTGACTTCCTCCTGGGGCTGCTTATTATGAGGGGCTCCCACCATCCCTGTGCTGTGCTGACTTCCTCCTGGGGCTGCACCTCTGCTGTGCATATTATGAGGGGCTCCCACCATCCCTGTGCTATGCTCATTATGATGGGCTCCCACCATCCCTGTGCTGTGCTGACTTCCTCCTGGGGCTGCTTATTATGAGGGGCTCCCACCATCCCTGTGCTGTGCTGACTTCCTCCTGGGGCTGTACCTCTGCTGTGCATATTATGAATGGCTCCCACCATCCCTGTGCTATGCTCATTATGAGGGGCTCCCACCATCCCTGTGCTATGCTGACTTCCTCCTGGGGCTGCTTATTATGATGGGCTCCCACCATCCCTGTGCTATGCTGACTTCCTCCTGGGGCTGCTTATTATGATGGCCCCCCTAATCCCTGTACTATGCTGACTTCCTCCTGGGGCTGCTTACGGTGCAGGTGTCAGTGCTGTATATCACGGTGCTGGTGTCAGTGCTTTATGTCACGCTGCTGATGTCAGTGCTCTCTATCACGGTGCTGGTGTCAGATCACTCTATCACAGTGCAGGTGTCAGTGCTGTATATCACGGTGCTGGTGGCAGTGCTTTATGTCACGCTGCTGATGTCAGTGCTCTCTATCACGGTGCTGGTGTCAGATCACTCTATCACGGTGCAGGTGTCAGTGCTGTATATCACGGTGCTGGTGTCAGTGCTTTATGTCACGCTGCTGATGTCAGTGCTCTCTATCACAGTGCTGGTGTCAGATCACTCTATCACGGTGCTGGTGTCAGTGCTGTATATCATGGTGCTGATGTCAGTGTTTTATGTAACTGTGCTGATGTCAGTTCTCCCTATCACGGTGCTGGTGTCAGATCACTCTATTACGGTGCAGGTGTCAGTGCTCTATATCACGGTGCTGGTGATCATCTCCTGCACCCTCTTCTTAGCCTACCCTGACCTTCCCTCTCCTCCATTGCCTTCTTGCGCTCCTGAGTCCTGAATTGTCAGAATTTAACATATAAAAAAAGAATGCTTGTAGTTGTCGATCCCAGATTCACCTCATACATGTGTTATGTCATTGGCCATGTGGTGGGACTATGTGTGCACAGCTAGTAATTATTTTGTGGCTGCAAATTTGACCTGTAGGTTTGTAAAGTTTGCCTCCCATTGAAGTCAATGGGGCCCGCAAACTATCGGCCGCGTTCGCGTTTTGCGTTACGTCCCGTCAGAAGTTCATCCATCACTAATCACAAGGAAGTAGGCAACAAAAAATCACAAGGAAGTAGGCAAGAAAAAAATGCAGGAAGAGAAAATATAAACTGATAATAAGTATCTACCAGAGGATTACACTCATCAGCATTACCCCAATATTAATAGTGGCCGGCCCTATCCCGCAGGGAAACGCTAGGCCAGATAGATGAAAAATCTATATTCTATTAACATAAGTTTTAAACAGTATTGCAATGTATGGCGTATCTATACCACTGTTTGTAGTGCACTAAGAGGACATTCCAAATATACAGGGTACAACCAAAATTTTAATATGTGCAAAAACAAGTGCAAAATAGTGCAATGAGATCGTAGCTAAGAAATTATATATACAGTACATCTATATATGTACCTCAAAAGTGACCAGAGAAAATCACAGCTAAAATATGTGCTATATAGGGATGAGCCGAACACTCCCCGTATCAGTTCGCACCAGAACTTTCGAACGGACCCCAAATTCGTACGAACTTAAGAACCCCATTGAAGTCTATGGGACTCGAACGTTCGAAATTAAAAGTGCTAATTTTAATGGCTAATATGCAAGATACTGTCCTAAAAAAGGGTTTGGGGACCTGGCTCCTGCCCCAGGGGACATGGGTCAATGCCTAAAATGTTTTTTAAAATGGCCGTTTTGGCGTGAGCACTGATTTTAATGACGATTAAAGTGAAAAAAAAGTGAAATATTTCTTTAAATATCGTGCATGGGGGGGTCTGTAGTATGCCTGTGAAGTGCCACGTGTTTCCCGTGTTTAGAACAGTCCCTGCACAAAATGACATTAAACGGAAATAACATCATTTAAAACTGCTTGCGGTTTTAATGTTATATCTGGTTCCTGCAATATGGTTGAAAATCATTGAGAAAAAGGGCATGGGTAGCCCTCCCTGCCCATTACCAGCCCCTTTGGGTCTTGTACGCATATTAAGGGGAACCCCGTACCCATATTAAAAAAGGAAATGCGTGTGGCCCCCAGGCCCTATATACTCAGAACAGCAGTATACAGGCGGTGCAAACAAGACAGGGACTGTGTAGGTTTGTTGTGTTAAGTTGACTCTGTTTGTAATTTTCAACTGGTACATTTTTAAAGTGTAGCTCCAGTCAAAAAAACAATTTTTAAGCTTTTTGGAAATCATAGGTAAGGGTTATCACCCCTGTATAATTTGTTTTGCCGTCCGTCTTTTTTCATCTCACTTGCTGTTGTCTCCTTCCGTTTGCAAGTAGGAGATGTTTGTAAGTTGGATGTTTGAAAGTAGGGGCCTGCCCTATATGCTCTGCAGAAATGTCGGAACAAGGTGTTGGTTTTGCCACAAAATTGTAAGCCCTCAAAGTGACTCTTGGTGGGCGCTGGAGCGCCCTGCTGTGAACGATTATATCAAGAATTGTAATTACATGCCATTGTTGAACAGTGGTAGAAAAATTGACCTTTGGTGGTTGTGGTGCTGGTGCCACAACACTATAAGTCCTCACAGTTACTCTGGGTGGGCACAGGAAGGGGCCCTCCTGTGAAATATTATATCAAGAATTGTAATTACATGTCCCTGTTAAATAGGGGCAGAAAAATTGGGCCTTAGGCACTGGTGCTGGTGCCACGACACTGCAACCTCTCCCATATACTCTAGTTTTATTGCAGGAATTAGCCCTGCTGCAAAGCATTGCATCAAAAATTGTAATTAAACGCCCCTGTTAAACAGGGGCAGAAAAATTGAGCCTTACGCACTGGTGCTGGTGCCACCACACTGCAACCTCTCCCATATACTCTAGTTTTATTGCAGGAATTAGCCCTGCTGCAAAGCATTGCATCAAAAATTGTAATTAAACGCCCCTGTTAAACAGGGGCAGAAAAATTGGGCCTTAGGTACTGGTGCTGGTGCCACGACACTGCAACCTCTCCCATATACTCTAGTTTTATTGCAGGAATTAGTCCTGCTGCAAAGCATTGCATCAAAAATTGTAATTAAACGCCCCTGTTAAACAGGGGCAGAAAAATTGAGCCTTAGGCACTGGTGCTGGTGCCACGACACTGCAACCTCTCCCATATACTCTAGTTTTATTGCAGGAATTAGCCCTGCTGCAAAGCATTGCATGAAAAATTGTAATTAAACGCCCCTGTTAAACAGGGGCAGAAAAATTGGGCTGATGGCATCAACCAGAACCAGAAATGTTCTTCCAACATATCAGCGGAGGAGGAAGAGGATAGACAATCAACATAACAGGACAGTCACTCAGCATCAGCATAGGCAGTCTTGAAGGGATGTGATTAGGGATGAGCCGAACACCCCCCGGTTCGGTTCGCACCAGAACTTTCGAACGGACCCCGCGTTCGTAACGAACGTTAGAACCCCATTGAAGTCTATGGGACTCGAACGTTCGAAATGGAAAGTGCTAATTTTAACGGCTGATATGCAAGATACTGTCCTAAAAAGGGTTTGGGGACCTGACTCCTGCCTCAGGGGACATGGGTCAATGCAAAAAAAAGTTTTAAAAGCGGCCGTTTTGGCGGGAACACTGATTTTAATGACGATTAAAGTGAAAAAAAATGAAATATTCCTTTAAATATGGTGCCTGGGGGGTGTCTGTAGTATGCCTGTGAAGTGCCACGTGTTTCCCGTGTTTAGAACAGTCCCTGCACAAAATGACATTAAACGGAAATAACACCATTTAAAACTGCTTGCGGTTTTAATGTTATATCTAGTTCCTGCAATATGGTTGAAAATCATTCAGAAAAATGGCATGGGTAGCCCTCCCTGCCCATTACCAGCCTATTTGGGTCTTGTACGCATATTAAGGGGAACCCTGTACCCATATTAAAAAAAGGAAATGTGTGTGGCCCCCAGGCCCTATATACTCAGAACAGCAGTATACAGGCGGTGCAAACAAGACAGGGACTGTGTAGGTTTGTTGTGTTAAGTTGAATCTGTTTGTAATTTTCAACTGGTACATTTTTAAAGTGTAGCTCCAGTCAAAAAAACTATTTTTAAGCTTTTTGGAAAACATAGGGAAGGGTTATCACCCCTGTATAATTTGTTTTGTCGTACATCTTTTTTCATCTCACTTGCTGTTGTCTCCTTCCGTTTGCAAGTAGGAGATGTTTGTAAATTGGATGTTTTAAAGTAGGGGCCTGCCCTATATGCTCTGCAGAAATGGCGGAACAAGGTGTTGGTTTTGCCACAACATTGTAAGCCCTCAAAGTGACTCTTGGTGGGCGCTGGAGCGCCCTGCTGTGAACGATTATATCAAGAATTGTAATTACATGCCATTGTTGAACAGTGGTAGAAAAATTGACCTTTGGTGGTTGTGGTGCTGGTGCCACAACACTATAAGTCCTCACCGTTACTCTGGGTGGGCACAGGAAGGGGCCCTCCTGTGAAATTTATATCAAGAATTGTAATTACATGTCCCTGTTAAACAGGGGCAGAAAAATTGGGCCTTAGGCACTGGTGCCATCACACTGCAACCTCTGCCATATACTCTAGTTTTATTGCAGGAATTAGCCCTGCTGCAAAGCATTGCATCAAAAATTGTACTTAAACGCCCCTGTTAAACAGGGGCAGAAAAATTGGGCCTTAGGCACTGGTGCCATCACACTGCAACCTCTGCCATATACTCTAGTTTTATTGCAGGAATTAGCCCTGCTGCAAAGCATTGCATCAAAAATTTTACTTAAACGCCCCTGTTAAACAGGGGCAGAAAAATTGGGCCTTAGGCACTGGTGCGATCACACTGCAAGTTCTGCCATATACTCTAGTTTTATTGCAGGAATTAGCCATGCTGCAAAGCATTGCATGAAAAATTGTACTTAAACGCCCCTGTTAAACAGGGGCAGAAAAATTGGGCCTTAGGCACTGGTGCCATCACACTGCAACCTCTGCCATATACTCTAGTTTTATTGCAGGAATTAGCCCTGCTGCAAAGCATTGCATCAAAAATTGTACTTAAACGCCCCTGTTAAACAGGGGCAGAAAAATTGGGCCTTAGGCACTGGTGCCATCACACTGCAACCTCTGCCATATACTCTAGTTTTATTGCAGGAATTAGCCCTGCTGCAAAGCATTGCATCAAAAATTGTACTTAAACGCCCCTGTTAAACAGGGGCAGAAAAATTGGGCTTTAGGCACTGGTGCCATCACACTGCAACCTCTGCCATATACTCTAGTTTTATTGCAGGAATTAGCCCTGCTGCAAAGCATTGCATCAAAAATTGTACTTAAACGCCCCTGTTAAACAGGGGCAGAAAAATTGGGCCTTAGGCACTGGTGCCATCACACTGCAACCTCTGCCATATACTCTAGTTTTATTGCAGGAATTAGCCCTGCTGCAAAGCATTGCATCAAAAATTGTACTTAAACGCCCCTGTTAAACAGGGGCAGAAAAATTGGGCCTTAGGCACTGGTGCCATCACACTGCAACCTCTGCCATATACTCTAGTTTTATTGCAGGAATTAGCCCTGCTGCAAAGCATTGCATCAAAAATTGTACTTAAACGCCCCTGTTAAACAGGGGCAGAAAAATTGGGCCTTAGGCACTGGTGCCATCACACTGCAACCTCTGCCATATACTCTAGTTTTATTGCAGGAATTAGCCCTGCTGCAAAGCATTGCATCAAAAATTGTACTTAAACGCCCCTGTTAAACAGGGGCAGAAAAATTGGGCTGCTGGCATCACCCAGAACCAAAAATGTTCTTCCAACATATCAGCGGAGGAGGAAGAGGATAGACAATCAACATAACAGGACAGTCACTCAGCATCAGCATAGGCAGTCTTGAAGGGATGTGGTATTTCAAAAAAAATTATTCGGTTACATCAGCTTCAGGTGCTTGGTAGCTGTGGGTGATCCAAGACTGATTCATCTTGATGAAGGTCAGTCGATCAACTGATTCGGTGGACAGGCGCACCCTGTGATCGGTAACGAAGCCACCAGCAGCACTGAAGGTGCGTTCCGAAAGAACGCTGGATGCAGGACAGGCCAGTATCTCAATTGCATACTGTGCAAGCTCTGGCCAGTGATCCATCCTCAAGACCCAGTAAGCCAGAGGATTTTCAGTGGGAAAGGTGTCCAAGTCTGACCTTGCCCCTAGGTATTCCTGCACCATGTAAATTAGACGCTGGCGATGGGTGCTGGAACCGATCATACCTTGGGGCTGCGGACTAAAAAATTGTCTGAAAGCATCAGTCAGACGGCCACCTTCTCCACCGCACCTTCTGACTGATGCCTCAGCAACACGTTGTCCAAGACCAGGAGTTTGTGACCTCCCAGTCTCTGGGAACGCGTTGCACAGAGCTTTCTGCAAGGCCTCCCGGAGATGTCTCATCCTCTGCTCCCTCTGCGATGGCAAGATAAGGTCGGCAACCTTACCCTTGTACCGTGGATCAAGGAGAGTGGCCAGCCAGTAATGGTCCCTCTCCTTGATCCGAAGAATACGAGGATCCTTCCGCAGGCTTTGCAGGATCAGGGAGGCCATGCAGCGTAGGTTAGCTGAGGCATTCGGTCCGGAGTCCTCTGGGTCACTAAGGACAACATGATCCGCAGCTACCTCCTCCCAGCCACGTACAAGTCCACGTGTTTCTTGGGACTGTAAATCATCCCTATAAGACTGCTGCTGCTGATGCTGATGCTGAGTGCCAGCCTCCACCTCCATGCTGACACAATCATCCTCCTCTTCCTCCTCCTCACCCTCTTCCTGTGTGATGGGTGGCACAGCAGGAACACTGTCTGGATAAAGGGGGCCTTGAGAGGCAAGGAAGTCCTCCTCTTCCTGCCTCTGTTCTGCCTCAAGTGCCCTGTCCATTATTCCACGCAGCGTATGCTCCAAGAGGTGGACAAGAGGTACAGTGTCACTGATGCATGCACTGTCACTGCTCACCATCCTTGTGGCCTCCTCAAACGGTGACAGGACAGTGCATGCATCCCTGATCATGCCCCACTGGCATGGTGAGAAAAAACCAAGCTCCCCTGACCCTGTCCTGGTGCCGTAGTCGCACAGGTACTCATTGATGGCCCTCTGCTGCATGTGCAGCCGCTGCAGCATGGCCAATGTTGAGTTCCATCTGGTGGGCATGTCACATATAAGGCGGTTCTTGGGCAGGTTCAACTCCTTTTGGAGCTCAGCCAGCCGAGCACAGGCATTAAATGATCGGCGGAAATGCACACAGACTCTCCTGGCCTGTTTCAGGACATCCTGTAAGCCGGGGTACCTGCCCAAGAACCGCTGCACCACCAGGTTAAGGACGTGAGCTACACAGGGCACATGGGTCAGTTGTCCCTGTCGGAGGGCGGAGAGGAGGTTGGTGCCATTGTCGCAAACCACCATTCCTGGCTTAAGCTGGCGTGGCGTCAACCACCTCTCGGCCTGCCCCTGCAGAGCTGACAAAACATCCGCCCCAGTGTGGCTCCTGTCCCCCAAACAAACCAGCGCAAGCACGGCATGGCATCGTTTTGCCTGCGTACTTGCGTAGCCCCTGCAACGCCTACGGAGCACCACTGGTTCTGAGGACAGAGCACTGGAAGAGGCCATGGAGGAAGAAGAAGAGGAGGGGGTGGAGGAGAGAGGTGTGTCACAACCAATAGTAGCATTTTGGAGGCGTGGTGGCGGAACAACCTCCAACACTACTGCACCTTGTCCTGCATCCTTCCCAGCAGCCAGAAGAGTGACCCGATGGGCCGTGAAAGACAGGTAACGTCCCTGTCCATGCCTGCTGGACCATGAGTCAGCGGTAATATGCACCTTACCGCTGACCGCCCTGTCCAGCGAGGCAAGGACATTGCCTTCCACATGCCGGTAGAGAGCCGGAATCGCCTTCCGTGAGAAAAAGTGGCGTTTGGGGACGTGCCACTGAGGAACCGCACATTGTACAAACTCACGGAAGGGGGCCGAGTCTACCAACTGAAAAGGCAGCAGTTGAAGTGCTAGCAATTTAGCAAAGCTAGCATTCAACCGCTGGGCATGTGGATGGCTGGGAGTAAATTTCTTCCGCCGGTCCAGCAGCTGGGGCAGGGACATTTGCCTGCTATAATCGGACGTGGATGTACCACTAGCAGAGTTCCCGGAAGCACTTGGCTGTGACACACCTAATTCTACACCTTCATTCCTCTCAGAGCAGGTTTCAGAGAGGACTGAAGGTCTAGTGGGGTTGGAGATGCCAGCTGATGAGGAGCAAGGAGAGGTCCGCTTTGTACTTTGGTGTGGGTCTTTGAGGTATGCTTGCCAACGAGCTGCATGGCAGGTCAACATATGTCTGGTCAAGCATGTGGTGCCCAAGCGGCTGATGTTTTGGCCACGTGAGATACGCTTGAGACATATGTTGCAAATAGCAGCGGTGCGATCTGATGCACTCGTCTCAAAAAAGGCCCACACCAAAGAACTTTTAGAATAACGCGCAGAGGAAGCGCTCTGCGCAGGCGGAGCTCTGCGGTGTGATTCAGTCGGTGTGCTGCCCCTAAGCTGGCCCCCGGAGGGCATCCTGCCTCGTTGGACATGTGCCTCCTCCTCCTCCTCCTCCTCCTCCCTCCTTCCAGGCACCCACGTGGAGTCAGTGCCCTCATCATCCCCTCCCTCTTCATCGCTGTAGCAAACCTGGCAGTATGCTGCAGCTTGTGGAACATGACTGCCAGATTGCTGTGCTTCTTGAGCATCCTCTCTCTCTGCGCTCACGCTACTGCCTTCCTCTAGCTGAGTGTCATCATCAGAGCCCACCAAACACTGGGCATCCTCCTGGAGCATGTACCCAACACTGTGCTCAAAGAGTTCAGGAGACTCCTCAGGAGGACGTGGTGGGTCTAGGGAAGGAGTCACTGATGATGACATTGAGAGGAGGGATGACGATGTGTTGGCAGCTGCTTTTCTACTACCCTGAGACTGGGTGAGAGAGGATGAGGAGGATGAAGAGGGCTTGGTCATCCACTCTACCAAGTCGTAGGCATGTTGCGGTTCAACATGTCCAGCTGCAGAAAAGAAGGACAAGCATGTCCCATGGCCACGTGCTGATGACAATGCACCGCATCCACGACCAGCACTGTTGTCTCTAGACACAGAGCCTGCTTGCCCTCTTTTATCGGCTCGCGCCTGTCTGCCTCTCCTTGCTGGCCTTCCAGACATGGTAATGGCCTGAAGGGAGTTGGGTAAAACAGTAGTTGGGTAGTTTATATTGTGCTGGAGGCACACAACACCCACTAACTCCTGCAGATGCCTTTTTTATAGAACAGCAGAGTTAAAGGGGTATATACAGATGTATACTGTGCTGTGCTGGAAGCACACACAACTTCCAATAACTCCTGCAGATGACAATCGGGCCCAAATAGAGAACAGCTATGTAGGTGGATTATAGCGGTATGTACTGGGTAGAGAGCACGCACACAGCACGCACTATCTCCTGAGTGACGCTACTGACTGCAAGCTCTATTGTTAAAGATGGACCACTAGCTATATAGGTGAGGTGAATATCACGGTGTATACTGCGGTCAGGGCACGCAGACAATAACCAGAAAACAGCAGAGTTAAAGGGGTATATACAGATGTATACTGTGCTGTGCTGGAAGCACACACAACTTCCAATAACTCCTGCAGATGACAATCGGGCCCAAATAGAGAACAGCTATGTAGGTGGATTATAGCGGTATGTACTGGGTACAGAGCACGCACACAGCACGCACTATCTCCTGAGTGACACTACTGACTGCAAGCTCTATTGTTAAAGATGGACCACTAGCTATATAGGTGAGGTGAATATCACGGTGTATACTGCGGTCAGGGCACGCAGACAATAACCAGAAAACAGCAGAGTTAAAGGGGTATATACAGATGTATACTGTGCTGTGCTGGAAGCACACACAACTTCCAATAACTCCTGCAGATGACAATTGGGCTCAAATAGAGAACAGCTATGTAGGTGTATATAGTGGTATGTACTGGGTACAGAGCACGCAGACAGCACGCACTAACACTACTGACTGCAAGCTCTATTATTAAAGCTAGATCACTAGCTATATAGGTGAGGTGAATATAGTGGTGTATACTGCGGTCAGGGCACAGACAGTAACCACTACACAAGAGCAAGACAGTAAATCAGCCAAAAACGATTGGTGTGTAACTGTGTTGAAGGTACACAGAACACCCACTGCTTCAGACGCCAACACACTACACGAGGCCGCCTCTATGGCGGCCTTATATAGTGTGGGGCATGCACTACACAGCCTGAGCTATGATTGGCCACAGGCAGGATGCCTGTGACCAACCATGGCTCTCCTCGCTGCTGGCGCTGCGATTGGCCAAGCATGCGGGGTCACAGTGCATGCTTGGTCAATCATGAGACAGCAATGCATTGCGCCATCGCAGTGCATTGTGGGCCACACGAATTTTGCCGCGAACGGCCCAAACGTTCGGAATTCGGCGAACGCACGAACGACCGATGTTCGAGTCGAACTTGCGTTCGACTCGAACACGAAGCTCATCCCTAGATGTGATATTTCAAAAAAAATTATTCGGTTACATCAGCTTCAGGTGCTTGGTAGCTGTGGGTTATCCAAGACTGATTCATCTTGATGAAGGTCAGTCAATCAACTGATTCGGTGGACAGGCGCACCCTGTGATCGGTAACAAAGCCACCAGCAGCACTGAAGGTGCGTTCCGAAAGAACGCTGGATGCAGGACAGGCCAGTAGCTCAATTGTATACTGTGCAAGCTCTGGCCAGTGATCCATCCTCAAGACCCAGTAAGCCAGAGGATTTTTGATGGGAAAGGTGTCCAAGTCTGACCTTGCCCCTAGGTATTCCTGCACCATGTAAATCAGACGCTGGCGATGGTTGCTGGAACCGATCATACCTTGGGGCTGCGGACTAAAAAATTATCTGAAAGCATCAGTCAGACGGCCACCTTCTCCACCGCTCCTTCTGACCGATGCCTCAGCAACACGTTGTCCAGGACCAGGAGTTTTTCTGCAAAGCCTCCCGGAGATGTCTCATCCTCTGCTCCCTCTGCGATGGCAAGATAAGGTCGGCAACCTTACCCTTGTACCGTAGATCAAGGAGAGTGGCCAGCCAGTAATGGTCCCTCTCCTTGATCCGAAGAATACGAGGATCCTTCCGCAGGCTTTGCAGGATCAGGGAGGCCATGCAGCGTAGGTTAGCGGAGGCATTCGGTCCGGAGTCCTCTGGGTCACTAAGGACAACATGATCCGCAGCTACCTCCTCCCAGCCACGTACAAGTCCACGGGTTTCTTGGGACTGTAAATCATCCCTACAAGACTGCTGCTGCTGCTGATGCTGAGTGCCAGCCTCCACCTCCATGCTGACACAATCATCCTCCTCCTCCTCATTCTCTTCCTGTGTGATGGGTGGCACAGCAGGAACACTGTCTGGACAAAGGGGGCCTTGAGAGGCAAGGAAGTCCTCCTCTTCCTGCCTCTGTTCTGCCTCAAGTGCCCTGTCCATTATTCCACGCAGTGTATGCTCCAAGAGGTGGACAAGAGGTACAGTGTCACTGATGCATGCACTGTCACTGCTCACCATCCTTGTGGCCTCCTCAAATGGTGACAGGACAGTGCATGCATCCCTGATCATGCCCCACTAGCGTGGTGAGAAAAAACCGAGCTCCCCTGACCCTGTCCTGGTGCTGTAGTCGCACAGGTACTCATTGATGGCCCTCTGCTGCGTGTGCAGCCGCTGCAGCATGGCCAATGTTGAGTTCCACCTGGTGGGCATGTCACATATAAGGCGGTTCTTGGGCAGGTTCAACTCCTTTTGGAGCTCAGCCAGCCGAGCACAGACATTAAATGATCGGCGGAAATGCACACAGACTTTCCTGGCCTGCTTCAGGACATCCTGTAAGCCGGGGTACCTGCCCAAGAACCGCTGCACCACCAGGTTAAGGACGTGAGCTACACAGGGCACATGGGTCAGTTGTCCCTGTCGGAGGGCGGAGAGGAGGTTGGTGCCATTGTCGCAAGCCACCATTCCTGGCTTAAGCTGGCGTGGCGTCAACCACCTCTCGGCCTGCCCCTGCAGAGCTGACAAAACATCCGCCCCAGTGTGGCTCCTGTCCCACAAACAAACCAGCGCAAGCACGGCATGGCATTGTTTTGCCTGCGTACTTGCGTAGCCCCTGGAACGCCTATGGAGCACCGCTGGTTCTGAGGACAGAGCACTGGAAGAGGCCATGGAGGAAGAAGAAGAGGAGGGGGTGGAGGAGAGAGGTGTGTCACAGCCAATAGTAGCATTTTGGAGGCGTGGTGGCGGAACAACCTCCAACACTACTGCACCTTGTCCTGCATCCTTCCCAGCTGCCAGAAGAGTGACCCAATGGGCCATGAAAGACAGGTAACGTCCCTGTCCATGCCTGCTGGACCATGAGTCAGCGGTAATATGCACCTTACCGCTGACCGCCCTGTCCAGCGAGGCAAGGACATTGCCTTCCACATGCTGGTAGAGAGCCGGAATCGCCTTCCGTGAGAAAAAGTGGCATTTGGGGACCTGCCACTGAGGAACCGCACATTGTACAAACTCACGGAAGGGGGCCGAGTCTACCAACTGAAAAGGCAACAGTTGAAGTGCTAGAAATTTAGCCAAGCTAGCATTCAACCGCTAGGCATGTGGATAGCTGGGAGTGAACTTCTTTTGCCGGTCCAGCAGCTGGGGCAGGGACATTTGCCTGCTATAATCGGACGTGGGTGTACTGCTAGCAGAATGCCCGGAAGCACTTGGCTGTGACACACCTAATTCTACACCTTCATTCCTCTCAGAGCAGGTTTCAGAGAGGACTGAAGGTCTAGTGGGGTTGGAGATGCCAGCTGATGAGGAGCAAGGAGAGGTTCGCTTTGTTCTTTGGTGTGGGTCTTTGAGGTACGCTTGCCAACGAGCTGCATGGCAGGTCAACATATGTCTGGTCAAGCATGTGGTACCCAAGCGGCTGATGTTTTGGCCACGCGAGATACGCTTGAGACGTATGTTGCAAATAGCAGCGGTGCGATCTGATGCACTCGTCTCAAAAAAGGCCCACACCAAAGAACTTTTAGAATAACACACAGAGGCAGTGCCCTGCACAGGTGGAGCTCTGCGGTGTGATTCAGTCGGTGTGCTGCCCCTAAGCTGGCCCCCGGAGGGCATCCTGCCTCATTGTACATGTGCCTCCTCCTCCTCTCTCTTACCAGGCACCCACGTGGAGTCAGTGCACTCATCATCCCCTCTCTCTTCATCACTGTAGCAAACCTGGCAGTATGCTGCAGCTTGTGGAACATGACTGCCAGATTGCTGTCCTTCTTGAGCATCCCCTCTCTCTGCATTCACGCTACTGCCTTCCTCTAGCTGAGTATCATCATCAGAGTCTACAAAACACTGGGCATCCTCCTGGAGCATGTACCCAACACTGTGCTCAAAGAGTTCAGGAGACTCCTCAGGAGGGACGTGGTGGGTCTAGGGAAGGAGTCACTGATGATAACATTGAGACGAGGGAAGACGGTGCATTGGCAGCTGCTTTGCTAGTACCCTGAGACTGGGTGAGAGAGGATGAGGAGGATGAAGAGGGCTTGGTCATCCACTCTACCAAGTCGTTGGCATGTTGCGGCTCAACATGTCCAGCTGCCAAAAAGAAGGACAAGCGTGTCGATGATGATGATGCACCACGTCCACGACCAGCACTGTTGTCTCTAGACACAGAGCCTGCTTGCCCTCTTTTATCGGCTCGCGCCTGTCTGCCTCTCCTTGCTGGCCTTCCAGACATGGTAATGGCCTGAAGGGAGTTGGGTAAAACAGCAATTGGGTAGTGTATATTGTGCTGGAGGCACACAACACCCACTAACTCCTGCAGATGCCTTTATTATAGAACACCAGCAATAAAGGGTAGATAAAGGGGTATACTGTACTGGAGGCACACAACACCCACTAAGCCCTGCAGATGGCTCTATTAGAGAACAGGAATAAAGGGTAGATACAGGTGTATATTGTGCTGGAGGCACACAACACCCACTAACTCCTGCAGATGCCTTTATTATAGAACACCAGCAATAAAGGGTAGATAAAGGGGTATACTGTACTGGAGGCACACAACACCCACTAAGCCCTGCAGATGGCTCTATTAGAGAACAGCAATAAAGGGTAGATACAGGTGTATATTGTGCTGGAGGCACACAACACCCACTAACTCCTGCAGATGCCTTTATTATAGAACACCAGCAATAAAGGGTAAATACAGATGTATACTGTGCTGTGCTGGAGGCACACACAACTTCCAATAACTCCTGCAGATGGCAGATGGATCAAATAGAGAAGAGCTATGTAGGTGGATATAGCGGTGTGTACTGGGTACAGAGCACGCAGACAGCACACACAAGCTCCTAACACTGACTGCAAGCTCTATTATAATAGATGGATATATCGCTAGCTATATAGGTGAATATAGCAGTGTATACTGCGGTCAGGGCACGCAGACAACAACCACTACAGAAGAGCAAAAATCTGGCGATAACGATCGGTGTATACTGTGTTGAAGGTACACAGAACACCCACTAACTGCTTCAGATGCCAACACACTACACAAGGCCGCCGCACTGGCGGCCTTATATAGTGTGGGGCGTGTACTACACAGCCTGAGCTATGATTGGCCACAGGCATCCTGCCTGTGGCCAATCATGGCTCTCCTCGCTGCCGGCGCTGTGATTGGCCAAGCATGCGGGGTCACAGTGCATGCTTGGCCAATCATGAGCCAGCAATGCACGGCACCATCGCAGTGCATTGTGGGCCGTGAGCGCCACACGAATTTGGCGCGAACGGCCCATAATGTTCGGAATTTGCCGAACGGGCGAACAGCCGATGTTCGAGTCGAACGTATGTTCGACTCGAACACGAAGCTCATCCCTAGTGCTATACCAAAAAATGTATCAACAGTGTTAACGTGTACACAATATAAACAAATAAATATACATATACAGAACCAAAGAACCAAAATAATGAATAAAAAATAACTGAATAAAAAATGAAAATAAATGAAAAATAAAAAGATAATAGATGCGTGGATGGTCACAAGTGCAAAAAGTGTAAAAAAAATTAAAAATACAAAAAATGCAAAAAAGTACAGGGGAACAGAACAGTGCAAAAAATGCAAAAAGTGCAAAAGAGCAATAACCTCAGAATACACAAAAAAAACACAGGAAATGACCACTACATGTAATGTGGCTGACTTAAAGCGTCTTTAGAAGATAAAATTCCACTTCAAATAATTAGCAGGAGGTCATTATATACACTCTCTAAGTCATCAAACAGGTGGAACTCAAAAGTGACTGGTGCTCAAAACAGGTAATTCGGTGACTTCTGTGCTCACCCCCTCAGGTCCCCACTCACCGGATCCCTGTGCCCACAAGGGGCGAAAGAACGTGTCTGTCTCAAGTTGCAGAAATTGGTCAGCCCAGAGAGGAACGTCCACCCTTTTTCTTCTTCCTCTGATGCACAAAGATTCCAATAGGCCGGTGATTATGGGTCAATATAGCCTCAGGGGAATAAAAAAGGTCTCATAGTGTAGTAACTCCAGGTCACAAAAAACTTAAGTTAAAAAAATAAGCTTTATTGGTTTACAGACCGGAATCCGAAAAAATGTGTAAATGTGTAAATGTGTAAAATGTGTATAAAAAATATATAAAAATACAAAAATGAAAACTCTCAAATTTTACAAAACCATAGACCCACAGGAAGGGTAATACATAACATACAGATGTATATCTCAGGTTCAGTCCCAGGCTGAGATTAAAACTACATCACAGGAATAAAAATAAAAATAAAAATAAAATAAAAATGTAAAATATATGTAAAAATAAAATTAAAAATAAAAATAAAGACTGCACAAACCCCTCAGGGTGATCATATGCGTGCAACGGGGTTATCAATATAGATTGCCCATCCGCACAGAAAAAAGTCAGAGCTGACACCCTAGGGGGGGACCACCCTCCGTTGATGCTCCGGGGAACAGTATATTCCATTCACGGTCTGTGTGCAAGAACCAAGCCGGGGAACGAGCGAAGGAACGGCCAGGGAGATAGCGTGCATTCCAGGCTGCGTTCCACTCAGCTCGCCAGACCGGAAGTGATGTGGTGTGCGTGGCTACGTCGTACGCGTTTCGTCATAGGACATCTTCAGCGACGATGCCACGCCACCACACACCAACGCCTTATGACTCCGAGGAACTCCGCCCACTCACTGGGAAACGTCACCGAATAGGGCGGCCGGTCCTAGGAGTCCCCGCGTACGTCATTAATAGATATAAATTATATGGGGAAACCTAAGAGAAAGAAGGGATAATTAAATACCAAAGAACAATCAAAATACAATCTGGGAGCCCCACCACATGATACAAGGCATCGGGCTATTGGAATAGGAATAACCATATTATGATCTATATAGGGGGAAAGAGAATAAGGTTTTTATGGTTATTAATAAATAAATAAATGAATAAATAAGCCCCCTAATGGCCGTCTACCATAGTATACCCTCACCTAGAGGGCTCCTAGCATGTGACTAGGATTATAAATGGCCAATCCAGCTATTACCTTGTTTAAAACGGCATCCAGTAGTAGAAATAAAAAATAATAAATAAAAAAATAGAAAAAATAAAAAATAGAAATAATATAATGATAACATGAATAACATCAATGATCATGTTATTTAAATGGCTACATGCAGCTAAACCCAGGCTGAATGAATTTATGTGCTATCATGAAATACACGATAAGATATTGAAATTTATGTGTATAAGTAAACCATAAAAGTCCGGTTTCAGTTACTTAGAGGGCTATTACTCAAAGGCCATAGGTGTAAGACACCCCGTAAATAGGGCAAGCAATTGCAAATAAATGCAAAAAATCAATAAAAGAAAAAAGAAAAACGAAAGAAGAAAATAACCAAATGCAGAATACTAGTCACAATGATCTCCCACAAGATCTAGCTGTCTACAATCACTAAATTATGTCATAGTAACACTATGTAAGGGACAGGAAGAGATCTGTTCACATCAAATATCCTCCCAAAAAACAGAGCCCCTATGGGTTGGCTATAAAGCAATTTAGATCTATGTCTAGATTCCACCCCCTAGGGGCAAGGGTGTCAAGACGGTATATCCAAGCCGTTTCATTTTGAGATATGAGAGTGGTATTGTTGCCACCTCTCCAGTTTTTCATAATATAGTCAATCCATAGAAGACGAGATTTGATGGATCTCTTTGATGGAACAGGTCAAAGTGGCGAGAAAGATTGTGTTTGGGGAATCCTTTTCTGATATTGTTGATATGTTCTCTTATACGTACATGTAGAGGGCGTGTGGTCCTACCTACATACTGTAATTTACAAGGACATTCGATCACATAAGTAACGTGTGTACTCCGACATGTGATAAGGTTTCGTATTCTATACTCTTTATGGTCTATTCTTGATCTGAACGATTCACGTTTACGGGGTTGGGCCTTACTCACCCTGCATGCTAGACATCTGTTGCATTTGTAAAAGCCCTTCAGGTCCTCAAAGATCTTGACAGGCCTTGGGGGGTCAATCACATTGTGTACCAAGAGGTTACGAAGATTGGGAGCCCTTCTATATACAAAACTAGGTTTGTTTGGGAGGATATTAGCAAAGGTTTTATCCTCCTGTAGAATAGGCCAATATTTCTTTACGATCTTTTCAATGTCACGATGTTGTGTGCTATAACCTGTGATAAAGGTTAAATCCTTTTTTTCTTTTTCTTTTGTTCTTTTTAAAAAAAGGGTGTTTCTCTCTATGTTACCAATTTTCTCTTTGAGTTCTACTAGTGTATCCAGCTTATAACCCTTTTCAACAAATTGTGTTATTAGCCTATCCGCCTGTGTGGAAAAATTGTCCACTGAATCACAGTTCCTTCTTATTCTCAGAAGCTGTCCTTTAGGGACATTCCCTTTCCACCTTAGGTGGTGGCAGCTGGAACTAGGTATATACCCATTACGGTCTGTACTCTTAAAGAAGGTCTTAGTATTAAGAGCATCACCCTTTTTAAAAATTTCAAGGTCTAGGAACTCAATCCTTTGTACATCTGACCTCCTACTTAACGTCAGCCCATATTTGTTATTATCTAGACTGTGAAGGAATTGGTTGAAGGACTCAGCTGTACCATCCCACAAGACTATCAGATCATCTATATATCTCCGTAAGTATTTCAGCTCTGGTATGTCTCTAGAATATATATATTCTTCTTCCCACATATCCACAAGGAGGTTTGCCACACTCGGGGCATAGTGTGCCCCCATCGCTACGCCCTTTGTTTGCACATAGTCATGGTGTCTGTACCAAAAATAATTACATTCCATTGCTAGGCGAAGGTCCTCAAAAATATATTGTACTTGATCATGTCTTATGTCAGTACGCTCCTATAATGCTTTTTCTACACCCATTAGCCCATCCACGTGTACAATGCTGGTGTAAAGTGAGTTAACATCTATAGTTGCCAGCAAGTAGTTTTGAATCCCTGAGATGTTCTGTAGGTCTTCTATAAGTTGAGAACTATCTCGCAGGTAAGATCTACCATTGGGGACCACCGGTTTAAGAAACTTGTCTAGGTATTCACCTAGGCGTGAAAAAACTGAGTTGATACCACTTATAATCGGTCTTCCTGGGGGTTTGATCAATCTTTTGTGTATGTTAGGGGTGTAATATATGACAGGGGTTTTAGTGGAATTTGATATCATATATTTCGCTTCCTGAGGGCTAAGGATACCGGTGTCATTTCCTTTCTTAATATAGGCTGCCAATTTATGTTCATACTCGGATTTAGGATTTCCCTTCAATTTCTTATAGGTGTTTTTTACTCTTAATAAATTCTCCATTTCCTCTTGGTACTCCTTTTTGTCTAGGAGGACAAGTCTCCCACCCTTGTCAGCCGACCTGATAACAACATCTTTTTTCTTCCCCAGTTCTTTGATCGTCTTCCATATATTTTTCTCTTTCTTATCCCTATGTCTTTTCAATTTCCTATATAAAGTTTCAAATTTATCTAGGCCTTTATCTGGGGCGTACTTCAATCTCAAGTCCAAAATTTGTAGTTCTTCCTTAGTAAAGTGGGCTTGGCTTAGATTATATATGTCTTGTCTACTTACATTCTTCTTCTTTTTCTTGTTCCGCCCTCCTCGGCATCCCCTAGTTCGTTTCTTCTTTCCCCATATCTCTGTATGGATCCTGTTGTTCTCCCATAGAGGTTGTCTCGGTACCCCCTGGGGGTCTGTTGCTCCATATATCCTCTGGATTCTTCCCGGTTTTCCAAGGGTCCATGGTACCTTCCTCTGGTGTCCCCTCTGTTGAAATTCCCTCCTCTCCATCTTGGCGTTCTGTAGGGGACTCTTGCTGTCCATCTTCCAGGGGGTCTGTCTTTCGGTGCATTCCTGAAAAAATCTCTTGATTCCCTATTATACCTTCTAGGGGGGTATTCTCTTCCATTATTGAATGGACCGGTAGCTTGAGAATAGGGGTCATAGCTATAGTCCCGAATTGGTGAATAACGGTTTCTAGTAGGGATGTTATACCTTGGTGACCCGTATTCCACAGGTTCCTGAAAGCTATGGATTAGGGATGAGCTTCGTGTTCGAGTCGAACATACGTTCGACTCGAACATCGGCTGTTCGTCCGTTCGGCAAAGTCCGAACATTTTGGTCCGTTCGCGCCAAATTCGTGTGGCGCTCACGGCCCACAATGCACTGCGAAGGCGCAGTGCATTGCTGGCTCATGATTGGCCAAGCATGCACTGTGACCCCGCATGCTTGGCCAATCGCAGCGCCAGCAGCGAGGAGAGCCATGATTGGCCACAGGCAGGATGCCTGTGGCCAATCATAGCTCAGGCTGTGTAGTGCACGCCCCACACTATATAAGGCCGCCAGCGTGGCGGCCTTGTGTAGTGTGCTGGCGTTTGAAGCAGTGGGTGTTCTGTGTACCTTCAACACAGTACACACCGATCGTTTTCGGACGATTTTCGATCTTGCTGTTGTGTAGTGGTTGTTGTCTGCGTGCCCTGACCGCAGTATACACCGCTATATTCACCTCACCTATATAGCTAGTGATCTATCTTTTATAATAGAGCTTGCAGTCAGTAGTGTTAGGAGCTTGTGTGTGCTGTCTGTGTGCTCTGTACCCAGTACATACCGCTATATCCACCTACATAGCTCTTCTCTATTTGAGACCACTTGCCATCTGCAGGAGTTATTGGAAGTTGTGTGTGCCTCCAGCACAGCACAGTATACATCTGTATATACCCCTTTATCTCTGATGTTCTATAATAAAGGCATCTGCAGGAGTTAGTGGGTGTTGTGTGCCTCTAGCACAATATACACTACCCAACTGCTTTTTTACCCAACTCCCTTCAAGCCATTACCATGTCTGGAAGGCCAGCAAGGAGAGGCAGACAGGCGCGAGCCGATAAAAGAGGGCAAGCAGGCTCTGTGTCTAGAGACAACAGTGCTGGTCGTGGACGCGGTGCATTGTCATCAGCACGTGGCCATGGGACACGCTTGTCCTTCTTTTCGGCAGCTGGACATGTTGAGCCGCAACATGCCAACGACTTGGTAGAGTGGATGACCAAGCCCTCTTCATCCTCCTCATCCTCTCTCACCCAGTCTCAGGGTACTAGCAAAGCAGCTGCCAACGCATCGTCTTCCCTCCTCTCAATGTCATCATCAGTGACTCCTTCCCTAGACCCACCACGTCCTCCTGAGGCGTCTCCTGAATTCTTTGAGCACAGTGTTGGGTACATGCTCCAGGAGGATGCCCAGTGTTTTGTGGGCTCTGATGATGACACTCAGCTAGAGGAAGGCAGTAGCGTGAGAACAGAGAGAGAGGATGCTCAAGAAGGACAGCAATCTGGCAGTCATGTTCCACAAGCTGCAGCATACTGCCAGGTTTGCTACAGCGATGAAGAGGGAGGGGATGATGAGGGCACTGACTCCACGTGGGTGCCTGGAAAGAGAGAGGAGGAGGAGGAGGAGGAGGAGGAGGCACATGTCCAACGAGGCAGGATGCCCTCCGGGGGCCAGCTTAGGGGCAGCACACCGACTGAATCACACCGCAGAGCTCTGCCTGTGCAGGGCGCTGCCTCTGCGCGTTATTCTAAAAGTTCTTTGGTGTGGGCCTTTTTTGAGATGAGTGCATCAGATCGCACCGCTGCTATTTGCAACATATGTCTCAAGCGTATCTCGCGTGGCCAAAACATCAGCCGCTTGGGCACCACATGCTTGACCAGATATATGTTGACCTGCCATGCAGCTCATTGGCAAGCGTACCTCAAAGACCCACACCAAAGAACAAAGCGGACCTCTCCTTGCTCCTCATCAGCTGGCATCTCCAACCCCACTAGACCTTCAGTCCTCTCTGAAACCTGCTCTGAGAGGAATGAAGGTGTAGAATTAGGTGTGTCACAGCCAAGTGCTTCCGGGAACTCTGCTAGCGGTACACCCACGTCCGATTATAGCAGGCAAATGTCCCTGCCCCAGCTACTGGACCGGCGAAAGAAGTTCACTCCCAGCCATCCACATGCCCAGCGGTTGAATGCTAGCTTGGCTAAATTGCTAGCACTTCAACTGCTGCCTTTTCAGTTGGTAGACTCGGCCCCCTTCCGTGAGTTTGAACAATGTGCGGTTCCTCAGTGGCAGGTCCCCAAACGCCACTTTTTGTCACGGAAGGCGATTCCGGCTCTCTACCGGCATGTGGAAGGCAATGTCCTTGCCTCGCTGGACAGGGCGGTCAGCGGTAAGGTGCATATTACCGCTGACTCATGGTCCAGCAGGCATGGACAGGGACGTTACCTGTCTTTCACGGCCCATTGGGTCACTCTTCTGGCAGCTGAGAAGGATGCAGGACAAGGTGCAGTAGTGTTGGAGGTTGTTCCACCACCACGCCTCCAAAATGCTACTATTGGTTGTGACACACCTCTCTCCTCCACCCCCTCCTCTTCTTCTTCCTCCATGGCCTCTTCCAGTGCTCTGTCCTCAGAACCAGCGGTGCTTCGTAGGCGTTCCAGGGGCTACGCAACTAAACAGGCAAAACGATGCCATGCCGTGCTTGCGCTGGTTTGTTTGGGGGACAGGAGCCACACTGGGGCGGATGTTTCATCAGCTCTGCAGGGGCAGGCCGAGAGGTGGTTGACGCCACGCCAGCTTAAGCCAGGAATGGTGGTTTGCGACAATGGCACCAACCTCCTCTCCGCCCTCCGACAGGGACAACTGACCCATGTGCCCTGTGTAGCTCCCGTCCTTAACCTGGTGGTGCAGCGGTTCTTGGGCAGGTACCCCGGCTTACAGGATGTCCTGAAGCAGGCCAGGAAAGTCTGTGTGCATTTCCGCCGATCATTTAATGCCTGTGCTCGGCTGGCTGAGCTCCAAAAGGAGTTGAACCTGCCCAAGAACCGCCTTATATGTGACATGCCCACCAGATGGAACTCAACGTTGGCCATGCTGCAGCGGCTGCACACGCAGCAGAGGGCCATCAATGAGTACCTGTGCGACTACGGCACCAGGACAGGGTCAGGGGAGCTCGGTTTTTTCTCACCACGCCAGTGGGGCATGATCAGGGATGCATGCACTGTCCTGTCACCGTTTGAGGAGGCCACAAGGATGGTGAGCAGTGACAGTGCATGCATCAGTGACACTGTACCTCTTGTCCACCTCTTGGAGCATACACTGCGTGGAATAATGGACAGGGCACTTGAGGCAGAACAGAGGCAGGAAGAGGAGGACTTCCTTGCCTCTCAAGGCCCCCTTTATCCAGACAGTGTTCCTGCTGTGCCACCCATCACACAGGAAGGGGATGAGGAGGAGGAAGAGGAGGATGAGGATGATTGTGTCAGCATGGAGGTGGAGGCTGGCACTCAGCATCAGCATCAGCAGCAGCAGCAGTCTTGTAGGGATGATTTACAGTCCCAAGAAACACGTGGACTTGTACGTGGCTGGGAGGAGGTAGCTGCGGATCATGTTGTCCTTAGTGACCCAGAGGACTCCGGACCGAATGCCTCCGCTAACCTACGCTGCATGGCCTCCCTGATCCTGCAAAGCCTGCGGAAGGATCCTCGTATTCTTCGGATCAAGGAGAGGGACCATTACTGGCTGGCCACTCTCCTTGATCCATGGTACAAGGGTAAGGTTGCCGACGTTATCTTGCCATCGCAGAGGGAGCAGAGGATGAGACATCTCCGGGAGGCCTTGCAGATAGGTCTGTGCAACGCGTTCCCAGAGACTGGGATGTTACAAACTCCTGGTCCTGGACAACGTGTTGCTGAGGCATCGGTCAGAAGGATCGGTGGAGAAGGTGGCCGTCTGACTGATGCTTTCAGACAATTTTTTAGTCCGCAGCCCCAAGGTATGATCGGTTCCAGCACCCATCGCCAGCGTCTGATTTACATGGTGCAGGAATACCTAGGGGCAAGGTCAGACTTGGACACCTTTCCCACCGAAAATCCTCTGGCTTACTGGGTCTTGAGGATGGATCACTGGCCAGAGCTTGCACAGTATGCAATTGAGCTACTGGCCTGTCCTGAATCCAGCGTTCTTTCGGAACGCACCCTCAGTGCTGCTGGTGGCTTTGTTACCGATTACAGGGTGCGCCTGTCCACCAAATCAGTTGATCGACTGACCTTCATCAAGATGAATCAGTCTTGGATCACCCACAGCTACCAAGCACCTGAAGCTGATGTAACCGAATAATTTTTTTTGAAATATCACATCCCTTCAAGACTGCCTATGCTGATGCTGAGTGACTGTCCTGTTATGTTGATTGTCTATCCTCTTCCTCCTCCGCTGATATGTTGGAAGAACATTTCTGGTTCTGGTTGATGCCATCAGCCCAATTTTTCTGCCCCTGTTTTACAGGGGCGTTTAAGTACAATTTTTGATGCAATGCTTTGCAGCAGGGCTAATTCCTGCAATAAAACTAGAGTATATGGCAGAGGTTGCAGTGTGGTGGCACCAGCACCAGTGCCTAAGGCCCAGTTTGTCTGCCCCTGTTTAACAGGGGTGTTTAAGTACAATTTTTGATGCAATGCTTTGCAGCAGGGCTAATTCCTGCAATAAAAGTAGAGTATATGGGAGAGGTTGCAGTGTGGTGGCACCAGCACCAGTGCCTAAGGCCCAATTTTTCTGCCCCTGTTTAACAGGGGCGTTTAATTACAATTTTTGATGCAATGCTTTGCAGCAGGGCTAATTCCTGCAATAAAACTAGAGTATATGGCAGAGGTTGCAGTGTGCTGGCACCAGCACCAGTGCCTAAGGCCCAATTTTTCTGCCCCTGTTTAACAGGGGCTTTTAATTACAATTTTTGATGCAATGCTTTGCAGCAGGGCTAATTCCTGCAATAAAACTAGAGTATATGGCAGAGGTTGCAGTGTGCTGGCACCAGCACCAGTGCCTAAGGCCCAATTTTTCTGCCCCTGTTTAACAGGGGCGTTTAAGTACAATTTTTGATGCAATGCTTTGCAGCAGGGCTAATTCCTGCAATAAAACTAGAGTATATGGGAGAGGTTGCAGTGTGGTGGCACCAGCAGCAGTGCCTAAGGCCAAATTTTTCTGTTTAACAGGGACATGTAATTACAATTCTTGATATAATATTTCACAGGAGGGCCCCTTCCTGTGCCCACCCAGAGTAACGGTGAGGACTTATAGTGTTGTGGCACCAGCACCACAACCACCAAAGGTCAATTTTTCTACCACTGTCATGTACACTGGCATGTAATTACAATTCTTGATATAATCGTTCACAGCAGGGCGCTCCAGCGCCCACCAAGAGTCACTTTGAGGGCTTACAATGTTGTGGCAAAACCAACACCTTGTTCCGCCATTTCTGAAGAGCATATAGGGCAGGCCCCTACTTTCAAACATCCAATTTACAAACATCTCCTACTTGCAAATGGAAGGAGACAACAGCAAGTGAGATGAAAAAAGATGGACGACAAAACAAATTATACAGGGGTATAATTCCCTATGTTTTCCAAAAAGCTTAAAAATAGTTTTTTTGACTGGAGCTACACTTTAAAAATGTACCAGTTGAAAATTACAAACAGATTCAACTTAACACAACAAACCTACACAGTCCCTGTCTTGTTTGCACCGCCTGTATACTGCTGTTCTGAGTATATGGGGCCTGGGGGCCACACGCATTTCCTTTTTTTAATATGGGTACAGGGTTCCCCTTAATATGTGTATAAGACCCAAAGGGGCTGGTAATGGGCAGGGAGGGCTACCCATGCCATTTTTCTCAGTGATTTTCAACCATATTGCAGGAACCAGATATAACATTAAAACCGCAAGCAGTTTTAAATGGTGTTATTTCCGTTTAATGTCATTTTGTGCAGGGACTGTTCTAAACACGGGAAACACGTGGCACTTCGCAGGCATACTACAGACACCCCCCGGGCACCATATTTAAAGGAATATTTCACTTTAATCGTCATTAAAATCAGTGCTCCCGGCAAAATGGCCATTTTTAAAAACATTTTAGGCATTGACCCATGTCCCCTGGGGCAGGAGCCAGGTCCCCAAACCCTTTTTAGGACAGTATCTTGCATATTAGCCGTTAAAATTAGCACTTTTAATTTCAAACGTTCGAGTCCCATAGACTTCAATGGGGTTCTAAAGTTCATTCGAATTTGGGGTCTGTTCGAAAGTTCTGGTGTGAACCGAACCGGGGGGTGTTCGGCTCATCCCTACTATGGATATTTTTGGATATATGAGTAATAGGCAAATAAACATAGAAGGTATTTTCAATCAAGAAGTAGTTACCAACTCTCAGGACCTACAGAGTCTGATGAAACGTTTGAAACACACTATGGAGAAACAGGTTAGAGTATGGTGGGATATTGCCACCCTAGAAATGTATATTAATGCTAAAATGACTCCTAGAAGCTTAAAGTGGGAGTAAACCCAGTTTCAAAAAACACTTACATTCCCGGCATGCCGGAAATGCTAACTTTCACATTGGTTGTGCTCTCAACCAAACTTTTAAACCATCCAATGGCTGGTGTCATAACTGATCACATGTGCAGCATTATGGCAGTTGAAGAATCATTAGAGGCCAAGATGGCGGCTTCCATGACTGAAAACGATAGAAGGGTTTACTTCCACTTTAAGATGGGACATTAACCCTAATGATAGCATTGATAGCATTGAGCTTATGGACGAATGGTACACGTTTTTTAACAAATGTGAGAATGAACTATTACATAAAATAATAAAAAGGAGAGAATTTAAATTAAAAGGAGTGGAGGCAAATATAGCTGAAATCAAAAAACAATTAGTGCCGTTTTTGAACCACAAAGATTATAAGGACAAAGAGCAGGAATTACAAGAGGCCATCAAAAAATATGATGTGGAGGCGCATGCGCGGAAGCGTCCAAGATGGCCGCATAGACCGGGAGCTCCGCGCCACCCTGGACTAACGTTCGCCGCCACGACTTTCTGAGCCCTCGTTTTTACCGGTAAACGGTCACATCGGATTGGGGAAAACGCAGGCTTCACATGAATGCCCGGTTCTAAGTCCCGACGGAACCCCAAACCCGCGCTTTCCACAGCGTCAGAGAGGTCAGGCCGATCCAAGATGGCCGCCATTACCTCACAACACACAGCCTGCAATGAGGAATCCATAGCGGACCAAGACTACACAGTTAAGCACCTCTCTTCAACTTCAAACGGCACAGTGAGTGAAATTCAACCCGGGACCCCATCCCCAGCATCCAATTAGGAACCAGGATTGATGCAATAGAGCAACAATCAGATCAGTCATGCCTACGCATTAACCAAAACACAGCCAGGATTCAAGAACTCCAGGATCATTTGGAAACAGCCACAGCCAAAATTGACGACCTCGAAAATAGGTCGAGGAGATATAATTTCAGTGTTAGAGGCATTCCTGAATCTATCAAGGACATTCATCTCGCTATCCAAGACCTCATCAAAAGTTTAATTCCCACAATTTCACAGGATCGTCTAGAATTAGACAGGGCTCACAGGGCTCTGCAACCTCTTCGCACAGATGGTCTTCCTAGAGACATTATAGTGAGGCCTCACTACTATTCAGTGAAAGAAGAGATAATGAAAGTTTCCAGAACCTCAGATTCTCTGTCATTTCAGGATCATTCCATACAAATATTTTCCGATCTATCACCATACACAGTCCAAAAACGACGAGCTCTTAAACCACTACTTCAAGTTCTGATGAGCAAAGAAATCCCTTACAGGTGGGCCTTTCCTATTCGCCTGAATTTTTCATATCACAATTAGGGATGAGCTTCGTGTTCGAGTCGAACGTACGTTCGACTCGAACATTGGCTGTTCGGGCGTTCGGCGAATTCCGAACGTTTGGGCCGTTCGCGTCAAAATTCGAGTGACGCGCGCGGACCACAATGCACTGCGGTGGCGCAGTGCATTGCTGCCCCATGATTGGCCAAGCATGCACTGTGACCCCGCATGCTTGGCCAATCGCAGCGCCGGCAGCGAGGAGAGCCATGATTGGCCACAGGCATCCTGCCTGTGGCCAATCATAGCTCAGGCTGTGTAGTGCACGCCCCACACTATATAAGGCCGCCTTTGAGGCGGCTTCGTGTAGTGTGTTACTTAGCATCTGAAGCAGTGGGTGTTCTGTGTACCTTCAACACAGTACACACCAATCGTTTTTGGCTGATTTCCTATCTTGCTGCTGTGTAGTGGTTGTTGTCTGTGCCCTGACTGCAGTATACACCACTATATTCACCTCACCTATATAGCTAGTGATCTAGCTTTAACCACTTAACAACTGCCCATTGCCGATTAACGGCTTCAGGGGGGTTGTTTAACTCTGAGAGGCCGTTAATTAACGGCCTCCCAGAATTCTGCTCTCGCGTGCCCCGAGGTTTGCGCACTCGAGAGCATCCGTGACCGCCGGGTCGCATCACGGATCACGGTAAACGGCCGCTCATATCGACCGTTTACCACGTGATTGCTCCGTCAAATGACGGAGTGATCACTTGGAAACAAACCGGCGTCATGTTATGACGCCTGTTCCTCCCTCCCCTCTCTGTACCGATCGGTACAGCGGAGGGGAAAGAGATCGGTGTCAGCAGCGATGTGGGCTGCATCTGCAGTGCCCACATCGCTGCTCACCGAATTTAACCCCTCAATTCCCTGCCAATACTCTGCAATACCAGTGCATACTCTGCAGTACCCTGCCATTACTCTGCAGTACCCCGCCATTACTCTGCAGTGCAGTACCCTGCCATTACTCTGCAGTGCAGTACCCTGCCATTACTCTGCAGTACCCCCCATTACTCTGCAGTAACCCCCATTACTCTGCAGTACCCCCCAATACTCTGCAGTACCCGCCATTACTCTGCAGTACCCCCAATACTCTGCAGTACCCCCCAATACTCTGCAGTACCCGCCATTACTCTGCAGTACCCGCCATTACTCTGCAGTAACCCCCATTAACCTGCAGTACCCCCCAATACTCTGCAGTACCCGCCATTACTCTGCAGTACCCGCCATTACTCTGCAGTACCCCCAATACTCTGCAGTACCCTGCCATTACTCTGCAGTACCCCCCATTACTCTGCAGTAACCCCCATTACTCTGCAGTACCCCCCAATACTCTGCAGTACCCGCATTACTCTGCAGTACCCGCCATTACTCTGCAGTACCCCCAATACTCTGCAGTACCCTGCCATTACTCTGTAGTACCCCCCAATACTCTGCAGTACCCTGCTATTACTCTGTAGTACCCCGCCAATACCCCGCCAATACTCTGTAATACCCTGCCATAAATTGCCATACCCAGCCATACTCAGAGATACCCAGCCATACTCGGTGATACCCTGAAATACCCAGCCATAGACGCCCCCCACCCCTCACCGCCCTCCGGTGCTTCTACCAACTCGCCAGTACGATCAAAGCCAGAATCTTTTTTTTATTTTTTATTTCAGGCTTCCCAGCCTAGAGGTGAGATGTGGGGTCATATTGACCCCCCAGATTTCACTGTAAAGAGGACCTGTCACCCCATATTCCTATTACAAGGGATGTTTACATTTCTTGTAATAGGAATAAAAGTGATCAAAAATATATTTTTGGGGAAAAAAATGTCAAACTAACATAAATAAAGTAAAATGAACAATAAAAAAATAAAATTAAAATTAAAGCGCCCATGTCCCCATGTGCTCGCATGTACCACACATGTGAGGTATCGCCGAGAATGTTAGAGCGAGAGCAATAATTCTAGTCCTAGACCTCCTCTGCAACTCAAAACATGTAACCAGTAAAAAAAAAATTAAAGCGTCGCCTATGGGGATTTTTTAAGTAGCGACGTTTGGCGCCATTCCACGGGCATGTGCAATTTTGAAGAGTGACATGTTTGATATCTATTTACTCAGCATAAATTCATCTTTCACTTTATGCAAACATTGGGCTAACAAGTGGTTAATAATAGAGCTTGCAGTCAGTAGTGTTAGGAGATAGTGCGTGCTGTCTGCGTGCTCTGTACCCAGTACATACCGCTATAATATAGGGCAGGCCCCTACTTTCAAACATCCAACTTACAAACATCTCCTACTTGCAAACGCAAGGAGACAGCAGCAAGTGAGATGAAAAAAGATGGACGACAAAACAAATTATACAGGGGTGATAACCCTTCCCTATGTTTTCCAAAAAGCTTAAAGATAGTTTTTTTGACTGGAGCTACACTTTAAAAATGTACCGGTTGAAAATGACAAACAGATTCAACTTAACACAACAAACCTACACAGTCCCTGTCTTGTTTGCACCGCCTGTATACTGCTGTTCTGAGTATATAGGGCCTGGGGGCCACACGCATTTCCTTTTTTTAATATGGGTACGGGGTTCCCCTTAATATGCGTACAAGACCCAAATAGGCTGGTAATGGGCAGGGAGGGCTACCCATGCCATGTTTCTCAATGATTTTCAACCATATTGCAGGAACCAGATATAACATTAAAACCGCAAGCAGTTTTAAATGGTGTTATTTCCGTTTAATGTCATTTTGTGCAGGGACTGTTCTAAACACGGGAAACACGTGGCACTTCACAGGCATACTACAGACACCCCCCAGGCACCATATTTAAAGGAATATTTCACTTTTTTTTTTTCACTTTAATCGTCATTAAAATCAGTGCTCCCGCCAAAACGGCAGTTTTTAAAACTTTTTTTTGCAGTGACCCATGTCCCCTGAGGCAGGAGGCAGGTCCCCAAACCCTTTTTAGGACACTATCTTGCATATTAGCCGTTAAAATTAGCACTTTCCAATTCGAACGTTCGAGTCCCATAGACTTCAATGGGGTTCTAACGTTCGTACCGAACGCGGGGGTCGTTCGCAAGTTCTGGTGCGAACCGAACCGGGGGGTGTTCGGCTCATCCCTAATCACAATAAACCATACCACTTCTCGATGTTCCAAGATGAAGAACGACTTCTGCTTCAGTTGGGATTGATTAATCAGGAACTTCCACAGACTTCTACACCGAAAGGAACCTCTTCATCCAAACGCCCCTCACCGACAAGCCCCTTGACGCAAATATGGCAGAAACAGATGCCCAAGAGGTCGAGGGAATCGCCACCAACCTGAATATACACCTGAACTGTCAAATTTTTTGTTTTAAAAAATTGACTTCCTTACGGTTTGTCCTCAGGGCCGAACCTTTACCCGGGCCGGGTTGATAATAGGTCCTGTTTTTCCTTGGAAAATCTCCAGGTTTATTTTCCTCAAGAAGAAATTATTTTTTTTTATTTTTTTTTTGCTTCTAATGTGGAAAATTTAAAAATATTTTTTCTTTTTGACATATAATTTTACTGTGGTGCCTGTATTACCCTCCTCTTCCTCTATAATTGTATTATTTATTTCTCTCTCCAATTGACCTTTTGGCTTTATATTTGATGTTTTTTTTTTTTTTTCTTATAATGGCTCTTTCTGCCATTAATTCATGGTCACCCACTTTGTAGAGGAAGAGGAGGGCAGCTGCTCATTATTTATATATCCCCTATGCTTATTTTAGTATGGGCTCAGAATTTTTTTTTTTTTTTTTTTCTGGTTTTAGTACCTTTGAGATAATCAACCTCTGCGGCGGGGTTGTCCAGGGTGGGTACAATGCACCCCCCTCTTTACTTCGATAGGAGAACTAAATCTCCTACCGGGGTTTGACTGCAGCGTCCCTTTAGGGCCGCTTTGGGATTTTTCCCTTCCTATTTTATTTATTGTATACATTACTATTTTTTTTGTCTTGAATTGCTATTTTATATAATGCATATTCTGATGTTCTTTTATTTTTTTCCTCTTTTTCTAGCTCTATTCTCTCTTTACCTTCTTCTTCCCCCCTTTTCATCCTCTCTTTCTTACCCTTCCCATTCTACCCACATCCTCCTTCCTATCTCCCTTGTACAGGATCAGGGCCTGGTTGGATTCTCCTTGTTTTTTTCCCACAAGCATTTCTTCAGAAGAACGGGTGTCATCTCCTATCTGCCAGGGATCACCACAAAGACAGGTACTCCTTTCGCACATAGCATAAACTCTTCCATGCTCTTCCCTTGATCTCTACTTTACCGGTACAATCTAATCTCCGTATAATGTCCAATAATGTTCAAGGCCTTAATTCCCCAGTGAAAAGGCGTAAAATTATGCAATAATTTCATGCCCTCAAAGCTGATGTTATCTTGATGCAGGAGACGCACTTCCCCATTTCTTATAACCCCATTTTCCTACACAAAAACTTTTCTCAATTTTATTTAGCTAATGCTCCCAATAAAACAAGAGGGGTTGCGATTTGCTTTGCCAACAAAGTTCATTTTCATCATTCCAAAACGATTAGAGACCCAGAAGGCCGATACATCCTGGTCTCTGGGACAATTAATACAGTGACTTACACGTTTGTTTCCTACTATGCTCCAAACTCCCGCCAGGACCATTTTTTTGAAAAGACTCTCTTGATGCTGAAATCCCATCTGAAGGGATTTATTATACTGGCGGGAGATTCGAACATTCCATTTGACCTTTCCTCAGACAGATCTAATCCTACAAAGCCAATGCCCAAAAGACCTCCTAAAAGCAGTCTTAGAGTTGCACATTCCATACAATCAGCAGGCCTAATAGACATATGGAGAGAAATGAACCCCCGATCCAAGGACTACACTCACTTTTCTATCCCTCATAATACATTAACCAGAATAGACCATATCTTTATTCCTCCACATTTCATCTCTTTGGTCGAATCCTCCAAAATTTATGATTCCTCTCTCTCTGACCATTCCATCGTTTCTTTAATTATTCGTGGGGGAGGAGGAGATAAACGACCATTCCAATGGCGGCTTAATGAGTCTCTACTAAACAATCAAGCTCACTGTGCGGTATTAAACTCAGCCCTTTCGGACTACTTTACAGATAACAATACAGACTCAATTTCGCCAGGCTCCCTGTGGGCGGCACACAAGGCGGTTATGCGGGGTAAAATAATTCAACTCTCAGCCCGTCTCAAAAAGGAACACTCTGCAGAGCTTATACGACTCAAGGAGGAATTCCAAACACTTAGCAAAAGTCACAAACGACATCCTACCCCAGAGAGCCTGGCTGAACTTGATAGGGCACGCATCGCACTTAATCTTTTACTCACTACCTCAGCAGAAAAACATCTGCGATGGACAGGAGCTCGCTTCTATTACCAAAAGGATAAAATAGGTGCCAAACTCGCGAGTAAATTGTGTCCTCGAACTCGTATCTCGGTCTTCCCTAAAATTAGACAATCTTCGGGTACCCTCACACAAAATCCGGTAGAAATTTTGAAATCATTTCATGATTATTATGAAAACCTCTACACTAAGACAACTCATACACATTCCAAAGCTAGGAATCAGTTCCTCGATCACCTCGATCTACCTTACATACATCAATCTCATAAAGAACTAATGGATGAATCCTTTACCCCTGCCGAAATACTTGACGTCATTAAAACCCTTAAATCTGAATCAGCACCGGGCCCCGACGGTTTTTCCGTCAGATATTACAAAACTTTTGGATCAAAATTAGCTCCCTACATGGCCCGGTTCTTTAATTCTCTCCGGGATGGAGCCCCCCTCCCGAATGATTCTAATACCGCATTTATCTCTGTTATACCGAAACCTGGTAAAGATACTAGTGAAGTGGGAAATTACAGACCCATCTCGCTGATCAATAATGATCTTAAAATTATGACTAAGATATTAGCCAACAGAATGTCCAGTTTTATATCTAACTATATTCATAAGGATCAGGTGGGCTTCATCCCGGGGAGACAGGGAACGGATCAGGTGAGAAGGGCAATTGACTTAATATCACTATTGAATTCGCAATGGAACGGGGGCCCGGCACAAGAAGGCCTTCTGCTGTCTTTGGACTTGCAGAAGGCATTTGATTCTGTTTCATGGCCATATCTTTTTGAAATTCTCACCAAATGGGGTTTCGGGGCAAATTTTATGAACATTCTAAAATCCCTATATTCAACCCCCTCTGCTCAAGTACGTCTATTAGGCCACCTCTCTCAACCATTAGATATCTGTAGAGGTACTAGACAGGGTTGTCCCTTGTCACCGTTAATCTTTATTATAGCTATAGAAACTCTAGCCATCGCCATTAGAGCAGATACAAATATTAAAGGTGTTCGCTGTGGTTTAGAAGAGCATAAATGTGCTCTCTTTGCCGATGATATGCTTATATTTCTGACCTCACCCCTAATCTCCACCCCCAACTTACTTCATCTCCTCCGGGACTTTGGAACTATCTCAGGTCTCCAAGTTAACACTTCCAAGTCAGTTGCTCTTAATATTTCAGTTCCCTCATTAACCATCTCCCGACTTGCGCCCTTCTTTCCCTTCTCCTGGGCTACAGATAGGATTCCCTATTTGGGTATTTCTCTCACCAAATGTGCCAGTAATTTATACAATGCTAATTACCCACCCGCCTTCAGATCTTTAGAAGCAGATTTAACTAAATGGTCTAAAGAAGGATTGTCTTGGCTGGGCAGGCTCAATGCAGTCAAGATGAACTTATTTCCTCGAATTTTGTACTTATTTAGAGCCCTTCCCATACCTATTAAAAAGTTGACCCTCAACAAATTCCAATCAAAAGTGGTTGGATTTGTCTGGGGAAAACAGGGACATAGACTGACGCGTGACATCCTGTTCCGCCGGACAACCCAAGGTGGTTTAGGACTTCCTAACCTCTTTTTATATTATCAAGCAGCACAACTAGCACAATTTTCAGCAATATATACTACAACTAATAGCCCAGACTGGGTTTCTATTGAGAACCAGGCAGTACCTGACTACACATTAGATCATCTATTATGGAGACCAACAAAACAAAGACCTGCCATATTGTCCCCCACGCTTTCTCAATCCCTAGCACTATGTGACAGACTATACAAAAACACCTGATTTCCCCACTGAAACCTCTCGTACATTTATTCCATAACCCTGATTTCCCTCCTGGCCTGAATACCCAAGATTTTCAATGGTGGTTGAACAAGGGCCTTTTCAGAATTGGACATTTCATTACACCAAATGGACCCATTTCAATGGTACACTGCTACTCCAAACTAGAGATGCCCGATTCAGAACAATTGAGACTTTCACAGATTAAACGTTTTATACATTCTCTTGAACTTGACAAATCAAAGAGTTACAATGCTACGATTTACGAGCAATGGTGCTTAAAACAAGGTCACCGCAAAGGAGGTATTTCCCTCATCTACTCGTCCCTGGCAGATAGGAGTGACAAACCGACATATGCTCGTTCTTGGGAGGAAGACTTGGACATCCAACTAGATACGGAAATGTGGTTTCAAGTTTTTAGACGTTCTTCCAAAGGTATTTTGAATATTTCCTTAATCGAAGCTAATGTCAAAATTCTAACGAAATGGTATTATGTTCCTGTGAGACTTTCAAAGATGTATTCAGAGATTTCACCGCTCTGTTTCAGAGGATGTGGTCTTTTAGGTACAATGTTACATATATGGTGGACATGTCCCCGCATACGAAATTTTTGGAATAACTTTATACATCTAGTGAGGAAGGTCTCGAAAGCCCCAATCCCACAAGATCCTTCATATATCCTTCTGAACCGCAGGCTACACAATACCCCTAAACATACTCAACAACTAATCTTTTTTATGTGCTTGGGAGCCAAGATCACTTTAGCAAAAGCTTGGAAAACTTCTAGGGTTTGCCTTGTGGCTACCAGGCACAAAATCTCCTGGATTATGGTTCAAGAACAAATAGTAGCTAAATTACGGAATACCACTCAACAATTTGAATTGACATGGGATCCATGGGCCCAACACATCAAAGTACAATTGTTTCCAGGACACCTTCTGTCTTAAATTTTACATGGATAGAGCCAGGACCCTGAATCCTGTACATCTCTCCCTTCCTTACCCTCCCTCTTTTCTCCTGAATTCGATTTCTACTTCTCCCTTTTTTTTTTTTTTTTTTTGCTTTTCTTTACGCAGGATTTTTCATATTTAGTTATGGATTTGATGTTGCCTTATTCTACTACATTCTTCCTTAGTTAACCTTTGTGGTTCTAACCGGAGTTTACTAGTTCTAAAGAGTTTATTTGGAATTGAATTGGGAATTTTGAAGTTTGGCAGTCCGCTTCCCTCCGGGGAGCACAATTTCTGGGTGCTGTCCGGGGGTTTAAAGGGACATAGATGGGAGGTTCTTCGGCGGGAGTCCCCCGAGCTATCCCACTCCACAGTGTGAGCCCATTGGGGTGGAGTGGTGACCTTGGGGGTCTCCTTAGAAGTTGCCGCTATGTTTATGACTTAAATCTTCTACACCTCCCAATTAAACCTTAATCAAATCCTTTTTTTTTCCTATTTCCCTTTTCTCTATATATATGTATGTATATATATATATATATATATATATATATATATATATATATTTTTTTTTTTTTTTTTTTTGTCCCCTTTTTTTATATATCATTAATATAAATTTTAAATGAAGTGGATCTTTACACTCCAAGTCTTTCATGACATATAATAGTCCCAAATATATCTGTATAAGATACCTTGTATAACTTGTCTTTTTCTGATTGATGCATCCTGCCTTATTTGAATTCTCTGTCTTTTATGTTATGTTTTTGCTTTATACCTAATTTTTGATTATACATGATGTATTTACCAAAGAGTTAAATTCAATAAAAATTATTGAAAGAAAAAATATGATGTGGATTTACAAGCCAAAAAGCAGAATTTTTTTTAAAGAGATGTTATTGATTATAATGAATCAAAAGTTTATAAATGGCAAGCAGTGCTCCAAGAAAGTAGGGAGGAATTGGATGAAGGCTCAGTAGATGATAACTCAGTAGGGGCAATGGATATTACAGTTGCTGGAGCTGAAGGCCCTAGAGTACAACCCATTAGTTACACTAACGGTGGGCAGAGGATAAGATCAATGACAGTACCACCAGAACAGAACGATATTAGGGGAGAAAGCAGGAGATTAAACTTTCAGGAACCTGTGGAATACGGGTCACCGAGGTATAACATCCCTACTAGAAACCGTTATTCGCCAATTACTATAGCTATGACCCTTATTCTCAAGCTACCGGTCCATTCAATAATGGAAGAGAATACCCCCTTAGAAGGTATAATAGGGATTCAAGAGATTTTTTCAGGAATGCACCGAAAGACAGACCCCCTGGAAGATGGACAGCAAGAGTCCCCTACAGAACGCCAAGATGGAGAGGAGGGAATTCCAACAGAGGGGACACCAGAGGAAGGTACCATGGACCCTTGGAAAACCAGGAAGAATCCAGAGGATATATGGAGCAACAGACCCCCAGGGGATACCGAGACAACTTCTATGGGAGAACAACAGGACCCATACAGAGATATCGGGAAAGAAGAAATGAACTAGGGGATGCCGAGGAGGGCGGAACAAGAAAAAGAAGAAGAATGTAAGTGGACAAGGCATATATAATCTAAGCCAAGCCCACTTTACTAAGGAAGAACTAGAAATTTTGGACTTGGGATTGAAGTACGCCCCAGATAAAGGCCTAGATAAATTTGAAACTTATATAGATTTAAAAAAATTCATGAGGAAGATTCATCTGAAGAAACACTTTGCATTAAATACAGACACGAGAGAAATTCCCACATCGAATTATGTTCAAACGAATCTGAAAAATAACTCTGTCTTCAACCCAAAAACCCCAGGGAATCAATGTCTGGGAGCTTTCTGCAAAATGGTGGAAAATGATTTAAGGAAATTGAAAAGACATAGGGATAAGAAAGAGAAAAATATATGGAAGACGATCAAAGAACTGGGGAAGAAAAAATATGTTGTTATCAGGCTGGTTGACAAGGGTGGGGGACTTGTCATCCTAGACAAAAAGGAGTACCAAGAGGAAATGGAGAATTTATTAAGAGTAAAAAACACCTATAAGAAATTGAAGGGAAATCCTAAATTCGAGTATGAACGTAAATTGGCAGCCTATATTAAGAAAGGAAAAGACACCGGTATCCTTAGCCCTCAGGAAGCGAAATATTTGATATCAAATTCCACTAAAACCCCTGTCATATATTACACCCCTAAAATACACAAAAGATTGATCAAACCCCCAGGTAGACCGATTATAAGTGGTATCAACTCAGTTTTTTCACGCCTAGGTGAATACCTAGACACGTTTCTTAAACCGGTGGTCCCCAAGGGTAGATCTTACCTGCAGAACATCTCAGGGATTCAAAACTACTTGCTGGCAACTATAGATGTTAACTCACTTTACACCAGCATTGTTCAAGTGGATGGGCTAATGGGTGTAGAAAAAGCATTATACGAGCGTACTGACATGAGACATGATCAAGTACAATATATTCTTGAGGGCCTTCGCCTAGCAATGGAATGTAATCATTTTTGGTACGGACACCATTACTATGTGCAAACAAAGGGCGTAGCGATGGGGGCACGCTATGCCCCGAGTGTGGCAAACCTCCTTGTTGATATGTGGGAAGAAGAATATATATATTCTAGAGACATACCAGAGCTGAAATACTTACGGAGATATATAGACGATCTGATAGTCTTGTGGGATTGTTGAAAAGGGTTATAAGCTGGATACACTAGTAGAACTCAAAGAGAAAATTGGTAACATAGAGAGAAACACCCTTTTTAAAAAAAGAACAAAAGAAAAAGAAAAAAAGGATTTAACCTTTATCACAGGTTATAGCACACAACATTGTGACATTGAAAAGATCGTAAAGAAATATTGGCCTATTCTACAGGAGGATAAAACCCTTGCTAATATCCTCCCAAACAAACCTAGTTTTGTATATAGAAGGGCTCCTAATCTTCCTAACCTCTTGGTACACAATGTGATTGACCCCCCAAGGCCTGTCAAGATCTTTGAGGACCTGAAGGGCTTTTACAAATGCAACAGATGTCTAGCATGCAGGGTGAGTAAGGCCCAACCCTGTAAATGTGAATCGTTCAGATCAAGAACAGACCATAAAGAGTATAAAATACGAAAACCTTATCACATGTCGGAGTGCACACGTTACTTATGTGATCGAATGTCCTTGTAAATTACAGTATGTAGGTAGGACCACACGCCCTCTACATGTACGTATAAGAGAACATATCAACAATATCAGAAAAGGATTCCCCAAACACAATCTTTCTCGCCACTTTGACCTGTTCCATCAAAGAGATCCATCAAATCTCGTCTTCTATGGAATTGACTGTATTATGAAAAACTGGAGAGGTGGCAACAATACCACTCTCATATCTCAAAATGAAACGGCTTGGACATACCGTCTTGACACCCTTGCCCCTAGGGGGTTGAATCTAGACATAGATCTAAATTGCTTTATAGCTAACCCATAGGGGCTCTGTTTTTTGGGAGGATATTTGATGTGAACAGATCTCTTCCTGTCCCTTACATAGTGTTACTATGACATAATTTAGTGATTGTAGACAGCTAGATCTTGTGGGAGATCATTGTGACTAGTATTCTGCATTTGGTTATTTTCTTCTTTCGTTTTTCTTTTTTCTTTTATTTATTTTTTGCATTTATTTGCAATTGCTGGCCCTTTTTACGGGGTGTCTTACACCAGTGATGGCGAACCTTGGCACTCCAGATGTTTTGGAACTACATTTCCCATGATGCTTATGCACTCTGCAGTGTAGTTGAGCATCATGGGAAATGTAGTTCCAAAACATCTGGAGTGCCAAGGTTTGCCATCACTGTCTTACACCTATGGCCTTTGAGTAATAGCCCTCTAAGTAACTGAACCCAGACTTTTATGGTTTACTTATACACATAAACTTCAATATCTTATAGTGTATTTCATGATAGCACATAAATTCTTTCAGCCTGGGTTTAGTTGCATGTAGCCATTTAAATAACATGATCATTGATGTTATTCTTGTTATTATTATATTATTTCTATTTTTTATTTATTATTTCTACTACTGGATGCCGTTTTACAAGGTAATAGCTGGATTGGCCATTTATAATCCTAGTCACATGCTAGGAGCCCTCTAGGTGAGGGTGTACTATGGTAGACGGACAGTAGGGGGCTAATTTATTCATTTATTTATTTATTAATAACCATAAAGACCATATTCTCTTTCCCCCTATATAGATTGTAATATGGTTATTCCTATTCCAATAGCCCGATGCCTTGTATCATGTGGTGGGGCTCCCAGATTGTATTTTGATTGTTCTTTGGTATTTAATTATCCCTTCTTTCTCTTAGGTTTCCCCATATAATTTATATCTATTAATGACGTATGCGGGGACTCCTAGGACCGGCCGCCCTATTCGGTGACGTTTCCCAGTGAGTGGGCGGAGTTTCTCGGAGTCATAAGTCGTTGGTGTGTGGTGGCATCGTCGCTGAAGACGTCCTATGACAAAACACGTACGACGTAGTCACGCACACCACGTCACTTCCGGTCTGGCGAGCTGAGTGGAACGCAGCCTGGAACTCACGCTATCTCCCTGGCCATTCCTTCGCTCGTTCCCCGGCTTGGTTCTTGCACACAGACCGTGAACGGAATATACTGTTCCCCGGAGCGTCAACGAAGGGTGGTCCCCCCTAGGGTGTCAGCTCTGGGACTTTTTTCTGTGACCCCTGCGGATGGGCAATCTATATTGATAACCTCCGTTGCACGCATATGATCACCCTGAGGGGTTTGTGCAGTCTTTATTTATAATTTTAATTTTATTTTTACATATATTTTACATTTTTTATTTTATTTTTTATTTTTATTTTTATTTTTATTCCTGTGATGTAGTTTTAATCTCAGCCCGGGACTGAACCTGAGATATACATCTGTATGTTATGTATTATCCTTCCTGTGGGTCTATGGTTTTGTAAAATTTGAGAGTTTTCATTTTTGTATTTTTATATATTTTTTATACACATTTTTTACCGGATTCCGGTCTGTAAACAAATAAAGCTTATTTTTTTTAATTTACTTTTTTGTGACCTGGAGTTACTACACTATGAGACCTTTTTTATTCCCCTGAGGATATATTGACCCATAATCACCGGCCTATTGGAAACTTTGTGCATCAGAGGAAGAAGAAAAAGGGTGGACGTTCCTCTCTGGGCTGACCAATTTCTGCAACTTGAGACAGACACGTTCTTTCGTCCCTTGTGGGCACAGGGATCCGGTGAGTGGGGACCTGAGGGGGTGAGCACGGAAGTCACCGAATTACCTGTTTTGAGAGTGTATATAATGACCTCCTGCTAATTATTTGAAGTGGACTTTTATCTTCTAAAGGCACTTTAAGTCAGCCACAGTACATGTAGTGGTCATTTCCTGTGTTTTTTTTGTGTATTCTGAGGTTATTGCTCTTTTGCACTTTTTGCATTTTTTGCACTGTTCTGTTCCCCTGTACTTTTTTGCATTTTTTGTATTTTTAAATTTTTTTTACACTTTTTGCACTTGTGACCATCCACGCTTCTATTATCTTTTTATTTTTCATTTATTTTCATTTTTTATTCAGTTATTTTTTATTCAGTAATTTTTATTCACATTATTGATTTATTCTGGTTCTTTGGTTCTGTATATGTATATTTATTTGTTTATATTGTGTACACGTTAACACTGTTGATAAATTTTTTGGTATAGCACATATTTTAGCTGTGATTTTCTCTGGTCACTTTTGAGGTACATATATAGATTTATATATAATTTCTTAGCTATGATCTCATTGCACTATTTTGCACTTGTTTCTGCACATAATTAAATTTTGGTTGTACCCTGTATATTTGGAATGTCCTCTTAGTGCACTACAAACAGTGGTATTGATACGCCCTACATTGCAATACTGTTTAAAACTTATGTTAATGGAATATAGATTTTTCATCTATCTGGCCTAGCGTTTCCCTGTGGGATAGGGCCGGCCACTATTAATATTGGGGTAATGCTGATGAGTGTTATCCTCTGGTATTATTTTATTATTTCTATTTTTTATTTATTATTTCTACTACTGGATGCCGTTTTACAAGGTAATAGCTGGATTGGCCATTTATAATCCTAGTCACATGCTAGGAGCCCTCTAGGTGAGGGTGTACTATGGTAGACGGACAGTAGGGGGCTAATTTATTCATTTATTTATTTATTAATAACCATAAAGACCATATTCTCTTTCCCCCTATATAGATTGTAATATGGTTATTCCTATTCCAATAGCCCGATGCCTTGTATCATGTGGTGATTTTCTTGTGATTTCTTGTACTTCCTTGTGATTTTTTCTTGCCTACTTCCTTGTGATTACCTCTACTACTAGTGGTTTTCAGGGTTACTTCTGGTCCCATTGTAATACATTAAGAACCAGTAGATATCACTAATTTTAGAGCTGTCCAGTTATCTAGGATAGATTCACCTAGAATTTAATTTATTATAGGTAGCGCCTCGGGCCCTCAATATATAATTTTACAGCAATCACAGCTCACGGCCTCTCTCTGGGGGGTGTGAGGTATAGGGACGGCAGCACCTTATTTAGTCTTTCACGTTTATTACTATAGCGCGGTTCTGTTTCTTTTCAATTTCCTCTACTCACAAGTAACATATGATTATAGAGAAACAACAAGAGAGGTAACCGGGTTCGGGTTAAGTTAGTGGGGGGCTTCTTGGATCCGCCACCCACTTTTCCCAGGCTATATGAAAATTCTGAGTTTTTTGGTTCGCTTTGGAGAATGCATATTCTAGTTGAAAGTGAGAGTTCAACAGTACCAGAACTTCTTTCAAGGATGGTGGTTGTACAGATTTCCATTTTTTAGCTACAGCTAGTCGGGCCGTGATAAGGATATGGGTTAGAAGGGTGTGAAGGTGGTACGGCCATGAGAAAACAGACACTCCTAGTAATAAGTCAAGGGTGGAGAACGGGATGGAGATATTACAGACTTGAAGTATTAGAGATTTTATTTTTTTCCAGTATGGCTTTATCTGAGGGCAACCCCACCAAATATGGAAAAGGGTGCCTCTATCCCCACACCCTCTCCAGCAGTTAGGTGCGGAAGAAGAGAAGATTTTAGCGAGTCTGGTTGGGGTGTAGTACCAGCCATGGAAAAGCTTCATGAGTGATTCCCAAAGTGAGATGCAATGGGAAAAGCATGCGGGACCATTTAGTGCTTTCTGCCATGTTTCAGGTTGTATGGATTGTTGCATTCGGGATGACCAGTAGTCACTAGGTATGGGGGCCACTTCTTGATCTGATGAGGTAAGTATTCTATAAATGAGGGAGATACCTCTTGATTTATGACTTTTGTCGCCATAGAATTTTATTAGAGGGTCCACCAGGGGGTTCGTGGGGGAAAGGGGTAATTTTGCAAGAATAGACCTTATCCAGAGATAGAGGAAAAACAGTGTTGAGGGAATGTGAAATTGTTGTTGTATTTGCGAGAAGGATAAGAGAGTTGTGGAGGAAAATAAGGCTCCTAGGTTAGTGATACCAGCATTTACCCATTCCGCTATGGGTAGATCAGGGGATAAAAGTTGGAGCGTTTCGAGGGGGACTAGCGGGAGAACTGCCGGGGAGATATCTTTGGTGCGTTGATAGAATGCCCTCCATAGCTGGAGGGAGGCATTAATACAGCCCAATGGGTAATGTGGGGGTTTGAAATTAACCCAAATTACGGTCAAGATTTTTATTGGTTCAACTGCTAAAGTGGTGACTTCTATCTGTTTCCAAGTAGGTTGTAGTTCCGGAGACCACCATGCCTTGAGTTGGTCTAGTAGCGTGGCTCGGTAATATGCTTTGATGTCTGGGGCACCTAGTCCGCCAGAGCGTGTGGGGGTTAGGAGTGTTTTCATTTTAATCCTGGGGTGTTTGTGTTGCCAAATAAAGGTATTGACTATCCCTTGGAGTTTTTTGAGTTGGGCTTGGATGAGCGGCAGGAGGATTGAGCGAAAGAGATATAGGATGTGTGGGAGTAGGTACATTTTGGCCTGGGCAATTCTACCTGCCCAGGAGGCTGGCATGGATAATAGCTCCTTGGAGAGGCGGATAAGCTTGCCTACGAGGTCTTCAAGGTTAGTTCGCACTTGAATGGAGCTGGGGTACGTTAATTGGACACCTAAATAGGGAAGAAAATAATTGGTGGCCCACGTAAAAGAAGTCCTCGTCGAGATCGTAGAGACGGTTTGATGATCTAGGCCAATATTAAGCATCAAAGATTTAGAGTGATTAATCTTATACATGGAGACAGCGCTGAAGGAATCTAATGTATGTTGAACCTCGGAGAGTGAATTTAAAGGGTCTATGAGTGCAATAATAACATCATCAGCGTAGAGGCCAATCTTGTGTTCCGTGTCTCCAACTTTAATACCTTTGATCTGGGGATTTGTTCTGATGGTCTGTGCTAAAGGTTCCATCACCAGGGCAAAAATTAAAGGGGATAAGGGACACCCTTGCCTTGTTCCGTTGGTAACTTGGAAAGGATTCGAGATAATGCCCGAGGTCCACACGCGTGCGCTAGGATGTGAGTAGACATGTGCAAAAGGAAAAAATGTGTTTAGTTTCATTTCGTTTTAATTCGGTAATTCATTAATTTCGTTTAGTTATATTAGTTAAATTCCTTAAATTAGTTTTTAGTATTTCATTTAGTTTTCTACCGAATTCGAAAAATCGGTCACATTCGAAAATATTTCAACCAAATTCGAAAATATTTCTACCGAATTTGAAATGATTTCAACATGATTCAAAATTATGTCAACCGCATTCGAAACGATTTCAACCGGATTAGAAAATATTTTGCGACCCAACTTTAGGGCCATGTATCTCGGGGTCACTTGGTGCTAGAAATCCCAATTTTGGATATGTTGTAGTGCTATTGTAGTTCTATTGTGTTTGCATACCAAATTTGGTCATTTTTCGAATTTGATTCGAATTTCGTTTGAATTCGTTAGCATTGCAATTCGGTAATTTGGATGCATCCGAATGTCCGAATAATGAAAATTCGTCCGAATTTCGATTCGGAACAAAACGAAATGCACATTTCTATATGTGAGTATAGTCCCAGGACAGCCGAAAGGAAGGTCCCTGACATACCGACCTGCCTCCATATATGGCCAAGAGACTCTGTCAAACGCCTTCTCTGCATCCAGGGAAATGAAGAGAGAAGGCGTTCGCTCGCGTTCGACCCATTGGATAAGGTCAATAAATCGCCTAGTGCCATCTGCTGTCTGCCGTCCTGGGACGAAGCCCACTTGGTTGCGATGGATTAGTGCAGGGAGAACCGTGGAGAGTCGTTGGGCTAGAAGTTTGGCATACAACTTGGTGTCTGTGTTAAGAAGCGAGATGGGGCGGTAATTAGAGGGGTTATGTGGAGATTTCCCCGGTTTGGAAATAGTAACTACTAGAGCTTCTAGAGACTCTTTTGGGATATGTCCTGTGGATGCAAATTGGTTATAAGTTCTACAGAGATGGGGGACGATGAGATCAGCATAACACTTGTAATATTCATTGGTGATGCCGTCCGGGCCCAGGGCTTTATGTAGGGGAAGTTTCCTAATGAGTTTATGTATCTCCTCAGGGAGAAAGGGGGCCGACAAAAAATCAAGTTGTTCAGGGGTTATCGTAGGAAGCGAGATGGAGGCTAAGAATTTTGTGATATCTGCTTGAGTAGGGGGAGGGGTGGGGTCAGTGTCCGTGAGGTTGTAGAGAGTGTGATAGAAGTTACTAAATTCGTTTGCAATATCAAGAGGGTTGGAAATGCGTGTTTTTTGGGAGCTTGTCAAGAAGGAGATTTTCTTGTTAGCTAGTTGTCGCTTAAGTTGTTTGGCCATGTAGGCACTTGGTTTGTTGGCCGAGGAGTACGATTGCAGTTTGAGGCGTTTTATATAGTAGTCGAATTTAAGGCGGAGGTGCTCACTGAGTCGAGATCTGAGATTTTTTAATTCTGTGGAGATCTTGTCCGAAGAGGATGTTTTATTAATGTCCTCTAACGTACGGATTTGTTGGAGCATGGATACCTTAGCGGCTGCACGGGTCTTTTTCTGATGTGCTCCAAGTTTTATAAAGAGACCTCGCAGGCAAGCTTTGTGGGCATTCCAGATAATGGCATGGTCATTAATGGAGTTCTCATTAGTCTGGAAATATGACAGAATTTCTGATCGTATTTGTGAGTCAAGTTTAGGGTCATTAAGGAGAGAAGAGTCCAATCTCCAGAGAGTATGTCTGGGTGTCTGAGACAGTGGGGCTAGTTTGATGGTGACTGGGGCATAGTCGGACCATGAAATAGTTCCTATACGTGAGTCAATTATTGATTGTAGTAGGTGTTTATCTGTAATAATTAAATCTATTCTTGAATAAGATTGGTGGGGAGAGGAAAAGAAGGTGTAGTCTCTTTCTGAGCCATGTGCACACCTCCATGAGTCATAGAGGTCTTTCCATTTGAGCAGGGAGGCCAAGGCGAAAGGTCTGCACTTAGTGGGGAAGGTTGAGTCTAATGAGGGGTCTGATGTGCTATTAATGTCCCCACACATGACTAGAGCCGAGGATCTGTAAGGGGCCATTTTGGCCATGAGGGTTGCAAAGAATTTTTTTTGTGCTACATGAGGGGCATACAGATTGACGATGGTTAGGGGGCGGGCATCCACTGTGGCCGATAAAATTATGTATCTCCCCTCTTCATCAATTTCAGAGTGATGTAAAACATAGTCTACTGATGCACTGACAGCTATCATCACCCCCTTTGTTTGCATAGGGCATTTGCAAAAAAGGTATGAAGGTAGCGTTTATTGGAACAGGAGGGGGGATTGGACTTGGAGAAATGAGTCTCCTGGACGCAGAGAATGTCGGAGCAGAGGGCTAGCGCCTCCTTCCAGAGAAGGCTGCTTTTAAAGGGGGAGTTAAGGCCTTTAGCATTTATAGTAGAAACTGTGAGAGCCGTACTTGTAAGGAAGACAATGGGGGGAAATGCTCAGAGAGAGACCACGCCTGTAAACAAAAGCAAAGGAAACAAAACAGTAACTTTTTACTATGCTTTATGACCAGTATCAATGCTGGAGCAGAGTTCCAAAAAGAAAATGGAAAAAGAAAAAAAAAAGAAAAAATTAGAAGTGCAAATATAAAACACAGCAGGGTGCCAACAATAACAATCGAGTGAAAAGTTATGGGGGATAAAACCTTAACAGTACGGGTATCACATGGTGTGCTTAGCACACCCTATGCTGGGGGGTGTAGAAAGGTGTATAAACAATACCGCTATTTAAGTTCAAGTAGACACAGGTAAACAAAGGTAAGCGTGAATACTTGCAGAGGTCGATCCGACCAAGGCAAGGAGATCATTGTGAGGACCGGGTCCATTAGTATGCTAACCGTTGCGATCCTGAAGGGAAGATGTCCCCTTTCCAGCAGGGAGTGATGAGAGATGTTCGTTAGTACGCCCAGCACCTCTGGAGGGTAACCATATTTAGGGTTGAGAATGGGGATCACTTGTTGTTGGTAGTTCACTAAAAGTTTTGTGGGGAAACCACACCTGTAGGCAATCTTCTTCTGTTGCAGAATGGATGTGACTGGAGAGAAGGATTTACGTAGCTCCATTGTCGCCGGGGAGAAAACAGGTGAGAACTCTTTAAACGAAAAAGAAAAAGTTAACCTGCAAAACATTTTTGGGGTTTATAAAACATGTAAGAGCCTGTTCACTGTTAAGCCGCATACACACGAGCGGACTGTATGGCCAACGTCATACTTTCCACTGAACGGACTTGACCACACACGGATAGCCAAACAGTCCGCCGAAAGCTTGCGCGATGATGTACAGCACGTACGACGGGACTAGAAATAGGAAGTCCAAGACACAGCAAAGCACCCTTTGGGCTCCTTCTGCTGACTTTGCGTTAGTAGAAGTTTGGTTAGAGACGATTCGTGCTTTTCAGACTTCAGCTTAATTTGTCCGTTTTCTGCGGTGCAGTCTACCTGTGAGGTTTGTATCTGTCTTTCGGTACGCGTGGATCAGTTGGTACCTGTTGTTAGGCGCTTCTGGTCCGCTCGTTTCTGGGTTTCAGGTCGTTCTTCATAGGTCTGGCTGTTCTTCAGTGCGTTCAGTTGAGCTTGTTTGTCCAGCCGACCGTTTCAAAGCCATGGAGAGTGGACGTACTCGGGAACGAGTTCGTGCTATATTGGGGCTTGGTGTTGGGGTTAATACTTTGACCCGAGCCCAGTCTGTGAACAGGGTGAGGAGGAGTTCATGGACAAAGAATTGGTTGTGCCAGCGTGACCAATTCTCGCATATGCCTTTACTCCGTGAGATCCGTGAGAATAATCCTGATGATTTCAGGAATTATCTCAGGGTGACGGACCCCGTTTTTCACCATCTGCTGGCTTTGCTGACCCCTTATATCAGCAGGCAGGATACCTGCATGCGGCAAGCCATCACTCCGGAGCAGAGGCTCGTCGCCACGTTGCGCTACTTGGCGACAGGGAGAAGCCTTCAGGACCTCAAGTTCTCTACAGGCATCTCCCCCCAGGCTCTGGGGATCATTATTCCAGAGACCTGTTCTGCCATTATTCGGGTCCTGCAGAAGGAATATATGAAGGTAAGTTTGTTCTTTTAATATTGCATTATATGCATTGTATGTTTGTATTAATTTCATCATGACTTTTAATATCCATGATAGGAATATGCTGTGAATGTCCCCTTTATATGAATGCATGCATTTTTGTTTTTTTTTTATGTTTTTTCTTTGTGTCATTTTTTTAGAGCTTTTTACCTTTTTGTGTCCCACGTGCATATTTGCTTTCACTAACGTCCCCAGCATGCAATCCTGGGCCCCTATACACCCACAGCTGAGACTGTTTTTCTCTAATTCATATTGTCAGCTCCACTGTACTGTTTTACTGCCCCCCCACCCTTTGTATACTCTTTGTATACACCCTTTGTGTATATATATATATATATATATATATATATATATATATAGGGATTGTATACTCATTAATTAGTCCCCTACCCCACTCGAATTGGTTGCAGGGATTGTATACTCATTAATTAGGCCCCCACCCCACTCAAATTGGTTGCAGGGATTGTATACTCATTAATTAGGCCCCCACCCCACTCAAATTGGTTGCAGGGATTGTATACTCATTAATTAGTCCCCCACCCCACTCAAATTGGTTGCAGGGATTGTATACTCATTAATTAGTCCCCCACCCCACTCAAATTGGTTGCAGGGATTGTATACTCATTAATTAGTCCCCCACCCCACTCAAATTGGTTGCAGGGATTGTATACTCATTAAATAGTCCCCCACCCCACTCAAATTGGTTGCAGGGATTGTATACTCATTAATTAGTCCCCCACCCCACTCAAATTGGTTGCAGGGATTGTATACTCATTAATTAGGCCCCCACCCCACTCAAATTGGTTGCAGGGATTGTATACTCATTAATTAGTCCCCCACCCCACTCAAATTGGTTGCAGGGATTGTATACTCATTAATTAGGCCCCCACCCCACTCAAATTGGTTGCAGGGATTGTATACTCATTAATTAGTCCCCCACCCCACTCAAATTGGTTGCAGGGATTGTATACTCATTAATTAGGCCCCCACCCCACTCACCCACCTAACTTATGTCCCCTGGTCCATCAGAGGGCTGAGTAATCTGTGAATTGGGCTGACTTTTTTTTTTTTTTTTTGCTGAAAAATGTGTTCAATATTTCTGTTTAACTGTTGTTCCAAAATGTTTTTGAGTTTTCTTTGTTATGAATTGTTTGGATTTAATGACTAATTTTTTTTTCCCTGTGTTTGACTCCCCAGTTTCCTTCCACGCCACAGGAATGGCAGACTGTGGCTTCCCAATTCGCTGCCCGTTGGGACTTTCCCAACTGTGGAGGGGCGATCGACGGGAAACATGTGAGGATTGTGCCCCCACCCCATTCAGGGTCCTACTATTGGAATTATAAGGGGTTCCATAGTGTGGTGTTAATGGCGGTGGTGTCAGCACAATGTGACTTTCTGTATGTGGATGTGGGGAAGAACGGCCGGATGTCTGACGGAGGAGTGTTTAGGCAGACCGAGTTCTGCCACCGTCTCATCACTGGTGGCCTGGACTTGCCACCAGATGCCGATAATGTGGAGGGTCTACCTTTTGTTTTTATTGCTGATGAAGCGTTCGGTCTGAGTGACCATCTGATGAAACCCTTCCCCCAAAGGACCCTCACCCCGGAGAGGAGTGTTTTTATTATTACCGGCTGGCCAGAGCAAGAAGGGTTGTGGAGAATGCCTTTGGTATTATGGCCAGCCGGTTCCGTCTGTTTATGACAGCAATCAACTTAGCAGAGTATAAACTGAACTATGTAATTCTTTGCTGCTGCATTTTGCACAATTTTTTACGCAAACTTTCTGGAAGCCAGTACCTGCAACCAATTGGGCCTGAGGCCGGACTAATATTACCTGAACTCACAGGGCTGGATCATGCCCATCCTGGCTTAGCCCCCCAAACAGCACGTGAGGTGCGTGACCGGTATGTCACCTATTTTAATGGTAGGGGGGCTATTCCAATGCCAGCTGACCAATAAAAATTTCTTTTTGTTTAAATATGTATTGTCTGATCAAATTTTTAAGTTTGGTTCTTGTTTGCTTTTCACGGTGCTTGTCTCCTACATTCTCCTAATTCAGGGATATGCAATTGGCCGACCTCCAGCTGGTGCAAAACTACAAGTCAATCATGCCTCTGGGTCTCATGCTTGTGGCTGTCAGTCTTGCTATGCTTCATGGGACTTTTGTTCTGCAACAGCTGGATTTCCACTAATTGCATATTCCTGTCCTAGTGCATTTGTATTGCAAAGTGGTTTTTGCCAATAGTAAATAAGGCCCTTTGTGAAAGAAAACACAAAATGACTTCCCAAACTGGTATTGAGTATTGAAAGAAGTAGACACACACACACACACACATCTTTTTTTTTAATTTTTAATAGTGCACATTCCAACCAGTGCCTCTTTTTTAGATATTTTTCTTTTTGTTTTGTTTTGTTTTGTAAACATTTTTTTTGTAAACATATAAATATATATATATCTCTCTCTCTCTCTCTCTCTCTCTCTCTATATATATATATATATATATATATATATATATAAAATAAAATTACATAAAATCGAATTTTTAACTATTTACAGAAAACAAGGGGGAAAGCCAAATTTTGAAGATGCACACCAAAAATTGGTAATGTCAACATGTGCTATCTACCATCATGAGTGATCAATGGACATGTTTGGTGGGTGCAATCCCTTCCTCTCACATACTAGAATGAGGAAGGGTTTGCAAACACAAAATGCGTACATTGCGATCCTCTGATGGCACATAGCACATGTTGACACACCGTGTGCATCTTCAAAATTTGGCCTCTAAAAACAATGTTCTAAAAACCTTAAAAACTTTTTTACAAGGAAATGAAGAACATGATCTTTCGTTTTAGGGAAAAGGGGCTTAGATTCTCCCTAAAACATCGATCATGTTCTTAATTTCCTGCCTCATAGTGTCCTGTTCTCGTTGCATGTTAATCATCTTGTTCTGCATCTGATCGATCTTGCCATTCCAGGCCATGATCTGACCAATCAGTCTCTGGGCACTGTCAGAGGTAAATGGCTCTGCGGCTTGTCCCTCCACAACCAGATCATCACCTAAAAACATGTGTAGATAAAAAATTTTTTAAAATATACAGCCATTAATTGTTTACCTTAAGCTGGGTTGTCAGACACTCACTTTGTGGGGTGCGTATCTCCACCACCTCTTCCTCCTCCACATCTAGCCCTGGGCTGGGCTGCTCCAGCTCTGACACTGGGCTGGGCTGCTCCAGCTCTGACACTGGGCTGGGCTGCTCCATCTCGGACACTGGGCTTGGGCTAACTGCCCAATCAGGCTGGTGAGGTTGGGGGGTCCTGGGCTGCTCCGCCTCTTGTCTGAGTCTTTGTTCCCCTATGAGAATGAAAAAAACAAAAAAAAAAGGTATACTTTTAAGCACAGTGATATTTGAGTTCAGAAATTGGAATATGAAACATTGGTTTGGAGTGGTGTACAATTATTAGCTGGTTATTACAAGATCCTAGTTTAATACATCATTAAAATGACATTTTTTTAGTTAGGCTGTGTTCAGACTGCTGCGATGTGTGAACGCTGCAAATCTACTGTGGTTTCACGCATCGCATGCCTCCCGGAGGCAGTTCACACTGCCCTATGTGACCTGCTGGGAGTGTCAGTGTAAAGTTTTATTGACACCTCTCATATCACAGTGCAATCTTTAAATTCGGACAGAAATCGGACCACATGGTGTGAACACCCATGTGATCCGATTCTGCTGTGGACTAAAAAAAGGGCCATGTACAAGTTTGGGCCCGATTGCGATGCGAATTCAGCCAAACTATATGTATGGCTGAATTCGCATCAAACAGAGATCACATGTGATTTGCACTGCAGTGCGGTGCAAATCACATTCGATCTCGTACATTGCAGCAGTGTGAACCTAGCCTTTAACCAAACTGCGATACTTTATATCTTTTGTCCAAGTTTCACAGACGGACACACTCGAATCATCCCCTGGAGTACCTGTGTGTGATTATGTCAAAAAATGTTCTATGATGTCCCAAACTACACTAAATGATTCCCAGTCCAGATGTTGAACCAGTTTATCTATCTATCTATCTATCTATCTATCTATCTATCTATCTATCTATCTCTTTTTTTTATTTAGACTACATTACACTGAATAAATTTATGAAACAGCTGCAGCTATAAAGACATGTACACAAAGATATCCTAAACTGAGTGTGACAATTCAGTTTATCATGAACAATACAAAAAAAATGAATAACTAATTAAAATCTAATCCAACACCAGATAAAATTTACACCATATACAAATTCATGCTATTTACGTCCACATATACGAACGAGCATATTCGCTCATTACATGGACTATTAACCACGATCAAATTCGCCAGATTTACAAATATATCGTATACCTATACGAACGATTATGTCCGACCGTCACGATAAGCGCAGAGTACTCACTTTTTTTCAGGGCCTTTTTGATTCTATGGTATTGGTCCGGCTCCCTGGATTTGATGTCGGACCATCGTTTCCGGAGCTGATCTTTGGCTCTTCGGACCCCAAATTTGCTTTCCAAAGTTTCTACAACCATATTCATGATGCCATTTTTTCTGATATTGGGTTTGGGATACGGGCCATTTTCCCCATCGTAATCCTCCCTTCTCAGTATATCCACCATCTCCACCATCTCTTCAAAGGCCATGTTTGTGGCCTTATATCTCTTCCTTGCTCCGGAAGCATGGGGTTCAGGGCTTTCCTCCGCGCTGCTCACTGAAATTCCGTCCGCCATTTTCATCTATCAATCTCCCACAGCGGAACGAGGGTAAAAGGGGCGGGGAAATACGGTCACACGGAACGTCAGGGGCGGGCAACGTGGGCGACGCAGGCGGAGCTTGAACGCATGCGCTGTATATAAAGTGTTACCGCGAGGCCGTACGTTTGTCTGAACGGAAGCAGCGAGTGCTACACGCGACGGTAAGATGGTTATCTTTTTATTTCTAGGGTTTTAGGCCTGCGTTAGGTATGTATATAGTGGGATTTCACCTTGTGGATGGTTAGTTGATTTTTATGTGGGTTGGTGGTTGAGTGGGGTTGGTGTTTTGTGTGGTAGTGTGGGGGTGGGTGTATGGGGGGGTAGTGTGTGTGTGGGGGTGGGAGTGGGTGTATGGGGGGGTAGTGTGTGTGTGGGGGTAAGGGTGGGTGTATGGGGGGGGTAGTGTGTGTGTGGGGGTGGGGGTGGGTGTATGGGGGGGTAGTGTGTGTGTGGGGGTGGGGGTGGGTGTATGGGAGGGTAGTGTGTGTGGGGGGGGTGGGTGTATGGGGGGGTAGTGTGTGTGTGGGGGTGGGGGTGGGTGTATGGGGGGGTAGTGTGTGTGTGGGGGTGGGTGTATGGGGGGGTAGTGTGTGTGTGGGGGGGGGTAGTGTGTGTGTGGGGGGTAGTGTGTGTGGTAGTGTGTGTGGGGGTGGGTGTATGGGGGGGTAGTGTGTGTGTGTGGGGGTAGTGTGTGTGTGGGGGGGTAGTGTGTGTGTGTGTTGGGGTAGTGTGGGTGTAGTGTGTGTCTCGCCTATTTTGTCACAATATAAATAGTGTGCATTTGGTCTGACATTAGTATTTATGTTTTTTTTTTTTTTTTTTTTTTCAGAAATCAAAATGCAAAAGTACACTCCAGACCCCTTTAAGGAGGAGGCCTTCCTCTCCACATTTATAGATATGTTAGAGATGCACAGGAGCCTGTGGGATTCCAAGTACCCACAATATTCCAGCCGTCCTGGCCGGAGGAAGACACTGGGGACAATTTTGACGTTTGTGAAAACCCGACTCCCCCAGGCAGACCTTAACTTTGTGAGCTCCAAAATTCAGAACCTGCGTAACGTGTATAGGCGGGAGCGCAAAAAGGTCCTAGACTCCCAAACATCAGGAGCAGCAGCAGATCAGATATATGTACCTAAGCTGTGGTATTACGACAGGCTGCGTTTTCTGGATGACACGTCAGAAGCCAGGCAGTCACTTTCCACTCTTCCGTCTACCCTTCCCTCCACCCTTCCCTCCACCTCAGGTGAGCCACCCCAGGAAGATCCAGACCCTTCCTTGCTGGACGAAGTTGATGCGCCCAGCTGGAGCCAGGTATATTTTAGTTTCTAAAGTTAGGATTGCTCAAATATTAATGATGTAAAGTTCAATGTTTGAATTGCTTCCAAATCTAGGATTTCATCACAAATTAAATTAGATATAAGGATACAGTAGTTTCCACAAATGTGGCTCAAATCTTGGTGAACTGATGGAAAAATGATGGTGTCAAAATGATAGCCTTTTGTATTTCAAGACAAATGTATTTGCAAGTGAGAACTGTAAAATTGTCAGTGATTGATGATTTCAAAATATAGACATATTTTATTTATTTATTTCTTTATTTTTTACACAGGATGAGCTCACCCAGGAGGAGGTCGGGACCAGTGGTATGGAGGAGGAGACCAGCCACACGCAGGAGCTAGCTGGGCCCAGCAGGAGTCAGACCGAAAGTCAGGTCCCTCCCCTCCGCCTAGCCAGCAAAAGGCCCAGGAGGATGACGCAGACAGTGGTAATGAAGTATAGTTACAACTGTGTATTGATAGAGTAGAGGTTTCAATGAAGCTCTGCTGTGACAATAGAGGAATCTAGTGGAGGAAGCTTGTATTGCGGTTGTTTTTTAAAATTTTCCCCTTTCTATAGTGTAGACTGAGGGTTCCCATAGGATACTAAAGAATAGTAATGTTATTATCCACTCAAAATACTTCCTATGGGAATTATGGCATGTATTAAGGAAAACTATTTACAGACGTTAAGTCATACTTAGCAAAGGGTTTTAGATATTCAATAGTGCCTTGTTTCTTGGACTTTTATTAGATTTGGAAGTGCCTGTAGATTCAAAGTGGTGTTTGTTGGGGTTTTTGCGTTATTTCCCTTGCTGGAAAGGAGAATGTGCAGGTGATGAGCCAGGAGCAAATTGTGGGTTATTGATGACAGGAGGTAAACTGAATTTTGCGTACCATTCTGGAATGTCCACAGGGGCAATCTGGAGTGATTCACAGAAATTTTGCATGCGTTGTTTCCCCATGAATACTGCTTGTAAGGCAAAAGGGAACTTCCATCTGTAGTTTATTCCCTTTTTTTTCAGCACCTCTAAGCCCTTGTACACACAGTCGGACATTCCGACAACCAAATCCGTCGGATAAATTCAGACGGATTTAGCCCGGAAGTGGTCCGGAAGTGGTGTTGCATACACACGGTCAGACTAAGTTGTCGGAATTTCAGGTTGCCAAGAATGCGGTGACGTAAGCCGCGTACGACGGCACTAGAAAAGGAAAGTTCAGCACCACGTCCGGCACCCTTTGGGCTCCTCCTGCTGATCTCGTGTTTATCACATGTTAGTAGAAGTTTGGTTAGAGGCGATTTGCGCTTTTCAGATTTGTGCTTCGGTTCGTTACTGCTCTTCAGTTTGTGCTTGTCGGTGCGTATCTGCTTATCAGTGCGTGTAGTCAGTTAGCATTTGTTGCTCATTGAGGACTATATCTTGGTATAGTATGCTTTGATTTTCATTGCTTATTGTCTGCTCGTTTCTGGTTTTCAGGTCGTTCTTTCAGGCATTGCTGTTTATCAGTGCTTTCTGTTGTCCGTTCTGACCAGCCAACCATTTTCAAGCCATGTTTCGTGTATGTACTCGTCGTAGAGTTTGTGCTGTGCAGGGGCTTGGTGTTGGGCTTTTAGCTTTGACACAAGCCTGGTCCATGAACAGGGCGAGGAGGAGTTTGTGGACCAAGAATTGGTTGCGCCAGCTTGACCAGTTCTCGCACATGCCTTTGCTTCATGAGATCCGGGAGAATAATCATGATGATTTCAGGAATTATCTCCGGATGACGGACCCCGTTTTTCACCGTCTGCTGGCTTTGCTGTCCCCTTATATCACCAGGCAGGATACCTGCAATCGGCAAGCAATCACTCCGGAACAGAGGCTCATCGCCATGTTGCGCTACTTGGCGACAGGGAGAAGTTTTCAGGACCTCAAGTTCTCGACAGGCATCTCCCTCCAGGCTCTGGGAATCATTGTTCCAGAGACCTGTTCTGCCATCATTCAGGTCCTGCAGAAGGACTATATGAAGGTAAGTTTTCTCCTTTAACATCACATTCTATGCATTTAATGATTGCTAATGTATTGGATTTCTTTCCTCATTCCCTAATTACCATGATTGGAATATGCTCTAATTGATATGCTGTGCCCCTTTGTCCTCATGCATGCTGGAAGCTTTTCAAGTTCCTTTTTTGTCCTTCATGCATATTTGCCTTCACTAACTTCCCCAGCATGCTCTTCTGGGGTCATAAACCTATAGTCTAGTCACTTAGCAATGTATTTTGTCAGCTCCATAGTATTGCTTTCCCCTAAACACCCCCTAAAATGTGTACAAATGTTATGTGTGTGCTTAAATTCATGCAGAGTACCAGATTTTTTTTTTGGTTGGGCCAAACTCATTAGGAACCCCCCTCCCCTCAACTGCCAGGTTAGCTGATAGCAATCCTCTATCTGCTGACTTTGCCAAACCCAATACACACTATACCTACCTTTTTTCTGGTCAGATTTATGGATGAATTCACCAAAGCATATAGTGCAAGGGCCTGCCTCAATACTTTCAAATGCTACAGTTTTAAGTTTTTTTTCTCCTATTATTATTTTGAAAGGTAATAGCAGAATGTCAAAATGTGCTTCCATTTGTTCTTTTTTTTTTGTATTATGACACTTCTTACCTGTCCGGTGGGCTGCCAATAGTGTAAAAAAGGAGGGGCTGGCCAAAGTATCACACATTATTTATGCATTCAGCTCTCAATGAAATGGAGAGGGTTACCCGTCCAAAACATCCCCCCCCCCCTCATTTTTTGCAATGGGCCATCAGATGGGGGGTTAGGGTTTGGGGGAGGGATGGGGGTGATGAATCTGATAAGGGGACCTTATACTTTAGGCTTTAAATACTAATTTCCCAAAATGTTATACTGATATTGCCCAAAAATGTTTGTGTCTAATCTGCTTGCAATGTTGATGTGTAAAATTACAATTTTTTTTTCTTGCTTCACTCCACAGTTTTCTTCAACGCCACAGGAATGGCAGACTGTGGCCTCCAACGTTTCCAGCCATTGGGACATTCCCAATTGTGGAGGTGCAATTGATGGGAAACACGTCCGCATCATCCCAACCCCCCAACTCGGGGTCGTACTATTATAATTACAAGGGGTTTAATAGTATCGTGATGTTGGCGGTGGTGTCAGTGACCTATGACTTCCTTTATGTGGACGTGGCGCAAAATGGCCGGATGTCGGATGGTGGAGTGTTTGCATTGACGGAATTCTACTGGCGCCTTCAGAGTGGCAGTCTGGTCTTGCCACCTCCAGAGGAGAATGTTAGAGGAACTCCCGTTTGTTTTTGTCGCAGATGAGGTATTTGCTCTGGCAAACCACCTGATGCGGCCTTTCCCGATGAGAACCCTCACCCCGGATCAGAGGATCTTTAATGTGCAGCTGGCCAGAGCCAGAAGAGTCGTGGAGAACACTTTCGGAAAAATGGCCAACCGGTTCCGCCTATTTTTGACGCCAATACACATGGCGGAATATAAACTAAATCACATTGTGCTTGCCGGCTATGTTCTGCACAATTTTTTGAATATACATTCAGCAAACTATGTGGCCTCGGTTGGCCCAGATGCAGACTTGCCGGAAAATGTCAACCTCATGGCCCTTGAAGCTCCTGGCTTGCCCCCCCAAAGCACCCGCGAGGTCAGAAACCAATACATGGAGTTTTGTGGGTAGGGGGGCCATTGATATGCCAGACAATGTCTGAGAGGCATTATTTTAATACATTTTTCTTTCAAACTCCAATAATCTTTGTTTTCATTTACTGCTTGGTTTTGTTTTAGGTGTCTCATAGGTATTTTTTTGGGCCTTTTTTAACAACAGTGCAAACCCAAGTTCTGAGCAAGATGAGGTGACAGTCTCTTCTTCAGATAATCTTATTATGTTGTGGGTCTGCTACACACACACCTTGTTTTCGTTGATAATGTATGCAGTGCATTACTGACAAAAATATTGCTCATTTTCAGCACCATGGCAGAAGTATGTGGGGTCATGAAAATGGCATGATTGGAGAAATTTAAACATCGCTGTGGGTGTTATTTACTAAAGGCACATCCACTATGCACTACAAATGCACTGCAAAAGTGCACCTGAAACTGCACTTGGAGTGCAAAGTGGATTTGCTTTTAGTAAATAACACCCATTGCCACAGAAAACAACAACTTTACTACAAATACTGCTTTAGCGCATTGAAAAAGGAAGCCACACGTTGTTGATAATTTCACTTTTTTACTCAAAGCACATTCACATGTGCGTTTAGAAAAGGGTTTTACAACAAACCAACATATTTGGTGTATAGAAAACATTATTTTGGGTAACATTTTTATAACTTGGCGTTTTTGTGTAAACAGGCATGTATCAAAGCATAACATACAGAACACGGGAACTTACAAAGTTCAACTTTGAAAAGTGAAGACAATATCAGACATGAGTATGTACAAACTGTGCTGATATTGCCTTCATCAGATGGGTTGTCACCCCTGGAAAAGCCAAATTTGGAAGATGCACACAAATTGAGATTCAAAAAGTGGCCAGTTTCCTCCTGATCCCATGCCTAATGTCAACATGTGCTATCTCCCATCATGGGGAATTAATGTACATGTTTTGGGAGTGCAACCCCTTCATCTCAGCCACTTTAGTAGCAAGGAAAGGGTTGCACCCACAAAACACGTACATTGATCCCCCATGATGGGAGATAGTACATGTTGACACCCTGTGTGCATCTTCCAAATTTGGCTTTTTTTTTATATAAAAGTGTTTTTGTAAATGTAAAAACTATGCTAGCTAGTTTGGGGTGTTTCAGACTCTCCCCAAAACATTAATGATGTTCTTCATTTTTTGTTGAACATCATTGATGTTTTTCTGTATATTCTCTAAATCGCGATTGCACCCCATTATCTCCCCAATGAGGATCTGGGCACTTTCACTGGTAAAATGTGATTCTTCTTCCATATCACCTAAAAAAAAAACACACTATGTATTATAAATATGCAGACATACATTGATTAGCTTACCAGAAGCTGTGGTCTCCGACATCTGTTGTGGTGACAATTTGGCCAACTTCAACAATCTCTCCTTCCTCCTCTGCTTCTGGTGTTGGTATTTCCCCTTTTTTGGGAGGTGTGGGGTCCCTGGTGTCCTCAGACGTCCCGAGTCTTCTCTCCCCTATGAGAATGTAAAAAAGGAATACTTAGCATACAGAGGGCAGAAATAGGAATATGAAACATTGCTTGGAAGTGTCGTACAATTGTGTTTTTTGGCAGAGTTCAAAGGTGAAAACATTATTTTTGACACTTTAGAAAGTTGGAATACTTACCTGTAGTGTGAACAAATGTAGTCAAGTGCAATTTGGCCAAACATCGTTTTTGGAGTGTTTGTTACGAACGATTGAACCCATGAACATGAAAGTGGCCATTTTAAACTGTACAACATTAAATCAAAGCACATGGAGCAGTATGCAAGCAATAATATTAATATGAACACGCGACAACTACTTACTTTTTTTAATAACTCGCTTGATCCTTCTGTACTGATCGTGCTCCCTCAGTTTCAGCTCTGACCAGCGTTTTCTCAGTTGATCCTTGGATCGTCGTACCCCAAAATTCTTCTGAAGGGTCTTCACAACTTTAGTCATGATATTGGCCTTTCTGATATTTGGGTTTGGGTACGGTCCATACTTCCCATCATAGTCGTTCCTCTTCAATATGTCCACCATCTCCAACATCTCTCCAAAAGACATATTTGAGGCCTTAAATCTTCTCCTCTAGGATTGGGACATTTCAGGCTCCGGGCTTTCCTCGACCCTCCTCCTCGTTAGTTGAACTATTAGTGCGCACCTGCTGTGCCTCCGCCATGTGCTCTCCCCACTGCTCCGAAAGAGAAGGGGCGGGGAATAGTCTAGAAAGAACGTCAGGGGTGGGCAGAGTTTCACGCATGTGCACTGTATATAAAACGGCACGCGCATGTGTCGTACGTACGATCTGTGAACAGAGGGAGAAGCTGACGCGCCGATCGTGCAAACAAAGGTACAATTTTTAACTTTGTACATCACTAGCCTATACTGCTTCTAGATTGAGGCCTGCATTGGGACAAGATTTAGTCAAGTTTAGCCTGACATTAGGGTTTGTCTTGTGTTGTGTCTTGCAGAGAATATGAATGGGTTTAATGACCACAGTTTCCTCCCTCTGTTCATCGATAAGTACAGGGAGCTGCCCTGTCTGTAGCAAGCTACGCATCCACACTACAGTAACAAATTAAAGAGGCAGGCAGCGATGGAGAAACTGGTTGAATTTGTGAAGCCGGTGGTCCCCTGGGCAGACATCAACTATTTAAAAACGAAAATTGGTGGCCTCAGGAGTACATATGTGAGGGAACGCAAGAAGGTGCTGAAGTCCATGCAAACTGGAGCTGCAGCAGATGACGTTTATGTCCCCAGGCTGTGGTATTATGACAGGATTCATTTTCTGTCAGACCAGGCTGATGTCAGGGAATCCCTCTCTACCCTTCCTTCCACGCATCCTTCTATGCTACATTCAACCCCTGCTGAGTCTTCCGACGCCCAACCTGGGCCTTCCACTCAGGAAGAACTGGAGGAGCCCAGCTTGAGCCAGGTATAGTATTGTTCTACATATTTTGGGAGTAAAACTGAATGACGTTAACTTGATTTTTGCTCACTAATTGCTGATTTTAGAAAGTGTTTCACATATCAATAGACAGTAGTGGCCAAAACCTTTGGGCCAAGAATGAAAAATGCTGGGCTCAGAATGATAGTCTTTTCTATTTTTTAACAATTTGCAACAGTCTTGAGCTGAAAATGGTTTCATGAACCAAAAACTAAAACTATATCCCTTTTTCATACACAGGAAGACCTCAGCCAGGAAGAGGAGGGTGTGGAATGCAGCAGCCAGGAGGTGGCTGTGGAAAGTGGCAGCCAGGTGGAGGCCGGGGTAAGCAGCAGCCAAGCTGTGGGAGGGCGGAGAAGCCTGACTGAATCACAGGTCCCTCCCCTCTGCCTTCCACACAAAAGGGCCAGAAAGGGGAGGAATGTGGAGGAGTCGGCTCTTAAGCTCATCGGGGAGGCTTTATCGGCCCTCAAAGCCACCCCCACATATCAAGAGGCCTTTGCCGCCTTGGCTGCCTGCAAACTCCAGCAAATGGAGGAGGGGCAACCGATCTTGTGTGAGGAGCTAATTATCCACACCCTCAACAAGGGGCTGTTGGGCCAAATCACACAAGCAACACACTTGTGTGAATTGGCCCATGCCCCTCCTCCTCCTTCTGCCACACCTCCAGCACCACAGACACAGCCTGGAAGGAAGCGTGGAAGGAAGACCAGAGTGTGATAACCTGGGTTCAGTCTGGTCTGACAGAAGATGTAGCCTCTTGTAGGACCACAGCCTGGGAACATAGATGTCATCTGCTGCTGTTCCGGGTTTCTTGGACTTCAGGACCAGACTGCTCTCCCTCAAATATGTACTCCTAAGGCCACCAATGTTTGCGTTTAACTAGTTGATGTGTGCCCTGGGGGCCAAAGGCTTTGCTAATCTCCCGTTTCTTCAGCGCTGCCTCCCTCTTTATTTGTTACTGACACCTAAATAAAGTTTTTTTTTGGTTGAAGAAATATTTGCCTATGTGTTTTACTTCAAAAAGGACAGTTTATTTGTGAGTAGGCAGGTGCATTTCAAAAATACAAAGTCAAATGAATAACAAGGGGCACCAACACCAAACAACCTCCTGTAGATTAAAAAAGAAAGCAATAAATTAAAAAGATAATAATGGTGTTGTGGTAAGTTGACACACAAAACACACCAAAAAAATGCAAAGATGAGCAAACTATCAAAAAAGGAGATGTTGATTAAAAAAAACCACCACAAAATTATATATATAAAAAAAAAAAAGATTGGGGAGATGTGACGAATTAAAATATTGTATTGATGAAATGAGTAAAAAGAATAAAGAAATAAGTTTGAGACAAGTGTGTGTGAATATGAGCAGCAAAACAACTTCATTCTTGTAGCATTGTAAAGAAAAAGAGAATGTGCTGCATGAAAGAATTTTTAACATTGCAGCGTGATGAAAGTGCTATATCAATTCCGAGCGGTAGTTTTACCTGACCGAGCGCTTCCGTCTCAGAATTTTATTGTGAGCATGCGTGGCACCTTGTCCGTTGGACTAGGCTACACACGATCGGAACTGACGTGATCAGATCATGTTGCCGGAAAATTTTATAGCCAAGCTCTCAAACTTGGTCCGTCGGATATTCCGAGGGAAACAGTCCGATGGAGCCCACACACTGTTGGATTATCCGACAACACGGTCCTATCGGAAATTGTCCATCGGAATGTCCGACCGTGTGTACAAGGGCTAAGAGAGGTTTCAGAGCTCTCCTATTTTTTTATGTGATGGGTGACAGGTCTTGAAAAAGTTGAACTGCTGTTCCCTCAAAGATGATCTGTTCTTTAGACCTTGCTTTTTGGAGAATGCTTTCTTTCAGCCCAAAATTTGTGAGACAGCAAATAATGTCTCTTGGGGGATTATCATCCGGTGCTCTTGGTCTGAGTGCTCTGTGAGCTCTATCAAATTCAATGGGAGATTGTTCAGGTCTGTCTATGAGGTCGTTAAAAATGGTGGATAAGGAATGTCTGATTTGATCAGGGGTTACAGATTCTGGCACTCCTCTGACTCTTATATCGTGCCTTCTTCCGCAGTTGTCTTAGCCCTTGTACACACGGTCGGACATTCTGCCAACCCAATCCATTGGATTTTGTCCGACGGATTTTGTCCGATGGATTGTGTCCGAAACTGTTGCATACACACGGTCGGACCAAGTTGTCGGAATTTGCGGTTGCCAAGAACGCGGTGACGTAAGCCGTGTACGGCGGGACTAGAAAAGGGAAGTTCAGCACCCCATCTGGCACCCTTTGGGCTCCTTCTGCTGATCTCAAGTTTAGTAGAAGTTTGGGGAGAGACGATTCGCGCTTTTCACATTAGGGATTCAGATCGCTACTGCTCTTCGGTTTCTGCTTGTCTTTGCGTATCTGATAATCGGTGCGTGCAGTCATTAAGTATTTGTTTCTCATTGTGGACTATATCTTGGTATAGTATGCTTTGAAAGGCATTTTTTATTGTCTGCTTGCTTCTGCTATTCAGGCCGTTCTTTCAGGCCTTGCTGTTTATCGGTGCTTTCTGGTGTCCGTTCTGACGAGCTGACCGTTTTCAAACCATGTTTCGTCTACGTACTCATCGTAGAGTTTGGGCTGTGCAGGGGCTTCGTGTTGGGGTACTTACTTTGACACAAGTCCGGTCCATTTACAGGGAGGGGAGGCATTTGTGGACCAAGAATTGGTTGCGCCAGCGTGACCAGTTCTGGCACATGCCTTTGCTCCGTGAGATCCGCGAGAATAATCCTGAACATTTCAGGAATTATCTCCGGATGACGGACCCCGTTTTTCACCGTCTGCAGGCTTTGCTGACCCCTTATATCACCAGGCAGGATACCTGCATGCGGCAAGCCATCACTCCGGAGCAGAGGCTCATCGCCACGTTGTGCTACTTGGCGACAGGGAGAGGCCTTCAGGACCTCAAGTTCTCGACAGGCATCTCCCCCAGGCTCTGGGGATCATTATTCCAGAGACCTGTTCTGCCATCATTCAGGTCCTGCAGAAGGCATATATGAAGCTAAGTTTTATCCTTAAACATCACATTCTATGTATTTCATGATTGCTAATGTCTTGCATTTCTTTCCTCATTCCCTAATTACCATCATTGCAATATGCTCTAATTCATATGTTCTGCCCCTTTGTCCTCATGCATATTTGCCTCACTAACTTCCCCACCATGCTCTTCTTGGCCCCTAAAACTATAGTCTAGTCACTTACCAATGTTTTTTGTCAGCTCCATAGTATTGTTTTCCCCCAAACACCCCCTAAAATGTCTACAAATGTGATGTGTGTGCTTCAATTCATGCAGAGTGACCTTTTTTAAATTTTTGGGGATTTTGCCAAACTCATTAGTAACCCCCCTCCCCCCAACTGCTAGCTCAGCTGATAGAAATCCTCTATCTGATGACTTGACCAAACCCAATACACACTATACCTACCTTTTTGATGGTCACATTTATGGACGAGTTCACCTAAGCATGTATTGCAAGGGCCTGCCTCAATACTTTCAAATGCTATTTTTTTTTTTAACAGATTAATTTTCTTGATATGTAATAGCAGAATGTCAAAATGTGCTTCCATTTTGTTTTCATTTTGTTATTATGACTTCTTACCTGTCCGGTGGACTGCCAATAGTGTAAGTAAGGAGGGGCTTCCCAAAGTATTACACATTATTTAGGCATTCAGCTCTCAATCAAGTGGAGAGGGTTACCTGTCCTAAAAATCCCCCCTCATTTTTTAGAAAGGGCCCATCATATGGGGGTATGGGGGGGTGATGACTCTCATAAGGGGACCTTATACTTTAGGCTTTAAATACTCAGTTCCCAAAATATTATACTAATTTTGACCAAAAATGTGGGTTTCTAATCTGCTTGCAATGTTGATTTGTCAAATTACTAATTTTTGTTCTTGTTTCACTACACAGTGTCCTTCAACGCCACAGGAATGGCAGACTGTGGCCTCACACTTTGCCATTTTTTTTGAAGATGTGCCTTTTTCACCAACAGTGCAAACCCAAGTTCAGAGCGAGATGAGGGGACAGTCTCTTCTTCAGATAATATAATAATGTTGTGGGTCTGCTACACACGCACCTTCTTTTTGTAACTAATGTACAGGTATGTAGTGCATTACTGACCAAAATCGTGCTCATTTTCAGCACCATGGCAGGAAAATGGCATGATTGTCCAAATTTACACCTCACTGTGGGTGCTTTTTACTAAATGCACTACAAATGCACTGCGAAAGTACACCTGAAACTGCACTTGGAGTGCAAAGTGGAGTTTCCTTTAGTAAATCACACTCCTCAGCACAAGCTAAAATTTGACTACCAATACATTTTATGCGCAATGAAAAAGGAAGCCACACATTGTTGATAATTAAACTTTTTAATACAAGCACATTCACATGTGCGTTTCCAAAAGGTTTTTACAACAAACCAAGAAATTGTGTGTATCAGAATTTTGTTTACTTGTTGTTTTTGTGTAAACAGGCATGTATCAAACCGTAAAATACAAAACACAGGAACTTACAAAGTTCAACTTTGAAAAGTGAAGACAATATCAGACATGAGTATGTAAAAACTGGGCTGATATTGCCTTCATCACATGGGGTGTCACCCCTGAAAAAAACAAATTTGGAAGATGCACACAGTGTGTCAACATGTGCTAACTCCCATCATGGAGGATCAATGTACATACTTTGGGGCTGCAACTCCTTCATCTCAGACACTATACACAAAACACGTACATTGATCCCCCATGATGGGAGATAGCGCATGTTTTTTACACACTCTGTGCATCTTCCAAATTTATAATTTCGATAAATACAACATTTTGTTTTTAAAATAGCAAAAATAAAACCCTATCTAGTTTTTGGTGTTTCACACTCTCCCCAAAACATCAATGATGTTCTTCATTTTATTTTTAACATCATTGATGTTTTGCTGGATATTTTCCAAATCCTGATTGCACCCCATTATCTCCCCGATCAAGATCTGGGCACTTTCACTGGTAAAACGGGAATCTTCTTCCACATCACCTACAAATAAAGCAAAAAAACACACCATGTAATAAAAATATGGTGACATACATTGATGAGCTTACCGGAAGCTGTGTTCTCCAACACTCACCTGTTGTGGTGACAATTTGCCCAACCTCCACGATCTCTCCTTCCTCCTCCTCCTCCTGCTCCTCTGTTTGTTCTTTTTGAATTTGGCCTTTTTTGGGAGGGGTGTGGTCCCTGGTGTCCTCATACTTGCCGAGTCTTCTCTCCCCTATGAGAATGTAAACAAAGAATAATTAACACACAGAGGGCAGAAATAGGAATCTGAAACATTGCTTGGAAGTGTACAATTGTGTTTTTTGGCAGAGTTCCAAGGTGAGAACATTATTGGGAACACTTTGTTAAGCTGGAATACTTACCTGCAGAATGATGTTTCTTACGAATGAATTAAACCATGAACTTGAAAGTGGCCATTTTAAAATGCACAACATGAAATCAAAGCACATGGAGCAATATGCAAGCAAGAATAATCATATGAACACTTGACAACTACTTACTTTTTTTAAGAACACGCTTGATCCTTAGGTACTGCTCATGCTCCCTCAGTTTTAGGTCTGACCAGTGTTTTCTCAGTTGATCCTTGGATCGGCGTACCCCAAAATTCTTATGAAGACTCTTCACAACTTTAGACATGATCTTGGCCTTTCTGATATTTGGGTTTGGGTAAAGCCCATACTTCCCATCATAGTCGGTCCTGTTCAATATGTCCACCATCTCCAACATCTCTCCAAAAGACATATTTGGGCCTTAAATCTTCTCTTCCTGGATCGGGACGTTTCTGGCTCTGGGCTTTCCTCACCCTCCTCCTCGTTAGTGGAACTATTATTAGTGCGCACCTGCGTTCTCTCCGCCATGTGCTCTCCCCACTGCGCCGGAAGTGAAGGGGCGGGGAATAGTCTAGAAAGAACGTCAGGGGCGGGCGGAGTTTCACGCATACATGTGTGTATCGTCCGTACGATCTGGGAAGAGAGTGAGGCGTGGACGTGATGAACATGCACAACTAGTTTTATGCCGACATAACAAAGAGGAACGGCGGCAGACATGGCATATCTGAATAGGAAAATTGGGGCCATGAGGATTACATATTTCAGGGAGAGAAAGAAGCACCTGGAGTCCTTGAGAGCAGGAGATACAGATGCCGTTTATTACCCCAGGATGGTTCACTTTGACAGGCTGCATTTTCTGGTAGACCAGGGGGTACCCAGGCCACCACTAAGGCCACCACTCTCCAGTCTTCCTTCAAGGCATCCTTCACCCCCAGCTGAGGCTTCCAACGTCCAACCTGGGCCTTCCAGGCAGCAACATGGGGTGGGGCCCAGCTTGAGACAGGTATTGCATTGTTGAACATATTTCTTGTGTTACATTTAATGATGTTAACTAGATGTTCTTATTGATCAGTAAGTTGTGATTTATCAAAGTGGTTTACATCTGAAGAGACAGTAGTGACCAAAAATGATTGGGATGGGAAAGAAAAATGCTGGGCTCAGAATGATAGTCTGTTCTATTTGGTAACATTCAATTAACAAAAGCCAGGAGCACAAAATGGTGTGATTGATGATCAAAAAACTAAAACTATGTCCCCTTTTCATACACAGGAAGACCTCAGTCGGGGGGAGGCTGTGGCAAGTGGCAGCCAGGAGGTCGACCAACGCCCTCCTCCTCCTGCCCCAAGTACAGGAGCCCAGCCACAGCCTCGAAGGATGCCTGGTGGGAAGTGCCCAAGGAAGACGAGCGAGTGATGGCCTGGGTTCAGTCTGGTCTGCCAGAAGATGCAGCCTCTTGAAGAACCACATCCTGGGGACATAAATGGCATCTGAATTTCCTGTTCTCTAGGACTTCGGGACCAGACTTCTCTCCCTGAGATATGTACTCCTCGGGCCACCAATTTTTTATATTGTAATTTGTTCATGTCTGCCCTGGGAGCCAAAGGCTGCACCAAAGTAACAAGTTTATCCAGCGATGCGTTCCTCTTTTAGTTTATTGCGACCAAAATAAAGTTTTTTTTGATTGATGAAATACTTGTGTGTGTGTTTTCCTTCCAAAAGGCCAGTTTATTTGTGAGCAGGCAGGTACATTTCCCAAAAAATAAGTGAAATGAATAACAAGGGGTATCAACACTAAACAACCTCCTGTAGATTAAAAAATAAAAACAAAATCTCAAAAATACAATAATGTTGTGGTAAGTTTACACACACAAAACACCCCCAAAAAAGGAGAAATGAGCAAACTGTCTTTAAAGGAGATTTTTAGGGAATCCAAAAAAAAAAGCATCCAAAAAAGAATAAACAAAATCTAAAATTGTGTAGATGTGACGCAAACTAAAATTGTATTGCTGAAATGGTTAAAAAATGAGTAATGAAATACGTTCGGGAGAAGTGTGTGTGACTATGAGCATCAAATGAAGTTTGTTCTTGCAGCATTGTAAAGAACAAGAGAATGCGCTTGATGAAAGAATTGTTAACATTGCAGCGTGACGAATGTGCTATATCACTTATGAGCAGTAGTTTTACCTGAACGAGCGCTTCCGTGTCAGAATTTGAATGTGAGCATGCGTGGCACCTTGTCCGTCGGAGTAGGCTACACATGATCGGAGTATGTCCGATCGGACCAGCTTGTCGGAAAATATATCCAGCAAGTTGAAAAACTTGGTCCGACAGATATTCCAACGGAATCAGTCCGATGCATACCACACACAGTCGGATTATCAGACAATACGGTCCAATAGGACACATTCGGACGGATTCTCCGACCATGTGTACAAAGGCTTAGTCTTCAATCTGCCTGTTCATATCGATCAGGTGTCGGGAGTGAGAGGTAGTAATATCATCCAGCCTCATCAGTGCTCTGTCTCTCCTTTTCCATGTGGGCTCACTAACCGCCATTAGTTCTGACAATCTCAGCAGCTCAGTTTAATGTCAGAAATGGCTGTGGAAAAGGACCTTTTAATGTCTGCTGCTATGTCAGTCATGGTGGCATAAGTTAGGGGCATATCTTTGTTGTTGTTATTACCTGCGGCTGAGTCCTCTGATGCTGGCAGAGAGACATCATCATCTAATTCCTCTTCCATGCTTGATCTGTGTGGCAGCACCATCTTGGAGCTTTTCCCTCTGCTGCTGTACCTGTATTTGCTGAGGTTAGCAGGCGAGATTCTCCTCTTAGGGGTCACCAGTGATCATAGGATATGGCTGTGTGTCCCACGCTTTACTTGTGTGGACATAGTCGCCCTGTTTGTTGTCTTTTTCAGGTCCCAGACCTCTCGGTTGTCCGGAGCTTCAGCACAGTGCAGTCATCCGCTCTGCATGCCAAGCCACACCCCTCGTCCTAATATTAATGATGTTAACTAGATGTTATAATTGATTACAAATCAATGATTTTATACAAAAAATAAGGTATACATATCGCTAGACAGTAGTGGCCAAAAATGTTTGGGACCAGCTGGAAAAATGCTTAGGTCAGAATGATTCTTGAGAGAATGATCAGAGTCTTTTCTATTTATTAACATTCAATTTGAAAGTCATGAGCTGAAAATTGTGTGTGATTGATGAAGCAAAAGCTACAACTATGTCCCTTTTTTATAAACAGGATGAGCTCAGCCATGAGGAGGGTATGGAAAGCATCAGCCAGGAGGAGGCTGTGCCCAGTTTCAGCCAGGAGGAGACTGTGCCCAGTGTCAGACAGGAAGTGGCTTCTGGGCCCAATGTCAGCCATCAGGTGGCTGGGCCCAGTGTCAGGCAGGAGGTGGCTGGGCCCAGTAGGAGCCTCACCCAATCACAGGTGCCTCCCTTCTGCCTTACCACCAAAAGGCCTAGGAAGGGGACAATGACAGAGAAGGCAGAACTGGGCCTCATTAGGGAAGCAAGCCATTTCCTCAGGAGCCTCTTCAGTGTTGGGGGGCCTATGGCTGCTATCTAGCCACCAGGTTGCTGGAATTGGAGAAGAGCCAACGCCTCCTCTGTGAGGGATTTTTTTCTGATGCCCTTCAGAAGGGGTTGGGGGGCCAGTTGACTGAGAACAGCTACATATGTGAGCTCCCCATCCTCCTTCTCCTGCCACAAGTTCACCACCAGAGCCACAGCCTCCAAGGAAGGCTGCAGGGAAGGCTGTAGGGAAGAGAAGAAAGTGATGGCTTGAGTTCAGTCTGGTCTGACAGAAGACGCAGGCTGCTGTAGTACCACAAACTGGGACAGATATGTCATCTGCTGCTGGTCCTGATCTCTGGCATTCCTGGACCAGATTGTGCTCCCTATTATATGGACTAATAAAAAATAATTGTAAACATTATTATGGAGATCGGGCTTTTAAAAAATAGAATATTAGTCATGAGATGAGGATAAATAATGAAGAAAGACGCTTGTGAGAACTCTGTGTGAATATGAGCAGCAAAACAACTTCATTCTTCCAGCATTCTAAAGAAGAAAATAATGTGATGCATTAAAAGATCACAGAATTAGCAGCGTGAGATGTGCTAGCTCCAATACAAACCCTAGTTTTACCACAACGAGTGCTTCCGTCTCATACTTGCTTCAGAGCTTGCGTTGTTTTTAGTCTGTCGGAACAGCATACAGACAAACGGTTTTCCCGATATAAATTAGTTACGTCCAAAATATTTAAAACGTGTTCTATTTTTAGGTCCAACAGAATTTTCGAAAAAAAAAAAAAAGTCCTATGAAGCATACACACGATTGGAATATACGATGAAAAGCTTCAGTCTGACTTTTTCTGTCGGACATTCCGCTCATGTGTACGCGACATTAGGAGGAACAAAAATTCTGTCAGGATGTTCACAATCAGCATACACAGCCTGTTCCAACAGTGGGTGTAAGGGGAAAGCATGTGCTGCCTGAAAAGGCCTCAGGGACCCCAAAGAGGACCAGGGGGCTCAGTAACCTCTGTAAGAGCCAAACTTAAAGGCAGAATGAACCATCTCGGTAAGAGGCTGTATTAAAAGTCTCTCCAACTGTGAGGCAGACACCAACAGGATATCTTCTTGTCTAGATTGTTTAGAAGCAGACTCATCCACCAGGCCCTCCACAGAATACTGAGGTTTTAGCTCTTCCCCATCCTCAACCCATTCCTGCTTCAAACTAGGAGGCTCAGGGGAGGGGGATCTGTCACGCTTCTTGCCACCCTGTGTGATAGAGGCAATCATGCCAGCAATCCTGTGCTCTAACTCAGCTAGTGCTGAGGACAGATTGCCTGGAAGCCTCTGGTCTTTCAAGGGATACAACACTAAGGATACGACTAGGTTCATCAGGAGCTACTGACGACATAGGGTAGCAGTGTTAGTTCCACTCCTCTTTTTTTAAGTCATTTACAAGTCACAAAAAGAGAGTACCTGGGTGTAATATTAACACACCTCAGAAAGGAGACCGTTTGATAGGGCTCAACAAGCCCCTATGCAACAATCCTGCTAAGCACGTTAGCCTGCCAAGTATCATTTGGTGACTCATGTGACCCAGGTAAGGAGAAATTAACTGCTGCACATGCCTGGTTCAGAGCCTGCTCCCTGTCCCACAGCTGCGTTTTGGAAGCACTGCATGCTTGTCATACACAGCTTAAATAGGCTTGCTGTGCATCTGGACGTTCTGCACATGTGTGCACACGCACACGCGGGGTCCCGGAAAAAGGGGCGTGGCTGTATTTGCATATGACGCAAATCTCTTTGTGCCCAGATTAGGCTACAGCGCATGGACGGGTCCGAGTGCGCACAGTGCCTATAGTGAAGCCAAGTGCGCTATGGCCGCCAAACAAACTGCTGTGCACAGCATCGCTCATCGAATGCACGTGCACCATGGCAAACCAAGGTGAAATGGTGCACCGTGGTGCACCATCATACAGGTAAAAAACAGCCAGACACAAGCAAAAAAGGTACACTTTGCAAACACCCACAGCTAGCTCAAAACTCCCCTGTATGGTCACTGCACACAGGTGTCCAGCCTCTAGCTAGCTTGACTGATTGTTACATTCACTGGGACACCCCACAATAAGTAAAAAAAAGGTGTTTCACTTAGCTGTCCAGGTGCAAGGCAGCTTAGAAACGAATGCCCCGTACACACGATCGGACTATCAGGCGGACTTAGTCCGGCGGACAATCCGTCAGAATTTGCAGCAAAGGTCCGTCAGACTTTCCAAATGAGCGGACTTGCACACACATGACCAAACACGAACAGACATTTCCCGGCAGACTAGGTCCGGCAGACAATCAACCAGACTTCTGGCGGAGGTCCGCTGGACTTTCCAAATGAACGGACTCGCCCACACACGGACTAAAGTCCGTTCATTTTGAATGTGACTTCAGGTAAGACGGGACTAGAGAAGGAAGTCAATGTCGATCAATGTCCTTCGGCGAGATTGAAACCTTGCGAGCCCCGTCGCCTGGTATGAGTTTTAAGGGTAACCCCTACCCCGAAAAAACAGTATGGAGTCCCCCCAAAATCCATACCAGACCCTTGTCCGAGCATGCAGCCGGCCGGTCAGGAAATGGGGTGGGGACGAGCGAGCGCCCCCCTCTGAACCATACTAGGCCACATTCCCTCAACATGGGGGTGGGTGCTTTTGGGATGGGGGGCATCCTGCAGCCCCCCACCCCAAAGCACCTTGTCCCCATGTTGATTAGGACAAGGGCCTCTTTCTGACAGCCCTGGCCGTTGGTTGTCGGGGTCTGCGGGCAGGGGGCTTAAAAAGGGGGGCCCCCAGATCCCGGCCCTCCACCCTATGTGAATAAGTATGAGGTACATAGTACCCCTACCCATTCACCTGGGGGAAAAATTGTCAATAAAAAACACACTAAACAGTTTTTAATGTAGTTTATTAGGCAGCTCCGGGGGTCTTCTTCCGACTTCGGGGGTCTTATTCCGACTTCTGAGGTCTTCTCCCAATTTCTCCGCCCTTTCCGGTTCTTCTCCCGGGCTCCTCCGCTATCTTCTGCTCTTTTGCCGCTCTTTTGCTAGTGGTGGCCCGGCTTTCTCCTTCATCATCATCGTCGCCATCGCCTTCTTCTTCTTCTTCTTCCTTCTTCTGTTCTTCCGATGTTGACACAACGCTCTCTCCCACTGTAATGCAGTGGACACGATGCGCAATGGCATATATAGGCATAAGTGGCGGGGTCACCGGGTGATGTCACCCGGTGACCCTGCCTCTTATGATGTCACAGTCCCACCCTCCCCGGGACTGTGATGGGAGCATTGTGTCAACAGTGGAAGAACAGAAGAAGGAAGAAGAAGATGGCGACGGCGAAGGAGAAAGCCGGGCCACCATTAGCAAAAGAGCAACAAAAGAGCAGAACATAGCGGAGGAGCCCGGGAGAAGAACCAGAAAGCGCAGAGAAGTTGGAAGAAGAGCCCTGAAGTCGGAAGAAGACCCCCAGAGCTGCCTAATAAACTACTTTAAAAACCTGTGTAATGTGTTTTTTTATTGACACTTTTTTCCCTGGTGAATAGGTAGGGGTACTATGTACCCCATACTTATTCACATTGGGTGGTGGGCCAGCAGACCCCAACAACCATTGGCCAGGGTTGTCGGAAAGAGGCCCTGGTCCTCATCTACATGGGGACAAGGTGCTTTGGGGTGAGGGGGCTGAAGGGTGCCCCCCATCCCCAAGCACCCACCCCCCATGTTGAGGGCATGCGGCCTGATACGTTTCGGGGGGGCGCTCGCTCATCCCCACCCCCTTTCCTGACCGGCCGGGCTGCATGCTCAGATAAGGGTCTGGTATGGATTTTGGGGGGCCCCACTCCATTTTTTCGGCGTAGGGGGTTCCCCTTAAAATCCATACCAGGCGACGGGGATCGCAAGGTGTCAATCTCGCCAATGAAAGCTGAGAGATTGACTTCCCTTTCAAGTCCCGTCATACCTGGAGTCACGTTCAAAATGAATGGACGGGCAAGTCCGTTCATTTTGAAAGTCCGTCAGACATAGTCCGCTGGAAAGTCCATTCATGTGTATACAAGTCAGCTCGTTCGGGAAGACCGTCGGATCTAGTCTGTCGAAAAGTCCGGTCGCGTGTACACTGTATAACCGTATATTGGTTTGCACAAAAGTTATAGCGTCTACAAAATAGAGGATAGTTTTATAGCATTTTTGTTATTTTTTATTAGTAATGGTGACGATCTGTGATTTTTATCGTGACTGCGACATTATAGCGAAAACATCAGACACTTTTGACACCATTTTTGGGACCATTGTCATTTATACAGCGATCAGTGCTATAAAAATGCACTATTACTGTAAATGACACTGGCAGGGAAGGAGTTAAACACTAGGGGGCAATCATGGGGTTAAGTGTGTCCTAGGGAATGATTCTAACTGTGGGGGGCTGGGCTACAACTCACATGACAGCGATCACTGCTCCCAATGACAGGGAGCAGTGATCTTTTTCATGTCACAAGGCAGAACAGGGAAATGTTTCCCCGTTCTACGGTGCCGTGACATGATCACCGGGAGACCGGCGGACATAGAGTCCACAGGTCCCGTGAGCACGGTCGCGCTCACGCTGTACACGGCAGCCTCTCACCCTCTAACCCCATCAATTAAATGGGAGATACAGGTATGCCCATTTGCCCACCGCTGCCATTGTGCCAACGTATATCAGCATGCAGCGGTCGGCTAGTTTTCAAGAAACATTTGTGGGACTAGAGTCCTGGAGCTCAGAGAGCCCAAACGTGCCCATACACCTTACAGACACTGGTAAAAAAACTGATGTACTTCCTGTATGGAAAGGGTTATATAGGGGATTACTTCCTATCTAAGACTTTGTCTACCAGTGTCCATTCACCCAGAGATGGCGTGTAGCCCAGTAGGTAATGAATATTAGCCTAACTCTGTGTCCCATGATGTGTGAAAAAGAAATGTATTTTTTATAGCAAGGATAGTAAAGAAGGGTGAGACAGTCATCTGGGAAATCTTTGTTCTGGATATTCATCCCTGAGCACATTCTACAGAAAATATTGGTAACAGAACTCATGTTCATTGTCCAGAAGCAGCAGCTTTCTGCCTCTCATATAGGCTGCAGACAACTGGGCCGGATAGTGCACCTGTGTCTTCATCCCGCTAAATGCCCTGTGTACATGGGACATAACATGTTTGTTCTTTTTTTCCAACAAAATAGCTTATGAAAAATGTAGGCACTTACATGCTTGTCCATTTACTATAGCAACCAATTATGTTTCTTGTTTTATTTTCCCAGTGAACTAAAGATGTATCAACCTGTGAGAATACTGTATATATTAATGACAAACACATTTTTACGTTATTTATGTTGATTTTATTAAGATTTTGTTTTAGTCTAACCAGGATTAACCTTGAAAAGATAAAAGTCGTTTTAGAAATTAATAGAAAGAGGAAACATAGTTTCAGTGGAGAACTGAAATTATAAACACAGCACATTTTACATAAAAACAGGATATGTGCAAACAGTTCTTTAAAAATAATTTACTCTGATATAAAGGAGAAGACAGATGCATAGACCTGGTGTCACACATATTCAGATGAGAAAATATATCATTAACAGAGATCCCAAGAAATGAAACTAAAATGAAAGGTATGCATTTTCTAATTGCTGATCAATATAGGGCAAATATTTACTTTTGAACACATAATACAGCTAGATTTAGCCCAGTTGAAAAGATCTATTCAAGTTCTCATTAGAACATATAATTTAGGCTCATTATTGTTTATCTTTAATGTATAGCTTACAGTCAGAAGATCAATACCTGTGGTTCCATGTCACAGGAGGGAGTATAATACATGTAACGTTTTGCCAGTTTGGCATTAAACATGTACTTTAAAAAATCTACAGGTTGTAACAGAAAAAGGCAGGGAAAAAGTAGATATATTTTGTTTAACAAAAAGTTAATAATTATACTTTGATTTTAGATGTCTAATATGAAGCATATTTATAAAGCATAGAATCTGACATTCAGCAAACATTCTCTGCAAGTAAATTTTCCAGGTACATGTATTTTAAAAGTGATATGACAATGATTAAATCTCCACCAAAAATATGTATAAACCAGTCACATTCACTGGTTTATAAATAGACCCTAAAGGTGTCATTTCATTTAAAGCAGAAATTCACTCACAAACATTCCCATAGGAACAACTCAATAAAAGCTTCAGATTAACAAAGTACATTCAGTTTATCAAAGGTCGATTTATGTATTTCACTGTCCATCCTGATCTTGAATATATATGTGTTTTCTAGCTCCATTTGCTACTTACCTTAGGGAGAATAAAGATAACAGCCGATCAAACATATATTTGATATTGAAAAAAGGGGTTCCCTCGCGCTATCAAAGTGAAAAATATCTGAATGTAATATGTCGGTTAGATTGCTGCTAGACCTAAAGTGTATACCATGCACTTGAACAAAAATAAATTTAAAAAAGTGATCAGCGCAAAATATATACCAAATATTACTACAAAGATGGAAAATCCTTGTTTGAAATGCATTCTACTTCATAGATAAAGTGCAATAAATCAATAATGATATCAATACTAATGGTGAATCCTAATGCAAATTGCTGCTGTGCATGTAATTATTTGGCTGATGTGCAAAACTGCTACTGTGCAAACTACATAAATAAATGATTCGCTGTGTTTGCGATTATTTAGCTGCTGTGCAAAATGCTACTGTGCAAACTGCATACAAATTATTTGCTGTGCATGCGATTATTTAGCTGCTGTGCAAACTGCTACTGTGCAAACTACGCAAATAAATTATTTTAAAAAAATGCACAACACATTACCATAAATTCATAAAATTAATAAAATAGCTGCTGCTGTGCAGATAGTTAAAACAAACAATTAATATAGTGCAAAATTGTGCAAATCATCATCAGGTGCTAAATATTAAATAATAATTGAATGAACACTAAATATGCAAAATGGTGCAAGATTATCATAAAGTTCTGAGTATCAAATGATCCTTTGTGTACACTTTTAAGTGTGTAGGTGTACCAATACAGTCATATTTATATTGAGTAGTGATACCCATAAAAGTCCATCCATAAACAGTAAACCTGCAAATTAGTGCAAAAAGTGCTGGTGTGCAGCAATGTGACATACTCTTCAGGTGACATCCACTGTGTACTCTTCGTGTGCTCCATTTAGTGCTCTCTATGCACTTACCTCTAAATGGGTAAGAAATGCCACTCAGATATTTCTAATGATGAGTCCTCCTGAGTAGGGATGAGCTTCGAGTTCGAGTCAAACTCATGTTCGACTCAAACATTGCCTGTTCGGCGAACAGTGAACAATTTGGGGTGTTTGCGGCAAATTCAAAAAGCCACGGAACACCCTGTACAAGTCTATGGGAGAAATCTAAAGTGCTAATATGCAAGTTACTGTCATAAAAAGTGTTTGGGGACCTGGGTCCTGCCCCAGGGGACATGTATCAATGCACAAAAAAGTTTTTTCGGGAGCAGTGATTTTAATAATGCTTAAAGTGTAACAATAAAAGTGTAATATTCATTTAAATGTCATACCTGGGGGGTGTCTATAGTATGCCTGTAAAGGGGCACATGTTTCCCGTGCTTAGAACTGTCCCTGCACAAAGTGTCATTTCTGCAGGAAAAAAAGTCATTTAAAATCACTCGTGGCTATAAAGAATTGTCGGCTCCCGTAATACAGAGAACAGTAATTGAAAGTCATTGATAAAAAAAAAAGCGTGGGGTTCCCCCAAATTCAATTACCAGGCCCTTCAGGTCTGGTATGGATATTAAGGGCAACCCCATGTCAAATACATATTAAGGGCAACCTCCATGCCTGAACCGTACCAGGCCACATGCCCTCAACATTGGGAGTTTGGGAGGTCTGTGACCCCCAAAGCATCTTCCCAATGTTGAGGGCATGTGTCCTGGTATGGTTCAGAAGGGGGGGCGCTCTCTCGTCCCCCCTCTTTTCCTGTGGCCTGCCAGGTTGCGTGCTTGGATAAAGGGTCTAGTACAGATTTTTAGGGGGAACTCCATGCCATTTTTTTTTTTTATTTGGCATGGAGTTCCCCTTAACCACTTTCAGACCAGACCATTTTGCAGGAAAATGACCAGACCACTTTTTGCGATTCGGCACTGCTTCATTTTAACTGACAATTGTGCGGTTGTGCGACGTGGCTCCCAAACAAAATTGACGTCCTTTTTTCCCCACAAATAGAGCTTTCTTTTGGTGGTATTTTATCACCTCTGCGGCTTTAATTTTTTGTGCTATAAACAAAAAAGAGCGCCAGTTTTGAAAAAAACGCATTATTTTTTACTTTCTGTTATAATAAATATCCCCAAAAATATATAACATTTTTTTTTCCTCAGTTTAGGCCGACACATATTCTTCTACATATTTTTGGTAAAAAAATCACATTAAGCGATTATTGATTGGTTTGCGCAAAATTTATAGCGTTTAAAATATAGGGGATAGTTTTATGGCATTTTTATTAATATTGTTTTTTACTAGTAATGGCGGCAATCAGCGATTTTTATTGTGACTGTGACATTATGGCGGACACATCGGACATTTTTGACACACTTTTGGGACCATTGTCATTTATACAGCAATCAGTGCTATACAAATGCACTGATTCCTGTGTAAATGACACTGGGAGTGATGGGGTTAACCAGGGGGTGGCAGTGTAGGGGTTAAGTGTGTCCTAGGGGCATGTTACTAACTGTGGGGGGCTGGCTGGGCTGTGTGCTAGTGAACAGTAATCTCTGCTCCAATCACAGGGAGCAGAGATCAGTGTCACTTGTTGCTAGGCAGAACGGGGAGATGCTGTTTACAACGGCATCTCCCCGTTCTCCTTCCCCGTGAGGCGATCGCGGATATCCCCGTGGCGATCGAGTCCACGGGACCCGCGACCGGACTCAAGGGGGTCCCAACCGGCATGCACGCATGCCGCCGGCAGTGCGCATACGATGGCAAGATGGCAAATTCAACTGGACGAACCTGTACGTCCGTTTGCCTGCCCGTGCCATTCTGCCAATGTACATCATCGTGCACAGGTCGGGAAGTGGTTAAAATCCATACCAGACCTGAAGGGCCTGGTAATTGAATTTGGGGGAACCCCACGCTTTTTTTTTTTTATCAATGACTTTCAATGACTTCTCTGTATTACGGGGAGCCTACAATTCATTATAGCCGTGAGTGATTTTAAATTACTTTTTTTCCTGCAGAAATTACACTTTGTGCAGGGACAGTTTTAAACACAGGAAACATGCGCCCCTTTACAGGCATACTATACACACCCCCCAGGTACGAAATTTAAAGGAATATTACACTTTTATTGTTTCACTTTAAGCATTATTAAAATCACTGCTCCCGAAAAAACGTCCGTTTTTAAAACTTTTTTTTTGCATTGATACATGTCCCCTGGGGCAGGACCCAGGTCTCCAAACACTTTTTAGAACAATAACTGGCATATTAGCTTTTAAAATTAGCACTTTAGAGTTTGAACATTCGAGTTCCATAGACTTTAATAGGGTTCTAAAGTTCACACGAAGTTTAGTTGTGTTCGCAGGTCCTGGTGCGAACCAAACTGGGGGTGTTCGGCTCATCCTTACTCCTGAGTGTGGTAACCAGGGATGATGTCTTTAAGAGTACTGTATTGCAATAATGGCTCTCAGTTGTTTTTTTTTGCCCGTTCATCCACGGCAAATGAAAGCGGGGAATAAGCAGGAAGATCACATAGCGTAATATGTCTCAAATAGGTTTATTTATGTTTAAAAAATGGCTACTTACAACAATGTTGAAAATGACAGGCAGATCACACGTCTCTATGCATCACTTCCGGTTGTTCCTTAATCCAGTATCTTCCCTTCCCTAACTTGTTCTGTTAATCTTCAACAGTACTCACTTTTACAACGTGAGGTAGTAGCAACCTTTTGTCATTTTAACCTAGTGCATTGATCCTCCTGTGTAGCTAGTTCCTTTCTTTTAATAAAAACAAATTAATCACACAGAATTTCTTTCTCTGAGTAAGTTTTACTTTTGCAGGAACTTCTCAAAAGGTAACTCACGCTAAGCTAATGGTCATTTAAAGAATGACAGAAAGCACTCACAAGCCACGGTGAAAAATGTGCTGCTCGCCCTAATAATTTACAACAATGAATAAAAATTTCTCCCAAGTGCTTTTATACAGCAGAAAGAATAAACAATTACACAAAAAATATAAAAATGAGTGAATTGTGTGTTAGTTAAACATTTTTAATGTTTTGTACTACTTCCCGTCCGTGCCTTTTCTGGCACTTTTTGCTCACATGTAACAAATCAGTATTTTTGGCTAGAAAATTACTCAGAACCCCCAAAATCATATTTTTTTTAAAGCAGAGGCCCTGGAGAATAAATTGGTGGGTTTTGCATTTTTTGTATGGTTACACAGTATATGTGCAGTGGTTTCCCAAATGCAGTTTGAGAAAAAATACACTTTAAATTTTAATGCAAAAAAAAATACAATACATTGTTGTAATATGTTGGTAGATTTATGTGGAATTTATATATATATATATATATATATATATATATATATATATATATATATATACAGTGGTGTGAAAAAGTGTTTGCCCCCTTCCTCATTTCCTGTTCCTTTGCATGTTTGTCACACTTAAGTGTTTCGGAACATCAAACCAATTTAAACAATAGTCAAGGACAACACAAGTAAACACAAAATGCAATTTGTAAATGAAGGTGTTTATTATTAAAGGTGAAAAAAAATCCAAACCATCATGGCCCTGTGTGAATAAGTGATTGCCCCCCTTGTTAAAACATACTATAACTGTGGTTGTCCACACCTGAGTTCAATTTCTCTAGCCACACCCAGGCCTGATTATTGCCACACCTGTTCACAATCAAGACATCACTTAAATAGGAGCTGCTTGACACAGTAAGGTCCACCAGAAGATCCTTAAAAGCTACACATCATGCCGAGACCCAAAGAAATTCAGGAACAATTGAGAAAGAAAGTAATTGAGATCTATCAGTCTGGAAAGGGTTATAAAGCCATTTCCAAAGCTTTGGGAATCCAGCGAACCACAGTGAGAGCCATTATCCACAAATGGCGAAGACATGGAACAGTGGTGAACCTTCCCAGGAGTGGCCGGCCGCCCAAAATTACCCCAAGAGCGCAGCGACGACTCATCCAAGAGGTCACAAAAGACCCCACAACAACGTCCAAGGAACTGCAGGCCTCACTTGCCTCAGTTAAGGTCAGCGTTCATGCCTCCACCATCAGGAAAAGACTGGGCAAAAATGGCCTGCATGGCAGAGTTCCAAGGAGAAAACCACTGCTGAGCAAAAAGAACATCAAAGCTCGTCTCAATTTCTCCACAACACATCTTGATGATCCCCAAGACTTTTGGGACAACATTCTGTGGACCGATGAGACAAAAGTGGAACTCTTTGGAAGGTGTGTGTCCAAGTATATCTGGCGTAGAAGGAACACTGCATTTCATAAAAAGAACATTATACCAACAGTAAAATATGGTGGTGGTAGTGTGATGGTCTGGGGCTGTTTTGCTGCTTCAGGACCTGGAAGACTTGCCGTGATAAAAGGAACTATGAATTCTGCTGTCTACCAAGAGATCCTGAAGGAGAATGTCCGACCATCTGTTCGTGTACTCAAGCTGAAACGAACTTGGGTTCTGCAGCAGGACAATGATCCTAAACACACCAGCAAGTCCACCACCGAATGGCTGAAGAAAAACAAAATGAAGACTTTGGAGTGGCCTAGCCAAAGTCCTGACCTGAATCCTATTGAGATGTTGTGGTATGACCTTAAAAAGGCTGTTCATGCTCGAAAACCCTCTAATGTAACTGAATTAGGACAATTCTGCAAAGATGAGTGGGCCAAAATTCCTCCAGGACGCTGTAAAAGCCTCATTGCACGTTATCGCAAACGCTTGGTTGCAGTTGTTGCTGCTAAGGGTGGCCCAACCAGTTATTAGGTTTAGGGGGCAATCACTTTTTCACACAGGGCCATGATGGTTTGGATTTTTTTTCACCTTTAATAATAAACACCTTCATTTACAAATTGCATTTTGTGTTTACTTGTGTTGTCCTTGACTATTGTTTAAATTGGTTTGATGTTCCGAAACACTTAAGTGTGACAAACATGCAAAGGAACAGGAAATGAGGAAGGGGGCAAACACTTTTTCACACCACTGTATATATATATATATATATATATAGTTATATATTATATATATATATATATATATATATATATATATATATATATATATATATATATATATATATATATATATATATATATATATATGTACGCATACAGTACAAGATTAACCAGGCCACATTTCAGTTGACTGAGCGAGTTGTCCGAGCCAACTCAATTACACATATCAAAGGGGACTTGTTGACCAAAAGGTTGTCTGTTAATCTAATTGCACATATTGAAGGAAACTTATTGATGTTAATATGCAAGAATGCGAATTAGGGCAGTTTATGACTACAGCTGTTCACGGCTAGGAGTCATTTTCCATCACTCTGAAAGACACATGGAGATCAAAGCATTTAATGGAAAGGACCAATCAAATTGCTCAGCCATTCAGTGTATGGGGGATATAACATAGCGTTCAGTCTTGTGTCGGTGTGTGATTATGAAGGCACAGGTCTAGGAAAAATATTCATTGTCATAATACTCTGTTGGATTTTGTTATCTGTTGCAAGACTTTGTTCTGTGTTGGAAGACAATAAAGTGCATCTCTCTGTAAGAATTGAGTTGCTGCGGAAGAGTACTTATAATAATAACTACTAACTAGTCATCTACCCTATACACCACAATATATTATATCACTACATACATAACCCAATTTTGTTGTAAAATATAAAAGATGAAGTTACGCTGAGTACATAGATACCAAACATGTCATGCATTAAAATTGCGCATGCCCATGCAACGACGACAAACAACATAAACTTTACTATCCATAGGCGATGCTTTAAAAGCCTTTACAGGTTACCACTTTCAGAGGAGGTCTGGTGCTAAAGATTACTGCCCAAGATTTGACATTCTCAGCGATGTGTCATGTGTGGCACAATTGTTGTTTGTGTGCGGGGCCAAAGCATGCATTCACATTTGTGCGCAAGCATGGGTGGATGGGGGCACTTTCATTTTTTTACTTAATCATTTTTTAATAGTTGCTTTAATTATTATATTGTATCACTTTTATTGCTATCACAAGGAATGTAAACATCCTTGTGATGGCAATAGGCATGTGACACATCCTCTTTATGAAGAAATCTGGGGTCTATAAGACCCAAAATTTATCCTCTGCACTTAAAAGAATTCAAAATACCAAGATCTGCCTTTCTGAATGATTTCAATTTTTATAATATGGTGCCAATGGTTTCCAAGTAAACCGGAAGTGATGTCAAGTCATCGCTTCCAGATTACTATTATAAACAGCCAAGGCAAATTGATCTTGGCTTTGCTTGGCTGTCCGGCCAGCCAGTGGACAAGCCGGCTGGTCGCTTGGGCCTCCCGGTGGGATAGGAGAGCCTCAGAGAGCAGTGGAAAGGTGGCAGAATGGGTGGACGTCCACTTAATAGAAATCAAACAGCTCGTGAGCCAATCCAATTTATTTTTACAAGAAAACCGACCGCAGGCTCCAAAAAATAATACCATGGTGATTTCTGCAGCTGAAAGCATCATCCGGGTATAACCACAGAAAGTCCAGCGACGTACGGGTATGCATTAAAAGCCTTTACAGGTTACTACTTTCAGAGGAGGTCTGGTGCTAAAAATGACTGCCCAAGATTTGACATTCGCAGCGATGCCTCATGTGTGGCACAATCGTTGTTTGTGTGCGGGGCCAAAGCATGCATTCACCTTTGTGCACAAGCACGGTAGGATGGGGGCACTTTCATTTTTTAAATATTCATTTTTTAATGGTTGCTTTAATTATTATATTTTATCACTTTTATTGCTATCACAAGGAACATAAACATCCTTGTGATGGCAATAGGCATGTGACACATCGTCTTTATGAAGAGATCTGGGGTCTAAGACCCAAAATCCATCCTCTGCACTTAAAAGAATTCAAGATACCAAGATCTGCGTTTCTGAATGATTTCAATTTTCATAAAATGGCGCCAATGGTTTCCAAGTAAACTGGAAGTGGCGTCATGTCATTGCTTCTGGATTACTATTATAAACAGCCAATGAAAATTGATCTTGGCTTTGCTTGGCTGTCCGGCCACCTGGTGGACAAGCTGGTCGCTCGGGCCTCCCGGTGGGATGGGAGAGCCTCCGAGAGCCTGGAAAGTTGGCAGAATGGGTGGATGTCCCCTCCCGCTGCTAGTAATAGCAATCAAACAGCTTGTGAGCCACTCCGAATTCTATTACAAGAAAGCCAACCGCCTTCTCTAAAAAAACAATACTGTGGTGATGCCTGCAACTAAAGGCTTCATCCCGGTATAACCACCAAAAGTCCAGACACGTACGGGTACGTCGCTGGATGGGAAGTGGTTAAAATATGAGCACTGGTATATATAGTAGGGATGAGCTTCGAGTTCGAGTCGAACTCATGTTCGACTCGAACATTGCCTGTTCGCCTGTTCAGCGAACAGTGAACAATTTGGGCTGTTCGCAGCAAATTCGAAAAGCTGGAACACCCTATACAAGTCTATGGGAGAAATCTAAAGTGCTAATTTTAAAGGGTAATATGCAGGTTACTGTCCTAAAAAGTGTTTGGGGACCCGGGTCCTGCTCCAGGAGACATGGATCAATGCAAAAAAAAGTTTTAAAAACGGCCGTTTTTTCAGGAGCAGTGATTTTAATAATAATTAAGGCCCCTTTCACACATGCGGATGGTATGTCCGTATTTCATCCATCCGTTTGCGGATGAAATACGGGCATACATTTATCCCTATGGGATAGCGGGTGTCTGCGGATGAGCATCCGCAGACACCCGCTATTGTCCGCCTCCGCAACTGTCCGATTCTGCAGACGGAGGAAAATCCTATTTTTCTGTCCGTCTGCAGAGCGGATCGGATGAACACGGACAGACGGTCCGTGCTCATCCGATCCCCATAGAGGAGAGCGGAGAGCTGACAGGGCGGTCCCTGCACAGTGTGCGGAGACCGCCCTGTCCGCCGCCGGCTCAGCGGGGACAACGGAGCGATCCCTGCTGAGCGAGCGGATCATCACGGGGCGGATCATTACTGATCCGTCCCGTGTGAAAGAGGTCTAAAGTGAAACAATAAAAGTGTAATAGTCCTTTAAATTTCGTAGCTGGGGGGTATCTATAGTATGCCTGTGAAGGGGCGCATGTTTCTGGTGCTTAGAACTGTCCCTGCACAAAGTGTCATTTGGGCAGGAAAAAAAGTATTTTAAAATCACTTGTGGCTAAATTGTCGGCTCCCCGTAATACAGAGAACACTCAATGAGTGTTCTCTGTATAAGCCGAAAATTCATTCATTCATTAATTTAAAAAAAAAAAGCGTGGGGGGTTCCCCTAAATTCAATTACAGGGCCCTTCAGGTCTGATATGGATATTAAGGGGAACTCCGCATCAAATTAAAAAAAAAATTGACGTGGGGGTCCCCCTAAAAATCCATATCAGACCCTTTATCCGAGCACGCAACCTGGCAGGCCGCAGGAAAAGAGGGGGGATGAGAGAGCCCCCCTCCCTCCTGAACCGTACCAGGCCACATACCCTCAACATTGGGAGGATGCTTTGGGGGTCTGTGACCCCTCAAAGCACCTTGTCCCCATGTTGATGAGGACAAGGGCCTCATCCTCACAACCCTGGCCGGTGGTTGTGAGGGTCTGCGGGCGGGGGGCTTATCAGAATCTGGAAGCCCCCTTTAACAAGGGAACCCCCAGATCCTGCCCCCCCTGTTTGAAATGGTAAGGGGGTACAAAAGTACCCCTACCATTTCACAAAGAAAGTGTAAAAATGGTTAAAGAAGACAAACACACTTTTGAAAAATTCCTTTATTAAAAAAATAAAAAAAAGATTCCAGCGGTGCTAATCCACTCTTGCTATCCAGCGACGAATCTCCGGGGTCCAGCGATGGATGATCATATCCAGCGATGGGGGATCTCTCAGTCGAGCGCTGTCCATACATCCGTCTTCTGTCTCCAGTGCGGAGACACTGCGGGGATCCCAGCGCTGACGTTTCTTATATTAGGAGGGCGGGGCCACCCGTCACCTGACCCTGCCCCCTCTGACGCTGGTGAAGGGAGCCAGGGGTTCCCCAGTGATGTATGGGTGACCCCGCCCCCTCTGATGTAACGGAAACCTGCGTTAAGTCAGAGGGGGTGGGGTCACCCACACATCACTGGGGAACCCCTGGCTTCCCTCTCCAGCATCAGAGGGGCGGGGTCAGGTGACGGGTGGCCCCGCCCTCCTAATATAAGAAACGTCAGCGCTGGGATCTCCGCAGTGTCTCCGCAATGGAGACAGAAGACAGATGTATGGACAGCGCTGGACTGAGAGATCCCCCGTCGCTGGATATGATCATCCATCGCTGGACCCCGGAGATTCGTCGCTGGATAGCAAGAGTGGATTAGCACCGCTGGAATCTTTTTTTTATTTTTTTTATTTTTAATAAAGGAATTTTTCAAAAGTGTGTTTGTCTTATTTAACCACTTTTACACTTTCTTTGTGAAATGGTAGGGGTACTTTTGTACCCCCTTATCATTTCAAACAGGGGGGGCGGGATCTGGGGGTCCCCTTGTTAAAGGGGGCTTCCAGATTCTGATAAGCCCCCCGCCCGCAGACCTTCACAACCACCGGCCAGGGTTGTGAGGATGAGGCCCTTGTCCTCATCAACATGGGGACAAGGTGCTTTGAGGGGTCACAGACCCCCAAAGCATCCTCCCAATGTTGAGGGTATGTGGCCTGGTACGGTTCAGGAGGGAGGGGGGCCGCTCTCTCGTCCCCCCCTCTTTTCCTGCGGCCTGCCAGGTTGCGTGTTTGGATAAAGGGTCTGGTATGGATTTTTAGGGGGACCCCATGTCAATTTTTTTTTTAATTTGATGCGGGTTCCCCTTAATATCCATATCAGACCTGAAGGGTCTGGTGTGGATATTTAGGGGGACCCCACGTCAATTTAAAAAAAAAAATTGACACGGGGTTCCCCTTAATATCCATGTCAGACCTGAAGGGCCTGGTAATTGAATTTAGGGGAACCCCCACGCTTTTTTTTTTTTTTTTATCAATGAATGAATGAATTGTCGGCTAATACAGAGAACACTCATTGAGTGTTCTCTGTATTACGGGGAGCCGACAATTTAGCCGCAAGTGATTTTAAAAGACTTTTTTTCCTGCACAAATGAAACTTTGTGCAGGGACAGTTCTAAGCACCAGAAACATGCGCCCCTTCACAGGCATACTATAGATACCCCCCAGCTACGAAATTTAAAGGAATATTACACTTTTATTGTTTCACTTTAATCATTATTAAAATCACTGCTCCTGAAAAAACGGCCATTTTTAAAACTTTTTTTTTGCATTGATCCATGTCCCCTGGGGCAGGACCCAGGTCCCCAAACACTTTTTAGGACAGTAACTTGCATATTACCCTTTAAAATGAGCACTTTAGATTGTGAACGTTCGAGTCCCATAGACTTTAATAGGGTTCTAAAGTTCACACGAAGTTTAGGTCTGTTCGCAGGTTCTGGTGCGAATCGAACAGGGGGGTGTTCGGCTCATCCCTAATATATAGCCCCAGTTGTATGTTAATGATATGCCTAACAATGGCAGGTAAACATTGTATAAAGGAATTTCCAAGACTTTATCATACAGGGGTGTGCATCAAAAGAGAAACGGGGAGGCAAAAATGCATAGCTCCCAACTGTCCCTGATTTTGAGGGACTGTCCCTGATTTGGAACAATGTCCCTCTTTCCCCCTCATTTGTCCCTCATTTTGATCTGATCTATATAGTTGTATATAAAATGCACTTTTTATCTATCAAAAGTTTTTCCCAGTGCTAAACCTACATCCAATTTCTAAATTGCTCCATTTGTACATTTTAAAAGCCAATATAAAAGGAATAGTAGTGGTAAAAAAAGCCCTTATGGATTCAATTAACCTTTGGGGTGTGTGCTTTGCCTACATACATTTTGTTTGTAGGTGTCCATCATTCCCATCTCAAAATGTTGGGAGGTATGAAATTGTATCAAGTCTGAAGGTATTGACCACCAGGAGATTTGGAGAGATGTTACCGGGGTATAAATAAATCTGAAGATGGCATGATACCGTGTAAAATAGCATGAGATTTGCAACAAGCGTCTCAGTTAAAATAGGGGTATTCAAGACTGCTTCCAAGAAGTTAATCCAAAAAATGTTTTTCTTCAATAAGTTTTTATTCATTTTTAAAGTTTAACAAGAAGTAAAGAAAGAATGCATTACAAACTTTCTTAGTAACAAGCATTCGTTACAATCAGAAATACAGGTAGTTCTCCAAGATTGAAATACGTTTAACAGAAATAGGAACAGAACAGTAAGCACAACATGTATACCTAGTCTAGGTTTAAGATTTTGAAGTGTGAATTGCCATCAGGGTTGTTCGATTTCTATGAATGCTGCTGCTCTGGTCCACCGGGACCAGAGGATCCACTCCTTTTGTGTTTTCCCCATTAATCCCTTAATGGTGGCAAACATGAGCTCATAGTTATAGTGCTGCTAGAAGAATGTTTGTTGTCACCTTCCTCATTGGGCTGGGAATTGTTTCGATTTTCAGGTTGGGTATTGCTAGTGCCAGTGTGGGGGAAATTTGGCTATGTGTGATATCCGAAAGTATGTTAAAGATAGTACATGACCACAGGATGTGGAACAGGTCCCCTTTAGCTAAGTTGAATCTCCAGTAGACGTCTGATACTTTGCTGCTGAATGATGCCAGTTTGGTAGTTGTGAGATACCACTGCAGTGATATTTTTTGTGTGAGTTTCCAAAACGCTAAATTGTAGGTGGCTTTGTATATAGAACGTAAGGCTGTTTGCCACTGATTCTCAGTATAAACTTGAGCTAGATCCGTGTCCCGGTGACGGTGAGGTTTTACTTTAGTACACATTCACTTTTGGTGAAGGGCATTGTAGATAAGTGAAATACCTTTGGATTTTGGAGCTGCATTGGTCAGGTATGTCCAGATATTTGGAGGGAGTATATATACTGGAGTTGTTACTTTCAACAGGCAATGTTTGACTCGGGCGTATGTGAAGGCTTCTGTGTGGGAGAGATTGTATGTCTTTTGGAGTTGTGGGAATGATAATAGTTCTGGACTGTCAAATAGGTCTTGCATGTGGTTCATGCCCTTCAATTTCCAGTGCTTCAGTGAGAGATCCATTGTGCAATGTTGTATGATATCTATCGGGATGGGTGGTGAAAATGCGCTGGGTTGTAGTGTTTGAGAATTGATTCGTTTTTTCCAAGCTAAGGATGCTCTCATCGTGGGAGGTAGTGCTTTAGATATGGGTATGCCCACTGGAATACCCAAGAGCCAGCGACGTAGGTTATTATGTTTTAGTGATGCAGACTCCAGTTGTCCCCAGTTTTTTCATATAGTTTTTTCAGTTGTCCCCAAAGGGTCTGGGGATGTTGTCGGACCCAGTCCCGCAATTGGGTCAGGATAGATGCCCAATAGTATTCTGCAAAGTCAATAGACCCGGCTCCCCCTGCACTTCTATATTTGGTAAGTGTGTCTTTTGCACATCTAGGTTTCTTGCCCTGCCATAATAGTTTGTTGAGAATTGTTTGAAGGGAGTTGAAATAATGTGTCGGGATAGGGATGTGAATGTTGCGTAGTAAAGTAACTGAGGTGGATGTAACATTTTGAAAGTTGCTAGTCTGCTTGACCATGATAGTTCATGTTTAGCTAATTGTTTGGTGCCTTTTTGGAGTTTACTAAGGAATGGTTTAAAGTTGTAGCTAAAAAGATTTTTAGTTGACTTTGTCAATTGTACTCCTAGATATGTTATATCTGTTTCTGCCCATGTGATTGGTTTCTGTGCTTGGAGTAGGTTTCTGGTAGTCCAGGGTATATGACTTTGTTGCATTGACTTTATAGTAGGAGATTCTGCTGAACCATTGGAGAGTGTTTTGCACTTCCACTAGGGATGATGTTGGGTTGGTTAACATAAGGATCATATCATCCGCGAATAGGCTGATCTTATGTTTCAAAGCCTGTTATTCTAGGATTTTGTCTGATATGTTCTGCTAGGGATTCTATTAACAGGTGGAAAATCAGAGGCGATAGTGGACACCTCTGTCTTGTTCCATTGTTTATGGCAAATGTTTGGGAAATCATATTATCAGAGAATACGCGGGCCGAGGGGGTGGTGTATAGTGCCAGGATGGCATTCAGTATTTGGCCTCTGAATCCAAATTTCTCAAGTACTTGGTGCAGGTATGTCCTCTGTCGAACGCCTTCTCTGTGTCCAGAGATAGGAGCAGAGAAGGCGTTCCACTGGAATTGGCAAAGTGTATGATGTCAATCTTCTAGTGGCGTTAGATACCTGTCTACCAATTGTAAAGCTGGTTTAGTCTCTGTGGATCAATGTGGGCATGATGTTGAGAAGTCGTGTGGCAATTGTCTTTGCATACATTTTCAAATCTAGGTTCAGGAGTAAGATCGGGCGAAAGTTGTAAGGGGATGTCGGTTCTTTCTCCGGTTTAGGGAGGGTGATGATTAGTGCTTGTGGGGATTCACTGGGGAATTGTGACAATAAGGCAGCTTTGAGTAAATCCGTTAAATGTGGTGCTAGCTGTTGGGCAAATTGTTTATAGTATTCCCCTGTAAGTCTGTCCGAACCGGGTGTTTTACCTGTTGGGAGGGATTTTATAGTTGCTATGATTTCTTGTTCCATGAAAGGATCATTCAATTGGGACAACTGATCTGACTTTAGTACAGGGAGTTTGATGTGTTGTATGAACTCCTGGATTTCCTCGGGGGAGGGTTGGTGTGTGTTAGGGTCTAGTTGCAGATTGTAAAGGTCACTATAATAATCACTAAAAGCATTAGTTATTGCTTGGGAGTCCCTGAGCTTCTCTTTCGTATGGGGGTGATATAGGTGGTCTATTCTGTTCTTAATTTTCCTGCCTTTGATACGTTGGGCGAATGCTTTGCCTGCCCTGGACGTGGAATATGTGTTGGCTCTTATTTTCCACTGTGCATGTTCATATGAGTGAAGAAGGAATCTAAGTTCTTGTCTAAGGGACATGAGTTGGGCCGAGTGTGAAGGTTGGGGTTTAGTTTTGTTTTGCTTTTCCAAGTTGGCTATTTGGGCAGTGAGGGTGTCAATGTGTTTTGATCTCAATTTTTTGTGGTGAGAACTGAGCTTGATCAGAATGCCTCCTATACATGCTATGTGTGCATTCCACACCTCACATGGTTCGGACACTGTGCCTGTATTGTTTGTAAAGTATTCAGTTATTTGGTTAGTTATTTCTGGACCGTACAACAGATGTTGCAAGATAGAGTTATTTGCTCTCCATAGAAATGTGATTTTAGCTGTGGGGTGTCCGCAATCGAGATAGAGATAGGCGCATTGTCCTACCAAGTCGTGGTGTGGATTACAGCTGTGCTGATGTTTTGAAGCAACCATTTATCTGTGAGGAAGACATCTATACATGGGTAAGTCTTATGGAGAGGAGAAAAGTATGTGTAGTCCCTCTTCTCTCCATGAAAACACTGCCAAATATCAAACAAGTCGTGGGTGGTAATGACATTTTTCAGGGGAGATTCTCTGCAATTGGTATCCAGTAGACATGTGCATTCGTTTTCGTCCAAATGCATTTTCGTCCGAATTTCAGGTATTTCACTGTTCCATGCGTCAGAGGGGGTGGAGTCACCGGGTGGCCCCGCCCTCCATTATAAAAGAACTGTCAGAAGAAGAGAAGTGTCACACAGCGGGAGGCTCCCATTGCATGGAGTGGCCCGAGATCCAAGAAGAGACGCCGTGGACGAAGATGCCGGACTAGAACACCAGAGGAAGAAGAAGCGGATTGGAGGAAGAAGAGGATCGGAGGAAGAAGATAGAGGAAGAAACCGAAGGATGAGGAAAGGAAGAAGGAAGAAGACCAAGAAGAAAGAAGATGAAAGAAGACTTTAATAAAGGAATCGTCGAAGACCTTCTCCTGTCATTTTTAACACTTTTTTTGTCACTTTTTTGGTGAAATGGTAGGGGTACTTTTGTACCCCCTTACCATTTCACATAGGGGGGATGCTGAGATCTTGTTAAAGGGGGCTTCCAGATTCCGATAAGCCCCCCGCCCGCAGACCCCCACAACCACCGGCCAGGGTTGTGGGGATGAGGCCCTTGTCCTCATCAACATGGGGACAAGGTGCTTTGAGGGGCTACCTCAAAGCACCCTCCCAATGTTGAGGGCATGTGGCCTGGTACAGTTCAGGGGGGGGCGCTCTCCCGCCCCCCTCTTTTCCTGCAGCCTGCCAGGTTACGTGCTCGGATAAGGGACTGGTATGGATTTTGAGGGGGACCCCCACGCCATTTTTTTTTTGCCACGGAGTTCCCCTTAATATCCATACCAGACCCGAAGGGCCTGATGTGGAATTTTCGGGGGACCCCCACGCATTTTTTTTCTTAATGCTAATGCTAATGACCTGTGTGCAATGCAAATAGCCTTAAAAAACCCATAGAAGACATACAACATTAGAATCCTACTATAGCTTGTAGTCAAAATATTAGACCGGGAATGTATGATTGCAGCATCATAAGTGAGTTTTGCTGCTCCGTCGAATCTTCTTTAACCACTTGCCGACCGCCGCACGACGATGTACATCGACAGAATGGCACGGGCAGGCATATGGGCGTACATGTACGTCCCTGCCTTCCCGCGGGTGGGGGGCCTGATCGGGCCCCCCCCCCCCGGTGCCAGCGGCGGTCGGTATCCGTGCAGGAGCGATCCGGGATGAGGGGGCGGCCATTCATTCATGGCCACCCCCTCGCGATCTCTCCTGACGAATGGGAGTGAAGCATTGCATCACTTCCTCTCCTGTAATGTAAACACAGGAGAGGAAGTGATGTAATCTCTCCTCCGTGTCGGTATTTTTCGTTCCGGCACCGAGGAGAGAGGATCGGTGAGTTGCACCAACACGACACTTCACAGTAGAACATGCCAGGCACACTCACACCCCCCCTTTACCCCCCCCTTTACCCCCCAATTACCCCTACCCCCCAGTCACAGTGACACCAATTGCATTTTTTTTTTGTATTGGTGTCATTTGTAACTGTAATAACTGTTAGGGCAGTTAGGGTTAGCCCCCTTTAGTTCTAATGTACCCCCCTAACCCCCCCAATAAAGGTTTAACCCCGTGATCACCCCCCGTCGCCAGTGTCACTAAGGCTGGGTTCACATTGCAGCGGTTTATGAGAACGGATGTGATTCGCACCGCACTGCAGTGCAAATCACATCCGATCTCTGTGCGATTCGAGTTCAGCCATTCGCCGCACCCGCCACACCCGCCGCAAATTCGCACGGGACCCTTTTTTTGGTCCGCAGCAGAATCGGATCGCATGGGTGTTCACACCATGCGATCCGAGTTTGCAGATCGCACTGTGATATGCGAACTGATCTGGGGGTGTCATTAACATTTCACTGACACTCCCAGCAGTTCGCATAGGGCAGTGTGAACTGCCGCCGGGAAGCATGCGATGCGGGAACCCGCCGCGGATTCGTGGCGTTCCCGCATCACTCCAGTGTGAACCCAGCCTAATAAGCGATCGTTTTTCTGATCGCTGTATTAGTGTCACAGGTGACGCTAGTTAGGCAGGTAGGTATTTAGGTTCGCCGCAGCTTTTTATAGCGCCAGGGACCCCCATATACTACCGCATAAAGCCCCCTGATTGCCCCCTAGTTAACCCTTTCACCAGTGATCACCATATAACTGTTACAGGTGACGCTGGTTGGTTAGTTATTTTTTTATAGTTTCAGGGCACCCGCCATTTATTACCTAGTCTCACTAGTGTACCCCTAAATTTAGGGGTGTCTAATTTCAAAATGGGGTCATTTGGGGGGGGGGTTGTGCCATCTTGGCATTTTATGGCCTTCAAAACTGTAACGCCCTTAGAAAGCCTGAAGGTGGTGCTTGGTTTTCGGGGCCCCGTACGCGGCTAGGCTCCCAAAAAGTCCCACATATGTGGTATCCCCGTACTCAGGAGAAGCAGCAGAATTTATTTTGGGGTGTCATTTCACATATGCCCATGGCATGCGTGAGCAATATATCATTTAGTGACAACTTTGTGAAAAAATAAAATAAAATAAAAAAGTTTGTAATTTTCCCGCAACTTGTGGCAAAATATAAAATATTCCATGGACTCAACATGCCTCTCAGCAAATAGCTTGGGGTGTCTACTTTCTAAAATGGGGTCATTTGTGGGGGTTTTGTGCCATCTTGGCATTTTATGGCCTTCAAAACTGTAATAGGTAGTGAGAAGTGAACTCAAAAATTTACGCCCTTAGAAAGCCTGAAGGCGGTGCTTGGTTTTCGGGGCCCCGTACGCGGCTAGGCTCCCAAAAAGTACCACATATGTGGTATCCCCGTACTCAGGAGAAGCAGCAGAATTTATTTTGGGGTGTCATTTCACATATGCCCATAGCATGTGTGAGCAATATATCATTTATTGACAACTTTGTGTAAAAAAAATAAAAATAAATTTTTTTTGTCATTATTCAATCGCTTGAGGCAAAAAAATAAAATATTCAATGGGCTCAACATGCCACTTATCAATTTCCTTAGGGGGTCTACTTTCCAAAATGGGGTCATTTGGGGGGTTTTTTTACTGCCCTGCCATTTTAGCACCTCAAGAAATGAGATAGGCAGTCGTAAACTAAAAGCTGCGTAAATTCCAGAAAACGTACCTTCGTTTGTAGATGTGACAACTCTTGCGCAAACCAATAAATATACAGTTATTGACTTTTTTTTTACCAAAGACATGTGGCTGAATACACTTTGGCCTAAATGTATGACTAAAATTGAGTTTATTGGATTTTTCTAATAACAAAAAGTAGAAAATATCATTTTTTTTCAAAATTTGCGGTCTTTTTACGTTTATATCGCAAAAAATAAAAATCGCAGAGGCAATCAAATACCATCAAAAGAAAGCTCTATTTGTGGGAAGAAAAGGACGCAAATTTTGTTTGGGTACAACATTGCATGACCGCGCAATTACCAGTTAAAGCAGCGCAGTGCCAAATTGTAAAAAGACCTCTGGTCATTGACCAGCAAAATGGTCCGGTCTGAAAGTGGTTAAACATTCAACAGACACCATAATCCTTCAATTACAAATTCGACTGTAATTCATTTGAATTTTCGGACGAATGCAATTTTTAAATGAAAAACAAAATAAATAAAAACAAATTTCAGGAGTGACTAAATAAATTAATTTTTCGGACGAAAACAAAATATTTCAGTCTGCATATGTCTAGAATCCAGTTGGACTTCGGGTATTCGATTAAAATCCTCACAGATGATTACGTGGCCTTGTGTTACGGGTTTTATAATGTGCATGAGTCTGCAGAGAAATCGCTTTTGATTGATGTTTGAGGCATAGATATTTACTAACGTGTAAGCTGTTTTGTTTATAGTACAGATAAGAATAATATAACAGCCCCCATGGTCCGAGACAATTTGGTGTAGGTTAAATTCGACTGAGTTTCTCAAGGCTGTTAACACTCCTTTTTTTTAGCGGTGAAAGAGGCTAAGTACATGTTGGGCAAATGTCTATTTGTACACTTAGGCATAGCTGTGGCATTAAAATTAGTCTCTTGTACACAGAGAATGTCACATTTTAGGTTAAGGGCTGGTTTCCAGAGTGAGTGTCTCTTTGCTCGGTGGTTAAGCCCATTCGCGTTGAGGGACAGTACTGTGATCGACATTATCTGTGTCGTATATTAGGTGGAGAGAGAGAAACACTTACGGTTAGATGTAGATGGGTGGTCCTTCCGGAACTGAAGTTCACTATTTACTCCGAAGTACCTGGTGTGGAAGAATGTCACCCTAGTTCGGTGAAGTTTTGGCTGTAAAAGAACAATGTTAACATATAGAACTGAGTCACTAAGAAAATTGGAATTTATAACGAGTTGAAGCAAGGTGGGTAATCCACCGGTAAGAGCGGTGTGTGGAGTAGAGGAATGAAACTTTCAACTAAACCACTCCTGGGGGTAACAATGTCAAAGTTAACTGAGAAGATATATCCAAAGCTGTAGGCCAGGGAGAAGCCAAAATGTGTGGGTATGTGGGCCCCATAGGAATCAGTGTGACAAGATTGCTCAGGTGCAACAACGTCCTTGAGTGCGACGAGATGTTTGATGTGGTCTTTGGTCCAGCGGTGGGTTGGTGTCCCACGGTGGGTCCAGGATGATTACCCAATTATGCAGGTGTTACATGTCTTTGTGGAGAGTGTGAATCACGTATGATTATCCATTTCTTATTATCAGCAGTGTTGCAGGGTATTGCCATTTGAATTGGATCTTGTGGTTAAAGCGGGAGTCCGCCGGGACTCTGCGTTTTTTTTTTTTAAAAGCCAGCAGCTACAAATACTGCAGCTGCTGACTTTTAAAATAGTGACACTTACCTGTCCAGCGCGCCCGCGATGTCGGCACCCGAAGCCGATCTTTAGATCGTCACTCGGGTGCTGCCGCCGCCATCTTGGGTATGGGAATCAGGAAATGGAGCCTTTCGGCTTCATTTCCCGGTTCCCTACTGCGCATGCGCGAGCCGCGCTGCGCAATAAGGACGGTCCCCGCTGCCTCTGGGATCTGTGTGCTTCCCAGCAGGCAGCAGGGCACTTGCAGAAGGGGGCGGGCACTTGCAAAAAGGGGCGTAATTTACGCCCCTTTCTGCAGAGAGCTATCCCGGAAGTGGGTGCAGTTACCTGGATTATCCGAGGATTCCGATGAGCGGAAGGTCCATTTTAGGGTGGACCTCCGCTTTAAGGGTTAAGTTGCCTTCTCATCTGCAATTTGTATTTAGAAAGGTCAGGAAACAAAAGAATTCCCTCATATGGACCTGGGAGTGCAGGTTTATTTCTGGCTGTCGTGAGGAGTATTTCTTTTATGTGGAAAAAGTGTATTTTCATTAAGACATCTCTTGGAACTGAGGCTGCGAGATGTGAGGGTTTAGCAATTCTGTGGATTCGATCAGCAAATCTCTGGGAGATGCATCAGGGAGAATTGTATGCATCAGTTCCTTGGCATATTTAGGGAGGTCTGCCGGTGATATAGACTCAGGGACTCCCCTCAGTTTCCCGTTATTCTTCCTTGATCTGTCCTCTAAATCTGCCAGCTTGGCCCCGACCCAGGATTGCTCTTCCTTAACTTCTGTGTAGGTATCAATCAACTTATTGACAGTTGTGGTGCACTCCTCCATGCTGTTTTCAAGATGGGACACCCGTTCATCTATGGCATGTATGTCTGAGTTTATTTTGGTAAAGAGGGATTAGACGTCTGTCATTAGTGATGATTGGAGTGACAGCAGCATCAATCACCAGCTGCCTTGTGGTGGGGAATGACGCCATTGAGGATTTAAGGCCTGGATCGCCTGGAAGGAGCCCAAAGTCTGGGCCTCTATTTGTGCTTTGGGTGGCGGGGGTGGTTCAATCTGCATACGGGCTTTCGCCAAGCTGCCTGTAATAGGGTTTTCCCCTGTTTTAGACCCTTCTATGGACTGTAAGCACACTACTGAAAATGATGCATAGTCCAGGGACCTTGGGCTATGCATCTTTTTCAGGAGTGTGCTCGCAGTAGAGGGAGGCTTCTTTTCTGTGAAATTTGAAATGACATTTCGGAAGCAGTTTTGAATAACCCTATTTTAACTAAGACGCTTATTGCAAATCTCACAATATTTTACATGGTATCATGCCATCTTCAGATTCATTTATACCCCCGTAACATCTCTCCATATCTCCTGGTGGTCGGTACCTACAGACTTAGTACATTTTTACCTAAGTGATACAGATAATAGTATGCAATGTCAAGCTGCGGCTTCCAAAGCGAGCAAAGTCCTTTCTTGTATTAGGAAAGGTATGCAAGTCTGTTTTTCAAAAGAACACACTCTCTTGCAGATGTATCAGTTGCAGGGATGAAACAAGCCTTCAACACTGGCAGGGGTGCTTACAATGATTAATTGTATTTATATAAAACCTTAATCTCAAAAGTTTGTCAGTGTATTTAAATTTGCTAGTGCATTTAACACTCCCCTCTTTCCAGACTTACAATGCTATTGTCCAAATGCACCCCCGATCTACAGCTCACTGGATCTGATCAGCAAACAGTTTTTTTTTTAATATAATAGATAATAATTTTATAATTACAATAATAATTAGAATTGTAATAATAAGACTAAATAGTTTTAAAAACTTAAAGAAAATGGGGTAAACATGGGACTTTTTAGGTGCATGGACACATAAATACACATACATATTTAGTATAAAAATTTGTTACAAAATTTTATTTACTTCAAACACGTAGATTAAAAGCATACTGTACAGTCTATGTCATTCAACATGTTTTGCCTATTCAGGCTTCTTCAAGAAAATGCTTGGTAATACTACTGGTGAAATAAACAGAAATAAATCAAGACAATATCACACAAACATTGTTATATCCACATAATTAGTTTACTATACATCTGTGACAATAAGGCCTCATGCAAACAGGGCGTTATAAAAAACGAGCTGCAAAGCTACTACCAATGTCAGGAAAAAGCGTCTGTAAAAACGTGCTTTTAATAGCTTTTTGCATTGGCGTTAATGCGTGTTTAGACGTGTTACGTTTTAGCAGTGTTGCCTCTGTTCAAAATCATTGGTTCCCTATGAGAGCCACCTTAACTGATCCAACTTTCAGCCCATTGATCTGAACAGAAGTCACATCCAAGTCAGATCAGAGAAACTTGTGCTCTGAGGATCTTGAAGGGGAACTCCACCTCAAAATGGAAAAAAAAAACACAGCGTTTGGTCGCCACCCAAGATCTATGAATTTTGAGGGAACCCCCACAAAAAAAAGGCTTGGGGTCCCACCTCCCAAATCCATACCAGACCCTTATTCAAGCATGCAGCCCAGCAGGTCAGGATAGAAGAGGGAAAGATTGAGCCCAACCCCCCCTCCTGGACTATACCAGGCCACACGCCCTCAACATGGCTCTCTGCTCCCCAACTCAATGCATCTTCTTGTCCTCATGTTGATGGGGACAAGGGCCTCTTCCCCACAACCCTGGGCAGTGGTTGAGGTGTCTGCCGGCAGGGGGCTTATCAGAATCTGGAAGCCCCCTTCAAGAATCCTGGCCTCCCACCCTATGTGAATAAAATATAAACAAGAACAGTACACAGATTTTTGACAAAGTCCTTTATTAAAGTAGCTCCAGCATGTCTTCTCCCCTCTCTGGTGATGTCTTCTTCCTCCAGTTCTTCTCCCTTCTCTGCTGTCTTCTCCCTCTGGTTTTTCTTTCTCCTGAGGTCTTCTCCTGACACCAGCTCCCACTGTTGTGTTAGGTCCGGCACGTGCCTTTACTTATATTAGCCATGGGGCATGGCAAACCGGTGGCATCATGTCAGTACTAGAATCCCTTTAGGACCCAGCACAACTCACCTGACACAGCCTGTGTCTGGGAAACAACAGTGATTGGCCAGCTCACGTTTAAATCACCTGTATCAGCATTCAGTCAGTGCACGTGTTAGAGTTCACTCGTGTTTGATCCAGCTGATATTTGCTCTGTGACTTTCGTGTTTGACCCGGCTTGTTTGACCCTCCTTACTTGCTTCTGATTCGGTACCGTTTGGATTCTGATCTACCTGTGTATGACCCAGCTTGCCTAGACTACGCTTTGCCTGATTCTACTAGTACCCTCATCTGCAGCACTGAACCACAAGGTCCAGCAATCATCTATCCTCATCTACAGCAGTGAACTACAAGGTCCAGCAATCATCTATCCTCACCTACAGCAGTGAACTACAAGGTCCAGCAATCATTTACCTTCTGCTGCAGCGGTGTACTACAAGTCCCAGCTGACCTGCTCTGCTTAGACCTGCTCATGGTATGTGCTTTGAACTCTTTGTATAATCAGCACACCTGAACTGTTACTTGTTATCTGCACCTAGCCTGACATTAACACGAGCCAATACAGAAAGGGAAACCTATCATGAATCCTGAACAGGCTCAATTGTTTACACAAGAACTTTGCCGTTTATCACATCAAGTTCAGGAAATGGCCACAGAGCTCACCAAGGTGCAATCTCCTTCTACTACCACCATTACAAAAACTCCATCTGAACCAAAAATTCCTTTGCCCGACCGGTTTTCTGGTGACCGTAAAGCGTTTTGCAACTTTAAAAACAGCTGCAAATTATATTTCAAGTTGAGGCCATCCTCGTCTGGCCCTGAAACTCAGAGGGTTCAAATCATTATCTCTCTACTACAGGGTTACCCCCAGGCTTGGGCCTTTAACCTGGAACCTAACCATCCAGCCTTCTGGAATCTGGCTGGAATGATGCAGCTCTCCGCAGCCAGTTTAGAATTGGCCTTTCAGATGCTATTAAAGACGCTCTGGTCAACTTCTCCTACCCAGCCTCACTGGAGGAGGCTATGTGTCTAGCTATTAGAATTGACCGCCGCCAGCGAGAGAGAAGGCGAGAACAAACAATGGCTGTGGCAAACTATATACCTTCCTTACCACCTGATTATTCCATCTCCAGTGCCAAATCTGAGGAAGAACCTATGCAGTTAGGCTCCACCCGGTTATCTGCCCAGGAACACAAACGCAGGCGTAATATGGGACTCTGCTTATACTGTGGCCTCAAGGGTCATATGCTCCGTTCGTGCCCTACACGTCCGGGAAACACCAGGACCTAGGTGATTGCGGGGAGGTCACCTTAGGTCTACTCTCATCTCCCCAGGGGGACAATCGTATACTTTTACCCGCTGTCATTCACTTTGGGACAGGGGCTCATGAACTGCTGGCCTTGGTGGATTCTGGAGCAGCTGAGAATTTTATTGATAAAACTCTGATCACCTCTTTGTCCCTGGAAACTCATGCTCTAGATTGTCCAGTCCGCCTGATCTCCGTGGATAATCGGCCTCTCTCACAAGACCTAGTGCTCCAATCCACCAACCCTTTCCAGTTACAATTAGGGGCTTTACATTGGGAGAAGATTTCTTGTCTTGTCATTGACTCTCCATCCACTCCTTTGATCCTAGGCCTTCCTTGGCTTCAGAAGCACAATCCTGTAATTGACTGGCCAACAGGAGATATTCTGGCTTGGTCCAATCAGTGTAAAAAGAGCTGCATCCAGCACCTTGTTCGACTTGATACCTGTCAAGTGGGAATAGAACAGATTCCACTTTGTTATAAGGACTTTCGGGATGTGTTTTCTAAAGGAATTGCTGACACTTTACCTCCTCATCGCAGTTATGATTGTCCCATTGACCTCTTGCCTGACACTACACCTCCTCGAGGGAGAGTCTTTCCACTGTCTGAACCAGAGAATCTTGCTTTGCAAGAATACATCCAGGAAAACCTAGCTAAGGGTTTCATCCGTCCCTCCACTTCTCCCGCAGGAGCAGGATGCTTCTTTGTCCCGAAGAAGGATGGAGGACTGCGACTTTGTGTTGATTACAGAGGTCTAAATAAAATAACCGTTCCCAATCGGTATCCTCTCCCTCTCATCACAGAGTTGTTCTCTCAAATCCAGGGAGCCAAAATCTTCTCCAAACTGGATTTAAGGGGAGCCTATAATCTGGTGCGAATCCGTGCAGGCGATGAATGGAAGACGGCCTTTAACACCAAGGATGGTCATTACGAATGTCTTGTCATGCACCAGCCATCTTTCAGAACTTCATGAATGACATTTTCCGTGACATGATGGGTCGCTTCATGCTTGTTTATTTAGACGATATTTTGATTTACTCTCCCAATCTTGAAACACATCAGAAGCATGTCTGCTCGGTATTAGCCCGACTAAAGACTCACTCCCTTTTTGTAAAGCCTGAAAAATGTATTTTCCATGTTAAACAAGTACCTTTCCTGGGTTACCTAATTTCTGACACAGGCCTCACCATGGACCCAGCCAAGGTTCAAGCCATTTTAGACTGGGCACCACCTTCAGACCTGAAGGCAGTTCAACGCTTCCTGGGCTTTGCAAATTTCTATCGAAAATTCATTAAGAACTTTGCCACCATTGCACATCCCATCACCTCTCTCACCAGGAAGACTCCTAGTACATTTAAATGGACTACTGAAGCCCAGGCAGCCTTCACTCAGTTAAAGAAAGCCTTTACCTCTGCACCAATTCTACGCCATCCTGTTCCTGAGCTACCTTTTATTGTAGAGGTAGATGCATCTGAAGTAGGAGTGGGGGCGCTTTTGTCACAAAAAGATCCTGTAAGCGCTGCCATCCACCCTTGTGCCTTCTTGTCCCGTAAATATTCCCCAGCAGAGCGCAATTACGATATAGGCAACAGAGAACTTTTAGCCATAAAGCTAGCTTTAGAGGAGTGGAGACATTGGCTGGAGGGAGCTCGCTATCCATTCATAGTTCTGACTGACCACAAAAACCTTGAATATATCCGTTCTGCTAAAAGACTGAACTCACGTCAAGCCAGGTGGTCATTGTTCTTCTCCAGATTTGACTTTACAATTTCTTATTTACCAGGTCCAAAAAACATTAAGGCCGATGCCTTGTCTCGCAGCTTTTTATCAGAGTCTCCTCCTCCGCTTCCTCCTCAACCCATTATCTCTGAGGATAGGATTTTGGCTTTTACCCAGACTGACATCTCTGAGGCCTTGTTACCAGCACAGGCTGAAGCCCCTCCCTCCACTCCCTCTGGTATGCTCTTTGTGCCCCTGGCTCTTCGTTTGCAGGTATTGCAACAAGTACATGCATCAAAACCTGCAGCACATCCAGGGTTTAGACAAACTTTTGAGATTGTCTCTCGCAACCTCTGGTGGCCATCGCTTAGGCAGGATGTGTTAGCCTTCGTCCAGGCCTGTGAAGTTTGCGCCAGAAGCAAGAGCAGTACCTCTAAGCCCCCCGGTCTCCTTCGTCCTCTACCAATACCTACCTGTCCCTGGACCCATTTATCTATGGACTTTATCACAGACTTGCCTCTGTCCCAGGGATGTACCACGATCTGGGTGGTGGTAGACAGGTTCAGTAAGATGGCCCACTTTGTTCCGCTTCCAAAGCTTCCATCTGCTAAAGAACTGGCATCTTTATTCATTAAGCACATTTTCAGGCTCCATGGGGCACCAGTTAACATTGTCTCTGACCGTGGCTCTCAGTTTATACCCCAGTTTTGGAAGGCCCTTTGTTCTCAGCTGGGGATTAAATTATCATATTCTTCAGCATATCATCCTGAGACTAATGGCCAAACAGAAAGGACTAATCAGACTCTAGAGAAGATGGTACGTTGTCTGATGGCCAAAGATGAGGTGGAGTGGGTCAACATCCTTCCATGGGCAGAGTTTGCCTTTAATAATTGTGCCAGCACATCTACAGGGACCTCTCCTTTCTTTTGTGTTTATGGGTTGCATCCTCGTGTGTGCTCCTTTGATCTTCCGCCCTCTGATGTTCCAGATGCCAACACCACGATTGAACATTTCTCCAAAATCTGACCCGATGTAAATCATGCTATTTCCCGCTCTGTGCAGGCTTTTAAGAAAACTGCTGACAAGAAGCGCTCAAAGGCACCAGAATATAAAGTTGGTGACAAAGTGTGGTTATCATCTCAGAATCTGTCCCTGCATGTTCCATCTAAAAAGCTTGGCCCAAAATTCATCGGGCCTTATGAAATCTCGGAGATTGTTAATCCTGTGTCCTACAGATTAAAACTGCCCCCATCCATGCGCATTCCAAATGTCTTTCATGTTTCATTGTTGAAACCTGTTCATTCCAGCCTCCTAGTAAATGAACCAGAACCTGTGGATGTGTTGGACAGTCAAGAATGTGAAGTGGCATTTATTCTTGATTCCAGACGAGTGCGCAATTCCTTACAATATCTTGTTCATTGGAAAGGGTTCGGCCCAGAGGATCGATCTTGGGTACCAGCTCGTGATCTTCATGCTGATCGACTTAAGAAGAAGTTCCATCTCCGTTATCCAAGTAAGCCTGGGGGCGCAGGAGCAACCCCTCGAGAAAGGGGGGGTACTGTCAGTACTAGAATCCCTTTAGGACCCAGCACAACTCACCTGACACAGCCTGTGTCTGGGAAACAACAGTGATTGGCCAGCTCACGTTTAAATCACCTGTATCAGCATTCAGTCAGTGCTCGTGTTAGAGTTCACTCGTGTTTGATCCAGCTGATATTTGCTCTGTGACTTTCGTGTTTGACCCGGCTTGTTTGACCCTCCTTACTTGCTTCTGATTCGGTACCGTTTGGATTCTGATCTACCTGTGTATGACCCAGCTTGCCTAGACTACGCTTTGCCTGATTCTACTAGTACCCTCATCTACAGCAGTGAACTACAAGGTCCAGCAATCATCTATCCTCAATTACAGCAGTGAACTACAAGGTCCAGCAATCATCTACCTTCGTCTGCAGCGGTGTACTACAAGTCCCAGCTGACCTGCTCTGCTTAGACCTGCTCATGGTATGTGCTTTGAACTCTTTGTATAATCAGCACACCTGAACTGTTACTTTTTATCTGCACCTAGCCTGACACATCATCCAGAGACCTCCCAGGCAACCGGAGACCTCCCAGGGCATGTGACAAGGGTGCGGGGTCTCTGGAAGACATCACCTGATGGCCACACCCCATGGCTATATTTTTATTTATTTAAGTTACTTATATAGCGCCGACAATTTAACCAGCGCTTATGGAACATGCCGGACAAAACACAACAAGACATCTGGAGGAACAAGAACCGAGAGGCAGCAAAATAAGACAGCGGAGGGACAAAAACCGGAGAGGGAGAAGACATTAGCGGTGGAGGGAGAAGAACTGGACGAAAAAGACAACACCGGAGAGGAGGGAAGACCAGAGGGAGAAGACATGCTGGAGCTACTTTAGTAAGGGCCGGTTCACACTGCGAGCCGCGGCGAGGCGTCTCCGACTTCCTCGCCGCGACTTGCAGGGGGGGTCAGCGGCGACTTGCAGAGGACTTCTGCATAGAAGTCAATGCAAGTCGCCCCCGAAGTCGCCCCGAAGTAGTACAGGAACCTTTTTTCTGAGTCGGAGCGACTCGAGTCGCTCCTCTCAGAACGGTTCCATAGCACTGTATGGGGGCGACTTGCGGGAGCGAGGCGAGGCGAGCCGTGTCGCCTCGCCTCGCGTCGCAGTGTGAACCGGCCCTAAAGGACTTTATTTTTGATACTTTTTTGTGTGAATGAGTAGGGGTACAATGTACCTCTACTCATTCCCATGGGGTGGGGGGTTGGGATCTGGGGCCTCCTTCTTAAAAGGGGCTTACAGATTCCGATAAGCCCTCTGTCCCCAGCCCCCACAACCACTGCCCAGGGTTGTGGGGTAGAGGTCTTTGTCCCCATCAACTTGCCCCAAAGCACAGCCCCCCATGTCGAGGGTGTGTGACCATAGTCCGGGGGGGGGGGGGGAGCGCTTGCTATTAAATAACATGGAGAGGCATTTTTAAGCTGCAAAAAAAAAAATCTGAAGCTGGTAAAAGCAGCTGTAAAAATGCCCTGTGTGCATGAGGCCACCTGTGCATGAGTTATTGTACAGGATGAGATGTGTCTGTTCAGGAGTGCCAACAAGCATCCACCAAGTGGGTCCAAGAGCCCAATATCCAGACCTCCCGCAGAGAAGAGTATAGAACCACAATGCTATTAATATGGTTCTAGATTCAAAAAATAAACAGCTCATAATACATTTCCCAAAAGGGTCCTGAAGCGTAAAGCAGAGTTCCACCTCAAAAAATAATTTTACATAAATGTGCAGCAAATAACATAACAAATTACACTTGCCTCTGTCCTCTGCTCGCTACTGCTCCTGGGAGATGAGTCATCAGTTCCCAGGAGTCAGTGGATAGCGCCGAGGGCTAGGTTGCCATAACAATGGGGCAGGCACTTCTGCCAATGCCGCCCATTGTGATGGCAACCTGTATAGTTTTAATGCTATTACTGCGCATGTGCGAGAATGGGCCATGCATGCTGGGAATACAGCAGCGTCGTATCCCAGAAGAATCTGCTTGTGGGCTTCTCCTACCCACAAGTAAGATGGGAATCCACAAGAATGGAAAATCAAAGGTATTTTTTATGATAATTATCTTCTAAAGGCAGCACTAATGACATAAATTATATTTGATTAATATGCATTATACAATAGTACTATTTATTTAAAAAACAAATATGTGGGTGGAACTACACTTTAAGGCTCGGTTCACACAGGGGGCGACACGACTTGCCGCGCCGTGACCTGCCGCGACCTCAGCGGCGACTTGCAAACGACTTCTGTATAGAAGTCAATGCAAGTCGCCCGAGGTCGCCCAAAAGTAGTACAGGAACCTTTTTTCTAAGTCGGAGCGACTCGAGTCGCTCCTCTTAGAACGGTTCCGTAGTACAGAACGGGGGCGACTTGTCAGGTCGTGGCACGACAAGTCGTGTCGCCCCCTGTGTGAACCGAGCCTAAGTTCCTGTGTTTATGAATACATCAATAATGAGCATTCACTTCCATCTGCGTTGGAAACATGCAGGGAGCCTGTATGTTCACAAGATGTCAGTCAAGGGGTCATAGGGCAGCACAGTGGTGTAGTGGTTAGCACTCTCACCTAGCAGCAAAAAGGGTCGCTGGTTTGAATCCCAACCATGACACTACCTGCCTGAAGTTTGCATGTTCTCCCTGTGCCTGCGTGGGTTTCCTCCGGGCACTCCGGTTTCCTCCCACACTCCAAAGACATGCAGGTAGGTTAATTGGCTTCTGTCCCAAATTTGCCCTAGTATATGAATGGGGACCTTGGATTGTGGGCTCCTTGAGGGTAGGGACTGATGTGAGTGTGCAATGTACAGGGATAGGGACAATTGTAGACACTCACTCAGGTTGAACTGGATGGACTGGTGTCTTTATTCAACCTTACTAACTATGTAACTATGTAAGGGGTCTAATAAAGGTGCACACACATCACAGCCATGTAAGTTGATCAAACTTGCCTGCAATAAAGTCACTTAAAGCGGAGTTCCACCCAAAAATGGAACTTCCACTTTAAGCACTCCTCTCCCCCTTACATGCCATGTTTTTTTGGGGGGGCGTGACGGCTTTGTTAGGAGGGGGGACTTCCTGTCCCACTTCCTCCTTCCGCCCAGAGACCGCAAAGGCGACTCCTCCTTTCACCTTATGCGGCCCCTCCCTCTAGGCGATCTCCTAGGACACGTGACAGGTCCCAGGAGATCGCTTGTCCACTCCGGGAGTGCAGCGTGACTCGCGCATGCGCTGTGCGCTCCCAGTCGTGAAGCTGAAAGCTGTCATGTCCGGGTGCCCAGAGGGGCAATGGAGGCACTAGCGGAGAGGAGGGGTAGAGGAGAGACGCTCTGTTCGGCCGCATCGCTGGACTGTGGAACAGGTAAGTGTCTGTTTATTAAAAGGCAGCAGCTACAAAAAGTGTATAAACACAAAAAGCTTGGAACTCCACGTTAACCACTTGCCTACTGGACACTTTTACCCCCCTATCTGCCCAGGCCAATTTTCAGCTTTCAGCACTCACACTTAAGCCGAGTACACACGGGCGGACTGTATGGCCAACTTAGTCCGTCAAAACACATTTCAGAGGACAGTCCGCTCGTGTGTGGGCTTCAGCTGACTTTTTCAGCGTGCAGTCTGGCGTACTAAGTATTTCGGAATTTCCGTAATACTGTCCGTCATACTTTGGTTTCAGCGGACAATCCGCTAGTCAGTAGTAGGGATGGGCTTCGTGTTCGAGTCGAACGTACGTTCGACTCGAACATTGGCTGTTCGGGCGTTCGGCGAATTCCAAACGTTTGGGCCGTTTGCGTCAAAATTCGAGTGACGCGCGCGGACCACAATGCACTGCGGTGGCGCAGTGCATTGCTGCCCCATGATTGGCCAAGCATGCACTGTGACCCCGCATGCTTGGCCAATCGCAGCGCCGGCAGCGAGGAGAGCCATGATTGGCCACAGGCATCCTGCCTGTGGCCAATCATAGCTCAGGCTGTGTAGTGCACGCCCCATACTATATAAGGCCGCCTTTGAGGCGGCTTCGTGTAGTGTGTTACTTAGCATCTGAAGCAGTGGGTGTTCTGTGTACCTTCAACACAGTACACACCAATCGTTTTTGGCTGATTTCCTATCTTGCTGCTGTGTAGTGGTTGTTGTCTGTGCCCTGACTGCAGTATACACCACTATATTCACCTCACCTATATAGCTAGTGATCTAGCTTTAACCACTTAACTGCCCATTGCCGATTAACGGCTTCAGGGGGGTTGTTTAACTCTGAGAGGCCGTTAATTAACGGCCTCCCAGAATTCTGCTCTCGCGTGCCCCGAGGTGTGCGCACTCGAGAGCATCCGTGACCGCCGGGTCGCATCACGGATCACGGTAAACGGCCGCTCATAGCGACCGTTTACCACGTGATTGCTCCGTCAAATGACGGAGTGATCACTTGGAAACAAACCGGCGTCATGTTATGACGCCTGTTCCTCCCTCCCCTCTCTGTACCGATCGGTACAGCGGAGGGGAAAGAGATCGGTGTCAGCAGCGATGTGGGCTGCATCTGCAGTGCCCACATCGCTGCTCACCGAATTTAACCCCTCAATTCCCTGCCAATACTCTGCAATACCAGTGCATACTCTGCAGTACCCTGCCATTACTCTGCAGTACCCTGCCATTACTCTGCAGTACCCTGCCATTACTCTGCAGTGCAGTACCCTGCCATTACTCTGCAGTGCAGTACCCTGCCATTACTCTGCAGTACCCCCCATTACTCTGCAGTAACCCCCATTACTCTGCAGTACCCCCCAATACTCTGCAGTACCCCCCAATACTCTGCAGTACCCGCCATTACTCTGCAGTACCCGCCATTACTCTGCAGTACCCGCCATTACTCTGCAGTAACCCCCATTAACCTGCAGTACCCCCCAATACTCTGCAGTACCCGCCATTACTCTGCAGTACCCGCCATTACTCTGCAGTACCCCCAATACTCTGCAGTACCCTGCCATTACTCTGCAGTACCCCCCATTACTCTGCAGTACCCGCCATTACTCTGCAGTACCCGCCATTACTCTGCAGTACCCCCAATACTCTGCAGTACCCTGCCATTACTCTGTAGTACCCCCCAATACTCTGCAGTACCCTGCTATTACTCTGTAGTACCCCGCCAATACCCCGCCAATACTCTGTAATACCCTGCCATAAATTGCCATACCCAGCCATACTCAGAGATACCCAGCCATACTCGGTGATACCCTGAAATACCCAGCCATAGACGCCCCTCACCCCTCACCGCCCTCCGGTGCTTCTACCAACTCGCCAGTACGATCAAAGCCAGAATCTTTTTTTTATTTTTTATTTCAGGCTTCCCAGCCTAGAGGTGAGATGTGGGGTCATATTGACCCCCCAGATTTCACTGTAAAGAGGACCTGTCACCCCATATTCCTATTACAAGGGATGTTTACATTTCTTGTAATAGGAATAAAAGTGATCAAAAATATATTTTTGGGGAAAAAAATGTCAAACTAACATAAATAAAGTAAAATGAACAATAAAAAAATAAAATAAAAATTAAAGCGCCCATGTCCCCATGTGCTCACATGTGCCACACATGTGAGGTATCGCCGAGAATGTTAGAGCGAGAGCAATAATTCTAGTCCTAGACCTCCTCTGCAACTCAAAACATGTAACCAGTAAAAAAAAAATTAAAGCGTCGCCTATGGGGATTTTTTAAGTAGCGACGTTTGGCGCTATTCCACGGGCATGTGCAATTTTGAAGAGTGACATGTTTGATATCTATTTACTCAGCATAACTTCATCTTTCACTTTATGCAAACATTGGGCTAACAAGTGGTTAATAATAGAGCTTGCAGTCAGTAGTGTTAGGAGATGCGTGCTGTCTGCGTGCTCTGTACCCAGTACATACCGCTATAATATAGGGCAGGCCCCTACTTTCAAACATCCAACTTACAAACATCTCCTACTTGCAAACGCAAGGAGACAGCAGCAAGTGAGATGAAAAAAGATGGACGACAAAACAAATTATACAGGGGTGATAACCCTTCCCTATGTTTTCCAAAAAGCTTAAAGATAGTTTTTTTGACTGGAGCTACACTTTAAAAATGTACCGGTTGAAAATGACAAACAGATTCAACTTAACACAACAAACCTACACAGTCCCTGTCTTGTTTGCACCGCCTGTATACTGCTGTTCTGAGTATATAGGGCCTGGGGGCCACACGCATTTCCTTTTTTTAATATGGGTACGGGGTTCCCCTTAATATGCGTACAAGACCCAAATAGGCTGGTAATGGGCAGGGAGGGCTACCCATGCCATGTTTCTCAATGATTTTCAACCATATTGCAGGAACCAGATATAACATTAAAACCGCAAGCAGTTTTAAATGGTGTTATTTCCGTTTAATGTCATTTTGTGCAGGGACTGTTCTAAACACGGGAAACACGTGGCACTTCACAGGCATACTACAGACACCCCCCAGGCACCATATTTAAAGGAATATTTCACTTTTTTTTTTTCACTTTAATCGTCATTAAAATCAGTGTTCCCGCCAAAGCGGCAGTTTTTAAAACTTTTTTTTGCAGTGACCCATGTCCCCTGAGGCAGGAGGCAGGTCCCCAAACCCTTTTTAGGACACTATCTTGCATATTAGCCGTTAAAATTAGCACTTTCCAATTCGAACGTTCGAGTCCCATAGACTTCAATGGGGTTCTAACGTTCGTACCGAACGCGGGGGTCGTTCGCAAGTTCTGGTGCGAACCGAACCGGGGGGTGTTCGGCTCATCCCTAGTCAGTAGGCTAGTTCGACGGACTAAGAATGGCGCATGCTCAGAAAGGATTTACGCAGCGAAAGATTGCATTGCTGTGTATTGGACTTCCTATTTCTAGTCCCGTCGTACGTGCTGTACACGTCATCGCGCAAGCTTTCGACGGACTGTTTCTGCATCCGTGTGTGGTCAAGTCCGTTCATTCGAAAGTATGACGGACTGTCCGTCGGATTGTATGACGGACTAAGTAGGCCATACAATCCGCCCGTGTGTACGCGGCTTTAGAATGACAATTGCATGGTCATGTAGCACTGTACCCACATGACATTTTTATAATTTTTTCACATAAATAGCTTTTTTTTGGTGGTATCTAATCACTTTTTGCTAACAAAAAGAAAAAAGTCCAAAAAGTAAAAAAAAAAGGTTGGTTTCTCTCAGTAAATCTTGTAAATAATTTATTTTTCTCCTTCACTGATGTGTGCGGATGAGGAGTCTCTGATGAGGTGGCACTGAAGTGCCACACTGATGGGCACTGATAGGTGCCATTGACTGGCATCACTGATGAGGCTGTACTGTAATCAGGGCATGGGCGTCTGCAGGTAGGGGCCCCCGGAATCAGGGATCAGATCTTAAATTCAGCACAGTTGCATCGCTATCAGGTTGCTGGCAGCCATCCGCCAGTGGGGTAACACCATCAAGGTGCTGTCAAGCCCCCCCATCAGTGTAGTGTGACTTCGGGCTCTTTTCTCTGCTCAGTCCAGCAGAGAACTCGACGTTGCTGTGACAGGAGAAAGGCAAGCTGCCGGCTATCAAATGTTTCACCCGCTCGCCTCCCCCCCCCCCTTTCTCCTGTGAGGGACAAGAGACGCCGGCTCTCACCAGGTTCCCCGCCCAGCTTCCTGCCCACTCCGTTCCTTCCCTATGGGCCATATCAAAGGAGACTAGGAGAGCATCATGGGACATGTAGTCCCAAAGATTGGCGGCCCCATTTTTCACAGGGAGGAGGCTACAGCTCAAAAGAGAGATTGAGAGACTGCAGCCTGGAAAAAAGCTGAGGGAGAAAGCACTACAGGACAAAGAATGAGGAGTGTGCTAGGCGGAAGCCAGAGAGAGAGACACTCTGCCCAGTACCACCAGAGAGACAGACATGCTGACCAGCGCCACCAGAGACAGACATGCTGCCCATTGCCACCAGAGAGAGCCACGCTGCCCAGCGCCACCAGAGAGAGACACGCTGCCCATTGCCACCAGAGAGAGCCACGCTGCCCATTTCCACTAGAGAGAGCCACGCTGCCCAGCGCCACCAGAGAGAGAAAAACTGAGCCACTACCAGGGTACAGACATGCTACACTACTGACCAGAGTCACCCCAGGGGAATTCAGAGTGAGCGATCGTCCAGCCGGAGGGATCACTGCTGGGTCTGGTAAGAAGGCCTGTTGGCCATTATCCAATACTTATCCTAGGGACTGTACTACGTCTGCAATCTCTGACCATGATAATGTGATCATCACATTGTGGAAAAGGGGAGGTGCATGGGTGACCCTAAAATGATGCCCCCCTCCCGAAAAAAGTTCTGCGGACGCCCATGAATCAGGGCACTGATGATCATGCCCTGATTTCCTGTGAGGAGATCCCGCTGATCAGCTCTCCTCTTCTCACACTCACTTTCAAACGGACCGAAAATTTGTGCAAACTTTAGAACCCCATTGAAGTCTATGGGACTCGAACGTTCGAAATAAAAAGTGCTAATTTTAATGGCTAATATGCAAGATATTGTCCTAGAAAGGGTTTGGACACCTGGCTCCTGCCCCAGGGGACATGGGTCAATGCCAAAATTGTTTTTAAAAACAAACGTTTTTTTCAGGAGCACTGATTAATGTGAAAAAAAGTGAAATATTCCTTTAAATATCATGCCTGGGAGGTGTCTATAGTATGCCTGTGAAGTGGCACATGTTTGCCGTGTTTAGAACAGTTCCTGCACAAAAAGACATTTAATGGAAAAAAAGTCATTTAAAACTGTTTGCGGTTTTGATGTAATATCTGGTTCCGACAATATGGATGAAAATCATTGAGAAAAATGGCATGGGTTAACCCCCCTGCCCATTACCAGCCCCTTTGGGTCTTGTACGGATATAAAGGGGAACCCCGTACCCAAATTAAAAAAAGGAAAGGCTTGGGGCCCACAGGCCCTATATACTCAGAACAGCAGTATACAGGCAATGCAAACAAGACAGAGACTGTGTAGGTTTGTTGTGTTAAGTATAATCTGTTTGTAATTTTGAACTGCTACATTTTGAAAGTGTAGCTCCAGTCAAAAAATCTATTTTTAAGCTTTTTGGAAAACATTTGAAGGGTTATCACCCCTGTATAATTTTCTTTGCCGTCCGTCTTTATTCATCTCACTTCCTGTTGTCTCTTTCCGTTTGCAAGTAGGAGACATTTGTAAGTTGGATGTTTGAAAGTAGGGGTCTGCCCTATATGCTCTGCAGAAATGGGGGCCTAAGGTGTTGGTGTTGCCACAACACTGTAAGCCCTCAAAGTGACTCTTGGTGGGCGCCGGAGCTCCCTGCTGTGAACGATTATATAAAGAATTGTAATTACATGCCCCTGTTAAACAGGGGCTGAAAAATTGGACCTTAGGCACTGGTGCTAGTGCCACGACACTGCAACCTCTCCCATATACTCTAGTTGGAGTGCAGGAATGAGCCCTGCTGCAAAGCATTGCATCAAAAATTGTATTACATGCCCCTGTTAAACAGGGGCTGAAAGATTGGGCCTATACACTGCAACCTCTACCATATACTCTAGTTGGAGTGCAGGAATGATCCCTGCTGCAAAGCATTGCATCAAAAATTGTAATTACATGCCCCTGTTAAGCAGGGGCTGAAAAATTGGGCTGGTGGCATCGCCCAGAACCAAAAATGTTCTTTCAAGATATCAGCGGGATCATTGAGGAGGAAGAGGATAGTCAGTCAACATAACAGGACAGTCACTCAGCATCAGCATAGGCAGTCTGGAAGGGATGTGACAATTCAAAAAAAATTATTCGGTTGCATCAGCTTCAGGTGCTTGGTAGCTGATGGTGATCCAAGACCAAGATCAACCGAGTCGGTGGACAGGCGCACCCTGTGATCGGTTACAAAGCCTCCAACAGCACTGAAGGGGCATTCCAAAAGAACGCTGGATGCAGGACAGGACAGTAGCTCAATTGCATACTGTGCAAGCTCTGGCCAGTGATCCATCCTCAAGACCCAGTAAGCAAGAGGATTTTCTATGGGAAAAGTGTCCAAGTCTGACCTTGCCCCTAGGTATTCCTGCACTATGTAAATCAGATGCTGGCGATGGTTTTTGGAACAGATCATACCTTGGGGCTGTGGACTAAAAAATTGTATGATCGCATTGGTCAGGAGGCCACCTTCTCCACCGCTCCTCCTATGACTGACCGAAGCCTCAGCAACACGTTGTCCAGGACCATTCTCTGGGAATGCGTTGCACAGACCTTTCTGCAAGGCCTCCCGGAGATGTCTCATCCTCTGCTCCCTCTGCGACGGTAAGATAAGGTCCGCAACCTTACCCTTGTACCATGGATTAAGAAGAGTGGCCACCCAGTAATGGCCCCTCTCCTTGATCTGAAGAATACAAGGATCCTTCCGCAATGCTTTACAGGATCAGGGAGGCCATGCAGCATAGGTTAGCTGAGGCATTCCATCCGGAGTCCTTTGGGTCACTAAGGACAACATGATCCGCAGCCACCTCCTCCCAGCTAAGTAGAAGTTCACGGGTTTCTTAGGACTGTAAATCATCCCTAAAAGACTGCTGTTGCTAATGCTGAGTGTCAGGCTCCACCTCCATGCTGACACAATCCTCCTCCTCCTCCTCCTCCTCCTCCTCTTCCTGTGTGATGGGTGGGACAGCAGGAACACTGTCTGGATAAAAGGGGCCTTGAGAGGCAAGGAATTCCTCCTCTTCCTGCCTCTGTTCTGCCTCAAGTGCCCTGTCCATTATTCCAAGCAGCATATGCTCCAACAGGTGGACAAAAGGTACAATGTCACTGATGCATGCACTGTCACTGCTCACCATCCTTCTGGCCTCCTCAGGACAGTGCATGCATCCCTGATCATGCCCCACTGGCGTGGTGAAAAAAAACCGAGCTCCCCTGACCCTGTCCTGGTGCCATAGTTGCACAGGTACTCATTGATGACCCTTTGCTGCGTGTGCAGCCACTGCAGCATGGCCAACGTTACATAGTTAGTTAGTTAGTTAGTCAGGTTGAAAAAAGACACAAGTCCATTCAGTTCAACCGCAAAAAAAAATAATAATAATAATATCATACAATCCCATATACCCAATTCTATACCCACAGTTGATCAAGAGGAAGGCAAAAAACCCCAGCAGAGCATGATCCAATTTGCTAAAGCAGGGGAAAAAATTCCTTCCTGATCCCCCGAGAGGCAATTCTTGGGCAGGTTCAACTCCTTTTGGAGCTCAGCCAGCTAAGCACTGGCATTAAATGGTCAGCGGAAATGCACACAGACTTTCCTGGCCTGCCTCAGGACATCCTGTAAGCCTGGGTGCCTGCCCAAGAACCGCTGCACCACCAGGTTAAGGACGTGAGCCACACAGGGCACATGGGTCAGTTGTCCCTGTCAGAGGGTGGAGAGGAGGTTGGTGCCATTGTCGCAAACCACCATTCCTGGCTTAAGCTGGCGTGGCGACAACCACCTCTCGGCCTGCCCCTGCAGAGCTGCCAAAATATCTGCCCCAGTGTGGCTCCTGTCCCCCAAACAAACCAGCGCAAGCACGGCATGGCATCTTTTTGCCTGCAGACTTGCGTAGCCCCTTGAACGCCTACGGAGCACAGCTAGTTCCGAGAACAGAGCACTGGAAGAGGCCATGGAGGAAGAAGAAGAGGAGGGGGTGGAGGAGAGAGGTGTGTCACAACCAGTAGTAGCATTTTGAAGGTGTGGTGGCGGAACAACATCCAACACTATTGCACCTTGTCCTGCATCCTTCCCAGCTGCCAAAAGAGTAACCCAATGGGCTGTGAAAGATAGGTAACGTCCCTGTCAATGCCTGCTGGACCATTAGTCAACGGTAATATGCACCTTACCGATGATCGCCCTGTCATTGCCTTCCACATGCCGGTAGAGAGTCGGAATCGCCTTCCGTGAGCAAAAGTGGCGTTTGGGGACCTGCCACTGAGGAACCGCACACTGCACAAACTCACGGAAGGGGGGCCGAGTCTACCAACTGAAAAGCCAGCAGTTGAAGTGCTAGCAATTTAGCAAAGCTAGCATTCAACCGCTGGGCATGTGGATGGCTGAGAGTAAACTTCTTTCGACGGTTCAGCAGCTGGGGCAGGGAAATTTGCCTGCTACAATCAGACGTGGGTGTACTGCTAGCAGAGTGCCCGCAAGTACTTGGCTGTGACACACCTAATTCTACACCTTCATTCCTCTCAGTGCAGGTTTCAGAGAGGACAGAAGGTCTAGTGGGGTTGGAGATCCCAGCTGATGAGGAGCAAGGAGAGGTCCGCTTTGTTCTTTGGTGTGGGTCTTTAAGGTACGCTTGCCAACAAGCTGCATGGCAGGTCAACATATGTCTGGCCAAGCATGTGGTGCCCAAGCAGCTGATGTTTTGGCCACGCAAGATAGGCTTGAGAAATATGTTGCAAATAGCAGTGGTGCGATCTTGATGCACTCGTCTCAAAAAAGGCCCACATCAAATAACTTTTGGAATAATGTGCAGAGGCAGCACCCTGCACAGGCGGAGCTCTGCGGTGTGATTCAGTCGGTGTGCTGCCCCTAAGCTGGCCCCTGGAGGGCATCCTGCCTCATTGGAGATGTGCCTCCTCCTCCTCTCTCCTATCAGGCACCCACGTGAAGTCAGTGACCTCACCATCCCCTTCCTCTTTCTCACTGGAGCAAACCTGGCAGTATGCTGCAGCTGGAGGAACATGACTGCCAGATTGCTGTCCTTCTTGAGCATCCCCTCTCTCTGTGCTCACGCTACTGCCTTCCTCTAGCTGGGTATCATCATCAGAGCCTTCAAAACGCTGGGCCGTATATAGTGTGGGGTGTGTACTAAACCCCCTGAGCTACGATTGGCCACAGGCATTATGCCTGTGGCCAATTATGGCTCTCCTCGCTGCCGGTGCTGTGATTGGCCAAGCATGCGGGGTCACAGTGCATGCTTGACCAATCATGAGGCAGCAATGCACTGCAATGGCGAAGTGCATTGTGGGCCATGAGCGCCACACGAATTTGGTGCGAACGGCCCGTAAGAACATCTGATGTTCTGCTGATGTGAGAACAGCTGATGTTCAATTCGAACATACGTTCGACTCAAACACAAAGCTCATCCCTAGTGCTGATAATAACAAAAATATAAAAATGTGTAATTTTTATATATATAACAACCAATATGAAGCCCATTTTAACTAAATGCCTTACAATACATTAGAGGGAAAAATTTGCTAAAACAACTAAAGAGGAGAGATGCAAGGTTACAAAAAAGGTTTGCAGCTAATCTTTTCATTAAGCCCAGGATATTGGCTAGCCTGTAAGGAATATATCCACCTGATCTCAATCTGAAATAGTTTTCTGTCTATTTCCCCTTCCCATTCATGCAAGGGAATGTGTTCCAATGCAAAAAAGCTGATGGCCTTTAGGCCTGATTCACACCTATGCATTTTTAGTGCTTTTAGAATTTTGCAGATTTGCACTACAGTCCATTTATCATGGTTTCCTATGGAACACGTTCTGTAGTGCAAATCTGACAAATTCAAAAAGCACTAAAAATGCATAGGTGTGAATCAAGCCTTAGATCAAAACAGTAATATAAACCCACATGTCTATTGATGGGAGTCTACATCTTTTTTTTGGAGATCAGGGAAACATCGTCCCTGATTTGCTTAAAAAACAGGCATTTAGTCTTCCAAATATAAAAGGCACCGCATTTGCATTTAGTAATATAGACTAGGGATATGAAATTAGCAGACCTCCAGATGAGGCATAGCAATACTCTGACAGCCACAAGCATGACACCCAGAAGCCGAGGCATGATGGGACATGTAATTTTGCAACAGATGGAGGTCTGCTAATTGCATATCCCTGATATAGACAATACCCATGGTCTGACAGGTGGTTCTATATCAAGGTACCCATTCATTGTTATTGGGGAGAAGAATATCTTTGCCCCTCAAAATTAGGGGACAGAAATTGCATTTTGTTTTTATTTATGTGTATTTATGTTTCCATGCACCTAAAAAGTCTAGTTCATTATTAAAGGATGTTGGTGCCTCTTACTTTATGTAAACTGGTCTTGTCCATGCAATTTCCATATTGTTAAAAATGTACCTCCTTAATGTAAAACTTGAGCTTACTTTAGATAAGCACATGAAAATATTATCTTCAGCTGAAATTAGATGATTTTGGTCCTTGCTCTTGATTAGGGATGAGCTGACCCCAAACCCCCACCCCCCCCCCCCCGGGTTCGGTTCGCACCAGAACCTGTGAACGGACCAAAAATTCATGCAAACTTTAGAATCCCATTAAAGTCTATGGGATGCAAATGTTTGAAATCAAAAGTGCTAATTTTAAAGGCTAATATGCAAGTTATTGTCCTAAAAAGGGTTTGGGAACCTGGCTCCTGCCCCAGGGGACATGTATCAATGCAAAAAAAAGTTTTAAAAACGTCAGTTATTCAGGAGCACTGATTTTAATGACAATTAAAGTGAAAAAATTTTGAAATATTCCTTTAAATATCGTGCCTGGGGGTGTCTATAGTATGCCTGTGAAGTGGCGTGTGTTTCCTGTGTTTAGAACAGTCCCTGCACAAAATTACAAAAAAAATCATTTAAAACTGCTTGCGGTTTTAATGTAATGTCTGGTACCGGCAATATGGATGAAAATCATTGAGAGAAATTGCCTGGGTAGCCCCCCCTGCCCATTACCAGCCCCTTTGGGTCTGTTATGGATATTAACCACTTGCCGACCAGCGCACGACGATGTACGTCGACAGAATGGCACAGGCAGGCAAATGGGCGTACATGTACGTCCCTTTAAATTTGCCGCCCTGCTATCGGGAGCGCGCCGCCGGCGGCGCGCTAATGCGCTGGTCGGGACCCCCGTGAGTCCGGTCGCGGGACCCGCGGACTCGATCGCCGCGGGCATCCCCGCGATCGTCTCACGGAGTGGCCAAATGAAGAAATGCCGTTGTAAACAGCATTTCTTCATTCTGCCTAGCAACTAGTGACGCTGATCTCTGCTCCATGTGATTGGAGCAGAGATCAGTGTTCACTAAATGAAAGCCCAACCCCCCCACAGTTAGGAACACACCCCTAGGAACACTTAACCCCTACACTGCCACCCACTGGTTAACCTCTTCACTGCCAGTGTCATTTAAACAGGAATCACTGCATTTATATAGCAGTGATTACTGTATAAATGACAATGGTCCCAAAAATGTGTCAAAAATGTCCGATGGGTCCCCCACAATGTCGCAGTCACAATAAAAATCGCTGATCGCCGCCATTACTAGTAAAAAAAAATAATAAAAAATTATTAATAAAAATGCTATAAAACTATCCCTATTTTGTAAACGCTATAACTTTTGCGCAAACCAATCAATAATCGCTTATTGCGATTTTTTTTTTACCAAAAATATGTAGAAGAATACGTATCAGCCTAAACTGAGGGAAAAAAATGTTTTTTTTATATATTTTTGGGGGATATCTATTATAACAAAAAGTAAAAAATAATGCGTTTTTTTCAAAATTGTCGCTCTATTTTTGTTTATAGCGCAAAAAATAAAAACCGCAGGGGTGATCAAATACCACCAAAAGAAAGCTCTATTTGTGGGAAAAAAAGGATGTCAATTTTGTTTGGGAACCACGTTGCACGACCGCGCAATTGTCAGTTAAAGCGACGCAGTGCTGAATCACAAAAAGTGGTCTGGTCTTTGACCAGCAAATTGGTCCGGTCTGAAAGTGGTTAAGGGGAACCCCGTACCAAAATTAAAAAACGGAAAGGAGTTGGGCCCCCAGGCCTTATATACTCAGAACAGCAGTATACAGGCAGTGCAAACAAGACAGGGACTGTGTAGGTTTCTTGTTAAGTAGAATCTGTTTGTAATTTTGAGCTGGTACATTTTTAAAGTGTAGCTCCAGTCAAAAAAATCTATTTTTAAGCATTTTGGAAAACATAGGGAAGGGTTATCACTCCTGTAACCTTTTTTTTCCATCTGTGCACCTCTCCAGAAGATTTCACCTCACTTTCTGTCCCGAAGACCAATGTTTTTTGAAAATTTGGGGTTTTTAGTAAAACAAGGATTGGGATAAAGCATCAGTGGAGAGCTGCTAATATAACACTGTAAGTCCTCACATCACAGTTACTATTGGTGTGCGCTGGAACGGGCCCTGCTGTGAAATACTATATCAAGAATTGTAATTACATGCACCTGTTGAACAGGGGCAGAAAAATTGGGCATTAGGCACTGGTGCCACAATACTGCAACACCTCACAGAAACTCTAGTTGGAGAGCAGGAATGAGCCCTGCTGCAAAGTATTGCATCAAAAATTGTAATTACATGCCCCTGTTAAACAGGGGCTGAAAAATTGGGCCTTAGACACTGGTGCTAGTGCCACAACACTGCAACCACCCACAAATATTGTAGTTGAGTGCAGCAATGAACCCTCCTGCAAAATATTGCATCAAAAATTGTAATTACACGCCCCTATTAAACAATGGCTGAAAAATTGGGCCTTAGGCACTGGTGCCACAACAGAAATTATCCCTCTCCTTGATCCGAAGAATATGAGGATCCTTCCGCAGGCTTTGCAGGATCAGGGAGGCGACAGTAACTGCTGCAGCTGCCTATGGTATAGGACCAGAACAACACCAGCAATTGGGGTAGCTTCAGGTGTACACTGTGCAGGTGGCATAATGCACCGACTGTAACTGCTGCAGCTGCCTGTGGTATAGGACCAGAACAACACCAGCAATTGGGATAACTTTAGGTGTATACTGTGCAGGGGGCACAATACACTGACTGCAACTGCTGCAGCTGCCTGTGGTATAGGACCAGAACAACAAAAGCAATTGGGGTAGCTTCAGACGTACACTGTGCAGGGGGCTTTATACACCAACTGTAATTGCACTAGGTTCAAAGGAAATTAAGACACTGTCTCTGCCTATCTGTCTCTATGAGCCGCCCGCAAGGCTACTGCACAGGTGGCCTTATATAGTGTGGGGCATTTACTAAACCCCCTGAGCCATGGCGGGCTTTCCTTTTCCTCCTCAGTTCCCTGCTGGTACGAATTGTCACCGAGAGCCAAGGGGAACCGAGGCTGGAGAGGAGGTGGGAGCAGGGCTGCTGTTAGAAATTACAGGGCCCCATACAGCCTACCTGACAGGGCCCACCCCCACCCCCCCAAAAAAAAATTATCAAATAAAATTTTTGCTAAAATGCGATGGTAGCAATGCCGTTTTGCAGCCATGGCAGAAATTATACCTTTGCTACTACTGCCTCCTGACATCTGTATTTTTTTTATAATTTTTTTAAATTGCTGAATGGTAATTTTTCTTTGTGAGACTGGCTGCAACTGTGAGCAACTCTTGGCTGCAACTGTGAGCCAAGTGTTTGGCTTGCAGTTGCAAAGTGGCCCCATTGAATTCAATGGGAAGTTTGATAGGTGGTGCTGCCTGTCAAACTCTGCAGCCTGTGTTAAAATGCCGCAGCTGTGTAGTAAAACATTGCAACTACATAATGTGTACAGCCCTGTCTGACGGTATTGTTAGGATTTGGATGTGCAGCTAGGGGTGGTGATAAATCCACGGCTCAGCCAACCATGTGAAAGAGTTCTTAGGCTGCATTTCCACTTTGTATTTCCTGACCGTGTGACAAAAGGTAAGGGAAACGCATGCTTTGCATGCATTTTAGAAATGCACTGCAATCTCGCATAGTGCTTGTGGTGCCGTTAATTGTTAATGGCACCCCAAAAACAGCTTGCATTTTGTCATGTGACAAACTTGCAAAGCTGCATGCCTGAAAATGTTCTAGAACTTTTATGGTGCGTTTGTCAAATATAGGGTGACCATTCAAGTGAATGGGCTGCCCTATGTATAAACAATCTAAAAAACAAAACAAAAAAAGTCAAAATAAATGCAGGAACATGTGTTCTAGGGTGACCACATTTCCAAATGGCCATTCAGGGACACCCCCCCCCCCCCCGCACCCGCCCAAAAAAGATGGTTTTTGATACTTTTTTTTGCCAATTTTTGGGGAAAAAAGCAAACAGTGGTAACCAGTTTAGACAGGTGGTATGCAATGTGTAGAGGGGGACATGGAGGAAGAACGGAGGGGGACACGGAGGAAGAACGGAGGAGGACACGGAGGAAGAACGCAGGGGGACACGGAGGAAGAATGGAGGAGGACAGCAGAATGGAGGGGGACATGGAGGAAGAACGGAAGGGGATAGCAGAACAGAGGGGGCCACGGAGGAAGAACAGAGGGGGACACGGAGGAAGAATGGAGGGGGACAGCAGCAGAACAGAGGGGGACACAGAGGAAGAAGAGAGGGGGACACGGAGGAAGAAGAGAGGGGGACACGGAGGAAGAAGAGAGGGGGACATGGAGGAAGAAGAGAGGGGGACACGGAGGAAGAACAGAGGAAGAACAGAGGGGGACACAGAGGAAAAACAGAGGGGGACACAGAGGAAGAACGGAGGGGGACATGGAGGAAAAACAGAGGGGGACACGGAGGAAGAACGGAGGGGGACACAGAAGAAGAACGGAGGGGGGCACGGAGGAAGAACGGAGGGGGACAGCAACAGAAAAGAGGGGGACAAGGAGGAAAAACAGAGGGGGACATGGAGGAAGATCGGAGGGGGACACAGAGGAAGAACGGAGAGGGACAGCAGCAGAACAGAGGGGAACAGCAGCAGAACATAGGGGGACACGGAGGAAGAACGGAGGGGGACACGGAGGAAGAACGGAGGGGGACACGAAGGAAGAACGGAGGGGAACAGCAGCAGAACAGAGGGGGATACGGAGGAAGAACAGAGGGGGACATGGAGGAAGAACGGAGGGGGACACGGAGGAAGAATGTAGGGGAACAGCAGCAGAAGAGAGGGGGACACTGAGAAAGAACGGAGGGGGACACGGAGGAAGAATGGAGGGGGACACGGAGGAAGAATGGAGGGGGACACAGAGGAAGAACGGAGGGGGACACGGAGGAAGAACGGAGGGGAACAGCAGCAGAACAGAGGGGGATACGGAGGAAGAACAGAGGGGGACACGGAGGAAGAACGGAGGGGGACACGGAGCAAGAATGGAGGGGAACAGCAGCAGAACAGAGGGGGACACTGAGAAAGAACGGAGAGGGACACGGAGGAAGAACAGAGGGGGACACAGAGGAAAAACGGAGGAAGAACAGAGGGGGACACTGAGGAAAAAGGGAGGGGGACACGGAGGAAGAACGGAGGGGGACACGGAGGAAGAACGGAGGGGGGCACGGAGGAAGAACGGAGGGGGGCACGGAGGAAGAACGGAGGGGGACAGCAACAGAAAAGAGGGGGACAGAGAGAAAAACTGGAGGGGGACAGCAGCAGAAAGAATAGAGGGGGACAGTCAGCAGCAGAATGGAGGGGGAGGGGGACAGCAGCAGAATTGTACACTAACCTGGACTCCTGGAAGTTTGTCAATGTCTGTAAATTCACTGCAGGCAAACTTGGGGACCTCGTAGGCGGGAGGAGCCTGGGCTCTGGAGGAGGACTCTGAGTGAGAGGAGACGAGACTCAAGCTGGCTGGAGACCAATTTAAGTGAGGCGCTCTGTCCCTGTGTCGTCAGTGGCGTCACTCTGGCTGGGGTACGTACTGTGCGGGGGCCTGCGCGGGGGGGTGCACTGCCCACACTGACTGCTAGTGCCAGACCAGTTCCTTCTCAGCCCGCCCCTCAGGCTGACGTCACTGGTTGCTAGACGCAGAGCGGCCCCTAGCCTAGCAACCAGACTGCCAGCATATAATGACTTATCCTCCTGTGCTGTCTGTGTAGTGAGTGTGACTGTGGCAGCGCCGCGGCGGCAGACAGGGAGACTCGTGGAGCAGACACTCTGGTGATCACTGTGTTTTTTTTCATTCCGGGACACTGTATTGTCCCGGAATGAAGGTGCCCGGGACACGGGACAAAAATGTTAAATCAGGGACAATCCCGGGCAATCCGGGACACGTGGGCACCCTAATGTGTTCTCGCTATGCTAAGTGTGAATGGGGCCTCAGGAGTGGCATATAGAAATAGCTGGTGCATTGTGGCTGGTGGAGATGTTTGTCAGCTGGAATTCTGAACTTTCTGCAGCTTCACCCCCCCCCCCCCCTTCCTCAGTCACCCCTTTCCATTAGAAGCACTACAACATTAAAACCCTACAGCCACAATTCACAGAGCACGGAGTAGAGGTCAGGAGAGCAGAGCTCAGGACTCATCAGGCAGAGAACTTCTTACCTTCAATCTTTCTTCTTTGCAAGATGACGCTGCTAATCACAGGGGGAGGGGAGGGGGAGTTTAAGGACCCACAGAACACGGGCAGTGTAATGATTTCAAGGCAGAAGCAGAGAGACAGTGTGCAGCTGTCCCTGCTGCACTAAAATCAGGATGCAGCCCGAGAATAAAGCCAGCATGGGACAGCTTGCTAAACAAAGGCACTGTAGGCAAGTAAGTAGAACATAGGGATAAAGCACAGGAGTCACAAGGCAGAACAGCCAGCTCTCCTCTCCTGCAGTTGTCCGGGCCCCCTTTTGGACTGATGAGGCTCGGGCCCCCTACTGGAGGACTGGCTGTACTGCCTTATCAGCGGCCGTGGGTGGGAGGAGCTAGCGACCCCTCTCCATCGTACACGCGCACACGCTTCAACAAGTGACATGAGAGAGAGAGAGACAAGAGGAACCTGGCGTGAGAGGGAGCCGAGTGGAGCGGAGCAGTCCTATAACAAACAGGGTGGTGAGTTATCATTGCCTGGCGAACTGTATACTGTGGAACAATATTGAGCAGTCCTAGGGGTGAGAGCCTAAGGCCCCCCTCCCTCTATTTTTGCCTTCCTGACATCTCCCCCCTGCTCTATATTTTATTATTAGTATACCAGATGAATGGCACTGTGTTAATGGTTGGGAACTGTAAAGCCCCGTACACACGAGAGGACTTATGTCCGACAGACTTCCGAAGGAGTTCTGCCGGAGTTCTGCCGGAGTTCTGCCGGAGTTCCGACAGAGTTCTGACGGACTTTTCGACTGAGCGGACTTGGCCACACACAATCACACCAAACTCCGACGGATTCGAACGTGATGACGTACGACTGGACTCGAATAAGGAAGTTCATAGCCAGTAGCCAATAGCTGCCCTAGCGTCGGTTTTAGTCCGTCGGAATAGCATACACATGAGCGAATTTTTTGGTAGGAACTGGGTCCGGCGGAGTTCCGTCGCAAAAATTTGAAGCATGTTCCATTTTCTAAAGTCTGTCAGACTTTTGCGAATCAAAAGTCCGTTGCAGTCCACACACGATCGAATAGTCTGACGGAATCGTTCCGTCGGACTTTGGATGTTGAAAAGTCCGCTCGTGTGTACGGGGCTTTAGAGGACTCTTTGAAAGATTCAATAGGATATTTTAAAGAGCCCTTCTTTGCTTACAATATTCAGTGGAACTGGATTTACCTGAACTTTGCTGCTTGCTATAGTTTGGCATAACCAATTGGCTATTAACGGACAATAGTAAACTGAACTTGGCCAGATATGCTTGATATGCCTTGGGGGAAGATAAATTTGAGCAGTGGTAATTGATACTTTTTGAGCCCCTCCCCTCCCTCCCCCTTTTTTTCTTCATTTTTTTTTGCCGCCAAAAATGTATTTGTGATAAATAGAATAAATGTGGACGTTTGAAGGGGTGAGGGGTAGCTGGTATAATCCCTTTGCTGTGCGTGGAGGGAAGAAGGGAAAGGAGCGTTTTTTTTATTTTTTTTAGTAACTGTTCATAGAGTCGCCATCGCAATGTACAACTAAAGCAAGCCAAGCGGCTGCGAAACTAGAAAAATATGCCCACAACCCTGGCCAGGTGCCCAGCCAGACTCCCCCGAAAGGCATCCAACAGGGTCAGCAAACTCAGACCAATAGGCTCTCAGGTGCTACAGGGGTTAGGAGAAGTTACAGGCTGAGCCACCCTCTGACAATACCAGAGGGGGGTGAAGTTGGGGAGAGACCTCAGGGCCAGACCACTGATGCAAGTCTGCAAGGGTTGCCTGGGGTAGGGCCCCAAGGGGAGCCGGAGCCTGAGCCATCGCTAAAGGAGGTACTGCTGGCAGTTAATTCCTGTAGGGAATTCCTAGGCGGAATGACTATCCAACTTATAACCATCCAGGAGGAGCTCTCCTACGTTAGGCAGGACATTCAAAAAGTACAGGAAAGGACTACAGTTTTAGAGGAGCGGGTGGGTCGGGTCAAGGAGGAGGCAGGAGGTAAGGTCTATGCAAGAACAGTTAACTAAACATGAAAACAAACTGGATGAAATGGAGAACAAGATGAGAATGAAGAACGTTTGAATAGTAGGTCTTCCAGAACACAGCGAAGGTCCAGACCCCGTAGTATTCCTAGAGAAATGGTTTGCGGATACATTTGGACAGGGCACTCTCTCACCATTCTTTGCTATTGAGTGAGCGCATACAGTGGTGTGAAAAAGTGTTTGCCCCCTTCCTCATTTCCTGTTCCTTTGCATGTTTGTCACACTTAAGTGTTTCTGAACATCAAACCAATTTAAACAATAGTCAAGGACAACACAAGTAAACACAAAATGCAATTTGTAAATGAAGGTGTTTATTATTAAAGGTGAAAAAAAATCCAAACCATCATGGCCCTGTGTGAAAAAGTGATTGCCCCCTAAACCTAATAACTGGTTGGGCCACCCTTAGCAGCAACAACTGCAACCAAGCGTTTGCGATAACGTGCAATGAGGCTTTTACAGCGTCCTGGAGGAATTTTGGCCCACTCATCTTTGCAGAATTGTCCTAATTCAGTTACATTAGAGGGTTTTCGAGCATGAACGGCCTTTTTAAGGTCATACCACAACATCTCAATAGGATTCAGGTCAGGACTTTGGCTAGGCCACTCCAAAGTCTTCATTTTGTTTTTCTTCAGCCATTCGGTGGTGGACTTGCTGGTGTGTTTAGGATCATTGTCCTGCTGCAGAACCCAAGTTCGTTTCAGCTTGAGTACACGAACAGATGGTCGGACATTCTCCTTCAGGATCTCTTGGTAGACAGCAGAATTCATAGTTCCTTTTATCACGGCAAGTCTTCCAGGTCCTGAAGCAGCAAAACAGCCCCAGACCATCACACTACCACCACCATATTTTACTGTTGGTATAATGTTCTTTTTATGAAATGCAGTGTTCCTTCTACGCCAGATATACTTGGACACACACCTTCCAAAGAGTTCCACTTTTGTCTCATCGGTCCACAGAATGTTGTCCCAAAAGTCTTGGGGATCATCAAGATGTGTTGTGGAGAAATTGAGACGAGCTTTGATGTTCTTTTTGCTCAGCAGTGGTTTTCTCCTTGGAACTCTGCCATGCAGGCCATTTTTGCCCAGTCTTTTCCTGATGGTGGTGGCATGAACGCTGACCTTAACTGAGGCAAGTGAGGCCTGCAGTTCCTTGGACGTTGTTGTGGGGTCTTTTGTGACCTCTTGGATGAGTCGTGGCTGCGCTCTTGGGGTAATTTTGGGCGGCCGGCCACTCCTGGAAAGGTTCACCACTGTTCCATGTCTTCGCCATTTGTGGATAATGGCTCTCACTGTGGTTCCCTGGATTCCCAAAGCTTTGGAAATGGCTTTATAACCCTTTCCAGGCTGATAGATCTTAATTACTTTCTTTCTCAATTGTTCCTGAATTTCTTTGGGTCTCGGCATGATGTGTAGCTTTTAAGGATCTTCTGGTGGACCTTACTGTGTCAAGCAGCTCCTATTTAAGTGATGCCTTGATTGTGAACAGGTGTGGCAATAATCAGGCCTGGGTGTGGCTAGAGAAATTGAACCCAGGTGTGGACAACCACAGTTATAGTATGTTTTAACAAGGGGGGCAATCACTTTTTCACACAGGGCCATGATGGTTTGGATTTTTTTTCACCTTTAATAATAAACACCTTCATTTACAAATTGCATTTTGTGTTTACTTGTGTTGTCCTTGACTATTGTTTAAATTGGTTTGATGTTCCGAAACACTTAAGTGTGACAAACATGCAAAGGAACAGGAAATGAGGAAGGGGCAAACACTTTTTCACACCACTGTAGAGTGCCTGCAAGATCCCCACAAGCTGGAGCCCCCCCCCCCCAAGACCGTTTCTGGCCAAATTATTGTTTTACAAAGATAAAGAGATTATTGCACGTAAAGCTAGAGAAATGGGCAAGATTTTGTATAATGGCTCTCGTTGGTGAAGTGAAGCGGAAACTCGGTCAAGCAAATGTGACATACGCGCTGCTTTATCCAGGGAGATTATGGCTAAATTCCCCTGAGGGGGCTATATTTTTTGACACTCCTAAAGGAGCTGAGGATTGGCTGGCAACTCATAGTCAGAGACTATAGTAATATTGGACTGCCATACCATTTCTCCCCCCCCCCCCCCTTTTTTTGCTTTTTCTCCTCTCCCCCCTTTCCTTTTTTTTCCCCCTTGTCTTTCCCGTTTTTGAAAAAAGAGAGGTAGAATGGGTGTTCACTTTGCTGCCCAAGCAAGCACACACCTGTGTTAAGCGGGTCCCAGGAGTCATTTGCTCTCTGATCGGGTGAAGACGGGTAAGATAATTGTCTCTCCCTTTTGTTGGGTTTGTTTTTTTTACCCATTTTTTTTATTCTTTAAGAAGAACAAAAAAAAAGAGAGAAAATATTTTTTTTCCCTATTGGAAAGAAGGAGCTAGGAGAGGGGGCGTGGGGCGTGAAGGGAGGGGAATGGAATGATGCACGACATCCCCAAATTTTTTAGAGGAGGCAGTGGGAAGTTCTCTCTCTCCCCATATATGTTGTATTGTCTTTGTTTTGTTTTTGTCTTTTTTTTGGGGGGGACTTTGGGGGGGACTTTGGGGGGGGGGGAGGGAGGGTACAACTTTAAAAAGATTAATGTGGTATATTTCACAAATGAGGTGTGTTTGGGTAGGTCACATTAGAAGGCCCCAGGTTGTGCCTAGAGAGGCAACGAGATGGGTAGTTGGTATGATTGGAGGGATGTGAGTGTAATTCACGTAAGGATTAGTTGGTATGTAAGGTGGAGGGATGATTGGAAGAAGTATATTCAAAGGCGTAGAGTTTTATATGAAGTACACTTAATCACTGTGAAACTACAGGTAAAAAGCACTAACAAAAGGTTAATAGAGTTAAAAAACAAAGGTTGGATACACAAATTTGATAATACGTATAAGCACTATAAGTATCAATGAGTGTATCCACATTGTCAAAAAGGGAAAAATGTATTTTATGCTCTTGGAACGTTAGAGGTCTGGGGGATTTAAGGAAAAAAGCAGCGGTTATGTCAATGGTTAAGTCATACGGGCCTACAGGAGACACACCTCACCAATGTTTCTATTTCACAACTGGGTTGGGGCGAGTTCCCCCTCCAATACCATTCAGTTCACACCTCCTTTTCCAGGGGGGTTAGTATTTTGATTAAAGCAGGGGTACCATTTAACTGCTTCCAGACTAAGATAGATGAGCAAGGGAGGTATATCTTTATATATTGTAAAATAGAGAAAAAGATACTGATCCTGGCTAATGTGTATATACCACCACTCTTTTCTACAGACATTTTATATGAACTGGTCGCATTTGTGCTGGACAAGCCGGGAGTTCCACTAATAGTAATGGGAGATTTTAATATGGTTGTTGACAAAACAATGGATAGGCTTCCCCATGGAATACGACAGAGGGGCACATCTGACGGTTGACTATCCCAGTTTATGGGAGAATTGGGCCTGAAGGATCTTTGGAGAATTCAGAACCAAAAATCCCGGTCCTTCTCGTGTTTCTCCACCACACATTCAACCCTGTCAAGGATCAAGGCCGCTGATAGAAATCATGGGGCCCGTACAGCTCACCTGACTGGGCCCCTTAAGCCCCACCCCTTGTCCCACCCCTGGTCCCTCCTTCAGCCCCACCCCTGGCCCTTCCCTAGACCCTGCCTTGAAACAAAGTGCAGGTTTGTCTTCAAGTGATATTTACCACTGCAGACAGTGCCACCCATGCCACCAATGCCATAATGTATAGATGCTGCTGTAGTAGTAGTAGATCTTGAATCATCTGCCCTTCCCCCAAGCAAGCACACACCTGTGTTAAGCGGGTCCCAGGAGTCATTTGCTCTCTGATCCTGCTGCTGCCTGGACTGGAGTGACAGTCAATGTCACAAGCAATTTCAGTCAGTCATTCAGCTGCTTGCTTCTTTTCTTCTGCTGCCGCCGTTCGCCTAACTGCTTTTTCTCTTAGGCAGTGGAGAACAGAGCAGAGCGCTAAGAGCGGAGGGAAAGGAATCACTCAGTGGCGCCAGGGAAGGCAATATGCAGGACGCTGGCTGGGACTTGAGCCAGCATGAAGAGCGGGCGCAGAAGAGACATTCTTCCACACCCGAAATAGAACAGTCCCTCCCTGCCACCCACAAGAACACTGGTATGTAGTTACCAGAAATAAAAAAAATAAAAAACCTGAAGAAGTCGGGGGGGGGGGGGGTGAATGTTGTTCGGTCGTGGCTGGAGGAATTTATTTTTATTTTTTGCATGCATTTGTTCTCTGGCCGGGCCCGGTACAACAGGGCCAGTTGTACTGGCCTATCAGCGGCCCTGTCAAGGATAGATATGATTATGGGGAATGACGAGGTGGTTGCACTAGTAAATAATATAAAATATCTGCCAAGAGGACTCTCAGATCATTCAGCAATGATAGGCTTTTTGGGTATAGGGGAGGGAAACCATTTCCGGGTGTGGAGGATTAGCCCTTCCTTGTTGGAGCTCATGGGAGAACCAAATGAAGTACTTAATGCGTTGAGAGAATATGTAGACTTGAATACGGGCATGGCCTCGCCAGGGATCGTATGGGACACATTGAAGGCCTACCTTCGAGGCCTATTGATACAGCAGATCTCTAAAATTAAAAAACAATCAAGGGAAAGGGAAGAACACGCCTCAACAAGAGTGACATATTTAGAAGATCAGTACATCAAGGACCCAACACCCGATAATTTGGGGTTATGGTTGAAGGCGCAACAGGAATATCATCTTATAATGTTAGGAAAAGCTGAAAATACATCTTTCAGAAACAAATAGCGTTTGGGGAAGGTGAACGTGTAGGACGGATGCTGGCACACTTAGTGAGAACAAATTCACCACCATCTATGGTACCAAGGATTAGTACAGCAGAGGGTAGGATATCTACAGTAGACATGGGCACCGTCAATAAATTCGTTTCGTTCCGTTCCGTTCAGATCATGTTAGAATTAATTCGTACTTCGTATTTCGTGTCCGAAATTAAACTTCAATTTGTACGAAAAACTAATTGTCGTTAGGTTCGTTAACTTGTACGAACGTTCTTTACGATGAATTTAAAGGAAAAAATATATACCTCAATATGACAATATGTCCAAATTTCGTTACTACGGAAACAACACGTGACTTGGTTGACCAATCAGAGGTTTTCTTCTGCTGCTGAGGCCTACAGGGCAGGCCCGATCATGTGACTTCCCTTTGTGGGTTAGTTAGTGTAGTGGAGCAGATCACACGATTATTTCTCTGTGCATCTGAGCGAATATCTTTGCAATCCTTAGCTTTTCATTGTTCATTTTAGTTTATATCAGTTGTAGTTTGCAAGTGTATCATCTCTTAGTGTTTAGTTTCTGGTTTTATTCGTTTTTTGGTTGGTTTTGAGAGATCTTTTTTTTCTTCATTTCTTGTTTCATTTAGTTAATATTTTGTTATTTTCTGTTGGTATAATATTTTTTTTGTACATTTGGTGATTTTGGTGTTAGTTTGCTGCAATCAAAATCATATTTTTTTTTGTCTACATTTTTCTAACTTTTAAAGGAAAAATGAGCAGCAAACAAGGCCAAAAAAGCAGTAAGAGTGCTGCTGGGAGAGGGAGAGCTATGAGCCGTGTACATGAGCAGCAGGTGGGACGTTCTGTCTCTGCGCCCTCTGAGCTCAGCTTACCTCCCATAAAGCTGAGGCGACTGGGAGTGAAGACTGCTGGTGGTAAAGAGCCTGGCAAACAGCAGACATTTGCATGTCGCCAGCTGTTCCAGGATTTACCTCCTAGAACCAGCAGCACAATTCATAGCAAAAGTTGTGCTACCACCTCTGCCACTGCTGCTGGTAACATGCTGCCCATTGGTACCTTTTATGGAAGAGGACAGGCCAAAGGGGTTCCCAGTGCACATACATTTGTGCAGCCAAAGCTGGAGATCCTGGCCATGCAGCAGGAAACATGTCAGGAGGCCGAGGCTCATGATGATGTCACCACCACCATTGCTGTCAGTGCCATCACCATCAGCACTACAGGGAGCTTGGCAGTGGTCAGCAAGGAGACAGAGTTTACTGCTTCTAATGATCACTGTTCCCTTGGCAATGTGAAAGAGGTGGAAGCAGGCTTTCCTGACATTGTTGTAGACAAATGTAATTTCCAGCCCTCTACCCATGTTGGCACCACCGACAGCCCAGAAAGTATCTCCCCTCAGTCCCCACTACTTTTTTCTCCTGAAAAGACCCCTGCCCAAGTGCTTTCTAAGCCTCCAGCATCAGAATGGGCCAATGCAACCATTAGACCTCAATCCATCTGTCAGGAAAGGTTCCCTCCGCTGGTAATATCAATCATTTGGCATGCAGTACTGCGATCCACCAGCAGGTGTCTCCTGATGGAATTATGTCATCTTTGGTCCGCAGTACTGGTGTCCACCAGCGGAGGGATCCTGGCAGTATGGAGCAGGTATTGCCCTCTGCAGTCAGGCGTCACATGACTGACAGCAGCCATTATAAATACCCGGCAAGTTCATATACACTTCGCCTTGGTATTGTCCTTGAGCCCTGACCTGCAGCCTGTTTGATACCTGATACCTGATACCTGATACCTGTTACCTGATACCTGTTACCTGTTACCTTTTACCTGATCCCCGATCCCTGTTTCCTGTATCCTGCACCTGTTCCCTCTCTCCTTGTCCCCCTATTCTGCTTACCTCCTATTTATGACCCCGGCCTGGCTTGACTATGATTCTGGTTCTTCCTTTTGTTACATTATACTGGTTTACTTGCTTATCTGCACTGTTTGGTTGTTAGTTTGTTCACTTAGTTTGTATTGGTGGGTTGTTCACATTTATATGCGTTTGCTTAATAAATTTACCTTCACTTATTTGTGTCTGGTTCACTTGTCGCAGTCACACAGTTCTGGTCACATCTGGTTCATGACAGAATACCAAGGACATTCCTGACCAGAAGTGTCTGCACAGGGGAACCATTTGCTTTAGTTTGGTTGCAAACATGAATGCTGATGAGATCATTTATTTTTCTCTGCTGGCATCTGAGAGTGATTATTGCCGCCAGGTTTTGAAAGAATGGTCTAGTGACCAGTTGTTTGCAGCTATGCGTTTGGCTCACTCCCTGGTCGATCAGGGTTATACATTGTTTGAGGAGGTGCAGCCTTTGATAAAGATCTGTACTGAGCTAGCCCTGCCCTGTATCCCAGATGGCCGTGATGATTTCACTCCTCCTTTTGATATGAATCAGGTTGTATCTTTAGTATGGCTTTTTGAAGATGATCCTTCAGATTTTTGTGAACACTACTCAGCCTGTTCCCCACAGGTGATTGCTGAGTGCATTGTATCTGCTCAGTCTTTGGTTAGACAGGGAGGCTTAAAACTTAAGTTTGTACAACCCATACTTTCAGCATGGTCTGACATGGTGCAATCAGCCCCAGCCAAACAATCCACCTCTGCCATCAGGTATGAGCCTACCCAAAAGTATGTTTCCCCACCAGCCATGTCAGCCTCAGTTGCAGCCCAGTACACGCTGCTCCCAACCAAATACTCCTATCCAGTCTCTACTCCCTGTACTTATCCTGTATTCAACCCACCTGCTTCCTCTCCGCTGTCTACAAACCCACAAGTTCTTTCCCCAGCTACTGGTACCTCTTCTCTGCCATATCACAATCCTCCTTTCCAGTCTGCTGCACCCCTTATTTACAGTCCTGTAGTCACCTACACAGCTTCAGTGGCTAAGCCAAAGAAAAAACGAAAGTTTTTCCCAACCAAAATGGTCTTACCATTAACCCAACCTGCCTCCACACCTACCAACCTGTCCCAGCCCGGAGTGCCAGAGCCAGAGCTCCAGCCCGGAGTGCCAGAGCCAGAGCTCCAGCCCGGAGTGCCAGAGCCAGAGCTCCAGCCCGGAGTGCCAGAGCCAGAGCTCCAGCCCGGAGTGCCAGAGCCAGAGTTCCAGCCTGACGCCTTCCAGCCTGATGTCCCGGCCTTCCAGCCAGACGCCTTCCAGCCTGATGTCCCGGCCTTCCAGCCAGACGCCTTCCAGCCTGATGTCCCGGCCTTCCAGCCAGACGCCTTCCAGCCTGATGTCCCGGCCTTCCAGCCAGACGCCTTCCAGCCTGATGTCCCGGCCTTCCAGCCAGACACCTTCCAGCCTGACGTCTTGCAGTCTGATGTCCCGGCCTTCCAGTCTGGCGTCTTGCAGTCTGATGTCCCGGCCTTCCAGTCTGACGTCTTGCAGTCTGATGTCTCGGCCTTCCAGTCTGACGTCTTGCAGTCTGATGTCTCGGCCTTCCAGTCTGATATCTTGCAGTCTGATATCCCGGCCTTCCAGTCTGATGTCTTGCAGTCTGATGTCCCGGCCTTCCAGTCTGATGTCTTGCAGCCTGATGTCCCGGCCTTCCAGTCTGATGTCTTGCAGTCTGATGTCCCGGCCTTTCAGTCTGATGTCTTGCAGTTTGATGTCCCGGCCTTCCAGTCTGATGCCTTCCAGTCTGATGCCCCGGCCTTCCAGTCTGATGCCCCGGCCTTCCAGTCTGATGCCCCGGCCTTCCAGTCTGATGTCCCGGCCTTCCAGTCTGATGCCTTCCAGTCTGATGTTCCGGCCTTGCAGTCCGATGCCTTCCAGTCTGATGTTCCGGCCTTGCAGTCCGATGCCTTCCAGTCTGATGCCCCGGCCTTCCAGTCCGATGCCTTCCAGTCTGATGCCCCGGCCTTCCAGTCCGATGCCTTCCAGTCTGATGCCCCAGCCTTCCAGTCCGATGCCTTCCAGTCTGATGCCCCGGCCTTCCAGTCTGATGCCTTCCAGTCTGATGCCCCGGCCTTCCAGTCTGATGCCTTCCAGTCTGATGCCCCGGCCTTCCAGTCTGATGCCTTCCAGTCTGATGCCCCGGCCTTCCAGTCTGATGCCTTCCAGTCTGATGCCCCGGCCTTCCAGTCTGATGTCCCGGCCTTGCAGTCTGATGCCTTCCAGTCTGATGTCCCGGCCTTGCAGTCTGATGCCTTCCAGTCTGATGTCCCGGCCTTGCAGTCTGATGCCTTCCAGTCTGATGTTCCAGCCTTGCAGTCTGATGCCTTCCAGTCTGATGTCCCGGCCTCGCAGTCTGATTCCTTCCAGTCTGATGTCCCGGCCTTGCAGTCCGACGCCTTCCAGTCTGATGTCCCGGCCTTGCAGTCCGACGCCTTCCAGTCTGATGTCCCGGCCTTGCAGTCCGACGCCTTCCAGTCTGATGTCCCGGCCCTGCAGTCCGACGCCTTCCAGTCTGATGTCCCGGCCTTGCAGTCCGACGCCTTCCAGTCTGATGTCCCGGCCTTGCAGTCCGACGCCTTCCAGTCTGATGTCCCGGCCTTGCAGTCCGACACCTTCCAGTCTGATGTCCCGGCCTTGCAGTCCGATGCCTTCCAGTCTGATGTGCCTGCTGTCCAGCCTGACGTGCCGCTGCCCGCCTTCCAGCCTGACGTGCCGCTGCCCGCCTTCCAGCCTGACGTGCCGCTGCCCGCCTTCCAGCCTGACGTGCCAGCTTCCCGGCCCGATGTGGTTCTGTCTGCTGCCCTGCTTGAAGTGTCTGTTACCCAACATAATGTGACTTTGCCCATAGCCCAGCTTGACGCAGTGGACTTTCCCCAGCAACTGCTAGTTGGAGCGTCTGGAGGTCGCTCCTTTGAGGGGGGGTACTGTCAGGAAAGGTTCCCTCCGCTGGTAATATCAATCATTTGGCATGCAGTACTGCGATCCACCAACAGGTGTCTCCTGCTGGAATTATGTCATCTTTGGTCCGCAGTACTGGTGTCCACCAGCGGAGGGATTCTGGCAGTATGGAGCAGGTATTGCCCTCTACAGTCAGGCGTCACATGACTGACAGCAGCCATTATAAATACCCGGCAAGTTCATATACACTTCGCCTTGGTATTGTCCTTGAGCCCTGACCTGCAGCCTGTTTGATACCTGTTACCTGATACCTGTTACCTGATCCCCGATCCCTGTTTCCTGTATCCTGCCTCTTGTACCTGTTCCCTCTCTCCTTGTCCCCCTATTCTGCTTACCTCCTATTTATGACCCCGGCCTGGCTTGACTTCGATTCTGGTTCTCCCTTTTGTTACATTATACTGGTTTACTTGCTTATCTGCACTGTTTGGTTGTTAGTTTGTTCACTTAGTTTGTATTGGTGGGTTGTTCACATTTATATGCGTTTGCTTAATAAATTTACCTTCACTTATTTGTGTCTGGTTCACTTGTCGCAGTCACACAGTTCTGGTCACATCTGGTTCATGACACCATCACAGCACCCAATATACCTGGGATGGACGAGAAGAGAGTGCCCTGATGTGTCCCAATGTGCCCTGATGTTCCCCAATGTGTCCCAATGTGCTCCAATATGCCCTGATGTGCCCCAATGTGCTCCAATATGCCCTGATGTGCCCTGATGTTCCCCAATGTGTCCCAATGTGCTCTAATATGCCCTGATGTGCCCCAATGTGCTCCAATATACCCCGATGTGCCCCAATGTGCTCCAATATACCCCGATGTGCCCCGATGTGCCCCAATGTGCTCCAATGTGCTCCAATATGCCCTGATGTGCCCCAATGTGCTCCAATATGCCCTGATGTGCCCCAATGTGCCCTGATGTGCTCCAATGTGCCCTGATGTACCCCCACCATTCTTCTCATTTACACATATGACTGCTAGAAGAGATAAAAAGACATTAGGGAAATTGATCAAGCTTGAAGCGAACAGAATCTGGAGCAGTTGCCCATGGCAACCAATCAGCTTCTCTTCAGTTTGTTCCGTTAAGATTTGAAAATGCAAGAGAGAAGCGGATTGTCTGCCATGCATCGCTGGTTCAGTTTTCGCCCGATCACCCCACACTGTTTGGGGTCACCGGGGATGTGCAGAGAGCACATGCTTGGTAACACCAAACAATTTCCAGTGACCCCGCATATCCCCGCTGACCCCGTACAGTGCAGGGTATAAAAACAAAAGCAGCTGTGCATGGCAGCCATGTGCTCATTATGAGGGGCTCCCACCATCCCTGTGCTGTGCTGACTTCCTCCTGGGGCTGTACCCCTGCTATGCTCAGTATGTCAGCACAGGAATGGTGGAAACCCCTCATAATGAGCACAGCAGAGGTACAGCCCCAGGAGGAAGTCAGCATAGCACAAGGATGATGGGAGCCCCTCATAATAAGCAAAATGACTGAGTCATCGATGCGACGACAACTGATCCAAAATTCGTAAACAAAAGTTCGTATTGCGTACAAAATTCGGACGCATGGCAATTCGTATTTCGGATCCTCCCGAACGTACGAATTTAGGGAAATTCGTATGAATTTGCGATTCGTACGAAACTAATCACACATGTCTAATCTACAGACACGTCGGATATAGTAGAGAGATTTAGAGCTTATTATGAGGACTTATGCCACTCCAACCAGGATGAGGAAGGGGAGGAAATGGAATTTTTTTTTAGGGCACTGACAATCCCTCGCCTCTCCATGCAAGATAGGGCTTCACTTGATGGCCCTATAACGCTGGAAGAGATCCAGCGCATTGTGCAGAAAATGGCGGGACAAAAATCCCCAGGCCCTGATGGTCTTCCGGTGGAAATTTACTGCCATTTTGGGGAGGTGCTAATTCCGGAATTATTAAAAGTTTTTAATTGGTCGGAAACAAAGGGAGAGCTTCCCCCTCTATGATGGAATCCACCATAATAGTGGTACCGAAAGAAAATAACGACACTCTCAATACCTCTTCGTATAGACTTATCTCTTTATTGAATTTAGATGTAAAGATTTTGGCAAAGGTCTTGGCGGCCAGACTAAACAGAGTGATAGAGAAACTCATTCATCCCGACCAAGCGGGCTTCATTCCCGGCAGGTCTACGAGTATAAATATAAGACAGGTTTACTTAAATCTGCAAATACCAGTTGAAGATGATGGACAGAGCGATTCTCTCTTTGGATGCCGCCAAGGCCTTCGCTACTCTGGAATGGGGTTATTTGTGGAGAATTTTGAAAGAATTTAAGGTAGGACCGGTTTTTGTAAAATGGGTAGAAATGTTGTATAGCTCGCCGGAAGCAAGTGTAAGAATAAATAACGATAGCTCTGCAGGGATTCGACTGAGGAGGGGTACGAGACAGGGGTGTCCTCTGCCCCCCCTCCTTTTTGCCCTTGCGCTCAAGCCCCTGGCCGCGTCCCATAGATCAAATGCAGAGATAAAAGGATATATGAGAGGGGCGGAGGAAGAAAAAAATACTATTTGCAGATGATCTTCTTTTGCTTCTCTGAGATGTACAGAACTCACTAAAGGAAGCAATGTGTAGAATTAAAAACTTTGGACACTTTTCTTGATTATAGATTAATTGGGGAAAATCCTGCCTACTACTAGTTGATCCTTTGGACAGCCCTTTACCCCAAGAAGCTGCACGCCTACAAATAGTGAGCCAAATGAAATACCTGGGTATCTACATCACCAAAGACCCTAAACAGTATATAGTAAATAATATAGTCCCACTGTTAACTAAATTTAAGGACAAAATTAATATCTGGAAGAAACTTCCTTTATCGGCAGCAGGCCGATGTTATCTAATTAAAATGATATTCTTACTGCAACTTTTGTATATCCTACATAACTCTCCAATATGGATCTACAAAAAATGGTTCTATAAGATCGACTCTATATTTAGAGAACTGATCTGGAAGGGGGGTCACGCACGTATCAGTATAAAAAGACTTTGCAATCTCCAAATAACGAAGGGGGAGTTGCACTCCCACACGCATTTAGCTATTTCCTGGCAGCTCAGTTACAACACTTGGGTGGAGGGGACAGGGAGGGCATTGGACGAGAAAAGAAGACACCCCTAGAGCACTTTCTTCATAGGCCGTTGGTGGAGGCCCTGGAGTCAGGGATCTCTATGTGGGGTATTCCTACTCTAGGTTTGATGATTAAGGTGTGGGAAACAGCTAAAGGAATACTGGGATATAGGGGGTTTACTGAATACTCCCCCCTATGGGCTAATAGCAAGTTGGGTGAAATACAAAAAATAGGGCAAATCAAGGAATGGGAAAGAAGAGTTATAAAGTTTATCCACCAGATTTACCAGAATGGTAATCTGAAATCATTCCAGGAACTAAGGGAGCAGTTTGCAATTCCGAATAAGTCTTTTTTCAGATACCTGCAGGTTAGACATGCAATGGAAAAACAGTTTGGGGAGAATGCAATAGAATGGTGTGAGATACCGGTAATCCAGGAAATGTTGCAAGTTAAATCAGTGAAAGGTTTAATATCTAAAACCTACGCAAGTCTATATAAGACGACTTGGGTAAGAACACAGGAGCAATCATATAGAAAGAAATGGGAAACAGATGTGGGAGGTATCTCGGAAACTCAATGGGAGAGGATCCTCGAGCTGGCACCCTGGGTGTCCCTTTCTTCATCCCAAAAGATGTCCCACCTATTCTTATTGTACAGAGTATACTATACTCCGAAGAAACTTTTTTTGTTTGGTCGAAGGCAAGATGCTTCTTGCCCCAGATGTGGAAGGATAGAGGGGGATATGATATGTTCTGGAGGTGCCCCAAGTTATACCGCTACTGGAAGGAGGTAGTGGAAATAATAGCTCAGGTATTTGAGATGGCAGTAGATATGGAACCCTTGGGGTGTGTATTGGGGTGGATAGACGGAGGTAGTAAGCCTAAAGACACCAAACTAGCAATATCAAGGTGCCTTTTTCAAGCTAGGAAACTTATAGCTCAGAAATGGCAGTCCTCTATACCCCCTTGCAGTAGGGAGTGGGTACAGAACATGAATGGGGTAATCCTTAAGGAAATGTTAGCATATATAAGACAGGGAGGTATTAAAAATTTGACAAGACTTGGAAATTGTGGTGCGAGAAAATGAATAAAGGTGTATATATATATGTAAAAGCAGAAGGGTCACTAGCCATGTAATCAGTGAGATGAGAACGCTCGTGTGAGTGGGAAGGAGGGGTGAATGCATTGATGGCACAGTGGCGGTAATTGATGTGCACAGTGGCTGCGTTTTATGGTACAGTGGCGGCAATTGATGGGCACAATGACTGCGTTTGATGGTACAGTGACGCTGCAATTGATGGGGTTTTTTTCAGAATTTTTCAGTTTGATTGCCCCCCCCCCCCCCCACAAAATAGTTGAGCACCAGCCGCCACTGGACTGGCAGGGTGCTCTTCTTTCACTGAAATTCTGAATTTGTCCAGGTATAGGTCATCAACCCCCATTCTGAGGGTACAATCAAATCTGATCAAAACATTCTTACAAGTTCTGACTGACACTATTAGATTTTCTGCAGATTTTTGTCTTCAGATTTACCAAAACCATGTAGTGCAATGGCCTGCTCTTAAGGTTTGACCTGATATTATATGGTTTTGGTAAATCCAAAGACAAAAATCTGCAGAAAATCTAATAGTGGGTATGGGCCCTTAAGAAAGGGCATCTCACCCAGTCATACATTTGTGTTGAAAGAGAAGGAAAGTAATGATCATTTTTGCCCTGCAACATATGTGAATAGATTTCGATTAGACTTGAAACTTGCTGATATCCTTTCTCAGCAACAGAGGAAACATCTCCAGATTTCCTTTTGCAACATGGCTTTTCTAAAGATTAATTTTCCAATTGAATTTAGTCACTTGAAGGCTTCATGCACAAAAAACAGCTTTAGAAACAATGGACAAAAAGATTCTAATGTTTTATCGCTTTTTGCCGGCGTTAAGCAGTGTTTAGCCTAGTGTGTAACCTTAATTTAGTAGCTTCAGTGTTAAGGAGCAGGGCCACCAGCATCCTTAAAAACCAGTGAATAGCGGGTTGTTAAGGAGTGGGCTGGAAAGCTGGCCTCCACTTCCTTAACAATTGATGAGTCATCAGCTGTCAGCAGCAATTTAAAAAAATGTGAAAGAAATGGCATGGGGGTCTCTTATGCCTGGTATAGATTTCCCATACCAACCCTTATACAAGCATGCAGCCTACCAGGCCAGAAAAGGGGGGTACGAGGGAGCACCTCCCTCCTGAACCATACCAGGCCACATGCCCTCAACATGGGAGGGTGCTTTGGTGTGGGAGGCTCCCCCCACAACACTTTGTCCCCATACTGATGAGGACAAGGAACTCTTATCAGAATCTGGAAGCCTTCTTTAACGACTTGCCGACCAGCTACCTTCATTATACTGGGTTGTCACGGGCTGCCTTCATTATACAGGTTGTCACGATCCCAGGAACCGTCATAGCTGTACGTCGTGAACTGCGGGGGTGCCAATGCTCATGGCCAGCGGTCACGCGTGATCGCGGGCAAGAGAGGCAGAACAGGGACATGTATGTATGTGTGTGTGTGTGTGTGTGTGTGTGTGTGTGTGTGTTTGTGTATGTGTATGTAAACACACATATCCCTGTTCTGTGAGGAGAGGAGAGGCAGATCGTGAGTTCCTAATAGCTAGGAACCACGATCTGTCATCTCCTATAGTCAGTCCCCTCCCCCCACAGTTAGAACACACAGTCAGGGAACACAGTTAACTCCTTGATCACCCCCTAGTGTTAACCCCTTCCCTGCCAGTGACATTTACACAGTAATCAGCGCATTTTTATAGCACTGGTCGCTGTATAATTGTCAATGGTTTCAAAAATGTGTCAAAAGTGTTCGATGTGTCCGCCATAATGTCGCAGTCCCGATAAAAATCGCAGATCGCCACCATTACTAGTAAAAAAAAAAAAAAATGTATAAAGAAAAAAAGAAGAATACATATCGGCCTAAACTGAGGAAAAAATTAGTTTTTTTTCAAAATTGTCATTTTTTTTGTTTATAGCGCAAAAAATAAAAACCACGGAGATCATCAAATACCACCAAAAGAAAGCTCTATTTGTGGGAAAAAAGGACGTCAATTTTGTTTGGGTACAGTGTTGCACAGCGGCGCAATTGTCAGTTAAAATGATGCAGTACCGTATCGCAAAAAATGGCCTGGTCATTGAGCAGCCAAATCTTTTGGGGCTGAAGTGGTTAACAGATCCCTGCCCCTTGTGTGAATAAGTATTAGTATCTCTACTCATTAACCAAAAAAGTGTAAAAAGTAGATAAATAACACAACAAGTTTTTGAAAAGTCCTTTATTAAAAAAAAAAAATAAATTCCCCCGGTCTAGATCCAACGTCAATCATGACACAGCTGACTCAAATAAATGTATAAAAAAAAAACCTGCGGTCCCAATGAATTCTCTCAACGTCTGACAGCTCCACCATCTGACAGTTCTTAAATAACAAAGGGGCGGGTACCGTGGCATACCCCCTTGTGACATCACTGACCCAGCATGCCCTTGGTCGATGATAACACTGGCAGGGCTGGCTTAGCCCTTCCTTCTCTGGGCTGGCTGCTCAGCTGTCGGCTAATTGCCAGCTCTCATCTCTCTCCACAGTCACCCAGCTGTTCCTAATCTTGTCTGACCTGCCTAAAGCTGTCCAGCTCACTTCATCTCTGCCTTCGCCTTGGTCACATCACAAGAAACCATCTCCTGCAGTTCTATTTAAAGACTGGCTTGCTGACATTGCTTCTGGCTCCTTACCGTGCTTGCTGTTGCTCCACTTGGATCCCTGACTTCTGGCCTGGCTGTTTACCCCACCTGGTTATTGAACTCTGGACTGGCTGACTACTCGATCCGGTTACTGGACTCTCGCTATGCTTTGACTACGCTTACTCTATTTATCTATTTATTTTTTATTAATAAACAAATGTGATTTAATTGTACTTCTGTCTCGGTCTGGTTCATGGTTTCTGACAGTAGGCAAAGGCCATAAATTCAGGAGGCCTGGACAAACCCTCTATGGGAGACACAAAAACCTGTTGTCTTGAGTTACCCCGACTTTGTGGTCTCTTTTAAAAAGAAAGGTATTTGATGTTCCCTCACGCTCCGCTTCTGCTGCCAAGTGCCTCATGTCCATCAAACAGAGTACGAGAACTGTTGCCGACTACGCCATTTAATTCCGTATTCTGGTAGCAGAGGTTGCTTGGAACAATGAGGCCCTTGTGGCTGCTTTTTCTCATGGTCTCTCGGATTCCATCAAGGTTGAGATAGCAGCCCGAGATATACCCACTGAGCTGGAGAGTTTGATCTCATTTGCCATCCTCATTGACTCCAGACTCAGAGAAAGATCTTGCGGAAGCCTCCTATACGTTTGCCTCCGAGCTTTGCAGTCCCACCTCTGCCTCCCTCACCTCTCATGCCTCCTGGTACCAAGTCGGTCAGTGAAGATGAACCCATGCACTTGTGCTTCACGCGTCTCTCTGCGGATGAGAGAGCCTTTAGGAGGAGGGAGAGATTGTGCCTTTATTGTGACCAAGCAGGTCACTTTTTGAAGCCTTGTCCTACCCGTCCAGGGAACACCCAAACCTTGAGGTGTCGTTGTTTCATGCCCAGTTATCCAGAAGGATAAGCCCGTGGTTTTGGTCATCCTTTCTTGGGCTGAGTCGTCCATTGAGATACAGGCTCTAATCGACCCTGGGGTTGCAGGTCTGTTCATTGATGCTGCATTTGTTTCACAGCACTCAATTCCGCTGCAGCTGCGTGACACTCCACTTGCCATTGAGGCTCTTGATGGGAGACCTTTACAGCCTGCCCATGTGACTCATGAGATGGTTCCGTTGTCCATGGCTGTAGGGGCTCTTCACCATGAGATAATCCAATTCCAAGTTATTTCCTCACCTAGGTTTCTGCTAGTTATTTGTTATCCTTGGTTACAGAGGCACAACCCCTCTTTTGATTGGCTCTGTGCTGAGGTTCTCTCCTGGTCACCACAATTCAGTGAGACATGCTTCCTGAAGGGTATCCAAGGTCCTGTTCACCTCTTCACTCTCTTCCCTGCCGGAGGAGTACAGCGATTTCAACGATGTCTTTGACAAAGGTCAAGCTGGTAGTTTGCCTCCACACCGGTTTTATGATTGAGCAATTGACCTTCAGCCTGGTGCCATACCTCCTCGGGTTAAACTTTTGTCGTTCTTGAAGGATAAGGCCAAGGAGGAGTATGTTGCAGATGCACTTTCTCGCAGTTTCATCCGCAAATCCTCGTCTCCTGCTGGTGCTGGTTTCTTCTTTGTGAAGAAGAAGAGCGTGAACTGAGACCTTGTATAGATTATAGGGGTGTCAATTGTGTCACGATTAAGAATGCCTACCCGATTCAGTTGATTACAGAGTTATTTGACCGCCTCAAGGGAGCAACGGTTTTCATAAAGCTTGACTTGAGAGGGGCATACAATCTTTGCAAATTAAGGAGGGTGATGAGCGGAAAACTGTGTTTAATACCAGAACAGGCCATTATGAGTACCTGGTAATGCCTTATGGCCTTTGGAACGCCCCAGTGGTTTTCCAGGAATTTATTAATGATGTCCTCCGAGATTTGTTGCAGTTATGTGTGGTAGTTTATCTTGATGATATCCTCATATTTTCTAAATCGCTGGAGAACCGCCACACAGATGTCTGTCGTGTGCTTCAGAAACTAAGAGAGAACAATCTCTATTGTAAACTGGAGAAGTGCGAGTTCCATTGTGAACAGGTTACATTTCTGGGCTATTTGATTTCCACTGCTGGTTTTTCGATGGACCCAGAGAAACTTTCGGCAGTCCTACAGTGGCCTCGACCCGTAGGTTTACGCCCCCCTGCAGCGTTTCCTGGGCTTTGCCAACTACTATCGGAAGTTTATTAGTAACTTCTCGTCTCTGGTCAAGCCCCTGATTGATAGGACCAGAAAGGATGGTAACCCACAGAGTTGGTCTCCGGAGTCCATTAAGGCTTTTGAGACTCTCAAAGCTGCCTTAGTTTCTGCTCCTGTGTTGGCACATCCTGATCCTACGTTACCTTTATCCAAGAAATTGATGCTTCTGAGACTGGAGTTGGCGCCCTTCTGTCTCAACGTCCTAACTCTGAGAGCGCTATGCATCTGTGTGGCTACTTTTCCAAGAAATTGTGCAATTATGAGATTGGTCATAGAGAGCTGTTGGCAATCATTTTAGCCCTGAAAGAATGGAGACATCTCCTTGAAGGTACCACTGTGCTGGTTCTTATTCTTTCTGACCATAAGAATCTTACATTCTTGTCTGAGGCTAAGCGCCTCTCCCAGAAGGGCACGATGGGCTCTTTTCTTGTCGAGTTTTAATTACATTGTCTCATTCTTACCCGGTACTAAGAATGTAAGGGCTGATGCCTTGTCATGACAATTTTCCTCCACTTCCAAGTCGGAGTCGGTACCAGTTCCTGTGATTCCTCCTGATCGTATCTTGGCTACAATTCGCACCAGTCTTACTTCTCCTTTGGTTGACAAAATTCTTGCTGCTCAGATCCATGCTCCTCCTGATAAACCTTGTGGCCGGTGCTTTGTCCCAGAGAATCTCCGTACTGCCGTGCTCCAGACTTACCATTCTCCCAAGGCAGCTGGCCATCCTCGGAAGAATCAACTCAATTGGGCCATTTCCCAACAGTTCTGGTGGCCTAGTCTACGGGCTGATGTTACTGCGTTCGTAGCTGCCTGTTCCGTGTGTGCTCAGAGTAAGACTCCACGACACCTTCCAGTGGGCCTCCTACAACCCATACCCAATGGAGAGAGCCCCTGGACCCACTTGTCAATGGATTTCATTGTGGAGTTGCCCAGCTCTCAAGGTAACACTGTTATCCTTATGGTGGTTGACCGGTTCTCAAAGATGTGTCATTGTATTCCACTTAATAAGTTGCCTACTTCTAAGGAACTGGCTTCCATTTTTGCTCAGGAGATCTTTCGCTTACATGGGCTGCCCAAGGTGATTGTCTCGGATAGGGGCAGTCAGTTTGTATCCCGGCGAGCCTTTTGTGCACAGTTGGGAATCCAGCTTGCTTTCTCTTCTGCATATCACCCACAGTCTAATGGGGCCACAGAGCGAGCCAATCAGTCCTTGGAGCAATTCCTACATTACTATATTTCTGGTCACCATAACAACTGGTCAGACTTATTACCATGGGCAGAGTTTGCTCACAACAGTGCCTTGAATTCTGCCTCCTGATTGTCTCCATTTATGGCGAATTATGGTTTCCAACCTTCCATGTTTCCTGACTCGTTTGTTCCGCAGAGTATTCCTGCATTAGAGGAGCATTTCCGCGGGCTTCGTTCCACTTGGGTACAAGTCCAGGAGGCATTGCGTCATGCTAATGATAGGTACAGACTCCATACTGACCGCAGACGCCTGCCTGCGCCTTCCTACCAGGTTGGGGACAGGGTCTGGCTGTCATTTTGCAACCTCCGACTTCGTGTTCCCTCACTGAAGTTTGCACCTCGGTTTATTGGGCCTTTCCGTATCCTTCGCAGGATTAACCCAGTGGCTTACGCATTGGACCTTCCTCCTAGTATACGCATCTTTAATGTTTTTCATGTCTCCTTATTGAAACCGTTGGTCTGCAACCGATTTACCACCTCATGTCAGGTCCTCACCCTATTCATGTTGAGAACCATGAGGAGTATGAGGTACAATCCATTGTTGACTCCCGTAGGTTCCGTGGGCGCATACAGTACCTGGTGCATTGGAAGGGGTATGCTTTGGAGGAAGGCTCCTGGGTTTCATCCTCGGACATACATGCCCCTGTCCTCCTCCGCGAGTTCCATAGACGTTTTCCCCTCAAGCCCAGCGGTCCTCCGAGGGAGAGGGGTCATTGAGGAGGGGGTACTGTCAGGACTGGCTTAGCCCTTCCTTCTCTGGGCTGGCTGCCCAGCTCTCGGCTAATTTCCAGCTCTCATCTCACTCCACAGTCACCCAGCTGTTCCTGATCCTACTCGTCTGACCTGCCTTCTTAAAGCTGTCCAGCTCACTTCATCTCTGCCTTCGCCTTGGTCACATCACAAGAAACCATCTCCTGCGGTTCTGCTTAAAGACTGGCTTGCTGACATCCCTTCTGGCTCTTTACCAAGGAGACGGGGTGAGACTGGAGTTTGTTCTTTTTTTCGGGTCAGCTGTGGTGGTGGACAGCATAATTGATAATGGATCTACACTGGGGGACATTTTTTTTTTGATAAAGGACTTGTCAAACTTGTATTGTGTTTTTATTTTCTTTTTAACCACTTTGCATCCAGGCCAATTCTGACATTTCTCTCCTACATGTAAAATTCATAATTTATTTACTAGAAAATTACATAGAACGCCCAAACATTATATATGTTTTTTTTAGCAAAGACCCTAGAGAATACAATGGCGGCAATTTTTTATCTCACACGGTATTTGCGCAGCAATTTTTCATGCTTTCATGCTTCATTGTTTCATGCTTTAAAAAAAACAAAAAATCAGTAAATTTAGCCCAATTTTTTTGCATAATGTGAAAGAGAAAGATACACAGAGTAAATAGATACCCAACATGCCATGCTTCAAAATTGCACACACTCGTGGAATGGCACCAAACGTTGGTGTTTTAAAATCCCCATAGACGACGCTTTACATTTTTTTACTGGTTACATGTTTTAGGTTACAGAAGAGGTCTAGGGCTAGAATTATTGCTCTCACTCTAACGTTTGCGGTGATACCTCACATGTGTGGTTTGAACACCGTTTTCATATGTGGGCGGGACTTACGTATGCTTTTGCTTCTGCATTTGAGCTCGCATGGGACATTAAAAAAAAAAAAATTTATACTTAATTTAACTTTTTATTTTTTTAGTTTGACACTTTAAAAAATATATATATATTTGATTACTTTTATTCCTATTACAACGAATGTAAACATCCCTTGTAATAGGAATATGGCATGATTGGACGTATTTACAGTGAGATATGGGGTCAATAAGACCCCACATCTCACCTCTAGGCTGGGAAGCCTAAAATAAAAAATAAAAAAAGATCCTGGCTTCCCAGCCAAAGCAGCGCCGTTAATTTGAATGCTGAGGCCGGGCGTGACGTCATAACATCGCACCCGTCCTTCAAAAGATCATAGAGACTCAGGGGACGATCTGGTCCACCGGAAATCTCTATGGCATCATCCGGGGGCCGGTGGATCCTGTGACGGACTCACCGATGGAAGCGCTGAGTCGGTAGAAGCACCGGAGGGCGGCGGGAGGGGACAGAACAGTCATTATGATCGTTCTTATGGTGCAGGGAATCACCGGCTGAAAATGCCAATATCTGAATGATGTCTGTAACCTCAGGCATCATTCAGATATACTACCACAAAGCCCACGACGTCATATGACGTAGCTTGGGTGCCAAGTGGTTAAACTGTTTTGGTGAATGAGTGAGTGCCCCAAAGCATCCACCCCGCCATGTTGAGGGCGTGTGGCCTGGTATGGTCCAGGAGGGGTGGGGGCGCTTGCTTGTTCCCCCCTTTCCTGACCTGCATGCTCGGATAAGAGTCTGGTATAGATCTTGAGGGGGGGCCTTTTTTTTTCATTTTTGCTGGGGTTCCCCTTCAAGGGTACACGTTGCACCACAAGTCGGATCATCATGATCCAACTTGGATGTGGCTTCTATTCAAATCAATGGGCTCTCATAGGGAAGCATTGATTTTGACATGTTAAAAAAAAAAAAAAAAAAAAAAAAGGTTGACGTGTCAGTGTTAAGCCACATTTAGCAGCGTCAGACGTTTCTACAGCTGAAACGCTGGTCCTTAGAATGCGCTGGCCCTGGGGGCAGGGGCGGACTGACAACTCATGGGGCCCCCGGGCAATAGAAGATCATGGGGCCCCCTTGGTCTCCACACTCAAGTCAAACCTGCACAGGGAGACACTGGAGAGAGAACATACACACAGGGGGACACCAGAGGGAGAACGCACACACACACACAGGGGGGGACACTGGAGGGAGAATGCACACAGGACACTTACACAGCACACAGGGGGACATGCACACAGCACACAGGGGGACATGCACACAGCACACAGGGGGACATGCACACAGCACAGGGGGACATGCACACAGGGGGACACACACAGCACAGGACATGCACACAGGACACTTACACAGCACAGGGGGACATGTACACAGGAGGACGTGCACACAGCACAGGGGGACATGCACACAGGGGGACACATGCACACAGCACAGGGGGACATGCACACGGGGACACGCACACAGCACAGGGGGACATGCACATAGGGGGGACATGTACACAGGACATGCACACAGCACAGGGGGACATGCACACAGGGGGACACACACAGCACAGGAGGACATGCACACAGGACACTTACACAGCACAGGGGGACATGCACACAGGGGGACACGCACACAGGACACTTACACAGCACAGGGGGATATGCACACAGGAGGGACATGCACACATCACAGGGGGACATGCACACGGGGACATGCACACAGCACAGGGGGACATGCACACAGGGGGACACTCACACAGCACAGACGGACACGCACACAGGAGGGACACGCATACAGGAGGACATGCACACAGCACAGGAGGACATGCACACAGGACACGCACACAGGAGGACACGCACACAGGGGGACATGCACATAGGACACACACTTACACAGCACAGGTCATGCACACAGGACACTTACACAGCACACAGGGGAACATGCACACAGCACAGGAGGACACGCACACAGGACACACACTTACACAGCACAGGACATGCACACAGGACATGCACACAGGACACTTACACAGCACACAGGGGGAATCGCACACAGGAGGACATGCACACAGGGGGACATGCACACGGGAGGACACGCACACAGGGGGACATGCACACAGGAGGACACCCGCACACAGCACAGGGGGACACTCGCACAGGCGGACACGCACACAGGAGGGACACGCACACAGGAGGGACACGCACACAGCACAGGAGGACATTAGGGTTGCCACCTGTCCGGTTTTGACCCGGACAGTACGGGTTTAGGAGGCTGTGCCCGGGTTTCCCTCTGCCTCACACCCGGACAGCTGACAGGGGTACCATGGGGCCTCCTTTTACGAGCCCCAGCACACAGGGGGACCTGGACAGCAGGGGCATCGGAGCGGCGGGCGGGGGGAGCAATTACAGAGCAATCAAAACATGGGAGAGAGCGGGCGACAGACAGCTGCTGGTGCGGAAGGTTTTAATAAAATAAATGCTTAAAAGCAAACAATCCACTCACTCTCCATGTCAGAGCTGTATATGTCAGTCTGTGAAGTTGGACGTCCCATCCCCCCCTCCGATCTGCTCTTATCACTGAATCTCTGGAGGAAGCCGAGGATACAGAGCTGCGGGGAGACTGCAGTGAGCTGCCAGCCTGGGATGCTGTGACCAATCGGAGCATTCCAGAGGCTTAACCACGCCTCCATCATCAGAGGCTGACAGTTCACATGAGTTTCCCGATTCAGTGATAAGAGCAGCGTGGATCGGAGGGGAGGATGGGACATCCAACTTCACAGACTGACATATACAGCTCTGACATGGAGAGTGAGTGGATTGCTTTTAAGCATTTATTTTATTAAAAACTTCTGCACCAGCAGCTGCCTGTCGCCTCTCTCTCCCTTATGTTTTGACCCTTCTGTGTTTGCCACCCCCTCTGTAACTGCCCCCCCTTCTCTGTAATTTCCCCTCTCCTCTGTATTTGCACCCCTTTCATCTGTAATTGTCCCTCATTTCTCTGTAATTGCACCCCTCCTCTGTATTTGCACGGGCCCCTCCTGTCACACCGCACCGCCTCCTGTCACACCGCACCCCCTCCTGTCACACTCTGCACCCCCTCCTGTCACACTCTGCACCCCATCCTGTCACACTCTGCACCCCATCCTGTCACACTCTGCACCACCTCCTGTCACACTCTGCACCACCTCCTGTCACACTCTGCACCACCTCCTGTCACACTCTGCACCCCCTCCTGTCACACTCTGCACCCCATCCTGTCACACTCTGCACCACCTCCTGTCACACTCTGCACCACCTCCTGTCACACTCTGCACCGCCTCCTGTCACACCGCACCCCCTCCTGTCACTCTGCACCCCCTCCTGTCACACTCTGCACCCCCTCCTGTCACACTCTGCACCCCCTCCTGTCACACTCTGCACCCCCTCCTGTCACACTCTGCACCACCTCCTGTCACACTCTGCACCACCTCCTGTCACACTCTGCACCCCCTCCTGTCACACTCTGCACCCCATCCTGTCACACTCTGCACCACCTCCTGTCACACTCTGCACCACCTCCTGTCACACTCTGCACCCCCTCCTGTCACACTCTGCACCACCTCCTGTCACACTCTGCACCCCCTCCTGTCACACTCTGCACCACCTCCTGTCACACCACAGCACCCCCTCCTGTCACACTCTGCACCCCCTCCTGTCACACTCTGCACCCCATCCTGTCACATCGCACCCCCTCCTGTCACACTCTGCACCACCTCCTGTCACACTCTGCACCCCCTCCTGTCACACTCTGCACCACCTCCTGTCACACTCTGCACCACCTCCTGTCACACTCTGCACCACCTCCTGTCACACCGCAGCACCACCTCCTGTCACACCGCAGCACCACCTCCTGTCACACCGCACCCCCTCTTGTCACACCGCACCGCACTGCCCTACTGACACCATTTACTGCTCTACTGACACTGTCAACTGCTCTACTGACACAATTTACTACCCTACTGACACAATTTAGTGCCCTACTGACACTGTCCACTGCCCTACTGACACTGTCCACTGCCCTACTGACACCATTTACTGCTCTACTGACACTGTCCACTGCTCTACTGACACCATTTACTGCCCTACTGACACCATTTACTGCCCTACTGACACCATGTACTGCCCTACTGACACTGTCCACTGCCCTACTGATACCATTTACTGCTCTACTGACACTGTCCACTGCCCTACTGACACCATTTACTGCCCTACTGACACAATTTACTGCTCTACTGACACTGTACACTGCCCTACTGACACTGTCCACTGCTCTACTGACACCATTTACTGCTCTACTGACACTGTCCACTGCCCTACTGACACCATTTACTGCCCTACTGACACCATTTACTGCCCTACTGACACCATGTACTGCCCTACTGACACTGTCCACTGCCCTACTGATACCATTTACTGCTCTACTGACACTGTCCACTGCCCTACTGACACCATTTACTGCCCTACTGACACCATTTACTGCTCTACTGACACTGTACACTGCCCTACTGACACTGTCCACTGCTCTACTGACACCATTTACTGCCATACTGACACCATTTACTGCTCTACTGACACTGTCCACTGATCTACTGACACAATTTACTACCCTACTGACACCATTTACTGCTCTACTGACACTGTCCACTGATCTACTGACACCATTTACTGCCCTAATGACACAATTTACTGCCCTAATGACACCATGTACTGCCCTACTGACACTGTCCACTGCCCTACTGACACTGTCCACTGCCCTACTGACACTGTCCACTGCCCTACTGACACTGTACACTGTCCTACTGACACCATTTACTGCTCTACTGACACCATTTACTGCCCTACTGACACTGTCCACTGCCCTGCTGGCTGACAGTGTCCAATTTTAAGGTAGGCTATTGTCACTGACATTTCTTTTATTAATCGAATCATATTTTATGGGTACACTAAATGCTTTTGTTTTATTTAATCATGCCCATTTAAGTCCCTCCACTGTTAATGCAATTTGGCTATAGCAACTGTTCTGTGTAGCACACTTCATTACTACTCTTTTTGGGTAACCCAAGGTATTTTACAATCCTATAGCGTGTACTACAAAAAAATTGCAGTGCGCCTTGAAAATGTTCGGGTTTGGCTTGAAGAAAAGGTGGCAACCCTAGAGGACATGCACACAGGGGGACACGCACACAGGGGGACACGCACACAGGGGGACACGCACACAGGGGACACACTTACACAGCACAGGACATTTACACAGCACACAGGGGGACATGCACACAGGACATGCACACAGCACACAGGGGGACATGCACACAGCACAGGTGGACATGCACATAGGGGGACATGCACACAGCACAGGGGGACATGCACACAGCACAGGGGGACATGCACACATCACAGGAGGACATGCACACAGCACAGGAGGACATTCACACAGCACAGGAGGACATGCACACAGGAGGACACGCACACAGGGGGACACGCACACAGGGGGACATGCACACAGGACACACACTTACACAGCACAGAACATGCACACAGGACACTTACACAGCACACAGGGGGACATGCACACAGGACACTTACACAGCACACAGGGGGACATGCACACAGCACAGGAGGACACGCACACAGGAGGACATGCACACAGCACAGGGGGACATGCAGACAGGACACACACTTACACAGCACAGGACATGCACACAGGACACTTACACAGCACACAGGGGGAATCGCACACAGCACAGGACATGCACACGGGAGGACACGCACACGGGAGGACATGCACACAGGACACTTACACAGCACAGGGGGACATGCACACAGGACACTTACACAGCACAGGGGGACATGTACACAGGACACTTACACAGCACAGGGGGACATGTACACAGGAGGACGTGCACACAGCACAGGGGGACATGTACACAGGAGGACGTGCACACAGCACAGGGGGACATGCACACAGGGGGACACATGCACACAGCACAGGGGGACATGCACACAGGGGGACACTCACACAGCACAGACAGACACGCACACAGGACACACACTTACACAGCACAGGGCATGCACACAGGACACTTACACAGCACACAGGGGGACACGCACACGGGGGGACACGCACACGGGAGGACACGCACACGGGAGGACACGCACACAGGGGGACATGCACACAGGACACACACTTACACAGCACACAGGGGGACATGCACACAGAGGGACATGCACACAGGGGGACATGCACACAGGGGGACATGCACACAGCACAGGGGGACATGCACACAGCACAGGAGGACATGCACACAGGACACTTACACAGCACAGGGGGACATGTACACAGGAGGACGTGCACACAGCACAGGGGGACATGCACACAGGAGGGACATGCACACAGGGGGACACATACACACAGGGGGACACATACACACAGCACAGACGGACACTCACACAGCACAGACGGACACGCACACAGGAGGGACACGCACACAGGGGGACATGCACACAGGACACACACTTACACAGCACAGGACATGCACACAGGACACTTACACAGCACACAGGGGGACATGCACACAGGACACACACTTACACAGCACAGGACATGCACACAGGACACTTACACAGCACACAGGGGGAATCGCACACAGCACAGGACATGCACACAGGAGGACATGCACACAGGGGGACACGCACACGGGAGGACACGCACACGGGAGGACACGCACACGGGAGGACACGCACACGGGAGGACACGCACACAGGGGGACATGCACACAGGACACACACTTACAGAGCACACAGGGGGACATGCACACAGAGGGACATGCACACAGGGGGACATGCACACAGGGGGACATGCACACAGCACAGGTGGACATGCACATAGGGGGACATGCACACAGGACATGCACACAGCACAGGGGGACATGCACACAGCACAGGAGGACATGCACACAGGACCCTTACACAGCACAGGGGGACATGCACACAGGACACTTACACAGCACAGGGGGACATGTACACAGGAGGACGTGCACACAACACAGGGGGACATGCACACAGGAGGGACATGCACACAGGGGGACATGCACACAGGGGGACATGCACACAGGGGGACATGCACACAGCACAGGTGGACATGCACATAGGGGGACATGCACACAGGACATGCACACAGCACAGGGGGACATGCACACAGCACAGGAGGACATGCACACAGGACACTTACACAGCACAGGGGGACATGCACACAGGACACTTACACAGCACAGGGGGACATGTACACAGGAGGACGTGCACACAGCACAGGGGGACATGCACACAGGAGGGACATGCACACAGGGGGACACATACACACAGCACAGGGGGACACTCACACAGCACAGACGGACACGCACACAGGAGGGACACGCACACAGGGGGACATGCACACAGGACACACACTTACACAGCACAGGACATGCACACAGGACACTTACACAGCACACAGGGGGACATGCACACAGGACACACACTTACACAGCACAGGACATGCACACAGGACACTTACACAGCACACAGGGGGACATGCACACAGCACAGGAGGACACGCACACAGGAGGACATGCACACAGCACAGGGGGACATGCAGACAGGACACACACTTACACAGCACAGGACATGCACACAGGACACTTACACAGCACACAGGGGGAATCGCACACAGCACAGGACATGCACACAGGAGGACATGCACACAGGGGGACATGCACACGGGAGAGGACACGCACACCGGACACACACTTACACAGCACACAGGGGGACATGCACACAGGACATGCACACAGCACAGGGGGACATGCACACAGGACATGCACACAGCACAGGGGGACATGCACACAGCACAGGGGGACATGCACACAGGACATGCACACAGCACAGGGGGACATGCACACAGGACATGCACACAGCACAGGGTGACATGCACACAGCACAGGGGGACATGCACACAGGACATGCACACAGCACAGGGGGACATGCACACAGGACATGCACACAGCCAGGAGGACACTGTGGGATGGAGGGACCCGGGGCCCATACATGACACTGTGGGATGGAGGGACCCGGGGCCCATGCATCTGTCTGTACCCCCCCCCCCCCCATCACGTGTGGCGGCCCCCTGGTGTCTCGGCTTCACTCACCGAGTCACTGGATGCTTGCTGAGCCTGAGTCCTGGGACACTTCTAACAGCGCGCTGCTCCCCGCCGGCCCCTCCACTCTTTTCGTCGGTCCCAGGTCAGGTGATGTCACGATGCATACAGTACAAGCACCTGGCCTGGGATGGATGGGGGAAGGAGGGGCCGGCGGGGAGCAGCGCACAGTTACCATCGGCATGTAATTCAGCCGCTGTTAGCATCGGCATGTAATTCAGCCGAGTCCGGGCCCCTAATGTCCGCGGGCCCTCGGGCGGCGCCCGAGTGACCGACTGGTCAGTCCGCCCCTGCCTGGGGGTTTTTTTGCAGCTTGAAAACACCAATGCCACTTAAAGCTCCTAAAAGCCTGTGTGTGCATGAGGCCATAGTACAACATGGAGAGGCATTTTTAAGCTGCAAAAAAAAAAACGTCTGACGCTGGTAAAAGCAGCTGTAAAAATGCCCTGTGTGCATGAGGCCTAAAGGCTATATCCACCTATCAAAAAATAGTCTCCTAAAATATGATCCCTACCTCCAAATGATGAAGAGGCAAGGAGTGATTGTAAAATATGAGATGTGTCTGTCCAGGAGTGCCAACATGCATCCACCATGTGGGGCCAAGAGCCTAACAGCTGAAGCTCCCGCAGAGAAAAGTATAGAACCACAATGATTTTATTATGGATCTAGATTAAAAAAATAAACAGCTCATAAAATATTTCCCAAAAGGGTCCTAGTATTTTCTCTATTGTATACTTGATGCACTACATTAACTTCAGGATACTCTCTAGCATCCCCTTTACTGACACCCGTCCACAGACTCTTCTAGCTTAAAGGGATGACCCTCACTCGACAGGCCAAAAGACACAGATCTGTACCCACAGTAAGCAGAATCAGATCCTTAATGGTGTTTCCCTTCCATTTAGCTCTGCAGGACCTCTGCATTCAGCTTCTTTCTCTCTCTCTCTGTCTGGGTTGATCACCCAAGGCCGCATAACCACCTCTGCGGAGGAGAGGGCAGCCAGCTCTTCCCTCCTGGGTTCCTCGGCTCAAATAACTCTGAGCACATGTGCCCGGGGCATTAATATTATATCCCAGCATGCAATGCAGCCCTTCTCCTGTAAGACTGTAACAAAGCCTGTACACTCACTTGTCAGGTCACAGGTCACCACCCAATATGCCTCCCTATTGGACCAGTGGGGGGCAGTCAAACAAACTGAGCAGTACCTGAGCACAATGAGCAGACCTAACCAATAGATCCTGCTCCCTGGTAGGCAGAGAGCACTCTAAGTTTTACCTTACCATCTTCCTGGTAAGCAGAAAGAGGAAAAACTATACTCTCTTGTAGCACCTACCTAGGAGGGTGCTACAGTAAAAATACTAATTGCAGTCTTGTTCAGGGTCAGTGGCTTGAAGTACTGAAACTATTGGGATCAACACGACAGCCATGTAACTGACATTTTCAGAAGAGAGTTTTGCAGTGACACCCTCTATATTACTTTTGTACAGAGTTCCTATAAAACTGATACTTTCTGATTTTCCTGTATTTTGTGTAGACACACACCAGAAATATTCAGCTGCCTTGAGATGATATCAGATTCTCAGGTGTTTCTGTACCTTTAGGCTACATTGTGATGCAATGTATTAATCAAAGTTATTCTCCACAATAACGTGTTTTGTGTTAATGCAGTTGAATGGGCTGAAAACACACCACAATAAACTGAGGAACCTAACTTCACCGTTTTTTTCAGACACAGCATGACATGACTCACAGTAGTGTTTACCATGTGGTGTCATGTGTGGCTACTGCCACACAAGACACCACATGGTAAAACACTACTATAGCAATGCAGAACAACATGTCACAATGCACTGCGCAAATATACAATATTTCCTACTTTTTTCCAGAGCACTTTAACATAGCACGTTTAGCCACATGACATTATCTTGTTCTTAAGTTGGGACTTAAGCCCAATGCCGCTGGTGTGAGCAAGCCCTAATATATTAGGAACGGTTACATAAAGACACCAGACCATCCAGTTCAACCTGAGTGAGTGTCTACAATTGTCCCTATCCCTGTACGTTGTACACTCACATTGGTCCCTACACTCTCAAGGAGCCCACAATCCAAGGTCCCCATTCATATACTAGGGCCAATTTTGGACAGAAGCCAATTAACCTACCAACATGTCTCTGGAATGTGGGAGGAAACTAGAGTACCCGGAGGAAACCCACACAGGCACAGGGAGAACATGCAAACTCCAGGCAGGTAGTGTCATGGTTGGGATTCAAACCAGTGACCCCTTTTACTGCTAGGCAAGAGTGCTAACCACTACACCACTGTGCCGCCTGTGTGTTAAGCAAAACTGACCCACCTTTGTGCATTTTCCTCTACTAATACCAACATAGTTGGAAAGGTTGAATAAAGACTTCAATTCATCCTGTGTTACTACTGTCTCCCTTATCTCTGTATATTGCCTTTGCTAAGATGCCCATCTAAAAGTTTTTGAGATCATCAACAGTCCTTGCTGATACCACCAACTTTGGAAGGGAGTTCCGCATTCTTACCAACAGTAAAGGACCCCTTACGCAGTTTAAGATTAAGCCCCTTCTAATCCAACTTCATTTAGTGGCCATGTGTCTTCTTAAGTGACCTGCGACTGAATAGTTTTCTCCCTATGCTAGAATCACCATTTAGATATTTGTATATTGCAATCATATCTGCTCTTAAGCTTCTTATCTGTGTGAAGAATACCAAATCTCTCTTAAGCTTCTTATCTGTGTGAAGAATACATTTAATGATTGTAGTCGCTCCTCATAACTGAGGTCCTCCACACCCCTATTAGCTTTTTTGCCCTTCTCTGGACTCTCTTCAGTTCCAGCAAATCATTTCTGAGGACTGGTGATCAGAACAAAATGGCATAAACATGATGTGACCAAATCTGAGTTTTGTAAAGTGGTAGAATTTAAGTCTCATCTCTTGCCTGCTGCAGCTTGGCATTAGTGATGGCCGAACAGTGCGCCCGGCAGTCGTTTCGCGGCAAATTTCGGCTGTTCGCCCGATCGGCGGACTATTGCCGCCGTTCGCCCGGCGGACTTCCGTGTTTTCTGTGTAAAAGAACTTTGACCTATGATGACACATCCATCATGGGGTACAGGACAGCCAATTGAGACATTACAGCACATGGAAACTTGGACATTCCCCCTAACCTATAAATACACCCGATCCGGCGGCCATTTTACACTCTCTTCTGTCACTATAGGGAGAGGTTGCTGTGTGGAGCAGGGAGAGATTCCAGTGAAGTTCTTTTCAGGACTGGTATAGGTGTTAAGTGTATATAGGTTTGCTGTGCTACTGATTGTTGCAGCAGCCTGAGTGTCTTTTGTCAGTTTAGAGAAAGGGACAGGACGGTGTGTGCTGCAGGGAGAGTCAGTTTAGTCATCATCATTAGCTGTTACTATCAGGTCCACAAAAGTGCTATTCCAGTTATTGTTCCAGTAGCCTCTGTTTTCTCAGTTTATATAGGGTCAGGCAGGAAGCAGTGTGTCAGGCAGTGAGGGTCAGTTTAATCAGTAGCTGTTACTATTAGTTCCACAAAGGTTATTTTCAGGACTGGAATGGTAATAGGCTTGTACACGTATAATATTCTTTCTTTCAAATATAGAAAGAATATTATACTTGACTGCTGCCCTTCTGCTGCAGTCTGCTAATCATTCACAACCCACTTGTTCCACAAACCTCCTTATAAGGACTGTTAACTTGGTCTGTCTAGGGTGCTACAGTACATAGGGTTGAGTGAGGTACAGTCTGCCATTCTATAAGGACTGGTATCGGTCCACAATACATAGGGTTGAGATGCACTACTGCTGACCGCTGCCCTATACTGCAGCAGTCCTTCATCGGTATAGGGACTGACGTACAGTCTGCTAATCACTCACACACAACCTACTTGGTCCACAAAAGTCCTTATAAGGACTGGTAAGGTACAGGGTGCTACAGTACATAGGGTTGAGTGAGGTACAGTCTGCTACTCTATAAGGACTGGTATAGGTCCACAATACATAGGGTTGAGGTGCACTACTGCTGACCGCTGCCCTATACTGCAGCAGTCTTTCATTGGTATAGGGACTGACGTACCGTCTTCTAATCACTCACACACAACCTACTTGGTCCACAAAAGTCCTTATAAGGACTGGTAAGGTATAGGGTACTACAGTACATAGGGTTGAGTGAAATACAGTCTGCCATTCTATAAGGATTGGTATCAGTCCACAATACATAGGGTTGAGGTGCACTACTGCTGACCGCTGCCCTATACTGCAGCAGTCTTTCATCGGTATAGGGACTGACGTACAGTCTGCTAATCACTCACACACAACCTACTTGGTCCACGAAAGTCCTTATAAGGACTGGTAAGGTATAGGGTACTACAGTACATAGGGTTTTGTGAGATACAGTCTGCCATTCTATAAGGACTGGTATCTTGACTTGACTGCTGCCCTTCTGCTGCAGTCTGCTAATCATTCACAACCCACTTGTTCCACAAACCTCCTTATAAGGACTGTTAACTTGGTCTGTCTAGGGTGCTACAGTACATAGGGTTGAGTGAGGTACAGTCTGCCATTCTATAAGGACTGGTATCGGTCCACAATACATAGGGTTGAGGTGCACTACTGCTGACCGCTGCCCTAAACTGCAGCAGTCCTTCAGGGTCATTTAAAAAATGACAGGCAGAGAAAGAGGCAGGCCCTTTCACAGGGATGGTAGGGGTAGGGCAGGAGAAACAGGCTTGAGCCAAAGTGGGAAGTTGCAGAAGGTGCGTTCAATTACTTTAAAGGACGCACCAGACTTGGTTGAGTGGCTCGCTCAGCCTTACTCTTCTGCACCCTCCTCATCCTCTCGATCTGCACCCTCTTCTTCACTCTCTGCTATGTGCACCCCCAAAGACACTACCACCAACAACACCACCACCACCACATACCTTCCACTTGAGTCACAGGAATTATTTTCCGATCCATATCAAGAGGACATTTCTGATGCGCAGCCACTCTTGGTATTGGATCAGGAAGAGGAGGTAGCAACAACCGCTACTCAGCAGTCTGACGACATTACCCAGATCAGCCCAAGGAGTAGGTTGGTCCCCAGTGTTGCTGCCTACTCCGAGATCTCTACTTATAGCGGTGGGGAAAGTGACGTTGATGATGACGTGTCTAGTGATGTCACATGGGTGCCCACAAGAGAGGAAGAGGAGGAGAGTTCAGAGGGAGATATGGACCAGCAGATAGGGAGGAGAAGCAGGAATAACTTAAATTGCACAGGAGGGACAAAGCAGACTGCAAATGTATCAGGAGCGAGTCATCGACCATGTACGGTCACATCTGGCGCTCCCAGGACACCGGCACATGGCTCCGCAGTGTGGGCTATTTTTAACGTGTCCGCTGCTGACAATAGCGTTGCCATCTGCAATCTTTGCAGTCAACGCATTAGTCGCGGTAAGCCCAACACTCACCTAGGGACGACCGCCTTAAGAAGGCACATGAGCAGCCATCACCGAGCTGAGTGGGAGCAACGGAACACACAAAGCCACACTGCAGGCTCTCACCGTCCATCGTCTTCTACTTCTCCTTCTCTTCTCTCCTCACAATTGTCCTCCACTCCACCTTCCATCACGCCAAGCTCACGTTTTACTGCAAAAAGGCAGGCTTCCGTGGGCCTAATGTTTGAGCGTAAAAAAAATGATGACGTCGGATAACCCTCTTGCCCAACGGTTGACGGCTGGCTTGTCAGAACTCATAGCCCGCCAACTACTGCCATATAAACTGGTGGACTCCGAGGCCTTTCACAAATTTGTGGCCACTGGAACACCACAATGGAAGGTTCCAGGAAGGAAGTATTTCTCAGAGAAGGGCATCCCAGAGCTATATGGCCATGTTCAGCGGCAAGTGAATGTATCTCTGGCACACAGTGTCGTGCAAAGATACATCTGACCACAGACACGTGGTCTAGCAAACACGGGCAGGGAAGGTATATCACTTTTACTGCCCACTGGGTGAACCTTCTGACGGCCGTCAAGCATGTAACCCGTGGCACCCGTGTAGATTTGGTTTTACCGCCACGGATTGCATGCAGGGCTGACTCTTCTTCTCCTCCTCCTCCTACTCCATCCTCCTCCCTCTCCTCCTCAGCTGACTCCTCCTTTTCCGCTGCTAGCGTCTCTTCCACTGTGCCGCCCAAGCTCCCCAGAGCCTATTCGACATGCCAGGTGAGACGTTGCCATGCCGTGCTGCGTCTGTTGTGCCTGGAAGCCAAGAACCACACTGTCCCGGCACTCCTTTCAGCTTTGCGTTCACAGGCAGATCAGTGGCTAACACCGCTCAATTTGACAGTTGGTAAAGTGGTGTGTGACAATGGTGCCAATCTGCTTAGCGCATTGAAACAGGGCAAAATCATGCACGTGCCATGCATGGCACACGTCTTAAACTTGGTCGTGCAGCGATTCCTTGTCAAATACCCTGGGGTCCAGGACATCTTGCGGCAGGCAAGGAAAATCTCGGCCCCTTTCAGAAGATCTTACATGGCTCGCCTTGCTGACATTCAGCAGCGACACAATCTGCCGGTCAGACGTCTTATTTGCGATTGCCCGACACGATGCAACTTAACCTTCTATATGCTTGATAGGCTGCTCCAGCAGAAATGTGCAGTTAACGTCTACCTGTATGAACTCTATGGCAGAACTGGTTCTGGGGAGCTGGGGGTTTTTTCACCGCGCCAGTGGCTGCTCATGCGCGATGCATGCAGACTTCTGCGGCCATTTGAGGAGATCACTAAACTGGTCAGTCGCAGCCATGGCGCCATCAGTGACATGGTACCTTATACCTTATTTTGTAGTACCAAATCTTGTCCCACACTGCTGTTTCCAATGAAAATCCAAGATCGGACTCCTAAATACGATGGTGAACCAGAATCAGGTTTAAAAATGAGTTGGGCGTAAAGATTATAAATAAATCGTTTTGCGTAGGGGTCATGTTTACATTACATATTCTTAAAATATGATAATTTATCAAGTGCAAGCCACTGTAAATATAAAAATTGCGCCTGTAAAGCACCTGAAAAAAGCCTCAGCTGCAAATCCAGTGTGAAAGCCCTAATGCTTTCACACTGGGGCTCTGCGCTGGCAGGGCATTGCAAAAAGTCCCGCCAGCAGCTTCTTTGAATACACCGCTCATTGACCGCTCCTCCCCATTGAAAACAGCAATGGGGCAGCGCTGCTATACCGCCGGCAAAGCGCCACTACAGTGGCATTTTGCAGGTGGATTTAACCCCTTCTCGGCCAATAGCAGGGGTTAAACCTGCCCCGCTAATGACCGAATAGTGGTGCTAAAACGACGGTAAAGCGTTGTTAAAAATAGCACCACTTTGATCCAATTTGATCTTAGCATGCGTGTCACTTTGTCCGATCGGAATTCTCTACAAACGATCGGACAAAGTCTGATCGGATCTTGTTGTCGGAAAATTTTATATCCAGCTCTCAAACTTTGTTGGTCAGACATTCCGACGGAAAAAGTCAGATGGAGCCCACACATGGTCGGATTATCCAAGAACACGGTCCGATCAGACATTTTCCATCTGAATTTCCAACCATGTGTACAAGGGCTAAGGCATAAAAAAAAAATTCTGGGGAATTTGGAAAAGTTCTGAGTTTGGAAGTCCATGACTTTTACATAAGTCATGATATAAGATCACATAGTCGGGTTCATTTAGAGGTGGTCCATGTTTTAAATGATTTAGGAAATTTCCAAGCGGGATAAAAGAGGATTTTTAAGAAACGTTAAGTTCCTTAATAAAAAAATTCTTATCATACATCACGAGACATAGTAGTTACTATGTGAGTTATAGGCCACCTTCAGGTGATGGACACTGGCATGCCTTAAGACAAAAAGTGCACTGGCGATATAACTCCTCCCACTACTGGGTGTACCTCAGTTTTTTTTCCAATGTCTGAGGTGTTGGTCACGAGTAAAGATGTGCCATTCTGAGCTCCACTGGAGCAATCCTTGCTGGGGCTAGCCATGCATTCGGATCCATTTAAAGTGTCTTTTTGGCCGAATTGAATGGTACCCGGGCCTCGTATCCAAAGAAACTAGGTCTTGCCTGTAACGCTTCTCTTTTTAGAGAGCAAGACCCCGGGATCCAGTACTTTTTGGTATTAAGGCCATAAAGTTTTACTGTCGGTGGGGCTAACACAGGTCCAGGATTGTGGGTTTCCCCGAGGATGCCAGCTCCTGAAGGTTTAACGGAGTGAAGATTGGGTCTGTTGGTTTACCACAGAAAACCCTGTAGCGGGAAAGGTAAGTGGAGTTTTCTACGAAAACGTAGAAAACCTTTCTAAGAAACCTTTCTAAGAAAGGTAAGTGGAGTTTTGAGTTTTCAAATTTTTCTTATGAATGTCTCTTTTAATTTTGTAAATGTTGTCATGCCTATGTGTCACCACTGGGGGCTCTATAAAGCACTTATTGTCTCATGCGTCTCAGAGAGCTCACGATGTGTCCAGGAAACAGCAGTTTTCTTCCTCCGGGCCAGCAGAAGATCTCAAGTAAGCCTGGGGGAGGGTTTCAGATGCCCCCCTGTGCTGTTTTTTTCTTCCCCTCTTCTCGAGGAAGGAGCGCTTAAAAAAAAGCGCCAACGGCACGCCACTCGGGGCTTTCAGCTTTCAGTTCCCCCCCCCCCCCTTCGTTATGTCTTCCCCTCTCTCTGTGATCCCATAGGATTGGAGCCCGTGCTCAAGCAGGAAAAGCTCTTTTTTGAAGGAAAGAGTAAGGGCAGTAGATGACGGGGGCGGGGCTTAGCACGGCTTTGGTGTCCTCCAACGTCTAGCACAGGAAGGAGTGTTTTAAAAGGCACCAATTGTTGCTGTTGCAAGCTGAGGAACTCAAGAGCAAAGGTGGCATGTAAGAGGTTTGGTGACACAGGCATTCCTTTTGACACATTTACTACTGCATCAGGCTGAGCATTAATAGCAGCAGCAGAGCTGGACTATTGCTCAAGCAGTGGATGCATTCCTTCTGGTAGTACCTCTGCTTGGACATCGGGCTATGGTCAGAAGGGGGTTAAAAACACCTCACAAAAGGGCTCTAGAAAGATTATAGTCACACAGAAACCTAGAACCATCTCAAAAAGGATGGCATCTTCTCCTGCGAGTATTATGGCTGAACAGCATGAGCCGTCAGGAGGGGCAAGTGTTGCAGCTGCTTTTAAGACTGCAGCCCCTGTGTATATTACTAAGGAGGTTTTTTTATTCAACCATTTTAAATTTGGAGCAAAAAATGGATGCTTTAATTGCTAAGGACCCTCATGCTGAGGAACAAGGGGCAGGAGGGACCAGGATGAGGCTGATGTCTCCTCTTCCGAAGAACCTAATATGGGAAGAATTGGGTTCACAGAAAAGGTTGTTGGTACAGTCTTTCACTGAATTGGTCCGCTCTACATTTTTACTGCCAATAACGCAGTCAGTCAATTAGCCCACTTCTGGTTTGGGTTCACTAAAGCCTCCCCAATCTTTTCATGCTTTTCTTACCCATTCATGGCTAAAGAAGCTTATGTATTCTGAGTGGGAGCACCCAGATAAACAGTTTTTTTCCTCCGTTTTCAATACTTTATCCTATGGAGGAAGAGTTCTATAAGAAATGGGGAATTCCAGCAATTGATGCTGCTATATCCTCTGTAAACAAAAACCTGACTTGTCCAGTAGACAGTGCTCATATGCTAAAGGATTCAACAGATAAGAAGTTGGAATTCCTTTTTAAAAACTATATCTAGGGATGAGCCGAACAACCCCTGTTTGGATTGCGGCAGAACATGCAAACAGACCAAAAATTTGTGCGAACACGCGAACCCCGTTAAAGTCCATGGGACTCGAACGTGAAAAATCAAAAGTGCTAATTTTAAAGGCTAATATGCAAGTCATTGTCATAAAAAGTGGTTGGGGACCTGGGTCCTGCCCCAGGGGATGTGTATCAATGAAAAAAAAGTTTTAAAAACTTCATTTTTTTCAGGAGCAGTGATTTTAATAATGCTTAAAGTGAAACAATAAAAGTGTAACATTCCTTTAAATATCATGCCTGGCAGGGGTGTCTATAGTATGGTGGGGTGGTAATGACTAAGGCCTTATAGGTTGAAACGCATCAACCTTTCGTATTTGCGTTTGGTCACTGTGGCTTGTTAATAAATACAAAATTTTTCACCAGAGTGAGGATCATCTTTTCTTCATTTCTCTACTCAGCCAATGACTGTGGATCGAGCACCCGGGAGCTCTGTTTTCTATGTGATGTATGGGTAGTAGCACTGACTTTTTTGTTGATATGGTGTCTATAGTATGCCTGTAAACTGGCGCATTTTTCCCGTGTTTAGAACAGTCCCTGCACAAAATGAAATTTCTAAAGGAAAAAAGTCATTTAAAACTGCTTTTGGCTGTAATGTAATGTTGTCCCCCCCCCCCCAGTCCATTACCAGGCCCTTTGGGTCTGGCATGGATATTAAGGGGTACCCCACACCCAAATAAAAAAGAAAGGCATGGGGCCACTAGGCCCTATATACTCTGAACAGCAGTATACAGGCAGTCCCCGGGTTACAAACAAGATGGGGACTGTGGGTTTGTTGTTAAGTTGAATCTGTTTGTAATTTGGAACAGGTACATTTTTTAAATGCAGGCTGTAATGTAATGTTACCCCCCCCCCCCCCAGCCCATTACCAGGCCCTTTGGGCCTGGTATGAAGTTTAAGGGGTACCTTGCACCCAAATAAAAAAAAAGGTGTGGGGCCCCCAGGCCCTATATACTCTGAACAGCAGTATACAGGTGGTCCCTGGGTTACAAACAAGATGGGGACTGTAGGTTTGTTGTTAAGTTGAATCTGTTTGTAATTTGGAACCGGTACATTTTTTAAGTATAGCCCCATCCCAAAAATCTATTTTTAAGATTTTTGGATAATATAGGGCAGGGTTATCACCCCTGTAACATTTTTTTTTTTTTTTTTTTTTGCTGTCCGTGCCCCTGTTCAGAAGATTTCCCACAATTTATCTTTTATTAAGGGTAGTAAACAATACATTATCACATAATATTCCATCAATTATAATCAAATCCATTTAACAGCAGTCAGGTTATTTACATATTTACACAAAATCCTACCTGTAATTAAACCTTTACCTATTATCTTCTACTTATAAAGTGTAAAGTTCCCCCTGTATTCTTCACCCTTCCCGCTTCTTTTATCAAAATACCCCCTAACCCAATCCCTCCCCATCCCCCCAATCCCGCGAGATGGAGGAATTCAGGATCTGTTCTCTAAACCCAATCGGGCGGACCTTCCCCTTCAAAAAACACTTCTATCATTTTCTTCCCTTCCTCAGAGTATATGAATCTATTCCAAAGTAACCATGTTTTATTGTACCACTCTTTCCTGTTTTGAGCTGAGAGAACTAAGTCTTCCATAACTCCAATCTCTCTTACCTTATTAAGCCACCTTGCTATAGAAGGTGGCCTGGAGTCCTTCCAGCACAAGGTCACACAGGCCTTGGCCGCATTAATGAAGTGACACACCACAGACTTTTTGTATGTCTGCACTGGTATTGTGAGCTATGGCGCAGAAAAAAAAAGCGGGGTCATTTGGTATAACAAAAAATAAAATTTTTTTGGGGAGATCCTGTGGACTTCCATCCAATACTGTCTAATCTTAGGACATGCCCAAAATATATGGAGTAGGGTCCCCAATTCCTCCCCACATTGCCAACAACGGTCTGAGGTCTCCCCAAACAATCTGTGAAGCTTTACTGGGGTGTAATACCATTGTGTTAGTAGTTTGTAATTGGATTCTTGGATTCGTGTACAAATTGACAAATTCAATGACAGATATATAATATTCTTATGCTGGGTTGAGTTAAAGGTCTTATTAAGGTCCCCTTCCCACTTAATACCTGGCATCACAAAATCCTCCGGAGGAGTATTTAAAAGCACGTACAACCTTGAAATCAGCTGGGGGAGGGGTTCTCGTTCGTGGCAGTTATTGATTGACGAACTTCCGACGGGACGTTTCGCAAACACAAACCGCGAACGCGGCCAAAAGTTTGCGAACCACAAAGATCGCGGCAGACCCCATTGACTTTAATGGCAGGTGAACCTTAAAAACCTCCAGGTCATATTTTCAGCCACAAAATACTTACTAGCTGTGCACACGAAGTCCCACCACATGAACACTGGCATAACAAAAGTATTAAGTGAATCTGGGATCGACAACGACAAGCATTCTTTTTCTATCTGTGAAATTTTGACAATTCAGGAGCGCATGAAGGCCATGGAGGAGAGGCAAAGTCAGGGCAGACTATGAAGGGGGTGCAGGAGATGATCAGTGCCACATTCAGGGCAGCACAGTCCTGTGCCAGTGTCCCAGTGTGCCAACCTGTGCTTGAGCCCCTCCCTCTGCCCGGCCCTTACCCCCACCTATGCAGGGCTCCACTGCGCTGGTCCGGAGGTGCCAGTCCAGTGCTGATCCTCAGCCATGGTGCTGGCACTGCCTGCTGATTGGCTTCTCCGCTGCTATCTCCCTCACTGTCTGAAACCAGCACCGCGATAGAGACTGAGAACTGACACCAGCACCGTGATAGAGAGCACTGACATCAGCACCGTAAAGAGAGCACTGACACCAGCACCGAGATAGAGAGCACTGGCACCAGCACCGTGATAGAAAGCACTGACACCAGCACCATGATAGAGAGCACTGACACCAGCACCGTGATAGAGAGCGCTGACACCAGCACCGAGATAGAGAGCACTGACACCACACCAGCACCATGATAGAGAGCACTAAGACCACACCAGCACCGAGATAGAGAGCACTGACACCACACCAGCACCGTGATAGAGAGCACTGACACCAGCACCGTGATCGAGATCACTGACACCAGCACCGTGATAGAGAGCACTGACACCAGCACCATGATAGAGAGCACTGAGTCCACACCAGCACCGAGATAGAGAGCACTGACACCACACCAGCACTGTGATAGAGAGCACTGACACCAGCACCGTGATCGAGATCACTGACACCAGCACCGTGATAGAGAGCACTGACACCAGCACCATGATAGAGAGCACTGAGTCCACACCAGCACCGATATAGAGAGCACTGACACCACACCAGCACCGAGATAGAGCACTGACACCAGCACCGAGATAGAGAGCACTGACACCAGCAACAAGATAGAGAGAGAGCACTGACACCATCAGCGAGATAGAGAGCACTAACACCACACCAGCACCGTGATAGAGAGCACTGACACCAGCAGTGTGATAGAGAGCACTGAGACCACACCAGCACCAAGATAGAGAGAGAGCACTGACACCAGCACCGAGATAGAGAGCACTGACACCACACCAGCACCGAGATAGAGCACTGACACCAGCACCGAGATAGAGAGCACTGACACCAGCACCAAGATAGAGAGAGAGTACTGACACCAGCACCGAGATAGAGAGCACTGACACCAGCACCAAGATAGAGAGAGAGTACTGACACCATCAGCGAGATAGAGAGCACTAACACCACACCACCCCCATGATAGAGAGCACTGACACCAGCAGCGTGATAGAGAGCACTGAGAACACACCAGCACCGAGATAGAGAGCACTGAGACCACACCAGCACCGAGATAGAGAGCACTGAGACCACACCAGCACCGAGATAGAGAGCACTGAGACCACACCAGCACCAAGATAGAGAGAGCACTGACACCAGCACCAAGATAGAGAGCACTGACAGCAGCACTGATACCAGCAACTCACTGCGGGACCCAAAAATATGACACCGCTCAACCTCTTCAAACAGGAAGATACGGGCATATAGTACGGTGTGCTTTTTTTGTACAAGGAAGTGAGCCAAAGGTAGAAAAAAGGTGTGTGTGCTCGATTAAATAAATAGTTTATAAAGATATGTATATACATGGTTTACTGGTCACATGTGTTGAATTCCTCTGAGAACCATGCCTCATTCATTTTTATAAATGTAAGGTAGTCAACACTGTCATGAGCTAGGTGAGTGCGCTTATCGGTCACGATCTCCCCTGCTGCGCTGAACGTCCTTTCAGGACAGGACACTTGACGAAGGGCAAGCCAACAGTTCCATTGCAAATTGGGCAAGCTCTGGCCAGAGGTCAAGCCTGCCCACCCAGTAGTCCAGGGGTCATTACTCCTCAGAGCGTCCACATCGGCCGTTAACCCGATGTAGTTGGACACCTGTCGGTCTAGGCGTTCCCTGATGCTGGATCAGGATGAGACCTGTCGATTGGTCGGCTGAAAGAATGACCTCATATCAGAAGTCACCAACACATCTTCAAACCGCCCTCTTCTTGCAGGCGCTGTTGGATTGGTACCCGCAACTCTTTCTCTGGGAGTGGGAATTCCTCCTCTGCCAGCGCACACAAAAGCAGAATACAGCATTTCTCGAAGCAAGCCCTGGAAGTGCTCCATTCTGACAGCTCATTCTGACAGCCCTCTGTGACGGTGGTAACATTTCCACCATTTTGTGTTTGTACCGGGGGTCTAAGTACGTTGCCACCCAGTACTGGTCCTTGACCTTTATGCTTTTTATACGGGGTCCCTGTTAAAACACTGGAGCATGAAGGCCCCCATTTGCACTAAACTGGAAGTGGTGTGGTGGCCTGGCTCCTGCTCATCATCCAGGATAATGTCGGCCTCCTCGTTTTCCTCTCCCCATCCACACACAACAAAAGAGATCCCAGAAAGGTTTAAAGCATGCTCTTCTTGCTCCTCCTCATCCGCCCCGGCACCATCCTTCTCTGACTCCTCTTCAGACTCCTGTTGTTGACTTGTCTCAGATAGAGTAGCCCCCCCGGGAATTCATCCAGCATTGTGACTTCCTCATCTTCCTGCTCCTGCTCCTCCATGGCTTGATCAATGACACCACGCAATGCACGCGCCATAAAGAAGGCTTAAGGTACCATGTCACTGATGGCGTCATGGCTGCGACTGACCAGTTTGGTGATCTCATCAAATGGCTGCAGAAGTCTGCATGCGTCGCGCATAAGCAGCCACTGGCGCGGTAAAAAAACCAAGCTCCCAGAGCCTGTTCTGCCACATAGTTCATACAGGTAGTCGTTAATTGTACATTTCTGCTGGAGCAGCCTATCAAGCATATAGAAGGTTGAGTTCCATCGCGTCGGGCAATCGCAAATCAGACGTCTGACTGGCAGATTGTGTCACCGCTGAATGGCAGCAAGGCGAGCCACGGCCGTGTAAGATCTTCTGAAATGGGCCGAGATTTTCCTTGCCTGCCGCAAGATGTCCTGGACCCCAGGGTATTTGACAACGAATCGCTGCACGACCAAGTTTAAGACATGTGCCATGCATGGCACATGTGTAATTTTGCCCTTTTTCAATGCGCTAAGCAGATTGGCATCATTGTCACACACTACTTTACCAACTGTCAAATTGAGCGGTGTTAGCCACTGATCTGCCTGTGAACGCAAAGCTGAAAGGAGTGCAGGGCCAGTGTGGCTCTTGGCTTCCAGGCACAACAGACGCAGCACAGCATGGCACCGTCTCACCTGGCATGTCGAATAGGTTCTGGAGATCTTGGGCGGTGCAGCGGAAGAGACAGCCGAGGAGGAGAGGGAGGAGGATGGAGTAGGAGGAGAAGAAGAGGCAGGCCTGCATGCCATCCGTGGTGGTAAAACCAAATCTACATGGGTGCCATGAGTTACATGCTTGACAGCCGTCAGAAGGTTCACCCAGTGGGCAGTAAAAGTCATATACCTTCCCTGCCCGTGTTTGCTAGACCACGTGCCTGTGGTCAGATGTATCTTGGCACCGACACTGTGTGCCGGAAATACATTCACTTGCCGCTGAACATGGCCATATAGTTCTGGGATGCCCTTCTGTAAGAAATACTTCCTTCCTGGGACCTTCCATTGTGGTGTTTCAATGGCCACATATTTTCAAAAGGCCTCCGAGTCCACCAGTTTATATGGCGGTAGTTGGCGGGCTATCAGTTCTGACAAGCCAGCCGTCAACCGTTGGGCAAGAGGGTTATCCAGCGTCATAATTTTTTACGCTCGAACATTTGGCCCATAGAAGCCTGCCTTTTTGCATAAAAATTTGAGGACGGCATGATGGAAGGTGGAGTGGAGGACGATTGTGAGGAGACAGGAGAAGGAGAAGTAGAAGACGAGGCTAGACAGTGAGAGCCTGGAGTGCGGCTTTGTGGGTTCCGTTGCTCCCATTGGGCTCGATGATGGCAGCTCATGTGCCTTCTTAAAGTGGTCGGTCGTCCCTAGGTGAGTGTTGGGCTTACCGCAACTTATGCGTTGACTGCAAAGATTGCAGATGGCAACACTATTGTCAGCAGCGGACACATTAAAAAAAGCCCACACTGTGGAGCCATGTGCTGGCGTCCTGGGAGCGCCAGATGTGACCATACATGGTTGATGCCTCGCTCCTGATACATTAGCTGTCTGCTTTGTCCCTCCTGTGCAATCTAAGTTCCGCCTACTTAAAAACGCAATTAGCGATCATTGATTGGTTTGCGCAAAAGTTATAGCGTTTACAAAATAGGGGATAGTTTTATAGCATTTTTGTTAATATTTTTTTTTTTTACTAGTAATGGCGGTGATCAGCGATTTTTATTGTGACTGCGACATTATGGCGGACACATCGGACACTTTTGACACATTTTTGGGACCATTATCATTTATACAGTAATCAATGCTATTTAAATGCATTGATTCCTGTGTAAATGACACAGGAAGGAGTTAACCACAAGGGGGCAGTGTAGTGTTATGTATGACGTTATATGTTTTTTTATTGTAGGGGGCGTGGCCTGGCATGTGACATCACTGATCGTCCTTCCCTATAAAAGGGAAGAGACGATCATGACAGCCACACAGGGAAGCACGGGGAGAGGTTTGTTTACACAGACCTCTCCTCGTTCTTCAGCTCTGTAACCCGATTGCGGGACAACAGCGGCGATCGAGTCCGCTGGTCCCGCGGCCACGGTCATGGAGCACAGGACCGGGCCGGGAGCGCGCCGCTGGCGGCACGCTCCCGACCCACGGCTGGGCACTTAAAGAATCACGTACAGCTACGTGATTGTGCCCAGCTGTGCCATTCTGCCGACGTACATCGGCGTGAGGCGGTCCTTAAGTGGTTAAATTCTCCATGTCTACACCAGTCCACCATCCTACCCAAATGTACTGCTTGATAGTATTTAACAATATTTGGAATGACTACTCCACCAAAAGACCTGGGCAGCATCATCAAATTTCTCCCTATCCTTGGTTGTTTCTTTGCCCATATAAATTTCATAAAAAGGGAACAAATTTGGCGCAGAAAGACTACTAGAATAGTGATCGGTAGTGCTTGAAACAAATATAAAAATTTCGGTAAAATGCACATTTTGATGATATTACAAGGGCCAAACCTTGAATGCAGACCATGGTGCCATTTGTCTAATGGAAGCCAAACTGAATTGTCGGAAAGTTTACCTTAAAAGTCTCTCCTACTTTTGATGGTATGTGCGTACCCAGGTAGTTTAGTACCGCCGATACCCATTTAAAGTTAAAATTCGGTTGTATTATGTTACGCAATGTGGATTGCAAAGCAACTCCCATTGCTTCCGATTTGCTGTAATTTATGTTTAAATTTGATAAGGTTCCATATATTTCAAACTCTTTTATAAGGTTGGGCAGTGAGATATGTGGGCTGGACATGGAGAACAACAGATCATCGGCATACGCTGAAATTTTATGGTTACTGTCTCCCACTTGTAATCGCTGAATATCAGGATTTTGTCGTATCTTATTTAATAAGGGCTCATTCGAAAGAGAGAACAACAGGGACGAAAGGGGACACCCTTGACACATGCCGTTTGAAATTTTGAAGGGTATTGAGAATACTCCATTTACTTGCACCACTGCCTGTGGGGTGGTGTATACACTCGCAATCCACTGAATCATTTGTTCTCCCAAGCCAACATATCTCAATACTGCAAACAGAAAAGACCAATTAGCCCTATCAAAGGCTTTCTCTGCGTAGGTACTCAGGAAAATGCAAGGGGTATTTGTCATGTTGGCATGGTGGACCAAATTAAGGACTTTAATAGTATTATCTCTCGCTTCCCGCCAAGAGATAAATCCTACTTGGTCTAGATCGATTAGCTGGTTAAGTAATGGTTGTATACGGGAGGCTATAACCTTAGTAAAAAGTTTAAGATCTACGTTTAACAATGAAATCGGCCTATAACTACTGGCGGATCCTTCCCCTCCTTTGGAATGACCGTTATGTGTGCAAGAAGAGAGTCTGCAGCAGTCCGACCAAGTGCGTTAAAGACCATGCCCAGGTGATTACTTAACAGTGGAATTTTTTTTAAATAATATTGTAAAATGGACCCGTCAGGGCCGGGGGCTTTCCCGGGCTTCATCGATTTTATCACCTCATTCAACTCTTCCACCGAGATAGGGGCCTCCAGTTTACCACGTGCCAAGGGTGTTAACCAAGTGAAGCCTGCTGAAGAAAGATACTCCTCTATTACCATTGTAGGAGCAGATGATGGTGCCAGATTATACAATGAAGAATAAAATTCTCCAAACCTCTGGGCTATATCTTTTGGTTGTGAGATTAATTGTCCCTTTTATTTGGGGTATATACGCTGTCATACTTTTTCCTTCAAGTTTCCCCGCTATCAGTTTACTACATTTATCTCCTAATTCGTATGTTACCTTTCTGCCCTTTTGGATTATTGCTTTAGATTTAAAGCGCATAATGTCTGTAATCGGTCGCCTCAGATGTTCCACCTCCCTCCCAATCGAGGGTACCTGGAACCGCTTAGGTTGGAGTTCTAATTCCTGGATTTTCTGTAATGGTTTGATCATCTGTTTTTCTCTCTCTCTTTACTCTAGAGCCATATTTGATCAGGATGCCCCAAATCACTGTCTTGTGTGCCTCTGGGGTGTTGTTTATCTGGAAATAAGCGGTAATTTCTTTTGCCACTTCTTCCTGAATTTCAGGGCTCTGTAGCAAACTCTCCTTTAAACGCCACCTTCTGTCTTGGGAGCACCCCACACCAGATAGGGAGAGACACATGGTGACTGGGGCATGATCTGACCACGTTATACTTCCTATGGAAACATCTGTTACAAGCCTAAGTAAATAGTGTGGGACCAGGAACAGGTCTATGCGGGAATACACCTGATGGGGATTCGAGAAGAGAGTGGAATCCCTTTCTCCTGCGTGTAGAATCTGTCAAATATCCTCCAACTGTAATTCATGTAATTTCTGTAATACACCCTTCCTGGTGCCACTTGAGGTGGATGATGTCCCTGTAGATGTATCTATTTTAGGATCCAGGGGATCCTAAAATCTCCTCCGATAATCAGTTTACCTTACCTATCATATTACTAACCCCCCTCCCCCCCTCCTTTCTTTACTACTACCCATAATCCTCCTCTTCAATACCCTTTCTTAAGTCCACTCCCCCACCCGTGTTCCTAAACTAAATATATAGTGCTAGACCCTCTATGTTTTTTTGCACAAAAAGTCTATCCCGGATAGTCCTGCCATGTTCCTGATATTTCCATTGTTCTTTCTACTATCTCAAAAAAAAAAGGGTGTATACACAGTCAGATATTCCGACAGATAATGTCCGATCGGACCGTGTTGTCATATAATCTGACCGTGTGTGGGCTCCATCGGACTGTTTCCATCGGAATATCTGACTGACCAAGTTTGAGAGCTGACTATAAAATTTTCCGACAACATGATCTGATGCGCGTCAGTTCCGATCGTGTGTAGCCTAGTCCGACAGACAGGGTGCCACGCATGCTCAGAATAAATTCTGAGATGAAAGCGCTCGGTCAGGTAAAACTACCGTTCGTAATTGATATAGCACATTCGTCATGCTGCAATGTTAAAAATTCTTTAATGCAGAGCATTCTCTTTTCCTTTGTAATGTTACAAGAATGAAGTTGTTTTGCTGCTCATATTCACACACAAAACGTATTTCTTAATTTCATGAATACAATATTTTAATTCGTCACATCTCCCCAATCATTATTTTATTTTATTTTTGTTTTAAATTTTGTGGTTGGTTTTTAATCAAGATCTCTTTTTTGACAGTTTGCGCATCTTCGGAATTTTTGGTGGTGTGTTTTGTGTGTCAACTTACCACAACACCATTATTATCTTTTTTATTTTATTGTTTTCTTTTTTAATCTCTAGGAGGTTGTTTGGTGTTGGTGCCCCTTGTTATTAATTTGACTTTGTATTTTTGAAATGTACCTGCCTACTCACAAATAAACTGTCCTTTTTGAAGTAAAACACAGGCAAGTATTTCTTGAACCAAAAAAACTTTATTTAGGTGTCAAACAAATAGACAGGAAGGCAACACTGGAGAAACTGGTCAATTTGGCGAAGCCTTTGACCCCCCAGGGCAGACATGAAATATTTTTAAAATGCAAAATTGGTGGCCTGAGGAGTACATATTATGAGGGAGAACAGTCTGGTCCAGAAGTCCAAGAGATCAGGAAGAGAAGATGACATCTATATCCCCAGGCTGTGGACATACAAGAGGCTGCATCTTCTGTCAGACCAGACTGAACCCAGGCCATCACTCTCTGGTCTTCCTTAGGCACTTCCCCCCAGGCTTCCTTCCAGGCTGTGGCTCTGATCTTGTAGTTGTGGCAGGAGAAGGAGGAGGGCGATGGTCAACCTCCCGGCTGCCACTTGCCACAGCCTCCTCCCGGCTGAGGTCTTCCTGTGTATGAAACATGGGACATAATTTTAGTTTTTTGGTCATCAATCACACAATTTTGTGCTCATGACTGTTGCAAATTGAATGTTACCAAATAGAACAGACTATTATTCTAAGCCCAGCATTTTTCATTCTTGTCCCAATCATTTTTGGTCACTACTGTCTATTGATATGTAAACCACAACTTACTGATCAATAACATCTAGTTAACATCATTAAATGTACGACAAGAAATATGTTCAACAATGCTATACCTGTCTCAAACTGGGCCCCTCCACATGTTACTGCCTGGAAGGCCCAGGTTGGACATTGGAAGCCTCAGCTGGGGGTGAAGGAAGCCTTGAAGGAAAACTGTAGAGTGGTGGCCTGGGTTCCCTGTGGCCTGCCAGAAAATGCAGCCTCTCGTAGTGCAACATCCTGGGGACATAAAAGTCATCTGGATCTCCTGATCTCAGGGAATACTGAAACTTCTTGTGCTCCCTCAGATATGTACTCCTCAGGGCACCAATTTTGGCCTTCACATAGGTCATGTCTGCTGTGTGGAGCATAATCTTCACCAAACCAGTTTCTCCAGCGCTGCCTTCCTCTTTCTTGGGTTCTTATAAAAGGGGTTGTTCATCTGCCACAGGCAGGGCAGCTCCCTGAGCATATCAATAATTAGCTCCATAAAATGTGGTTCCTTGAAGGGATCCATCTGCTCTGCAAGACACAACACAAGACAAACCCTAATAATGTCAGGCTAAACTCTCCTAATCTTGTCCCAATATAGGCCTATATAGACGCAGTATAGGCTAGTGATGTACCAAGTTAAAATTGTACCTTCGTTTGAACAATCAGCGCATTAGCTTCTCCCTCTGCTCACAGATCGTACATACGACACGTGTGTTGCGTTTTATATACAGTGCGCATGCATGAAACTCCGCCCGCCCCTGATGTTCTTTCTAGTCTATTCCCCGCCCCTTCTTTTTTGGCGCAGTGGGGAGAGCACATGGCGAGGACACAGCAGGGGCATGATAATAATTCCACTAACGGGGAGGAGGGTGAGGAAAGTCCGGAGTCAGAAACGTCCCAATCCCAGAGGAGAAGATTTAAGGCCTCAAATATGTCTTTTGGAGAGATGTTGGAGATGGTGGACATATTGAAGAGGAACGACTATGATGGGAAGTATGGACCTTACCCAAATGTCAGAAAGGCCAAGATAATGAGTAAAGTTGTGAAGAGTCTTCAGAAGAATTTTGGGGTACGATGATCCAAGGATCAACTGAGAAAACGCTGGTCAGACCTGAAACTGAGAGAGCACGATCAGTACAGAAGGATCAAGCGAGTTCTTCAAAAAAGTAAGTAGTTGTCGTGTGTTCATATTATTATTATTGCTTGTTGTTCACACAACAGGTAAGTATTCCAGCTTTAGAAAGTGTCAAAAATAATGGTTTTCACCTTTGAACTCTGCCAAAAAACACAATTGTACAACACTTCCAAGCAATGTTTCTATCTGCCCTCAAATATCTGTGTGCTAAGTATTCATTTTTTACATTCTCAAAGGGGAGAGAAGACTCAGGACGTCTGAGGACCCAAGGGACCCCACACCTCCCAAAGAAGGGGAAATACCAACACCAGAAGCAGAGGAGGAAGGAGAGATTGTGGAAATTGGTGAAATTGGCACCACAACAGGTGAGTGTCGGAGACCACAGCTTCAGGTAAGCTAATCAATGTATGCCTGCTACATGGTGTGTTTTTTCTGGTTTCTTTTTAGGTGATGTGGATGTTGTGGAAGAAGAATCGCATTTTACCAGTGAAAGTGCCCAGATACTCATTGGTGAAATAATAGGGTACAATCGCAATTTAGAGAATATTCAGAAAAACATCAATGACGTTAAGCAAAAAATGAACAACATCATTGATGTTTTAGGGAGAGCCTGAAACACCCAAAACTAGCTAGCATCCATTTTAATTTTTCAAAAACACTTTTATATTTTTAGAAGCACACAGTGTGTCAACATGTACTATCTCCAATCATGGGGGATCAATGTATGCGTTTTGTGGGTGCAACACTTTCCTTGCTACTAAAGTGGCTGAGATGAAGGGGTTGCACCCCAAAACACGTACATTGATACCTCATGATGGGAGATAGCACATGTTGACATTAGGCATTGGAACAGGAGGAAACTGGCCACTTTTTGATTCTCAATTTGTGTGCATCGTTCAAATTTGGCTTTTACAGGGGTGACACCCCATCTGATGAAGGTAATATAAGCACAGTTTGTACATACTCATGTCTGATATTGTCTTCACTTTTCAAAGTTGAACTTTGTAAGTTCCTATGTTCTGTATGTTATGCTTTGATACATGCCTGTTTATAAATAAATGGCAAGTTAGAAAAATGTTACCCAAAATAATGTTATATATACACCAAATATGTTGGTTTGTTGTAAAACCTTTTTCTAAACGCACATGTTAATGTGCTTTGAGTAAAAAGTTAAATTATCAACAATATGTGGCTTCCCTTTTCAATGCGCAAAAGCAGTATTTGGAGTAAAGTTGTTGTTTTCTGTGACAATGGGTGGTATTTACTAAACGCAACTCCACTTTGCACTCCAAGTGCAGTTTCAGGTGCACTTTTGCAGTGCACTTGTAGTGCATAGTGGATTTGCCTTTAGTAAATAACACCCACAGTGATGTTTAAATTTCCCCAATCACGCCATTTTCATGACCCCACATATTTCTGCCATGGTGCTGAAAATTAGCAATATTTTTGTCAGTAATGCACTACATACATTAACAACAAAAACAAGGTGTGTGTGTAGCAGACCCACAACATAATAAGATTATCTGAAGAAAAGACTGTCACCTCCTCTCGCTCTGAAATTGGGTTTGCACTGTTGTAGAAAAAGGTCCAAAAAAACCCAAATAAAACTTAGGAGACACCTAAAACAAAGCCAAGCAGTAAATGAAAATAAAGATTATTGGAGTTTCAAAGAAAAATGTATTTAAAAAATGCCTCTCAGACATTGTCTGGCATATCAATGGCCCCCCTACCCACAAAGTACTCCACATATCTTAATCCGACCTTGCGGGCGCAAGCCAGGACGACCAGCTTCAAGGGCTGTGAGGTTGACATTTTCCGGCAAGTTTGCATCAGGCCCAACTGAGGCCACATAGTTTGCTGAGTGTTTTTCCAAAAAATTTGCAGAACGCAGCACGAAAGCACCATATGATTTAGTTTATATTCCGCCATGTGAATTGGAGTCAAAAATAGGCGGAAATGGCTGGCCATTATCCCGAAAGTGTTCTCCACCACTCTTCTGGCTCTGGCCAGCTGCAAATTAAAGATCCTCTGATCCGGGGTGAGGGTCCTCATCAGGAAAGGCCGCATCAGATGTTTTGCCAGAGCAAACACCTCATCTGCGATGAAAACAAAGAGGAGTCCTTCAACATTCTCCTCTGGAGGTGGCAAGCCCAGACTGCCACTCGGGAGACACCAGTAGAACTCCGTCCGCGCGAACACTCCACCATCCGACATATGGCCATTTTTCCCCTACGTCCACATACAGGAAGTCATATGTCGTTGACACCACAGCCAACATCACAATACTATTATACCCCTTGTAATTATAATAGTAGGACCCCGAGTTGGGGGGTGGGGCGATGCGGACGTGTTTCCCATCAATTGCACCTCCACAATTGGGAAAGTCCCAACGGCTGGCAAAGTGGGATGCCACAGTCTGCCATCCTTATAGTGTTGAAGGAAACTGTGGAGTCAAACAAAAAAAAAATTGTCATTTTGTACATCAACATTGCAAGCAGATTAGACACAAACATTTTTGGCCAAGATCAGTATAACATTTTTGGAAATGAGTATTTAAAGCCAAAAGTATAAGGTCCCCTTATCAGATTCCTCACCCCCCCCCCCCCCCCCTCTCCAACAAGCAATAATAATAATAAAAACACCCTCTGGCACTCTGCATGAATTTAAGCACACACATAACATTTTACACATTTTAGGGGGTGTTTAGGGGGAAGCAATACTATGGAGCTGATAAAATACGTTGCTAAGTGACTAGGCTATAGGTTTATGGGCCCAGAAGAGCATCCTAGGGAAGTTAGTGAAGGCAAATATGCATGAAGGACAAAAAAGGAACTTGGAAAGCTTCCAGCATGCATGAGGACAAAGGGGAACAGCATATCAATTACAGCATATTGCAATCAGCTCACTGAGATACAGCATGTATCCTGGCTAGGCAGCAAATGAAAACTCAAGACTCACCTGATTATAAAGTGAATGAGTGTGGGAGTGATCACACAGGAACACCTATCAGGAGATTGTACTTAAGTAAAACACCTGTGTTGAGTAACTGAATTTGTGTGTTCAGGGCAGGCTGTCACCAAGCAGTCCGTCCAAACACACACAGACATACAGACAAATGCCCATCCCGAAGGCCAACCCCCGGCTCATGTGATGCCCGACGTTACCGGATCAAGTCCGGTGATGTCAGGCATCAATAGAGCTGCCGACACATTACTCAGGGCGGCAACTACTGGCAGAAGATGGAGAAGCGTTAGTGCGCAGATGCCGAGAGATAGCAATGATCTCCCGATCATTGCGCATGAGTAGTGCCTACCTCACAAAGAAGTATGCCATCCGGATAGGAGAACATACACCTCACCGGAGGCCCCTGTGTGCCATGATGAGCTGGCATGCCACAATTGATGAGAGAGGAAGTCTCTATCCAAGCAATCGCACCATAGATAAAGCTTAAAATTAATAAATAATATTATATAATACATTACACTAAAAGATGTATAACCCAGCAAATACACAAGAAATCTCAGGACACAGCTTTATATACATATAAGACATATATGGCCAAATACTCATAAGCAATAATAAACATATTTTGAACACATTATAATCAATATTGATATACAGAGAGCAGGAGGAGGAGGCATAACTCCAACGAGGCAGGTTGTCCTCTAGGGGATAGCTTAAGGGCAGTCTATCCTACTGCATCACACTGCAGAGCTCTGCAGGTGCAGGGCGCTGCTGACTCCCTGCTGAGTTTGAAAAGTTCCTTGGTGTGGGCTTTTATGGACACCTGTGCAGCAGATCACACCATTGCTGTTTGCAACCTATGTCTGAAGTGGATCAAGCGTGGCCACAACAGCAGCCACTCGGGCACCACATGCTTGACCAGACATATGACGACCTCCCATGCAGTCTTTTTCCCGTATACTATATTTGAGATTTAATATCTATCAGATATGATTTGGTTTAAATGAGAGTTCTTTGACCATGAGTGAAAGCTTTAATACAATAACAACATTTATTTTTGAGTAGTTGAAAGTCTAATACACAACCATCTATCAATAGTCTACACCAAGGAAGAAAGTATTTGATTAAAATAAGAGAATTACATGAAGGAATACAGAGTATATTCCTGAAAACATTAATCTGCAAACATATTTAGTTACAAGTAAACTGTAGACCTTTCCCATAATTACCCTTTGCACCAAGGTTCCATTTTGATGGTTGCTCTCCCATAAAAAAGTGTGTTTCCCTCCCATCTAGTCTGTGTATATCATTACAGGCTGATGCCTCAATGATTGGCATAGAGTGGCTCTGATTGGTGAGCTTCCTTATTCCCAGTTAAGGACTGGCTACATCTCCAATCAGCCCCCTTTAATGCAAATCCTTGTGACTATTCTGAGCAGGAGCTTAACTTTAATTTTCTCAGGAAGTTAATTATGGATTACGGGTTGGCCTCCCTTCATTGCAAATCCCAGCATGGGATCGTTTGAAGTGAGTATGTGTAAAACAATGAGGTTTGGATTCCATTGTTTGTATACACAAGTCTAGGCACCGAGTTGTCAGGTCTACCAGAAATTTCTGTGATGATATGTTCCGCCCTACATAGATAAAAGCTAAATTAAATATATTCATTAAATATTAATAAATTAAATATATTCATAATTACAATATCTGTTGGCAACAGCACTTGAAAGACAAACATCAAAGAAAAAGGCAGATTTCTCCTTGCTCCCCATCTGGGATCTCCAAACCTACTCCAGTCCTCTCAAAAACTTGCACTGAGAGGGATGAAGGTATAGTAAAGCCCCGTACACACGAGAGGACTTATGTCCGACAGACTTCCGAAGGAGTTCCGTCGGAGTTCTGCTGGAATTCCGACGGAGTTCTGACAGACTTTTCGGCTGAGCGGACTTGGCCACACACGATCACACTAAACTCCGACGGATTCGAACGTGATGACGTACGACTGGATTCGAATAAGGAAGTTCATAGCCAGTAGCCAATAGCTGCCCTAGCGTCGGTTTTAGCCTGTCGGAGTAGCATACACACGAGCGAATTTTTCGAAGGGACCGGGTCCGGCGGAGTTCCTTCGGAAAAATTTGAAGCATGTTCCATATTCTAAAGTCCTTCGGACTTTGGCGAGTCAAAAGTCCGTTGCAGCCCACACACGATCGAATAGTCTGACGGACTCAGTCCGTCGGACTTTGGATGTTGAAAAGTCCGCTCGTGTGTACGCGGCATAATAGGTGTCCCAAGTACTTGCAGCCAGTCTGCTAGCAGTACACCACCATCTGATTTTGGCAGGCAAATTTCCCTACCCCAGTTGCTAAACCGTAAAAAGAAATTCAGTCCCAGCCATCCACATGCTCACAGTCTGAATGCTAGCTTGAATGCCAGCTTGGCCAAATTGCTAGCACTGCAACTACTGCCTTTTCAGCTGGTAGACTCTGCCCCCTTTTGTGAATTTGTGGAATGTGCTGTACCTCATTTGCTGGTTCCAAAACTCCATTTCTTTTCATGGAAAGCCATTCCAGCTTTCAACGAGCATGTGGAAGGCAATGTTTTTGTCTTGTTGGATAGGGCAGTCAGCAGTAAGGTGTATATTACTGCAGACTCATGGTCTAGCAGGCATGGGCAGCGATGTTACCTTTCCTTCACATCGCACTGGGTAACTCTGCTGGCAGCTGGGAAGGATGCAGGACAGGGTTCAGTATTGTTGGAGCTTATTACCCCACCACACCTCCAAAATGCTAGCGGTCATTCTGCCACAGCTCTCTCCTCCACCCCCTCCTCTTCTTCTTCCTCTATGGCCTCTTCTGCAGATTTGTTCTCTGAATCAGCAGTGCTCCATAAGCGTTCAAGGGGCTACGCAAGCACTCAGGCAAAAAGATGCCATGCCGTGCATGAGTTACATAGTAGGTGAGGTTGAAAAAAGACACAAATCCATCAAGTCTAACCTATGTGTATGATTATATGTCAGTATTACATTGTATATATGTTGTGGTCGTTCAGGTGCTTATCTAATAGTTTCTTGAAACTATTCAAGAAAGGCAAGAGAGTAGTGGTGCGCAGTACTAGCTTAGGAAATGTTGGCCTACAAGGTCTATAGATGCCACAAATACAGGTATTTAAATGCTAGGTGTGCTACCACCCAGACTAAAAGGGTAATGTGTAGGGAGCTTAATGTATATGTTCTATGAGGGAACGTGGGAAACCCTCGCCACTATAACATAATAGTGTTTGGGATGAGTATTAGATAGATGGAGCCATACGCGAAAAAGGAATATAGTGGTTAAAATCTAATAATATCCAATGCGATTTTTGGAGTTAGCATAAAACTATAAAGTGATAATGCTGAACAGTAAGTGAGTCCGTATTTGCGTGTCTTACAACATCCCGTGAATAAAATATATATATATATATATATATATATATATATATATATATATATATATATTTATGGTGTAGAGCCCTCTGACCGATACGGATAAGGATGACAAACAAGGATAACATAAACTCGCTTACTTGAAATGGACCTGAAAGTGTGCCCTGGTCTAACGTACGGTATACCAAAATAAGGGGGCATACCTCAAAATGAAATGAATATGAAATGATGAAATGAGTACTCCCAAGAGGAGTATGCTGGAGAGAAGCCCTGATAAAAGGGCGGGTGGGCGGGTATCGCGCACTGGAACCGACGAGGAAGGATGGGCGGACGGCGGATTATATACACGACCGGGCTCCTCCCATAATTTCAGGCCACCATACTGGCCTTTCTATTTATGGTGTAGAGCCCTCTGACCGATACGGATAAGGATGACAAACAAGGATAACATAAACTCGCTTACTTGAAATGGACCTGAAAGTGTGCCCTGGTCTAACGTACGGTATACCAAAATAAGGGGGCAAAACACTCAGGTAGGGAATACATTTTATTAAACCAAGACTGTTACTGGGTGAGTTTGACAAAGGCCTGGGCCATCTCTACTTGCGGATTGGGTATGTAACGGGCAAAACAGGAGGATTTCCATCTACCCAACTTTTTGATAATATGGACCGGGACCCCTTGGCGGGAGGCCGTCGAAGCTGCCCCGATACGAAATGAATGTCCAGAGTAGTGGGCAGGATTGAGGTGCAGGATGCCCAGGAGTATCCTGACATGTTCCATGAACTGGGCTGCGTTGAGAGGTTTCGTGTGGAAGGGCAGAAGCGGGCCAGTCCCTGGTTGATCGGCCAAAAGGGTCAACAAGCGGGTGAGAACAGTGACCGGGCACCAGCGGTTGTAGGTTTTATAGAAGTGAATGTCCGTGCCTGATCCAAGCTGCTGTGTCTTGGAAACCGCTAAATGTAGGATGAAGTGGTCCTCGAACCTGATTAGATGGTGCTTGCACAGCATGCGTGCCGAGGGGCTACTGCAGGTAAACTCGCCTGGTCGCAAGAAGCCGTAGAAGGCCAGATGTATGGCTGCTTGCAGGACGACACTAACGTGGAGACCGAAAGGTGAAGAGGCCAGAATATCTGACATGTCCCTGAACACTTCACCTGTGATAGGCAGCCGTTTGGTGCTGGACACCGGCCGACGCTTCTGAATGCCGCGCATGAGAGCCCGGACGGCGTGGTAAGTGAACAAGGAGGGCTTAGTAGGGTCCTGAAGGGACGTGAAATGTTGTACCCCGGCCAAGTACAACCGGATCGTATTAAAAGACAATGCCAACTCCGAATGGCAGTAAGAAATGAAGGCAAGGACTTGTTTGACCCGGGAGGACTCTGTGCTGTGAGACGATGCGAAGCGGCTAAAGGCCCTCCAGGCTGATTGATAGGCCTTGCGGGTATTGTTTGAGAGGGAGAGATCAATGAGTTGAGTTGCTGCTGAGAGGTGTGGGGCTAATCCAAGGTCAGTTGAGACCAGTCCGGGATAGCCGCTGATGTTGGTCCGGCTCCGGGCACCTGGTCAAAAAACGAAACAAAGTTAAAGCGGGAGAGGGCATCCGCTGCCTGATTAAATTTACCGGGGACAAAGGAACAATGAAGGTTGAACTGAAACAACAATGAGAGCTGTTTCAGTCGCCGCAGGAAGGACATAATCTGTAGAGACCTGGACCTGCCTTTATTAATGATCTCTGCAGTGGCCAGGTTATCTGTAGAAAAAACCACCGTCTGGCCCGACCAGCTGCGGCCCCACGTGTGTGCAGCGGCTACAATGGGATATAACTCGAACAGGGAGGACGTCTCAGTGAAGCCAGGAATAGCCAGTATCTGGGGAGGCCAGGGGGCTGCGAGCCAGAGGTTGCCAAAGATTGCCGCAAAGCCCGTGGAGGCCGCCGCGTCGGTCGCCACCCGAGGTGAAAGGGAGGACACGGAGGGGACGAACAGGGACACTCCATTCCAGGAAAATAGGAATTCCTCCCACATGGCAAGGTCTGCTATAGCTGTGGAATCCAGGCTGAGTACTTGCTCCGGGTCCTGAGAGTGGGACAGTAAGGCTAACAGGCGTGATACGAACGAGCGCCCCTGAGGGATGATGCGCATGGCAAAGTTAAGCATGCCCAGAAGGGATTGAAGCTGTCTCTTGGTACAAGTCCTGGCACGGGTGAAGTCCCTCAGGACCGTCCTGATGCGGGTCAGTTTATCCGGGGGAAGGCTGGCCTGCATAGTGTTAGTGTCTAGGCTGACCCAGAGAAAGGTAATGGCCTGCGATGGCCCCTCCACCTTATGCTCGGCAATGGGGACGTTAAGATTATTGAAGACTGCCCTCAACTTACCCAGATCTTGTGGAGGAGAGCCGGGTGACTCTATTAGCAGGAAGTCATCCAGATAATGAATGACTTCCTGACACTGGGCTACGTGCAGCAAGATCCATGCGAGAGCCTGCGCAAAAGTGTCGAAGAGCCAGGGACTACTCTTGGATCCGAACGTGAGTTTAGTGGCGAAGTAGTACCGCTGCCTCCACTTAATGCCATGCCAGCACCAGAGGGATGGATGGATGGGAAGAAGCTTGAAGGCGTTTGAGATGTCGGCCTTGGAAAGCCAGGTACCTGTGCCTGTTTTAAGAATGACCTGGATGGCCATGTCTACCGATGCATATTTAAGGGAGAACTCCTCAGAGGGGATAAGGGAATTGAGGCTGGGGACCGTGGAGGAATGAGGCGCTGACAAATCATAAACCAATCGGAGTTTATTAGAGAACTTGCCCTTGACAAGCCCAATAGGGCTGACTCGCCAGGTGTTAAATGGGGGCTGTACGAAAGGGCCGATGACAAAGTCCTGGTCTAGCTCAGATTGCAGCAGTAGGTCAATGGCTTGTTCATCCGTGGCTGCCGACCGTAGGTTCTGGCATTCGTGCGTGATGTGAGGGAGAGAGACAAGTCCAGTATGAAAACCATGCGTGAAGCCCTGGACGAGGAAGGTGGATAGTGAGGGGGTAGGATGACTGGTGAGGTAGGCACTAAGCCATGAAACGTTGAGCCGGGATAGTCAGGACCTCTTGAGCGGCTTGAGCTCACACATCAGCCGGGGGTGAGCTCTATGACACTGGGTGCACACATGGAGCAGCCTACACTGGCTAAAATTGCACGACCCATTGTTGTAATTGTTACAGATTGGTGCACCGCCCATGGTTTTGACTGGGCGCCCAAGCTTATCGGTCTGTGGCAGGCGTGCCGGTGCCGGTGCCTGAGCGGCACTCGAGGTAGATGGACCGTCTAAGGGCGGGGCTGCCACTGAGCTAGCGCACCAAGCTGAAGTGTGAGTTGCTGACTGGCAGATCGCACACAGAGGGGACCGTAGCTCCGCGAAGTGGCGGCAGAACAGCTCGGTATCCATGTTGCTCCAGTCCGTTGGTGTCTGGAACTGGGAGAGCCTGGCAGCTGCTTTAGCAGAGAAGGAGCGGTGGTAATCATAGAATGAAAACCCGCCGTACTTGTAACCCAGGTCAACTACCACATGGAGGTACCGATCCAGCTCCTCCCTCCTGCCAGGGGAAGCTGAGCAAATGATGTCCCTCATCATGCCGAAAGCCAAGGTAAACTCGGTGATAGAGAGTTTCCTGTCCAGTCTGGAATCCTTGGCTTTGAGGACCACTGAAACGTCCCCCCAAGTATACGCCTTGTTCTCTGCCAGCTCATGAATAGAGATGAGGAGAGAAGCCAAATTGACGTCTTTGCCCTCTAAGATGTACTTCCTGATGTTAGCTGACACCAGATGGGATGGGTACACTATTGGTGCACACCCGGAGATACCTGCGGAAGGATTAACAACTGGCTCGGATGCTGGTACTGGCAGAGGAACGGCGGGGTGGGTCTCGAGGAGGGCCACTCGATTCTGCAGTTCTGACATTGATGTTGTGAGGGACGACACCAGGGTGTGAAGCTGTGAGATTGAGGAGGCGATGGAGCCCAGGGAGGCCTGCTGGGCAGAAGCCTCAACCACCGCAGGGGGAGGAAACAGGAGCCTGAAAAGCTCGGCCTTTCTGGCTGTTGCTGGAAAGGGCACGCCCCTGCGTCTTAGCTCGGCTGTGAGCCTGGGAATGGTCCACGCTCTGAAGGCCCTTTGGCTGCCATTCTCTGAGACAACAGATGGAGATAATGGAGCCGTGAGGTCCTCGCTGCCAGTCTGGGACATGGTGGCAGAATGCGGGTCTGGCGAGGCTATAAGTCCTCTGATCCGGGTTTTCTCCTAATATGGACCTATAGGGGTGACATGGATTACAACTGGTTGGAGACTCCTAAAGAAAATACATTTTCCTTCTCCCCTTTTTTTTTTTTTTTTTTTTTTTTTCCTAAAGAAGGATGATCGTGCTGAAGAGCATCTCCTGCCAGAAGATATGCTTACCTAAGGAGGCACCGTCCGACAAGGTGCAGGCTGGACCTACTGAACTCGACTGACCTGAGGAGATGAAGGTGAAGTTTTGTTTGAGACTCCCACCTGACGAACGGCTAGCTAACAGTGGAGGTGAGATTTAGACATGAGATGAAACGACAAAATGAAAGAAACAAATGAAATCTCCTCCTCCCTTTGCTTTCCCCCTTTATTTATTTATTTATTTATTTATTTATTTATTTATTTTCAACTCCATAGCGAATGAGGCTGACGAGCAAGGGCCCCCCGATAAAAATCCAACGTTGAAGAATCAACTGGACTAGAAGCGGGAAGCGATGAGTGACCGTGAAATGAGTGAATCTGCCATGACAGAGATCCGAATCGCCATGCCACGAACTTGCGACCGAGCACGAAACGGATTCTGGAGCATGTACTGAAATGAGGCCAATCCTGGGGCACGCCGGGACAAATTTGGTCCACGAATATGACTATTCGTACCGGAACGTGATAGGTGAAAATGAAATGAAACCCATGACAAAGACTGGAATCAGAAGGCAAGCCCATGAACCTAACAGATGAATCCCGTCTTTGGAGCATGTACTGAAATGAGGCGTAGCAGCTGGGCACACCGGGACGAATCGGTGCATAAATAAATGCAACAGGATTCGAATCGGAGCGTAATAAGTGACAGAAATGATATCCCATGACAGAGACAAGATTCCACAACTGGACTGACGGTAACAACAAAGAATCCGACTCTGGAGCATGTACTGAAATGAGGCGTAGCAGCTGGGCACACCAGAACGAATCGGTGCATAAAAGCGACAGGATTTGAACTGGAGTGTAATAAGTGACAGAAATGATCTCCCATGACAGAAACAGGATTCAACGACTGGACTGTAGGTTACAACGAATCCGTCTCTGGAGCATGTACTGAAATGAGGCGTAGCAGCTGGGCACACCAGGATGAATTGGTGCATAGAAGAATGCGACAGGATTCGCCTTGGAGCGTAATAAGTGACAGAAATGATATGCCATGACAAAGACACGAATCAGGGACCGTGCGTGATCCTGCGAGTGACTCAGTCTCTGGAGCATGTACAGAAATGAGGCCGAACCCTGGGGCACTTCAAAGCGAATCGGTGCACCGGAGGTGCGACAAGATTCGCGCCGGAGCGCGGCTAGTGACAGAAATGATTTTGAAACGGTAGAAATGAGTAGGACTGAAATGATTTGAACGAGACAACATGAGATACGCAACACAACTGTATGAATGATGAAACATGTCGAACTGGGGCAGACCAACCAATACGTGCGGGCTGCTTGCTTTTGTCGCAACAAGCAGTCGGCTGTGAGTCGAACGATTCGACCTACACTGAGACATGTCGAACTGGGGCAGACCAACCGATACGTTACGGGCTGCTTGCTTTTGTCGCAACAAGCAGTCGGCTGTGAGTCGAACGATTCGACCGATACTAGAATGGAGCCGAACGGTTCTGAATGTACCTGCGAACGAATCGCCTGACGTGGCGTGATAGACCGAAGATGATAACGACTACATCGAAAGTAGAAACCGTGACATGCGTACGAGAGCCACAATAAAACATTTGAGCGGTTCGTGAGTTCAGGGAATGTTTGCATTTGAAATACATAAAAGGGGGTGCCGAAGCCCTACCTGCGACAGCCGGCCCGACGTGTGACGACAAATACGATGGCAAGAGGACACTCCGACGGCGAAACCCACGGACGCTGATGAACGGGAAGATGGTCAAGACGGAGACGAACAAGGCGGGAACTCACGAACGGGCTCACTGCGTCTGGTCTGGATAGTCGGCCCTTGATATCTGACGTATCAGGTATCGCGCACTGGAACCGACGAGGAAGGATGGGCGGACGGCGGGTTATATACACGACCGGGCTCCTCCCATAATTTCAGGCCACCATACTGGCCTTTCTATATATATATATATATATATATATATATATATATATATATATATATATATATATATATATATATAAAAATGTGGTAATAACTGATGCGATTTGTTACAGCTAATCCAATCGCATGAAAAGTGCTAGTGCTAAGTGATGAATAAATGTGTTACAATGTCTACTACACCATAAACAGCAATGTATAAACAAACAATTATTGGCTTAATAAAACAGTTTAGTGCAAAAAAGTGGCTAATTGTGGCTAGCAAAAAATCGCATAAGGTGCCAGTGCTAAATAAAAATTATAGATTAGATACGTGTGGGTGTCTTTCCACCATATAATAAATAATAAATGCAGTGAAGCGAAATGAAGTCATGCAAAATTGACAAAGAAAATGAATGAAGAGCGCAACATTAAAAACGCATAAGTAATATTTATGTTGCAGGTGGAAAAAATAATAAAATCTCTCAGAAATGATACGGGTAAATAGTGCTCAGTAGTTGAAAACTATATAACATATAAATTGCACAATAACATGTGTTAAAATTGTGTCCATTCAAAGCTTGTGCGACAACCAATAGCGATTATATCCAAAATCGCATATGGCAAACAGATCGCATACGGTGCTGGTGTTTAGTTCTATGTGAACTATAACGATCTGATCGGTGGTGGTGGTAGTGAAAGTATCCCACGTGGTCCTGTGTACTCGAGATATGGGTGTCCCCTTACCTTACAGCTGTAAGGTAACAGCATGTAACTTGTGTATCCTCAGGATTCCTGGTGGTCTTTATCCCACGAGGTCTTGTTACTGTGTCCCCGTCTCCTGCCTATTCCGCTGTGTAGTCTCTTTAAATGGTTGCTCAGTGATGCCCAGTATGGGGGGAGGGGGTTGTTACCTCAGCAGTTTATGTAAGGGATTTAAGCAGATAAGGAGGAAGGGAGCCCCATAGCGTAGTAATTTATGAACAAAATTGAGGTTTATTCAAAAAGCAATTAAAATACTCACAAAACATACAGAGTTCAAGCATAGGGTATAAACGAGCTGCAAGCTCGATTGCGTCACTTCCGGTAGCGTCCCAAACGGAAGTGATGCAATCGAGCTCGCAGCATATATATATTTTATTCACAGGATGTTGTAAGACACACAAATACGGACTCACTTACTGTTCAGCATTATCACTTTATAGTTTTATGCTAACTCCAAAAATCACATTGGATATTATTAGATTTTAACCACTATATTCCTTTTTCGCGTATGGCTCCATCTATCTAATACTCATCCCAAATAGTGATGGCCGAACGGTTCGCCCGGCGGTCGTTTCGCGGCGAATTTCCGACTTTCGCCGTCCGCGGGTTCGAACGCCTTTTTCCGTCGTTCGCCCCGGCGGACTTACGTGTTTAATGTATACAAGAACTTTAACCTTTCGTGACACGTTTATCATGTGTTACAGGACAACCAATTGAGACATGACAGCTCATGGACACTTGGACATTCCCCCTAACCTATAAATACACCCGATCCGGTGGCCATTTTACATTCTTTCTTCTGTCACTGTAGGGAAAGGATCCTGTGTGGAGTAGGGACAGAGAAAACGCTAGCTATTTGGTACACAAAAGTTCTTTTCAGGACTGGTATAGGTGTTAGGTCAGCAGCCTGAGTTTCTTTTGTCAGTTTAGATAAAGGGACAGAGCGCTGTATGCTGCTATTTTAGGGACAGCTCAGCCAGATTAGTCTTTCTTCATCATCATCATCATCATCATCATTAGCTGTTACTATCAGGTCCACAAAAGAGCTGTTCCAGCTAATCGTTCCAGCCTACTCTTTTTTGCCAATTTGTATAGGGACAGGCAGGAAGCAGTGTGTCAGGCAGTGAGGATAATTTTAAAGACTTGCTGTTACTATTAGTTCCACAAAGGTTCTTTTCAGGACTGGTATCAGTGGTACGGTAATAGGCTTGTACACGTATAATATTCTTTCTTCCAAATATAGAAAGAATATTATACTTGACTGCTGCCCTTCTGCTGCAGTCTGCTAATCATTCACAACTCACTTGTTCCACAAAAGTTCTTATAAGGACTGGTAACTTGGTCTGTCTAGGGTGCTACGGTACATAGGCTTGGGTGCGGTACAGTCTGCTGTTCTGTAAGGACCGCTATCGGTCCACAATAGATAGGGTTGCCGTGCACTACTGCTGACCGCTGCCCTATACTGCAGCAGTCCTTCAGCGGTATAGGGACTGACGCACAGTCTGCTAAACACTAATACACAACCTGCTTGGTCCACAAAAGTTCTTATAAGGACTGGTAACTTGGTATAGGGTGCTACGGTACATAGGCCTGAGTGCGTTACAGTCTGCTGTTCTGTAAGGACCGCTATCGGTCCACAATACATAGGGTTGACGTGCACTACTGCTGACCGCTGCCCTATACTGCAGCAGTCCTTCAGCGGTATAGGGACTGACGCACAGTCTGCTAAACACTAACACACAACCTGCTTGGTCCACAAAAGTTCTTATAAGGACTGGTAACTTGGTATAGGGTGCTACGGTACATAGGCCTGAGTGCAGTACAGTCTGCTGTTCTGTAAGGACTGCTATCGGTCCACAATACATAGGGTTGCCGTGCACTACTGCTGACCGCTGCCCTATACTGCAGCAGTCCTTCAGCGGTATAGGGACTGACGCACAGTCTGCTAAACACTAATACACAACCTGCTTGGTCCACAAAAGTTCTTATAAGGACTGGTAACTTGGTATAGGGTGCTACGGTACATAGGCCTGAGTGCGTTACAGTCTGCTGTTCTGTAAGGACCGCTATCGGTCCACAATACATAGGGTTGCCGTGCACTACTGCTGACCGCTGCCCTATACTGCAGCAGTCCTTCATTGGTATAGGGACTGACGTACAGTCTGCTAATCACTAACACACAACCTGCTTGGTCCACAAAAGTTCTTATAAGGACTGGTAACTTGGTATAGGGTGCTACGGTACATAGGCCTGAGTGCGTTACAGTCTGCTGTTCTGTAAGGACCGCTATCGGTCCACAATACATAGGGTTGCCGTGCACTACTGCTGACCGCTGCCCTATACTGCAGCAGTCCTTCAGCGGTATAGGGACTGACGCACAGTCTGCTAAACACTAACACACAACCTGCTTGGTCCACAAAAGTTCTTATAAGGACTGGTAACTTGGTATAGGGTGCTACGGTACATAGGCCTGAGTGCAGTACAGTCTGCTGTTCTGTAAGGACTGCTATCGGTCCACAATACATAGGGTTGCCGTGCACTACTGCTGACCGCTGCCCTATACTGCAGCAGTCCTTCAGCGGTATAGGGACTGACGCACAGTCTGCTAAACACTAATACACAACCTGCTTGGTCCACAAAAGTTCTTATAAGGACTGGTAACTTGGTATAGGGTGCTACGGTACATAGGCCTGAGTGCGTTACAGTCTGCTGTTCTGTAAGGACCGCTATCGGTCCACAATACATAGGGTTGCCGTGCACTACTGCTGACCGCTGCCCTATACTGCAGCAGTCCTTCATTGGTATAGGGACTGACGTACAGTCTGCTAATCACTAACACACAACCTGCTTGGTCCACAAAAGTTCTTATAAGGACTGGTAACTTGGTATAGGGTGCTACGGTACATAGGCCTGAGTGCGTTACAGTCTGCTGTTCTGTAAGGACCGCTATCGGTCCACAATACATAGGGTTGCCGTGCACTACTGCTGACCGCTGCCCTATACTGCAGCAGTCCTTCATTGGTATAGGGACTGACGTACAGTCTGCTAATCACTAACACACAACCTGCTTGGTCCACAAAAGTTCTTATAAGGACTGGTAACTTGGTATAGGGTGCTACGGTACATAGGCCTGAGTGCGTTACAGTCTGCTGTTCTGTAAGGACCGCTATCGGTCCACAATACATAGGGTTGCCGTGCACTACTGCTGACCGCTGCCCTATACTGCAGCAGTCCTTCATTGGTATAGGGACTGACGTACAGTCTGCTAATCACTAACACACAACCTGCTTGGTCCACAAAAGTTCTTATAAGGACTGGTAACTTGGTATAGGGTGCTACGGTACATAGGCCTGAGTGCAGTACAGTCTGCTGTTCTGTAAGGACCGCTATCGGTCCACAATACATAGGGTTGCCGTGCACTACTGCTGACCGCTGCCCTATACTGCAGCAGTCCTTCATTGGTATAGGGACTGACGTACAGTCTGCTAATCACTAACACACAACCTGCTTGGTCCACAAAAGTTCTTATAAGGACTGGTAACTTGGTATAGGGTGCTACGGTACATAGGCCTGAGTGCAGTACAGTCTGCTGTTCTGTAAGGACCGCTATCGGTCCACAATACATAGGGTTGCCGTGCACTACTGCTGACCGCTGCCCTATACTGCAGCAGTCCTTCATTGGTATAGGGACTGACGTACAGTCTGCTAATCACTAACACACAACCTGCTTGGTCCACAAAAGTTCTTATAAGGACTGGTAACTTGGTATAGGGTGCTACGGTACATAGGCCTGAGTGCGTTACAGTCTGCTGTTCTGTAAGGACCGCTATCGGTCCACAATACATAGGGTTGCCGTGCACTACTGCTGACCGCTGCCCTATACTGCAGCAGTCCTTCATTGGTATAGGGACTGACGTACAGTCTGCTAATCACTAACACACAACCTGCTTGGTCCACAAAAGTTCTTATAAGGACTGGTAACTTGGTATAGGGTGCTACGGTACATAGGCCTGAGTGCAGTACAGTCTGCTGTTCTGTAAGGACCGCTATCGGTCCACAATACATAGGGTTGACGTGCACTACTGCTGACCGCTGCCCTATACTGCAGCAGTCCTTCATTGGTATAGGGACTGACGTACAGTCTGCTAATCACTAACACACAACCTGCTTGGTCCACAAAAGTTCTTATAAGGACTGGTAACTTGGTATAGGGTGCTACGGTACATAGGCCTGAGTGCAGTACAGTCTGCTGTTCTGTAAGGACCGCTATCGGTCCACAATACATAGGGTTGCCGTGCACTACTGCTGACCGCTGCCCTATACTGCAGCAGTCCTTCATTGGTATAGGGACTGACGTACAGTCTGCTAATCACTAACACACAACCTGCTTGGTCCACAAAAGTTCTTATAAGGACTGGTAACTTGGTATAGGGTGCTACGGTACATAGGCCTGAGTGCGTTACAGTCTGCTGTTCTGTAAGGACCGCTATCGGTCCACAATACATAGGGTTGCCGTGCACTACTGCTGACCGCTGCCCTATACTGCAGCAGTCCTTCATTGGTATAGGGACTGACGTACAGTCTGCTAATCACTAACACACAACCTGCTTGGTCCACAAAAGTTCTTATAAGGACTGGTAACTTGGTATAGGGTGCTACGGTACATAGGCCTGAGTGCAGTACAGTCTGCTGTTCTGTAAGGACCGCTATCGGTCCACAATACATAGGGTTGACGTGCACTACTGCTGACCGCTGCCCTATACTGCAGCAGTCCTTCATTGGTATAGGGACTGACGTACAGTCTGCTAATCACTAACACACAACCTGCTTGGTCCACAAAAGTTCTTATAAGGACTGGTAACTTGGTATAGGGTGCTACGGTACATAGGCCTGAGTGCAGTACAGTCTGCTGTTCTGTAAGGACCGCTATCGGTCCACAATACATAGGGTTGACGTGCACTACTGCTGACCGCTGCCCTATACTGCAGCAGTCCTTCAGCGGTATAGGGACTAAGAGTTTTGTCACAGGGTGATTTAAAAAATGACAGGCAGAGGAAGAGGCAGGCCCTTCCGCAGGGGTGGTAGGGGTAGGGCAGGAGCAACAGCCTTGAGCCAAAGTGGGAAGTTGCAGAAGGTGCGTTCAATTACTTTAAAGGACGCACCAGACTTGGTTGAGTGGCTCACTCAGCCTTATTCTTCTGCACCCTCCTCATCCTCTCGATCTGCACCCTCTTCTTCACTCTCTGCTATGTGCACCCCCAAAGACACTACCACCAACAACACCACCACCACCACATACCTTCCGCTTGAGTGCAAATGGGGGCCTTCATGCTCCAGTGTTTTAATAGGGACCCCCGTATAAAAAGCATGAGGGTCAAGGACCAGTACTGGGTGGCAACGTACTTAGATCCCCGGTACAAACACAAAATGGCGGAAATGTTACCGCCGTCGCAGAGGGCTGTCAGAATGCAGCACTTCCAGGCCTTGCTTCGAGAAATGCTGCATTCTGCTTTTGCGTGCGCTGGCAGAGGAGCAATTCCCACTCCCAGAGAAGGATTTGCGGGTACCAATCCAACAGCGCCTGCAAGAAGAGGCCGGTTTGAAGATGTGTTGGTGACTTCGGATATGAGGTCATTCTTTCAGCCGACCCATCGACAGGTGTCATCCGGATCCAGCATCAGGGAACGCCTAGACCGTCAGGTGTCCGACTACATTGGGTTAACGGCCGATGTGGACGCTCTGAGGAGTGATGAACCCCTAGACTACTGGGTGGGCAGGCTTGACCTCTGGCCAGAGCTTGCCCAATTTGCAATCGAACTGTTGGCTTGCCCCTCATCCAGTGTCCTGTCCGAAAGGACGTTCAGCGCAGCAGGGGGGATTGTGACCGATAAGCGTACTCGCCTAGCTCACGACAGTGTTAACTACCTCACATTTCTAAAAATGAATGAGGCATGGATCTCGGAGGAATTCAACACATGTGATCAGTAGACCATGTATATGTCTATAAACAATTTTTGGAATCAAGCACACAGACCTTCTTAATTCATTTGGCTCACTTCCCTGACCCAAAAAAGCACACCGTACTATATGCCCCTACCCTCCTCTTTGAAGAGGTTGAGCGGTGTCATATTTCTACTGGGGCTGCTTATTATGAGGGGTTCCCACCATCCCTGTGCTGTGCTGACTTCCTCCTGGGTGTTCTTATTATGAGGGGCTCCCACCATCCCTGTGCTGTGCTGACTTCCTCCTGGGGGTTCTTATTATGAGGGGCTCCCACCATCCCTGTGCTGTGCTGACTTCCTCCTGGGGGTTCTTATTATGAGGGGATCACACCATCCCTGTGCTGTGCTGACTTCCTCCTGGGGCTGCTTACGGTGCTGCTGTCAGCGCTGTATGTCACGGAGCTGCTGTCAGCGCTGTATGTCACGGAGCTGCTGTCAGCGCTGTATGTCACGGAGCTGCTGTCAGCGCTGTATGTCACGGAGCTGCTGTCAGCGCTGTATGTCACGGAGCTGCTGTCAGCGCTGTATGTCACGGAGCTGCTGTCAGCGCTGTATGTCACGGAGCTGCTGTCAGCGCTGTATGTCACGGAGCTGCTGTCAGCGCTGTATGTCACGGTGCTGCTGTCAGCGCTGTATGTCACGGAGCTGCTGTCAGCGCTGTATGTCACGGAGCTGCTGTCAGTGCTGTATGTCACGGAGCTGCTGTCAGCGCTGTATGTCACGGAGCTGCTGTCAGCGCTGTATGTCACGGAGCTGCTGTCAGCGCTGTATGTCACGGTGCTGCTGTCAGCGCTGTATGTCACGGAGCTGCTGTCAGCGCTGTATGTCACGGAGCTGCTGTCAGTGCTGTATGTCACGGAGCTGCTGTCAGCGCTGTATGTCACGGAGCTGCTGTCAGCGCTGTATGTCACGGAGCTGCTGTCAGCGCTGTATGTCACGGTGCTGCTGTCAGCGCTGTATGTCACGGAGCTGCTGTCAGCGCTGTATGTCACGGAGCTGCTGTCAGCGCTGTATGTCACGGAGCTGCTGTCAGCGCTGTATGTCACGGAGCTGCTGTCAGCGCTGTATGTCACGGAGCTGCTGTCAGCGCTGTATGTCACGGTGCTGATGTCAGTGCTCTGTATTACGGTGCTGCTGTCAGTGCTCTGTATCTCCTGCACCCTCTTGTTTGCCTACCCTGGTCCCTGACCTTCCCTCTCCTCCATTGCCTTCATTAGCTCCATAGTCCTGAATTGTCAGAACAATTTCCCAAATAAAAAAAAAATGCTTGTAGTTATCGATCCCAAATTCACCTCATACATGTATTATGCTATTGTCCAGGTGGTGGGACTACGTGCTACCCCCTAATAATTACCCCGTGGCCGCAAATTCGACCTAAAGGTTTGCGAAATTCGCCTCCCATTGAAGTCAATGGAGCCCGCGGCGAACGGTCGTTTTCGCGAACGTTTGTGCCCGTTCGCGTTTCGCGTTCGCGAAACGTCCCGTCGGAAGTTCGTCCATCACTAATCCCAAACACTATTATATTATAGTGGCGAGGGTTTCCCACGTTCCCTCATAGAACATATACATTAAGCTCCCTACTCATTACCCTTTTAGTCTGGGTGGTAGCACACCTAGCATTTAAATACCTGTATTTGTGGCATCTATAGACCTTGTAGGCCAACATTTCCTAAGCTAGTACTGCGCACCACTACTCTCTTGCCTTTCTTGATTCTTTGGGGTTCAGGTACCCCTTTTTTCAGTGTGTGCAGCGGTACAAAAACCATTTTTCTTCCTGATTAGGCGCAGGAATAACTCTTATATTCTTCTTGAAACTATTGATGCCCCCCGCAGAGACCACTGCCTGTGAAAGGGAATTTCACATCCTTGCCACTCTTATGCCCCGTACACACGAGCGGACTTTTCGACATCCAAACTCCGACGGACTGAGTCCGGCGGACTATCCGATCGTGTGTGGGCTGCAACGGACTTTAGCGAAGCTAAAGTCTGACGGACTTTAGAAATGAAGCATGCTTTAAATTTTCCCGACGGAACTCCGCCGGACCCGGTCCCCTTTGAAAAATCCGCTCGTGTGTGTGCTACTCCGACGGACTAAAACCGACGCTAGGGCAGCTATTGGCTACTGTCTAGGAACTTCCTACGTCGAATCCAGTCGTACGTCATCACGTTCGACTCCGTCGGAGTTTGGTGTGATGGTGTGTGGTCAAGTCCGTTCGGTCGAAAAGTCCGCCAGAACTCCGTCGGAACTCCGGCGGAACTCCTTTGGAGGTCTGTCAGACTTAATTCCTCTCGTGTGTACGGGGCATTACAGTAAAGAACCCTCCACGTAATTTAAGGTTAAACCACTGCTTAGGAGGGGGGGAGAGCACGGACGAGTGAAGCTGGGGGAGCCAATCTCCAAGACTGATATATGTTATAAGAAGAGAATTGTGAATTTTTATTCCCGCTTTTTATACTTTCAATAAGGATATACCATGTGAATAACAAATATAATAAGGGGGAAGGGAAAGGGAAAAAAATGTTTAATAAAGTTTGAATTATAAAAAAAAACACACTGCTTAGGGGTAGGGATGAGCCGAAAACCCCCCGGTTCGGTTCACACCAGAACCTGTCAACGGACCGAAAATTCATGCAAACTTTAGAACCACATTAAAGTCTATGGGACTTGAACGTTCAAAATCAAAAGTGTTAATTTTAAAGGCTAATATGCAAATTATTGTCCTAAAAAAGGTTTGGGGACCCGGCTCCTGCCCCAGGGGATATGTATCAATGCAAAAAAGTAATTAAAAACTGCTTGCGATTTTAATGTAATGTCTGTTTCCGGCAACATGGATGAAAATCATTGAGAAAAATGGCATGGGTAGCCCCCCTGCCCATTACCAGCCCCTTTAGGTTTCATATGGAATTTAAGGGGAACCCCATACTCAAATTAAAAAAAGGAAAGGCCTGGGGGCCCCCATGTGCTATATACTCAGAATAGCAGTATACAGGCGGTGCAAACAAGACAGGGACTATGTAGGTTTGTTGTGTTAAGTAGAATCTGTCTGTAATTTTGAACTGGTACATCTTTAACCAGTTGCCGACCGCCGCACGCCGATGTACGTCGGTACAATGGCACGGGCAGGCATAAGGACATACATGTACGTCCCTTGCCTCCCGCGGGTCGGGGGCCCGATCGGGCCCCCGCCCGGTGCCTGCGGCGGTCGGAATTCGTACGGGAGCGATCCCGGACGAGGGGACGGCCATTCATTCATGGCCACCCCCTCGCGATCGCTCCCGACGAATAGAAATCCCCGGTGACATCACTTCCTCTCCTGTAATGTAAACACAGGAGAGGAAGTGATGTATTCTCTCCTCCGTGTCGGTATTTTTCGTTCCGACACGGAGGAGAACGGATCAGTAAGTTGCACCAACACTCACACACACAGTAGAACATGCCAGGCACACTCACACCCCCCCTTTACCCCCCGATCACCCCCCCAATTACCCCTGCCCCCCAGTCACAGTGACACCAATGTCATTTTTTTTTTTTTTTTTTTTTTTTTTGCATTGGTGTCATTTGTGACTGTAATAACTGTTAGGGCAGTTAGAGTTAGCCCCCTTTAGTTCTAATGTACCCCCCTAACCCCCCCAATAAAGGTTTAACCCCGTGATCACCCCCCGTCGCCAGTGTCACTAAGGCTGGGTTCACATTGCAGCGGTTTATGAGAACGAATGTGATTCGCACCGCACTGCAGTGCAAATCACATCCGATCTCTGTGCGATTCGAGTTCAGCCATTCGCCGCACCCGCCGCACCCGCCACACCCGCCGCACCCGCCGCAAATTCGCACGGGACCCTTTTTTTGGCCCGCAGCAGAATCGGATCGCATGGGTGTTCACACCATGCGATCCGAGTTTGCAGATCGCACTGCGATATGCGAACTGATCTGGGGGTGTCAGTAACATTTCACTGACACTCCCAGCAGTTCGCATAGGGCAGTGTGAACTGCCGCCGGGAGGCATGCGATGCGGGAACCCGCCGCGGATTCGCGGCGTTTCCGCATCGCTCCAGTGTGAACCCAGCCTAATAAGCGATCATTTTTCTGATCGCCGTATTAGTGTCACAGGTGACGCTAGTTAGGCAGGTAGGTATTTAGGTTCGCCGCAGCTTTTTATAGCGCCAGGGACCCCCATATACTACCGCATAAAGCCCCCTGATTGCCCCCTAGTTAACCCTTTCACCAGTGATCACCATATAACTGTTACAGGTGACGCTGGTTGGTTAGTTATTTTTTTATAGTTTCAGGGCACCCGCCATTTATTACCTAATAAAGGTTTAACCCCCTGATCACCCGGCGGGTGTCATTTGTGACTAATAACTGTTAGGGCAGTTAGGGTTAGCCCCCTTTAGTTATAAGGTACCCCCTAACCCCCCAATAAAGGTTTAACCCCGTGATCACCCCCCGTCGCCAGTGTCACTAAGGCTGGGTTCACATTGCAGCGGTTTATGAGAACGGATGTGATTCGCACCGCACTGCAGTGCAAATCACATCCGATCTCTGTGCGATTCGAGTTCAGCCATTCGCCGCACCCGCCGCACCCGCCGCAAATTCGCACGGGACCCTTTTTTTGGCCCGCAGCAGAATCGGATCGCATGGGTGTTCACACCATGCGATCCGAGTTTGCAGATCGCACTGCGATATGCGAACTGATCTGGGGGTGTCAGTAACATTTCACTGACACTCCCAGCAGTTCGCATAGGGCAGTGTGAACTGCCGCCGGGAGGCATGCGATACGGGAACCCGCCGCGCATTCGTGGCGTTCCCGCATCGCCCCAGTGTGAACCCAGCCTAATAAGCGATCGTTTTTCTGATCGCTGTATTAGTGTCACAGGTGACGCTAGTTAGGCAGGTAGGTATTTAGGTTCGCTGCAGCTTTTTATAGCGCCAGGGACCCCCATATACTACCGCATAAAGCCCCCTGATTGCCCCCTAGTTAACCCTTTCACCAGTGATCACCATATAACTGTTACAGGTGACGCTGGTTGGTTAGTTATTTTTTTATAGTTTCAGGGCACCCGCCATTTATTACCTAGTCTCACTAGTGTACCCCTAAATTTAGGGGTGTCTACTTTCCAAAATGGGGTCATTTGGGGGGGGTTTGTGCCATCTTGGCATTTTATGGCCTTCAAAACTGTAACGCCCTTAGAAAGCCTGAAGGCGGTGCTTGGTTTTCGGGGCCCCGTACGCGGCTAGGCTCCCAAAAAGTCCCACATATGTGGTATCCCCATACTCAGGAGAAGCAGCAGAATTTATTTTGGGGTGTCATTTCACATATGCCCATGGCATGCGTGAGCAATATATCATTTAGTGACAACTTTGTGAAAAAAAAAAAAAAAAAAAAAAAAGTTTGTAATTTTCCCGCAACTTGTGGCAAAATATAAAATATTCCATGGACTCAACATGCCTCTCAGCAAATAGCTTGGGGTGTCTACTTTCTAAAATGGGGTCATTTGTGGGGGTTTTGTGCCATCTTGGCATTTTATGGCCTTCAAAACTGTAATAGGTAGTGAGGAGTGAAATCAAAAAATTACGCCCTTAGAAAGCCTGAAGGCGGTGCTTGGTTTTCGGGGCCCCGTACGCGGCTAGGCTCCCAAAAAGTCCCACATATGTGGTATCCCCGTACTCAGGAGAAGCAGCAGAATTTATTTTGGGGTGTCATTTCACATATGCCCATGGCATGCATGAGCAATATATCATTTAGTGACAACTTTGTTAAAAAAAAAAAAAAAAAAATAAAGTTTGTAATTTTCCCGCAACTTGTGGCAAAATATAAAATATTCCATGAACTCAACATGCCTCTCAGCAAATAGCTTGGGGTGTCTACTTTCTAAAATGGGGTCATTTGTGGGGGTTTTGTGCCATCTTGGCATTTTATGGCCTTCAAAACTGTAATAGGTAGTGAGAAGTGAACTCAAAAATTTACGCCCTTAGAAAGCCTGAAGGCGGTGCTTGGTTTTCGGGGCCCCGTACACGGCTAGGCTCCCAAAAAGTCCCACATATGTGGTATCCCCATACTCAGGAGAAGCAGCAGAATTTATTTTGGGGTGTCATTTCACATACGCCCATAGCATGTGTGAGCAATATATCATTTAGTGACAACTTTGTGTAAAAAAAAAAAAAAATTTTTTTTTTTGTCATTATTCAATCGCTTGAGGCAAAAAAATAAAATATTCAATGGGCTCAACATGCCTCTTATCAATTTCCTTAGGGGGTCTACTTTCCAAAATGGGGTCATTTGGGGGGGTTTTGTACTGCCCTGCCATTTTAGCACCTCAAGAAATGAGATAGGCAGTCGTAAACTAAAAGCTGCGTAAATTCCAGAAAACGTACCTTAGTTTGTAGATGTGACAACTTTTGCGCAAACCAATAAATATACAATTATTGACTTTTTTTTTACCAAAGACATGTGGCTGAATACATTTTGGCCTAAATGTATGACTAAAATTGAGTTTATTGGATTTTTCTAATAACAAAAAGTAGAAAATATCATTTTTTTTCAAAATTTGCGGTCTTTTTACGTTTATATCGCAAAAAATAAAAATCGCAGAGGCAATCAAATACCATCAAAAGAAAGCTCTATTTGTGGGAAGAAAAGGACGCAAATTTTGTTTGGGTACAACATTGCATGACCGCGCAATTACCAGTTAAAGCAGCGCAGTGCCAAAGTGTAAAAAGACCTCTGGTCATTTACCAGCAAAATGGTCCGGTCTGAAAGTGGTTAAAGTGTAGCTCTGGTTAAAAAAAATATTTTTAAGCTTTTTGGAAAACATAGGGAAGGGTTATCACCCCTGCATAATTTTTTTTGCCGTCCATCTTTTTCCATCCCACTTCCTGTTGTCTCCTTCCGTTTGCAAGTAGGAGACGTTTGTAAGTTAGATGTTTAAAAGTAAGCCCCCATTCATATCTATGCGAATTTGATGTGCTTTCCCCGCATCTAATTTGCATAGTAGGAGAATGTGACTGGCTCCCTATGGAGCAGGTTCACATATCTCTGGGGTGGCTGCGGAGCGCACTGCAGAAAAAATGCGTGCGTCTTTGGCTCCGTTTCAGGCATAGAATCGGCCCTGATTCGTCCCTGAAATGGGGAACAGTGGGTTATAGTGTGAACCCGGCTAAGGGCCTGACCTATATGCGCTGCAGAAATTTGGGCCTAAGGTGTTGGTGTTGCCACAACACTGTAAGCCCTCAAAGTGACTCTTGGTGGGCGCTGGAACGCCCTGCTGTGAACTATTATATCAAGAATTGTAATTACATGCTATTGTTGAATAGTGGTAGAAAAATTGGGGCTTTGTGGTTGTGGTGATGGTGGTGCTGGTGCCACAACACTGTAAGTCCTCACAGTTACTCTCGGTGGGCACTGGAACGGGCCCTGCTGTGAAATATTATATCAATAATTGTAATTACATGCACCTGTTGAACAGGGCCTGAAAAATTGGGCCTTAGGCACTGGTGCTGGTGCCATGACACTGCAACCCCTCACAGATACTCTAGTTTGAGTGCAGGAATGAGCCCTACTGCAAAGTATTGCATCAATAGTTGTAATTACATGCCCCTGTTAAACAGGGGCTGAAAAATTGGGCCTGAGCCACAGGTGGCGGCACGCAGAACCAAAAATGTTCTTCCAAGCTATCAGCAGGATCATTGTTGAGGAAGAGGATAGTAAGTCAGCATAACAGGATAGTCACTCAGCATCAGCATAGACAGTCATGAAGGGATGTGACATTTAAAAAAAAAATATTCAGTTACAACAGCTTCAAGTGCTTGGTAGCTGGTGGTGATCCAAGACTGATTCATCTTTATGAAGGTCAGTCGGATCAACTGAGCCGCTGGACAGGCGCACCCTGTGATCGGTTACAAAGCCTCTAGCAGCACTGAATGTGCGTTCCGAAAGAACGCTGGATGCAGGACAGGCCAGTAGCTCAATTGCATACTGTGCAGGCTCTGGCCAGTGATCCATCCTCAAGACCCAGTAACCCAGAGGATTTTCGGTGAGAAAGGTGTCCTGCACCATGTAAATCAGACGCTGGCGATGGTTGCTGGAACCGATCATACCTTGGGGCTGCGGACTAAAAAATTGTCTAAACGCATCGGTCAGACGGCCACCTTCTCCACCGCTCCTTCTGTGACTGACCGAAGCCTCAGCAACACGTTGTCCAGGACCAGGGGTTTGTAACCTCCCAGTCTCTGGGAACGCGTTGCATAGACCTTTCTGCAAGGCCTCCCGGAGATGTCTCATCCTCTGCTCCCTCTGCGATGGCAAGATAAGGTCCTCAACCTTACCCTTGTACCGTGGATAAAGCAGAGTTGCCAGGCAGTAATGATCCCTCTCCTTGATCCGCTAAATACGAAGATCCTTCCGCAGGATTTGCAGGATCAGGGAGGCCATGCAGTATAGGTTAGCTGAGGCATTCGGTCCGGAGTCCTTTGGGTCACTAAGGATGACATGATCTGCAGCCACCTCTTCCCAGCCAAGTACAAGTCCACGGGTTCCTTGGGACTGTAAATCATCCCTAAAATACTGCTGCTGATGCTGAGTGCCAGGCTCCACCTCCATGCTGACACAATCCTCCTCCTCCTCCTCCTCTTCCTGTGTGATCGGCAGACCAGCAGGAACACTGTCTGGATAAAGGGGGCCTTGAGAGGCAAGGAATTCCTCTTCTTCCTGCCTCTGTTCTGCTTCAAGTGCCCTGTCCATTATTCCATGCAGCGTGTGCTCCAACAGGTGGACAAGAGGTACAGTGTCACTGATGCATGCACTGTCACTGCTCACCATCCTCATGGCATCCTCAAATGGTGAGAGAACAGTGCATGCATCCCTGATCATGGCCCACTGGCGTGGGGAAAAAAACAAGTTCCCCTAACCCTGTCCTGGTGCCGTATTGGCACAGGTACTGATGCTGATTGATGGCCCTCTGCATCTGCAGCATGGCCAATGTTGAGTTCCACCTGGTAGGCATGTCACAGATTAGGCGGTTCTTGGTCAGGTTAAATTCCTTTTGGAGGTCAGCCAGCCGAGCACTATTATTGCATATATATAGCATTATTTGACCAGTGGAAATGCACACAGACTTTCCTGGCCTGCCTCAGGACATCCTTTAAGCCCGGGTACCTGCCCAAGAACCACTGCACCACCAATTTAAGGACATGAGCCACACAGGGCACATGGGTCAGTTACTCCTGTCAGAGGGCAGAGAGGAGGTTGGTGCCATTGTCATAAACCACCATTCCTGGCTTAAGCTGGCATGGCGTCAACCACCTCTCCGCCTGCCCCTGCAGAGATGACAGAATATCTGCCCCAGTGTGGCTCCTGTCCCCCAAGCACACCAGCGCAAGCACGGCATGGCATCTATTTGCCTGGATACTTGCGTAGCCCCTTGAATGCCAACGGAGGTGAGAGGTGTGTCACAACCAGTAGTAGCATTTTGGCGTGGTGGCGGAACAACCTCCAACACTACTGCACCTTGTCCTGCATCCTTCCCAGCTGCCAGAAGAGTCACCCAATGCACCGTGAAAGATAGGAAACGTAATATGCACCTTACCACTGACCGCCCTGTCCAGCGAGACATGGACATTGCCTTCCACATGCTGGTAGAGAGCCGGAATCGCCTTCTGTGAGAAAAAGTGGCATTTGGGAACCTGCCACTGAGAAACCGCACATTGCACAAACACGGAAGGGGCGGAGTCTACCAACTGAAAAGGCAGCAGTTGAAGTACTAGCAATTTAGCCAAGCTAGCATTCAACCACTGGGCATCTGGATGGCTGGGAGTGAACTTCTTTTGATGGTCCATCAGCTGGGGCTAGGAAATTTTCCTGGTACAATCGGACATTGGTGTACTGCTAGCAGATTGCCCGCAAGTACTTGGCAATGACACACCTAATTCTACACCATCATTCCTCTCAGTGCAGGTTTCAGAGAGAACTGAAGGTATAGTGGGGTTGGAGATCCCAGCTGATGAGGAGCAAGGAGAGATCCTCTTTGTTTTTTGGTGTGGGTCTTTAAGGTACGCTTACCAACGAACTGCATGGCAGGTCAACATATGTCTGGTCAAGCGTGTGGTGCCCAAGTGGCTGATGTTTTGGCCACGCAAGATACACTTGAGACATATGTTGCAAATATCAGCGGTGCGATCTGATGCACTAGTCTCAAAAAAGGCCCACACCAAACAACTTTTGGAATAACACGCTGAGGCAGCGCCCTGCACAGGCGTAGCTCTGCGGTATTATTCAGTCAGTGTGCTTTCCCTTAAGCTGGCCCCTGGAGGGCATCCTGCCTCATTGGAGTTGTGCCTCCTCCTACTCCTCTCTCCTATCAGGCACCCCCGTGGAGTCAGTGACCTCATCACTGGAACAAACCTGGTACTATGCTGCAACTGGTAGAACATAACTGCCAGATTGATGTCCTTCTTGGGCATCCCCTTTCTCTGGGCTCATGCTACTGCCTTCCTCTAGCTGGGTATCATCATCAGAGCTTTTAAAATGCTGGACATCCTCCTGGAGCATGTACCCAACACTGTGCTCAAACAGTTCGGGGGACTCCTCAGGAGGACATAGTGGGTCTAGGGAAGGAGTGACTGATGCCATTGAGATGAGGGAAGAGGCCGCTTTGGCAGCTGCTTTGCCATAACCCTGAGCCTAGGTGAGAGAGGATGAGGAGGATGAGGAGAACTTGGTCATCCACTCTACCAAGTCTTCGGCATGTTGCGGCTCAACACATCCAGCTGACAAAAATAAGGACAAGCGTGTCCCATGGCCACGTGCTGATGAGGATGCACCGTGTCCAGGACCAGCACTGTTGCCTCTAGACACAGAGCCTGTTTGCCCTCTTTTATTGGCTCGTGACTGTCTTCCTCTCCTTGTTGGCCTTCCAGACATACTAATGGCCTGCAGGGATATGAGAACGCCAGCAATTGGGGTAGCTTTAGGTGCACACTGAGCAAATGACACAGTACACTGACTGTAATAACTGCAGCTGCCTGCCTGTGGTATAGGATCTAAAAAACACCAGCAAATGGGGTAGCTTTAGGTGCACACTGTGCAGATGACACAATACACCAACTGTAATTACTGGAGCTGCCTGTGGTATAGGATCAGAAGAACACCAGCAATTTGGATAGCTTTAGGTGTACACTGGTCAGGTGGCACAATACACCGACTGTAACTGCTGCAGCTGCCTGTCGTATAGGACAAGAACAACACCAGCAATTGTGGTAGCTTCAGGTGTACACTGTGCAGGTGGCACAATACACCGACTGTAACTGCTGGAGCTGCCTGCAGTATAGGATCAGCAGAACATCAGCAATTGGGGTAGCTTTAGGTGTACACTGGTCAGGTGGCACAATACACTGACTGTAATTGCTGCAGCTGCCTATGGTATCGGACAAGAAAAACACCAGCAATTTGGGTAGCTTTAGGTGTACACTGGTCAGGTGGCACAATACACCGACTGTAACTGCTGCAGCTGCCTGTGGTATAGGACAAGAACAACACTAACAAGTGTGGTAGCTTCAGGTGTACACTGTGCAGGTGGCACAATACACCGACTGTAACTGCTGGAGCTGCCTGCAGTATAGGATCAGCAGAACACCAGCAATTGGGGTAGATTTAGGTGCACACTGTGCAGATGACCCAGTACACAGACTGTAATTACTGCAGCTGCCTGCCTGTGTTATAGGTTCTGAAGAACACCAGCAATTGGGGTAGCTTTAGGTGTACACTGGTCAGGTGGCACAAAACACCAACTGTAATTGCTGCAGCTGCCTATGGTATAGGACAAGAACACCACCAGCAATTGGGGTAGCTACAGGTGTACCCTGTGTAGGTGGCACAATACACTGACTGTAACTGCTGCAGCTGCCTGTGGTATAGGACCAGAACAACCCCAGCAATTGGGGTAACTTCAGGTGCACACTGTGCAGGGGGCACAATACCCCGATTGTAATTGCAATAGCTTCCGAGGAAATAAGCACACTGTCTCTCCATTTATCTCTATGAGCCGCAACACACTACGCAATGCCGCAGCGCAAGCAGCTTTATATAGTGTGGGACGTGTACTAAACCCCCTGAGACCTAATTGGATGCCTGTGGCCAATTATGGCTCTCTTCGCTGATGGCACTGTGATTGGCCAAGCATGCGGGTCATAGTGCATGCTTGGACACTCATCAGCCAGCAATGCACTGCAATGACGCAGTGTATTATGGGCCATGAGCGCCACTTGAATTTGTCACGAACGGCCTATAATGTTCTGGTTTTGCCGAATGGGCAAACCGCCGGTGCTCGAGTCGAACATGGGTTCGACTCAAACACTCAGCTCATCCCTAGCCTTCATACACGTATCGATCTATCATGATCAATCATTTTACAATACAGATCGAAAAGTGTATCTAATTACTTAAATAGACAGATTCACACCTTGCTTCATATACAGACAGTCTTCTGCAGACAATTCCGTATCTATATCCCTTTTCCCCACTAATTACATTTTGTCTCAGAAAAGAGAGCGAAAGTGAGTTATATCGCAGATGAAGGGGCTATTCATACAGACACAGATACATATATACGCGGCAAAAAGATCCGTAGATATCAGTCTAGGTGACCGGTGACAGATTGTCACTACAGGAAGGATTGTAATGACATATCAATATTTAACCCCTTAGGGGTCATTGAATCTAAAAAAAATATCCATTTAGCTTCTTTCTGCAATAACACTCTATCCCAGTCCCCTTTTCTATATGACATTTCAAGTTCATGAATAATCATACATTTTAAACCTGTCGGCTTAGCCGCATGATAGTCTCTAAAGTGGATTGCTACTGGTAATTTATCATCTTTCGTGACTCTACTAGAGATATGTTCACCCAGTCTTTTATGAAACTCCCTAATTGTCTTGCCCACGTAAACCTTACCGCATGGACAGATAATTTGATATATGACATCGTTCGTGGAGCAATTCACAAATGGCTTTATCCTATATGTCTTTTTGCTGTTAGAGTCTGTAAAAGTGCTTGTTCTCATAACAAATTTGCATATGGAAAAATGTCCACATGGGTACATACCCTCTACGTGTGGTGCAAAAGGTAAGGGTTATTTGCGACTAATTATTTTTGCTATGGACCAAGGCATCACCGAAAGTGGGTGCACGTTTAGCTATCATACTAGGGCGAGGTCCCAGAATTTGTTTGAGTCTTTTATCCAGCATGAGCAAATGCCAATGTTTACCCAGTATGTTTATCAAATAGTCTCAGTGGGTGCAATAGGTAGTTACTACTCCTATTTTATCTGGGCTATTTTTATTCTGCCTCTGCTCATCCTGTTCAAGAACCAAAACAATTTCTCTTAGTTTCCTTTGAGCTTTTTGTCTCGCCTGTCTAATAATGGATATAGGGTATCCCCTACTTCGAGTTAATTAACTTTCTTTCTGGAGGTCCATAAATTTTGAACAGTTCCGGTGCATCCACAGGAATTGTCCCACAGGGATTCCCCTAATTAATTGCCAGGGATGATGACTCGTGGCGTGGAGGAGAGTGTTCCCCGCAGTGGGTTTTCTGAAGGTACTGGTCACAATTTTATAGTCTTCTTTCAGAATCATCAGATCCAGAAACTCAATTTGATCCTTGTCCATCTTGTAAGTGACAAAGATATTTCTCTTATTTTTATTGAGTTATCCTATGAATGACTGACATTGTGCAGCAGTACTCCTCCACACCACCAGGACGTCATAAATGAAACGTACCCAAAGGGCTACGTATTCCTGGAAAGCCATGACTGTACACTTCCTTTCTTTCCCACCATCCTAAATGTAAACATGCATAGGTTGGGGCGCAGGACGCCCCCATGGCAACGCGCCGTTTTTGTCTATAGTATTTGTTATCAAAAATGAAATAGTTGTTATTCAGAACTAGGGATGAGCTGAATGTTCACACCAAATGAGAGTGGAGCTCATGACCCATAATTCACTGTGGCATCGCACTGCATTGCTGGTAGATGATTGGTCAAGCATGCACTATAAACCGCATGCTTGGCCAATCACAGCGCCATCAGCAAAGAGAGCCATAATTGGCCACAGGCAGGATGCCTGTGGACAATTAGGGCTGAGGGGGTTTAGTAGACGCCCCACACTATATAAGGCCGCCTGCGTGGCGGCCTTGCGTAGTGTGTTGCGTCGCTAACAGAGAGAGAGATAGACGGAGAGATAGTGTCTGAATTTCCTTTTAAGCTACTGCAATTACAGTCGGTGTATTGTGCCACCTGCACAGTGTACACCAAAGCTACCCCAATTGCTGGTGTTCTTCTGATCCTATACCACAGGCAGCTGCTGCAGCAGTTACAGTCAGTGCATTGTGCCACCTGCACAGTGTACACCTGAAGCTACCCCAATTGCTGGTGTTGTTCTGGTCCTATACCACAGGCAGCTGTAGCAGTTACAGTCGGTGTATTGTGCCACCTGCAAAGTGTACACCTGAAGCTACCCCAATTGCTGGTGTTCTTCTGGTCCTATACCACCGGCAGCAATAGCAGTTACAGTTGGTGTATTGTGCCACCTGCAAAGTGTACACCTAAAGCTACCCCAATTGGTGGTGTTCTTCTGGTCCTGTACCACAGGCAGCTGTAGCAGTTACAGTCGATGTATTGTGCCACCCACACAGTGTACGCCTAAAGCTACCCCAATTGCTGGTGTTCTGCTGATTCTATCCGCAGGCAGCTGTGACAATTACAGTCGGTGTACTGTGTCATCTGCACAGTTTGCACCTAAAGCTACTGCATTTTCTGATGTTCTTCTGGTCCTATACCACAGGCAGCTGTAGCAGTTACAGTCGGTGTATTGTGCCACCTGTACCGTGTCCACCTGAAGCTATCCCAATTGCTGGTGTTCTGCTGGTACTATACCACAGGCAGCTGTAGCAATTGCAGTCGGTGTATTTTGCCACCTGCACAGTGTGCGCCTAAAGCTACCCCAATTGCTTATGTTCTGCTGATTTTATCCACAGGAAGCTGTAGCAATTACAGTCGGTGTACAGTTTCATCTGCACAGTTTGCACCTAAAGCTACCCAAATTTCTGGTGTTCAGCTGATCCTATACCGCAGGCAGCTCCAGTAATCAGAGTTGGTGTATTGTGCCACCTGCATAGTGTACGCCTAAAGCTACCCCAATTGCTGATGTTCTGCTGATTCTATACCGCAGGCAGCTGCAGTAATTACAGTCGGTGTACTGTGTCATCTGCTCAGTGTGCCCCTAAAGCTACCCCAATTGCTGGTGTTCTCATAGCAATAATACTACAGGCAGTTGATTCTGCTAGCTGCAGTATAATCAATATATACGTCCCAGCTTTGTGCAGCTACATCTCCCTGCAGGCCATTAGTATGTCTGTAAGGCCAACAAGGAGAGGCAGACAGTCCCGAGCCAATAAAAGAGGGCAAGCAGGCTCTGTGTCTAGAGGCAACAGTGCTGGTCATGGACGCGGTGCATCCTCATCAGCACGTGGCCATGGGACAAGCTTGTCCTTATTTTTGTCAGCTGGATGTGTTGAGCCACAACATTCTGAAGACTTGGTAGAGTGGATGACCAAGCCCTCCTCATTCTCCTCATCCTCTCTCACCTAGGCTCAGGGTACTGGCAAAACAGCTGCCTACGCGACCTCTTCCCTCGTCTCAATGGCATCAGTCGCTCCTTCCCTAGCCCCACCATGTCCTCCTCTTGAGGAGTCCCCTAAACTGTTTAAGCACAGTGTTGGGTACATGCTCCAGGAGGATGCCCAGCGTTTTGAAGGCTCTGATGATGATACCCAGCTAGAGGAAGGCAGTGACGTTAGCCCAGAGAGAGGGGATGCCCAAGAAGGACAGCAATCTGGGAGTCATGTTCCACCAGCTGCAGCATACTGCCAGGTTTGCTCCAGTGATGACGACGGAGGGGATGATGAGGTCACTGACTCCACGTGGGTGCCTGATAGGAGAGAGGAGGAGGAGGCACATCTCCAAAGAGGCAGGATGCCCTCCGGGGGCCAGCTTAAGGGCAGCACACTGACTGAATCACACCACAGAGCTCTGCCTGTGCAGGGTGCTGCCTCTGTGCGTTATTCCAAAAGTTCTTTGGTGTGGGCCTTTTTTGAGACGAGTGCATCAGATCGCACTGCTGCTATTTGCAACATATGTCTCAAGGGTATCTCGCATGGCCACAACATCAGCCATTCAGGCACCACATGCTTGATGAGATATATGTCGACCTGCCATGCAGTTCATTGGCAAGCGTACCTAAAAGACACACACCAAAGAACAAAACGGACTCCTCCTTGCTTCTCATCAGCTGGGATCTCCAACCCCACTATACCTTCAGTCCTCTCTGAAACCTGCACTGAGAGGAATGATGGTGTAGAATTAGGTGTGTCACAGCCAAGTACTTGCGGGCAATCTGCTAGCGGTACACCGACATCCGATTGTACCAGGCAAATTTCCCTGCCCCAGCTGCTGGACCGTCGAAAGAAGTTTACTCCCAGCCATCCAGATGCCCACCAGTTGAATGCTAGCTTGGCTAAATTGCTAGCACTTCAACTTTTGCCTTTTCAGTTGGTAGACTCGGCCCCCTTCCGTGAGTTTGTACAGTGTGCGGTTCCTCAGTGGCAGGTTCCCAAACGCCACTTTTTCCACTTTTGTGGAAGGCAATGTCCATGCCTCGCTGGACAGGGTGGTGAGCGGTAAGGTGCATATTACCGCTGACTCATGGTCCAGCAGGCATGGACAGGGATGTTACCTATCTTTCACGGCGCATTGGGTGACTCTTCTGGCAGTTGGGAAGGATGCAGGACAAGGTGCAGTAGTGTTGGAGGTTGTTCCACCACCACGCCTCCAAAATGCTATTACTGGTGATTGTGACACACCTCTCTCCTCCAGCCCCTCCTATTCTTCTTCCTCCATGGCCTCTTCCTGTGCTTTGTCCTCGGAACCAGCGGTGCTCCGTAGGCGTTCAAGGGGCTACACAAGTATCCAGGCAAAAAGATGCCATGCTGTGCTTGCGCTGGTGTGCTTGGGGGACAGGAGCCACACTGGGGCAGATATTCTGTCAGCTCTGCAGGAGCAGGCTGAGAGGTGGATGACGCCATGCCAGCTTAAGCCAGGAATGGTGGTTTTACGACAATGGCACCAACCTCCTCTCTGCCCTCCGACAGGGGTAATTGACCCATGTGCCCCATGTGGCTCACGTCCTTAACTTGGTGGTGCAGCAGTTCTTGGGCAGGTACCCGGGCTTACAGGATGTCCTGAGGCAGGCCATGAAAGTCTGTGTCATATAATGCCAGTACTCGACTGGCTGACCTCCAAAAGGAATTTAACCTGACCAAGAACCGCCTAATCTGTGACATGCCCACCAGGTGGAACTCAACATTGGCCATGCTGCAGCGGCTGCCCACGCAGCAGAGGGCCATCAATCAGCATCAGTACCTGTGCTACTACGGCACGAGGACAGGGTCAGGGGAACTTGTTGTTTTTTTTCCCCACGCCAGTGGGCCATGATCAGGGATGCATGCACTGTCCTGTCACCATTTGAGGATGCCACGAGGATGGTAAGCAGTGACAGTGCATGCATCAGTGACACTGTACCTCTTGTCCACCTGTTGGAGCATACGCATAGGAAGAGCATAGGAAGAGGAGGACTTCCTTGCCTCTCAAGGCCCCCTTTATCCAGACAGTGTTCCTGCTGGTCCGCCGATCACACAGGAAGAGTAGGAGGAGGATTGTGTCAGCATGGAGGTGGAGCCTGGCACTCAGCATAAGCAACAGTCTTTTAGGGATGATTTACAGTCCCAAGAAACCCGTGGACTTGTATATGGCTGGGAGGAGGTGGCTGCGGATCATGTCGTCCTTAGTGACCCAGAGGACTCCGGACTGAATGCCTTAGCTAACCTATACTGCATGGCCTCCCTGATCCTGCAAAGCCTGCGGAAGGATCCTCTTATTCAGCGGACCAAGGAGAGGGATCATTACTGGCTGGCAACTCTCCTTGATCCACGGTACAAGGGTAAGGTTGCGGACTTTATCTTGCCATCTCAGAAGGAGCAGAGGATGAGACATCTGAGGCTTCGGTCAGTCACAGAAGGAGCGGTGGAGAAGGTGGCCGTCTGACCGATACGCTCAGACAATTTTTTAGTCCGCAGCCCCAAGCTATGATCAGTTCCAGCAACCATCGCCAGCATCTGATTTACATGTGCAGGAATACCTAGGGGCAAGATCAGACTTGGACACCTTTCCCGCTGAAAATCGTCTGGGTTACTGGGTCTTGAGGATGGATCGCTGGCCAGAGCTTGCACAGTATGCAATTGAGCTATTGGCCTGTCCCGCATCCAGTGTTCTTTCAGAGGCTTTGTAACCGATCATAGGATGTGCCTGTCCACCAACTCGGTTGATTGGCTGACCTTCATAAAGATGAATCAGTCTTGGATCACCACCAGCTACCAAGCACCTGAAGTTGATGTAACCAAATAATTTTTTTTTAACCAGTTGCCGACCGCCGCACGCCGATGTACGTCGGTACAATGGCACGGGCAGGCATAAGGACATACATGTACGTCCCTTGCCTCCCGCGGGTCGGGGGCCCGATCGCGGTCGGTATTCGTTCGGGAGCGATCCCGGACGAGGGGACGGCCATTCATTCATGGCCACCCCCTCGCGATCGCTCCCGACGAATAGAAATCCCCGGTGACATCACTTCCTCTCCTGTAATGTAAACACAGGAGAGGAAGTGATGTATTCTCTCCTCCGTGTCGGTATTTTTCGTTCCGACACGGAGGAGAGCGGATCAGTAAGTTGCACCAACACTCTACACACACAGTAGAACATGCCAGGCACACTCACACCCCCCCTTTACCCCCCGATCACCCCCCCAATTACCCCTGCCCCCCAGTCACAGTGACACCAATGTCATTTTTTTTTTTTTTGCATTGGTGTCATTTGTGACTGTAATAACTGTTAGGGCAGTTAGAGTTAGCCCCCTTTAGTTCTAATGTACCCCCCTAACCCCCCCAATAAAGGTTTAACCCCGTGATCACCCCCCGTCGCCAGTGTCACTAAGGCTGGGTTCACATTGCAGCGGTTTATGAGAACGAATGTGATTCGCACCGCACTGCAGTGCAAATCACATCCGATCTCTGTGCGATTCGAGTTCAGCCATTCGCCGCACCCGCCGCACCCGCCACACCCGCCGCACCCGCCGCAAATTCGCACGGGACCCTTTTTTTGGCCCGCAGCAGAATCGGATCGCATGGGTGTTCACACCATGCGATCCGAGTTTGCAGATCGCACTGCGATATGCGAACTGATCTGGGGGTGTCAGTAACATTTCACTGACACTCCCAGCAGTTCGCATAGGGCAGTGTGAACTGCCGCCGGGAGGCATGCGATGCGGGAACCCGCCGCGGATTCGCGGCGTTTCCGCATCGCTCCAGTGTGAACCCAGCCTAATAAGCGATCATTTTTCTGATCGCTGTATTAGTGTCACAGGTGACGCTAGTTAGGCAGGTAGGTATTTAGGTTCGCCGCAGCTTTTTATAGCGCCAGGGACCCCCATATACTACCGCATAAAGCCCCCTGATTGCCCCCTAGTTAACCCTTTCACCAGTGATCACCATATAACTGTTACAGGTGACGCTGGTTGGTTAGTTATTTTTTTATAGTTTCAGGGCACCCGCCATTTATTACCTAATAAAGGTTTAACCCCCTGATCACCCGGCGGGTGTCATTTGTGACTAATAACTGTTAGGGCAGTTAGGGTTAGCCCCCTTTAGTTCTAAGGTACCCCCCTAACCCCCCCAATAAAGGTTTAACCCCGTGATCACCCCCCGTCGCCAGTGTCACTAAGGCTGGGTTCACATTGCAGCGGTTTATGAGAACGGATGTGATTCGCACCGCACTGCAGTGCAAATCACATCCGATCTCTGTGCGATTCGAGTTCAGCCATTCGCCGCACCCGCCGCACCCGCCGCAAATTCGCACGGGACCCTTTTTTTGGCCCGCAGCAGAATCGGATCGCATGGGTGTTCACACCATGCGATCCGAGTTTGCAGATCGCACTGCGATATGCGAACTGATCTGGGGGTGTCAGTAACATTTCACTGACACTCCCAGCAGTTCGCATAGGGCAGTGTGAACTGCCGCCGGGAGGCATGCGATGCGGGAACCCGCCGCGCATTCGTGGTGTTCCCGCATCGCTCCAGTGTGAACCCAGCCTAATAAGCGATCGTTTTTCTGATCGCTGTATTAGTGTCACAGGTGACGCTAGTTAGGCAGGTAGGTATTTAGGTTCGCTGCAGCTTTTTATAGCGCCAGGGACCCCCATATACTACCGCATAAAGCCCCCTAATTGCCCCCTAGTTAACCCTTTCACCAGTGATCACCATATAACTGTTACAGGTGACGCTGGTTGGTTAGTTATTTTTTTATAGTTTCAGGGCACCCGCCATTTATTACCTAGTCTCACTAGTGTACCCCTAAATTTAGGGGTGTCTACTTTCCAAAATGGGGTCATTTGGGGGGGGTTTGTGCCATCTTGGCATTTTATGGCCTTCAAAACTGTAACGCCCTTAGAAAGCCTGAAGGCGGTGCTTGGTTTTCGGGGCCCCGTACGCGGCTAGGCTCCCAAAAAGTCCCACATATGTGGTATCCCCATACTCAGGAGAAGCAGCAGAATTTATTTTGGGGTGTCATTTCACATATGCCCATGGCATGCGTGAGCAATATATCATTTAGTGACAACTTTGTGAAAAAAAAAAAAGTTTGTAATTTTCCCGCAACTTGTGGCAAAATATAAAATATTCCATGGACTCAACATGCCTCTCAGCAAATAGCTTGGGGTGTCTACTTTCTAAAATGGGGTCATTTGTGGGGGTTTTGTGCCATCTTGGCATTTTATGGCCTTCAAAACTGTAATAGGTAGTGAGAAGTGAACTCAAAAATTTACGCCCTTAGAAAGCCTGAAGGCGGTGCTTGGTTTTCGGGGCCCCGTACGCAGCTAGGCTCCCAAAAAGTCCCACATATGTGGTATCCCCGTACTCAGGAGAAGCAGCAGAATTTATTTTGGGGTGTCATTTCACATATGCCCATGGCATGCATGAGCAATATATCATTTAGTGACAACTTTGTTAAAAAAAAAAAAAAAAAAAAAAGTTTGTAATTTTCCCGCAACTTGTGGCAAAATATAAAATATTCCATGAACTCAACATGCCTCTCAGCAAATAGCTTGGGGTGTTTACTTTCTAAAATGGGGTCATTTGTGGGGGTTTTGTGCCATCTTGGCATTTTATGGCCTTCAAAACTGTAATAGGTAGTGAGAAGTGAACTCAAAAATTTACGCCCTTAGAAAGCCTGAAGGCGGTGCTTGGTTTTCGGGGCCCCGTACGCGGCTAGGCTCCCAAAAAGTCCCACATATGTGGTATCCTCATACTCAGGAGAAGCAGCAGAATTTATTTTGGGGTGTCATTTCACATACGCCCATAGCATGTGTGAGCAATATATCATTTAGTGACAACTTTGTGTAAAAAAAAAAAAAAATTTTTTTTTTTGTCATTATTCAATCGCTTGAGGCAAAAAAATAAAATATTCAATGGGCTCAACATGCCTCTTATCAATTTCCTTAGGGGGTCTACTTTCCAAAATGGGGTCATTTGGGGGGGTTTTGTACTGCCCTGCCATTTTAGCACCTCAAGAAATGAGATAGGCAGTCGTAAACTAAAAGCTGCGTAAATTCCAGAAAACGTACCTTAGTTTGTAGATGTGACAACTTTTGCGCAAACCAATAAATATACAATTATTGACTTTTTTTTTACCAAAGACATGTGGCTGAATACATTTTGGCCTAAATGTATGACTAAAATTGAGTTTATTGGATTTTTCTAATAACAAAAAGTAGAAAATATCATTTTTTTAAAAAATTTGCGGTCTTTTTACGTTTATATCGCAAAAAATAAAAATCGCAGAGGCAATCAAATACCATCAAAAGAAAGCTCTATTTGTGGGAAGAAAAGGACGCAAATTTTGTTTGGGTACAACATTGCATGACCGCGCAATTACCAGTTAAAGCAGCGCAGTGCCAAAGTGTAAAAAGACCTCTGGTCATTTACCAGCAAAATGGTCCGGTCTGAAAGTGGTTAAATGTCACATCCCTTCAAGACTGCCTATGCTGATGCTGAGTGACTATCCTGTTATGCTGATTGACTATCCTCTTCCTCCTCAGTGATCCAGCTGATAGCTTGGAAGAACATTTTTGGTTCTGGGTGAAGCCACCAGTGGCTAAGGCCCAATTTTTCAGGCCCTGTTTGACAGGGGTGTGTAATTACAATTTTTGATGCAATACTTTGCAGCAGGGCTCATTCCTGCGCTCCAACTAGAGTATCTCTGAGGGGTATATAATAGTTCACAGCAGGGCGTTCCAGCGCCCACCAAGAGTCACTTTGAGGGCTTATAGTGTTGTGGTGACACCAACACCTTAGGCCCAAATTTCTGCATATAGGGCAGGCCCCTACTTTCAAACATCCAACTTACAAATGTCTCCTACTTACAAATGGAAGGGTAAAACAGAAAGTGAGATGAAAAAAGACGGACGGCAAAAACAATTATACAGGGGTGATAACCCTTCCCTATGTTTTCCAAAAAGTTTAAAAATTTATTTTTTGACTGGAGCTACACTTTAAAAATGTACTAGTTCAAAATTACAAACAGATTCTACTTAACACAACTAACCTACACAGCCCCTGTCTTGTTTTCACTGCCTGTATACTGCTGTTCTGAGTATATAGGGCCTGGAGGCCCCAAGCCTTTCCTTATTTTAATTTGGGTACGGGGTTCCCCTTAATATCCGTACAAGACCCAAAGGGGCTAGTAATGGGCAGGGGGGCTACCCATGCCATTTTTCTCAATGATGTTCATCCATATCGCCGGAAGCAGACATTACATTAAAACCGCAAGCAGTTTTACTTTATTTCCATTAGAAATGTCATTTTGTGCAGGGACTGTTCAAAACATGGGAAACATGTGCCACTTCACAGGCATACTATAGACACCCCCAGGCACAATATTTAGAGGAATATTTCACTTTTTTTCACTTTAAGCGTAATTAAAATCAGTGCTCCCGAAAAAACATCAGTTTTCAAAACTTTTTTTTGCATTGATACATGTCCCCTGGGGCAGGAGCCGGGTCCCCAAACCCTAAGGACAATAACTTGCATATTAGACTTTAAAATTAGCAATTTTGATTTTGAACATTCGAGTCCCATAGACTTTAATGGGGTTCTAAAGTTTGTGCGAATTTTCGGTCTGTTCACAGGTTCTGGTGCGAACCGAACCGGCGGGTGTTCGGCTCATCCTCATTCAGAACTAACTCAAGTAGTTCTATCAGAAACTTGTTGTGGGGGCCTGCCAGGGGTGTCTAATGTCCAACCACTGGGATACTGCATCTATTCCTACTTCATGTGGAATAGATGAGTATAGGGATTTCACATCTATCCCTGCCAGTATACAGTCACCCGGTGTCTCCAAATTGTTCAGTTTTCACAATATGTCTGCCGAGTCCTGGACATAGGAGGACAATTCTTTAACAAGATGTTTAATTCTATCTATGTATTTACCAATTCTCTCAAGGGGACCCCCCATCCCTGATACAATGGGTCTTCCGGATAGTTTTTTCAAATGCTTGTGTACTTTTGGTGTTACATAGAAGGTTGGTATGTTGAAATTGATTGTAAGAAATAGGAATTCTTTTGGGCAAAGCAGACCAACTTCAAAAGCTTTAGTTAGATGATAGCTAATTTCCTCTACTAATAAGGGAAAGGGATTACTTGGCCACCTTTCATAACAATTACAGTCATTTAACTGTCTTTCAGGTCATAAGACAACATTTCCTCCCTTCTCACTAGGTTTTATAATGCAATTGGGTAGGGTTTTTAATTTATGAAGGGCTTTTCTTTCATCAGATGAAATATTATCTATATCTGGTTGAATTTTATCACTTTTTATGGCCTGTATATCTTCCGTGGTTGCCTCCAGGAACATCTGTAAGTATTTGTTACCAGAGAACCTAGGGAAACATTGAGAGTTGTTGGCTAGACCCGATGTAGGGGGAGCGTCTAATATTTCAGAGTCTATCCAAGTATTTCCCTCAAGATAATCAATCATTTGTGATTCATCAATATCCATCATCGTATTTACTTCATATTCATTTATTCTTGTTTCTTTCCCAAAGAACATGAGCCTGAAATTCACCTGTCTAAGGAATAGGCATATATCTTTATATATCTCAAAGGAATTGCCTTTATTACATGGTGAGAAACCCAAGCCTTTACCCAATACAGACAAATGGTGACTGTCAAGCTCATGCTCTTTGAGGTTGATAACATTTAGATTTGATCCTTTTGAAATCTTGATGTTACCCTGCTTTCCTGGGAAGTAGAGTTCCCCTTCTTGGATGATTTCTGATCCTGTGTTGTTGCTACTCTTTCGTTTTCTATTTCTTTCTATATTTGTTCCCCTGAGAGTATTGCCAATCACTTGGGATTCTTTCTCTAAAAAAGTCACAGTTTTACCCCCGTCTTGGCTGTTATTCCTACCATTCTGTTTGCAGGGTCTATTACAAGATCTACTTCTCCCTCTTTTCTTTTCCAGATCTAAGATGTTTCCTGTTTCAAAGTCCACAGTGGCTCATTGAAATTTTTTATGTTTTCTCACTTTTTGCTCCGTTTGGAACGCTTCCACTTCCTTCCTTAACTTTTCATTAAATTTCCCAAACTCATCTATCTCCTGGTATTCATCCAGTAATTTAATACTATCCTGAAGTTGTGTTTCAAGTTCCTGTAATTGTATTTTTTTCCTCCTGAACTATCAACCCCATCATACGCAAACCATGTTTAATTGACTCCTCAGTCCATATTTTTAAAAATCTATCATTGTGTAAATGGTCTGCAGGTATAATACGTTCCCTTAATCCTTGCAGTATCATTCCTGCTTCTAGGTAAGCTTCCAGTGCTATTATATTCCACTTTCTCTTTAAATGCTCAATGGTCAAATTACTATGTTTCCTTAACAATTGCCTAAATCCATTTTGCCATTTGGGGGCACTTTGCTCATCCTTGCTAAATACAGCTCTAATTTCCTGTTCCATCCCATTATCAATACAAAAAGCCATTTAAAAAAAAAAAAATATTCCCATCAAATTATACAAGTAAACAACAAACCTTTTATTATGTGCAGGGCAGCACACCAAGCATGAGAAAAATATATTGGGGGAGGGGAGTGGATTAAACCACAATCATAGAAAAAGGAAAGGACTTCACCACACTGTATATATCGCTCATCTGTCCCTATTAATCATAACAGATTACAAATGTTAATTATTCTTAGATGGTATAAAGGGGGGGGGGGGAGGGGATAGAGAGTTTAAACCTAAAATACAGGGAACACCCTGGTAAAAAATATAAGGCAGGACTCAAGCCATGAAATACCATGAGTGATGGAGAGGAGATTGATATGTGTATACTGGCTGCTAGTGTGTCTCAGATATTCTATGAAATTAATCTGACACCCGCTTTTACGGATGCGGTTGGATCGGCTGTTATATGAGAATAAATAGATATAGTTATCTGCTGAGTCCATAGTCAATACCTGGGACATAATTGTGGGTACCATATGCAGAAGCAATATTATCCCTCTCCTTCAATTAAATTTGAATAGACAGGTAAAATGATTTATATATTGTATCCTTTCCCCTGTTTTTGGGCTGATGGTGAAATACTGTTAAGAGGGCACACAGACTAGATATATGTCTGTCCACCTGAGTAAATAAAAGCAGCATTGGATTATATATATTATGTTTTCCCACTTTTTGCTCCGTTTGGAACTCTTCCACTTCCTTCCTTAACTTTTCATTAAATTTCCCAAACTCATCTATCTCCTGGTATTCATTCAGTAATTTAATACTATCCTGAAGTTGTGTTTCAAGTTCCTGTAATTGTATTTTTTCCTCCTGAACTATCAACCCCATCATATGCAACCCATGTTTAATTGACTACTCAGTCCATATTTTTAAAAATCTGTCATTGTGTAAATGGTCTGCAGGTATAATACGTTCCCTTAATCCCTGCGGTATCATTCCTGCTTCTAGGTAAGCTTCCAGTGCTATTATATTCCACTTTCTCTTTAAATGCTCAATGGTCAAATTACTATGTTTCCTTAACAATTGCCTAAATCCATTTTGCCGTTTGGGGGCACTTTGCTCGTCCTTGCTAAATACAGCTCTAATTTCCTGTTCCATCCCATTATCGATACAAAAAGCCATTTTAAAAAAAAGTGATTTCCAGTAAACAACAAACCTTTTATTATGTGCAGGGCAGCACACCAAGCATGAGAAAAATATATTGGGGGAGGGGAGTGGATTAAACCACAATCATAGAAAAAGGAAAGGACTTCAGCACACTGTATATATCGCTCATCTGTCCCTGTTAATCATGACAGATTACAAATGTTAATTATTCTTAGATGTTATAAAAGGGGGGGGGGGGGAAAGGGGATAGAGAGTTTAAACCTAAAATACAGGGAACACCCTGGTAAAAAATATAAGGCAGGACTCAAGCCATAAAATACTATGAGTGATGGAGAGGAGATTGATATGTGTATACTGGCTGCTAGTGTGTCTCAGATATTCTATGAAATTAATCTGACACCCGCTTTTACGGATGCGGTTGGATCGGCTGTTATATGAGAATAAATAGATATAGTTATCTGTCTGAAGTAACTGATCAATTCAATCAATTATTATTATTATCAGTTATGTATTACTTTGTCTAGTCCCTATAGTTTAGCTATCAATCTATACGCCAAGCACATGCTATCGTTAATATCACCAGCTACCACCATTGGCTATGAAATCAATACACGGTCTAAGATCAATGAAATCTCATTTATTTCCCAAGGAAATAAGAAAGCTTACATAAGGTATCAATAAAGGTTACAAGACTATATAGCATACAATCAGAATACAATAGAAGCAATACTTATCAGACCTTCGCAGCTAAGCCTCATGATGGAAGTGAGAGACCGAGCCCATTGTTGCAACCCTTTTTGTTAAACATACCTCAGCCATACCACACCCCATAGCCCACCCTACTTTTCCCGTGGACCAATCAGCGTCTCTGGGGCGTTTCCTCCCCCAGGCTAATCACCTCGCACAGTCCTGCCATACTTGGCCTCTGGGGGGCAGTGTCTGCCCATGAATTGCAACTGCTCCGACTGGGTTCCCATCTTGTGGTTCGATCTCGGACGCCCCTCCCGCTCACTAACTATCTTCTTTGTTCTTGCAGACAGGCCGGCACCATATTGTCTTTGAAGTTCAGTACATTCCAGGTGGGCTGAATAGAACTCATTCTGCTATTCAGATTGTGTCTTGGTGTCACATTCCTTCCTTTTAAACATGTGGGACTGCATGGTATCAATATGGCTGAGTTCGGCTGTACAAACAGCTGTGTAGATGTATAATATTAATTCCTGTTTGATTCCAACACTGTCCATATTCAATACCTGGGAGATAATTGTGGGTACCATATGCAGAAGCAATATTATCCCTCTCCTTCAATTAAATTTGAATAGACAGGTAAAATGATTTATATATTGTATCCTTTCCCCTGTTTTTGGGCTGATGGTGAAATACTGTTAAGAGGGCACACAGACTAGATATATCTCTGTCCACCTGAGTAAATAAAAGCAGCATTGGATTATATATAAAAAAAAAATTGGAAAAACTTCACGATCGATTGAGATATGATCAGCATATGTATGCTGAACACTGATACCTCTTCGATATGGGATGGGATTGTTTGTAATTTTGAATATATGGGCAATGATGTACGTATAGCCACACATGCGAAGATGCTGTATGATTTGCTCAGATTGAAGAAACAGGTATTAAAATGCTATGATCACTAGCTCTATTTTTATACTTGACTTGCTTGCCGAGTATTACTCCTTATTGATTGATGTGATTTATATCTACTAAAATAGTAGGATTTAACCCCCAATTGAAGATAGAATGGCATCCTGGGGAAATGGCAGATTAACCCATTCAATGTGAGCAGACAACCTTTTGTTTTTTATGGCTCACAATATATGTTAACGTTATCCATCTTGGTTAGATATATATCCTTCTATGTATGTGGAAGATCTTTTTGAACTTTGATGTACATATGTGTAGGGCAGCACACGATGATGGGAATGTTTTTTAAAAAGTTTAGCACTTTGATCATCACAGCACTATTGGTTTTTAACAGGTGGGTAGTATCTGTTTTTAATTTCGCATAATTAGAGGTGGTTTATGGCCCGTGATTTAAAACAGGTGACGACTGACAAATCCCTAAGCTCTGACAAAGTTCCAATACTCAAGGAATGAAACGTAAGCTTTTAGCTTTTATGCTGGGACAGGCACCCCCGTTTTCTTTGATTCACCTCCTCACCTCCACCTCCAATACCATTTAAATTGGCTTGAGAAACTGCACTGAAAACTTGATGATTTATCTGAAATGGACAACACAAACGATCATGTAAGAGGACTTATATGATTACCAACTGAGAAACAGACACTGAGGCTGTGAAGCTACCTGTGGGGAGCCCCTACTACAATCATAGATTGATAAATCGGCAACTGGAGATCTATGGTTACCATACATAGATGGACAATCTGAAACTCACCCCGTATTGGAGAAAAATCTGTGGGATCAACATTCAGTAAGTAACCAAGAGAAATTTTCTTCATTATTGCTTAAAGGATATACCTGCAGCTGTAGGAACCTTTGCATACGGTTACTAGGATGATATCAGTGAGATTGTTTCCATCAGTACAATACACCTGATGAGTACAGTAACGAAGGTCCCGTTGATTTATCAAACTCACCCAGTGTCTGAATTAATTTACCCAGTCATATGTGATTACCAGAAATAAACAATGGACAATTACACTCCCCCTTTTTTTCTGGAATATTGGAGGACTAGTAGAAGAACATTTAATATTTAATTTACATAATACCATTTTTTTCTTTTTCCTTACATTTTGTTTCCCATTTTGCAGTTGGGAATATTTATTATTAAATTATAATAAGTGCAAACCCAATTGGATTCTTTCTAGGATCTCCCAATCCCTCTAATATGGCTCTCATATCTTGGGGACTAAAAGGTGCATGCCATTTAATTTGAGCCTTACTGTCAACAGCATTACCTTCAAAAACGAATTGGGTTCTGACAGGATAAACTGCAACAGATTGCTCTGTGCCAAAATTTCCAAATTGTGGCAGCAAGATGAAGAGAGAAAGAAGGGAGATGCCACCCCTGTGCCAGGGGCAGAAGGGGTGGCATCTCCCTTCTTTCTCGCTTCATTTTGCTGCCATAATTTGGAAATTATGGTTTGCTCCAGAAGTTCAGATCTCTCTTTCTCTGGCCAAAGCCTTAAAGTCAGAGAGATCTAGTTTTGCATACGTGCCTTTTGATTTATGCCAATCATCTGTTTCTAGAATACCAGTCAAATCCATCTTTGTAGGTTGATATGGAGCTGTTAAACCTCTGCTCTCTACTATATTGCCCAGCTCATCTTTTGTGTTTTTCATGTAATTCTGTCATCTAATTCTTTTGCTTTTGTGCATGGACCCCTTAAAGCCAAACTGGCAGCCACATAAGGTGGGGGGGGGGGGGGGGGGGTGCCTGGTAGAGATGTAGAGAAGAAGTAGACTGGTCAGTCTTCTCTACTTGTGCCTATACCCTCTTGCCTCTAAAATAAATAGTACAGCAAATATGCAGATTTACAAGAATTGTCTCCACTTATCTATGTGGATAGAAGGGGTTTATGACAATAGACAAAACACTGATTAAGAGACCCTCCTCGTCTCTTCTCTGTGAGTTTTATCTGACCCTACCATGCGCTTTTGATCAAGGTCACCCACGAGGAGTCAATGCAGAGAAATGCAGAGGATTCTGCCTATCCACACACAGTCCAACCCGTGAAGGGGGACACAAACACATTCACATATCAAAGCGCGGTTCCTTCTAGAAACTCTGCCAAACTCCTGGTTGGCTCGCAAAACTGTTATGACTAATTTCTGATTGGGAGTCTAAAACAAAATTAATACTGATCCGACGGTTTGTGCCCGAAACTGTTGCATACACACGGTCGGACCAAGTTGTCTGATTTTGCGGTTGCCAAGAACGCGGTGACGTAAGCCGTGTACGGCGGGACTAGAAAAAGGAAGTTCAGCACCACGTCCGGCACCCTTTGGGCTCCTTCTGCTGATCTCGTGTTTTAGTAGAAGTTTGGTGAAAGACGATTCGCGCTTTTCAGATTAGTGATTCAGATCGCTGCTGCTCTTCAGTTTGTGCTTGTCTTTGCGTATCTGATAATCAGTGCGTGCAGTCATTAAGTATTTGCTTCTCATTGTGTACTCTATCTTGGTATAGTACGCTTTGAAAGGCATTTTTTATTGTCTGCTTGCGTCTGCTATTCAGGTCGTCCTTTCAGGCCTTGCTGTTTAGCGCTGCTTTCTGGTGTCCGTTCTGACCAGCCGACCGTTTTCAAAACATGTTTCGTCTACATACTCCTTGAGAGCAGGAGATCCAGATGCTGTTTATTACCCCAGGATGGTGCACTTTGACAGGCTGCATTTTCTGGTAGACCAAGGGGTACCCAGGCCACCACTCAGGCCACCACTTTCCAGGCTTCCTCCAAGGCATCCTTCACCCCCAGCTGAGGCTTCTGATGTACAACCTGGGCCTTCCAGGCAGCACCATGTGGTGGGGCCCAGCTTGAGACAGGTATTGCATTGTTGAACATATTTCTTGTGTTACATTTAATGATGTTAACTAGATGTTCTTATTGATCAGTAAGTTGAGATTTCTCAAAGTGGTTTACATCTCAATAGACAGTAGTGACCAAAAACCATTGGGACAGGAAAGAAAAATGCTGGTGTCAGAATGATAGTCTGTTCTATTTGGTAACAGTCAAATAGCAAAAGCCAGGAGCACAAAATGTTGTGATTGATGATCAAAAAACTAAAACTATGTCCCCTTTTCATACACAGGAAGACCTCAGTCGGGGGGAGGCTGTGGCAAGTGGCAGCCAGGAGGTCCAACAACGCCCTCCTTCTCCTCCTGCCCCAGCTACAGGAGCCCAGCCACAGCCTGGAAGGATGTCTGGTGGGAAGTCACAAAGGAAGACCAGAGAGTGATGGCCTGGGATGAGTCTGGTGTGCCAGAAGATGCAGCCTCTTCAAGATCACCATCCTGGGGACAGAAATGTCATCTGAATTTCCTGCTCTCTTGGACTTCAGGAGAAGACTTCTCTCCCTGAGATATGTACTCCTCAGGCCACCAATTTTTTTATATGTCATTTAGTCATGTCTGCCCTGGGGGCCAAAGGCTGCACCAGTTAAGAAGTTTCTCCAGTGCTGCGTTCCTATTTTTATTTTCGAGCAAACAAAACAAATTTTATTTTTGTTTGATGAAATACTTGTGTAATGTGTTTTCCTTCAAAAAGTAGAGTTTATTTGTGAGCAGGCAGGTACATTTCCAAAATACAAAGTGAACTAAATAACAAGGGGTACCAACACTAAACAACCTCCTGTAGATTAAAAAAGAAAAAGAAAATCTAAAAAATACAATAATGTTGTTGTTGTAAGTTTACACCCAAAAATAAAAAAGTAAAAAAAAAAGGAGAAATGAGCAGTGTCTTTAAAGGAGATTTTTAGCAAAACCCCCCCCACAAAAAACATCTAAAAAAATAAATAAAAAACATTGTGTAGATGTGACTTAAACTAAAATTGTATTGCTGAAATGGTTAAAAAAGAGTAATGAAATCCGTTCGGGAGAAGTGTGTGTGACTATGAGCATCAAAAGAAGTTTGCGCTTGATGAATGATTTTTTAACATTGCAGCGTGACGAATGTGCTATATCGCTTACGAGCAGTAGTTTTACCTGAACGAGCGCTTCCGTGTCGGAATTTGAATGTGAGCATGCGTGGCACTTGGTCCGATGAAAATGCTCTACACATGATCGGATTAGGTCTGTCCGGCCCAGTTGGTCGGGAAATCTTTCCAACATGTTGGAAAATTGGGTCGGACGGAGATTCGGACGGAGATTCGGAGATTCGGACGAAACGATGCATACCACACACAGTCGGATTATCTGACGACACGGTCCGATAAGACTCATTCCGACAGATTCTCCGACCGTGTGTACAAGGGCTTAGACTCCCTCGTTACCGCGTCCATTGATCCTATGATCCTCTCGGACCATAATCCCATATCAATCACTATCTCTTTCTCACCAACACCCAATAGACCATTTACTTGGCGCCTAGACAACTCACTGCTAACCGACGGGGACCACGTTCAAAATATTGACATTTGTCTTAAAAATTTCTTCAGAGAAAATGCTTCCTCCGATACTCACCCACTCTCACTGTGGGCTGCGCATAAATGCGTAGTATGTGGGGAATTCATGGCTTTGGCTGCAAAAAGGAGGAGAGTTAGAAATGCACGTATTTGTGAAATATCGGAGCATATACAATCCCTTGAAGCTAAACATAAACAAACGCTATCGGACAACACACTCTCAGAGCTCCAGAAGGCAAGAGAAGAACTCCTGGCAGAACTGGGGAAAAAAACTAGAAGGAAATTTGCCCTCACGCAACGAATATTTTACGAATTCGGAAACAAAGCAAGCAAGTATCTAGCCAGGGCAATCCAAAAACAGCGAGTGGCATCGACCATCCACCATATCATGGATCCTGAGGGAAATAAAATTGAGACTCCCACGGGAATTCAAACAATTCTACGAGAATCTATATAACCTACCCACCCCCCCACACAACAGATACCACAACAGAGGATAAAAGACTTCCTGGCACAATACTGCCCACAAACCATTTCCACAGAGGCTGCGGCAAGCCTAGAAGCACCAATCACAGGAGAGGAGGTAATAGAGGCCCTTAAACAATTGAAAACGGGCAAAAGCCCGGGCCCAGGCAGACTTTCCACTGGCTACTATAAAACGTTCTCAGAAACACTATCCCCACTAAGGATGAGCTTCGAGTTTGAGTCGAACTCATGTTCTACTCAAACATTGCCTGTTCGCCTGTTCAGCGAACAGTGAACAATTTGGGCTGTTCGCAGCAAATTCGAAAAGCCGGAACACCCTATACAAGTCTATGGGAGAAATCTAAAGTGCTAATTTTAAAGGGTAATATGCAGGTTACTGTCCTAAAAAGTGTTTGGGGACCCGGGTCCTGCCCCAGGGGATATGGATCAATGCAAAAAAAAAAGTTTTAAAAACGTCCGTTTTTTCAGGAGCAGTGATTTTAATAATGATTAAAGTGAAACAATAAAAGTGTAATATTCCTTTAAATTTCGTAGCTGGGGGGTATCTATAGTATGCCTGTGAAGGGGCGCATGTTTCCCGTGCTTAGAACTGTCCCTGCACAAAGTGTCATTTGTGCAGGAAAAAAAGTCTTTTAAAATCACTTGCGGCTATTGTCGGGTCCCGTAATACAGAGAACACTCAATGAGTGTTCTCTGCATTAGCCGACAATTCATTCATTCATTGATAAAAAAAAAAAAGCGTGGGGGTTCCCCTAAATTCAATTACCAGGCCCTTCAGGTCTGACAGGGATATTAAGGGGAACCCCGTGTCAAATTAAAAAAAAAAATTGACGTGGGGGTCCCCCTAAATATCCATAACCAGACCCTTCAGGTCTGATATGGATATTAAGGGGAACCCCGCATCAAATTAAAAAAAAATTGACGTGGGGGTCCCCCTAAAAATCCATATCAGACCCTTTATCCGAGCACGCAACCTGGCAGGCCGCAGGAAAAGAGGGGGGGATGAGAGAGCGGCCCCCCCCTCCCTCCTGAACCGTACCAGGCCACATACCCTCAACATTGGGAGGATGCTTTGGGGGTCTGTGACCCCTCAAAGCACCTTGTCCCCATGTTGATGAGGACAAGGGCCTCATCCTCACAACCCTGGCCGTTGGTTGTGAGGGTCTGCGGGCGGGGGGCTTATCAGAATCTGGAAGCCCCCTTTAACAAGGGGACCCCCAGATCCCCCCCCCCCCTGTTTGAAATGGTAAGGGGGTACAAAAGTACCCATACCATTTCACAAAGAAAGTGTCAAAATGGTTAAATAAGACAAACACACTTTTGAAAAATTCCTTTATTAAAAAAAAAAAAAAAGATTCCAGCGGTGCTAATCCACTCTTGCTATCCAGCGATGGGTCTCCGGGTTCCATGGATGATCATATCCAGCGACGGGGGATCTCTCAGTCCAGCGCTGTCCATACATCCTTCTTCTGTCTCCACTCTGGAGACACTGACGTTTCTTATATTAGGAGGGCGGGGCCACCCGTCACCTGACCCCGCCCCTCTGACGCTGGAGAGGGAAGCCAGGGGTTCCCCAGTGACGTGTGGGTGACCCCGCCCCCTCTGATGTAACGGAAACCTGCATTACATCAGAGGGGGCGGGGTCACCCACGTGTCACTGGGGAACCCCTGGCTTCCCTCTCCAGCGTCAGAGGGGAGGGGTCAGGTGACGGGTGGCCCCACCCTCCTAATATAAGAAACGTCAGCGCTGGGATCTCTGCAGTGTCTCCGGAGTGGAGACAGAAGAAGGATGTATGGACAGCGCTGGACTGAGAGATCCCCCGTCGCTCGATATGATCATCCATCACTGGACCCCGGAGATCTGTCGCTGGATAGCAAGAGTGGATTAGCACCGCTGGAATCTTTTTTTTTTTTTTTTTTTTTTTAATAAAGGAATTTTTCAAAAGTGTGTTTGTCTTATTTAACCATTTTGACACTTTCTTTGTGAAATGGTAGGGGTACTTTTGTACCCCCTTACCATTTCAAACAGGGGGGGCGGGATCTGGGGGTCCCCTTGTTAAAGGGGGCTTCCAGATTCTGATAAGCCCCCCGCCCGCAGACCCTCACAACCAACGGCCAGGGTTGTGAGGATGAGGCCCTTGTCCTCATCAACATGGGGACAAGGTGCTTTGAGGGGGTCACAGACCCCCAAAGCATCCTCCCAATGTTGAGGGTATGTGGCCTGGTACGGTTCAGGAGGGAGGGGGGCCGCTCTCTCATCCCCCCTCTTTTCCTGCGGCCTGCCAGGTTGCGTGCTCGGATAAAGGGTCTGATATGGATTTTTAGGGGGACCCCCACGTAAAAAAATTTTTAATTTGATGTGGGGTTCCCCTTAATATCCATATCAGACCTGAAGGGTCTGGGTATGGATATTTAGGGGGACCCCCACGTAAATTTTTTTTTAAATTTGACACGGGGTTCCCCTTAATATCCATGTCAGACCTGAAGGGCCTGGTAATTGAATTTAGGGGAACCCCCACGCGCTTTTTTTTTTATCAATTGTGAGGGGGTTCGCTCGGTAGCGGGTGTGTGTGACCCCCTGGATGGGTTCACAACACAAAGTCAGGCACAGCAGACAGCGGTGTAGGTGCAAAAAACAAAAGATCCGGTTTATTTAGGCTACATGCAGTGATACATATAACAGCCAAACAAAATAAAACAAGAAAATAAATCCTGGTCAGCTTGACCTCTAACTACACACGTAGACTCCCTGTCTAACAACTGGGTGCAGCCTTGTGCTGCCCCAGTCCCTGTCTCTATTGTAGGGGTTTGCCACACAGGCGTTAACTCACCGCACAGAACAGATCTCAGACTCCCCAGTCTATACACACAAAACTGGTTCCAGGATGGAGCATCTCCCTATGCATGCTGGGGTTTTTTGTAGAGGTCTTAATGAGCCCACTTACTACAGCTGGGCTCATTAACTCTTCCCCTCTAATTGTAAAAGTCTGCATAAAGCCTGAATCTAGGACACACATATTTCCCATCCTGAATACAACCAGGTGATTTTACCTGCGTGCTGCCACATACCCCCCCCCTCTTGTTTCAACCTTGGGGTTGTAACACAAGCAGCCAGACACGCATGTATCCGAGACAAAGCATCCACATTCCCCATTTTAACACCAGGGCGATGCTTAACTGTAAAGTTAAATTCCTGTAGGGCCAGGAACCACCTATTTACCCTTCTATTGGTCTCCTTGTTTTGAGCCATCCACTTTAAAGGAGCGTGATCAGTCACCAGGTCAAAGTGCCTACCTAGCAGATAGTACCGAAGGGAATCTAGAGCCCACTTCACTGCTAAACATTCCTTCTCAATCGTGGAGTAATTTACCTCATGGGACTTTAACTTCCTGCTGAGGTAAATGACTGGGTGCTCTTCCCCGTTCCAGACCTGGGATAACACTGCTCCTAGCCCAACGTCTGATGCATCAGTTTGTACAACAAAGTCATTAGAGAAGTCTGGTGAGTACAACACTGGCTGGCTACATAAGGCTGTTTTTAAGGACTGAAATGCTTCCTCAGCCTCTGGGGACCATTTAACCATAACCGACTCTTTCCCTTTTGTCAGGTTGGTGAGGGGCACAGCCTGAGAAGCAAAATGGGGAATGAATCGTCGATAATAGCCAGCGATTCCCAGAAAGGCTCGTACCTGTTTCTTGCTGTTGGGACGCGGCCAACTCTGTATGGCCTCGACTTTATTGACTTGGGGTTTTATCACCCCCCTCCCAATAGTGTACCCAAGATATTTGGCCTCCTCCTGTCCAATGGTACACTTCTTTGGATTGGCCGTAAACCCAGCTTCCCGGATAGAGTCTAGGACTGCTTGTACTTTTGGCAAATGTGAGACCCAGTCTGTGCTATGGATAATCACATCATCCAGGTAAGCTGCAGCATATTTCTGATGGGGCCTCAGAATCTTATCCATTTTCCGCTGGAATGTTGCCGGTGCATTCTGTAACCCAAACGGCATTCTCTTATATTGGAATGCCCCATCTGGGGTTACAAACGCAGTTTTCTCCTTGGCCGACTCGGCCAGGGGAATTTGCCAATACCCTTTGGTGAGATCAAGAGTTGTCATATATCGGGCTGTTCCCAGCCGGTCAACCAACTCATCTATACGTGGCATGGGGTAGGTGTCAAATTTTGTAACTTTATTTAATTGTCTAAAATCGTTACAAAACCGCCAGCTCCCATCAGGTTTGGGCACTAGTACAATAGGACTGGACCAGTCACTCTGGGACTCCTCTATCACACCCAATTCCAGCATCCTTTGAACCTCCCCACGTATTGCCTCCCGTCGGGCCTCTGGTATTCTATAAGGTTTTAGTTTTACCCTTTCTCCTGGCGGGGTGATAATGTCATGCTCTACGCCAGATGTTTGTCCCGGAAGCTCAGAGAAAATCTCTTTGTTACGAAGTACAAACTCTTTAACCTCCTGTTGTTGGGGTTTCGATAAGGTGTCTGCTATTCCAACCTCAGGAACTAAGCAATCAGGCTGTACTTGTGACAAAGTCTCTGCGACTAGGGATTCCCTATCCCTCCAGGCTTTCAGCAGATTGACGTGATAGATCTGCTCCGGCTTTCGCCTTCCTGGCTGTCTAACCCTGTAGTTCACCTCACTAATTTTTTCAATTACTTCATATGGACCTTGCCATTTGGCCAGAAATTTGCTTTCAACCGTAGGGACTAGCACCAAGACCCTATCCCCCGGGGAAAAAGTACGTGTCTTGGCCCCACGGTTGTACACTCTCTGCTGTGCTAACTGCGCTTGGGTTAAATGTTCCTTTACAATTGGCATTACCTGTGCAATTCTATCTTGCATCAGGGCGACATGCTCAATCACACTCCTGTGAGGAGAACTCTCATTTTCCCAAGTTTCCTTGGCGATATCCAGCAGCCCTCTTGGGTGTCTCCCATAGAGCAACTCGAAGGGTGAGAAACCCGTAGAGGATTGGGGTACCTCCCTAATGGCAAACATCAGATAGGGTATTAGACAATCCCAATTCTTTCCATCTCTATCCACCACCTTCTTTAACATTTGTTTTAGGGTTTTGTTGAATCTTTCAACCAACCCATCTGTTTGGGGGTGATACACAGATGTACGCAATTGCTTCACTTTGTACAACTTGCATAATTCTTTCATAACCCGGGACATAAAGGGTGTACCTTGGTCCGTAAGCAGTTCCTTACAAATACCCACGCGGCTAAAAACAAGGGATAGCTCTTTGGCTATGGTTTTGGCCGAGGTATTTCGGAGAGGAATTGCTTCCGGATAACGGGTGGCATAGTCCAATATAACCAAAATGTACTGATGCCCCCTAGCAGACTTCATTATCGGACCTACCAAATCCATTGCGATCCTCTCAAAGGGGACCTCAATGATAGGAAGAGGTACCAGTGGGTTACGGAAATGTGGCATAGGTGCCGACTTCTGACACACAGGGCAGGAGGAACAATACTTTTCTATTTCCTTCATGACCCCAGGCCAATAGAATCTCTGCAATACCCTCTCTCTGGTTTTCTCTGTCCCCAGATGACCTCCCAGAATGTGTCCATGAGCCAATTCTAACACCAACTTCCTGTAAGGTTTGGGCACTACAAGTTGCTCAATGGTTTCTTCTGCCCTTTGAGCCACTCGATATAGCAGGTCCCTTTCCATAGTGAAGTAAGGATAAGGGCAAGTCTTATCTGGGTTCACTAACTCGCCATCTATTTTCACCACATTTTCCCGTGCCTTTATTAGGGTGGGGTCTTTTAACTGTTCTGTGGCAAAATTTTCCCTGTGAACCTCAAGATCCGAAAACTCCACAGACGGCATGTTTTCATCTGAGGATGTTGGCTCCTCCCCAGTTTCTCGAGTTTCCCCCGCCAATACCGACAAGGGAAATTCAGGAGAGTCCTCACCACTCCCAGAGGAATTCTGGTCATCTTCCTGGTTTATAGGGGCACCAATGGGGGCCTCAGGACAATCCCAGAGTTCCCAGAATTTTGGAAAATCCCTTCCCACAATAGCATCATGTGGTAACTGAGACACTAACCCCACCTGATGAGAGAGGTTACCTTTGAGGGTCTCAAAAAACACTGAAGTTACAGGATACTCTCGGGTGTCCCCATGCACACAAATAACAGCCACCCTGTTCTTCCCAGAGACCTCTGTAGTAACTAATTCAGCTTTTATCAATGTTACCAGGCTACCTGAATCTAGCAACACATCAACATGTCTACCATTAATACACATTTTACATAAATGTTTCTCAGGTCCCCGAATGGCAGTGCATGCAACTGTCGCAAACAGCGACTGACGTCTCTCCCTTATAAAGTCACATTGCATAGGCTCATCCACAACTGGGCAATTGGCTGCAATATGTCCCTCTTGCCGGCAGCGGTAGCAAATAATTTTTTTCGCTGCCTCTTGCAGCATGGGCTTCCTGGGCTGCTCCCGCCAGACCTTAGGTAGAACTCCCAACCTCTCACTCTCTCCACCCTCACCCCTTGGAGTCATCTTACCCGCCACTGGGGATGATCTGGTCTTAGGGGGGAAAGTCCGTGAGTCCCTGGAAGAGGTGGTCAAGTTCTCTGTAGCCAAGTACCTCTCAACCAGATCCACAAGTTTATCTGCATTTTCTGGGTCTCCATGGCTTACCCATTTTTGGATGGCAGTAGGAAGAGCTCTCAGGAAACGATCCATAACCACACGTTCCACAATGTTTGGTGCGGTCAAAGTCTCTGGCTGCAGCCACTTCCTGCTCAGGTGAATGAGATCATACATTTGAGACCTGGGAGGTTTTCCAACCTGAAAAGTCCAGTTATGCACACGCTGAGCCCGGACTGCCAGGGTGACACCCAGCCGTGCCAATATTTCTGCTTTTAGCACCACATAGTCTTTTGCTTGGTCAGGCTCTAGGTCATAATAAGCTTTCTGCGATTCCCCAGTTAACAGAGGGGCCACCAGTCCAGCCCATTGCTCCTTAGGCCACTTTTCCCTTTCAGCAGTCCTTTCAAATGTGGTCAAAAACACCTCCGGATCATCCTCTCCAGTCATTTTTGTCAGTAAACGGCTCACACCAAAGGTTGCGGTATTATTGTACCCACTTGCTTCATTGGTCTGCGGACGTTGCTGTATTAATGTCTCTATTTGCTGTTGAAAATTCTGCTCTTGCTTCTGCAACAGGTCTATGAAGCGGGCTTCAGATCGCTGCTGGGCTTGTTGCTGAGCTTCCAAACTCTGCTGCAAAGTTGCATTTGTCTGCTGCTGATTTGATTTGCCTGCTGCTGGGCTTCCAAACTCTGCTGCAAAGTTGCATTTGTCTGCTGCTGATTTGCATTTGCCTGCTGCTGGGCTTGTTGTTGAGCTGCAAGGCTCTTTTGTAAAGCTGCATTTGTTTGCTGCAGATTTGCATTTGCTTGCTGCTGGTTTGCATTTGCTAGAGCCAGCTGTCTCAGTATCTCCTCCATGCTGGCCTTAACAACAAAAAAAAAAAAAAAACTGCCAAAATTCTCCACCAACTGTGAGGGGGTTCGCTCGGTAGCGGGTGTGTGTGACCCCCTGGATGGGTTCACAACACAAAGTCAGACACAGCAGACAGCGGTGTAGGTGCAAAAAACAAAAGATCCGGTTTATTTAGGCTACATGCAGTGATACATATAACAGCCAAACAAAATAAAACAAGAAAATAAATCCTGGTCAGCTTGACCTCTAACTACACACGTAGACTCCCTGTCTAACAACTGGGTGCAGCCTTGTGCTGCCCCAGTCCCTGTCTCTATTGTAGGGGTTTGCCACACAGGCGTTAACTCACCGCACAGAACAGATCTCAGACTCCCCAGTCTATACACACAAAACTGGTTCCAGGATGGAGCATCTCCCTATGCATGCTGGGGTTTTTTGTAGAGGTCTTAATGAGCCCACTTACTACAGCTGGGCTCATTAACTCTTCCCCTCTAATTGTAAAAGTCTGCATAAAGCCTGAATCTAGGACACACATATTTCCCATCCTGAATACAACCAGGTGATTTTACCTGCGTGCTGCCACACAATGAATGAATGAATTGTCGGATAATGCAGAGAACACTCATTGAGTGTTCTCTGTATTACGGGACCCGACAATAGCCGCAAGTGATTTTAAACGACTTTTTTTCCTGCACAAATGACACTTTGTGCAGGGATAGTTCTAAGCACCAGAAACATGCGCCCCTTCACAGGCATACTATAGACACCCTTCCGTACAAAATTTAAAGGAATATTACACTTTTATTGTTTCACTTTAATCATTATTAAAATCACTGCTCCCGAAAAAACGGCAGTTTTTAAAACTTTTTTTTGCATTGATACATGTCCCCTGGGGCAGGACCCGGGTCCCCAAACACTTTTTAGGACAGTAACTTGCATATTACCCTTTAAAATGAGCACTTTAGATTGTGAACGTTCGAGTCCCATAGACTTTAATAGGGTTCTAAAGTTCACACGAAGTTTAGGTCTGTTCGCAGGTTCTGGTGCGAACCGAACAGGGGGGTGCTCGGCTCATCCCTAATCCCCACACATTATAACGTTTTTTAATACCTTGCCCACAGAACCCACTAAACACCCCGACATTTTGGAAGCACATATCACGATGCTCCCCAAACCTGGTAAGGACACTTCCTTGAATCCAAACTATAGGCCCATTTCCCTAATCAACGTGGACATGAAACTTTATGCGAAAATTTGGGCAAACCACATACTCCCCTCACTAGTGTCATTGGATCAAGTGGGATTCATTCCGAACCGAGCGGCCCGAGATAATACCCAGAAAGCAATAAGTATTCACCATTGGCTGACCACTCACAACACCCCAGGTTTTTTCCTTTCCCTTGACAGCGGAGAAGGCATTCGACAGGGTAGCATGGGACTATATGTAAGCAACCTTGCGTAAAATGGGATTCAGAAACCGTTTCCTCCAGTACATTATGGCATTATACTCATCCCCAAGCGCAAGGATAAAAACAAATGGTCACCTGTCGGACGCCTTCTTCCTGTCTAATGGAACTAGACAGGGATACCCTCTCTCACCACTGATTTTCGTCCTCACGTTAGAACCAATGCTACACAGAATTAGAACTAATCAGTCCATAAAAGGGATACAGGTTAAAAATAACCTATACAAAGTGGCTGCGTATGCCGATGATGTCCTATTGTTCCTCTCAGATCCAATCACCACGATCCCCAACCTATTAAAGGACATCACCTTTTTAAAAACCATTTCCAACCTCCAAATAAATTTTAGTTAATCAAAAGCCCTCAACATTACTCTACCGGAAGCCACTCTTACACAGTGCCAAGCTAACTTCCCTTTTAGCTGGGAGAAGCACTCCATCACATATCTAGGCATCCAATTACCAGTCAACTTAAAAGACATATACCCCAGGAACTTCCTTACCCTACTCCAAACAATCAGACAAGACCTTCATAATTGGCATAAACAACCTTTCTCTTGGTTCGGCAGAGCAGCAATATTAAAAATGAACATTCTCCCTAGAATCTTATATCTCATCCAGACGATCCCAATCAAGCTCCCCCAAACATTCCTCTCCACATACAGAAGTCTTTGCATGAAATTCCTATGGGCAGATAAACATCCATGCATAAAGTGGGAAATGCTGACAAAACCAAAAATACAGGGCGGAATAGGACTCCCCGACCTACAAAAATATTATTGGGCATGCCTTCTATCCAGGATTATCGATTGGCAAGTACACACCGAAACTAAAGCATGGGTACGCTTAGAAGGGACATTCTCACCATTACCGCTACAACATCTCCCTTGGATCACCGCATGCAATACACCACAAGAATTCTCGACACACCCCTTAGTGGGCCCAACCATACATGCTTTTAGAGTAATCTGTAAAAAACTAAAGGCGGCCCACTAACACCATTGGATCATAACCCAGACTTTCCTCCAGGCATGACGTGCAAACAAATAAATGGTGGGGCAATAGTTACCAAGATTAGGGCAGGAGATCTCTACGAGGAAGGAAAGTTGATCTCATTACACTCCTTGCAACTCAGATTCCCAGACAGAGAGATACCCTTCTTTAAATACCTCCAACTCAGACACTTCCTACTATCCACTTCCACACCCCACGACTGGAGCAGGGATTTGACCCCTTTTGAAACCATTTGTCTTAGAAACGAACCCCAGACACGAGTTGTCTCAGAGCTATATTCCCTACTGTTTCTCAAACCCCTCAAATCCGAAAACCCATTTATTCAAAAATGGGAAACGAAATTAGGCATAGAGCTAACCCAGAATAACTGGGATCATATCTGGCTAAACATACACAAGGGATCCTTAAATATCTCTGTACAGGAAAATGGCTATAAATTATTCTCACGATGGTACAGAACCCCTGAATCACTTCACAAATGGTACCCTAACACCCCCCAACTTGTTGGAGATGCAAGGAAGCCAGGGGAACTCTTCTATATATTTGGTGGGAATGTACTCGGATTCAACCCTTTTGGACGGAAGTCCACCACCTTATTACCAACATTACGACTTTCCACCCAGACTTCACCCCAGCCCAATTTCTACTGCACCACACCTCCATGCCCTATAGACAATATAGGAAATCTCTCATGCAGCACATGATAAATGCAGCCAAACTATGCATACCCACACGATGGAAGTCTACCACTCCTCCCAGTATAGCGGACTGGCTGCAAAGAGTAAGCAGGGAAGCTGATATGGAAGATCTGATACACCAAATAAGGGAGACATCACCCAAATTTTATCAAACATGGGCTTGTTGGTTACAATTTCAAAGATCAGATGAATATAAGACAATTTTAGGCAAGTAGTTAGTAGTATACTTAGTAGTATAGTTTGACCTGGGGGAAGGACCCCCATATACATCCCTGTTATGGGTTACAAAAATGAAATTAGCGAACTTAGCCCAATATTTCACACTCCACCCCTCACCCCATAGACCCCACTACTCTTAACTCAACTTTGAAAATTGAAGCGTTTGCTCAGAGATCTTTTAACTCAAGGTTACACAATCACCTCAACCCCCAACATTACACGTAGATAGAACTGCTCTAACCACAAGAAGCTCCCCAGGGAAATGAGGGCCTGTGTGACGCATGGACATCAGGAATAGGAAAACAGAAGCTACCCAGGGAAGACTGGACTCACACCCCTTCCACAGTTAGATTCCCATTGGGGTGAGTGGGGTAGGGAATGTCTACATAGAAATGAATGGAAATGCAAAAACGATCCCCTCATGACAAACACCCAATCGTAAATACTGCTGAATGCGCTTCACTAAAACACGGGGCAGATTTGCTGGATAAGTGCTATGTTAAGTAAATGGTTATAGGTTTCTTGTTTAATGAAGATAGAAGAAATAAGAACTCCACATGTCTGTAAGTGGATAATTACCAAAAAAAATTTGCATTTATAGGCGGCTTGGGTTGTCCTCTGCCCACTGAAACAGATAGTACCCAATTGGGACTTCCAGGGCAGAGATCATACCTAAGCAGGTTGTTTTAATACTAATTTTACTACTGTTGTTAATGCGTGAAAGAGATATATGTCTTGTAATGTGCGCTATTCAGAAGCAAGCAAATGACTGTTAATTTTCTCTTTATGTTTGTACTTTCTTTTCTTTGAAAAAACTCAATAAAAATTATGGAAAAAAAAAATGTCCGTTCCGTGAAAAAATGTATTACATGTTATTTTATACATACATAGATAAGAAAGGGGTGGTGTGAGATGTTATTAAAAATGAACAAATAGAAATATGTTATTAAAAGCTAGCGAATAGAACAATTACAAAAGTAAAACCTTGATAGGGGAGGGGGGGAGTAGAGAGCTTCTAGAGGAGATGTGCTGTGTCTTAGGTGAAGGTTACAGAACACATTTCAACAGTGAGAACAAAATGGAGTCTCTTGTGCTTAAATGAACAGTACAGTGAATGTCCATGTCAGGCGCCATTCCACAAGTGTGTGCAATTTTAAAGTGTGTCATTTTAGGAATCTATTTACTCAGCGTAATATCATCTTTCACATTATAAGAAAAAATTGTGCTAACTTTATTGTGTTTTTTTTTTGTTTGTTTTGTTTCTTGAAAGTTTCTTCAACCACTTCCCACCCAGCCAATGCACATATACGACCAGGTGGGAGCCGTCTACTTTTGATAGGATGTTCAGGAACGTCCTTCAGAAGGAGCGGGATTGCGCGCGTGCCCGCGCAGCGGCGCGATCCCGATGTGGTGGTGTCACCCGGACACGCCGCATCTCAGACCGGCAGGAGGGCTCTGTGATTGGCCCTCCTGATCACATGACGGCCGTGTCCAATCACGGCCGTCATGTGATGTAAACAAACAGCCGGTTGCTAGGCAATCGGCTCCTCCTCTCCTCACACAGAAATCATCGCTGAGGAGAGGAGAGCAGATCGCTGCAGCCGGCTGATGATCAGTGAGTATGAGCTGTTTTTTTACAGCTTTTTACTCACTGATCATCAGTCTAGTGTCAACACACAACACACCACACAGTATAAACACAATGTCCCCACATATGTCCCCAAAACATACATGTTCCCAAATAATAAAAACACATGTCCCTAATAATAAAAACATATCCCCCACATATGTCCCACTAAAATCACATGTCCCAATGATTATCTGCACACATATGTACGTGATCACCTGCACACATATGTACATGATCATTTACGTACATATGTCCGTGATCACACAAACCAATTATTATACACTTACCAGAATTTTTTTTGCCAAAAACATGTAGCAGAATACATTATGGCTTAAATTTATGACAAAATTTGATTTTTATTGGATTTCTTTTAAAATATAAAGAAGAAAATATAGTTTTTTTTCCTAATTTCCGCTTTTTTTGCGCTTATATTGCAAAAAATAAAAAACGGAGTCGTGGATAAATAACACCAAAATAAAGCTCTATTTGTGTGAACAAAATGATAAAAATGTCATTTGGGTACAGTGTAGCATGACCGCGCAATTGTCACTGAAAGCACTAGAGCGATGAAAGCTGAAAATTGGGCTGAGAAGGAAGGGGGCGAAAGTGCCCTGTATTGAAGTGGTTAAAAAAAAATGCTTTGGAAAATTGCTGCGCAAATACTGTGTGACAGAAAAAGTTGCAATGACCGCCATTTTATTCTCTTGGGTGTCTACTAATATATATATATATATATTGTGGCAGCACGCAGGTAAAGTCACCTGGTTGTATCCAGGATGGGAAATATGTGTGCCCTAGATTCAGGCTTTATGCAGACCTTTACAATTAGAGGGAAAGAGTTAATGAGCCCAGCTGAAGTAAGTGGGCTCATTAAGACCTCTACAAAAAACCCCAGCATGCTTAGGGAGATGCTCCATCCTGGAACCAGTTTTGTGTTGTATAGACTGGGGAGTGTGATATCTGTTCTGTGCGGTGAGTTAACGCCTGTGTGGCAAACCTCTACAACAGAGACAGGGACTGGTGCAGCACAAGGCTGCATTCAGTTGTTAGACAGGGGATCTAAGTGTGTAGTTAGAGGTCAAGCTGACCAGGATTTATTTTCATGTTTTATTTTTGTTTGGCTGTTATATGTATCACTGCATGTAGCATAAATAAACCGCATCTTTTGTTTTTTGCACCTACAACGCTGTCTGCTGTGCCTGATTTTGTGTTGTGAACCCATCCAGGGGGTCACACACACCCGCTGCCGAGCTAACCCCTCACAGTTGGTGGAGAATTTTGGCAGTTTTTTTTTCATTTTTTTAAAGGCCAGCATGGAGGAGATACTGAGACAGCTGGCTCTAGCAAATGCAAATCAGCAGCAAACAAATGCGGCTTTACAAAAGAGCCTTGCAGCCCAGCAGAAAGCTCACCTGCAGAGTCTGGAAGCTCAGCAACAAGCCCAGCAGGAATCTGAAGCCCGCTTCATAGACCTGTTGCAGAAGCAAGAGCAGAATTTTCAACAGAAAATAGAGACATTAATACAGCAACGTCCGCAGACCAATGAAGCAAGTGGTTACAATAATACCGCATCCTTTGGTGTGAGCCGTTTATTGACAAAAATGACTGGAGAGGATGATCCGGAGGTGTTTTTGACCACATTTGAAAGGACTGCTGAAAGGGAAAAGTGGCCTAAGGAGCAATGGGCTGGACTGGTGGCCCCTCTGTTAACTGGGGAATCGCAGAAAGCTTATTATGACCTAGAGCCTGACCAAGCAAAAGACTATGTGGTGCTAAAAACAGAAATATTGGCACGGCTGGGTGTCACCCTGGCCGTCCGGGCTCAGCGTGTGCATAATTGGACTTTTCAGGTTGGAAAACCCCCCAGGTCTCAAATGTATGATCTCATTCACCTGAGCAGGAAGTGGCTGCAGCCAGAGACTTTGACCGCACCAAACATTGTGGAACGTGTTGTTATGGATCGTTTCCTGAGAGCTCTTCCTACTGCCATCCAAAAATGGGTAAGCCATGGAGACCCAGAAAATGCAGATAAACTTGTGGATCTGGTTGAGAGGTACTTGGCTACAGAGAACCTGACCACCTCTTCCAGGGACTCACGGACTTTCCACCCTAAGACCAGATCATCCCCAGTGGCGGGTAAGATGACTCCAAGGGGTGAGGGTGGAGAGAGTGAGAGGGTGGGAGTTCTACCTAAGGTCTGGCGGGAGCAGCCCAGGAAGCCCATGCTGCAAGAGACAGCGAAAAAGATTATTTGCTACCGCTGCCGGCAAGAGGGACATATTGCAGCCAATTGCCCCGTTGTGGATGAGCCTATGCAATGTGACTTTATAAGGGAGAGACGTCAGTCGCTGTTTGCAACAGTTGCATGCACTGCCATTCGGGGACCTGAGAAACATTTATGTAAAATGTGTATTAATGGTAGAAATGTTGATGTGTTGCTGGATTCAGGTAGCCTGGTAACATTGATAAAAGCTGAATTAGTTACTACAGAGGTCTCTGGGAAGAACAGGGTGGCTGTTATTTGTGTGCATGGGGACACCCGAGAGTATCCTGTAACTTCAGTGTTTTTTGAGACCCCCAAAGGTAACCTCTCTCATCAGGTGGGGTTAGCGTCTCACTTACCACATGATGCTATTGTGGGAAGGGATTTTTCAAAATTCTGGGAACTCTGGGATTGTCCTGAGCCCCCCACTGGTGCCCCTATAAACCAGGAAGATGACCAGAATTCCTCTGGGAGTGGTGAGGACTCTCCTGAATTTCCCTTGTCGGTATTGGCGGGGGAAACTTGAGAAACTGGGGAGGAGCCAACATCCTCAGATGAAAACATGCAGTCTGCGGATCTTGAGGTTCACAGGGAAAATTTTGCCACAGAACAGTTAAAAGACCCCACCCTAATAAAGGCACGGGAAAATGTGGTGAAAATAGATGGCGAGTTAGTGAACCCAGATAAGACTTGCCCTTATCCTTACTTCACTATGGAAAGGGACCTGCTGTATCGAGTGGCTCAAAGGGCAGAAGAAACCATTGAGCAACTTGTAGTGCCCAAACCTTACAGGAAGTTGGTGTTAGAATTGGCCCATGGGCACATTCTGGGAGGTCATCTGGGGGCCGAGAAAAACAGAGAGAGGGTACTGCAGAGATTCTATTGGCCTGGGGTCATGAAGGAAACAGAAAATTATTGTTCCTCCTGCCCTGTGTGTCAGAAGTCGGCACCTATGCCACATTTCCGTAACCCGCTGGTACCTCTTCCTATCATTGAGGTCCCCTTTGAGAGGATCGCAATGGATTTGGTAGGTCCGATAATGAAGTCTGCTAGGGGGCATCAGTACATTTTGGTTATATTGGACTATGCCACCCGTTATCCGGAAGCAATTCCTCTTCGAAATACCTCGGCCAAAACCATAGCCAAAGAGCTATCTCTTGTTTTTAGCTGCGTGGGTATTTGTAAGGAACTGCTTACGGACCAAGGTACACCCTTTATGTCCAGGGTTATGAAAGAATTATGCAAGTTGTACAAAGTGACACAATTGCGTACATCTGTGTATCACCCCCAAACAGATGGGTTGGTTGAAAGATTCAACAAAACCCTAAAACAAATGTTAAAGAAGGTGGTGGATAGAGATGGAAAGAATTGGGACTGTCTAATACCCTATCTGATGTTTGCCATTAGGGAGGTACCCCAATCCTCTACGGGTTTCTCACCCTCGAGTTGCTCTATGGGAGACACCCAAGAGGGCTGCTGGATATCGCCAAGGAAACTTGGGAAAATGAGAGTTCTCCTCACAGGAGTGTAATTGAGCATGTCGCCCTGATGCAAGATAGAATTGCACAGGTAATGCCAATTGTAAAGGAACATTTAACCCAAGCGCAGTTAGCACAGCAGAGAGTGTACAACCGTGGGGCCAAGACCCGTACTTTTTCCCCGGGGGATAGGGTCTTGGTGCTAGTCCCTACGGTTGAAAGCAAATTTCTGGCCAAATGGCAAGGTCCATACGAAGTAATTGAAAAAATTAATGAGGTGAACTACAGGGTTAGACAGCCAGGAAGGCGAAAGCCGGAGCAGATCTATCACGTCAATCTGCTGAAAGCCTGGAGGGATAGGGAATCCCTAGTCGCAGAGACTTTGTCACAAGCACAGCCTGATTGCTTAGTTCCTGAGGTTGGAATAGCAGACACCTTATCGAAAGCCCAACAACAGGAGGTTAAAGAGTTTGTACTTCGTAACAAAGAGATTTTCTCTTAGCTGCCGGGACAAACATCTGGCGTAGAGCATGACATTATCACCCCGCCAGGAGAAAGGGTAAAACGAAAACCTTATAGAATACCAGAGGCCCAACGGGAGGCAATACGTGGGGAGGTTCAAAGGATGCTGGAATTGGGTGTGATAAGGAGTCCCAGAGTGACTGGTCCAGTCCTATCGTACTAGTGCCCAAACCTGATGGGAGCTGGCGGTTTTGTAACGATTTTCGACAATTGAATAAAGTTACAAAATTTGACACCTACCCCATGCCGCGCATAGACGAGTTGATTGACCGGCTGGGAACAGCCCGATATATGACAACTCTTGATCTCACCAAAGGGTATTGGCAAATTCCCCTGGCCGAGTCGGCCAAGGAGAAAACTGCATTTGTAACCCCAGATGGGGCATTCCAATATAAGAGAATGCCGTTTGGGTTACAGAATGCACCGGCAACATTCCAGCGGAAAATGGATAAGATTTTGAGGCCCCATCAGAAATATGCTGCAGCTTACCTGGATGATGTGATTATCCATAGCACAGACTGGGTCTCACATTTGCCAAAAGTACAAGCAGTCCTAGACTCTAACCGGGAAGCTGGATTTATGGCCAATCCAAAGAAGTGTACCATTGGACAGGAGGAGGCCAAATATCTTGGGTACACTATTGGGAGGGGGGGTGATAAAACCCCAAGTCAATAAAGTCGAGGCCATACAGAGTTGGCCACGTCCCAACAGCAAGAAACAGGTACGAGCCTTTCTGGGAATCGCTGGCTATTATCGACGATTCATTCCCCATTTTGCTTCTCAGGCTGTGCCCCTCACCAACCTGACAAAAGGGAAAGAGTCTGTCATGGTTAAATGGTCACCAGAGGCTGAAGAAGCATTTCAGTCCTTAAAAACAGCCTTATGTAGCCAGCCAGTGTTGTACTCACCAGACTTCTCTAAGGACTTTGTTGTACAAACTGATGCATCAGACGTTGGGTTAGGAGCAGTGTTATCCCAGGTCTGGAACGGGGAAGAGCACCCAGTCATTTACCTCAGCAGGAAGTTGAAGTCCCATGAGGTAAATTACGCCACGATTGAGAAGGAATGTTTAGCAGTGAAGTGGGCTCTAGATTCCCTTCGGTACTATCTGCTAGGTAGGCACTTTGACCTGGTGACTGATCACGCTCCTTTAAAGTGGATGGCTCAGAACAAGGAGACCAATAGAAGGGTAAATAGGTGGTTCCTGGCCCTACAAGAATTTAACTTTACAGTTAAGCATCGCCCTGGTGTTAAAATGGGGAATGTGGATGCTTTGTCTCGGATACATGCGTGTCTGACTGCTTGTGTTACAACCCCAAGGTTGAAACAAGAGGGGGGGGGTATGTGGCAGCACGCAGGTAAAGTCACCTGGTTGTATCTAGGATGGGAAATATGTGTGCCCTAGATTCAGGCTTTATGCAGACCTTTACAATTAGAGGGGAAGAGTTAATGAGCCCAGCTGAAGTAAGTGGGCTCATTAAGACCTCTACAAAAAACCCCAGCATGCTTAGGAAGATGCTCCATCCTGGAACCAGTTTTGTGTTGTATAGACTGGGGAGTGTGATATCTGTTCTGTGCGGTGAGTTAACGCCTGTGTGGCAAACCTCTACAACAGAGACAGGGACTGGTGCAGCACAAGGCTGCATTCAGTTGTTAGACAGGGAATCTAAGTGTGTAGTTAGAGGTCAAGCTGACCAGGATTTATTTTCATGTTTTATTTTTGTTTGGCTGTTATATGTATCACTGCATGTAGCATAAATAAACCGCATCTTTTGTCTTTTGCACCTACAACGCTGTCTGCTGTGCCTGATTTTGTGTTGTGAACCCATCCAGGGGGTCACACACACCCGCTGCCGAGCTAACCCCTCACAATATATATATATATATATATATATATATATATATATATATATATATAATATTTGGGGGTTCTGATTCATTTTCTACCAAAAAAAGATGATTTTTACATGTAGAAGAGAAGTGGCAGAATTGGCCTGGATGGCAAGGGGTTAATTACCATAAGTAAGTAATATACAAATAATTATTATAGTTTTTAATGTAATTTACTATATTTTCAAAAACCGTACTCCAGCAGGTGGCTTAATGGACAAATTACTGAAGTTTGAAGTTATAACTTCCAACTGGTAATTTCACAGTAAGTAAGTATTATGGTATAACATATAGCATATAAATATATAATTTAGCTTGATTAAAACAGTACCTTTTCAACAGCAGAAGATTCTACCTTTTAACTGTGAGAAAAACATGGGGTTGTGGGTAAATCTTCTACCCATAAAACAATGTTTTTGTCCTTGTAGTTAGGAGGGATGGGCTGGACACTGCAGTGAGAGGCGTGCCTCCACTGCAGCATTGTTATTAGACATCTTGGGCCAATGGTACTTTAGATGGTCCATTGAGATTCTGACTAGAAGTGAGGAGAGGCACTGTGAGCTCATCCTCTCAGTCTGCTGCAAACAGAGTGTGCCAGCTTGTATCTAAACTGGCCGCTCTGTATGTAGCCTCTGACACAATGCGCAAGGAGCCCAGTATCTCCAAAACCATAAGTTATATGAGCCCCAAATTTTGACCAGTGGTGGGGTATGACTTCAGCTACCTACCACAGGTCGCCGAGCTACGATCCTTGAAGCTTGATAGTTTTTTAAATTTGTTTATGCCTCCCTTGACTGCACGTTCCTGACATACCTTTTGCAGATTCCTGCTCAGAAAAAATCAGCACATTATACATTATACAGGGTTATACAGGTTTGTCTTTAATATTGTTTGGACCCTAGGCAAACTTTTTTTGGGCCGCTCTTCCATATAATTTTTCTCCCCACCTGACATACAATAGCAGCTAGACTCAAAATCTAATGACTCTGATCAGGCAGCAATTGTGATTGATTGCCAGAGGTTACAGTGTATCATTACCGCTCATTGACTCGCATATTATTTGCTAGAGGTTACAGCACATGACTTTTGTATGTTGATTGGTTGCTAGAGATTAATGTACATCAATACTGCTCACCGATTTGTTACTATTGGTTACTGGACAGCCTTACTACTCACTAATTGGTTGCTAGAGGTTTCTGGACATGCTTACCACTCACTAATTGGTTGCTAGCACATAGCTCAATGATTGGTTGCAAGAGGTTAGTGCACATCATTACTGCTCACTGACTGGTTGCTAAAAGTTACAGCACATCATTTCCTAACTGCCTACACACCATGGACTAGGGACTACAATTGTTAGGGGGGATTTACACTGACAACCAATGTAAGGGAAATTCTGCCCTCACCACCAATGAAAAGGGAAATGTACACTGATCACTAATGTAATGAAGAATTTACACTGACCACCGATGTAAAGGGGGCCTTCACACTGGCCACTAGTGTGAATAAAAGGATTGTACACCAAGCCCCAATATAATGAGAAGTTTTACACTGACCACCAGTAACTGAGACATTTTAGCCTGTGTTTACATTTCTTTGTGTCGGGAATGCATGCAAAATCGCTTTCCTGACATAACAGAAATGTGCTGCCCTTTAGCAGATACACAGCAGTGCCATTAATTGTTAATGCCCCCCTTTATGCATCTGCTGAGATGTGCGTATTCACATCCACAAAAATTCACTGTGCTGTGGCACCATGTTATTTTGAAAAAGGGGTTCCACCTCCAATTTGATAACTTTTGCAGAACAGACTGCTGTTAGGCTTAATGACAACAGTTGTAGGGAGGACTTTCAAGCATGCCCCTTTACCTCCCCAGTGGCACTATTCGGCAGAGGTGATTGTGGACATGACCTCAGAGGGGCATAATATACCACCTATATTTACATATCAATTATGCTATTTACATATCAATGCACGTTATTTACATGTAAACACAGGATCTGCAGGTAAGTCATCAGTATACAGCAATATGGCAGACCTGGGCAGCATTAGTAGCAGAACTTCAAACTGAGATATCGGGACAGTTGGCAAGTATGAGGCAGCTGCTTCGGGCCCCACAACAGCTTCCCCTTTTGCCCTGCCTTAAAGACAGCCCTGACATTATACCAGTGTTGTGGTGTTAAAAGGGCACATAGAGAACAATTGATTTTTTGTTCCCTTACAGAATGCATGCAAAAAAACTGATGTCCCTGCACATGGTGTGAACAAGGCCTTGCCAGGAAGGTGACTGTTTTCTGAATTTGTTAAAATGATGGGTTTAGTTCCATTTTAACCTTGTGCAACATCTCCCTTTCACCCTAGGCACAGCTGCAGAAGAATCTTTCTCATGCATTCCATGGGGAAAGGGGGGGGGGGGGTGGCAGAGGAGGAGTGGTCTGGGAGACATCACTACAGAGATCACTGGTTCCCTGGCTGGCTGCACACAGAAGCTGAGCCACTGTAATGCAAGGGTTAAACAGCAGAACAGCAAAATAATAAATTAGATCTCCAGGAAGGAAAACAGGCAGAAATTTCTCTGGTTTGGTTTGTTTTTCTTTCTCTCCCTGGTGGCCTACATTTCAGGCTCTGTCAGAGTGTAGGCAGGTGCAGTCTGTTGTCTTCATGGCAGTGCAGAGTGGGAGGAGGTCAAGGGGAACATGATTCCTCTATGGTTTCCTGAGTCACTTAGGCAGCGATACAATTGGATGCTGAACACCCATGTGACTCTGGTGGCCATCTTGGGTGTGGCAGAGTCTATTTAAGACCCTGGCCCCTGGGTTTGGCACGTATTTGCGTATAGGCAGTGTCAGGTCACCTATTCGACAGGGATAATACTAGGGAGATGTTCCAGACGAGTAGGAAAAGCTTAGGTTTGCTCAACCTCCTTTGACATCTTCTCGTTTTTGCTCAGAACAGCCGGGCCACATTCTGCCCCTTCAGATAGATACTGCCAGTTCAGCTGTTTCCTGCTCCACTATATGCTGTTGGCATCTGTGAGTGTTCCTAGTTGAGCCCCCCCCCCCCCCCCCCCCAGGTTTGTAGTGAACTGTTTTGCCTTTTACTTCAATACAAGGTTCACTATTTGTACCATCAGATTGCTGTTGGACTGCATAAGACCAAAGGTCTGTGTGTTTGGCATCCCGAATCTATGCCAACAGATTTCAATTTGTCAATTTAAAGGGAAAAGTATTGAATGCTTTAGATAAATTCAGATACACCACATCCACAGGTCTCCTCTGACCAGATTTCAGCTCACTTCTTAATCGAATGTTAACAGGTTGTTCGGGCAAGATTGATCTTTCATGAATTAATGCTGGCTACTAGAGGCATAGATAAGGGGGGGAATTCAGGGGGGTTCAAACCCCCCAGAGCATCCTGATAAAATGCCCACTGTCAGTGTCCCTGCTGCTGCTGCGCAGCTCATTCTCAGTGCAGTCAGAGTTGCAGAGTGAGCTCTCAGCTGCAGGTGGTACAGCAGTCAACCCCCCCGTATGGTGCCCAAGCCCTATTAGTTTAATAAGAGTAAGCCAAGGTATGAAACTCGCTAGCACCAGGCACTTGGGAGTCCTAATGCTTAGAATACCTGCACACAGATAACAGCAATTGGCAGTGCAGCACTGAAGGAGCTTCTTAGATTCCTTCTGGGCTCTGACATAGCATATGACACAGCCAAAGGGAGGCAGACATTTTACTGCTTCTTTGCTACACTGAATCTGAGGTCTGGTAAGGCAGGAGAAGCTTGTATTTGAGGGGAGGAGGGGTGGAAATTCCTACCCGGGGAAGTTTATTTTGGTGGGAGGGAGGGGGTTACAGAAAAGGGGAAGGGTTTGCTTTTGGAGAAGGTGTAGGTGGGTGTTATTTGTAGGGAAGTTTATGAGGGGGGTGGTTAATGGCAGGGGCTTGCTTCTGAAAGGGGAGTATGCTTGAACAAAGGGAGATTTTCTTCAAGATTATTAATCTTTGCTGGGGGAGGGGGGAGTGTGGACTGAGGAAATATTTTTAGTTAGGGGGTGGGGTGAGTTTAACAAAGGGGGTTTTATTTTTGTGGGTATATTTGAGGGAGGGAGGTGTTTTGCAGCATGGATCTTTGCTGGGAGAAGGGGGGTGGGGTCCTTAGATGGGAGGGGGGGACATTTTACTGGAGGGAAGGTGGGTGCTTTTGGCAGTGATTTTTGCCTGGTATGGGGGGAGGGATTTTTTTAATGGCAGATGTTTTTATTTTTTTGGAGGGTGGGGAGATATTTTCTGATATATAATAGGTATATTTTTTCTAGGAAAGATTTTTCTTGTGGTTGGAGGCAGGGGAATGTGAGGGGAAGGGCTTGCCTGAGCGCTGTGTTGTGTGTAAGGGCTCATTGACACCAATAGCCATGCAGAAAGCATGTCCACTGGTATGGACTAGAAGTAGACAGCATGATATGCATCACACAACACATTGTTTACATTTTTTTGTAAGAACATTATTGATATGCAACAGGTGACATTTTATTCAGTTCTGTGATAGTTCGAATCACAACTCACTGTGCTGAAAAAAGTACTGCATGTAGAGTATATAGCAAACAAAGCAAGTTGTCTTTGTATTGGAACTGCACTGGGCCAGGCTGTCCAGTGCAGCCAAACCGAAATGGTGTAAACAGGCCCTAAAAGTGGAACTGTGTCTTTTGAACATTGCTTGGAAATTTCCTTGCTTTTGTTCGAAAAAAAAAAATCCTTTCCCCTCTCCCCTAGCAAGTTTTTAATTAGTGTTCACTGTCTGTGGTGCATGTGCTGTCCAGACACAGACACAGCTCAGCCCTGTCAGCACTGGAGGTAGAAATACAGGCAGGCCGTGATGTGCAAGCATGCTTAGCATAAGTACACATTATAATAATTGCCTTTAAGCTACAGTTCCACTTAAAGCAAGCGTGACCTGTGCTCTCTGTATAGTAGACTGTATGTTGCCTACTTTTGATCACTGGACCCTGTATACTGGGTTGTACTTTAAAGACAAATTCTGTCTTTTTCCAAAATGTATTAAATGCACTCACATTAATGAAAAACTTGCATTTTCTTAAATGGTTGCATTGGCATCTGCTTGTTAAATACCCCTTCCCAATGCACTCTATACTACATACTTTTGACTCCTTCACGTAGACCAGTTAAATCCCCTTTCACTGTATGCAATGTTTTATCTTTTTCTTTGAGTTTGTAACAGGTAGGGTCCAGTCATGTAGGATGTGATTTCTAATGATGGCCTTGGTCAGCTGGCATGATCACTCCACTTGTCACCCATACCAGCAAACCCCTGTATGCAGTGCACTTCAACCTGTCAGTGCATTAACATATTTCTAGTGTGGAATGGAGGACACAAGGCTAGTAGTCCGCCTATTGCCTGAGAGCCCAGTCACTGCTGCTATACATAGCAAAGGAAAAGCCAGCCACAGTCAATTACCTATTTACTGGTTCCCCCACCCCCCCCATCCCTTTTGCTCAGCACCACATATCTTCCCTCCGTGCTTTGGCACATATCACATAGCCCCCAACCTGCAAGCACTAAGCCCAAGACACAGAAATCTGCAGACCCCATCTTACTATGTGATATGAGCAGATGAAAAGAAAGATCAGGTTTTGAGGGCTTTAAAGTGGTTGCAAACCTAGTTACACCACTTGTACCTACAGGTAAGCCTATAATAAGGCTTACCTGTAGGTACTGTAAATATCTCCTAAACCTGCATGGTATTTACTATATACGATTTCGCCCTACGTGCCGTTTCTTCACTAGCATGTGCTGTGACAGACGGCTCCCGCACGCATGCACGGGAGTGACGTCACGCAACTTCGGACAGTCACAGAGTCCACAGCCCTGGAAAGAAGAGAGGCAGAGATGGATTCAGCCACCAGTGCATAACCTGTGTGTGGCTTACCATCTGGGGTGTAATACCTGGGAACATTGGCAAAAAGGATCTTAGCTTCTGGGATGGGAGCCTCCCTCACCATGGAATAAATGGGACGATGTTTGATAGATATTTGTTAGAGGTACTGTATATATTGCTATAAGTGGTACTATATAGAGAGATTGTTATATAGACAAAACAAGCTACCAGAGCATACCTACATCTATGAAGTATATTCATGATGTTTATTAAAGTTTGAAGGGAGTAAATGAATCTCAGAATCTCATTATGGGCATAATGATATTATTTTATGGAAATATTTTTTCTTATTTTAGTCTACAAAATATATATATACACCTGCATCTCCCATTGTTTATCCAATAGAGGGGAGGGGGGGGGGGGGGATATATATATATATATATATATATAAATTACACCAATAAAAATAATTTTAGAAAATATTAAAAAAATCTTTAAAAGAAACACACACACACACACACACACACACATATACACACACACACACACACACACACACACACACACACACACACACACACACACACACATATACATATATATAAAAATGTAATTATGGACAATCATGGCTACAGTACCTAATAGAGACTAATTACAAATATGGGATACTTTAAAAAGATTATTAATAAATAATAAACAGATGGGTACAGTAAAATTATCAATGAGAAAGTAGGGGGAGGGGGGAAGAAAAGGGGGGAGGAAAGGGGGAGAAGTTAGGGTAAAAGAGGGATGGGGGGGAGAAAAAGAAGGGGGGAAAAAGGGGGCAGAGGAAAAGAAAAGAAGGGGGTTGCGTTATTCTGGGTAGAGTATAAATAGATAATCCATTTTTTCTTTTTAGGTTACTTACTATGGAATTAAGTGGTCCACCATCTCCGTTATCTGATATATATATGTTTTGTGTATGAAATCACATATAGAACATCACCTGAAAAAAGGGGGAACGTATGATTCGACATCATTTTATAATACAGTGGATATTTCTAATTCTTTATTAATTTCTCCAGGATTTAAAGTATCTAGTGAATATATCCAATATGTCTCACACTCACATAGTCTATGGAATCTTTCAGCCTCAGGGAGATTTTTGGGGATTTGTTCTATGATCCAGACTTCCAAGCCCTCTGTGGACTTGCTATGATATTCAGCAAAATGGCAGGGGACACTGTGTTTGTCTTTGCCCATCTCTATTTTCCTTCGGTGTTCGCTAAATCTTTGTCTAAGTGGTCGTACGGTACGACCCACATATATTAAGTGGCAAGGACAAACAAGGCCATAAACTACAAAATCTGAACCACAATTATAAAAGTCACCTAGAACATAGTTATTTCCTTTTGTGGTAAATTATTTTTTACCATGTTTAATGAAAGAACATGTTTTATATTAAGGATTTCTACATTGAAACATACCCTTTAAAGGAATCAAACAGGTTTGTGTGGAAAAAGTTTTTTGAAGTGGTTTTAATTTACTAGGTGCGATTTTGTTTTTTTAGGTTGGGTGCCTTTCTATAGTTTATCCTGGGGGTATCTGGTTTGAGGTGAGGATCTTCTAGTAATATTTGCCAGTGTTTTTTTAGAATCGCTTCCATTCTCTTGGAGTCTGTATGCAATTTTGTAATAAAAAGAGTGGACTGATCAAAACTTTCTTTTTTGGTTGTGGAGTTATGATTCAGGCAAAATCTGATACAATCTAAGATAAACTGAGCTTGCCCGTGACTCATATAGAGATCTTCAGAAAGAAAATGGTCAAGGGCTCCCAGACCAAAAACATAAGGATCCACATTTTGCTGAAACACAGAACAAAATTTTAACAACTTAAGAAGTCAGTGCAAACCTTGGTGACCTTATCTATAGCAAATTAGGAAAGTTTAGGTGTGATATTAAGGATTACAGCAATGACAAAATCTTTACATGGATGCAGAAACCTATATCTAACCTATTACCTGCTAATTACTCCCCATCCCCTTACCAGACGCATCAAGCTGATGCCTCATTACCCTCCATCTCTAATGTCCACCTCTATTACCGAAAAGGACAGATAATTAATGGCCAGAAAAATGTTCTGCGACTCCATCCTCCTATGAGTCACACTACACATAGAAGTAACATTCCTATTCAAAAACCACCACATAATAAACTACGGTATGCATGATCTTAATCATTTTATACTCACCCCCACTCCGAGATTTCTACCCAGACCAGAATAGTACATTGCTGCAGGACACGAGTGACCCAATGCAGATAACTGATGATCAAGGGCTCTCTATGACAATTGGACACCCTTGTAATGATCTCCCCCTGCACATACCCCCAACCATTACTCACCAAGCAAAAATGACTAATCCAGTTAAAACAGCACTCATTGACTCTATCACTATGGGACCAGACATCACCTCTATTACTAGTGGATCAGACATTGCCTCTACCACTATGGGAATAGACATCATCATCATCTGTGAACCACATGAACCACATGTTACTGTAGTGGAGAACAACATTAACATATTGGCCATTACCGCCTTGGGGTCACTAATAGTGAATCCATCAATTTTGGATCAAATAGTACCCTAGATGTTTTTTTTTTTATTGTCACACCCCTCTCCAGCCCCTCCAACAAAAAGAAAGTTAATCGGAGAGGCTGCAGAAGGGGGAGAGGTAGACACAGATTTCAACCCCTCCAAAAATTCCAGCACACCCTATCCCTCGCAGAAACATCTTTGCTAAGTTGGGGGCCTCAATTTTTCCCTAACAAAAAAAACTTGATCCCTTTGTATTATTCAAGGATTTGAAAAGGTACATTAAAAACCTTACTTTAAAAAGATTTTTTAAGATAAAAATGCTCCCAACATAGACAATGTGGATAACATTGCTACAATTGAGCCTCCATTGGAGTCACAGGAATATATATATATATATATATATATATATATATATATATATATATATTGTAATATTTGGGGGTTATTTTAGCTTAAGGGTAGAGCTTACCAGTGAGCTGAGTCCACGCCAGATATGCCATTTTAAGGGCTTGTAGGCCCACTTTTATTAAAGAAAGAAAAGTCTGATAACAGAAGAGTTGCCCACACAGGGGTTTCAGCTTTCCACAGCAATAATGTAAGTAGAACCAAAAATACCAAGCCACCTGGCTCTCTTTAGCAGCACTGCTGCTCAGACTTATGCTGCAGCCCTCTTGGCTCTGTAACAGAGTTCCTGTACACCCAGTACCTCAGCACTCTTTGCTAGCTTCTTTTTCAGCCCACAAGCTTGGACCCTCTGTCTGCTCTGACACACCGACCTGTGCAGACATGCACACTTCTCCCTTACTAGCCTGGACTCCTCGGGAGGGTGGAGCCCAGAACCATGGTCTTGGCTCTGTTATAATCCCAGGACCCACCTGTGCAATCATCCAGCCAGACTTCTGGCTGTTCCCAAAACCGGTCCCAGGATTGGAGATTCTTCTGCTGGTGGGGTACCATACTACCAAAATATATATATATATAACCCCTCCCATATGGGAGGCACCTCAGTTTTTTCGCCAGTGTCTATGGTGGTTGGTCACGTAAAACATGTGCTCTGAAGAAAGATCTGTGCAGGTCCCTGCGGGGGCCTAAGGGCTACAACAAACCGGATCCATATCTCAGGCCGATATTTTGACTCCCAAGATGGTATGGTACCCGGGCCTCGTCATCCGAAGAAACAAGGTCTTGCCTATAAGTCCTCTCCTATTGGAAGACTGGGCTCTGGGAAAACCAGACTTGGTGTACTATTTACATAGTGGCACGAATGTTTCTGGCAGAGTCTTTTACAAAGTCCAGGTAGGAGGTTCTTCTGAGAAGGAACCCCAAAAAACCCTGAAGGTTGGCACTACTCTGCCTGCCGTGATGGGTGAAGGCTGGAATCTGTCTGTTTTCAAATATTCCTGCGGCGAGGACAGGTAAGGGAAGTTAATCTTATATAAATGTATATTATGGATTTCTTCATTGAGTAGTTGTATGTCTTACCTGGTTTCCACCACTAGAGGGAGTAAGAGCAGCCTGATGAATACTTACATGCCTTTCAGATACACACGCTCAGTGAAGCCTGGTTCTCCCAGATGACTCACGTTTCCACTGCAATCCCTGCCACAAAAAAGGTAATACAGGGGTCCCACTCAGTCTGGGGGTCCCGCGCAGCTCCGATGGTGGTCCCCTTACTCCCTGGACGTCCGGTGGTCCTCGTGCACACGCGCTAAGCGCGCTCCCATGCTAATGGAGGGGGAGGGGTGTGGTTGCGAGCCGCGCACGCTGGTGTGCACGGCGCTGTACTGCGCAGGCGCCAGGTGGCAATTAAAAAAAAAGCCCAGAGCGCCAGGGGGCTGTAAGTGGAGACACAGGAGCTGTGGGCAGTAAGCATCCCAAGGTATTGGATCCAGGCAAACCTAAGACACCTACTTAGCATCAGGTTGTGCAGTTTAAGCATATATATTTATTGTGAGACTTTGAGCACAACAGTGATTGCACTTTGTACTAGTACCTCTGCTTTGTAGCTTAGGACTATGTCTCCTCGTAAGAGGGTCTCAGGGGGAGGTAACAAAGGGACTGGTAAATCACCGCCTAGGTCTAGGGGTTTTAAAAATGCCTGTAGGTTACCATCCCCCCCTGCAAGACTGGAGCCAGCCTCACAGGATGAGTCAGTGCCCCTGTCAGGTTTTGCAGCCTCTCCTAATGTCTCAGCCCCGGTATACGTCACTGAGGACTCCCTTAGGGCTACATTGGAGGGTTTTGAAGGGAGAATCATGAATTTTATTTCAGCTTCCCTGAAAGATAGCAGGAAAAGGGGTAGACCCCCTCCCTCTGCTGAGATTCCTCTTTCAGATGACACTGCTGACAATGAGGAGAGATCCCTATCTTGGGACAGGGATCATGAGCAGTCGGATGAATCAGAGGAAGAAGAGAGAGTCCCCTCCTCCCAGGCGCTCAGAAAACAGGTGCAGTATTATACTGAATTGGTGCGTACCACATTCAGAATGCCCGCTGCTGAGGTCGCTACGTTCTCTGTTTCTTCCCTGGGAATCAGGAAAATCCCACAGACTGCCTTTTCCTTTCCAATTCATCCCTTAATGGATAAATTGTTGTATGAGGATTGGGGACATCCCGATAAACTGTTTGCTCCTCCTAAAAGGTTTTCTATGCTTTATCCTCTGGAGGAAAGTTTCGCCAAGAAATGGGGGGTCCCATCTGTCGATGCGGCTGTTTCTTGCGTGAATAGAAACCTGACCTGTCCTTTGGATAATGCTCAGGTATTTAAGGATTTAACTGATAAGAAGCTGGAAACCTTATTGAAAGCCTCCTTTTCCATGACTGGCGCAGTAGTGCAACCTACAGTCGCAGCCGCGGGGTTGTGTCAGTTCCTCAAGGAACAAGTTAAGCAGATGCTTGGCCTCCTTCCCAGTGAGGAAGTGGAGAACTATGCAGAAATACCTCAAATTCTGTGTTTTATGATTGATGCGATTTTGGATTCTGTCCAACAAGCATCTCGTTTGTCTCTCCTTTTGGTACACATGCGAAGGGCCCTATGGCTAAAAAATTGGGCAGCTGAGCTATCATGCAAGAAGCATTTGATTGGGTTCCCGTTTAAGGGGGAACGTTTATTTGGAGAAGAATTAGACAAGTTCGTCCAAAGAATTTCAGGGGGTAAATGTACTCTCCTTCCAATCAAAAGGAGCAAATGTTAATCATTTAGGCGTTCTCTCTCTCCCGGAGCATCAAGCTCTAAGCAGTGGCGACGGCCTTCCCAACCTCCCCCTACAGGAAAGGCTCAAAGCCGGGCTCAGGGGTAGGAAAAGAATTGGGGGCGAAAGCCTGCCAAGCAGAGCCCAAAAGCGTCCTTGTGAAGGGGCGCCCCCACTCGGCCGAGTGGGGGGAAGGCTCCTGCAATTTGCAGAAGCCTGGCGGGAAGAGATCTGGGACAAGTGGGTAGTCTCCTCGGTATCTCTGGGCTACAAGCTAGTGTTTCAGGAGATTCCACCTTCTCGCTTTCTAAGGTCAAGGATCCCCAGGGATCCAGTAAAGCAAAGACCGCTATTCCTGGCCTTAGATCACTTACTATCCCAGGGGGTGATAGTGGAAGTGGACCCAAAAGAACAGGGTTCAGGCTTTTACTCAAATCTCTTCACCGTTCCAAAGCCAAATGGAGGTGTCAGACCTATCCTGGATCTGAAGGATCTGAACCGTTTTTTACGCATCCCGTCCTTCCGAATGCAGTCAATACGCACTGTGGTCTCCTCCCTGCAAGGGGGAGAGTTTATGGCATCAATAGATATCAAGCATGCATATCTTCATGTGCCAATATTTTCCGCACACCAAAATTATCTAAGGTTCGCGGTAGAGCGGCGCCATTTTCAATTTGTGGCTTTGCCGTTCGGGCTTGCTACGGCTCCTCAAGTCTTCACAAAGATTCTAGATCCTCTCTTGGCAAACCTAAGAGCTCAGGGTATAGCCGTCATGGCGTATCTAGACGATTTGCTTCTCATAGAGAAAACAGCAGCGCTCCTGAACCACAGTGTTACCATAACACTAGACCTCCTGGAACACCTAGGTTGGATTATAAACCTAGAAAAATCATCCCTACAGCCTGCTACCAGGTTGGAGTCATCGACACCGCTCAAGGTGGGGTGTTTCTACCAAGGCCAAAGGCCTTGGCCATTGGGGGTCTGGTGCGCCTAATTCTGGGCAGAAGATCTTCCCCATTCGGTTGTGCATGAGACTGTTAGGGAAAATGGTTGCCTCCTTCGAAGCCGTTCCATTCGCCCAGTTCCACTCAAGGCCTCTGCAAAGATGCATCCTTGCGGCGTGGAACAGGAAGCCCCAGGCCTCGGATCTTCCTATGTGTCTGTCCCCAGGGACACGCAAGAGTCTCATTTGGTGGTTACAAACCGAGAATTTGCTGAAAGGCAAAACTTTTCTTCCGCTTCCATGGAAGATTATTACGACAGATGCCAGCCTGATGGGATGGGGAGCAGTGTTGGAGGAGACGTGCTCGCAGGGGAAATGGTCTGCGATCGAGAAGCTATTGCCCATAAATGTTTTGGAAATCCGGGCAATTTATATGGCTCTCATAAAGTGGTCTTACAGACTACGGGGTCTCCCTGTTCGAGTTCAGTCCGACAATGCCACAGCAGTGGCCTATATCAATCACCAGGGTGGTACCAGGAGGCTGGTTGCACAAAAAGAGGTGAATCGCATACTTGCCTGGGCAGAAAGGCATGTTCCATCCCTTTCTGCAGTCCTCATTCCAGGAGTGGAAAATTGGCAGGCGGATTTTCTGAGCCGCCAGCAGTTGTGCCCAGGAGAATAGGCTCTGCACCCCAACGTGTTTTTAGAACATATGTCGCAGGTGGGGTACTCCAGACCTAGATCTGTTTGCGTCCAGATTCAACAGAAAGCTGGACAAATTTGTGTAAAGGACAAGAGATGTTCTTGCTCAGGGATCGGATGCTCTGACAGTTCCCTGGGATCAGTACAATCTAATTTATGCCTTCCCCCCGTGCCCGCTTCTGTCACGGTTCCTGGGAAGAATCAAGAGGGAAACAAAGTCGGTGATTTTGGTAGCCCCGGCTTGGCCCAGGCGACCTTGGTACGCAGAGATCATTAAGTTGGCAGTAGGCAGGCCATGGATCCTTCCTCTCCAGCCAGATCTGTTCTCACAGGGTCCAATTTACCATCCTGCTTTACGCAGTCTGAATTTGACGGTTTGGCTGCTGAGACCCACATTCTGAGGGATCGTGGGCTTTCGGGGCCAGTCCTTTCTACTCTGGTCAATGCCAGAAAGCCGGCCTCCAGGCTTATATACTTCAAGATCTGGAAGGCATATGTTTTCTGGTGTGAACTCAGGGAATGGCATCCTAGAAAGTATGTCATTACCAGTCAGGCCTAGAAATAAATTTGGCCGTAAGCACTATCAAGGTGCAGATTTCGGCCTTGTCAGTTTTTTTTTTTCAGAAGCCACTTGCATCACATTCCCTGGTGCGGGCTTTCATCCAGGGGGCCATGCGGATAAGACCGCCAGTCAAACCTCCGGTATGCCCATGGGATCTGAATTTGGTTCTCTCAGCTTTGCAGGGGCAACCATTTGAACCTTTGCATCTGGCTTTATTAGTCCTTTTTGACTAAAAAATTGGTTTTCTTGGTAGCCATTTCCTCGACTAGAAGAGTGTCAGAGCTAGCAGCTCTCTCCAGCAAGGAACCGTATCTAATTATTCATAAGGACCGGGTGGTAATGCGTCCCAACAGGTCCTTTCTGCCTAAGGTGGTTTCGGGATTCCATTTGAATCAAGATGTAATCCTACCTTCCTTCTTTCCAGACCCACAGTCCGCAGAAGAAGAGTCTTTGAACACTTTGGATGTGGTAAGGGCAATCAGTATCTATCTTCAGGCAACTGCTCAGATAAGAAAAACTGATTGCTTATTTATTTTGCCGGAAGGCCCTAGGAAGGGCCAGGCGGCATCAAAATCCACTCTCTCAAGGTGGATTAGACAGCATATTTCTCAGGCCTATAGTGTTAAAGGGAAAGATCCCTCCTTTTCAAGTGAAAGCGCACTCAACTAGGGCTGTAAGTGCTTCTTGGGCAGTGCATCACCAGGCCTCCCTGGCTCAGATCTGTAAGGCTGCAACTTAGTCATCAGTCCACACATTCACCAGATTCTATCAGGTGGATGTCAGAGGGCAAGAGGATATCGCCTTTGGGCGCAGTGTACTGCAGGCTGCAGTTTAGGTCCTCCGGTCCATGGCGGTCTATTATTATGATCTGTGTCTCCCTCCCCTCAATCTGAGCATTGCTATGGGACATCCCCCTATGTAATGAAGCTCCTGTGTCCCGTGATGTATGATCAAGAAAATAGGATTTTTATATACAGCTTACCTGTAAAATCCTTTTCTTGAGAGTACATCACGGGACACAGGGCTCCTGCTCCTCTTGGGCTTTACGTGGTTTCCTATTGCTTGCTACAAAACTGAGGTGCCTCCCATATGGGAGGGGTTATATAGGGGAGGAATTCTCCTTAATTGGGGTTAACCAGTGTCCAATCACCAGAGGTGCCTATATAACCCACTATGAAATGAAGCTCCTGTGTCCCGTGATGTACTCTCAAGAAAAGGATTTTACAGGTAAACTGTATATAAAAATCTTATTTTTATCTGTATCAATATAATGGCCCACATCTTACCACTTTTTATAATATGGTATTCTCAGATTTTTAAAAAAATGTGTTCTCACACAACACCACAGACCACAGATCTTGGTCACCTCAATACTCCAGAACATGCAGCTTTACAATCCTTAACTAAAAATGATGAGTTGATTATCAAAACTGCCGACAACGGCGGCAGAATTGTAATTCAAAATTGAATTAATTACATTAAGGAAGCCGACTGAAATTATGCACCAGTGAATGCTTCTAGCGATCTAATCTTGTTTCTATCAGCATTATAATCGTGGCGTATTACACATTGAGGAATTTCAGATATACAATTTTTTTTACATGTCACTAATAGAGTTACTTTGTATTTGATTGAATACGGATTTGTTTGGATTTTTCACATGTGGAATTATTAACACTTTACGAAGAATTTGGGTTAAGTACTCACTGATTTAGCACCTGTGCACTGATTGAGGGGTTAATTAGTGTGCATCAATATTTATCACTCTATATTTGTTTCATAGGGCCTGATCACCATAAGCCCCTGTACACACGGTCAGAGATTCTGCCAACCAAATCCGTCGGATTTTGTCCGTCAGATTTAGTCTGACGGATTGTGTCCGAAACTGTTGCATACACACGGTCGGACTAAGTTGTCGAAAAATCCGATCTTTCAGAACGTGATGACGTAATTTCGTTATGATGGGACTATATTCAGGCTAGTAGCCAATAGCTTTGATGTAGGAATTTGATCTGAGCATGCGTGGCACTTGGTCCGATCAAAATTCTCTACACATGATCGGATTACGTCCGACCGGCCCAGTTGGTCGGGAAATATTTCCAACATGTTGGAAAATTGGGTCGGACGGAATCAGTCCGATGCATACCACACACAGTCGGATTATCTGACGGCACGGTCCGATAAGACGCATTCCGACAGATTCTCTGACCGTGTGTACGCGGCTTTAGAATGATTGCAGCTTAAGTATTTCGTTATTTTTCAGTCATCTGATTTCAAATATTCATTTCAGCACTTCAGTATTTCAATTTATGCAACTTGCCATATTGTTTAAAGGGGAGAAACTTGGCATATTGGCATATCCGAATGTCATTGGCATATGCCATTGGGATCTACCAACTCAGGACTACCCTCTGTTCCTTTTACCCTTCCCAACTCTAACCCAGCTACCTACTTCTAGATCCTGCACCTCCATATCACTACCCCCCACCTCTTAAACTGTCTCCAGTCAGCACCTGATGAGTAGGGTCCAAACACCTTTCCAGGTTGTTAATGTTTCAAAGTGTTGCCAGTTGATTCTTTAGATCCAGGATCTGGGCTTCAAAACTAACAAGTTGCTTACATTTTTTGTTGCAGTATTCACCAACAAATGGTTGTTTGAAGAACGTATACATGGAGCAGGATGTGCACTCAGTCGCATCACCCCTCCATTATAAATTACAAATAAAGAAATAAAGATATATTCCCAGTGTGTAGGTGTCTCCTGTTTTTTTTTTTTTTTTTTTTTTTTGAGAAACAAGCAAACCCAGTTGGGAGGATACACCAGTGTAGCAGAATGAATAGATGCTAGCATAGAAGAGAAGAGCAGAAAGAATGGGCTATTAATATTCCTGGCTATGCTCTCTTTTGGAGATACAGGATAAAAAGGAAAGGTGGCAGTGTCTGTCTCTATGTGAGAAGTGATCTCAAAGCGAGTGTGAAAGAGGATCTAGTTGATGGGGATGTGAAGGCATTATGGGTAGAACTGCACATGGGTGTGTGTACTACAAAGGTAATCGTTGAAGTTTGTTATAGGCCACCCAGTGTTAATGATTATGTCTGGAGGAAAAGAGATTTAATCTCCAAATATGGAATGGCTTCTTCACAGTTGGAGGTGTGAAAATGTGGAAGAAACTGGATCTGTCCAGCTCAGTAGATTGCTTTAAAAAAGCTCTGAGCTCTTTCCTAAATGTACATAATATAACAAAAGTTGGTCCAGGAAATATAAGATTTCCTCTTGGGGGATCAGGAAGGATTTTTTTCCCATGCTGGAGCAAATTGGATCATTTTTTTGTTGTTTTTGCCTGTGTATATAGGATTGTAAACATTTTTTTTTCCTTTATTGGTTGAACTAGATGGACTTTTTTTGTTTTTTTGTGTCTTTTTTCAACTAGACTAACTATGTAATGAAATGTAACTAGGTAATAAAACAGTTTTGTGGTCACGGTCCGCAGCCCAGGGGGCTCAGTTCGTCAAGAGGGGAGGAGGCAGGGGGGAGGGGTGGGGAAAGAGACAAGAGTGATATGGAGAAAAGGGTAGGTGAAGAAAAGATGAAATGAAAATAATAAGAAATCTATCAATAAGCATCACCTATAATTAGAGAAAATGATGGTTCAAGATAAAAATATAGGAAAACAGTAATCAAGGACTCTCAGCCATTGATTGTATCTGGAAGAGTACTTAAAGTAATACCAGTAAAACCATTTCTGGTTGTCTGCTCCTCTTTATCCCACTCACTGATCACTCTGCCCCTGGTGTCCTTCAAACTCACTGATCACACAGCCCTAGGCGTTCCTTCCTGCAGCCTACTGATCACACAGACCTTGGCATCCTTTCCTCCTGCTCAATGATCACAGATCCCCTGTGTCCTTTGCTTCTGCACACGTTCATTGATCACATAAGCCGCAAGCAGCCTCAACTCTTGCTCCCACTCACTAATTACATGGCCTTCTGTGTCTTCAGGACTCACAGTGACCAAGTCACACTACCTCAGTACTCTCAATGCCTCAGCACTCACAGTATCTTAGTCACAATGCTTCAGTACTCACGGTGCCCCAGTCACAATGAACAGTACTCATAGTGCCTGAGGCCATATTTCTTCAACACTCACAGTGCCCCAGTCCCATTACTTCAGTACTCACAGTGCCCCAGTCACATTTCTTCAGTACACACAGTGCACCAGTCACATTACTTCAGTACTCACATTTTCCCATCCACATTGCCTTAGTACTCACAGTGCCCCAGTCACATTACTTCAATACTCACAGTAGCCCAGTCACAATGCTTCAATACTCACAGTGCCCCAGTCACAATGTTGCAGTGCTTACCACACTTTCAGTACCCACAGTGTCATTAGCACCCACAGTGTCCAGCAGTACAACTACAGACCTCTGACTGTTCCAGAGTCTCTCCTCTCAGTCCCACAGCATCCTCACACCAGCAGCCTGCTGGTCATGCTTCCTACTAGCAACTTCCTTGCCTCACTGCAATCACACAGGCCTCTGTCTGTGCCCCTTCAACAGCCACACTGCTCCTTGTGCTCCTTGTGCTCTTGCTCAGCTGTTTACCCGGACAACTGGAAACTGTGCCCAGTGTCTGCCTCTTCTGCTCAGCAGTACCCAGCCTGGCTGTATTTCCAGCTACTCCATGATTTTACATAATTTAACCAACAAAAAATGTAAAATGTTTACAATTCACTAAATGTACTCAAGTAATTGGCAAACATTTTTTTTTCTTATGGTTTTTTTTTTCTAAAAATCCACTTCAACCTTCTTTATGCCATTTAAAACAAAGCATTCTGTGAAGCTTCACATATTCATGTGCAGAGCCTACATACAGTAAGCTGCAGCTTCTTCTTAATGTGTCACAATATAAAACAGTTGCTAGTAGGCGTTTCATTCAACTAGACTTGTTCTGTAATGCTGATTTATAGTTCAGAAGTGGCTTGGTAAGCTACAAAATGTCTTCAACCTTACAGAACAAGTTCAGTTGAGTTTGATTTACAATTACTAGCTATAACATTACCTGGATTATTATTATACAGGATTTATATAGCGCCAACAGTTTGTGTAGCACATTACAACATAAATTCAGACAGTACAGTTACAATACAATTCAATACAGGAGGAATCAGAGGGTCTTTCTAATTAGATTACAATCTAGAAGGGAGGGTCACGTGGAACAAAAGGTAATAACTGTGGGGATGAGCTGATGAAGAAAATGAAAATACAATTGTTAGATGTGGTTAGGATAGGCTTCTCTGAAGAGGAGGATTTTCAGGGATTGTCTAAAAGCTAATAGAGTAGGAGATAATCGGGACAGATTGGGGTAAGGAGTTGCATAGGATTAGAGAGGCTCTGGAAAAGTCCTGGAGATGAGCATGGGAGGAGATGACAAGGGACCTAGAGAGCAGGAGGAACAAAGAGAGCGATTAGGTTGGTATTTTGAGACAAGGTTAGTGATGAGGGGGCTAAGTTGTGGATGGCTTTAAAGGTAGTTGTTATTATTTTGAATTTAATTTGTTGGGTGAGCGGAAGCCAGTGAAGGTAATTCCAGAGAGGAGTAGCAGAAACAGAGCGATTAGTAAGGCGGCAAGTCTGGCAGCAGCATTCATGATGGATGGAAGGGGGGATAAACTTTGTAGAGGTAAGCCAGAAGGGAGTTGAAATAGCCGAGGTGAGAGATGACCAGGGAGTGAAGAGCTTTTTTGTGGCATTGGCTAGAAAGGGGCATATTTTGGAGATGTTGCGGAGGTTGAGGCAGCAAGATTTCAACAGTTATTAGAGTGCTATATCTGTTAGTAAATTATTGATACATGTGGAGATGGGGGAGTGAGCTGAGGGGTAGAGAAATAGATGTGGGTTTCATTAGCATAGAGGTGGTAATGGAAGCCATGGGAGGCTATCAGCTGACCCAGGGAGAAGGTGTAGATTGAAAATAGGAGAGGTCCAAGAACCGAACCTTGGGTCGACTCCAACAGAGAAAGGAAGAGGAGAGGAGGAAGTAGAATTGTAAGTGATGCTAAAGGTGTGGTTGGATAAGTAGGAAGAGAACCAGTGAAGAGTAAAGTCAGGGAGACCAAAAGCCTGGAGTTTTTTGAGGGGGATTGGGTGGTCAACCGTATCAAAGGCAGCAGAGAGGTCCAGAAGTAGGGATGAGCTGAACACCCCCTAGTTCGGTTCTCACCAGAACCTGCAAACGGACCGAAAATTTGTGCGAACGTTAGAACCCCGTTTAGAGTCTATGGGACTCGAACATTCAAAATCAAAAGTGCTAATTTTAAAGGCTAATATACAAGTTATTGTCCTAAAAAGGGTTTGAGGACCCAGGTCCTGCCCCAGAGGACATGTATCAATGCAAAAAAAATGTTTTAAAAATGTTTTTTTGGGAGCAGTGATTTTAATGATGCATAAAGTAAAAAAAAGTGAAATATTCCTTTAAATATCATACCTGAGGGGTGTCTATGGTATGCCTGTAAAGTGCCACGCGCTTCCCTTGCTTAGAACAGTCCCTGCACAAAATGACATTTTTAAAGGAATACAAGTCATTTAAAACTGCTTGCAGCTTTAATGTAATGTCTGGTCCTGGCAATATGGATGAAAATCAGTGATCTTGTATGGATATTAAGGGGAACCCTGCACCCAAATAAAAAAAAAGGAAAGGCGTGGGGCCCCCAGGTCCTATATACTCAGAACAGCAGTATACCGGCAGTGCAAACAAAACAGGGACTGTAGGTTTGTTGTTAAATAGAATCTGTTTGTAATTTTGAACTGGTATATTTTTAAAGTGTAGCTCCAGTCAAAAAATCTATTTTTAAGCTTTTTGGAAAACATAGGGAAGGGTTATCACCCCTGTAACATTTTTTTTTGCTGTCTATGTACCTCTTCAGAAAATATTACCTCACTTTCTGTCCCAATGACAAATGTTTTTAGAACATTTGGGGGTTTTAGTGAAACAAGGATTGGTGATAAAGCATCAGTGTAGAGGAGACACGTTTTTCCCATATCAACTCTTAGGCCGCGTACACACGCGGGGACTGTTCGCTCAACTTTGTCCGCTGAACAGTGTTTCGGCGGACAGTCCGCTCGTGTGTGGGCTTCAGCGGACAGTTTCAGCGGACAGTCTGACTAACAAAGTTTTTCGGAAATTCCGTAAAACTGTCCGCTGAAACTTGGTTTGAGCGGACAGTCCGCCCGTGTGTAGGCTTGTTCGTCAAACTAAATTCCGCGCATGCTCAGAAAGGATTTACACGCCGAAGGTTGCATTGCAGTGTATAGGACGTCGTATTTCTAGTCCCGTCGTACGTGCCATTCACGTCATCGCGCAAGTTTCAGCGGACTGTTCGTTCGTCGTGTGTGGCCAAGTCCGTCCATGCTAATTTTGAGCAGACCACAAAGGTGGGCGAACAGTCCCCGCGTGTGTACGCGGCCTTACAGGAGAGAATTTCCCTTCCTACGGGTAGATTTCATCTCACTTCCTGTTGTCTCCTTCCATTTGCAAGTAGGAGACGTTTGTAAGTTGGATGTTTGAAAGTAGGGGTCTGCCCTATATGCCTAAGGTGTAGCTACAACACTGTAAGCCCTCACAGTTACTCTTGGTGGGCACTGGAATGCCCTGCTGTGAACTATTATATCAAGAATTGTAATTACATGCCATTGTTGAACAGAGGTAGAAAAATTGGGCCTTTGGTGGTTTAGGTGGTGGTGCTGGTGCCACAACACTGTAAGTCTTCACAGTTACTCTTGGTGGGCGCTGGAACTAGCCCTGCTGTGAAATATTATATCAAGAATTATAATTACAGGGGGGGCGTGGCCTGCAGCTGCATGGTGTAGGACGCTCTTTCCATGAGCTCCGGCTGCACTATATCCTTTATACTATCCTCGCGGACCTAATTGACTCCTTTACACGGCATACCATTCTGCTTCTCCTGGGAGAACAACCCGCTTCCATGTCGCCACGGAAAAAGGCCCAGGGCGCACTGGCAAAGCTCGGAAAGTTTTGTGCGGACGCTCCAGACCTCGTGGAGGAAGATGGCGTCGTGCCGGGCCCGACCGCGGAGAACCCTCCCTCAGGTGATACAGCGCGCATTCTCGAGGCTGTCACCCTCTGCCGAACCTCCCTCACTTCTAGGATTGAGGAGGTTAAGGTGGACATTTTCCTCATCCGACAGGACCTGCACAAGTTGAGGGAGAGGGTCGGCTGGGACAGGTGGAGGATGACATCCCCCCCCTCCAGATTTCCACTGAAAGATTGCAGCATCAGTTAACCGCTGTCCTGAGCAAGCAGGACGAACTCGAGAACAGAATGCGTCGCTGCAATCTTCGCTTCGTGGGATTGCCTGAGAAGGTGGAAGGCTCCGACCATCCCGCATTCCTCGAACGTCTGCTGATTGCAAACTTCGGTCGCGAGGCCTTCTCACTCACCTTCGCGGTCGAGCGTGCCCATCGCCTGGCATCAAGACCCCCGCCTCCAGGTGCCCCGCCGCGCACTTTCATCGCAAAGATGCTCAACTACCGCGATCGTGACACGGTCCTGCGCCTCACCAGAGAGAAGGGCAACATTCCCTATGAGGACAAGCGCATCGCGGTGTTCCCGGACTTCTCCGCTGAGATTCAGAAGAAAAGGGCTCAGTTTACTGAGGTCAAGCGCCAGCTCCGTATCCGCCACCTGGTATACGAAATGATGTTCCCTGCAAGGCTCCGCGTAGTGCGCGCTGGCAAGGCTTACTTCTTTGAAGATCCTTTGCTGCTCTCTCCTGGCTTGAACAACGCCCGGATGATGCCCCTGCCTGACTCTGATGGCCTCTGCGCGACATCTCTGTGGACCTATCTTTTTTCCTCACGCATGAAGGCCAGCTAAGTTCCTAGCCGTGAGTACTCCTGAACCCCTGTTGCCCTCCCTTATGTTGCTGGCCCCCCCTTTTTTTTTCTTCTTTTTTGATGCCTGTGTTGCCTTACCCTTGCTCATGTGTGCCCCTGGTTGCACTGTGCGAGTTCCTGTTTATGCCACATGTTTTACTTGATCTGTTCTATATGGGTCCCCCCGTTTCACAGACACTTTTGCAGCCGGGGAACTGGACACTGCTCTCGGCCGAGACCCTTCTATGCCGAGACCTCCTACCCGGCCGTACAGCACAGTTGACTTCTGTTCGTCCCCGTTCCAGGCTGGGAGCGCACCTGGTCACACATGCTCTATACACCTGGATGTTCCCCCTACTATCCACAGTGGCCGGGCGGACTCCCCATTGCCACTCCAAGAAATGTTTCCCTGGCCGGCCTCAGTTCCCCTGTGCTCCGTGGGCTACTGTGTACATTGCCTGCCTTGCCGGTCCAGCGTAGGCGCTGTTAAGTTTTACTTTACTAATTTCAGTTCCTGTTTGATGCTAACATTCCATGTTCTTTTTATGCCTGTACCTATTAACCCATGTCTGACAAATGTTCCGTTGCTCGATTTTGTGTATCAAGTATTGTTTGTACTGCCCCTAGTTTTTATTTTTGCTATGAGGGTGGTTCCTGTGATGGGTGGGGGCGATATTGTTACACTGTGTACTACTCCCTGCGGGGGTCCCCTCTTGGGGGTCTGCGGGTCAGCTTGGTCACCACATGTTTCACTTATCCTGCACTGCGTTTTCCATTGGCTATGGCGACCCTTAAGGTAGTCACGTGGAATGTGCGTGGCCTGCGGGATAGATCTAAGAGGGTGACGGTGCTTTCTCACCTTAAGCCGCTACGTGCGGATATCATGGTACTGACTGAGACACATATCACGGGTCAGCTACAACTGTCCCTTAAAAAAACGTGGGTTGGGTGGATGTATCATGCCCCCTATACAACCCACTCTAGTGGAGTTGCTGTCCTTGTAGCCAAGACCGTCCAATTCCATCTCCATGACTTGCAATGCGATAGACGGGGACGCTATCTATTTCTACATGCCACGGTTAGGGGTCTGGAATTCTTATTATTAGCCTTTTACATACCCCCGCCCTTCCAGTTTGAGGCCCTCCAGGAGGGGATTGATTTTATGCTACAGCACCCCACACTGCCAGCTCTGTGGCTAGGCGATTTTAACTCCGTAGTGTCCCCCGCCCTTGATCGACTCACCCGTTCCCCCGATTCCTCCCCTCCTCCGTCGCGGACTAGATTTGGCAGTTTCCTCGCCGAATTTGCTCTGACGGACATCTGGAGATATAGGCACCCTACCCGGAGGGAGTACTCCTGCTTCAAACCAGCGCATAATGCCATGTCCCAGATAGACCTGATCCTGTTCTCCCCTACCCTGCTTCCATACCTTCTGGATGCGGGGCTCGGGATCAGGGTCTTGTCTGGTCACTCGCCCTACTGGGCCAGGCTCCGACTGCCCTCCACTCCGGTATCCCGTCTGTGGAGGTTGAACCCTTTCTGACTGACGGCTCTCCCTGATTTGGAGGCCGTCCAGCGTGAGTGGGTTCACTATTTTCGGACCAATACGGACTCTACATCATTTGGCCTGGTGTGGGAACCTTTTAAATGCACGCCCGCATGCTAATGTCCATTCGCATTAGTCGTTTTAAGAACTCCTCAGGGCTCGCTATACAGCAGGCTGAAAAGGTGCTGGAGGAAATGGAGAGCGAATTCCTTGCGCATCCTACATCCTCCAACTCTTCTAAATTGAGACTACAGTCTAGGCTCACTGACCAATTGCACCTAGATAGAGCGGGGAGGAAGGTCTTTTACAGCAAACAAAGAGTCTATGAATATGGGGAGAGGGCTGGGAGACTGCTGGCCTATATGGCTCACCTGGACCACAGCCCCCCGGTTGTGGTCCAGCTCACGTCTGCGGCTGGAGCCACGCTGTCGGATCCGCTGGAGGTGGCCCAGGAGTTTCGGCGCTTTTACACCGACTTATACACCTCTGAGGCCGTCAGCTCCTTGGACGACTTGCGTGCCCTGCTGCAGACGGTGGATTTCCCAGTCCTTACAGACTCCCAAGGGGAGCTCCTGGAAGCTCCCATCACCGAGGACTGTATAGCGGAGGTTATAGCATGCTTGCCACCTTCTAAAGCTCCAGGTTCTGATGGCCTCCCCCGGGAGTTTTACGCCCAGTTTCAAGAGGTCCTGCTCCCCAAGCTTCACCTGCTATATACTCACATATTTGACACCGGTGTGCTCCCCCGCTCCATGAATGAAGCACTGATAGTCCTTATTCCTAAACCAGGCAAAGACCCCCTCTACCCCGAATCATACCGCCCCATTTCGCTCCTGCAGCTGGACGTAAACATTTTGGGCAAGATCCTCGCCCTCAGACTCAACAAAGTAATACTTCATCTTATACACACAGATCAGACTGGCTTTATGCCTAGAAAGAACACGGCCTTTAACCTTAGGAGACTGTTTATGAACCTACAAGCCTCTCATGACAATATTGGTTCTAGGTTGGTGGTTAGCCTGGATGCCGCAAAGGCATTCGACTCGGTGGAGTGGGGTTACCTGTGGGAAAGCCTGCACAGTTTTGGTTTTGGTCCTAAATTCGTGCGCTGGATACAGCTTCTCTACCAGGCCCCCACTGCCCGAGTCCTTGTCAATGGCCAGATTTCCAATCCCTTTTCCTTATCAAGAGGCACACGCCAGGGGTGCCCCATTTCGCCCATGCTGTATGCATTGGCGGGGGAGCCCTTGGCTATCGCCATTAGAGCACACCCGAGCATTCGTGGTCTCCGCGTGGGTCAGCTGTCAGAGGTCATCAGCCTCTATGTGGATGACATGTTGCTATATTTAGAGGATGTCGGCCCTTCCCTTAAGGCGGTTTTTGAAGTGATTCGACGTTTTGGTGTTTTTTCAGGCCTCCGCATTAATTGGTTCAAGTCCCAAATTCTCCCCTTAGATATCACCGCCCCCACGAGGACGCAGGCCCTATTACCTCTTGAGCGTACGGATCGGATCAAAAACCTCGGCATACACTGCTCTCGCTCCCTCGCGGACTACGTTAGCCTTAATCTCGAACCCCTTTACCCCCTTCTGAAATGGAAGACCCAGGTTTGGTCCAGGCTCTAGGGGTCATGGGCCGCCTGGGGCTTGTCAAAATGATTCTTCTCCCCAAGCTCCTTTACTTATTTTGGCATGCCCCACTCCATTTACCGTCGCGATTGTTCCGTGATATGGAATCGATCCTTAACTCGTTCGTTTGTGGCTCTTCCAGGCATAAGTTGGCCTGGCAGACCCTCAAATGTACGGTCCGCCTCGGCGGAGCTGCGCTTCCTGACCTGGAGACGTACTACTTGGCCTCCCAGCTCTCCCATCTATACTATTTGAACACATATGACAAACTCAGGTACTCCCTCCTGGTGTGCACCTCGATAACAGATGTTATTGCACATCCCTAACAAATTCTCTTCTGTAAACATAGAAATGTTTCCAGCTCGAGCTATAAACATACCATGATTGCGCATCATGGCCGGGTATGGCGTGTGGCGCAGTCTAGGTCTGGGGCCTCCTCCTTGCACGCACATACACCTCTTTGGGATAACCCTGATCTTCCGGAGCTGCTGGGGATACCGGACTACAAGATATGGATATGCAGGGGGGTCATATACCTGTCTCATTTCTACGCAACCCAGGGTGTCAAGACGTTCCAGGCACTCAAAGATGAATTCGGCCTTCCGAATCATGTGTTTTTTCGTTACCTGCAAGTTCGCCATGCATTGCAGACCCAGTTTGGGACTGCGCCCCCTACCCTAGCGTGCACTCCCTTGGCAAGTCTGGTTCTCGGTAATGATTCCCGTGAGCTCACTTCAACCATTTACGCGCACCTCCTCACTCCTCGTGCCACGGCCCATGCTTACAACCTTAAACTTAGATGGGAGGCTGATGTTGGACAGATAGAGGACGAGCACTGGGGAGAGATATTGGCGGTGTCGACTGAGGTCTCTCCCAAATTGTCGGATAGACTGACCCACCTTTACATACTCCACCGCTCCTATGTCACCCCTGGGCGGCTTTCTAAGTACAAACCCGACCTAGACCCTGTGTGCCCCCGGTGCAGCGATTCAGTCAGCACATTTTCTCACCTTATTTGGACCTGTCCCCCCATTCAAAGGTATTGGGCTCAGATAGTTCAATTTCTATATGACCATATGGGGTCTCCCCTCACACTCTGCCCACACCAATGTATTCTCGGTCTCCTCCCCCTTCGGGAGGAAAGTAAATATCTTAGGATCCTTTTACAGGAGACTCTCTTCGCTGCTAGGATGCAGATAGCTCGATTGTGGCTTAGACCTGACCCGCCGACGGTCCAGCAGTGGAAGAGAGCTGTTAACCAAACCTTACCCTACAAAAGAATTATTTATTCCAATCGAGGATGCCCGACAAAATTTCATAAAATATGGGATAGGTGGTTGGAAACTCCTCACAGCTGCACGAGTTAGACATTGTGTGCAGGGGGTGAACAACAGTCCCCTTTGACGTGCCCATATGGGCGCTTTATTGAAAGTATACATTTGTTATCTGTAGTCATGGTATTGTGTGCACTGTAAGTCTCAGTATGCTGTGTCAGACATGGAATGTACCCTTCTTCATGGTGTTTGGTGCCTGTTGCGCCTATTTTTGTTATGTATTATTATGTAACCTTTTTTTTTTATATGCTCAATAAACCTCACTCTGGTTAAAAAGAATTATAATTACATGCACATGTTGAACAGGGGCAGAAAAATTGGGCCTTAGGCACTGGTGCCACAACACTGCAACACCTCACAGAAACTCTAGTGGAGCTCAAGAATGAGCCCTGCTGCAAAGTATTGCATCAAAAATTGTAATTACATGCCCCTGTTAAAAAGGGGCTGAAAAATTGGGCTTTAGTCACTGGTGCTGGTGCCACAACACTGCAACCCCTCACAAATACTATAGTTGGAGCGCAGGAATGAACCCTGCTGCAAAGTATTGCATCAAAAATTGTAATGACATGCCCCTGTTAAACAGGGGTTGAAAAATTGGGCCTCAGGCACTGGTGCTGGTGCCACAACACTGCAATCCCTCACAGATACTCTAGTTGGAGCGCAGGAATGAGCCCTGCTGCAAAGTATTGCATCAAAAATTGTAATTACATGCCCCTGTTAAACAGGAGCTAAAAAATGTGTCCTTAGGCAACGGTGCTGGTGCCACAAGACTGCAACCCCTCTCAGATATTGTAGTTGAGCGCAGCAACGAACCTTCCTGCAAAATATTGCATCAAAAATTTTAATTACATGCTCATGTTAAACAGGGGCTGAAAAATTGGGCCTTAGCCACTGGTGGCGGCGCCCAGAACCAAAAATTTTCTTACAAGCTATCGGCATGATCATTGAGGAGGAAGAGGATAGTCACTCAGCATAACAAGATAGTCACTCAGCATCAGCATAGACAGTCTTGAAGGGATCTGACATTTTAAAAAAAAATTATTCGGGTACATCAGCATCAGGTGCTTGGTAGCTGGTGGTGATCCAAGACTGATTCATTTTTATGAAGATCGGTCGATCAACTGTGTCGGTGGACAGGCGCACCCTGTGATTGGTTACAAAGCCTCCAACAGCAGTGAATGTGTAAAAACATAAAAGAGACTTGGAGATACGGGACTTTAAAGATACCAAGATAGAAAAAACACATAATACAAAAAATAAATAAAATAACAATGAAGTATTTATTAACACAAATTAAAAACAATAGCATATATAATGCCTGTTATCATAGGCCTATACATATAACTAGGGATGAGCCGAACACCCCCCGGTTCGGTTCGCACCAGAACTTTCGAACGGACCCCAAATTCGAAAGAACTTTAGAACCCCATTGACGTCTATGGGACTCGAACGTTCGAAATTAAAAGTGCTAATTTTAACGGCTAATATGCAAGATACTGTCCTAAAAAGGGTTTGGGGACCTGGCTCTTGCCCCAGGGGACATGGGTCAATGCCTAAAATGTTTTAAAAAATGGCCGTTTTGGTGGGAGCACTGATTTTAATGATGATTAAAGTGAAAAAAAAAAGTGAAATATTCCTTTAAATATGGTGCCTGGGGGTGTCTGTAGTATGCCTGTGAAGTGCCACGTGTTTCCCGTGTTTAGAACAGTCCCTGCACAAAATGACATTAAACAGAAATAACATCATTGAAAACTGCTTGCGGTTTTAATGTTATATCTGGTTCCTGCAATATGGTTGAAAACCATTGAGAAAAATGGCATGGGTAGCCCTCCCTGCCCATTACCAGCCCCTTTGGGTCTTGTACGCATATCAAGGGGAACCCTGTACCCATATTAAAAAAAGGAAATGCGCGTGGCCCCCAGGCCCTATATACTCAGAACAGCAGTATACAGGCGGTGCAAACAAGACAGGGACTGTGTAGGTTTGTTGTGTTAAGTTGAATCTGTTTGTAATTTTCAACTGGTACATTTTTAAAGTGTAGCTCCAGTCAAAAAAACTATTTTTAAGCTTTTTGGAAAACATAGGGAAGGGTTATCACCCCTGTATAATTTGTTTTGTCGTCCATCTTTTTTCATCTCACTTGCTGTTGTCTCCTTCCGTTTGCAAGTAGGAGATGTTTGTAAGTTGGATGTTTGAAAGTAGGGGCCTGCCCTATATGCTCTGCAGAAATGGCGGAACAAGGTGTTGGTTTTGCCACAACATTGTAAGCCCTCAAAGTGACTCTTGCTGGGCGCTGGAGCGCCCTGCTGTGAACGATTATATCAAGAATTGTAATTACATGTCATTGTTGAACAGTGGTAGAAAAATTGACCTTTGGTGGTTGTGGTGCTGGTGCCACAACACTATAAATCCTCACAGTTACTATGGGTGGGCACAGGAACGGGCCCTCCTGTGAAATATTATATCAAGAATTGTAATTACATGTCCCTGTTAAACAGGGGCAGAAAAATTGGGCCTTAGGCACTGGTGCTGGTGCCACGACACTGCAACCTCTCCCATATACTCTAATTTTATTGCAGGAATTAGCCCTGCTGCAAAGCATTGCATCAAAAATTGTACTTAAACGCCCCTGTTAAACAGGGGCAGAAAAATTGGGCCTTAGGCACTGGTGCTGGTGCCACCACACTGCAACCTCTCCCATATACTCTAGTTTTATTGCAGGAATTAGCCCTGCTGCAAAGCATTGCATCAAAAATTGTACTTAAACGCCCCTTTTAAACAGGGGCAGAAAAATTGGGCCTTAGGCACTGGTGCTGGTGCCACCACACTGCAACCTCTCCCATATACTCTAGTTTTATTGCAGGAATTAGCCCTGCTGCAAAGCATTGCATCAAAAATTGTACTTAAACGCCCCTGTTAAACAGGGGCAGAAAAATTGGGCCTTAGGCACTGGTGCTGGTGCCACCACACTGCAACCTCTCCCATATACTCTAGTTTTATTGCAGGAATTAGCCCTGCTGCAAAGCATTGCATCAAAAATTGTACTTAAACGCCCCTTTTAAACAGGGGCAGAAAAATTGGGCCTTAGGCACTGGTGCTGGTGCCACCACACTGCAACCTCTCCCATATACTCTAGTTTTATTGCAGGAATTAGCCCTGCTGCAAAGCATTGCATCAAAAATTGTACTTAAACACCCCGGTTAAACAGGGGCAGAAAAATTGGGCTAATGGCATCACCCAGAACCAGAAATGTTCTTCCAACATATCAGCGGAGGAGGAAGAGGATAGACAATCAACAAAACAGGACAGTCACTCAGCATCAGCATAGGCAGTCTTGAAGGGATGTGATATTTCAAAAAAAAAATATTCGGTTACATCAGCTTCAGGTGCTTGGTAGCTGATGGTGATCCAAGACTGATTCATCTTGATGAAGGTCAGTCAATCAACTGATTCGGTGGACAGGCGCACCCTATGATCGGTAACAAAGCCACCAGCAGCACTGAAGGTGCGTTCGGAAAGAACGCTGGATGCAGGACAGGCCAGTAGCTCAATTGCATACTGTGCAAGCTCTGGCCAGTGATCCATCCTCAAGACCCAGTAAGCCAGAGGATTTTCGGTGGGAAAGGTGTCCAAGTCTGACCTTGCCACTAGGTATTCCTGCACCATGTAAATCAGACGCTGGCGATGGGTGCTGGAACCGATCATACCTTGGAGCTGCGGACTAAAAAATTGTCTAATAGCATCAGACGGCCACCTTCTCCACCGCTCCTTCTGACCGATGCCTCAGCAACACGTTGTCCAGGACCAGGAGTTTGTAACCTCCCAGTCTCTGGGAACGCGTTGCACAGACCTTTCTGCAAGGCCTCCCGGAGATGTCTCATCCTCTGCTCCCTCTGCGATGGCAAGATAAGGTCGGCAACCTTACCCTTGTACCGTGGATCAAGGAGAGTGGCCAGCCAGTAATGGTCCCTCTCCTTGATCCAAAGAATACGAGGATCCTTCCGCAGGCTTTGCAGGATCAGGGAGGCCATGCAGCGTAGGTTAGTTGAGGCATTCGGTCCGGAGTCCTCTGGGTCACTAAGGACAACATGATCCGCAGCTACCTCCTCCCAGCCACGTACAAGTCCACGTGTTTCTTGGGACTGTAAATCATCCCTACAAGACTGCTGCTGCTGCTGATGCTGAGTGCCAGCCTCCACCTCCATGCTGACACAATCATCCTCCTCCTCCTCTTCCTCCTCCTTATCCTGTTCCTATGTGATGGGTGGCACTGCAGGAACACTGTCTGGATAAAGGGGGCCTTGAGAGGCAAGGAAGTCCTCCTCTTCCTACCTCTGTTCTGCCTCAAGTGCCCTGTCCATTATTCCACGCAGCGTATGCTCCAAGAGGTGGACAAGAGGTACAGTGTCACTGATGCATGCACTGTCACTGCTCACCATCCTTGTGGCCTCCTCAAACGGTGACAGGACAGTGCATGCATCCCTGATCATGCCCCACTGGCGTGGTGAGAAAAAACCGAGCTCCCCTGACCCTGTCCTGGTGCCGTAGTCGCACAGGTACTCATTGATGGCCCTCTGCTGTGTGTGAAGCCGCTGCAGCATGGCCAACGTTGAGTTCCACCTGGTGGGTATGTCACATATAAGGCAGTTCTTGGGCAGGTTCAACTCCTTTTGGAGCTCAGCCAGCCGAGCACAGGCATTAAATGATCGGCGGAAATGCACACAGACTTTCCTGGCCTGCTTCAGGACATCCTGTAAAATGAGTCTCTCACACTGGAGGCGTTGGCCCATCTCCAATTGCTGCAGACGGCTGGCGATGTAGCAGCCATAGGCCTCTTCAGCTTCAGGGGGGCTCTTTAACACATTAGTAGCCTCTCGAATGAGGCGCAGGGATTCCTCCTGTGTTACTGTCATTTTCTTTGGCCTTTTTGCTGGAAGACGGAGGGGAGGCACCTGTGATTGTGTCAGTCTTCTACTGGGCCCGGCCACCTCCTGGCTGACAGTGGGCCCGGCCACCTCCTGGCTGACAGTGGGCCCGGCCACCTCCTGGCTGACAGTGGGCCCAGCCTCCTCCTGCCTGCCACTTTCCACACCTTCCTCCTGGCTGAGCTCATCCTGTGTATAAAAAAGGGACATCGTTTTAGTTTTTTGTTCATCAATCATAAACATTTTTCAGCTCCTGACTTCAAAATTCTGTTAATACATATAAAAGAGTATCATTATGACACCACTATTTCTTGTTTCTGCTGGTGACAAACATTTGTGGCGACTACTGTAAATTGATATGTCAAAATATTTGTTTTTTTTAACATCAATAATAGCGTTTAAATTATAACATCTAGTTAACATCATTAATATTATGAATATCACTATTTATTGTAACAAACTACCTGGCTCTAGCTGGGTGCATCCGCTTCTTCCAGGATGGAAGGCTCAGCTTGCTCATCAGCCTCTGCTGAGGTGGAGGGAATGCTGCAGGGAAGGGTGGAGGGAAGGGTGGAGGGAAGAGTTGAAAGCGATTCCCTGGCTTTACTCTGGTCGCCAATAAACCGTAGTTTGTCAAAGTACCACAGCCTGGGTACATACACATCACCTGGTGCTGCTCCTGATGTGATGGATTTCTGGATTTTCTTATTCTCCTTTCGGTACATGTTTCTCAATATTTGAATTTTCTTTTCCACAAAGTCCACGTCTGCCTCTGGGATCCAAGTCTGCACAAATGTCAGAAATTTCTCCAGTGTTGCCCTCCTTACTGGTTTATTATAATAATCAATGTGCTTGGAATGCCACAGATTTGTCAGCTCTTTGTATTTGTCAATAAATAGACTAAAAAATTCAGGATCCTTAAATTTCTGATTCATTTTTCTGAAAGACAATACACAAGCCAAAAACAATAATGTTAGCCCAGACTCTCCTAATCTTAGCCCAATATAGACCCCAATCTCTAAGCAGGATATGCCATTGATTTGGGGAATTTGTTTAAACTTACCTTCGTTTTGCTTGCTCCAAACTTCCGTTCCTATTTTCTCAAAAGAACATACGACATGTGCATTTTGTCATTATATACAGTGCGCACGCGTAGAACCACGCCTGTGTTGCCCGCCCATGACGTTCTTTTGGTCAAGTTTTTGTTTTCCCGCCCCTTTCTGCGCACATAACGTAAGTAAGAACGTACGACATGTGCATTTTGTCATTATATACAGTGCGCACGCATAGAACTACGCCTGCGTTGCCCGCCCATGACGTTCTTTGGGTCAAGTTTTTGTTTTCCCGCCCTTTTCTGCGCACATAGCGTAAGTAAGAACGTACGACATGTGCATCTTGTCGTTATATACAGTGCGCACGCATAGAACTACGCCTGCGTTGCCCGCCCATGACGTTCTTTGGGTCAAGTTTTTGTTTTCCCGCCCTTTTCTGTGCACATAACGTAAGTAAGAACGTTCGACATGTGCATTTTTTTGCGTAATATCCAGTGCGTACGCATAGAACTACGCCTGCGTTGCCCGCCCATGACGTTCTTTTACAAGAATATTTCCCGCCCCCTTTTCTCTACGGTGCGCAGTAGGAGAAACATGGCGGAAACACAACAGGTGCTTGATATTAACGACTCCAGTAGTCACGAATCCCCGGAGCCACAAACGTCCCAATCCGGGAAGAGGAGATTTAAGGCCTCAAATATGGCATTTGAAGAGATGGTGGAGATGGTGGCAATCTTGCGAAGTAAGGATTATGATGGCAAGCATGGACCATACACCCATCCGAACTTGCGCAAGGCCAGAATCATGGCCAAAGTAGTTAAGACCCTGCACAATCGTTTTGGGGTACGACGGTCAAAAGACCAATTGAGGAAACGGTGGTCCGACCTTAAATTGAGGGAGCCGGATCAGTACAGAAGGATCAAGAAAGTTCTTAAAAAAAGTAAGTACTTGTCGTGTGTTCCTATTTTATGATTATTGCATACTGATCCATATGCTTTACCTTTGTACAATGTAAAAAATTGCTGCTTTCATGTTGGATACAGTAAAATAATCGTATCGTTATTAACAAACCCTCGTAAGTTGTTCGTGGCAAACCTCGTTTATGATACAGGGTTTAATCCTCATTTTTTTGCTGTGTAATTTTTAGGAACCAAAAAAAGATTAGGACATTGTGGTTTAGATGTGTTTCAAACTACAATGACTAGAAAAGAACATTCAGTGTAATTGAAGGAGAGGACACTTGGCAGCTGGGTAAAAACACATCTGCACTCATGAGCAAAAGTGTGGGACACCAGAGAACATTTATTAGGGTAAACCACACGGGGTTCCTTGGTATACTTGGGGGGGGGGGGGGTTGGGCATGTGTGAAACTTGGCACAAAAAGCTAATTATTGTAGTTTTTGGCAAAGTGAATTGATTTATCATGTCTTCACATTTTGCATCTCTTCATAAACCGACAATTGTACAACACTTCTAATCCAGGTTTCATCTTCCTAGTTCTGGCCTTAAATATCTGTGTGCTAAAGTATACCTTTTTGTTTGTTAATTTCTCATAGGGGAGAAAAGACTCACAAAGCAGGATCCCAGGGACCGCCACCCTTGCCAGCATGAATGTGAGGTTAGCCCCATCCCCCCCGTGGATGTGCATGTGGAGGAAGGAGAGGTGGAGGAAGGAGAGGAGATGGGCACCCCACCAGGTGAGTGTCTGACACCACAGCTTCAGGTAATAGATGTATACCTGCATATTTCAAAACACATGTTTTTACATCTATTTTAGGTGATGTTCTGGTTGTGGAAAGGGACACATTTCCAAGCACCAGTGCCCCCCCCCCCCCCCCCCCCGAGGATGTGGAGGAAGGAGAGGTTGAGGAAGGAGAGGTGGAGGAAGTAGGGGAGATGGGCACCCCACCAGGTGAGTGTCTGACACCCCAGCTTGTTGAAATCCATGTATGACTGCCTATTTTTTGACCCAATTTTTATCATCTATTGTAGGTGATGTTCTGGTTGTGGAAAGGGCCCCGTTTTCCAGTGACAGCGCACAAAGGCTGATTGGCCAGATAATGTGCTGGAATGGGGAAATAGATGCCATGCGAACTAGCCTGGATCTCATGAAGAATCGGATTGACAATATGCAGCAGGAAATGAAGAACATGATCGATATTTTGGGGAGAATATAATCCGTTTCTCCATAATATCGATCATGTTCTTCATTTCCCTTGTTTTACTTAAAAGATTGTTACTTCCTAAATTATAAATATTGTGGCTGATTGTTGTTACATTTTTCATATTTTTTTAAGAAAAAGCAAACAAAAATTCAAAAAAACAAAATAAAAAATAAAAAAAACTTTTTTCAAATTCGAAAAAAAAGGAAAATAAAAAATGTTAAATTAACCCAAAAAAATATATATATATATAAATATTCAATGGCACATGTGAATGTGGCCAAATTAAAATTTTGAACAATCAACAATGTGTGGCGTATTCTTTCAATGCTCAATACCAGTTTGTGAAAAGTGATTTTGTGTATCCAGTGACAATGGGCCTTATTTAATTAATGAAAATACACTTGGCACTACAAGTGCACTAGGATAACATAGGAGACAGCACAAACCAAAAGCAAGCAAGAAAACAAAATTCAGATTTGATGTTCTTTTATTATTTTACTGGTTTTAAAAATTTAAGATTCTGTGGCATTGCAATGGCCCCCCTACCGTTAAAATAAGTGACATATCTTTGACGAACTTCACGGGCACTTTGGGGGGCCAAGCCAGTACGGCCAGTATCCAGACCTGTCAGAGATTCTGGAACAAGTCCAGCCTCAGGCACTATTGTTGACAAATAATTGGTAGAGTTTTTATTTAAAAAGTTGTGCAAAATGCAGCACGTAAGTACTACATGGTTCAGTTTGTATTCGGCTAGGTTAATTGGAGTCAGAAAAACACGGAACCGGCTGGCCATTATTCCAAACGCATTTTCCACAACTCTTCTCGCTCTGGCCAGCCGGTAGTTGAAAACCCTCCTCTCCGGGGTGAGGGTTCTTTGGGGGAATGGCCTCATGACGTGGTCGTCCAGAGCGAAAGCTTCATCAGCTATGAAGACGAAGGGGAGTTCTTCAACATTCTCGGAATCAGGTGGCAATCCCAGTCCACCTGTCTGTAGACGGCGGTAGAACTCCGTCTGGGCGAAGACTCCTCCATCAGACATATGGCCATTCTTCCCCACGTCCACATACAGAAATTCATACTGTGCCGACACCACCGCCATTAACACAATACTGTGAAACCCCTTGTAGTTATAATAGTACGACCCCGAATGGGGTGGTGGCACAATGTGGACGTGCTTCCCATCTATCGCACCACCGCAGTTCGGAAAGTCCCAACGGGTGGCAAAATGGGATGCCACAGTCTGCCATTCCTGTGGCGATGAAGGAAACTGGGGAGGCAAAGCAGAAAAAAATAAATAAGTACTTTTGCACATTAAACATTGTACATTACAACACAAAAACTTTATTTCCCGCTTCTGCCTAGTCACAGGACACCGATCGTCTGCTCCCTGTCATCGGGAGCAGTGATCAGGGTCAGGTCACTGCTAGCCCATCCCCCAGACAGTTAATAAACACTCACCCAGAACACACTTTAAACCATTCCTCGGCCCCCTTGTGCTTAATAACACCTTCACTGCATGTGACATTTTTACAGTAATCAATACAATTTTTTACAGCATTGATCACTGTATTAATGACAATGGTCCCAAAAATGTATGGAAATTGGCCAATGTGTCCGCCATAATGTGGCAGTCACAAGAAAAAACAAAAAAACGGTTAGCACCGCCATTACTATTTTCAAAAATGGCAAGATTTTAAAAATGCCAGCAAAATAGACCATATTTAGGATACGATAGAACTTTTGCACAAAACAATCAAGAAACGCTTATTGCGATTCATTTGAACAAATTTGTTTAATAAGAATACGTATCAGCATAAAATGATGTCCAAAAAAATCTGGGTGATGTATTTTTGGGGCTATATTTCTTAGAGCGAAAAGTGAAAAATAATGCATATTTGGAAAAATGTGTTTTGGTTTGGTTGGTGGTTAATCGCCAAAAATGAAAAAGCAGAGGTGATCAAAGACAACCAAATAAAACATCTATTTGTGCTAATAAAATGAAGATAATTTACTAGGAGGAGCCATGTTACAAGGACGCACAATTGTCAATTCAAACAACGCACTGCCAAATCACAAAAAAAAGTGCTGAAGGTCAGGAAGGGGGAAAATCATTCCAGGGTTGAAGTGGGTTAAAAATACAATATATAATTCAACATTAATTTAAGGACACACAGACTAGTTGGAATTATATTAAGTGTGTGGGGGGGATCCAGTTAAAGGACACACAGACCATTTGGGATACTATTAAGGGGGGGGGGATTCAGTTAATGGGAAACAGACCATTTGGAATAATATTTAAATGTTTGGTTTTAGGATAAAGCAATACAATGGAGCTGACAAAAGACATTTTAAGTGACTAGACTAGGTGGATATGGGCCTACCATAGCATGTTGGTGAGGTTTAATGAAGGCAAATATGCATGAAAGACAAAAAAGGAGCATTAAAAGATTACAGCATGCATGAGGACAAAGGGGACATTCACAGCATATTGCAATCATGGTCAGGGCCGCTGTTAGAAATCATGGGGCCCCGTACAGCCTACCCGACTGGGCCCCCTTTAACCCCGCCCTCGACCCCATCCTAGGCTCCTCACCTGACCCAACCTCTGCAGATTTGTCACCGTTTACACATGCACACGTGTTCATTATTGTGCATGAATACAGGGGGACAGAGGCAGTTTAATAATGTTTTCAATTTAATTTTATTACCAAAAAAATGTACACTGTATCTTTAATTTCCTTTTGTATCTCTTTTATGAACAACCTCCCTTCTGATAGCATAGGGCAGTGACAGGTCATCCTTCTGGAGAGGTCTCTCCTCTGGCCTCTGAAGCAGTTGATCAAACAAAGATCGATTTGATCAGATGTTTGTTTAAGCCAGTAATGGCTTGCTTATATGAGACCATGTAAGTAGGAAGCACATCATCAGCTCCTCTCACTGTATCCCAGGAACTGGATGTTGCTGCCCACATCCTTAATGGGACCCCTGATTGAACGGGAGAGCAACGGTGGTGAAACCCCCTTCCACTGCCTGCAAAAGTAATCCAGGGGCTTCTTAGCCACTAAGATTACTTTTACTTTGTGTAGACTTTTTGGGGCTAAAAAATAATATCCTGATCATTGCTGCTGCAGCCATGACCAAGACATCACCCTTCCAATCCAGCAATGTACCAGTACATTGCTGGACAGAAAGTGGTTAAAGGGGGGTGATTGGGAGGCACATGTTTACTGCCCCCCCAAGGAAAGTGTAAAGTAGCATCTCACAGCATTTTATGATTATCAGAATTATGGAAATTACAGAGGTAGCACAGTCAGCATGTGCTCTGTCATGGATCTGTCAGTGTCACATGGCTTTTGGGTGCTGACTTTGTTAACTGTGTGTTACAAACTTTAACCCTGCAATAGCATACAGCAATAACAAAGTAAGCACCAAACAGCAATATGACACACTGACAGATCCATGACAGAGCACATGCTGACTGTGCTGCCTGCATGAGTATCATAATGCTGATAATCATGACCTGCTATGCTGTGTGACAGTGTGTAAGCCTACCTATGCGAGACAGTGAGGATTCTATCTGCTGTTCTCCACTCACTCTGCAGTGCAGGTCCAGCCATGCTGTCCTCCAGGTTCTTGCTCCCTCTCATCCACTGAGCTGCCTGTCGCCTCACCTCAGTCTCGGCAGTCGGCATGGGAGGCGGAGCTAAGTGGAGCCTTGTATTATCACTCCGCCAGGGAAGGCAGTGGCAGCCGGATCTATTTAACTAGCAGAGCAATATGCGGTGAAGCTTTATGTACATGCGCCCAAAAAAGGAAAAATAGTCCAAGCGCTGTGCTCACCCTCTGGGCCCCTCTGTAGAACAGATGGGGCCCAGCAAAATGTAATTACAACCCCCCTCTTTCTCTAAGCAAGTATTAGTGGGGGAGAACTTAGTTTAGAAAGCTCTAGTTTTTAATTTGCAGAAATTAACTGTAAAGCTGACCGGGCCCCCCCTGTGGAGCTGATGGGGGCGGGCCCAGTACAACAGGGCTGACTGTACTGCCCTTTCAGCGGCCCTGATCATGGTAATTAGAGATTGAGGAAAGAAATACAAGACATTAGAAAACATTAAAGACAATAAAATGTGATGTTAAATGATAAATCTTACCTTAATATAGTCCTCCTGCAGGACCTGTATGATGGCAGAACAGGTCTCTGGAATAATGATCCCCAGAGCCTGGGGGGAGATGCCTGTCGAGAACTTGAGGTCCTGAAGGCTTCTCCCTGTCGCCAAGTAGCGCAACGTGGCGATGAGCCTCTGCTCCGGAGTGATGGCTTGCCGCATGCAGGTATCCTGCCTGCTGATATAAGGGGCTTCAAAACGGTCGGCTTGTCAGAACGAACTTAACAGAAGTCACTGAAGAACAGCAAGGCCTGTGAAGAGCGAGCTGAAAGTCAGCGAGCGCAGTAGATCGCACTGCAAAATACAGAGACGAACTGACTACACGCACTAAAAAACAGATACAAACCTCACAAGCACAAACTGAAAAGCAGTGAAAAACGTTCTGAAAAATACGAGTCTGAAAAACGCGAATCGTCTCTCACCAAACTTCTACTAACACGAGATAAACACGAAATTAGCAGAAGGAGCCCAAAGGGTGGCGCACTTGGTATTGAACTTCCGTTTTATAGTCTCGTCGGACCTGGTGTACGTCACCGCGTACCAGACGGGCGGACTTTAGTGGGATCGTGTGTAGGCAAGTCCGTTTCCACGGAACTCTGTCAGAACTCTGTCAGAACTCCGGCGGAACTCCGGCGGAACTCCGTTGGAGACTCCTTCGGAGTTAAGTCCGCTCGTGTGTACGGGGCTTAAGGCTTGCCGGGGCTTCATTAATCTATGTTCCATCCACTTCAAACTTTCCAGCCACCATTTTCCTACTGATCACACCAAAGTTGCATACATCATCTCTCTCCTCTCCGATGATGCTTTAGCTTGGGCCTCTCCACTCTGGGAATCACACACTCCTATCACCTCTGACCTCCAGCTCTTTTTGGATGCATTTCGGAAAGCTTTTGATGAGCCTGGCAGAGCGTCTTCGTCTGCTGGGGCCCTCCTTCGTCTTCATCAGCAAGAAATGACAGTCGGCCAATACACAGTTCGATTCCGTATGCTGGCCGCTGAACTCAAATGGAATAATGAGGCTCTTAATGCTACCTTCTGGAAAGGCCTATCTGACCATGTCAAGGATGAACTCGCTGGACGCGCCATTCCCACCACATTGGATGACTTAATCGCATTGAGCATTCAAATTGACATTCGCTTCCAGGAGCGGGCTCTGGAGAAATCCAGATCCAGTCATCCCCCTGCTGGCCGTCCAGCAGAGGTAGTCCAAAGATCAGTGCAATCCTCTCCGTCTTCGACCTCTCACGTGTTGGAAGAACCTATGCAGCTTGGGCGAACCCGCCTCACTCCTGAGGAGCGTGGCCGATGCATGGAACTGGGTTTGTGCCTTTATTGTGGCAATTAAAGACATCTTTTGAACTCCTGTCCACTCCGTCCGGGAAACTCCAGGGTCTAGCTCACTCAAAGGGAGGTGATCTAGACTGATCCATTAATTTTCCTCGTTTCCCTCGTTTCACCCTTCCTGCAGCTATCCACTGAGCTCAGAATGCTTATCAACTCTTCCTGCTCATCTTTGAGCTTGGTGAAACTCTGTCCAAGTGGAACTGGGCTAAGTGCATTACTGAGCACCCCATTTGGGATCACGAAGTATATTATTATCTGGAGGGCACTATTATGAGATGAAGAGTTGACCCACTAAAAAGGAGGATATCTTCTGATGGGACCCATTGAATATACACAAACGCCCTAACTTGCCTATTTTCTGGTAAGCGCATTTAATATACGGTGACGGGCACTTTATGCGCTTTTGGATTGTGTTGAATCACTGTGGTGTCACAAACGCTTATCCGGATTCACATACGAACTTTTCATGATTGGACTTTTGTTTATGACACTATTTCTTTATGCATTGCTGTGTTTTATTTTGCACTTAAGGTGTTTTTATTGTTATAATCATTTGTGTTAATCACCTACACATTTCGATAATATATTTCATATTTTTTTATTTTATTTTTATTTATTTTTATTATATATTTTTTTTATTTTTATTTTTTTCATTATTATTATTTTTATTAGTATAGGGTTGGCGCAGTTTTCTATTTTTGCATATCTGTTGGGTGTTATATCACATCCATTGCTGCAGCCTGTTTCACATATAGTTTATTTGTATTTATGTTTTTTTCTTAGCGCGGTATATTTTTTCCATTTGCACTGAGCTCAGAATGCTTATCAACTCTCTGCATACATGGATTCTGGTGCTACCGGGAATTTTATTGAACAGTCTGTAGCTTCCAAGTTGGGCATCGCCTTTGTTGCCTTGGCTATGCCTCTCTCCCTGACCGCAGTAGACGGCTCCTTCTTGCCTATGACTCCAATCCGTTTTAAAACCTCTCCTATAGAGTTACGCATTGGGGCATTGCATAGAGAGGAGATCTCTTTCCTAATATTGCCTAAATCTTCCAGTCCCATCATCCTGGGCCTCCCATGGTTGCAGAAACACTCCCCACATCTGGACTGGAATTCTGGACAAGTATTGGCTTGGAGCCCTCCATGCCAACATCGGTGTATTTCCAGGGTGCTACCTCCTTCTTCCATTCCTCTTGCTGAGACCTCCACAACTCCCATGTTGCCTGCCCAATATCAATCCTTCCAAGATGTTTTCTGCAAAAAGGACGCTGATCGCCTTTCTCTTTGTAGAGACTTTGACTGCTTCATTGAGCTTTTACCTGGGACCGCTCCTCCCCGTGGCCGAGTCTACCCTCTATCTATCCCCAAGACACAAGCCATGTCTGAATACATTCGGGAAAACCTGCAAAAGGGTTTCATCAGGAAATCTAACTCACCTGCCGGAGCCGGGTTCTTCTTTGTAGCGAAAAAAGATGGTTCACTCCGTCCATGCATTGACTACAGGGGTCTTAATGCCATCACCGTGAAGAACCGATACCCTCTTCCTTTATTTTCCGAACTCTTTGACAGACTGCGAGGTTCTCATATCTTTACTAAATTGGATCTTAGAGGGGCCTACAATTTAATAAGAATCTGGGAAGGAGACGAATGGATGACCGCCTTTAACACCAGGGATGGGCATTATGAGTATTTTGTGATGCCCTTCGGCTTATGCAATTCCCCAGCGGTCTTCCAAAATTTTGTTAACGAGATCTTTCGCAACCTTCTGTATGTCTGTGTTATCATCAGGGCCGCTGAAAGGGCAGTACAGTCAGCCCTGTTGTACTGGGCCCGCCCCCATCAGCTCCACAGGGGGGGCCCGGTCAGCTTTACAGTTAATTTCTGCAAATTAAAAACTAGAGCTTTCTAAACTAAGTTCTCCCCCACTAATACTTGCTTAGAGAAAGAGGGGGGTTGTAATTACATTTTGCTGGGCCCCATCTGTTCTACAGAGGGGCCCAGAGGGTGAGCACAGCGCTTGGACTATTTTTCCTTTTTTGGGCGCATGTACATAAAGCTTCACCGCATATTGCTCTGTTAGTTACATAGATCCGGCTGCCACTGCCTTCCCTGGCGGAGTGATAATACAAGGCTCCACTTAGCTCCGCCTCCCATGCCGACTGCCGAGACTGAGGTGAGGCGACAGGCAGCTCAGTGGATGAGAGGGAGCAAGAACCTGGAGGACAGCATGGCTGGACCTGCACTGCAGAGTGAGTGGAGAACAGCAGATAGAATCCTCACTGTCTCGCATAGGTAGGCTTACACACTGTCACACAGCATAGCAGGTCATGATTATCAGCATTATGATACTCATGCAGGCAGCACAGTCAGCATGTGCTCTGTCATGGATCTGTCAGTGTGTCATATTGCTGTTTGGTGCTTACTTTGTTATTGCTGTATGCTATTGCAGGGTTAAAGTTTGTAACACACAGTTAACAAAGTCAGCACCCAAAAGCCATGTGACACTGACAGATCCATGACAGAGCACATGCTGACTGTGCTACCTCTGTAATTTCCATAATTCTGATAATCATAAAATGCTGTGAGATGCTACTTTACACTTTCCTTGGGGGGGCAGTAAACATGTGCCTCCCAATCACCCCCCTTTAACCACTTTCTGTCCAGCAATGTACTGGTACATTGCTGGATTGGAAGGGTGATGTCTTGGTCATGGCTGCAGCAGCAATGATCAGGATATTATTTTTTAGCCCCAAAAAGTCTACACAAAGTAAAAGTAATCTTAGTGGCTAAGAAGCCCCTGGATTACTTTTGCAGGCAGTGGAAGGGGGTTTCACCACCGTTGCTCTCCCGTTCAATCAGGGATCCCATTAAGGATGTGGGCAGCAACATCCAGTTCCTGGGATACAGTGAGAGGAGCTGATGATGTGCTTCCTACTTACATGGTCTCATATAAGCAAGCCATTACTGGCTTAAACAAACATCTGATCAAATCGATCTTTGTTTGATCAACTGCTTCAGAGGCCAGAGGAGAGACCTCTCCAGAAGGATGACCTGTCACTGCCCTATGCTATCAGAAGGGAGGTTGTTCATAAAAGAGATACAAAAGGAAATTAAAGATACAGTGTACATTTTTTTGGTAATAAAATTAAATTGAAAACATTATTAAACTGCCTCTGTCCCCCTGTATTCATGCACAATAATGAACACGTGTGCATGTGTAAACGGTGACAAATCTGCAGAGGTTGGGTCAGGTGAGGAGCCTAGGATGGGGTCGAGGGCGGGGTTAAAGGGGGCCCAGTCGGGTAGGCTGTACGGGGCCCCATGATTTCTAACAGCGGCCCTGGTTATCATATATCTGGATGATATTCTAATTTTCTCGCCAGACTTACCTACCCATCGTCTTCACGTAAAAACTGTGCTACAGCGTCTACAGGACAATTGTCTATATGCAAAATTGGAGAAGTGTCTATTTGAACAAACACAAGTTCCATTCCTGGGCTATATAATCTCCTCACAAGGTCTCTTCATGGACCCCGCCAAACTTCGAGCCATCTCCGAGTGGCCTCAGCCCTCTGGTCTTAAAGCCACCCAACGCTTTTTGGGCTTCACCAATTACTACCGCCAATTCATTCGCAACTACTCCACCTTGGTGGCTCCTATTACATCGCTCACCTGCAAAGGTGCAAATGCTCGGCTCTGGTCCCCTAAAGCCATTGAAGCTTTGCGCAAACTCAAGGCAGCCTTCCTCTCTGCCCCTATTCTTCTATGCCCGGACATTACTAAACCCTTTTCTTTGGAGGTAGATGCCTCTTCTGTAGGAGTCGGGGCCGTCCTACTCCAAGCTCAGCAGGGCAAGTCTCAACCTTGCGGATTCTTTTCCAAGAAGTTTTCTGATGCTGAGAAAAATGATACCATTGGGGACCGTGAGCTACTTGCCATTAAACTAGCTCTTCAAGAATGGCGACATCTTCTAGAGGGTTCTCCCCATTGTATTACCATCTGTACTGATCATAAAAATCTGCAGTATTTACAATCCGCGAAACGCTTGAACCCACGTCAAGCTCGCTGGGCCCTCTTTTTCGCCCGCTTCAATTTTAACATTACTTTCCGTCCACGTGCCAAGAACCTTCGAGCCGATGCCTTGTCCAGGTCGTTTGATGTCAATGATTCTGAGAATCACCTAGATCCTGGTCCCATCATTCCTCCGCATCGTATTGTAGCCATCACTCAGCTCCAGTCTACGCAGCCTCCTCCTGGTAAAACTTTTGTAGCCCCTGCACTTCGTCCCAAACTTCTTGCTTGGGCACATGACTCCAAGTTCTCTGGACATCCTTGCATTCCTCGTACTTGTGACCTTCTTCAGCGTCATTATTGGTGGCCTTCTCTTCGTAAGGATGTCAAGGAATACGTTCAAGCTTGTTCGGTTTGTGTACTCTCCAAATCTTCCACGTCCACCCCTGCTGGGTTGCTTTTGCCCTTACCAGTGCCCGATGTACCTTGGCGTTGTATTGCCATGGACTTTATCTCTGATCTGCCTCCCTCAACAGGTTCTACAGTCATCTGGGTAGTGGTGGATCGGTTCTCCAAAATGTGTCACTTAATTCCTCTCCCAGGCCTACCTTCTGCTCACAGTCTTGCCACAACTTTCATAAAGGAGATCTTTCGTCTTCATGAGATGCCTTCCCATATTGTCTCTGACAGAGGAGTTCAATTTACTGCTCGGTTTTGGAGAGCCTTGGCCAGCTCTTTTGGGATTAAATTGGATTTTTCATCTGCCTTTTATCCCCAGTCCAATGGGCAAACGGAACGCGTCAATCAAAATGTAGAACGTTTTCTCCGTGCCTTCATTTCTGCTCACCAAGATGACTGGGTGGACCTTTTGCCCTGGGCAGAGTTTGCCTTAAACCATCACGCCAATGCCAGTTCTGGGAAATCTCCTTTCTTCACAGTTTATGGGCAGCATCCATCTGTTCCCTTTCCTGTTCCCATTTCTCCTGTGGTACCAGCAGCAGCCGAGACCCAAAGGTCCTTCAACTCTATCTGGAAAGAAGTATCTGGGAATTTTCATCTAGCTGCTTCCAGGCATAAAATGGCGGCAGATCGTCATCGCCGTCCAGCTCCTATGTTCCTGCCTGGCGATAGAGTTTGGCTCTCTACCAAGCACATCCGACTCGTGTACCCTCGATGATATTTGCCCCTCGTTTCATTGGTCCATTTCCTATTCTCCGCCAGATCAATCCAGTGGCTTTCAAGCTCCGTCTACCCTCTCATCTCAGGATACCCAACACCTTCCATGTCTCCCTGCTCAGGCCACTGGTCCTCAATCGCTTCTCTCGCCCTTCTTCTCACCCTGCTCCTGTGGCTGATACCTCGGATCAGTATGAGATTAAAGTAATATTGGACTCCAAGTACTCCCGGAGTACTATGAGGATCTATCTCATTGATTGGAAGGGCTATGGTCCAAAGGAGAGGTCTTGGGTCCCTGCCACTGATGTCTGTGCCCCACGTCTGGTGACCAGTTTCCATCAGAAATTTCCCTCCAAGCCAGCCCCCAGACGTGTAGGGAGGCCTCGTAAGGGGGGGGGACACTCACAGATCAGCTGCGGAGCTGATCTGTGTCCCACCTTTACTGCAGTGGGTCGGCTGGCATCTGTCATCCACTGTCTGGTGTTCAGCTCTGTGCACTCTCCAGCTATGGGTGTCGACGCCCTTCACCTGTTGCCTAATATATGATTCCTTCCTGCTACTTCCTGTCCAGCCCTCATGTGCTTCTCTATATAAACCCCTTTCAACCCTGCTACTGGTTGCTTGAGCAACGTTTGTTCCTAGCTCCCCTGTGTAACCTGTTTACCTGTCTTCTCTTCTGTGTACCGACCGGCTTGTTCTGATTACGTTGTCTGCAGCCCGCCCTGACCTTGGCTCACTACCTGGCTTTCCTTGCTTCATCCATCCATCCTTGTCTACAGTGTCTTCGGGTACTTCCCAAACCTTCGTGAGAGGGTCACTGGCGGAACACCAGCTGACTCTTGGATTCCACACCCTAGGGGATCCCGTGTCACCTGCTCACCTGAGGGTTCGCTGTAAGTAGTACCGTGACACAAACAATATATATATAAAAAATAATTAATAATAATCTGGTGCTGTGGCACACGATTTCACCTGGAAACATTTATATTAGCTTTGTTCAACCAAGGAAAATTACATTTAAATATCAAACATCATAACACATACATGTCCCTCCTATTTGGAGGAAGCTAGCAACAGACAGACAGGGCACCAGCATCGAAAGACCCTTCACACAACATTGTGTCCGAATTCCCACTGGTGAGGGAAAAATACTGAAAAGCAAATACGGAAAAGGGAAAAAAAACAAAAAAATTCTGGGACAACAAATATATTTATACACTCATATAACTCCGGAGAGGAAATAGACATAAATCCCATTTACAAGAAAGGTTTGTAACGAATTCCCTCATTTAGGCCCAGAAACCGAGTCGCCCATAATGAGTAAATCCATTTAGTCTCTAACTGCAGCAGTTTTTTGTCTAAATCACCTCCCCGGCCCTGTGACGGTAAATGTTCCAAGCTAAAAAAAAACAATGGCACGCAAATCAAAATTATGATATAGCCCTACATGGTGGCTTATCGGAGTCTCCATCTTTTTTTTTCGATATCAGAGATGTATGGTCCCTTATTCTACAGTATAGGGGACGCTTCGTTTTGCCCACATAGAAGGCTCCACAGGAGCACTTCATAATGTAGACTGAGCCTACTGATTGGCAAGTTGTTCTATGTCTAGGGGTCCATGTACTACCATCTGGAAGTAAAATACTTTTACCTACCAATATGAAGCGACAAAAGCCACATTTTCTTCATCGGTATGTACCCGGTGTCCTATTTTTCACAGTGCTTGTGTCAACATGGTGACTGGAAACGAATGTGTCTCGTAGAGAGTGCAAGCGTTTAAATGTCATTTCTGAGTAAGGATCAATGAATTTTGAAATTCTCTCATCTGCCACCAACAGGTGCCAGGATTTTTGGTAAATATGCCGGACTTTCATATGTTGCCGATTAAATTTAGTTACAATATGTGTTGAGGAAGACGGTTTATCGTGTCTAGGCTTCTAAAGCAAAGCCTGTCTATTTAGACCCTTAACTTTGTTGTATGCCTTTTCAAACAAGTCTTACTGTATCCTCTAGCTAAGAGGCGATCTCTTAGCATATTCGACTCCCTCTGAAAATCATCATGGTGTGTAAAGTTCCACTTAATTCGCAAAAATTGACTGTACGGATACTTTGAATGCTTTGAATGATACTTTGGCATGCAGTATTATTTCCTGCTGATTCCTTCCTATAAAGAGTGAACACAAAGTTCCTTTATCATCTATAAATAATTCCACATCCAGGAAAGTCATTCTTTTTTGATCAAAATTATACATAAATTTTAGATTGTATGAGTTATTTTGCAAATCATTCAAAAAGTCCAACAATTCCTCTTTTGATCCTGCCCAAATGTTGCCATTGCTTTCCGTTTTTAGTTCATCAGAGAAAATATCCTGTTCCCACCCCCCCCAGATACAGGTTTGCATAAGAGGGGGCACATCTGGCCCCCAGAGCAACACCCTGTACCTGGAGGTAGTGGGAACCTTTGAACACAAAAATGTTATGTGTCAAGATAAAACTGAGCATTTCTAAGCCCCTGTACACACGGTCAGAGAATCCGTCGGAATGTGTCCTATCGGACTGTGTTGTCGGATAATCTGACTGTGTGTGGTATGCATCGGACTGATTCCGTCTGAATATCCGTCGGACCCAATTTTCCAACATGTTGGAAATATTTCCCGACCAACTGGGCCGGTCGGACATACTCTGATTATGTGTAGCCTACTCCGACGGATAAGGTGCCACGCATGCTCACTCAAATTCCGACACGGAAGTGCTCGTTCAGGTAAAACTACTGCTCGTAAGCGATATAGCACATTCGTCACAATACAATGTTAAAAATTCTTTCATCAAGCGCATTCTCTTGTTCTTTACAATGCTGCAAGAACGAACTTCTTTTGATGCTCATAGTCACACATACTTCTCCCGAACGGATTTCATTACTCTTTTTTAACCATTTCAGCAATATAATTTTAGTTTGCGTCACATCTAAACAATTTTAGATTTTTTTTTGATTTTTTGGATGTTTTTTTTGGGGGGACTCCCTAAAAATCTCCTTTAAAGACACTTTGCTCATTTCTCTTTTTTTTGTGTTTTTTTTTTTTTTGTGTGTAAACTTACAAAAACAACATTATTCTATTTTTGAATTTTTTTTTTCCTTTTTTAATCAACAGGAGGTTGTTTAGTGTTGGTACCCCTTGTTATTTATTTCACTTGGTATTTTTGAAATGTACCTGCCTGCTCGCAAATAAACTGTACTTTTGGAAGGAAAACACATTATACAAGTATTTCATCAAACAAAAAAAAAACCTTTATTTTGGTCGCTAGAAACTAAATATAGGAACGCAGCACTGGAGAAACTTCTTAACTTTGGTGCAGCCTTTGGCCCCCAGGGCAGACATGAATAAATTCTAATTGAAAAAATTGGTGGCCTGAGGAGTAGATATCTCAGGGAGCTAAGTCTGGTCCCCAAGTCCTAGAGAGCAGGAAATTCAGATGCCATTTCTGTCCCCAGGATGTGGATCTTCAAGAGGCTGCATCTTCTGGCAGACCAGACTCAACCCAGGCCATCACTCTCTCATCTTCCTTCCTTCCCACCAGGCATCCTTCGAGGCTGTGGCTGGGCTCCTGTAGCTGGGGCAGGAGGAGGAGGGCGTTGGTCAACCTCCTCGCTGCCACTTGCCACAGCCTCCCCCCGACTGAGGTCATCCTGTGTATGAAAAGGGGACATAGTTTTAGTTTTTTGATCATCAATCACACCATTTTGTGCTCCTGGCTTTTGCAAATTGAATGTTACCAAATAGAACAGACTATCATTCTGAGCCCCGCACTTTTATTTCCCGTCCCAATCATTTTTGGTCACTACTGTCTATTGAGATGTAAACCACTTTGAGAAATCACAACTTACTGATCAATAAGAACATCTATTTAACATCATTAAATGTAACACAAGAAATATGTTAAACAATGCAATACCTGTCTCAAGCTGGGCCCCACCACATGTTGCTGCCTGGAAGGCCCAGGTTGGACATCAGAAGCCTCAGCTGGGGGTGAAGGATGCCTTGAAGGAAGTCTGGAGAGTGGTGGCCTGAGTGGTGGCCTGGGTACCCCTTGGTCTACCAGAAAATGCAGCCTGTCAAAGTGAACCATCCTAGGGTAATAAACAGCATCTGGATCTCCTGCTCTCAAGGACTCCAGGTGCTTCTTTCTCTCCCTGAGATATGTTAGCTTCATGTCCCCAATTTTCCCATTCAGATAGGCCATGTCTGCCGTGGGGACCATGATCCGCAACAAAGCAAGTCGTTTCTCCAGTGCTGCGTTCCTCTTTGTTCTGTCAGTATAAAACTTGTTGTGGAACTGCCACAGGCAGGGTATTTCCATGTACAGTTCTATGAATAGCCCCATAAAGTTTGCATTTGTGAAAGGATCCATATTGTCTGCAAAACACAACACAAGACAAACCCTCAAATACTAATAATGCAATTAAAAACCCTCCTAATCTTGTCCCAACATCGGCCTAGATAGAAGCAGTCTAGTCTAGTGAAGCACCAAGTAAAAAATGTTACCTTCATTTCCACGTTCGTCGCGTCCGTGCCTCAAACTCTCCTCCCAGATCGTACGGACGATACACGTGTGTTGCGTTTTATATACAGTGCGCATGCGTGAAACTCCGCCCACCCCTGACGTTCTTTCCAGACTATTCCCCGCCCCTTCGCTTCCGGCGCAGTGGGGAGAGCACATGGAGGAGAGAACGCAGGTGCGCGCTAATAATAGTTCCACTAACGAGGAGAAGGGTGAGGAAAGCCCGGAGCCTGAAACGTCACGATCGAGGAAGACAAGATTTAAGGCCTCAAATATGTCTTTTGGAGAGATGTTGGAGATGGTCGACATATTGAACAGGACCGACTATGATGGGAAGTATGGACCTTACCCAAACCCAAATATCAGAAAGGCCAAGATCATGAATAAAGTTGTGAAGAGTCTTCTGAAGAATTTTGGGGTACCCCGATCCAAGGATCAACTGAGAAAACGCTGGTCAGACCTGAAACTGAGGGAGCACGAGCAGTACCTAAGGGTCAAGCGTGTTCTTAAAAAAAGTAAGTAGTTGTGTGTTCATATGATTATTCTTGCTTGCATACTGCTCATTTCATGTTGTGCATTTTAAAATGGCCACTTTCAAGGTCATGGTTTCGTTCTTTCGTATGAAACATCGTTCTGCAGGAAAGTATTCCAGCTTAACAAAGTGTCCCCAATAATGTTCTCACCTTGAAACTCGGCCCAAAAACACAATTGTACAACACTTCCAAGCAATGTTTCATATTCCTATTTCTGCCCTCTGTGTGCTAATTAATCTTTGTTTACATTCTCATAGGGGAGAGAAGACTCGGCAAGTATGAGGACACCAGGGACCACACCCCTCCCAAAGGGCAACTTCCAAAAGCAGAAACAGAGGAGCAGGAGCAGGAGGAGGAGGAGGAGGAGGAAGGAGAGATCGTGGAGGTTGGACAAATTGTCACCACAACAGGTGAGTGTTGGAGAACACAGCTTCCGGTAAGCTCATCAATGTAAATCACCATATTTGGATTGCATGGTGTGTTTGTTTGCTTTGTTTTGTAGGTGATGTGGAAGAAGATTCCCGTTTTACCAGTGAAAGTGCCCAGATCTTGATCGGGGAGATAATGAGGTGCAATCGGGATTTGGAAATTGTCCAACAAAACATCAATGATGTTAAAAATAAAATGAAGAACATCATTGATGTTGTGGGGAGAGTGTGAAACCAAAAAAAACTAGATATGGTTTTATTTTTGCTTTTTAAAAAAAAGAATGTTGTATTTTGCAAAATGAAAAATTTGGAAGATGCACAGAGTGTGTAAACATGCGCTATCTCCCATCATGGGGGATCAATGTACATGTTTTGTGGAAAGTGTCTGAGATGAAGGGGTTCAGCCCCAAAGCATGTACATTGATCCCCCATGATGGGAGATAGCACATGTTGACACACTGTGTGCATCTTCCAAATTTGTTTTTTTCAGGGGTGACACCCCATGTGATGAAGGCAATATCAGCCCAGTTTGTACATATTCATGTCTGATATTGTCTTCACTTTTCCAAGTTGAACTTTGTAAGTTCCTGTGTTCTGTATTTTACGGTTTGATACATGCCTGTTTACACAAAAACAACAAGGAAAAAAAAATCTGATTAAACTCTGTTTTGGATACACAAAATCTCTTGGTTTGTTGTAAAAAAAAACTTTTCTAAACGCACATGTGAATGTGCTTGTATTAAAAAGTTGAATTCTCAACAATGTGTGGCTTCCTTTTTCATTGCGCATAAAATGTATTTGTAGTCAAATTTGAGTTTGTGCTGAGAAGGAGTGCGATTTACTAAAGGCAACTCCACTTTGCACTCCAAGTGCAGTACTTTTGCAGTGCACTTGTAGTGCATAGTGGATGTGCCTTTAGTAAAAAAACACCCAGAGTGAGGTGTAAATTTGGACAATCATGCCATTTTCCTGCCATGGTGATGTAAATGAGCACGATTTGGTCAGTAATGCACTACATACATTCGTTAACAAAAAGAAGGTGTGTGTGTAGCAGACCCACAACATAATAAGATTATCTGAAGAAGAGACTGTCCCCTCATCTCGCTCTGAACTTGGGTTTGCACTGTTGGTGAAAAAGGCACAACTTGAAAAAAACTGGCAAAGTGGGAGGCCACAGTCTGCCATTCCTGTTGCGTTGAAGGATACTGTGTAGTGAAACAAGAACAAAAACTAGTAATTTGACAAATCTACTTTGCAAGCAGATTAGACACCCACATTTTTGGTCAAAATTCTTATAACATTTTGTGAACTGAGTATTTAAAGCCTAAAGTATAAGGTCCCCTTATGAGAGTCATAACCCCCCCCCCCCCATCTGATGGGCCCTTGATAAAAAATGAGGGGGGATGTTTAGGACAGGTAACCCTCTCCACTTGATTGAGAGCTGAATGGCTAAATAACGTGTGATACTTTGGGAAGCCCCTCCTTACTTACACTATTGGCAGCCCACTGGACAGGTAAGAAGTGTCATAATAACTAAATGAAAGCACATTTTGACATTCTGCTAGTACATAGCAAGAAAATTTATGTGTTAAAAAAATAAAAATAGCATTTAAAAGTATTGAGGCAGGCCCTTACACTACATGCTTTGGTGAATTTGTCCATAAATGTGATCATGAAAAAGGTAGGTATAGTGTGTATTGGGTTGGGTCAAGTCATCAGATAGAAGATTGCTATCAGCTGAGCTAGCAGTTGGGGAGAGGGGGGTTACTAATGAGTTTGGCACAACTCCAAAAATAAAAAAAAGGTCACTTTGCATGAATTGAAGCACACACATCACATTTGTAGAGATTTTAGGGGGTGTTTAGGGGAAAGCAATACTATGGAGCTGCCAAAAGACATTGTTAAATGACTAGACTATAGTTTTATGGGCCAAGAAGAGCATGGTGGGGAAGTTAGTGAGGCAAATATGCATGAGGACAAAGGGGCAGAGTATATGAATTAGAGCATATTGCAATGATGGTAATTAGGGAATTAGGAAAGAAATGCAAGACATTAGCAATCATGAAATACATAGAATGTGATGTTTAACCACTTTCAGACCGGACCATTTTGCTGGTCAATGACCAGAGGTCTTTTTACAATTTGGCACTGCGCTGCTTTAACTGGTAATTGCGCGGTCATGCAATGTTGTACCCAAACAAAATTTGCGTCCTTTTTTTCCCACAAATAGAGATTTCTTTTAAAGGTATTTGACTGACTCTGCGATTTTTATTTTTTGCGATATAAACGTAAAAAGACCGCAAATTTTGAAAAAAAATTATATTTTCTACTTTTTGTTATTAGAAAAATCCAATAAACTCAATTTTAGTCATACATTTAGGCCAAAATGTATTCAGCCACATGTCTTTGGTAAAAAAAAAGTCAATAACTGTATATTTATTGGTTTGCGCAAAAGTTGTCACATCTACAAACTAAGGTACGTTTTCTGGAATTTACGCAGCTTTTAGTTTATGACTGCCTATCTCATTTCTTGAGGTGCTAAAATGGCAGGGCAGTACAAAACCCCCCCCAAATGACCCCATTTTGGAAAGTAGATACCCTAAGGAAATTGATAAGAGGCATGTTGAGCCCATTGAATATTTTATTTTTTTGCCTCAAGCGATTGAATAATGACAAAAAAAAATTATTATTTTTTTTTTTACACAAAGTTGTCACTAAATGATACTATATTACTAAGGGAGGTGTATGCTTTGTGCGTGGGTGTTAGCGGTACTGGCACTAACCTGACGCTGCCTGGGGCGACGCAGACCTTATCTGACCCTCAAACTTATAGCACCCGCCGGGTGATCAGGGGGTTAAACCTTTATTAGGTAATAAATGGCGGGTGCCCTGAAACTATAAAAAAATAACTAACCAACCAGCGTCACCTGTAACAGTTATATGGTGATCACTGGTGAAAGGGTTAACTAGGGGGCAATCAGGGGGCTTTATGCGGTAGTATATGGGGGTCCCTGGCGCTATAAAAAGCTGCGGCGAACCTAAATACCTACCTGCCTAACTAGCGTCACCTGTGACACTAATACAGCGATCAGAAAAATGATCGCTTATTAGGCTGGGTTCACACTGGAGCGATGCAGGAACGCCACGAATCCGTGGCGGGTTCCCGCATCGCATGCCTCCCGGCGGCAGTTCACACTGCCCTATGCGAACTGCTGGGAGTGTCAGTGAAATGTTAATGGCACCCCCAGATCAGTTCGCATATCGCAGTGCGATCTGCAAACTTGGATCGCATGGTGTGAACACCCATGCGATCCGATTCTGCTGCGGACCAAAAAAAGGGTCCCGTGCGAATTTGCGGCGGGTGCGGCGGGTGCGACGCAAATTCAGCCATACTATCTGTATGGCTGAACTCGAATCGCACAGAGATCGGATGTGATTTGCACTGCAGTGCACTGCGAATCACATCCGTTCTCATAAACTGCTGCAATGTGAACCCAGCCTTAGTGACACTGGCGACGGGGGGTGATCACGGGGTTAAACCTTTATTGGGGGGGTTAGGGGGGTACCTTAGAACTAAAGGGGGCTCACAGCTCCAGCGCTCTCAGTATGAGGGGCGGGCGCAGGACGTGAGGTCGCTGAGTGCGCCTGAGGGGAGGGGCTGACCTACGCTGTCAAGGGGCGTGTGTGCGGGGAGCTGGTGATGGAAGCCGCGTCCATACCAGAGGAAGCGTGTGGCTCCGACCGGAGCGAGCGCGAACACCCCCTGCAGTAACACGCCACCGATGCTCGCCTCCATCCCCCGCTCCGCCATTAAAAACAGACTATCCGTATGAAGCACCGCCGGCGTGCGGTTACTCGGCCCCTCTTTACCCCCACCCCGCCTTAGCAGGGAACTAGCAGCGGACCTGGATGTGATCCCGGGGGAACTCACAGATACCGCGGGAGCGAAAATCAACAACTACCTGGGACAAACAAAGGACGGTATTGTAAATCGTAAAGCGCTAGAATTTAACTGCTTGAGATCTATACAGCTGAACGTGGGGGTGGGAGGCTCCCTGCCAATGTAGTGTGAGTGGGGTGAACAAGGGGTGGTATCCCTGTGGAGCATTATAACTGCCTTATTCAGACAAGAGCTGTGTTCCAGAGATGTGAGAGGGGGAATTCCCTCTGTGTTTTGTGTTTTTTTTTTTTTTCCCCCAAAGACTCCTACTCACAGATGGGCTTTTTATACATAATTCAAGTCACAAGCTCAACATGATATACCCTGAAACAACTCTGTACTGAATATGTTTAAACATGTGCCATCTGTGGTTAGTTCCTAATAACTGATGTGTCCTATAGTGAATTACGAATGCCCCTCGGTTAATATGAATGTCCTATGGTGATTGGGAAAACAACTTATTGTTAGTTAAGAGGAGCATCGTAACAACTCCATCCTGTAGAGGTGAAACGTGAACATTTTGCGAAGTCCCACGTCGGTGAATTTTCTCTGCTACTAACAACTGGTCCTCACAGAGACGTTCCTTATTTATGGTATAATCTAACTGTGTATGATCCTGTAACAATGCCGTATAAACTCTGCTTGATATAGTAAGCAAAGCCACGTGGGCTGCGCTGCTACAAAACATTTAGAAATATCCGGACATAACCCACTATAGATACCGCTTAAGCAGGTCTGGACTCAGTTCTGGTAAACCTATCTTAAATGTACAGATACATGCTCTTTCTACAGTGAACGAGAAGCCAAGATCATTACTGGCAAGTTATACTGGAATGTCCGGGTCGGTTCTATCACGACAACAGGGATACCTCTTTCTTGGTGTGTTTGTTTTCTTTATGGCGCCTTAGGGGGTCCCCACATATATAGGTCCGGAATTGCAGGCTCTAAAACAGTTAGTAAACACGTTTAAGGTTAACAATGGCTGCAATATTTGCAGGGCCAGTTAAATAGGTACTCCACACAAAGGTAAATGGTGCCTCTTTAGTAATGACTCTAAAGCTTTCTTAGACTACCATCAATATACAAGGGGCCCTAATACATAGGAGTCCAGCTTACTGGAAAACTCGATTCTAACCGAGGATAGAGCACTGGGAGAAAATTCCACCAGAAAAACTACAGCCCGGAATCACTACCTATAAATATTTTGAGGGAGTACAAAGTGAGCACCAGAGCCCTAAAACTACGGTCTGACCACTATTAAGCAGATATACTAGGCCTGAGTAAAGGAGGGGAAGAGAGGAGGGGCAAGGAGAAAAAGAAAGTGATAAGACAAGAAAGAGTTAAAATACCGCACAAGACACCATGAGTAAATCAGCCAATAAAGCCGCTAAAAGCGGAACTTCGCGGTCTTCTAAAGAGAAAGGTCTAGACACCACTATTCAACAATACTTAATGCAAGGAGGAAGCCCCAAACATACAGGTACAACCAAGAAACAACACTCTGACCAAGAGCAAAGAAAAGGTCTAGGTAAACATCAGGAGGATACTACCGCACTTTTAGGAGCGGAGATCGGGATTGATAGTGACATTGATATCAGTAAAGCGGATGAGTCAAGGATAATAGACCTACCCCCTACAAAAGGAGAAATGCGGGAGATGCTCTTGAGTCTTGAAAATGCAATCAAGGGGGATATTCGTGGGCTCCGAGAGGATCTCGGTAGCCTGTTAGAGAGAGTAGAGGTCACGGAGAATCGCATTGAACAACAAACCCTGGAAGTAAATAAAATGAAGGAGCAAGTAGAAATCGCAAGACGAGATCAGAGGGAAATATGGTACAAGTTGGAAGACCAGGAGAACCAAAGTAGAAGAAAAAATCTATGGATCCGATCTGTTTTAGAGGAAAAGGGAGAAGACCTGAGAAAGATATTTGAAAGTATATTTGATGATTACTGGAGTGATGAAAGAGAAAATGCCCCAAAAATAGACAGGATTCATAGAATCGGCAAAATACGTCAATTTGACACAGAGAGACCCAGGGATATTATTGTAAGATTTACCTATTTTGAGGACAAAGTAACACTCTGGAGAAAGCTCAGAGGAAAAACCACACGACAGTATAAGGGGCGTGAGATACAAATTTTCGTGGATCTATCCTATGCGACTTTAGCGAGAAGACGGCTTTTGAAGCCGCTGCTGTTAGAGATGAGTGCGCGAAATGTGAAATATAGTTGGGGCTTCCCAGCATGTTTGATGGGCTTTAAAAATGGTCAAACAGCGAAGTTGAGATATCCGGAAGACCTGGCAGATTTTTGCAAGAGATTGGATCTGCATGTGCCAGAGTTACCAGGCTGGACATGAGAGAGGTTGGGTCCATCGCGGTCGGGAAGATCGTGATATGGAACCCGGCTGGGGGGGGAGTGGGGGGGAAGAGGGGTAAGAATGTGGCAAGTGAAGATGGCGGAAGGAGGGTGGGGGATGTAGGGGATGTGCCCTCTCCCCTGTCCAAATAGGAGAGGAGAGAGGAGGCGTAGGTCAAAGAGCCTTAGACCCTCAGAACAAGTGTCTGGGAGATGGTAAGGGATTATACGACCATCTACCAGACAAGGGCCGAGTCTTGGCCACAGGGAGGGGGGAGGGGGGGGAGGGGGGTAAGGGTGGAGGGGAGGGAGGGGGGGTACGGGAGGGGTAGAAAGGTGAAGGGGTGGGGAGGGTGGGAGGAGGGACGAGGGAAAGGGAGGAAAAGTAGATCATTTGAAAAATTTTAAATTATTACCCGAGTAGGAGTAGAGAGGTGTCAGGGAATTAGGAAGCTAGTGGTTAAATGAATGGTATAAATTTTTTAACATACAACGTAAAGGGACTGAATACCCCAACCAAGAGGCATAAGATTTTAGCAGAGCTAAAGCGATATGAGGCTGATGTGGTGGCCCTTCAGGAGACACATATCTCCCTGACATCAAATATTAGACTATATTCGAAAAATTTCCCCAGCTGGTATTACAGCGATACAATCTCTAAAAGGAGTAGAGGGGTTGCGATAGGCTTTTAAAAAAAAATGAAATTTCAATTAGTAGATAGGATGAGTGATGGTGAAGGGAGGTTCCTGTTCCTGAAGGGTACACTGGATGAGATGGACTGCACAATAGTGAACATCTATGCCCCTAATACCAACCCTATTGGGTTCTTAAAGACGATATTAACCAAGTTAACTAACTTTAAGAAGGGATATGTAATATTGTTAGGGGATATAAATTTCTGCCTCAATCCGGGAGTAGATAGCTCGTCCGGGATACAAAGGATGAGAAATGATCAGCTAAGAAATATTCAGCAAAAATTATTTACTGGTCAGCTGGTAGATGCGTGGCGAGTTATGAATCCAAAAAGTCGAGATTATTCGTTCTACTCCCCGGTACACGCGACATACTCCCGCATTGACTATATTTTTATAGATCATGGGTTATTAGACCAGATTGTCGAAGCTAGAATAGAAGCAACTACCCTCTCAGACCATGCCCCTGTCAAGATTAAAATGAACAATATAAGTAGTAAGATAAGATCTTCGACATGGCGGATTAATGAAAATCTGCTTTACGATGAAGAGGATAGAGTCACGATTGGTAAAGAAATCGAACACTACTTTGCACTAAACGATATCCCGGAAACTCCAGGTCAAATAGTGTGGGAAGCACATGAAGCCTATATAAGAGGAATATTGATCGCAGTAGGGTCAAAAAAAAAAAAAAATGAGAACCATGAAAATTAAAAGATTAACGGAGGAGATTTATAATTTAGAACAAAAGCATAAAAAAAGTCAGCCTCAAAGCGACATAATATATAGAAAACTAGTTAATATCCGTGAGGAATTAAAAGATCTCCTAGAACAAGAAACCAGGAGGGTATTTAACAGCAGAGCTCGTGAACGTTACCTCTGGGGAGATAAAACGGGTAAATATCTAGCTAAGATAGTGCAAAAAGAAAAAACTAAAAATTTTATTGGTAAAATAATGAATAAAAATGGTAACATGGTATTCTCAACGAAAGCAATCGCGGAAACCTTTAGGAAATATTTCGAAGAGACTTATTCAGACAGAGAGCAAAAGGTACAGGGTGAAGTCCGGGAGAAGAACATCTCTGCTTTTCTAAAAAATATTAGACTACCCAAAATTAGCACACTGGAAAGGGAGACCCTTGACCGACCAATCTCGGTCGAAGAAATAAACAAGGCTTTGACAAAATCAGCCGCGGGAAAATCTCCTGGACCGGACGGGTTCACAACACTCTACTATAAAATATATAGAGAAATTTTGACACCAAAAATATGCCACTACTTTAATGGGTTGGGAGAGAAATATAGCATGAGTAAGGAGGGCCTATCGGCCACAATCACACTAATTCATAAAGTAGGGAAAGATCCAGCCCAATGTACCAGCTATAGGCACATCTCGCTACTTAATACAGATACTAAACTATACGCGAAGATCCTAGCGGAGCGGTTAAGGGTTCTGATGAAAAACCTAGTCCACCCAGACCAGGTGGGGTTCGTACCAGGACGGGAAGGGAGAGACAACGGTTTGAGAACCCTATTGTTGATCCAACAGATGCAAAGGAGGGTAACCCCCAGTCTGCTTCTGTCTACGGACGCACAAAAGGCGTTCGACAGAGTGGACTGGGGGTTTATGTTTCAAACAATGGTTAAGATGGGAATAGGCCCGAAAACAATACAGAGGGTGAGAGCTCTATATAACCAACCCACTGCGCGAGTAAAAGTAAATGGACAGGAGTCTGCTAAATTTGAACTAGAACGGGGGACAAGACAGGGGTGCCCCCTGTCGCCCCTCCTGTTCGTGATGTCAATGGAACCCCTCCTTGCATCAATTTGAGATAGTCCTGAGATAATGGGGGTAAAAATCGGGAAGGAGGAACATAAATTATCAGCCTTCGCAGATGATATATTATTCTATATATGTAACCCCAAACGGTCTGTCCCTAATTTAATAAGGATATTAGAAAAATATGGAGAATTGTCCAACTTTAAGATAAATCGCTCAAAATCCGAAATATTAAATATAAATACCAAGAAGACAGAGGCGCAAACAATCCAACAGGATTGGTGCTTTCCGTGGAGAAAGGAGCTTAAATACTTGGGCATAAAATTGGCTAATTCTGAGAAGAAACTTTATCGCACTAATTACATACCATTACTAAATGAAATTAAGGCAGAATGTAAAAGATGCAGTAAGGGCTCGATATCTTGGCTGTGGCGAATAAACATCGTGAAGATGATGATATTCCCAAAAATCCTGTACTACTTTCAGATGTTACCGATAGCGCTATCCAATGCATATTTGGTTAAACTTAAATCAGTTTTAAACAAATTTATATGGAAGCATAAAAAATCCAGAATAGCATTTGCAAGCTTGAGACAACCAAAAGATAGAGGTGGGCTGGCGATCCCAGACATCCAGATGTACTATAATGCGGTGGCCCTGTCTAGGGTGAGCGAATGGACCAAAAGGGATAATATAGAAAAAAAATGGGTAAAACTTGAACATGAAAGCTGTGGAGCACAATTAGGGAAACAAATATGGAACCCCCCACACAAGAGGCAGAAATTAGGTATAGGAAATAATTTAACACGTAACACTTTTCGAATATGGGATATGGTATACAAGCACGTTAATGGCAAATATAACTCACCCCTTATGGCACTTAAGGACAATAAATACTTCTTGCCAGGTTGCACGGAGATAGGAGGCAACTGGGTAAAGAAGGAAGCACAGCTTAAAGATGTAATGAAGGAAGGTAATATAGCACCTTTTCACGAATTAAAACAAAAAACAGATATAATGGTGATTGACGAGTGGAGGTACCGCCAGCTTTCCCGCTTCATAAAGACATTACCGCAACCGATCAGGGCGGCTGACGAATTGTCTACATTGGAACATCTAGTTATAACAAAGAATTCCAAGGGGTTAGTCTCTAGGTGGTATAAGCTGCTGCTGTCGACGGGGGAGTTGGGGATACCTCCATTCGTCAAAAAATGGGAAAGGGAATTAGGTTCACAAAAGGATAAGGCAATGTTAGGCAAAATATTTAAATTGGTCCATAGTTCAGCCATCGACGCCAAAACCGCAGAGATGAACTATAAATGTCTGTCGAGGTGGTATTATACCCCAGATAGAAAGAGCAAATTTCAAGCAGACACGTCAGGGGAATGTTGGCATGGATGTGGGGAAATAGGTACCATGGCTCACATTTGGTGGGGGTGTTCGAAGATTAAAAACTACTGGAACCAGATCCTATCGCATATTAAAACCATAACTAGTTCTGTAGTAAGTGCAGACCCCTGGGTTGTCCTGTTTCATGCCATAGAGGGCAGCGTAAAACAGTATAAGATGTCCTTGACCCCACACTTATTAAATGCCGGGAAAAGATTAATCCCCAAAAAATGGCAAGAGCTGGAAGCGCCTACGATATGGGAGTGGGTGGATGCCGCAGAAAGGATTTATAAGATGGAATGCTTAGAGGATAGTGTGGGGGGTAGGAGTAACAAATATACGCTGGAGAAATGGAAAAGCTGGCAGGAATTTAAAGGGAGATGGAGCACCTCAGAAGGATTGCGGGCATAGATATAAACGGGTATAGACATGTATATGTGTTAAGTTAAACGATGATCTACTAGGAAGGGTAGGGGAGGTGGGGGGGGGTAAAATTAGGGGAGGGTGGGGGTGAGTATTGAGTACGGGAGATGTTGACTAGACAAACGTGGAAGGGTTTAAGCTATGAAAGTTGTTTGGATCTAGTATATTATAGATACTTATATATAAATATTTGTATGAGGAAAAAATAAAAAATAAAAACTGTCACCATGATGTAAAGAGATGAGAGGTAACCTGAGCAAGCAGCAGGTGTGAGGACTTGGTTTTCCTCGAAGATCATTGGTTTTACTGAGTTGGCAAAAAAAGAGAAAAAAAAAAAACTGCCACCATGATGTAAAGAGATGAGAGGTAACCTGAGCAAGCAGCAGGTGTGAGGACTTGGTTTTCCTCGAAGATCATTGGTTTTACTGAGTTGGCAAAAAAAGAGAAAAAAAAAAAGAACTAAAGGGGGATAACCCTAACTGCCCTAACAGTTATTACAGTCACAAATGACACCAATGCAAAAAAAAAAAAATGCAATTGGTGTCACTGTGACTGGGGGGGCAGGGGTGATTGGGGGGGTGATCGGGGGGGGAAGGGGGGTGAGAGTGTGCCTGGCATGTTCTACTGTGTAGTGTCGTGTTGGTGCAACTCACCGATCCTCTCTCCTCGGTGCCGGAACGAAAAATACCGACACGGAGGAGAGATTACATCACTTCCTCTGCCTGTGTTTACATTACAGGAGAGGAAGTGATGTCACGCCTCACTTCCATTCGTCAGGAGCGATCGCGAGGGGGTGGCCATGAACGAATGGCCGCCCCCTCATCCCGGATCGCTCCTGAACGGATACCGACCGCCGCTGGCACCGGGGGAGGGCCCGATCGGGCCTCCCACCCGCGGGAAGGCAGGGACGTACAGGTACGCCCATATGCCTGCCCGTGCCATTCTGTCGACGTACATCGTCGTGCGGCGGTCGGCAAGTGGTTAAGGATAAAAGCATAATATAGTCCTTCTGCAGGACCTGAATGATGGCAGAACAGGTATCTGGAATAATGATCCCCAGAGCCTGGAGGGAGATGCCTGTAGAGAACTTGAGGTCCTGATGACTTCTCCCTGTCGCCAAGTAGCACAACGTGGCAATGAGCCTCTGCTCCGGAGTGATGGCTTGCCACATGCAGGTATCCTGCCTACTGATATAAGGGGTCAGCAAAGCCAGCAGATGGTGAAAAACGGGGTCCGTCATCCTGAGAAAAATCCAGAAATGATCAGGATTATTCTCGCGGATCTCACGGAGCAAAGGCATGTGCGAGAACTGGTGACGCTGGCGCAACCAATTCTTGGTCCACAAACGCCTCCCCTCCCTGTTCATGAACTGGGCTTGTGTCAAAGTAAGAACCTCAACACGAAGTCCCTGCACAGCACAAACTCTACTTCGAGTACGTAGACGAAACATGGTTTGAAAAATGGTCGGCTGGTCAGAACGGACACCAGAAAGCACCAATAAACAGCAAGGCCTGAAAGAACGACCTGAATAGCAGAAGCAAGCAGACAATAAAAAATGCCTTTCAAAGCGTACTATACCAAGATATAGTCCACAATGAGAAGCAAGTACTTAATGACTGCACGCACTGATTATCAGATACACAAAGACAAGCACAAACTGAAGAGCAGTAGCGATCTGAATCACTAATCTGAAAAGCACGAATCGTCTCTCACCAAACTTCTACTAAAACACGAGATCAGCAGAAGGAGCCCAAAGGGTGCCGGGCGTGGAGCTGAACTTCCCTTTTCTAGTCCCGCCGTACACGGCTTACGTCACCGCGTTCTTGGCAACCGCTAAATCAGACAACTTGGTCCGTGTGTATGCAACAGTTTCGGACACAATCCGACGGACAAAATCTGACGGATTTGGTTGGCAGAATGTCTGACCATGTGTACAAGGGCTAAGACAAAGTCATTATACTTCCAAGAATCCAAATCAAGTTCACTAAGAAAATCTCGCACCACCTCCACACCCTTTCATGTGGTATGGAGTTATAAAGTGCCTCTATGTCAATTGCGACTAAAAAGGCATTTTCCGGTATCTGTAAGCCATCAGTCATTTTCAATAGCGCAATAGTATCTTTTATATAAGAAGACATACCTTTGATATGTGGATACAGATATTCATCAATTAATTCAGCTGCTTTTTTAGTTAATGATCCTCATCTCGAAATTATTGGACAACCGGGAGCACAAACCAAACTCTTATGCGCCTTTGGAAGTGCATAAAAGGTCGGAGTAGTAAACTCTGTCACATCCAAGAATTCAAAGGTTTTTGCATCTATAACCCCACCAAGGCAAGCTCTCACTATGATTTCTTTATATTTGCGCAGATAATAATTCACATGGAATGCTGGGACTGGTCTATACCATGTTCTATTTGAAATTATGTCATAGCACATTTTCTCATATTGGTCTATATCAAGTATGACCAAATTGCCCCCTTATCCGATAGTTTAATTATAATTTGCTTGTTAAAGCTAAGTTTGCGAAGTGCATCTTTAAGATCCTTGGACAAATTTGATTGAGATCCAGCCCGCCAATTGGCAGACTCAATTTGCTTGGTGATCTGGATCACGAATGCCCATATATTTGAATTTCCTTGAAGAATCGGGAAGGATTTTGACCTGGGTTTATATGTTTTTGGAGTGCCAAAATCAGATCTGCATGGCCCGACAGAGGTGGGATGGCAACCAGGGGTTGGATGGCTATGGGATGAAGAAGTCCACCCATCCTCCCCCGGATCGCTCTCATCCCAAAGCTCCATTAGATCATGCAGAGCTCGGAGATCCTCAAAGGTTACCCCTTCCAAATTGGAATTGATTTGCTCCAAATTTTGGATGTTTGACGGTTCTTTGTCATATAATACCTTATACATTAAGCGTCTGGCAAAAAGATTCAAATTTGTCAGCATCCTCATCCGGACAAAAGCTTAAACCTAATTGTAACACCTTGGTTTCATTCTCTGGAAGGGAATAAGAATGTGTGTTAGCTTAGGCATTCGGTCCTCTGGGTCACTAAGGACGACATGATCAGTAGCCACCTCCTCCCAGCCAAGTACAAGTCCAGGGGTTTCTTGGACTGTAAATCATCCCTAAAAGACTGCTGCTGAGTGCCAGGCTCCACCTCCATGCTGGCACAATCCTCCTCCTCCTCCTCGTCCTCATCATGTGTGATCGTCAGACCAGCAGAAACACTGTCTGGATAAAGGGGGCCTTTAGAGGTAAGGAAGTCCTCCTCTTCCTGCCTCTGTTCTGCCTCAAGTGCCCGGTCCATTATTCCACGCAGTGTGTGCTCTAACAGGTGGACAAGAGGGACAGTGTCACTGATGCATGCACTGTCATTACTCACCATCCTCGTGGCCTCCTCAAATGGTGATAGGACAGTGCAGGCATCCCTGATCATGGCCCACTGGCGTGGGGGAAAAAAAACAAGCTCCCCTGACCCGGTGCCATAGTTATACAGGTATTCATTTATGGCCCTCTGCTGCGTGTGCAGCCACTGCAGCATGGTCAACGTTGAGTTCCACCTGGTGGGCATGTCACAGATTAGGCGGTTCTTGGGCAGGTTAAATTCCTTTTTGGAGGTCAGCCAGCCGAGCACTGGCATTATATAGTTTCATAGTTTCATAGTTAGTAAGGTTGAATAAAGACACCAGTCCATCAAGTTCAACCTGAGTGAGTGTCTACAATTGTCCCTATCCCTGTACATTGCACACTCACATTGGTCCCTGCCCTCAAGGAGCCCACAATCCAAGGTCCCCATTCATATACTAGAGTGAATTAACCTACCTGCATATCTTTGGATTGTGGGAGGAAACCAGAGTACCTGGAGGAAACCCACATAGGCACAGGGAGAACATGCAAACTCCAGGCAGGTAGTGTCGTGGTTGGGATTCGAACCAGTGACCCTTCTTTACTGCTAGGCGAGAGGGCTAACCCCTACACCACTGTGTCACCAATCACCACTGTGCCACCAATAATATGACCGGCGGAAATGCACACAGACTTTCCTGGTCTGCCTCGGGACATCCTGTAAGCACGGGTAGCTGCCCAAGAACTGTAGCACCACCAAGTTGAGGATGTGAGCCAAACAGGGCACATTCTTTACTGCTAGGCGAGATGGCTAACCACTACACCACTGTGTCACCAATCACCACTGTGCCACCAATAATATGACCGGCGGAAAGGCACACAGACTTTCCTGGTCTGCCTCGGGACATCCTGTAAGCACGGGTAGCTGCCCAAGAACTGTAGCACCACCAAGTTAAGGATGTGAGCCAAACAGGGCACATGAGTCAGTTGTCCCTGTCGGAGGGCGGAGAGGAGGTTGGTGCCATTGTCGCAAACCACCATTCCTGGCTTAAGCTGGCGTGGGGTCAACCCCCTCTCAGCCTGCCCCTGCAGAGCTGACAGAATCTCTGCCCCAGAGAACTCTCATACCCTCCTACCTCCACCCCCAGTAGGCTTGGAGTTCAATTGGGACTCGGTGGGGGGGAAGGTGCTGCCACTTTTAAGATGACTGCTCCCGGTCTGCCTTACTCTGCTCAGGTACATGAGGCAGCAGCACTGCAGTGCAGACTGAGCTTCCTGCACTGCTACATCCAGTGCTGGCTGCAGAGTATCGCTGCTGGAGGGGATGAGTGGGGGGAGTGCAGCCTGCCTGGGTGTCCTCTCCTCTTCTCTCCTCTCCCATGTGACTCCCCTGCCTCTTTCATCTAGCAGGTAGAAGACAGAATGAGCTGCTTAACTTTTCTAGTTAAAAAGCCTATGATTTGTTGCTAGGGGCGGTCCTAGCAACCAATTGTCTGTCTGTTAAATGGAAAGTTGTACAGCTCCCACCCACTGCTCAGAAATAAGGATGAGCCGAACACCCTCCTGTTCGGTTCGCACCAGAACCTGCGAACAGTAGACATGTGCGATTAGTTTCGTACGAATCGCAAATTCGTACGAATTTCCCTAAATTCGTACGTTCGGGAGGATCCAAAATACGAATTGCCATGCGTCCGAATTTTGTACGCAATACGAACTTTTGTTTACGAATTTCGGATCAGTTGTCGTCGCATCGACGACTCAGTCATTTTGCTTATTATGAGGGGCTCCCACCATCCTTGTGCTATGCTGACTTCCTCCTGGGGCTGTACCTCTGCTGTGCTCATTATGAGGGGTTTCCACCATTCCTGTGCTGACATACTGAGCATAGCAGGGGTACAGCCCCAGGAGGAAGTCAGCACAGCACAGGGATGGTGGGAGCCCCTCATAATGAGCACATGGCTGCCATGCACAGCTGCTTTTGTTTTTATACCCCGCACTGTACGGGGCCAGCGGGGATATGCGGGGTTACTGGAAATTGTTTGGTGTTACCAAGCATGTGCTCTCCGCACATCCCCGGTGACCCCAAACAGTGTGGGGTGATCAGGCGAAAACTGGACCAGTGATGCATGGCAGATAATCCGCTTCTCTCTTGTATTTTCAAATCTTAACAGAACAAACTGAAGAGAAGCTGATTGGTTGCCATGGGCAACTGCTCCAGATTCTGTTTGCTTCAAGCTTGATCAATTTCCCTAAATGTCTTTTTATCTGTTCTAGCAGTCATATGTGTAAATGAGAAGAATGGTGGGGGCACATCAGGGCACATTGGAGCACATCAGGGCACATTGGGGCATATCAGGGCATATTGGAGCACATTGGGGCACATCGAGGCACATCAGGGCATATTGGAGCACATTGGGGCACATCAGGGCATATTGGAGCACATTGGGACACATTGGGGAACATCAGGGCACATTGGGGCACATCAGGGCACATTGGGGCACATCAGGGCATATTGGAGCACATTGGGGCATATTGGAGCACATTGGGGCACATCGGGCACATCAGGGCATATTGTAGCACATTGGGACACATTGGGGAACATCAGGGCACATTGGGGCACATTGGGGCACATCAGGGCACTCTCTTCTCGTCCATCCCAGATGATGTCACAAGCAAATAGATGCAGTAGATGAGAAGCGAGGGGGGGGATTGTGTGGACGAGGGACAGGGACCAACTACTAAGACCAAATGGCAATCTCTGCTGCAGACAGTCAGTTCAAGGAATGTTCAGAGTGAGGGAGGGGTACCCCAGCTTTGGCAAATTGATTTTCAAAAATGCTAACTGCTCCATTAGCTGGGGGGACAACTGGGATCTTTGGGGTGACAAGATGTTTCCCGTCACAGAAAACACCCCCCTCACTCTGGACACTTGTCGGACGGCAGGACAGTAGCTCCTTGGAAATATCTGTGAGGGCAGGCCACTCGCTCTTCCCCTGCCAAAAAAACATTGGATCTGTGGTGGGGTGCACTGGTGGGGCTGACAAATAGGACATGACAACCTCCTTTGCTGATATGGGTTTCTTGGGGTGCACTATGTTGGAGGTTCCCATTAGGGTGTCAAGTGCCTCAGCCAAGACAGAAGATGCTCCGCTGGCAGGAGCTCTGCTCACTTCACTAGATGTAGATGATGCATGGGAGAGGGGGTCTTCAATATCTTCTTCCTCCTCTTCCTCTTCTCCCAGACTTACCATCTGCCTTTCCCTCTGACGCACCCTGTCGATTAGTCTGTCCCGCCATGTTGTCAGAGCACTACACTGCACAGCCATTTTGCCCTTGATGCGAGGGTCACACATGGCAGCCAGCATCAGTTCTGGGCAAGAGGCGGTCAACTCCTGCGTGCGCCTGCCCAACTCCATCAGAAATGTGTTTAGCAGAGCCAACACATCAGGTTGAGGGCCACCACCAGGCAAAGGTTCCTCAGCCGACTTGAACCGCTCCAATTTGCTCTGAAGGTGGTTGAAGAGTGGGAGCACATGACCAATGCTGGCATCCTCGCGGCTTAGGTGTTCTGTGACAGAGAGGAAAGGCTTGAGGACTGCCACAATCTGCCCGATTATGGCCCAGTCCTCCCTGCCTAAAGGTCTCTCTATGCCAATGTTATGATCACAGGCCATGGCATGGAGAGCCTTCTGCTGCTCAAGGATGCGTTCCAGCATTGCTAGGGTTGAATTCCACCTAGTCCCCACATCCTGTTTTAGACAGTGTTCTGGAAGGCCTGCCTTCCTCTGTTCCACCCTGAGGAGGTGGCTGTCCCTCACACTCCGATGGAAGTGGCCAGCCATCTTCCGACAAGAGTCCACCACTTTGGACAGCCTTCCATCGCCACCAGAAATGGTCTCCACCAACCGAAAACTGTCAGTTACCACCTGGTGGAGAATAGGGATGAGCTTCGTGTTCGAGTTGAACATACGTTCGACTCGAACATCGGCTGTTCGTCCGTTTGGCGAAGTCCGAACATTTTGGTCCGTTCGCGCCAAATTCGTGTGGCGCTCACGGCCCACAATGCACTGCGATGGCGCAGTGCATTGCTGGCTCATGATTGGCCAAGCATGCACTGTGACCCCGCATGCTTGGCCAATCGCAGCGCCAGCAGAGAGGAGAGCCATGATTGGCCACAGGCAGGATGCCTGTGGCCAATCATAGCTCAGGCTGTGTAGTGCATGCCCCACACTATATAAGGCCGCCAGCGCGGCGGCCTTGTGTAGTGTGTTGGCGTCTGAAGCAGTGGGTGTTCTGTGTACCTTCAACACAGTACACACCGATCGTTTTCGGCCGATTTTCGATCTTGCTGTTGTGTAGTGGTTGTTGTCTGCGTGCCCTGACCGCAGAATATATATTCACCTCACCTATATAGCTAGTGATCTATCTTTTATAATAGAGCTTGCAGTCAGTAGTGTTAGGAGCTAGTGCGTGCTGTCTGTGTGCTCTGTACCCAGTACATACCGCTATATCCACCTACATAGCTGTTCTCTATTTGAGCCCACTTGCCATCTGCAGGAGTTATTGGAAGTTGTGTGTGCCTCCAGCACAGCACAGTATACATCTGTATATACCCCTTTATCTCTGGTGTTCTATAATAAAGGCATCTGCAGGAGTTAGTGGGTGTTCTGTGTACCTTTAACACAGTACACACCGATCGTTTTCGGATGATTTTCGATCTTGCTGTTGTGTAGTGGTTGTTGTCTGCGTGCCCTGACCGCAGTATACACCGCTATATTCACCTCACCTATATAGCTAGTGATCTATCTTTTATAATAGAGCTTGCAGTCAGTAGTGTTAGGAGCTAGTGCGTGCTGTCTGCGTGCTCTGTACCCAGTGCATACCGCTATATCCACCTACATAGCTGTTCTCTATTTGAGCCCACTTGAGGGCTGGACAGGAAGTAGCAGGAAGGAATCATATATAAGGCAACAGGTGAAGGAGCGTCGACACCCATAGCTGGAGAGTGCACAGAGCTGAACACCAGACAGTGGACGACAGATGCCAGCCGACCCACTGCAGTAAAGGTGAGACACAGATCAGCTCCGCAGCTGATCTGTGACAGTTTGCACACAGACTTTGTTGACCATGTCAATAACCATCTACCAGACAATTGTTCAGTGTATGGCCAACCCGAGCTCCTGAATTTATCTTTTTATTTACTCACTAGCGGGAGTTAGGTTTTGATCAGTATTAGAAGCGTGTTTTGATCTGCTTCCCTACTTCCCGCTATGCTTGACTGAGTTTTTCTTTTTTCTTATTTAATGATTTGATGTTTTTACAGGCAATGTATTTGTATGATATAGAAGCAAGGTTGTAGCAAATTTACCCCTCTCTACGGGTCATCTCGCACTCTATGGACCATTTCTCTGGTGTAACAGGATTTTTTGGGAACCATTTCTGCACTGGATCTGATCCCTATGCCCCCCCCCCCCTATTTTGGAGGTAGGGGCAACATGTGATATCATGTTTTGCATTGAAACATATACATTCAGTAATTTTCTTGGGGATATGGGGCTCTGAAGCCACGCATCTGCAAAAATTGTGTTTGTGTTAATATATGTCTAAATATCTGGATGCACTAATTTTTTTGTGTTCTTTTCTAGTTATATACATCTTGAGGATGTACTCTTTTATATACTCAGATAAAGCATTCGAAAAATGAGAACAGAATGACCTAGTTATTTGGATAATGTAATCTCTGTTATTTCTGTAATGGGTTATATGTAGGGATGAGCTTCGTGTTCGAGTCGAACATCGGCTGTTCGCCCGTTCGGCGAATTCCGAACGTTATGGGCCGTTCGCGCCAAATTCGTGTGGCGCTCACGGCCCACAATGCACTGCGTCATCGCAGTGCCTTGCTGGCTCATGATTGGCCAAGCATGCACTGTGGCCAATCACAGCGCCAGCAGCGAGAAGAGCCATGATTGGCCACAGGCAGGATGCCTGTGGCCAATCATAGCTCAGGCTGTGTAGTACACGCCCCACACTATATAAGGCTGCCAGCGCGGTGGCCTAGTGTAGTGTGTTGGCGTCTGAAGCAGTTAGTGGGTGTTCTGTGTACCTTCAACACAGCACACACCGATCGTTTTCGGCCGATTTTCGATCTTGCTGTTGTGTAGTGGTTGTTGTCTGTGTGCCCTGACCGCAGTATACACCGCTATATTCACCTCACCGATATAGCTAGTGATCTATCTTTTATAATAGAGCTTGCAGTCAGTAGTGTTAGGAGCTAGTGCGTGCTGTCTGTGTGCTCTGTACCCAGTACACACCGCTATATCCACCTACATAGCTCTTCTCTATTTGAGCCCACTTGCCATCTGCAGGAGTTATTGGAAGTTGTGTGTGCCTCCAGCACAGCACAGTATACATCTGTATATACCCCTTTATCTCTGGTGTTCTATAATAAAGGCATCTGCAGGAGTTAGTGGGTGTTGTGTGCCTCTAGCACAATATACACTACCCAACTGCTTTTTTACCCAACTCCCTTCAGGCCATTACCATGTCTGGAAGGCCAGCAAGGAGAGGCAGACAGGCGCGAGCCGATAAAAGAGGGCAAGCAGGCTCTGTGTCTAGAGACAACAGTGCTGGTCGTGGACGCGGTGCATTGTCATCAGCACGTGGCCATGGGACATGCTTGTCCTTCTTTTTGGCAGCTGGACATGTTGAGCCGCAACATGCCAACCACTTGGTAGAGTGGATGACCAAGCCCTCTTCATCCTCCTCATCCTCTCTCACCCAGTCTCAGGGTACTAGCAAAGCAGCTGCCAACGCATCGTCTTCCCTCCTCTCAATGTCATCATCAGTGACTCCTTCCCTAGACCCACCACGTCCTCCTGAGGAGTCTCCTGAACTCTTTGAGCACAGTGTTGGGTACATGCTCCAGGAGGATGCCTAGTGTTTTGTGGGCTCTGATGATGACACTCAGCTAGAGGAAGGCAGTAGCGTGAGCGCAGAGAGAGGGGATGCTCAAGAAGGACAGCAATCTGGCAGTCATGTTCCACAAGCTGCAGCATACTGCCAGGTTTGCTACAGCGATGAAGAGGGAGGGGATGATGAGGGCACTGACTCCACGTGGGTGCCTGGAAGGAGAGAGGAGGAGGAGGAGGAGGAGGAGGCACATGTCCAACGAGGCAGGACGCCCTTCAGGGACCAGCTTAGGGGCAGCACACCGACTGAATCACACCGCAGAGCTCCGCCTGTGCAGGGCGCTGCCTCTGCGCGTTATTCTAAAAGTTCTTTGGTGTGGGCCTTTTTTGAGACGAGTGCATCAGATCGCACCGCTGCTATTTGCAACATATGTCTCAAGCGTATCTCGCGTGGCCAAAACATCAGCCGCTTGGGCACCACATGCTTGACCAGACATATGTTGACCTGCCATGCAGCTCGTTGGCAAGCGTACCTCAAAGACCCACACCAAAGAACAAAGCCGACCTCTCCTTGCTCCTCATCAGCTGGCATCTCCAACCCCACTAGACCTTCAGTCCTCTCTGAAACCTGCTCTGAGAGGAATGAAGGTGTAGAATTAGGTGTGTCACAGCCAAGTGCTTCCGGGAACTCTGCTAGCGGTACACCCACGTCTGATTATAGCAGGAAAATGTCCCTGCCCCAGCTGCTGGACCGGCGAAAGAAGTTCACTCCCAGCCATCCACATGCCCAGCGGTTGAATGCTAGCTTGGCTAAATTGCTAGCACTTCAACTGCTGCCTTTTCAGTTGGTAGACTCGGCCCCCTTCCGTGAGTTTGTACAATGTGCGGTTCCTCAGTGGCAGGTCCCCAAACGCAACTTTTTCTCACGGAAGGCGATTCCGGCTCTCTACCGGCATGTGGAAGGCATTGTCCTTGCCTCGCTGGAAAGGGCGGTCAGCGGTAAGGTGCATATTACCGCTGACTCATGGTCCAGCAGGCATGGACAGGGACGTTACCTGTCTTTCACGGCCCATTGGGTCACTCTTCTGGCAGCTGGGAAGGATGCAGGACAAGGTGCAGTAGTGTTGGAGGTTGTTCCGCCACCACGCCTCCAAAATTCTACTATTGGTTGTGACACACCTCTCTCCTCCACCCCCTCCTCTTCTTCTTCCTCCATGGCCTCTTCCAGTGCTCTGTCCTCAGAACCAGCGGTGCTTCGTAGGCGTTCCAGGGGCTACGCAAGTACGCAGGCAAAACGATGCCATGGCGTGCTTGCGCTGGTTTGTTTGGGGGACAGGAGCCACACTGGGGCGGATGTTTTGTCAGCTCTGCAGGGGCAGGCCGAGAGGTGGTTGACGCCACGCCAGCTTAAGCCAGGAATGGTGGTTTGTGACAATGGCACCAACCTCTTCTCCGCCCTCCGACAGGGACAACTGACCCATGTGCCCTGTGTAGCTTACGTCCTTAACCTGGTGGTGCAGCGGTTCTTGGGCAGGTACCCCGGCTTACAGGATGTCCTGAAGCAGGCCAGGAAAGTCTGTGTGCATTTCCGCCGATCATTTAATGCCTGTGCTCGGCTGGTTGAGCTCCAAAAGGAGTTGAACCTGCCCAAGAACCGCCTTATATGTGACATGCCCACCAGATGGAACTCAACGTTGGCCATGCTGCAGCGGCTGCACACGCAGCAGAGGGCCATCAATGAGTAACTGTGCGACTATGGCACCAGGACAGGGTCAGGGGAGCTCGGTTTTTTCTCACCACGCCAGTGGGGCATGATCAGGGAGGCATGCACTGTCCTGTCACCATTTGAGGAGGCCACAAGGATGGTGAGCAGTGACAGTGCATGCATCAGTGACACTGTACCTCTTGTCCACCTCTTGGAGCATACGCTGCATGGAATAATGGACAGGGCACTTGAGGCAGAACAGAGGCAGGAAGAGGAGGACTTCCTTGCCTCTCAAGGCCCCCTTTATCCAGACAGTGTTCCTGCTGTGCCACCCATCACACAGGAAGAGGATGAGGAGGAGGAAGAGGAGGAGGAGGAGGAGGATGATTGTGTCAGCATGGAGGTGGAGGCTGGCACTCAGCAGCAGCAGTCTTGTAGGGATGATTTACAGTCCCAAGAAACACGTGGACTTGTACGTGGCTGGGAGGAGGTAGCTGCGGATCATGTTGTCCTTAGTGACCCAGAGGACTCCGGACCGAATGCCTCAGCTAACCTACGCTGCATGGCCTCACTGATCCTGCAAAGCCTGCGGAAGGATCCTCGTATTCTTCGGATCAAGGAGAGGGACCATTACTGGCTGGCCACTCTCCTTGATCCACGGTACAAGGGTAAGGTTGCCGACCTTATCTTGCCATCGCAGAGGGAACAGAGGATGAGACATCTCCGGGAGGCCTTGCAGAAAGGTCTGTGCAACGTGTTCCCAGAGACTGGGAGGTTACAAACTCCTGGTCCTGGACAACGTGTTGCTGAGGCATCGGTCATAAGGAGCGGTGGAGAAGGTGGCCGTCTGATGCTTTCAGACAATTTTTTAGTCCGCAGCCCCAAGGTATGATCAGTTCCAGCACCCATCGCCAGCGTCTGATTTACATGGTGCAGGAATACCTAGGGGCAAGGTCAGACTTGGACACCTTTCCCACCGAAAATCCTCTGGCTTACTGGGTCTTGAGGACGGATCACTGGCCAGAGCTTGCACAGTATGCAATTGAGCTACTGGCCTGTCCTGCATCCAGCGTTCTTTCGGAACGCACCTTCAGTGCTGCTGGTGGCTTTGTTACTGATCACAGGGTGCGCCTGTCCACCGAATCAGTTGATCGACTGACCTTCATCAAGATGAATCAGTCTTGGATCACCCACAGCTACCAAGCGCCTGAAGCTGATGTAACAGAATAATTTTTTTTTAAATATCACATCCCTTCAAGACTATGCCTATGCTGAAGCTGAGTGACTGTCCTGTTATGTTGATTGTCTATCCTCTTCCTCCTCCGCTGATATGTTGGAAGAACATTTCTGGTTCTGGGTGATGCCTAAGGCCCAATTTTTCTGCCCCTGTTTAACAGGGGCGTTTAATTACAATTTTTGATGCAATGCTTTGCAGCAGGGCTAATTCCCGCAATAAAACTAGAGTATATGGAAGAGGTTGCAGTGTGGTGGCACCAGCACCAGTGCCTAAGGCCCAATTTTTCTGCCCCTGTTTAACAGGGGCGTATAATTACCATTTTTGATGCAATGCTTTGCAGCAGGGATAATTCCTGCAATAAAACTAGAGTATATGGGAGAGGTTGCAGTGTGGTGGCACCAGCAGCAGTGCCTAAGGCCAAATTTTTCTGCCCCTGTTTAACAGGGACATGTAATTACAATTCTTGATATAATATTTCACAGGAGGGCCCCTTCCTGTGCCCACCCAGAGTAACGGTATGGACTTATAGTGTTGTGGCACCAGCACCACAACCACCTAAGGTCAATTTTTCTACCACTGTTCAACAATGGCATGTAATTACAATTCTTGTGACCAAGAGTCACTTTGAGGGCTTACAATGTTGTGGCAAAACCAACACTTTGTTCCGCAATTTCTGCAGAGCATATAGGGCAGGCCCCTACTTTCAAACATCCAATTTACAAACATCTCCTACTTGCAAACGGAAGGAGACAACAGCAAGTGAGATGAAAAAAGATGGATGACAAAACAAATTATACAGGGGTGATAACCCTTCCCTATGTTTTCCAAAAAGCTTAAAAATAGTTTTTTTGACTGGAGCTACACTTTAAAAATGTACCAGTTGAAAATTACAAACAGATTCAACTTAACACAACAAACCTACACAGTCCCTGTCTTGTTTGCACCGCCTGTATACTGCTGTTCTAAATATATAGGGCCTGGGGGCCACACGCATTTCCTTTTTTTAATATGGGTACAGGGTTCCCCTAAATATGCGTACAAGACCCAAATAGGCTGGTAATGGGCAGGGGGGGCTACCCATGCCATTTTTCTCAATGATTTTCAACCATATTGCAGGAACCAGATATAACATTAAAACCGCAAGCAGTTTTAAATGGTGTTATTTCCGTTTAATGTCATTTTGTGCAGGGACTGTTCTAAACACGGGAAACACGTGGCACTTCACAGGCATACTACAGACACCCCCCAGGCACCATATTTAAATGAATATTTCACTTTTTTTTTCACTTTAATCGTCATTAAAATCAGTTCTCCCACCAAAACGGCCATTTTTAAAAACATTTTAGGCATTGACCCATGTCCCCTGGGGCAGGAGCCAGGTCCCCAAACCCTTTTTAGGACAGTATCTTGCATATTAGCCGTTAAAATTAGCACTTTTAATTTCGAAAGTTCAAATCCCATATACTTCAATGGGGTTCTAAAGTTCATTCGAATTTGGGGTCCGTTCGAAAGTTCTGGTGCAAACCGAACCGGGGGGTGTTCAGCTCATCCCTAGTGGAGAAGGTGGGCTGAGCAGCGCACACCCACAAAGCTGCCATCCCTTACAGCCTTGACCATGTTGCTGCCTCCATCAGTGACAACATAGCCAATCCTGTAGTTGCTGTCTGCCTGTCCAAACCACTGCAACAACATTTTCTGCAGGGCTTGCAGGATGTTTCGCACTGTGTGCTTTTCATCAAGCACCTCAGCGTGCAGGAGGAAGGAACGGTACCCATGTTTGTCAACTACTGACGAGGATCCAGATGTTTGAACTACATCATGGGACACCTTGACCTGCCACCAATGTGCCGTCAGGGACAGGAAGGCATGCTGGGCACTACACGCACTCCACAGGTCAGTGGTCAGGTGCACTGCCTGTCCACCTGCCCTTCCAATCTCCTCCTTGAGCACCCCGACACAAGACCTGTATAAGGCTGGCACTACAGTTTGGCTGAAGGTCTTACGTGATAGCACACGGTACTGTGGTGCAACAGCCTGCATCAATTGCTTGAAGGGCTCACCTTCCACCATGTTGAAAGATGCTCCTCCAACTGCAATGAGCTGGCCAATCAGGCGTGTTATTTTATGCACCTGCGCCCCAGACATACCCTTACTCTGAAAGCCACCAAAATCTTCCAGGGTGCCCTGGCTGGTATGGATTGGATGCGGGATGGTGGCTGTGGCGGTGCCACTATTGGTTCCCCTTTTGGTGTTTGGAGGAGTGGCCATGATACTTTTCTCCCCTAACAGCACTGCATGGTGGTGCACACGCATGGGCTGGTTCATGCCACTGTTACTGAGATGCCCTATGTCTCGGCCCCGGCTGACCTCCCTGCCACAGTGATTGCATTTGGCCTTCTGACCGACATCAATTCTTTGAAAATGCTGCCAAATGCTGGAACGGCAGTCACCACCTCGGACACTGCCTGATGGAATACCTTCCACTGCAGTGGTCACATTCTCTTTCTGAGGTTCGGCAGGAGCGGGAGGAAGAGACCTGAGCATCCCAGGTATGTTGGGTGCTGTGATGGATTGAGGTCTAATGGTTGCATTGGCCCATTCTGATGCTGGAGGCTTAGAAAGCACTTGGGCAGGGGTCTTTTCAGGAGAAAAAAGTAGTGGGGACTGAGGGGAGAAACTTTCTGGGCTGTCGATGGTGCCAACATGGGTAGAGGGCTGGAAATTACATTTGTCTACAACAATGTCAGGAAAGCCTGCTTCCACCTCTTTCACATTGCCAAGGGAACAGTGATTATTAGAAGCAGTAAACTCTGTCTCCTTGCTGACCACTGCCAAGCTCCCTGTAGTGCTGATGGTGATGGCACTGACAGCAATGGTGGTGGTGACATCATCATGAGCCTCGGCCTCCTGACATGTTTCCTGCTGCATGGCCAGGATCTCCAGCTTTGGCTGCACAAATGTATGTGCACTGGGAACCCCTTTGGCCTGCCCTCTTCCATAAAAGGTACCAATGGGCAGCATGTTACCAGCAGCAGTGGCAGAGGTGGTAGCGTCACTTTTGCTATGAATTGTGCTGCTGGTTCTAGGAGGTAAATCCTGGAACAGCTGGAGACATGCAAATGTCTGCTGTTTGCCAGGCTCTTTACCACCAGCAGTCTTCACTCCCAGTCGCCTCAGCTTTATGGGAGGTGAGCTGAGCTCAGAGGGCGCAGAGACAGAACGTCCCACCTGCTGCTCATGTACACGGCTCATAGCTCTCCCTCTCCCAGCAGCACTCTTACTGCTTTTTTGGCCTTGTTTGCTGCTCATTTTTCCTTTAAAAGTTAGAAAAATGTAGACAAAAAAAATATGATTTTGATTGCAGCAAACTAACACCAAAATCACCAAATGTACAAAAAAATATTATACCAACAGAAAATAACAAAATATTAACTAAATGAAACAAGACATGAAAAAAAAAATTATCTCTCAAAACCAACCAAAAAACGAATAAAACCAGAAACTAAACACTAAGAGATGATACACTTGCAAACTACAACTGATATAAACTAAAATGAACAATGAAAAGCTAAGGATTGCAAACATATTCGCTCAGATGCACAGAGAAATAATCATGTGATCTGCTCCACTACACTAACTAACCCACAAAGGGAAGTCACATGATCGGGCCTGCCCTGTAGGCCTCAGCAGCAGAAGAAAACCTCTGATTGGTCAACCAAGTCACGTGTTGTTTCTGTAGTAACAAAATTTGGACATATTGTCATATTGAGGTATATATTTTTTCCTTTAAATTCATCGTAAAGAACGTTCGTACAAGTTAACGAACCTAACGACAATTCGTATTTCGTACGAATTGAAATTGAATTTCGGACACGAAATACTAAGTACGAATTCTAACGTGAACTGGAACGGAACGGAACGGAACGAATTTATTGATGGCGCCCATGTCTAGCGAACAGACCTAAACTTCGTGTGAACTTTAGAACCCCGTTAAAGTCTATGGAACTCGAACATTCAAAATCAAAAGTGCTAATTTTAAAGGCTAATATGCAAGATATTGTCCTAAAAAGGGTTTGAGGACCCGGGTCCTGCCCCAGGGGACATGTATCAATGCAAAAAAAAGTTTTAAAAACAGACTTTTTTCGGCAGCAGTGATTTTAATGATGCTTAAAGTAAAAAAAAAGTGAAATATTCCTTTAAATATCATACCTGGGGGTGTCTATGGTATGCCTGTAAAGTGCCACGTGCTTCCCATGCTTAGAACAGTCCCTGCACAAAATGACATTTTTAAAGGAATACAAGTCATTTAAAACTGCTTTCAGCTTTAATGTAATGTCTGGTCCTGGCAATATGGATGAAAATCAGTGAGACAAACGGCATGGGTACCCCCCCCAGTCCATTAACAGGCCCTTTGGGTCTTGTATGGATATTAAGGGGAACCCTGCACCCAAATAAAAAAAAGGAAAGGCGTGGGGCCCCCAGGTCCTATGTACTCAGAACAGCAGTATACCAGCAGTGCAAACAAGACAGGGACTGTAGGTTTGTTGTTAAATAGAATCTGTTTGTAATTTTGAACTGGTATATTTTTAAAGTGTAGCTCCAGTCAAAAAATCAATTTTTAAGCTTTTTGGAAAACATTGGGAAGGGTTATCACCCCTGTAACATTTTTTTGCTGTCTGTGCACCTCTTCAGAAGATATCACCTCTGACAAATGTTTTTTAGAAAATTTGGTGTTTTTAGTGAAACAAGTATTGGTGATAAAGCATCAGTGTAGAGGAGACACGTTTTTCCCATATCAACTCTTACAGGAGAGAATTTCCCTTCCTACAGGTAGATTTCATCTCACTTCCTGTTGTCTCCTTCCATTTGCAAGTAGGAGACGTTTGTAAGTTGGATGTTTGAAAGTAGAGGTCTGCCCTATATGCTCTGCAGAAATTTGGGTCTAAGGTGTTGGTGTTGCGACAACACTGTAAGCCCTCACAGTTACTCTTGGTGGGCACTGGAATGCCCTGCTGTGAACTATTATATCAAGAATTGTAATTACATGCCATTGTTGAACAGAGGTAGAAAAATTGGGCCTTTGGTGGTTGAGGTGGTGGTGCTGGTGCCACAACACTGTAAGTCTTCACAGTTACTCTTGGTGGGCGCTGGAACTGGCCCTACTGTGAAATATTATATCAAGAATTATAATTACATGCACATGTTGAACAGGGGCAGAAAAATTGGGCCTTAGGCACTGGTGCCACAACACTGCAACACCTCACAGAAACTCTAGTGGAGCTCAAGAATGAGCCCTGCTGCAAAGTATTGCATCAAAAATTGTAATTACATGCCCCTGTTAAAAAGGGGCTGAAAAATTGGGCCTTAGTCACTGGTGCTGGTGCCACAACACTGCAACCCCTCACAAATACTATAGTTGGAGCGCAGGAATGAACCCTGCTGCAAAGTATTGCATCAAAAATTGTAATAACATGTCCCTGTTAAACAGGGGTTGAAAAATTGGGCCTCAGGCACTGGTGCTGGTGCCACAACACTGCAACCCCTCACAGATACTCTAGTTGGAGCGCAGGAATGAGCCCTGCTGCAAAATATTGTGTCGAAAATTGTAATTACACGCCCCGGTTAAACAGGGACTGAAAAATGTGTCCTTAGGCAATGGTGCTGGTGCCATAACACTGCAACCACTCTCAGATATTGTAGTTGAACGCAGCAACGAACCTTCCTGCAAAATATTGCATCAAAAATTTTAATTACATGTTCCTGTTAAACAGGGGCTGAAAAATTGGACCTTAGCCACTGGTGGCGCCCAGAACCAAAAATGTTCTTGCAAGCTATTGGCATGATCATTGAGGAGGAAGAAGAGGATAGTCACTCAGCATAACAAGATAGTCACTCAGCATCAGCATAGACAGTCTTGAAGGGATCTGACATTTAAAAAAAAATTATTCGGGTACATCAGCATCAGGTACTTGGTAGCTGGTGGTGATCCAAGACTGATTCATTTTTGTGAAGATCGGTCGATCAAATGTGTCGGTGGACAGGCGCACCCTGTGATTGGTTACAAAGCCTCCAACAGCAGTGAATGTGTAAAAACATAAAAGAGACTTGGAGATACGGGACTTTAAAGATACCAAGATAGAAAAAACACATAATACAAAAAATAAATAAAATAACAATGAAGTATTTATTAACACAAATTTAAAAAAGAGCATATACAATGCCTGTTATCATAGGCCTATACATATAACCCATTACAGAAATAACAGAGATTACATTATCCAAATAACTAGGTCATTCTGAGTATATAAAAGAGTACATCCTCAAGATGTATATAACTAGAAAAGAACACAAAAAAATTTGTGCATCCAGATATTTAGACATATATTAACACAAACACAATTTTTGCAGATGCGTGGCTTCAGAGCCCCATATCCCCAAGAAAATTACTGAATGTATATGTTCCAATGCAAAACATGATATCACATGTTGCCCCTACCTCCAAAATAGGGGGGCATAGGGATCAGATCCAGTTCAGAAATGGCTCCCAAAAAATTCTGTTACACCAGAGAAATGGTCCATAGAGTGCCAGATGGCACGTAGAGAGGGGTAAATTTGGTACAACCTTGCTTCTATATCATACAAATACATTGCCTGTAAAAACATCAAATCATAAAAGAAAAAAGAAAAACTCAGTCAAGCATAGAGGGAAGTAGGAAAGCAGATTAAAACACATTTCTAATACTGATCAAAACCTACCTCCCGCTAGTGAGTAAATAAAAAGATAAATTCAGGAGCTCGGGTTGGCCATACACTAAACAATTGTCTGGTAAATGGTTATTGACACAGACGAAGTCTGTGTGCAAACAATATATATATATATATATAAAAAATAATTAATAATAATCTGGTGCTGTGGCACACAATTTCACCTGGAAACATTTATATTAGCTGTGTTCAACCACAGTAAAAGATCTCTCACCTTTTATTACTCCCACACCGCTAATATGGGGTATCTCGATGGATCCCCCCATGGGAGGGGCAATTGCAAACAAATAACCGCAACCTTAAACAGGGGTAAGACGCCTCCTCAGAAAGCAGATCGCTCCCAAAGGATGACCTGGTTTAAAAAATAATAATATATATCATAATAGCAGATGTGCCCAATTAGAATGTTCCCAATTAGAATGTTCCTAAACAAGGCTATACAGAGAAATGTTCTATACCTTCACGTCGCGATAAGAAAGTGTCCCGAGCTCCTCTATACTCCTCTGCCGGCTAAGAAAGACGGCCGGGTTTAAATAGCCTCATGGCGCCAAACACCGGCATGTGACATCACGCTGCTATGGTGCCATGCGGACACTCAACCGGAAGTCCACAAGCTGCCGGAACCGGTAGTGACAATTCACTTCCGGTACAAGCTTACAAGTCATGTTGGAAAATACCCTTTCTTGATCATACATCATGGAACACAGGAGCTCATTACATAGTGGGTTATATAGGCACCTCTGGTGATTGGACACTGGTTAACCCCAATTAAGGAGAATTCCTCCCCTATATAACCCCTCCCATATGGGAGGCACCTCAGTTTTTTCGCCAGTGTCTATGGTGGTTGGTCACGTAAAACATGTGCTATGACGAAAGCTCTGTGCAGGTCCCTGCGGGAGCCTAAGGGCTACAACAAACCGGATCCATATCTCGGGCCGATATTTTACTCCCAAGATGGTATGGTACCTGGGCCTCGTCATCCGAAGAAACGAGGTTTGGCCTGTAAGTCCTCTCCTATTGGAAGACTGGGCTCTGGGAAAACCAGACTTGGTGTACTGTTTACATAGTGGCACGAAGGTTTCTGGCAGAGTCTTTTACAAGGTCCAGGTAGGAGGTTCTTCTGAGAAACAACCCCAAAAAAACCAAAAGGTTGGCACAACTCTGCCCGCCGTGATGGGTGAAGGCTGGAATCTGTCTGTTTCAGCAATTCCTGCGGCGAGGACAGGTAAGGGAAATTAATCTTATGTAAATGTATATTATGGATTTCTTCATTGAGTAGTTGTATGTCTTACCTGGTTTCCACCACTAGAGGGAGTAAGAGCAGCCTGATGCATACTTACATGCCTTTCAGATACACACGCTCAGTGAAGCCTGGTTCCTCCAGATGACTCACGTTTCCACTGCACTCCCTGCCACAATAAAGGTAATACAGGGGTCCCACGTAGTCTGGGGGTCCCGCGCAGCTCCGATGGTGGTCCCCTTACCCCCTGGACGTCCGTTCCAGGCTTGTGGCCCCGACCTTGGCTTTGTCCCTCACCATCTCATCCTCCTGTTGCCTACTGTGGGTGTGAGCTGGGGGACCCTGGGGGTCGCGACCTGGAGCCAGTTGCAGCCAAGTCCATCCTCACCACCAGAGGCGCTGGTGAACACCTGCTGGCTCTTAGACTCTGCGCCCCAGGGAATCTTACGCTCTAACCCCAGTGGGATCTGTCCCCCGTCTGCAGCAGTCCGCCGTAGGGTCCACAACCTTGCGGTGCACTCCAGATCCCTACGGTGTGCACCTGTCACCTCGCCTCAAGGTGACCTGACAAAGAGTCTGAAAGCGGATAGGGCCCCCTGGGAGAACCGTGCCATCAATCGCCAAGACCACCAATGGTGTTGTAAGGGGCAAAAGGGCAAGTCTCATGGAGGATGCAGTTTCCCAATCCATGAAATTGGCAGCGACTCCAGGATTCCAGATGTGCTGAGACCGAACGAGAGGAAGCACCGACATGAAGCAACACAGAAAGGAGAAGATGAGAAGGTAAAGGTGATATTTCAGGGTCTAATACTCCACCTTCCAGATGTATTAGCCCTGAGCGTTTTTCCGGACGAAGAGAACATGTATCACGGAAATGACCTTTGGCCCCACAATAGAGACATAGGCCCAGAGTTCTGCGCCTAGCACGTTCTTCGGGAGATAACTTAGTCCAGCCCAACTGCATAGGTTCCTCGGTAGGCAGGGGGGGCTCCTCGGATCGAAGAGAAGGGACTGGGGGCTCAGGCTGCCTAAAGAACCGGGAGTGCTGGCGTCTTTTTCCAGGGCTTCTCCTGAAAGTGAATATTGATCTGGTTACACAAGGTGATGACACTGTCCAGATCAGCAGGAAGGGATCTTCTTGCTAATTCATCCTTCCCTCTATCAGAGAGGCCATGTAAAAAGGTTGCAACTAGGGCCTCATTATTCCAGCTCAATTCAGCTGTGAGGATACGGAACTGAAGAGCATACTGTCCCACAGACGCGGACTCTTGACGGAGACGTAAAAGAGCGCTAGCCGCTGAGGAGACATGACCCGGTTACTCGAAGATATTCCGAAAAAGTTTCAAGAAATCAGACAGGCTAAAAACCACTGGATCATTCAGTTCCCACAGAGGGGCAGCCCAAGCTAACGTCTCGCCGGACAGGAGGGATATGATATATGCAACTTTGATCAGACAGGAAGTTTTGGGGCTGAAGTTCAAAATGAATTGTGCACTGGCTAAGCAACCCCCTGCAAGCCTTGGAGTCCCCAGAGAAACGGGCCGGAGCTGGTAGTTGTAATGAATGTGTGGCTGCGACTGATGCGATAGGTGCAGCGGCAGATAGCGGTTGAGGTTGTTGAACCGGGGGTCCTAATGAGGCCTGAACCTGTTCAACACAGGATGCCAAATCCTGAAGGAATCGCATCACCTGGGTCTGATGCGATTCTTGGGTCTCAAGTCTGCGAACTAAGCTCTGCAATGGATCATCTGCAGGAAGCGGCACGTCAGCCGGGTCCATGGCTGATCAAACTTCAGGTCACCTTGAGGCGAGGTGACAGATGCACACCGTAGGGATCAGGAGTGCACCGCAAGGTTGTGGACCCTTCGGCTGACTGCTGCGGATGGGAGACAGGTCCCACCAGGGTTAGAGCATAGGATTCCCTGGGGCATGGAGTCTAAAGCCCCATACACACGGTCGGACTTGTACAAACTTTTCCGTGGACTTTTGTACAAAGTGTGTTGTCCACAAGTTTGTATTGCATACACACGGTCGGACTTTTTGACAACAAACACGAACGTAATGACGTCACAACGTACTGACGCCGCTTCAAAAGAGGACGTTCAATGACTCCAGCGCCACCTTTGGTCAACTTCTGTATTGTAGTCTGATCGTTTGCAATGGTTCTGAGCATGCGTGTTTGTACCTTGTACAAAAGTCCGATGCTTTTGCATACACACGGTCGGACTTTGCTCCATCGGACTTCTGTTGTCAAAAAGTTTGTCCGTTCGCAGAGCCAACAAAAGTCCGATGAAAACAGAAAAAGTTTGTCCGATGGAGCGTACACACAGTCGGATGTTGCTCCAAAACAGCTAATTTGCATGTTTGTTGTCAAAAAGTCCGACCGTGTGTACGGGCCTTTAGAGCCAGCAGGTGTTCACCAGAGCCTCGAGTGGTGAGGATGGACTTGGCTGCAACTGGCTCCAGGTCACGACCCCCAGGGTCCCCCAGCTCACACCCACAGTAGGCAACAGGAGGATAGGGATGGTGAGGGACAAAGCCAAGGTCGGGGCCACAAGCAGACAGGAAAAGTCAGGGACACGCCAAAAGGTCAGGATCACAGGCAAACAGGGATAATCAAAGACACGCCAAAGTCGGTAACAGAACAACAGAAGAGCACACGGCAGGTAACAGGAAGCTAAACACACAAAGGAATACACAATGGTTGATCAGCACTGTTGGCTAGCAGTGCACAGGTTAATATAAGGTTCCCTGATAGGGCCTGGGGTGGAGCTATGCTAGAGGAGAGGTTATAAAAACCACCAGGTGGAAGTGGCTGGCCTCTTAGTCTGAACACATGAGGGGAGGTAAGCAAACAAGAAGATCACTGCATAACCATGACATATTTCTTTTTTTTTTTTCTCCTTTCTTAAAAATCAATAAAACTGTCAGTTTTCAAAAAAGAAATAGGTAGAGAGAAGCCGCAAAAAAAACAAATTAGGTTTTGCCTAGGGTGTCAAAAATCCTTGCACCAGCCCTGCCACCTTGGATATGATGCGTCATAAGAAACAGGGGAGAACTAGGAGAGAGGACTTTCCATGTTTCTCTGTCATGCTGTATCTAAGGTCTGGTAAGGGAAGAGGCATGGATCTACTGTTTAGGGGATGAGGAGGTTAAGAATTCCTGCCGGGGGGGTGGGGGGATGTATTTTGGGTGGGTTTTTAAGGGAAGAAGCTTTTAGAGGGGGGAGTTTTCTTGTGGGTAATTTTAAAAGGGGGTGGTTAAGGGCAGCGGTTTGCAGAAGCAAACCCCAAGGGGATTTTCTTTAAAGGTGGGATCTTTGCCGGGGGTGGGGGTGTTGATTCAGAGAGATATCTTTGCTTTGGATGATTTAAGAGAAGTGACATGCCGCAGTACCAAGTAGCAATGGCATGTTTCCATCCCGGGTAAATTGTATAAAAAGAAAAGGGGGGCAAGTGGGACTTTAAATGAAGCATGTCAATTGAAAATAAAAATGAATAAATACATGTGAGTAGATGAAATGATTTAGATTTAATTTTTGTGCATAGAGGAGAGAAAAAAAACTCCATGAATAAAACTCTATTACCCATATGTAGAGTTAAGGAGTGATCTCTTCCTAGTGGAGCGCAGTGGAGGAGTGAACTGTCTGTCTGTCCCAGATCATATTCCCCAGCTCATATACCCCAGGCCCTGGGCGGGTCCCTGCCAGCTTCATGCATGATGTCTTTTGCAGTTGTGAGAAGATGAGGGAACACTCATAGCTGAGGATAATCCATACCTCAGTGGGTGCCCGCCCATCTTAGCTGCAGCATCAGGTGGAAAGACAAAAAAAAAACACAAAAAAAACAAACAAACAAACACATAGACTCCCACCTTGCAGCGTCTGTTGACACCGCTCGAGGGGCCCATTTGTGCATGAAGCCAATGCGCTGAGATCGAACCCCACCACCCCTTGAGATATATAAAGGGAGGTAGAGAGGGAGCTGAGTGCATCGTAACCCCGGAAAAAAGGCTGCAACATATCCAGCAAACACAGCGCATATGTTCGATTGATAGATGGATAAATTCCAGAGAAAAAAAGCCGGAAAAAATAACACACTTATACATTCAGTACCTAGTGGACTAGTGTTGAGGGTGTCTGTGTTCGGTTCCCCCTGGCCTGCCCCCTTACATTGTTGGGGGATGCTTCCTCAACCCCGGATGAGACGGTTATATCTCAGCTCTAACAGTTCCCATTGCTGGAAGTTCTGCCCAATTTTTGGGCTATATTGTAAGTTATTTTATCAATTAAGTGGATCAATTTGATACTCTCTCCATTTAACTGAGGTTCCACATATATTAATATTTGTCATATTTATTTGCTTTTCTAGTAAAAACATGCATCCCACCCCTGATGACTGGCATGAAGCCAAGAAACGCCTCGGGTTCTCAAACTAAGGATGCCTAATTAAGCTTATTTTAATCCTTGATAATACAAATTTTTGTCCTACAGAGTTTGTACTCATTCATGTTATTTTATGATTTTGATTGGTAATTTATGTATTTCTGTTATGAACTGCATCTATGTGTGTCCATTGATTTGTCTATACTCCAGATTTTCTGATCATTATTATGAAAATATATTGAGTGTATATCTATATTTATATTACTGTATTACCATTGTATGCATTCAGATCATGGACTACACCTAGGGGTCATTGATTATAAATTTAATCTAAATCATTTCATCTACTCACATGTATTTATTCATTTTTATTTTCAATTGACATGCTTCATTTAAAGTCCCACTTGCCCCCCTTTTCTTTTTTTACACTTTGCTTTGGAGGAGTTGGTTTAGAGACAAGGGGTTTGATTTTGGGATGATATTTGTTTGAAGGAAGAAGGGGGGTTTTCAGTGGAGAATTTTTGCTGGGGGGAGGGAGAGGGGGATACTTTTGCTGGGGCAGACTTTTGCTTGAGGGAATGTGGGCTTTGTCTTGGAAGGGTGTTATCTCCAGGAGGGGAGGTGGATATTTTTGCTGGGGGGGGGGGGGGGGGGGTTAATGGTTGAGATTTCTACTTGGGGGAGGGAGAAGGGAGATATTTGCTGATATGTAGCTACTTGCGGACTGGAAGATGATGGGGAAAACCCCCAAGGGGGTTTTCTTTAAAGGTGGGATCTTTGTTGGGGGGGGGGGGGTGATTGAGGTAGATATCTTTGCTTTGGAGGAGTTGGTTTAGAGACAAGGGGTTTGATTTTGGGATGATATTTGTTTGAAGGCAGAAGGGGGGTTTTCAGTGAAGAATTTTTGCTGGGGGGGAGGGAGAGGAGGATATTTTTGCTGGGGCAAATTTTTGCTTGAGGGAATGTGGGCTTTGTCTTGGAAGGGTGTTATCTTTGTGAGGGGAGGTGGAGATTTTTGCTCGGGGGGGGGGGGGGGGGGGTTAATGGCTGAGATTTCTACTTGGGGGAGGGAGAAGGGAGATATTTGCTGATATGTAGCTACTTGAGAAATGGAAGATGACGGGGAAAACCCCCAAGGGGGTTTTCTTTAAAGGTGAGATCTTTGCTGGGGGGGGGGTGTTCATTGAGGGAGACATCTTTGCTTTGGAGGAGTTGGTTTAGAGACAAGGGGTTTGACTTTGGGATGATATTTGTTTGAAGGAAGAAGGGGGGTTTTCAGTGGAGAATTTTTGCTGGGGGGAGGGAGAGGGGGATATTTTTGCTGGGGCAGATTTTTGCTTGAGGGAATGTGGGCTTTGTCTTGGAAGGGTGTTATCTCTGGGAGGGGAGGTGGAGATTTTTGCTTGGGGGGGTTAATGACTGAGATTTCTACTTGGTGGAGGGAGAAGGGAGATGTTTGCTGATATGTAGCTACTTGAGGACTGGAAGATGTCCCCCCCTTAATGACCAGGCCATTTTCTGAGATATGGCACTGCGTCACTTTAACTGACAATTGCGTGGTCGTGTGACGCTGTACCCAAACAAAATTGACATCCTTTTTTTCCCACAAATAGAACTTTCTTTTGGTGGTTTTTATTTTAATTTTGAAAAAAAAAATGTTCTACTTGCTAAAATATCCAAAAAAAAAAAAAAATCACAATAAGCATTTATATATACAAAATAAGGTATATTTTACTAGTAATGGGGGTGATGAGTGATTTTTAGTGGGACTGCAACATTGCGGCGGACAGATTAGACAATTTTTTGGACCAGTGACCTTTATACAGTGCTATAAAAATACATTGATTACTGTATAAATGACACTGACAGAGAAGGGGTTAACACTAGTGGTGATCAAGGGTTTAAATGGGTTCCCTGGGATGTTTATAACTGTGGGGGGAGGGGACTGACTGGAGAAAGAGAGAGATTGCTGTTCCTGATCACTAGGAACAGCAGATCTCTCTCTACTCCCCTGTCAGAACGGGGATCTGTTTGTTTAAATTGACAGATCCCTGTTCTGGCTCTCTGTGGAGCATTTGTGGGTGGCCGAAAGTGTAACTGTAATTTCTTTTTTAAACATTGCTAGGGAATTTCCTTGCTTCTGCTCAAAAATATATATTTTCCCTTCTCCCACAGCAATAGCCAAAGCAATGTCCAGAAATGTCCAATAGCTGAAGAGGAGTGATGTGGAAGCTGTAAAAATCAACAGAAAAGGTGAAAGTACTGGAGGACAAAGTGGCAAGGGACAACTCAGGCCTGTCATTACTGAAGGAAGGCAAAGAGGCAGGTGAGTCTGCCATAATATGCAAGCATGCTTAGTATACTTACACATTATAAAGAGTGCCATGCAACTACAGTTCTGCAACAAATAATCCTGACCACTGCACTCTGTATACCGAAATTAAAGGCTGTATTTTTCAAAGCAAATTCCCTTTTTTTTTTAAATGTAATAAATGCACCAAAAATAACAAAAAAGTGTGTATTTATTATATTTTTGCATTGAAGCTTGCAGAGTGATCCCCTCTCACGTTGTGTACTGCCTCATTCTTTTTCTTTGTGTCTTCACTGGAGTGGAATCTCTGTCAGGTAGGCTGTATAGGGCCCCACGATTTTTAATGGTGGCCCTGAGTGGATGTGGCTACATTATGGTTATAGTGGGAGAGGCTTGAAGTGGATGTAAACCTGAAAAAAAATGTTACCTTTTAAATTGTTTTTATTACATTTTTACACATTTAACCACTTAAGGACCGCTGCATGTAAATGTACGTCGGCACAATAGCACCGACAGGTAAAAGCACGTACATGTACGTGCTTGCCTTCCGGCGGGTGAGGGGTCCGATCGGCTTCAGGAGCGATCCGGGATGAGGGGATGGCCGTTGGTTTCTGGCCATCCCCTCTCGATCGCTCCTGGCGAATGAGAAGCTTCCCCCGCCTGTGTAGTGTAAACACAGGCAGGGAGGAAGTGATGTCATTCTCCTCTGGGCGGTCTTTTTGACCGGACTGCGAGGAGAACACATAGTAAGTGTGCACCAACACTACACTGACACGTAGGTACACATAGGCACACTGTCACCCCCCGATTGCCCCCCCCCTTTCACCCCCTTTTGCCAGTGTCACTAGGTAGCTAGTTATTTTTTTAGGTTCACCGCCAGGTTTTTATAGCATTAGGTACCCCATATACTACCCAATAAAGGTTTTAACCCCCTGATTGCCCCTAGAGTTAACCCTTTTACCAGCGATCACCGTATAAGTGTCTCTGGTGATGCTGGATAGCCAGTTAAATATTTAGTTATTTAGGTTCCCCGTCAGGTTTTTATATAGCGTCCGGGACCCCCATATACTACCTAATAAAGGTTTTAACCCCCTGATTGCCCCCAGGTAACCCTTTCACCCCCTTTTGCCAGTGTCACTAAGCAATCGTTTTTCTGATCGCTGCATTAGTGTCACTGGTGCTGCTAGGTAGCTAGTTATTTTTTTAGGTTCACCGCCAGATTTTTATAGCGTTGGGTACCCCCATATACTACCGAATAAAGAATTGAACCCCCTGATTGCCCCTAGAGTTAACCCTTTCACCAGCGATCACTGTATAAGTGTCACTGGTGACGCTGGTTAGCCAGTTAGTTATATAGGTTCCCCGTCAGGTTTTTATATAGCGTCAGGGGACCCCATATACTACCTAATAAAGATTTTAACCCCCTAATTGCCCCTAGTTAACCCTTTCACCAGTGATCACCGTATAAGTGTTACGGGTGACTCTGGTTAGTTAGTTTGCTTTTTATAGCATCAGGGCACCCACCATTTATTACCCAATAAAGGTTTAACCCCCTGATCACCCGGTGGGTGATATCAATTAGGTTTTAGGGTCAGGGTCTGCGTCGCCCCAGGCAGCGCTAGGTTAGTGCCAGTACCGCTAACACCCACGCGCAAAGCATACACCTCCCATAGTGGTATAGAATCTGAACAGATCAATATCTGATCTGATCAGATCTATACTAGCGTTCCCAGCAGTTTAGGGTTCCAAAAAAAGTCCCCCACATAAGGTATCCCCGTACTCGGGAGAAGCAGCAGAATTTATTTTGGGGTGTAATTTCACTTATGCCCATAGCATGTGTGAGCAATATATCATTTAGTGACAACTTTGTGCAAAAAAATTTTTTTTATATTCCTGCAACTTGTGGCAAAATATAAAATATTTCATGGACTCAACATGCCTCTCAGTAAATAGCTTGAGGTGTCTACTTTCCAAAATGGGGTCATTTGGGGGGGGGGGGGGTTTGTGCTATTTTGGCATTTTATGGCCTTCGAAACTGTGATATGTAGTGAGGAGTGAAATCAAAAATTTGCACCCTTAGAAATCCTGACGGCAGTGATTGGTTTTCGGGGTGCCGTACGTGGCTAGGCTCACAAAAAGTCCCACATATGTGGTATCTTCACACTCGGAAGAAGCAGCAGAATATATTTTGGGGTACAATTCCACATATAACGATGGCATGTGTGAGCAATATATCATTTAGTGACAACCTTTTGTAAACTTTTTTTTTTTGTGTCATTATTCAATCACTTGGGACAAAAAATATATATTCAATGGGCTCAACATGCCCCTCAGCAATTTCCTTGGGGTGCTTACTTTCCAAAATGGGGTCATTTGGGGGGGGTTTGTACTGCACTGCCATTTTAGCACCTCAAGAAATGAGTCATAAATTAAAAGCTGTGTAAATTCCAGAAAATGTACTCTAGTTTGTAGACGCTATAACTTTTGCGCAAACCAATAAATTGACATTTTTTTTTACTAAAGACATGTGGCTGAATACATTTTGGTCTAAATGTATGACTAAAATTTAGTTTATTCGATTTTTCTTATAACAAAAAGTAGAAAATATATAAAAAAAAAAAAAATTTCAGTCTTTTTCCTTTTATATCGTAAAAAATAAATATCGCAGAGGCAATCAAATACCATCAAAAGAAATCTCTATTTGTGGGAAGAAAAGGACGCAAATTTTGTCTGGGTACAACATTGTATGATCGCGCAATTACCAGTTAAAACAGTGCAGTGCGAAATTGTAAAAAGACCTCTGGTCCTTAGGCTGACAATTGGTCCGGGGCTTAAGTGGTTAAACAGATCTTACATACTTTGCAAAACAATTTGCAAATCATTCATAAAAATACAAACATTTTCAAGGTACACATAAATACATAAAAAGATACATTAGGTACATGAATGGATCTCCCCTCTAGCGCACACTTAAATACACAAATAAATCTATACCGCGGCATATACTCTTGATTCTTCTGGATCATATAAGTTACCAATGAGAAAGGAGGAAAAAGAAAGGAGGAGAAACCTGGAAGCAGGCCCATTCCACTATCTCCACCCCCCCCCCAAAAAAAGTGGAGGGGGGAGAGAGGATTTTCAAAATCAGTATCCCCCACATAACCCATGTCAGTTTATTTTTACTTTCATGGAGGGAGAGAATTAAATCTCTCTATCCCAGTATTGTCCACCTTCAAATTGTGCAAAAAAAGGGGAGGGAGAGACTCTCTCTATCCCCATTACCATCCTCCTTCAATTTGTGTGAGAAAAAAAAGGGGGGTGGAAGGAGAGGAAGGAGAGGAAGGGAATCATATTCCCTTCTCCTTCATACAAGGGAAGGGAGTGGAGAGAGAACATCATAGGGCGACCCCCTAGGTACTCCCTTCACTTCCCATAATTCCCAAGTAAATCGGAGACTGTGTCTAGCCATTTCTTCCTTGTACCCTGATATCTTGTTCCTGCTTCCTTTTGAAAACATATATTTATTCTTCCATCCCATGGTGTTGTACCATATTTTTCTTGTAGCAATAATTACACTTACCTTAGCTTTAATTACACTTATCCTACCAAACCATGACAATCTATGTACAGGATATCCTTTCAGATATGGTTTAATTTTATTCAAGAGAGACAGTTAATTATCCTGATATAGGTCTACTGTTGATGTTGATAGAGACACTTTTTCTTTCCATACAAAAGGGAAAAGAGCTCTAAGTTCTCTTCTCTCCTTTGGGGGGACACAGATATTTAGTATCTCCATTTTCTCCCTATTGACCTTAAAGAGGAAGTAAACCCTGATGGGTTTACTTCCTCTTTCATTGCCTGCAAAGGCAAAGCATAATGGACTACTATGCATCGCATAGTAGCCCATTATGTGTCACTTACCTGACACAGGAGCCAGTGATGTCACCGCTGTCCCCTGTAGTCCGGCGCATCCATCTTTTCGGTGGGGTCTCGCAGCTCCGCCGCTGTCATTCAGCGGAGCCGCAATGATGTCACTCCCTCACATGCGCACGGGAGCCGACACGCGCGGCAGCTCCGTTGTTGGAAATGCCGCGCTCAGTGCGCCTGTGCGCCGCTGTCTACGGCACATGCGCCGTAGACAGCGGTGCCTGTCTTCGGGCAAATATCTCCTAAACCGTATAGGTTTAGGAGATATTTCTTGGACCTACAGGTAAGCCTTAATCTAGGCTTACCTGTAGGTCAAAGTGGTTTGTAAGGGTTTACAACCACTTTAAAGTTCGAAACCACCCCATATTCACCCAATTCCTGCAACTTCTTTGGGAGTGATTGCTTAGGATCGTTATATATAGCATAATATCATCTGCAAACGCAGATATCTTATGCTCTTGCCCAGAGACCTCTATTCCTTCAATTTCATGATTAGCTCTTATGGATGCCAGGAGGGGTTCTAAAGAGAACACAAAAAGTAAGGGAGAGAGTGGGCATGCCTGGCACGTCCCATTATAGAGTCTAAATGTATCTGACAAAGTACCATTCACCTAGGATTTGAGCTGTAGGGTTGGAGTATGAAGCCTCTATCCACCTAAGCATTCGTGGGCCTAGGCCAAATTTATGCAATGTCTGCAGCATATATTCCCAATCTACCCTATCGAAAGCCTTTTCGGCATCTACTGATAGGAAAAGGGCAGATTTCCTTCCCCTTTTTTGCTTCATGCATTAAGATGGTTGTCCTTAGTATATTATTCCTTGCTTCCCTGCCTGGGACGAAACCTGCCTGATCCCTCTCTATGCAGTCTGGTATGTGCTGCTTCAATCTTTTGGCCAAGTTCCTCGCATAAATCTTTATGTCTTTGTTAATCAAGGAAATTGGCCTAAAGCTGGAACATAATGTTGGATCTTTACCTTCCTTTGCCTTAATTGTTATATAGGCCCCCAGAGCTTCCTTATTTTCTTGGTACCTCCCCCAATGGAGTTCATATATAGGTGGAAGTAAGGTGTCAGACATCCTATGAACTTTTTAAAATATAGGGATGTATACCGATCTGGCCTTGGGCTTTTCCCACTCCTTACTGTTTTTAATTGCCTCCTTAGAAATATCACTATCATGCTTACTTCTTCTGATATACCTGGTAATTCTATCTTCCGAAGATACTGTTCAATTTTATTTCTTCTATTTTGTTTATTATCGAAATCTTGACATTTGCTCACTTTATATAATAACTGATAATATTCTAAAAATTTTTTTACTGATATCTCTAGTTGAATGTTTCATCACTCCCTTTTTGTCAGATTTTTGCAATATAATTCAAGTTTCTTCTAGGTTTAATTACCCCTGCCAATAGTCTCCCAGGTTTATTACCAAATTTGCATTGCCTTATAGCTGACTTCAGAAATACCCGTCTAGTGTCCTGTTCCAAAAGGTCCCTCAATACCTCCCACTTTCCTGTTAACTTGATCATTATTTTATAGTTGTTTAACCCTTTGTGTAGATGTTCCAGCTCCTGGATTTCCTGCAGGATCAATTGTTTTTGCGCTGTCCATATTTCCCTTCTCTTAGCTCCTTCTGCTATTAATCTCCCTCTCATAAATACTTTATGGGTTTCTCACAATACAGTTATATATTCTCTACGTTATTTTCTTTGAAAAATAAGTTCAGATCTATTTCTAGAGCCTCAAATATATTGTGATCATATAATAGAGATTCATCTAACCTCCAGGATCTTTGCCTATCTGGTATGTCCTCTAGCTCCAAGCTAGCCATGACCGGGGCATGATCCGAGAGAGTTATTGATTTCACTTCTACCTTCCTTAACCCTTCTAGGAGCTGATGGTCCAGGAAAATATAGTCAATTCTCGAATAGGAGGAGTCTACCTGAGAGAAATATGTAAAGTCCCTCCCCGTATAATTCTTCATGCCTCCACTAATTGCTGCTGATATAATTTTTGTTTGACTACCTTAAGATAGTTACCTTCTGAGCGTAAAGAAGGAGGTTGGGTGTTCAGGGCTGTATCGAAAACAAAATTAAGGTCTCCTGCCATAATCAACCCTCCCTCCTTAAAACTTTCCAGTTTATTCAATACTTTTCCAAAGAAGGGACGGGGTGAGAGTTAGGGCAGTAGATATTAACTAATGTATATATTTTTATTAAACATGGCACCCTTAATAAATAAATACCTCCTTTCGGAGTCCGATTCTATAGCTTTTAGAACAAAGGGGGTATTTCTGTCCTATCCTATTGCTATCCCTTGGACCTCTTATTGGGGGAGTATCCATTGAACCAGGTTGGATAATTTTTAGAGTTCAGAACAGCACTAGATGACCATTTAAAATTAGTCTCCTGCAAGAAAACAATATTTGATGACCAACTTTTCAATTCCTGCAATATTTGATACCTCTTACTGGGACTATTTAGCCCTCTAACATTATATGTAACGATCTTCAGAGGGGCCATTTTTCAAAGAAACCAGAGGTATACATCCAAGAGCGTACAGCCGCGGTATAGAGAAAAAAAATATTTTTTTTCCCAAGGGCGATCCATTCAGTGTACCAGACAATAACCAACATAACAAAACATAATCTTCCCCTTCCCATTCTCCCCCCACCCCACCCCTTTACACAACCCACCTCCCTCCTCCCTCCCCTTCATACATTGAATCTCAATGTTATAATCCACCAGGCCAGTGCCTATTGCCAGGCCCTAGACCTTGTTGGGCTGTAAATGCACAAATGGGCCCCGGGCCTCACTCCCCATCGGGGGTGGACCCGGGGGCACATACGGGCACTGCCGGACTCTCAGTGCTTTCCCCTCCCCAAGTGAGCCTGCTTATCTTATCCCTACCTGAGAGTCTATTGCTTATTTCCTAATTTTTCTACCTTGTTCCCACCCGAGGGCGTATTATTTATATTACATTTCTGCCATTTTCCCTTTCCCGCCTCTTCTTCTCCCTTTTTACTAAGAGGCCACTATACTCTATTCCATGACTGATTTTTAAGTTTCTGCCATTCTGGAGGTTTCTTTTCCCAGTTTTCTATATTAATGCATGTCAGCTCTAGTTTGCTACAAAATTCTTTCAAGTCCTCTGAAAATCGCAAGGTAGCTTGATATTCCTTGGTTTTTAGCTATCAGGCATGCTGAAAAACCCCATCTAAAAAAAATCTTCTTCTCTAAGTTATTTATTAGGGGTTTCAAAGCCCTCTTGCGAGCTAATGTCTCCTGTGATAAATCCGAAAAAATAAGCAATGTAGCTCTGTCATATTTAATGGCTTCAGGGCTTCTCGTACCTTGCTGAACTTGTTGTTTAACTTCATATTGGGCGAATCTCACTATTACGTCTCTCACCATCTTAGATGGTGACTTTGTTGTTGTTTGTATTCTATGTATTCTATCAAAAGCTATAGGGGATGTTACTTCTTTTTTCATTATTTTATTAAACACTTCATGGGCCAGAGGAAATACAGAGTGGGAATACGCTGGAGGGTGAGAGGCTCCAGCAATGAAAAACTCCGCCGCAAGACGCCGCTCCGGAATCTGCCTTCCCACCGGCCATAAACAATAGCTGCTGCTCGTCCCCCCTCTGCCGCCCCCCCCCCCCTAATCTCTCGGGATCCGAAGGGAGACACGGAACGGACAGCAACAGATAAGCTAAGTACTGTATTCCTGTGCAAGTCTGAGTTGCCTGAAATGAATAGAAGATAGTATATCTAAACTGCCAGAGGTAACAGAAAGGACTGTAATAGCAGTAAAGGGACAGCATGAAAGACGATCTACTTTCTCTCTGGGACAGATAATTCAGACCAGCACTGCGCTTGTTACTGGATCTATCTACAAACAGACATAAGACATAAAGACACCAGGTTGCATTGTCTTAGAAAAATTGCATGACTTCTATTAATGTTCTGAAAGTGTTCAGTGGGATATCAGACTTCTCCCTCTACCTCTCTGGAAGCAGCATAACAGCAGTTTCTTTTTTTTTGTAGGCTAGGACACACTAAGGAAGATAAATGAATGCAGGAGATAAGATAAGTACTGTCTGTCTCTGCAAAATTCAGTCGCTTTAATAAGAACATGCCTAAACTACCATGGGTAGTAGAACTGGTGCAAAAGTAAAGAGATAGCACGAATGATGACATATGTTGTTCCTGTGATATTCAATTCAGACTAATATTGTACTGGTTGCTGAGACTCTCTGTGAATAGATATAAGATACCAGGTGGGAATGAGGGAAATGCGCAGAGTAATAGCCTGAATATTATTAACTAGACTGAAAGCGGCCAGTGAGGATGAAATGAGCTTGATATAAGATATGCATGATGGAATGAATGAACAACTCCTTAGCTGACTGCTTTCAGAAAATTAATCAGGATCTATAAATGGAATGATAGGTGGTTAATATAAGGTAACCCCTGGTAAAAATAAATAAATAAATAAATAAAATCGCATGGTACTCCCGCATAGCCACTCTAAAATCGCATATTTTCCAATATATGAGTAGCGATGCAACTCGGTTGAGTAATACATCTACAGCATGTAGGAAACGGCATGAAGGAGAGCACATGCATGAAAAGCGATCCCACTTTTTCCATCTACATATTTTTCTTGGGAGCTCAGCAGGAATCCTCCAGAGTAAACATTACCGTACATAGTTCGTACGTCCCTATAAAATACGATGACCTGCCAATATACCTGCTAATATAGAGGTAAAACACCAGGAGAGGCATAATAACGGGGGAAACCCCCTAAACCCCCTATTAACCCATTAGTGAAGTTACGACATGTGACTTATAGGTGTCTATTAAGGGAATAGGGACGGAGGACGCTATCGTGTAATAGATAAATCTGACTACGGTGCGACTTGCTGTTTCTCTGTTCTCTTTCCTTTTTTTTTTTTCTCTCTCCAAAAATTCCACCACGGAAAGCACTATAAAACAAGATATGACTCAAGGAGCCAGCCCAAGAGGAGGAGGGAAGGAAAAGGTACCTCCAAATCTTGGAGGAAAAAGGGGGGCGGAAAAAACAGCAGGGGAGACCCCGGACCAGTCCAGAGATGAACTGACAATGGAAAGCGAATTGGAACTAAGCAAAAATGAAGATCAAAGGATGGAAGATCAGGGAATAACAAAAGGTTTCATGAGGGAGATGCTCCAAAAATTGGAAAACTCAATAAGATCAGATATCAGTCAACTAAGAAGTGACCTTGGTCATATGTTAATGAGAGTTGAAGCTGTAGAAGAAAGAACTGAGAATCAAGAACAGAAGTTAAACAAAGTACAGACGCAAGTTAAATTAATTTCTCAGAACCAGAGAAGAATGCTTTATCGACTCGAAGACCAAGAAAATAGAAATAGAAGACTAAACCTGAGAATAAGAAATGTCCCAGAAAATAAGAAAGAAGATCTAAGGGAGGTTCTGAAAGATATACTTCGCCCCATACTAGACAATGCAGAGGGGGTACTCCCTCTGTTAGAGAGGGTGCATCGGGTTGGGAGGATAGGACTGGAAGAAACAGGAAGAGGAAGACCCCGCGATATTATCGTAAGGTTGGAACAGTACGAGGATAAAGCGGAGATCTGGAGGAAATTAAGGGGAAAACCCCCATTAAAATATGCGGAAACAGAAATACAAATCTTCCCGGACCTAGCATTTGAGACCCTATCCAGAAGACGTCTCCTAAAACCTCTCTTGGAACAGTTGAGAGTACGGAACATTAGATACAGATGGGGCTTTCCGGCTTGCCTGTTGGCATTCAAAGATGGAATAACAGCTAAATTAAGCTTCCCTGAAGAGTTAAGAGAATTCTGTGAAAAACTGGAGATTCAAACTCCAAGTCTACCCGGCTGGACAGACGAGCTTGAGGAAATGCTTTAAATGTCACCCAATTCAAATGATAAATCAGAAGTGGAAGAGACAGGGATCTTGGGGGAGACGGGGGGGGAGGGGCGGAGAGTTAGGGGGATATATGTGATCTGACCGGTTGGGGGGGCAGTCCCATCCCCACCCCTACGAGGAGATACATCAAAGTAGGGAGGGAAAGGAGGCAACAGGCGAACCCCACCTTGGAGCATTAAGACTTAGAAATGGCCAGAGATTTGAGGCCAATTGATAAGTCGAGGGCTGCAAGATGGCCAAAACAGGGGGGGGGGGGAGGAGGTGGGAGGGAAGGTGGGATATAGGAGGAAAGGGGAGGGGGATGGGGAGGTGGGCGGGAGAGAGGGGTACAGGAGGGAAGGGGAGGGAGGAAGATGTCAGTAGTGAAACCCTGAGGGAAAGAAGAAAGGAAGGAAAAGAAAAAAGAAAACATGGTCAGGACAGAGAATATGGATAAAAGGAAATTGGAATTAAATTTCCTGTCTTATAATATTAGGGGGCTCAACACAGCAAAAAAGAGGCATAAAATCCTGGTAGAATTAAAACAGCTAGAGGCAGATGTGATCTTTCTCCAGGAGACACATATAACACATACGTCAAGGAGTAGGCTTTACTCTAAAGACCACCCGAAATGGTACTATGGTGATACGATCTCAAAGAGGGCAAGAGGAGTAGCAATAGGATTCGGTAAAGATATTCGATTCACTGTAGAAGGAAGAGAAGCAGACCCAGAAGGAAGATATTTATTTCTGAAAGGAAAATTAGGAAATATTAGGTACACACTGGCTAACATTTACTCCCCAAATAAAAACCCTATAAATTTTGTGAGGGGAATACTGGCCAAAGTACAAGAATTTAAAAGTGGCCATGTAGTTATAATGGGAGATCTAAATCTCTGTCTAGACCCCGTACTTGACAGCACGTCCCGGGTACTGGGAAGGAATAGCACTCAATTAAAAAGGTTAATTCAAAATTTGAATAAAAACCAACTAGTAGATGTATGGAGGGCACAACACCCCAAAATAATGGACTATACATTCTTCTCCCCAGTACACGGGACGTACTCAAGGATTGATTATATTCTTGTGGAACACAGAGCCCTAGAGATGGTACTAGAAACAAGTATAGAAATAACAACACAGTCAGATCACGCGCCTTTAAAAATGAAAATGCAGATTCCCGGACAAAGTAAATGTTTCTCTAGGTGGCGACTAAATGACACGCTGATTCTTGATAAGGAGGGGGGGGAAGTAGTGAGTAAGGAATTAGAGAAGTACTTTCTGATGAATGAGACCGAAGGAATCTCTGGGCAGGCTCTGTGGGATGCCCATAAGGCGTATATTCGGGGGATCTTGATTGCACGAGGCTCGCAGAAAAAAAAAGAACGGATAGAGAGGGGCAATAAACTCAGAGAGGAAATCCTCAGAATAGAACAACAACATAAAATGGGGCTTGCAGATAAAAAGCTATATCAAAAATTAACGTCCAGGAGAGAAGAACTACGTGGGTTAATGGAACAAGAAACTAAAAAATATTACAATCAACTTAATAAAGTGAGGTATCAAGAAGAAAACAAACCCACTAAATATCTAGCCAGAATGCTCCAAAAGAAAAAAGCTATGAACTACATAGAGAAAATTCAAACAGAAACAGGGGACATGGTATACTCTTCAAAAGAAATAGCCGAATCATTCAAAACATACTACGGGAAATTATATGCGGTAAAAAACAACTTGATAAATAAAGAAGGTAAACTAAAAGAAATCGAAAAATATTTAAATAAGGCGAGACTCCCCAGGATCAGTGAAATGGATAAAGAATATTTAGAAAACCCCATAACGGAAGCAGAAATAAATGAGGCATTAGCAGAATCAGCCCCTGGGAAAAGCCCGGGACCAGACGGTCTGACAATTAGTTACTATAAGAGGTTTAAGAATATCCTAGTACCGAAACTCTGTAAGTATATGAACGGGATTGGGACAGAGTACGCCATGAGTAAAGAGGCGCTATCTGCCTCAATAACGATCATACGGAAAGAAGGAAAAGACGAGACCAAGTGCGCAAGTTACAGACCAATATCACTCCTAAATGAGGATACTAAAATGTTTGCTAAGGTATTAGCAAATAGAATGAAAAAAGTAATGAATACACTAGTACATCCGGATCAGACTGGGTTTATCCCCGGGAGAGAGGGAAAGGATAATGGGGTGAGAACCTTATTAATTCTATCTCAAAGGAAGAAGACGGAACCCCCGGTGCTACTATTATCAACAGATGCCCAAAAGGCCTTTGATAGAGTCGATTGGGGATTTATGTTCCAGACAATGGATAAAATGGGCATTGGCCCTAGGATGGCCAAATGGATTAAAATGATGTATGATCACCCGGCAGCGACTGTAAACATCAACGGGTTGCCCTCCTCTTCCTTTGAGATGGAAAATGGGACCAGACAGGGATGCCCACTGTCTCCTCTTCTTTTTGTGCTCTCGTTAGAACCCCTACTCGCGACAATCAGAAACAATCCGGAAATAATCGGAATTAAGGCAGGGCAAGAGGAACATAAACTTGCAGCATATGCAGACGACGTGTTGTTCTATATAAGTAATCCGGTAGATTCTCTGCCCAAGATAACAAAGGCCCTGGAGGAGTACGGGAAACTATCAAACTTCAAAATCAACCAAACAAAATCTGAAATCCTCAATATAAATGTAGGTGAGATGGAAGTACAACTAATCCAAGAACAAAGTAAATTTAAATGGACAAAAGATTTGAAATACCTGGGAGTTAAACTGGCAAATACTCTGGATAAGATATACCGCCTAAATTTTATCCCTCTATTAAATGAAATAAAAACCGAACTCAGAAGAGCAAGTAATAGACCGATCTCGTGGATAGGCAGAATAAATGTGTTTAAAATGTTTATTCTTCCAAAAATTGTATATAAATTCCAGATGTTGCCGGTTGAAATTTCACCCAGCAATTTCAAAAAATTAAATTCAATAATGAGTAAATATATATGGAACAATAAAAAACCTAGGATCTCCCTTGGAGTATTAAAACAAGAAAAAGGGAGGGGAGGATTAGCGGTCCCCGATTTACAGTTTTACTATCAGGCGGTAGTCTTATCAAGAATTGTCGAATGGGTAAAAGGGAAAAAAAAAGAGGAAAAAAGATGGGTTAATTTAGAATATATATATAGTAAAGCACAATTAAATAAGATAATATGGAATCCCCCAAAATACAGGGCACTAGATATAGACACAAATAAGATAACACAGATTGCACTGAAGATATGGGATAAGGAGTATAAAAGATTAAATGGACACTATAATTCACCACTGATAACTTTAAAAGACAATGAATACTTCCCACCGGGTAGAGGGGTGATAGGAGGGAACTGGATAAGATTAGAGGGGTCACAAATAAAAGATATAATTAAAAAAAGGGAAACTCCTTTCACATGAAGAGTTAGTGCACATGGGATTCATGAGAAGGGATAGGTGGCGATATCTCCAGCTGACCCGTTTCATAGAAAAACTACCCCAGCCGATTAGATCTGAAGAGGATTTGACAGGGGTGGAAAAACGTTGTACGGCTGACAGAGCAAAGGGTATAATATCAAAGCTATATGGGCTATTAATGCGGACCAGCTGGAAAGATACGCCGCCATATATAAACAAATGGGAAAGGGAATTGGGGTCACAAAAAGGTAAAGAAACAATAAATAAAATATTCAAAATGACACACTGCTCGGCAAGGGATAATAAAACAGCTGAGATGAACTACAAACTTATCTCCCGTTGGTATAACACCCCGGATAAGGTATCTAAATACCAGCAAGGCGGGACCGCCGAGTGCTGGCGGGGTTGTGGTTAAACAGGTACCATGACACACATTTGGTGGGAATGCGCTAAAATTAAGCCATATTGGGAAAAGATCCTCCAAATGATCAAGGAAATAACTCAAACAGCATTGAAACCAGACCCCTGGATAGTACTCTTTCATGGCACGGAGGGTGGGGTTAAACAATATCAGGACACAATCATCCCGCATCTATTAAACACTGCGAAAAAACTGATCCCTAAAAAATGGCGAGAGGTAGAGTGCCCAACAACATGGGAGTGGGTAGATGCGGTAGAAGAAATATATAATATGGAAAGCCTGAGTCTGAGAGAAGAAGAGGAAAGGGCAATAATTCTAAAAAAATGGAGAGGTTGGAAACAATTTAAGCGAGATTGGAGTTTCTCCGAACAATTAAGACCATAAAGACCAGGATATTAGGAGCAGGGACACTACTGACAAGGGGATAGGGGAGGGGGGGGGGGGTAATATAACTTTAATTTAATTTTAGTGAAATAATGGGAGTAAGATACAAGAATAGTTTTAAGAACATGAAATAAAAGTTGTATAAACATTTTACATTTAATTATACAAGTAAGTAACAAGAAAATAGCAATAACAATGATGTGAAGATTAATCCCAAGAGACAACAATGAACGTCAAGTTGATTTATAGTCTCAGGTAAAGATTCGCTGATGTGGAAAAAAAAAAAAAGAAAAAAAAAGAAACACTTCATGGGCCACGGTTTCCAGATCATTCCTTTTCATGGATTCTGGCAACCCACAAATTCTTAAGTTGTTTAGTCTATTCCTATTTTCTTGGTCTTCCAACTTATATTGGATATTCCTCATTTCTATCCATTCCAGTTCTGCCCTCTCACGCAGTTCCATCATAGCTTTTTTATGTTCTTCTAACTGTACTTCAGATTCTTCTACCCTTTTTAATACATTCTGAATATCTGCTCTAGTTGCATTCAGTTCACCTTTGATCTTGCATTCTAGATGTGACATCATCTCTGTCATATCCTGTTTGGTAGGAAGTAATTGGGAGTTATCTCCTTCCTTTTCTACTTCCTTCTTTTTCCATCTCCTTTTGTTGATGTTGTTGTTCTTTCTGACATTTCTGTGGAATTTTCCCTTCCTCGGTGGCAGGATTTTTATTTGCCTGCCCTTCCGAAGGAGGGAGTATTTCTTCCATCTACTTCCTGTTTAACCCTTTGATCTACCTTACCCTGCTCCAAATATGTTTTTATGGAGTTCCCTTTCCCACTTTATGTTTGATTAGCTTTAGCTCCCCTCCTAACCACTGCACCCTCCTACAGATCCACCCACTTATTAATTTTATGTAAATTACCTGATATTTTACTCATTCACCCTATCGTTCTTCAAATATTATAAATGTGTTCAGTGTCCAGTATTGCTACAAAGAGTTAATCCAGCTCTGAGCAATCCTCAGATAGGTTTGTGCCACCACATCCCCCACTGCTGTAACTGACATCTGATTTTCTTATCTCATGAATATCATGAGAGAGAGAGAGAGAGAGAGCGAGAGAAATGATTTCAGCTTCATATCCCCCTCCTTTCTTCTCCAGCTCTCTCAGGATTGGCTGCTCCATGCCTCAGCATGATTGGGCATGCTGAAATCATGTGGTGCCTTTCCTGAGTTTTGACTGCATGTTACTCAAAACACAGGACTAGGAGAGTGTAGAGGTGTGTGACATCACGACTCTGCCCACCAAGCTCCAGCAAAGAGATCCACCCACCGATTCCAGAGTTTTATCCCTATAGCGGCCATTTACAGTGTGCTATTGGCATGGAGCGAGATAGAACAGGGCTCTGTTCAGTGCTGCTAGTGAGTTTGTGTGGTATAGTGTGCTATTGTGCTCCTATTGTCAGTATCAATGTCAGTTTAGTGTGAATCTAGTGATATTTCATTGTGAGTGTACTGTGACCATTCATTTTTACTTTAATATCAGTTTTGGGAGTGTAGTGTGATCATAAATTTTTACTTTTTGTGTCAGTTTATTTTGTATGGGCAGGTTTCCTGCAGTGTATATCTGTGCGTTACTGCACATTTAATGCAGCGTATATCCGAGTGTTACATGCACATTTTAGCGCAGCATAAATCAGTGCATTTCTGCACATTTAATGCAGTATATATCTGTGTGTTACTGTGCATTTAACGCAATACATATCCGTGCATTACTGAACGTTTAATGCAGAATATATCAGTGCATTACTGCATGTTTAATGCAGTATATATCCGTGTATTACTGCATGTTTGACGCAGTATATATCAGTGCATTACTGCACACGTAATGCAGTATGTATCAGTGCATTGCTGCATGTTTAACGCAGTATATATCTGTGCGTTACTGCACATTTCATATAGTATATATCTGTGCATTACTGCACATTTAACGCAGTATATATCTGTACATTACTGGATGTTTAACGCAGTATATATCAGTGCATTACTGCACGTTTGACGCAGTATATATCAGTGCATTACTGCACGTTTAATGGAGCCTATATCTGTGCATTACTGCACATTTGACGCAGTATATATCAGTGCATTCCTGCAAGTCTAACGCAGTATATATCCGTGCATTACTGCACATTTCATGCAATATAAATCCCTGCATTACTGCAGATTTAACATAGTATATGTGAGCTGCATTACTGTATGTTTAACGCAGTATATATCTGTGCGTTACTGCATGTTTAATGCAGCACATATCAGTGCTTTACTGTACGTTTAACTCTGTATATATCCGTGTGTTACTGCACATTTATTGCAGTATATATCAGTGTGTTTCTGTATGTTTAAAGCAGTATATATTAGTGTATTACTGCACATTTCATGCAGTATATATCCGTGCATTACTGTATGTTTAACGCAGTATATATCTGTGCATTACTGCACATTTAATGCAGTATATAGCCATTTGTTTCTGGATGTTTAATGCAGTATATATCCATGCGTTATTACACGTTTATTGCAGTATATACCAGTGCGTTACTGCACTATTAACACTGAATATATCCATGCGTTACTGCAAGTTTAACACAATTATTATATCAGTGCTTTTACTGCACATTTAACATGGTATATATATATATATATATATCCATGCATTATTGCACATTTATTGTAGTATATCTGAGTTGTGTTACAGCACGTTTAATGCAGTATATATCTGTGCATTACTGCACGTTTAACACAGTATATATCAGTGTGTTTCTGTAGGTTTAAGGCACTATATATCAGTGCATTACTGCACATTTAATGCAGTATATATCCCTGTGTTACTGGATGTTTAACACAGCATACAGCTTTGCTCATACGTTTACATACCCTGGCAGAATATATGATTTCTTGGCCATCAGAGAATATAAATGATAACACAAAAACATTTCTTTCACTCATGGTTAGTATTTGGCTGAAGCCATTCATTTTCAATCAACTGTGTTTACTCTTTTTAAATCATAATCACAACAGAAACTTCCCAAATGACCCTGATCAAAATTTTACATACCCTGATGATTTTGGTCTGATAACATGCACACCAGTTGACACAGGAGTTTGAAAGGCTATTAAAGGTAACCATCCTCACCTGTGATCTGTTTGCTTGTAATTAGTGTGTGTTTATAAGGCTGCTTTCACACTGGGGCGGTGCGGGCATCGGCGGTAAAGCGCCACTATTTTTAGCGGCGCTTTAACGTCGTTTTAGCGGCGGTCTGCGGGCCCTAGTGGGGTGGTTTTAACCCTCGCTAGTGGCCGAAAAAGGGTTAAACCCGCCCGCAAAGCGCCGCTGCAGCGGCGCTTTGCCGGCGGTATTGCCGCGCTGTCCCATTGATTTCAATGGGTAGGAGCGGTTTAGGAGCGGTGAATACACCGCTCCTTCACCGCTCCAAAGATGCGGCTAGCAGGACTTTTTTCACTGTCCTGCTAGTGCACCGCCCCAGTGTGAAAGCCCTCCGGCTTTCACACTGGAGTGAAAGGGGCCAGTTTTTTTCAGGCACTACACAGGCGCTATTTTTAGCGCTGTAACGCCTGAATACCGCCCCAGTGTGAAAGCAGCCTTAAAGTTTCTGGACTTCTCACAGACCCTTGCATCCAGTGCTGCACTGACATTTCTGGATTCAGAGTCATGGGGAAAGCAAAAAAAATGACAAAAGATCTGTGAGAAAAGGTAGTTGAACTGTATAAAACAGGAAAGGGATCTAAAAAGATATCCAAGGAATTGAGAATGCCAATCAGCAGTGTTCAAACTGTAATCAAGAAGTGGAAAATGAGAGGTTCTGTTGAAACCAAACCACGGCCAGGTAGACTAACTAAGGTTTCAGCAACACCTGCCAAGAAAATTGTACGGGATGCAAAGAAAAACTCGCAAATAATTTCAGGTAAAATACAGGACTCTCTGAAAACATGTGGTGTGGCTGTTTCAAGATGCACAATAAGGAGGCACTTGAAGAAAGATGGGCTGCATGGTTGACTTGCCAGAAGAAAGCCATTACTATGCAAATGCCACAAAGTATCCTGCTTACAATACACTAAGCAGCACAGAGACAAGCCTCAAACCTCCTGGTCCAAAGTCATTTGGAGTGATAAGACCAAAATTGAGCTCTTTGGCCACAACCATAAATGCCACATTTGGAGATGTATCAACAAGGCTTATGATGAAAGGTGCACCATTCCTACGGTGAAACACAGAGTTGGATTGCTGATGTTTTGGGGTTGTGTGAGCTACAAAGGCACAGGAAATTTTGTCAAAGTTGTCAGCAAGATGAATGCAGTATGTTATCAAAAAATACTGGAGGAACATTTGTATTCATCAGCCAGGAAGCTGTGCATGGGATGTACGTGGACATTCCAACATGACAATGAACCAAAACACAAGGCCAAGTCGACCTGTCACTGGCTACAGCAGAATAGTTAAGGTTCTGGGGTGGCCATCTCAGTCTCCTGACCTAAATATCATTGAGCCACGCCGGGGAGATCTCAAACGTGCAGTTCATGCAAGACAGCCCAAAAATGTATCACCTGAGAAGATAGAGTCTCATCCACAAATACCACAAAAGACTTCAAGCTATCATTGATGTTAAAGGGGGCAATACAAGGTATTAAGAACTGGGGTATGTAAACTTTTGATCAGGGTCATTTGGGTAGTTTCTGTTGTGATTATAATTTAAAAAGAGTAAACGCAGTTACATAGTAAGGTTGAATAAAGTCTCCAGTCCAACCTGAGTGAGTGTCTACAATTGTCCCTATCCCTGAACATTGCACACTCACATCAGTCCCTACCCTCAAGGAGCCCACAATCCAAGGTCCCCATTCATATACTAGGGCCAATTTTGGACAGAAGCCAATTAACCTACCAGCATGTCTTTGGAGTATGGGAGGAAACTGGAGTACCTGGAGGAAACCTACACAGGCACAGGGAGAACATGAAAACTCCAGGTAGGTAGAGTGGTGGTTGGGATTCAAACCAGCAACACTTTTTACTGCTAGGTGAGAGTGCTAACCACTACACCACTGTGCTGCCCAAAAGTTGATTGATAATAAATGGGTTCAGCCAAACACTCACCATGAGCGAAAGAAAATCTTTCGTTTTATCATTCATACTGTTTGAGAAATGACCAAGAAATCATAAATTCTGCCATGGTGTGTAAAGGTATGAGCACAACTGTATATCAGTGCATTACTGTATGTTTAACACACTGATATATCAGTACGTTACTGCACGTTTAACACAGTATATATCTGTGCATTACTGCACATTTAACGCAATGTATATCAGTGCGTTACTGGAGATTTAAAGCAGTATATATCTATGCGTTACTGCAGGTTTAGCGCTGTATATATCCGTGCATTACTGCATGTTTAATGCAGTGTATATATCAGTGTGCTACTGCCCATTTAACGCAGTATATATCAGTGTGTTCCTTGATGTTTAACACAGTATATATCCATGCATTACTGCACATTTAATGCAGTATATTTAATTTGCGTTACTGCACGTTTAACACAGTATATATCCATGCGTTACTGCACATTTAATGCAGTATATTTCAGTTGCGTTACTGCGCGTTTAATGCCATATACATCAGTGAATTACTGTATGTTTAACGCAGTATATATCTGTGTGTTCCTGCATATTTAACATAGTTAATTTGAGTGCGTTACTGTATGTTTAACACAATATATATCCAATCGTTAATGCACGTTTAAAGCAGTGTATATCAGGGCATTACTGCTCATTTAACGTTCTATATATCAGTGCGTTACTGCACGTTTAATGCAGTATATATCAGTGCATTACTGAACGTTTTAACACAGTATATATCTGTGCATTACTGCATGTTTGATACAGCATATATCAGTGCATTACTGCATGTTCCTACACGTTTAACACAGTTAATTTGTGTGTGTTACTGTACATTTAACGCAGTATATATCTGTGCGTTATTGAACGTTTATTGCAGTATATATCGTGCGTTTCTGTACGTTTAAAGCAGTAAATATCAGTGCATTACTGCATGTTTAATGCTGTATATATCCGTGCGTTACTGCATGTTTAACGCAGTATATATCAGTGAATTAGGGCATGTTTAATGCAGTACACTACTTTCCATTAATTAAATCAGTTTAACGCAGTATATTTGAGTGCGTTACTGCACATTTAATGCAGTATATTTCAGTGTGTTACTGTACATTTAACACAGTATATTTCAGTGCGTTGGTGCACGTTTGCCACAGTATATTGCAGTGCATCAGTGCAGTTTTACTGCAGTATATTGTAGTGCGCCAGTGGAGTGTGTCTGTGTAGTGAGTATAAAAGGTAAAGTGCACCAAACACACCTTTCCATTGATAAGTGCATGCACGTACCCATTTCCACATCTTTATTCCATCTTGTTAATAAGCCACCCCCCCCCCCCCCCATCATTTCTGGGAGGCCAGCAAGGAGAGGCAGATGTTTCCACGGCACTGTGAGGGGGCCAGCAGTGTATATGTGTCCTATGTGTTCACAGGCAAAAGTGGATGTGGCTTCTTCCTCAGGCATCATTTGCTCTGTTTAGTGATGTTGCCCGTGCCATCAAGCCCGCGCCATCAAGCCGCAGCATGCAGAGGAGGGGGTGGACTGGCTTACTAAACAATATGATTTATTTATTTTTTTATGTTATTTTTTTGTGGTTGGACTGGATGGACTTGTGTTGGATATTATTTTTTTTTGTGGTTGAACAGGATGGACTTTTTTCAACATGAACATGTAACTACGTAACTATGTAAACCATCGTCATCCTCCTCATTCTTTGTCTCCCAAGCAGAGACTAGTGTGCTGCAACTGCCAGAGTGGCTTATTCTGCCTCCTTGTCCGCAGCTACTTCTGCCATAGCCCCAGCATCATGCATGGAGGATTCAGCTGAGTTATTTGAACACAGCATCAGCTACTTGCTCCTTGACGATGCACAACCATTACTTGATTCAGATCTTGGTTCTGAGGTTGATTAAGGTAGGAACATGAGCCTACAGAGAGGGGTGAACACTGGTAAACAACAAATTGGCAGCTGCAGGCCCAGTGTATTGCCTATTTGTCTCCAGTGATAAGATGGAGATGATGATGATGATGAGGTCACTGATGCGACTTCGGTGCCATATAGAGCAGAGGAGGAAAGTGAGGGTGAGGCACAACCCCAAAGAGGCAGCCATCATGGAAGAGTAGAGAGCAGCCACCCGATTCCACCAGATTATGGAGCTGTTATCTCCTGGCCCACTTCCCACAAGTCAGCTTTTTGGGCCTTTTTAGCACATGTGCAGCCGATCGCACTATTGCATTTTGCAAACTTTGCCTCAAGCACATCAAGCGTTGCAAAAACACCAGCCATTTGGGTACCACATGCTTGACGAGGCATTTAACCTCCCACCACTCAGCCCATTGGCAAGAGCACATAAAAGCCACACAAAAGGGAAGCATTTCTGCTCACCTTTCCAGTCTACCACCGCTATACCTCATGACTAAGGATGAGCTCAGGTCCACGTGCAGAGTCGCCAGGAAGTCGACCCAGCTCTGCGCTAATCACAGGCAGTGAGACATTGCCCCGATGCGCAGCTGCAGAAATCGGGAAATGTCTCCCTGCCTGTGATTAGCGCAGAGCTGCACTGACTTCCTGGCAGGCTCTGCACGTGGACCACGTGAACACGCCTGAGCTCATCCTTACTCATGACCTCTCAGCAGCTGACAGGGATGATGGTATAGTGTAGGGTGTTCCAGGTCCTTGCAGCACATATGCCAGTAGCACACCACTAGCTGTAGTTTAAAAAGAAAAAAAATACAGTCACTGCCACCTACATGCCCAGGGTTTAAATTCAAGCTTGTCAAAGTTGCTGGCTTTGCAACGCCTGCCTTTCCATCTGGTGGATTCTGCCCCCTTCTGCAAATTTGCAGAATGTGCTCTACCACAATGGCAGGTTCCGGGTCAATATTTATTTTTGCAAAAGGCTATTCCAGCTTTCTACCATCATGTGGAAGGCAATGCTGCGGCATCATTGGACAAGGCAGTCAGCCACAAGGTCCACATTACTGCTGACACGTGGTCCAGAAAGCATGGTCAGGGACAATATATTTTGTTCACAGCACACTGGGTAACTCTGCTTGCAACTCAGAAAGGATGCAGGAAATTTATGGACTTCACAAAGGACGGGTTTATCATTAAGTTTTATTCATAACATTTATTGAGCACGTTGCACTTTATTATTTTATATGAAATTGATTAATTGTGCACTTTATATATATATATATATATATATATATATATATATATATATATATATATATATATATATATATATATATATATATATATATATATATATATATATATATATATAATTTTTTTTTTTTACAGCCATAACAAATTTTAATATTGCAATGCTAAAAAAATTAGTATCACTTATACTAAAACATTGTTCCCACATACAAAAAGAAAAAAAAAGTCCAGAAAACTATACAGGAAACCCACAAAAAAATAAAAATAATATTATCTTGACCTCCGGTCCCTTTTTTTGTTTTTTCTGTGTTTTTGTTCATGGTTTTCTCATTGTCCCCTCTGCAGTCAGGACAGTACCATTTGCCCTTAGGTTTATAGGTAAGTCCAACATAGGAGAAATGGAACCACTCTATGGCACATTCCTCATTGTCACATCCTATCATCTCTACATAAGACATTTTATTGCACAAGCAGTATGTTGGCTCATTGGAGTCAACGACAAATGGAATCGGGGACACCTCCCTTTCCTGCTTGGCTTTGGTTCGTTTCTTCTTCTTGAAAGACTTGGCCTTCTTTTCGTTTGGTGGTTCATCACCATATTCTGTTCCAATGACCATGTGACACAAGTCCCAACTGTTGCGCTGCCTGCGAGGTCTCCGGGTAGAATGCTTGGCTGTATTGGATTCAGATTTGGACTTTTCTGAAGAAGGTTTTTCACCTTCATCCTGTTCAAAAAAGCCTTTGCCAAGGGCATCAATCTGCTTAGTCCTATTTTCTATCTTACATCAGAGGGGGGCGGGGTCACCCATACGTCACTGGGGAAACCCATGGCTTCCCTCATCAGCGTCAGAGGGGCGCGGGGTCAGGTGACAGGTGGCCCCGCCCTCCTAATATAAGAAACGTCAGCGCTGGGATCCCCGCAGTGGAGACAAAAGACGGATGTATGGACAGCGCTGGACTGAAAATCACCCGTAGCTGGATCAGATCAGCCATCGCTGGGCCCCGGAGAGATGATCCATCGCTGGATAGCAAGAGTGGATTACCACCGCTGGAATCTTTTTTTTATTTTTAATAAAGGAATTTTTCAAAAGTGTGTTTGTCTTATTTAACCATTTTTACACTTTCTTTGTGAAATGGTAGGGGTACTTTTTCCCCTCTTACCATTTCAAACAGGGAGGGCAGGATCTGGGGGTCCCCTTGTTAAAGGGGGCTTCCAGATTCTGATAAGCCCCCCGCCCAGAGACCCCCACAACCACCGGCCAGGGTTGTGGGGATGAGGCCCTTCTCCACATCAACATGGGGACATGGTGCTTTGAGGGGTCACAGATTCCCAAAGCATCCTCCCAATGTTGAGGGCATGTGGCCTGGTACGGTTCAGGAGGGGGGGCGCTCTCTCATCCCCCCTCTTTTCCTGCGGCCTGCCAGGTTGCGTGCTCGGATAAAGGGTCTGGTATGGATTTTTAGGGGGACCCCCATGTCAATTTTTTTTTTAATTTGATGCGGGGTTCCCCTTAATATCCATACTAGACCTGAAGGGCCTGGTAATTGAATTTAGGGGAACCCCCACGCTTTTTTTTTTTTTTTATCAATGAATGAATTGTCGTTAATACAGAGAACACTCATTGAGTGTTCTCTGTATTACGGGAGCCGACAATGGAAAGTGATTTTAAAAGACTTTTTTTCCTTGCGAAATTACACTTTGTGCAGGGACAGTTCTAAGCACGGGAAACATGCGCCCCTTCACAGGCATACTATAGACACGCCCCAGGTATGAAATTTAAAGAAATATTACACTTTTATTGTTTCACTTTAATCATTATTAAAATCACTGCTCCTGAAAAAATGGCAGTTTTTAAAACGCAGGAAATGTTTGGGGACCCAGGTCCCCAAACACTTTTTAGGACAGTAACTTGCATATTAGCCTTTAAAATTAGCACTTTAGATTTCTCCCATAGACTTGTATAGGGTGTTCCAGCTTTTCCAATTTGCCGCAAACAGCCCAAATTGTTCACTGTTCGCTGAACAGGCGAACAGGCAATGTTCGCGTTGAACATGAGTTTGACTCGAACTCGAAGCTCATCCCTACTGATAAGGGTCCTGGGTGCACAGAACCTCAAAGGCATTAGGTTTTTCTAAGGTCATGGTAGATGATATGGAGTGGAAATAGTGTTTGAATTGGAGGTAAGAAAAGAAGAGCTGTTTTGGTATATCATATTTGTTTTGAAACTCTGGGAGGGGTAATAGTTTACAGGTCAGCGGGTGAACTAAGTGGTGAAGTTGGAATATGCCCGCTCTAAACCATGGAAACATATTCATCGCAGAGAGATCTGGCAGGTCGGGGTTGAAAATAACATTCAAAAGGGGTGGGCATGGAGAAGAGAGAGAGAACTTCCTGTGCCATTTTTTCCAAGTGGACAAGGTAAACAGCATTCGTGCAAGATTTATGCCTCTAAGGCAGTGTTTCTCAAATCCAGTCCTCAGGCCCCCCCAAGAGGTCATGTTTTCAGGATTTCCCTCAGATGAAACGGCTGTGGTAATTGCTAAGGCAGTGAAAATGATCAAATCACCTGTGAAAAATAATGGAAAACCTGAAAACATGACCTGTTGGGGGGGCCTGAGGACTGGATTTGAGAAACACTGCTCTAAGGCAAGGCCAATTCTTGCTTCCATCAAGCGTACCTGTGTAGGGTTATGGTGTGAAGGCACCACCGACACCCAAAGCCCAATTTTTCCGCACCTGTTATTTCTATCCAAAGTCTGTGAAAGAGACACCAGACTTTATTCAAAAATCTTTTTCCGAGTGCACTAAATTGTGTCTTCGTCATACAGACTAGCTCCCCAAGCCGTTGTTGAGATAAAGATTAGGGTCCCATTCACACCTATGCGAATTAGATGCGGCTTACACCGCATCCAATTCGCAGGACATTTTAAAATATGCGCATTGCCCAAATACACTGTGCGTTTTCTGAGCATTGCGGTGCGAATTACAAGCATATTATCTGCTATGGGAATGCATCTGATTCGCAGATGCATTCCGTTCTGAACAGCAATTCTCTCCTTCTCCTCACTACACCTCCCCCTCTCCCTGCTCACTGATCCGTAGCTACAATGGAGAGGAACCGCTGAACAGCTGTTTTTTTTTCTCTTTGCAGAGAAAATGGAGCTGGAATTCGCACCAAACACATATGAACCCAGCCTAAGGGGGAGATTTACTAAAACTGGTGCACTCAGAATCTGATGCAGCTGTGCATGGTAACCAATCAGCTTCTAGGTTTTAGCTCTCGTTCACACTGAACACAGCTTTGAAATCGTGAAACTTCATCTGAGCTCACGTGATTTCAAAGCCACATTTCAGTCCGACTTTGGGGGCAACTGGAAAGACATCTTTACGGGTTCTTTCACAGATGTCCATTGAAGTCACCAAAATGGAAAATTGAAATCAAATACATACCATAATTTTCCTTTCTTGTCGAGTTCCATGGCAGCACAGCTGGGTACAGGCTCCACACCGCCCATGCCTCCAGGACTTAACTCATATACATTTGAGCCCAACTACAGCCTCGGCATTCTGTAACTATTCCTACCAAGCTGGGTGAGATCTGTGCTGTCATGGAGCTCCTCGGGAAAGGAAAATTATAGTAAGTATTTGAATTCAATTTTCTGTTTTCCTGACAGTTCCATGGCAGCACAGCTGGAAACTAACTAACCAAAACAGGGGAGGGATAATTCTACACAATCCTCAATTTTGACTAAAAAAACAGAAGCCAAGATGCCTCTGCCAAACTCAACTGTCATTAAGCCATGAATATGAATCTTTTGGTGCCCACGTAGCTGCCTTGCAGTTTCAGACACTCGGCCTGCTGCCACTCTCCAGGTCAAGACCCTTTTAGTGAAGAGTGCCCTGATTATCCTGGTACATCCAACCCTTTCAACTTGTATGCCAAGGAGATGAGCTTTACCAACCAAGAGGCAATAATCTTGCTGGAAACTGTAAAATCATTATGTGTTCCACCTGGAATGACAAACAGATGCTCCGACTTCCTGATGGCAGAAGTCGCCTTGATTAAACATTTTAAAGCATGGCTCACATTCAAGGGCTAATTTCTTGAGTACTCCCCAAAAGGAATGTTGTGTGATATGGACCCCGAAGGTCAGTTCAGGCACAAAATTTAAACATTGGCACAATACTAAGCAAACATGAAAAGCCACCAACAGGTTATTGCCATGTGTGAAAAAACAAAGAATTACTCTGTGTACTTGTTATGCAGAGTACTCCCTGTGGAGGAGCTCAGGCTATGCATAGAGCCTGCAGGGAGAAAGGCACCACAATACCCAGAAATGCAGCATTCATTTGGATACAAAGCATTTTTCAAATTTAGCTCACCTAACCTCCGTCATCCGACCGTAAACACCATCACAGCTGGGTGCGCGTTCATAGGGGAGACTCTGCCAACACCGCTGCCCATATTACATGGACCCAGCAGACCCCAGACAAGGCTGTTAGCCCTGATAAAAGCTGCCCCGAAGACCAGCAATGGGGCACATTTAGCCGAGACACCAGGGATTTTGCCCAGTCTAGTCCACACATGGATGGACAGCCAGCCATTTAGACCAGCCAGGTAGAGGAGCACACCTAGGTCCTGTGCATAGGAGGAAAAAAGAAGAATGCAGAGACTGTAGGTGGGCTCAAATGTATATGAGTTAAGTCCTGGAGATATGGGGGGGGGGGGCCTATACTCAGCTGTGCTGACATGGAGCTGTCAGGAAAGTACTTTGCCATGCAGCACCAATTTCCAAAAGTTGTTTCTGCACTACTGTGCGGGAACAACTTTTGGAAATCGGTGCAGCGCTGCAAAGTCGGCATTGTACCCATTGGGATGGTGCCATTATATTATGAGGCATAATGAGTCTTTAGAATCATGTCATTTTTTCCACAACTTTTTGGAAAAGATTACATCTTAAAATACATTCTGCTACTCCTCCTGAGTATGGCGATACCACATGTGTGAGACTTTTACACAGCCAGGCCACATACAGAGGCCCAACATGCAGGGAGCACCATCAGGTGTTCTAGGAGCATAAATTACACATCTAATTTGACTACCTATTATACTTTTGTGAGACACTAATGGGCACTGTAGTGTCACTGATGTGCACTGTAGTGGCATGGATGAGAACTGATGCAGCGACCCCATTGCCATTAAACAAGCTTGTGAAATTGTTTTATATTTTGTATCTTAATAAAATTGTTATATTTGTATTACATTGTTATTGTATTACAATGAATTCAGCTACCATTATATTTTTGGAGGCACCGTAAAAAATCCTTATGTTCTTTTCTGTACCAGTAAATGCTTTCTCTGGGATGTGGTGCCGATAATATACTGGGTGTTCCCTGGCCATTGGACCAATCACAATTTTGTTACCTATCATACTTTTGCGAGACACTGATGGGCACTGTAGTGGCACTGATGTGCACTGTAGTGGCATGGATGAGAACTGATGCAGCATGAATGAGTACTGATGTTGCAAGAATGTGGCACGGATTAGCACTGATGTGACATGGATGTAGCAACCCTGAGCACTGATGTGGCATAGATGAGCCATGGACGGGGATGGATGAACATGGCTGGGCATGGATGAGCATGGATGGGGATGGATTAGCCATGGATGAGCATGGATGAGCCATGGATGGAGCATGTGGCACGGATGAGCACTGATGTGGCATGGATGTGCATTGACGGCATGGATGAGCCATGGATGAGCATGGCTGGGCATAGATGAGCATGGCTGGGTATGGATGGGCATGGATGAGCATGGATGAGCCACGGATGGAGCATGGATGAGCCACGGGTGGAGCATGAATGGGCAGGAATGGGCAGAGATCAGCCCTGTGGGCACTTCAGATCCAGCCCACAGCGCTCCTGCCCCCAACTCCTTCCTCTCCTCCCACAAAGTACTGATCGTGTGAGGAGAGGGGATGAGCTGAACCAGACATGCTGTGGTCTGTTGACAACTGATATATTGCCCATGGTATATTGGACTGGGCAATATAACAGCCTCCCAGAGTCATCCGACCTGTAGCCGTCATTTGGTTATGTCGCGGTGGGCAACTGGTTAATACTCCTTAAGCTCCTCCCACTACCAACGGTTTGGCGACACCACATTTGCCACGGTGCGCTATGCAAGGTTACTTACTTCCTCAAGTGTCCCTCATTCTGAAGTTCAAAAGTTGGGAGGTGTGTATGCACAACAAAGTTGTTTTCATGATGCATTTGTCTAGATTTTTTAGATACGTTTATATAGACTCTGTGATGATTTGGTCTTGAGGCCATAACTAGTTTATTTATTTTTTGTTTTTTTAATATAATACATACCAACTTTTGTGGGCTGGGCCTGGGCACTGATGAGGGCACTGGGCATAGATGGTCTGGTTATTGTGTGTCTGTGGTGTTGGCTGGGCCTGTCCTGGCCTGGGTGGCAGTGGCACTGGCAGGCAGAACTAGGTCCAGGGCAGGCAGTCACTGAGAGCAGCAGGTGTTAGTTAACTAGAAGGGCAGGGCAGCATGCCGAGCAGTGTGTGAGCAGAGCAACCAGGAACTAGTGCGTCTTTCAGGAGTCCATGGTTTTATGCATGCCAAGTGTCGCGCGTCATGACCTCATGAAAATATCCATGCGTGGACCCGAATTCGCGATGCAACATCCATGCGTGCCAAAAGCAGCAGAATGTAATTTGGCTGACTTTGGCACTGTGTATGCACAGTGCACTGTCAGCAAAGTTTTTAATTTTTTACAAGCAGCCATGGAACATTTATGGACAAGTTGAAAATAACCCTAAATTTACAAAAACACTTAGGCCGCGTACACACGGGCGGACTGTTGGCTCAACTTTGTCCGCTGAACAGTGTTTCAGCGGACAGTCCGCTCGTGTGTGGGGCTTCAGCGGACAGTTTCAGCGGACAGTTTGACGAACAAAGTTTTTCGGAAATTCCGAAAAACTGTCCGCTGAAACTTGGTTTGAGCGAACAGTCCGCCCGTGTGTAGGCCACTTTCGAAATGAGCAAACTGTTCCCGCTCGGAGGGAAGTCTGCTCATTTCGAGCGCGTGTGCAGGTAGGCGGGGCCCGCGACGGAGACGTCGCGGGCTCCGCCGCCTGGAATGGACTTAAAGGGGAACCCCAACGCCGAAAAAAATCGGCGTGGGGGTCCTCCCAAAGTCCACAACAGACCCTTGTCCGAGCACGCTACCCGGTCGGCCAGGAAAGGGGGGCGTACCAGGCCGCGTGCCCTCAACATGGGGGGTGCCTTGGGGAAGGGGGGGCCGCGCGGCCCCCCCACCCCAAAGCACCTTGTCCCCATGTTGATGAGGACAAGGGCCTCTTCCCGACAACCCTGGCCGTTGGTTGTCGGGGTCTGCGGGCGGGGGGCTTATCGGAATCCGGGAGCCCCCTTTAATAAGGGGGCCCCCGGATACCGGCCCCCCACCCTATGTGAATGAGTATGGGGTACAATGTACCCCTACCCATTCACCTGTAAAATAAATGTACCCAAAAAAAAAACACAACACACGAGATAAAATATTTTATTGCACAGCTCCGGGGGTCTTCCGTCTTCGGGGTCTTCTCGCCGGACTCCTCCGCTATCTTCTTGTAGCTCTTTTGCTAGCGGAGGAGTCCGGCTTTCTTCCTCCCCGCCGCCGGCCTCTTCTCCCGACTTCGGGGGTCTTGTCCCCCTCTTCGGTTCTTCTGCCGGGCCACCGCGCCTTCTTATAGCTCTTTTGCAGTCGGTGGCCCGGTCTTCTGTCGCCGCTGTCGCCGCCGCCTTCCGTTCTTCTTCTTCTTCTTCTTCTTCTTCTTGTTCTTCTTGTTCTTCTCCAGGAGATGTTGACACGTCGCTCTCTCCGGCCGGAATGCCAGAGCCGCGCTGAGCGGCCACTTATATAGTGACAATGGGGCGGTGTCACATGGTATATGTCACATGGGTTGGTCACATGGGTTGATGTCACATGGGGACTATGACATCGTAAGGGGGCGGGGTCACCATGTGACCAACCCATGTGACATATACCATGTGACACCGCCCCATTGTCACTATATAAGTGGCCGCTCAGAACAAGAACGGAAGGCGGCGGCGACAGCGGCGACAGAAGACCGGGCCACCGCCTGCAAAAGAGCTATAAGAAGGCGCGGTGGCCCGGCAGAAGAACAAAAGAGGGGGACAAGACCCCCGAAGTCGGGAGAAGAGGCCGGCGGCGGGGAGGAAGAAAGCCGGACTCCTCCGCTAGCAAAAGAGCTACAAGAAGATAGCGGAGGAGTCCGGCGAGAAGACCCCCGAAGACGGAAGACCCCCGGAGCTGTGCAATAAAATATTTTATCTCGTGTGTTGTGTTTTTTTTTTGGGGTACTTTTATTTTACAGGTGAATGGGTAGGGGTACATTGTACCCCATACTCATTCACATAGGGTGGGGGGCTGGTATCCGGGGGCCCCCTTATTAAAGGGGGCTCCCGGATTCCGATAAGCCCCCCGCCCGCAGACCCCGACAACCAACGGCCAGGGTTGTCGGGAAGAGGCCCTTGTCCTCATCAACATGGGGGCAAGGTGCTTTGGGGTGGGGGGGCCGCGCGGCCCCCCCTTCCCCAAGGCACCCCCCATGTTGAGGGCACGCGGCCTGGTACGGCTCAGGAGGGGGGCGCGCTCGCTCGCCCCCCTTTCCTGGCCGGCCGGGTAGCGTGCTCGGACAAGGGTCTGTTGTGGACTTTGTGGGGAACCCCACGCCGATTTTTTTCGGCGTTGGGGTTCCCCTTTAAGTCCATTCCAGGCGGCGGAGCCCGCGACGTCTCCGTCGCGGGCCCCGCCTACCTTGACACGTGCTCGAAATGAGCGGACTGTTGCCTCGTGTGTGGGCGAGTCCGCTCATTTCAAAAGTTGCGCGGACTTAGTACGACGAACAAAGTTTGCCATATTTGTCCGCTCAAAAAGTGCCGTGTGTGGGCGTGTTCGTTCATTCAAAAGTTTGAGCGGACTGTTTGACGAACTTAGTTTCGGCAGACAGTCCCCGCGTGTGTACGCCGCCTCACAGAATAAAAAGCACATCAAGTGCTAGATGCAGCGCTTTACAATGCCAGTTGTATTCCCTCTATGTACCGATCCCACCACTCAGCAGATCAAATATGGAGGGATAACATCATGGATCAAGCACTACCCCCTATATGCGTTACGTCCAAATGGCCAGACTTCATCAGTTTTTCCTATGACAACTCTTTCATGGGCCATGGCTATAACCAGAAGGAAATAATTTAATTGCCAGAGATACTTATTCCTCAGTAAAGGGAGTGGGGTATTTTTGGTCAGTAATGTGGTTGCTTTGAATGACTCTTTTAAACCAGGAGTGATACTGTATATTCAGCTGCCAGTCAAGGTGCAGTATGGATAGTTGTACAAGTTGTTGTAATACTCCCTGAAGATTTTTTTTTGATAGCCTCAGGCATAAAAATAAAGAAACTAAAGATGTATGGGCCTTTTTACCGTGCTGCTAACAGTACCCTCAAGGTCTGCAAACTCTGCATAAGCCATGCCAAAGCCGTAGAAATGTTTTTGTTTCCTGGAGGGTGTTCAGTCTTGTGTGCCCACGGAACAACAATTAGACAAGGGGCCTGCCACATTCTAGTCTTCCCCTTTCCCACTCCTGCCCATCCTAGGCAAGCATTCACCGTCTATTTCTGCCTCTCTCGTTTCTCTTTCTGCTCTCTTCATCTATATTCACCATTTCCCCCTGCTCTCTCCTCTCTCTCACCATTTCTCTTCTTATTAACTGCTGGGCATTCTCTACTTTTTATTTTACAGAGGTGCCCATGAGCGGAAACACGGAACACTCCTCTCTGATACTATTGATACTACATAACTTAAGCAACTCTAGTTAAAGTGGAGCTACACCAAAAAAGGGAAGCTCCACTTGTTTGCACCCTCCCCACCGCTGCCACATTTGGCACTTTTTGGAGGGGAGTGGGTACCTAGTTTTGACAGCTACCTGCTCCTACTTCTGGCTCAGTTGGCCACAGCGATCTGAAGCAGAAGTTCAGCCCCCACTCTTTTCCCGCAGTCTTCTGGGATGTGTCACAGGTCCCAGAAGACTACAGTACCCTTCACAAGGAGCAGCATGCACAGCAGGCTGTAAAGCCACAAGGCTTCACTTCCTGTTTCCCTTAATAGAGTTGCTGGTGCCTGCACCCACAGCCATTTGAAGAATCGACTTGTGTGAGGAAATCACATGATCCCTGGACAGGTACTGCAAGTGTTGTTATATTAATAGTTAGCAGCTACAGTATTTGTAGTTGCCGACTTAGATTTCTTTTCTAAAGGATCCTGGAGCTCCTTCTCTTTAGGGAATGTTGCAATGTTAATGATATCCCAAATGCAGGTTACAAATGCAGTGTGTTTGCCTGCACCATATCGCACGGTGCAAAAGTACCATGTGTTCCAGTTGCAGTGCATTTCCAAAAGTAATTCATGCACTACTTTGGTACAATGTGGTGTAATTTAAAGGAGTTCTTTGCAGTAAGATAAAAAAAAACTTCTGTGTGTAGCAATCTTCCTAGCACCCCTAGTAATTACTTACCCGAGCCACAACCCTCTCCAGCGATGTCCACGAGTGTCTTAGCCATCTGTGACTCTCCTCCTGATTGGCTGAGACACAGCAGTGGCACAATTGGCTCTTGCGGCTGTCAAAGTCAGTCGCTTGCTGTGGGGACACTCGACAGGAGGAAGGGGTGAGGAGCAGCGAAGAGGGACCAGAGAAGAGGAGGATTCAGTCTGCTCTATGCCAAACCAACTGCATAGGGCAGGTAAGTATAACATGTTTGTTATGTTTATTTTTTATTTTTAACCAAGACTTTACAATCACTTTAAGCCTATTCAAAATGAATGAGCTCAAATCACACCACACTGCTTCGCATGTGAATTACGATTGCGCAATCCTGTGCGATTCATAGGTGATTCATAGTGTGAACCTAGCCTCAAGGACTTTTTGTAAAATAAAGTAGGTGGCTACTGGAGTGCAGCTGTCCAGCCTGATAACACTCATTGTAATGCCACCCATATTCCTGTAATTTTAACGTGGTTACAGTAAGCTGACACATATCCTGCACAGATCACTATATTAATAGGACAGAAATATGGGTGGTGCTATAATAAATGTTATTGGGGGGGGGGGGCATGGGCACCTCTAGCAGCTTGCATTTCTATTGGGGTAAAACACTTTCTTGCCCTCGCCTCCCTTTCCTCAATTACTGCAAGAGCTTCAGTGCATGCAGTTCAGCAGCTTGGGTGCAGTCCTCTCCCTGCACCAAAGCCACTCCATCCTGCATCCAGAAGCCCATGGGATGTAGAGTTGGATAGCTAACATTGTGTATGTATAACCTTCATGTACAGGCTTATGCACATATATATGTGGAAAGAAAACAAAAATTGTACCATCAACCCAAAATTAAGAAGAAAAAAAAAACATTAAAAAAAGCAGTAACGGGTGGTCTAGGATGACTCACTGGTAACAATTAGAAACTGCAAATTTTAAAATATCACCATTTATTACAAATGTAGCATAAAAATCCCCCAGTAGGCGGGTATGGTAAACATGTTCAAATATCATGATAAAAGAATTCCTTCTGCCATATATTAATGTCACATGTTAAAAGGATCTGCTAACCAGGCCCAGGCTCTCTTGCTTCCTGGATCCCATCGCGTAAGCACCATCTCGCCCATGTGTGAGGAGATTGCAGCCTACCACATAATACACAGCCTCCAGCTCCAGCCCCAGAGAGGCCAGACATTGCCCGCTTACAGAAGGACACACTGCAGCAGCGCTGAACACAGCAGAACGACTGGTTCACTGAGTCAGTAGATTTCTAGCCATCTCTGCCCAGCTGGAGCAAAAAATAATAATTTGATTGTGTCTCCGGGAGGCTGACGATTTCTATCAGGATCCCATTGTGTTTCATAAGTACTACACTCTGAACACTGTGCACAGACAACATTCCTTTGGATAACATACAGTATAGGATTGCTATAAGACAGAACTAGCTATCTTGCCACGTTCATCATCACTTTGCTGCATTAAGCACTTTAGCCCCGGAGAATTTGGCTGCTCAATGACCAGAGGAATTTTTACAATTTGGCACTGTGCTGCTTTAACTGGTAATTGCGCGGTCATGTAATGTTGTACCCAAACGAAATTTGTGTCCTTTTTTCCCACAAATAGAGCTTTCTTTTATTGGTATTTGATTGCCTCTGCGATTTTTCTTTTTTGCGATATAAATGAAAAAAGATTTTTTTTTTAAAGAAAATTATATTTTCTACTTTTTGTTATAAAAAAATGTAATAAATTAAATTTTAGTCATACATTTAGGCCAAAATGTATTCAGCCACATGTGTTTGGTAAAAGCACATATTTATTGGTTTGCGAATCAGCCGGTACTACTCCCATGGAGCCACCAATGCGCCTGACGCGTCTACCCAAGGATCTCTTGTCCTGGACATGAACCTCCGTACCTTCTGATTGAGCCGAGAGGCCAGAAGATCCACATCTGGTGTGCCCCTCCGCAGGCAAAGAAGCCTGAACACCTCCAGATGCAATGACCATTCTCCTGGGTCCAGCATCTGGCGACTTAGATAGTCCGCCTGCCAGTTTTCTACTCCCAGGATGTATATAGCTGACAGGGCCGGTACGTGTCGCTCTGCCCACCACAGGATGTAAGCGACCTCTCATGCTGCAGCCGAGCTCCTTGTTCCTCCTTGATGGTTGACATATGCCACTGCCGTGGCGTTGTCTGACTGGATCCTGATCGGACGCTCTAGTAGCCTCATTGACCATGTGGAAAGACATAGCCTGATAGCGGGAAGCTCTAGCACATTGATCGGTAACTGGGATTCATCTGTCGACCAGAGGCCTTGGGTCGACTGTAGGGATGGCCGAACGGTTCGCCCGGCGGTCGTTTCGTGGCGAATATCGGCTGTTAGCGGTCCGCCCAATCGGCGGACTATTGCTGCCGTTTGCCTGGCGGACTTCCGTGTTTTACTGTGTAAAAGAACTTTGACCTATGATGACACATCCATCATGGGGTACAGGACAGCCAATTGAGACATTACAGCACATGGACACTTGGACATTCCCCCTAACTTATAAATAGACCCGATCCGGTGGCCATTTTACATTCTTTCGTATGTCACTATAGGGAGAGGTTGCTGTGTGGAGCAGGGAGAGACTGCAGTGACCCAAATCGCTAGCTATTAGGTCCACAAAAGTTCTTTACAGGACTGTTATGGTATAGGTGTTAGGTGTAGTTCAGGATATAGGTTTGAGGCACTGCTGTGCTAGTGATTGTTGCAGCAGCCTGTCTTTTGTCAGTGTAGAGAGAGGGACAGGACGCTGTGTGCAGCAGGGACAGTCAGTTTAATCATTAGCTGTTACTATTAGGTCCACAAATTGTCCTTTTCAGGACTGGTATGGTAAAGTAGTACAGGATATAGTTTTGAGTGCTATTCAAGTTATTGTTCCAGCAGCCTGTGTTTTGTCAGTTTAAATAGGGACAGGCAGGAAGCTGTGTGTGGCAGTGAGGGACAGTCAGTTTAATTAGTAGCTGTTACTATTAGGTCCACAAAGGTTCTTTTCAGGACTGGTATGGTAATAGGCTTGTACATGTATAATATTCTTTCTTCCAAATATAGAAAGAATATTATACTTGACTGCTGCCCTTCTGCTGCAGTAGTCCTTTATGAGTATAGGGACTGAGGTACAGTCTGCTAATCATTCACAACCTACTGGTTCCACAAAGGTCCTTATAAGGACTGATAAGGTATAGGGTAATACAGTACATAGGGTTGAGTGAGGTACAGTCTGCTATTCCTTAAGGACTGGTATAGGTCCACAATATATAGGGTTGAGGTGCACTACTGCTGACTGCTGCCCTATACTGCAGCAGTCCTTTATCAGTATAGGGACTGAGGTACAGTCTGCTAATCATTCACAACCTACTAGTTCCACAAAGGTCCTTATAAGGACTGGTAAGGTATAGGGTACTACAGTACATAGGGTTGAGTGAGGTACAGTCTGCTATTCTTTAAGGACTGGTATAGGTCCACAATATATAGGGTTGAGGTGCACTACTGCTGACTGCTGCCCTTCTGCTGCAGCAGTCCTTTATCAGTATAGGGACTGAGGTACAGTCTGCTAATCATTCACAACCTACTAGTTCCACAAAGGTCCTTATAAGGACTGGTAAGATATAGGGTACTACAGTACATAGGGTTGAGTGAGGTACAGTCTGCTATTCCTTAAGGACTGGTATAGGTCCACAATATATAGGGTTGAGGTGCACTACTGCTGACTGCTGCCCTATACTGCAGCAGTCTTTTATCAGTATAGGGACTGGAGGTACAGTCTGCTAATCATTCACAACCTACTAGTTCCACAAAGGTCCTTAAAAGGACTGATAAGGTAATAGGGTACTACAGTACATAGGGTTGAGTGAGGTAAAGTCTGCTATTCCTTAAGGACTGGTATAGGTCCACAATATATAGGGTTGAGGTGCACTACTGCTTACTGCTGCCCTTCTGCTGCAGCAGTCCTTTATCAGTATAGGGACTAAGGTACAGTCTGCTAATCATTCACAACCTACTAGTTCCACAAATGTCCTTATAAGGACTGGTAAGGTATAGGGTACTACAGTACATAGGGTTGAGTGAGGTACAGTCTGCTATTCCTTAAGGACTGGTATAGGTGCACAATATATAGGATTGAGGTGCACTACTGCTGACTGCTGCCCTATACTGCAACAGTCCTTTATCAGTATAGGGACTGAGAGTTTTGTCACAGGGTCATTTAAAAAATGACAGGCAGAGGAAGAAGCAGGCCCTTCCGCAGGGGTGGAAGGGGTAGGCCAGGAGCAACAGGCTTGAGCCAAAGTGGGAAGTTGCAGAAGGTGCGTTCAATTACTTTAAAGGACGCACCAGACTTGGTTCAGTGGCTCACTCAGCCGTACTCTTCTGCACCCTCCTCATCCTCTCGATCTGCACCCTCTTCTTCACTCTCTGCTATGTGCACCCCCAAAGACACTACCAACAACAACACCACCACCACCACCACCACATACCTTCCGCTTGAGTCACAGGAATTATTTTTCGATCCATATCAAGACATTTGTGATGCGCAGCCACTCTTGGCAGTGGAAGAGGAGGTAGGAACAACCGCCACTCAGCAGTCTGACGACAGTACCCAGATCAGCCCAAGGAGGAGGTTGGTCCCCGGTGTTGCTGCCTACTCCAAGATCTCTACTTATAGCAGTGGGGAAGGTGACGTCGATGATGAGGTGTCTAGTGATGTCACGTGGGTGCCCACAAGAGAGGAAGAGGAGGGGAGTTCAGAGGGAGATATGGACCAGCAGATAGGGAGGAGAAGCAGGAATAACTTACATTGCACAGGAGGGACAAAGCAGACTGGTAATGTATCAGGAGCGAGTCATCGACCATGTACGGTCACATCTGGCGCTCCCAGGATGCCGGCACATGGCTCCGCATTGTGGGCTTTTTTTAACGTGTCCGCTGCTGACAATAGCGTTGCCATCTGCAATCTTTGCAGTCAACGCATTAGTCGCGGTAAGCCCAACACTCACCTTGGGACGACCGCCTTAAGAAGGCACATGAGCAGCCATCACCGAGCCCAGTGGGAGCAACGGAACACACAAAGCCACACTCCAGGCTCTCACCGTCCAGCCTCGTCTTCTACTTCTCCTTCTCCTCTCTCCTCACAATTGTCCTCCACTCCACCTTCCATCACGCCAAGCTCACGTTTTGCTGCAAAAAGGCAGGCTTCCGTGGGCCTAATGTTCGAGCGTAAAAAAATGATGACGCCGGATAACCCTCTTGCCCAACGGTTGACGGCTGGCTTGTCGGAACTGATAGCCCGCCAACTACTGCCATATAAACTGGTGGACTCGGAGGGCTTTCGAAAATTTGTGGCCATTGGAACACCACAATGGAAGGTCCCAGGAAGGAAGTATTTCTCAGAGAAGGGCATCCCAGAGCTATATGGCCATGTTCAGCGGCAAGTGAATGTATCTCTGGCACACAGTGTCGGTGCCAAGATACATCTGACCACAGACACGTGGTCTAGCAAACACGGGCAGGGACGGTATATCACTTTTACTGCCCACTGGGTGAACCTTCTGACGGCCGTCAAGCATGTAACCCGTTGCACCCGTGTAGATTTGGTTTTACCGCCACGGATTGCATGCAGACCTGGCTCTTCTTCTCCTCCTCCTCCTACTCCATCCTCCTCCCTCTCCTCCTCAGCTGACTCCTCCTTTTCCACTGCTAGCGTCTCTTCCGCTGCGCCACCCAAGCTCCCCAGAACCTATTCGACATGCCAGGTGAGACGTTTCCATGCCGTGCTGCGTCTGTTGTGCCTGGAAGCCAAGACCCACACTGGCCCGGCACTCCTTTCAGCTTTGCTTTCACAGGCAGATCAGTAGCTAACAACGCTCAATTTGACAGTTGGTAAAGTGGTGTGTGACAACGGTGCCAATCTGCTTAGCGCATTGAAACAGGGCAAAATTACGCACGTGCCATGCAGGGCACACATCTTAAACTTGGTCGTGCAGCGATTCCTTGTCAAATACCCTGGGGTCCAGGACATCTTGCGGCAGGCAAGGAAAATCTCGGCCCATTTCAGAAGATCTTACAAGGCCATGGCTCGTCTTGCTGACATTCAGCGGCGACACAATCTGCCGGTCAGACGTCTTATTTTTGATTGCCCGACGCGATGGAACTCAACCTTCTATATGCTTGATAGGCTGCTCCAGCAGAAACGTGCAGTTAACGTCTACCTTTATGAACTCTGCGGCAGAACAGGTTCTGGGGAGCTGGGTTTTTTCACCGCGCCAGTGGCTGCTCATGCACGATGCATGCAGACTTCTGCGCCCATTTGAGGAGATCACCAAAGTGGTCAGTCGCAGCCATGGCGCCATCAGTGACATGGTACCTTATGCCTTCTTTATGGAGCGTGCATTGCGTCGTGTCATTGATCAAGCTGTGGAGGAGCAGGAGCGGGAAGATGAGGAAGTCGCAATGCTGGATGAATTCCCAGGGGGGGCTTCTCTATCTGAGACAAGTGAACAACAGGAGTCTGAAGAGGAGTCAGAGGAGGATGGTGCCGGGGCGGATGAGGAGGAGCAAGAAGAGCATGATTTAAACCTTTCTGGGATCCCTGTTGTTGTGCGTGGATGGGGAGAGGAGAATGAAGAGGACGACATTATCCTGGATGATGAGCAGGAGCCAGGCCACCACACCGCTTCCAGTTTAGTGCAAATAGGGGCCTTCATGCTCCAGTGTTTTAATAGGGACCCCCATATAAAAAGCATAAGGGTCAAGGACCAGTACTGGGTGGCAACGTACTTAGACCCCCGGTAAAAACACAATATGGTGGAAATGTTACCGCCGTCACAGAGGGCTGTCAGAATGGAGCACTTCCAGGCCTTGCTTCGAGAAATTCTGCATTCTGCTTTTGCGTGCGCTGGCAGAGGAGCAATTCCCACTCCCAGAGAAGGAGTTGCGGGTACCAATCCAACAGCGCCTGCAAGAAGAGGCCGGTTTGAAGATGTGTTGGTGACTTCGGATATGAGGTCATTCTTTCAGCTGACCCATCGACAGGTGTCATCCGGATCCAGCATCAGGGAACGCCTAGACCGTCAGGTGTCCGACTACATCGGGTTAACGGCCGATGTGGACGCTCTGAGGAGTGATGAACCCCTGGACTACTGGGTGGGCAAGCTTGACCTCTGGCCAGAGCTTACCCAATTTGCAATCGAACTGTTGGCTTGCCCCTCATTCAGTGTCCTGTCCGAAAGGACGTTCAGCGCAGCAGGGGGGATCGTGACCGATAAGCGTACTCACCTAGCTCACGACAGTGTTAACTACCTCACATTTCTAAAAATGAATGAGGCATGGATCTCGGAGGAATTCAGCACATGTGACCAGTAGACCATGTATATGTCTATAAACCTATTTTTTTAATCGAGCACACAGACCTCCTTTCTTGATTTGGCTCACTTCCTTGTCCAAAAAAAGCACACCGTACTATATGCCCGTACCCTCCTGTTTGAAGAGGTTGAGCGGTGTCATATTTCTACTGGGGCTGCTTATTATGAGGGGCTCCCACCATCCCTGTGCTGTGCTGACTTCCTCCTGGGGCTGTACCTCTGCTGTGCATATTATGAGGGGCTCCCACCATCCCTGTGCTATGCTCATTATGAGGGGCTCCCACCATCACTGTGCTGTGCTGACTTCCTCCTGGGGCTGCTTATTATGAGGGGCTCCCACCATCCCTGTGCTATGCTGACATCCTCCTGGGGCTGCTTATTATGAGGGGCTCCCACCATCCCTGTGCTGTGCTGACTTCCTCCTGGGGCTGTACCTCTGCTGTGCATATTATGAGGGGCTCCCACCATCCCTGTGCTATGCTCATTATGAGGGGCTCCCACCATCCCTGTGCTATGCTGACTTCCTCCTGGGGCTGCTTACGGTGCAGGTGTCAGTGCTGTATATCACGGTGCTGGTGTCAGTGCTTTATGTCATGCTGCTGATGTCAGTGCTCTCTATCACGGTGCTGGTGTCAGATCACTCTATCACGGTGCAGGTGTCCTTGTTGTATGTCACGCTGCTGATGTCAGTGCTGTATATCACGGTGCTGGTGTCCGATCACTATATCACGGTGCATGTGTCATTGCTGTATGTCAGGCTGCTGATGTCAGTGCTGTATATCACGGTGCTGGTGTCAGTGCTGTATATCACAGTGCTGGTGTCAGTGCTTTGTTACGCTGCTGATGTCAGTGCTCTCCATCACGGTGCTGGTGTCAGATCACTCTATCACGGTGCAGGTGTCATTGCTGTATGTCACGCTGCTGATGTCAGTGCTGTATATCACGGTGCTGGTGTCAGATCACTCTATCACGGTGCAGGTGTCATTGCTGTATGTCATGCTGCTGATGTCAGTGCTGTATATCATGGTGCTGGTGTCAGTGCTTTATGTCACGCTGCTGATGTCAGTGCTATATATCACGGTGCTGGTGTCAGATCACTCTATCACGGTGCAGGTGTCATTGCTGTATGTCACGCTGCTGATGTCAGTGCTGTATATCACGGTGCTGGTGTCAAATCGCTCTATCACAGTGCAGGTGTCATTGCTGTATGTCACGCTGCTGATGTCAGTGCTGTATATCACGGTGCTGGTGTCAGTGCTGTATATCACGGTGCTGGTGTCAGTGCTTTATGTCACGCTGCTGATGTCAGTGCTCTCTATCACGGTGCTGGTGTCAGATGACTCTATCACGGTGCAGGTGTCATTGCTGTATGTCACGCTGCTGGTGATCATCTCCTGCACCCTCTTCTTTGCCTACCCTGACCTTCCCTCTCCTCCATTGCCTTCATGCGCTCCACAGTCCTGAATTGTCACAATTTCACATATAAAAAAAGAATGCTTGTAGTTGTCGATTCCCAGATTCACCTCATACATGTGTTATGTCACTGGCCATGTGGTGGGACTATGTTTGCACAGCTAGTAATTATTTTGTGGCTGCAAATTTGACCTGTAGGTTTGCAAAGTTCGCCTCCCATTGAAGTCAATGGGGCCCGCCGCGAACGTTACGGTTCGCGAACTATCGGCCGCGTTCGCGAAACGTCCCGTCGGAAATTCGTCCATCACTAGTCGACTGTACTCCCAGCACGCCACCCCAGCGGGTCAGGCTGGTGTCCTTTGTGATCACCGTCCAATGAAGAAGCAGAAACGATTTCCCGGACCAAAGGGAACAGCCAACAGAGAAGAGAGTCCCTGACTAACTGGCTCACCCAAATCTGTCGATCCAGGGATAACAGATAGATTAGAATAGATTTGTCCCTTTTGGACAACATCTCCCTTTGCAAGACTCTGGTGTGAAACTGGGCATACGGAGGCTACCATGAGGCCCAGAACTCGTATGCAGGAACGCAGCGATCGTCACTTGCGGTTCATCAACAGCTTCACCGCGACTTTGAGAGTCTGCAGTTTGTCTGAAGGAAGAAACACTCTTGCTTGCACAGAGCCCAGCAGTAAGCCTAGGTACTCCAGGAACTGCGTCGGCACTAGTACCGATTTTTTGAGGTTCAACACCCACCCACACTCCTGTAGAGTTTGCATGGTTGATCGCTACATCCTCCCTTAATTCTGAGGCGGAAGCTGCTCTCAGAAGGAGATCGCCCAGGTAACCCACGATTGCGATCCCACATTGTTGCAACAACGCCAAAATTGTAGCCAATACTTTGGTAAAGACCCGGAGTGCTTAGCCAGACCAAAGGGGAGAGCCACAAACTGGTAGTGCTCTTCCCCCACTGAAAATCTGATGCCTGAGGCATATGGGTATATGCAAGTACGCATCCTGGATGTCCAAAGACCAAGGAGTCCCCCTGATGGAGTGCAGTGACTATGGAGCGAACTGATTTCATTCTGAACCTTTGCACAAAGCAATTGAGGGCTTTTGGGTCCAAGATTTGAGGCACGCCTTCCTTTTTGGGGACTAAAATCAGATTGGAGAAGAATCCCTGAAACCTTTCCAGTTTTGGATCAGGCACTATCACCCCACCACTGAGAAGGTCCCTTACTGCCCCAAACAGGGCCTCCTGGTGAGCCGGGAGAAAGGGTATGCTGGAGGGAAAAAATCTGTTTGGTGGCCAAGAGAGGAACTCTATCTTTTTTTTTTAAATTGTATTTTTATTGAAAATATAAAGATAACAATGACAAAGTGTTTGCATAAATGCACAGGTAAACAGTAAGGCCATCATATAAAACAAATCAGAAACAGAGAGGGGGGAGGGAGGAGAGGGGAGGGAAGAAAGAGGGGGGGGGGGGGGTAGGATATTTCAGCACATTCAGTATATCCTCACATAAATTAACAATTATTTGTGGTACAAAACAGCAATCGTCACAATCAAATAGGCATAGGACAGTGAGCAGGAAATGTGGAAACTTCATTCCTTTAGAAGGGCATGGAACAGTGTGAACGTGCAATTTGAGCCTTAAACTCAGCGTAGGAGGTCCAAACTCAGAAGACTATATTAAGTAGCAGTATATAGTTTAGAGCGATACCACAGATCCCAAATCATTGAGAACTTAGGCATAGTGTCATGGACTATGGCTGTAAGCTTTTCCATACGGCCGATATGTTCTAGGTTCTGCAAGACTTGGGGGAAAGTGGGCGGGGTACGTGATAGCCACCGTATAGGGATAGCTCTCTTAGCTGCTAACAAAATAAAGGTGGCAAGCTTCTGAGCATGTCTAGAGAGTCCAGGAATCGGAAACCCTAGTAAGAAATACAGAGGGTCTAATGGGAGGGAAATCTCCAACAAGTCTTGGACGAAGGATTGTATTGTAATCCAAAATGGACGGATCAATGGGCATGCCCAGAAGATATGGAAATGGGAACCTATATCTCCCCGACATCTCCAGCACATCGCAGGGGTCTTGGGATCATATTTATTTAAAATTTCAGGCGTTCTATACCAAAAGAGCAGAATCTTGTAAGCCGTTTCCTTCTGTTCCACACAGCGGGATGTCTTAGAGACGGCCTCCCAGATTCTCTGCCATTGTGGGAGTAGGATGGGATGTTCTAACACTTGCGACCACTTACGCATATATGAATGAGAAGATTCCGTAATGGGCACCGATTCATGGAGTATTCTATAAATGTCAGTGATTAAATGGGCCTGGTATGGGCCCTGAGCACATAAAAATTCAAATGGAGTTGGCTTATCAAGACAGAGAGTGGGGGATTTAGAAGCAAAGTAGTGTCTGATTTGCAGATAGGAGTGGAAGAGTTGTTTGGGAATTTGGTGCTGTTTCTGCAAGTCCGCGAATGATAGAAGCCTCCTGGTGAGCGGATGCACTATATTGCGGAGTTGAAACAAACCAGCTTCAGACCAAGGAATCACTCTATCATATGCTAGGCTGTCTGGGATATCTGGATTAAACAGTATGTTTAGCAAAGGAGGGCATTGGGAAGCCAGAGGAAACAACTTTAGGCATTTCCTCCAGATTTCCAAGGAGAACAGCATCGGGGCCAGACAAATGCTACGAAGTGGACCCATGGAGGTTTTAAGGTCTGCCCAAAGCATGGCACAGATGTGTGCAGGCCTGGTGATGCTCATCTCAATTTCAGCCCATACTGTGGGGGCTTTCCGGGATGACCAGGTAATAACTGGTTTAACGTGTGTAGCATAGTAATATTTGATCAGATCTGGGGCTCCCAGACCTCCATGCCATTTAGGAGCCAACATCACCGAACCTGCAACCCTATGCGCTCGATAATGCCAAATGAAGTTAAGAAAAGCTCTTTGGACAGCCTTAAGTTGGGACATAGGGATTGGGATTGGAAGAGTATCAAAAAGGTAGAGGAGTCTAGGCATCACTGACATTTTTAGGACATTGATACGACCCAAAAGTGAGAGGGGAAGCGAATCCCATTGCTTCAAAAGCCTAGCAATGTCACGAAAAAGTGGGGGGTAGTTAGCCGAGTATAAGGTCGAATAGGAGGGAGTAATGTTAATCCCCAGGTATTTAATGGAGTCTGTGCACCAGTGAAAGGAATAGTTGTCTTGCAGTATTGTGAGAGCAGAAGAGTGAATGTGTATAGGTAAAGCTTCAGTTTTACTGGTGTTAATCTTGTACCCTGATATGGAGCTAAAATCTTTCAGCAAGGACAACAGGTTCGGAAGTGAGATATGGGGATTGGTCAATGTCAGGAGGATGTCGTCTGCAAATAGGGACATTTTATATTCCCTGTGGCGTAGGCATATCCCTCTAATGTCTGGGTGAACGCGGATGGCCTCCGCCAGGGGTTCGAGGCAGAGGATAAAAAGAAGAGGCGACAGGGGGCAACCCTGTCTCGTGCCATTGCTCAAAGGGAATGAAGACGATAGGTAGGATGCCAATTTGACCTGGGAAGAGGGGCAGGAGTAAAGGGCTTCAAGAGCTGAAACAAAAGGGCCTGTGAAACCATATCTTGCAAGAGTAGCAAACATATACGGCCAGCTAAGCCTGTCGAAGGCCTTCTGAGCATCTAGACTAAGAATAAGGGCTGGACGGGAGGTTTTGTTCAATAAATCAATCAGGTCTATTGTGCGTCTGGTATTATCACCTGCGTGACGAGTGCGTACAAAGCCAACTTGATCTCTATGGATGAGTGTAGGGATTATATGGGTCAGCCTATTAGCCAGGATCTTTGTAAAAATTTTATAGTCTGAGTTTAATAGCGCTATAGGCCTATAATTGTCAGGTAAGGAGGGATCTTTACCAGGTTTTGGTATGACCGAAACATGAGCGTGTAGGAATTGGGCGTGTGGAGTGGAACCTTTAAGTAGGGAAGTATAGAGCGAGATCATGTGGGGACTCAGGACAGGTAGGAAAGTTTTGTAATAGGAATAGGGTAACCCGTCGGGGCCCGGGGCTTTTTGGCTGGGGAGTTGTGTAATTACTGCTTCAAGTTCGTCGGGTGAAATGGCCGAATTCAGGGTTGCAAGATGGTCGGGGAGGAGTTTAGGCAATTTCAAGTGTTCAAAAAAGAGATCAAATCTCCCTTGTGAAAAATCATAATTTGGGTCTTTCTGTAGGCAGTTATATAAATTATGGTAGAAGTCTCCGAAGATCCGTGACATAGTCAGGGGGCAATAAGTAGGTGTACCATCAGGATGTCGTAAAAAGTCGGGAGAGGGTTGAAAAGGACGTGGTTTCAACCTATTTACCAGCAGCTTATGAGGTTTGTTTGAGAATTCATAAAACTTCTGTTTGGACCACAAAAGAGATTTGTCTATTTTGCTCACTGCTAGGGATTTGAGCCGATTACGCAGGGAGATGACTTTTCGGAGCCTGTCCACCGTGGGGGAGGCCAACAGCAGTCTCTCTGCTAAGCGCAAATCGGTCATAATGGCAAAGCGCTGGGATGCCGCGTCTTTTTTAAGACGGGATCCCAGCGCTATGCACCGACCGCGAAAAACAGCCTTGTGGGCCTCCCACAGGGTGGAGGGACCCGTGACCGAGCCCGTGTTAAGTTGGAAGTATTCTGTGAGTCCATCTGTCAAAAGACTTTTAGTTTCTGGAGAGTGAAGAAATGTCTCATTCAGTCTCCAATGGCAGGTCTTAGGAAACGAAGATGAAAGGTGGACGTCTAAGTGGACTGAAGAGTGGTCGGACCACGTCATAGGGTTGATTTCAGAGGAGACTGCTGATGTTAACAAGGGCGAGGAGATAAAGAAGTGATCTAGCCTTGAATAAAGCTTGTGAGGATGTGAAAAAAAAGTGTACTGTTTGTGAGTAGGGTGTTTTATCCTCCAGATGTCTAACAAGCCTCTAGACCTGATCAACTTGCGAAATGATTTAGACAATTGAGTGGCTCGGGGTGGGGAAGCCGAGGGGAAAAGAGTGCGTCTATCTTTGTCTGACGACATTGTCATATTAAAATCACCTCCTAAAATCATAAACGGTTGAGCAAAGCGGTCTAGAACGTCAAAGACTGAGGACAAAAAGGTAAGCTGACCCGAGTTGGGAGCATAGATATTAACTAAGGTGAGAGATTTAGCAAATAGGGAACATTTCAGAATGATAAATCTTCCATGAGGGTCTAAATGGGACGAAGTGACCCGTAACGGGCAATGCCGACCAATCAGTATAGCTACCCCTGCCTTACCCGACGGGTCAGACGCTAGAAAGGAGGTCGGGAAATGTTTGCTAGCAAAATTAAAAGAGCCTCCAGCACGGAAGTGGGTCTCTTGGACCATTATCACGTCCGCCCCGGAAGCCCTAAACTCCTTCAGAGCAAGCCATCTCTTTTGAATGGAATTCAACCCTTTAACGTTATAGGTCAGGAGTTTCAATGCCATGATAGGTCAGATAGGGGCCAGAACATGACAGAAAACCTCACACGTGTAACAAGCAGGATATAACAGTGGACCCAAAACAAATATACCTTACATAATAGAGCAATGTGCATGACACAAATAACAATATGATCGTATAACAAAATCTGTACCAAAAGCAAGCGGGTTCGGTGGAAAATCGGGATTAATCCCAGTGGCCCATCCACAATGGTAAAAATGTACCAAAAAAGAAAAAGGAAAGAGGGGAGGGATGGGGGTGGAATAAGGGGTCGGGGTTTAGCGACCAACCAACAAAAACCTGGATAGCTAAGCGCCACCAGGGAACCCAGGTCCAAGCCATGGGTCTGAAGTGGAGAATTGTACATCTCCAAAACATGCAAAAATAGAAAAATTTGAAAAACTTGAAAAAATAAAAGTCGGAGGGGAGTGGGAGGATCCCCAGCCTCTCTCCAAAGTGAGCAGGTTGCCCCCAGGATAAACAGTAGACCCCGGTCGTGGAAAAAAAAAAAAAAAAAAGGGGGGGGGGGGAGGGGGAGCTATGTAGACTTATGTACATATCCGCAGACACGCACACACAGGCAAATAACCTTTAGCATTATAACCTCTATCAGAGAAATTTAAAAAAATGAATAGTTCACAACCTGTTAAGGGGAGAAGAATAACATTTTTTGGGGTTAAACTGGAGGCAACGTCAGATAAGTTCGGCCACCCACCCCCCGGGCCAGGGGGTAAGTAAACCCACTAAGGGGTGTTGACTACCCATAACATCAGTGGGGTGTCAAGGTAAATAAGGCATCCAGAGGAAATCCGGAGAAAGCAGTTCAGGTCGGGAGTCTGGAGGCACGACTTTTCTGGGGTGTAAAGTGGGATCTGGACGTCTTCTGTCGCACCGGGGTCCAGATGCGGCTTGGAGCCAGCGGAGGCTTGGGCGTTGCTGGAAGAGGCTGTGAATCTTCTTCTGGAAGAGGTGGGAGACCCAAGTTGCGCAGGAAGGTGTCACTTTCTTGCAGATCGCGTAGGGAATATTGGGTGCCGTCCTTGGAAACGGATAGGCGGAAAGGGAAACCCCACCGGTAGGCCACCTTGTGAGACTGTAAGTGCAAAGTTAGTGGACGGAGGGTTCTCCTCCTTGTCAGGGTAATAGGTGACAGGTCACTGAAGATTTGTAGCTTAGAGCCTTTAAATTCAACTCTGGACTGATTACGAGATGCAAGAGTCAGGGCTTCCTTGCTGTCATAATAGTGAAAACGCACAATCACATCTCTCGGATTGGCCCCTAGAGGGGGTTTTGGAGCCAGTGACCGATGTGCTCTGTCCAGGCGCCAATCTATGTCTGGGATATTCGGGGCTACAAAGTTGAAAAGGCTTAGGAGGTAGGTGCGCAGGTCTTTGTCTTCCACCGTTTCAGGAATACCCCTGAACCGAAGGTTTTGTCTACGTTCCCTGTTTTCCAAATCCTCCTGCTGGGCCTGTAATTGGGTCACGGTGTTTTTTATAGTGGCGTTGTCGTCCTCGAGAACCTGGACATATTGCACCATTTCATCAAATTTATATTCCAAAGAGTCTGTGCGTTCACCTAGCTGATCAATCTCCCCTCTCAATTCCTTGGCCACTTTCCCTACCTCTTGTGCAATGGTATGAGTGATTGCTTGTAATAGGGAGTGTAATTTAGTGTCCAGTAACTCCGCCGTTAGGGGGGGAGATGGGGAGGATGAGAGTGTGGAGGTATCATTGAAGAGCATGTTGGTGCAAATGTCAGGCTGTTCCGGTGGGATCTGGGAGCTGTCAGAAACCCTTGAAGTAGCTTGTGGGGGTTTGTTCAGATAGCGGTCCATCGCTACAGGGGGCTGCGATTTAATAGCAGAGGAATAGGTGCGACGTTAATCCCCAATTTTGCCCATGGGGTGCGCGGCCGATTGAAATGAGTCAATAAGGAGACACCCTGTCAGTAAAGATCACATAAGCGTAAGATGGGAGTCACGGAGAGAGGACAGGGGGTCCAGGTCCCGTCTCTAATAGTCCATCACATCTGTAAGCCTTGTGTGACTGGCCGGGACTGTAATATCTTGCTATTGGGGGGAAGCGTGTAGATCTGAGGGGGGTGTCAAGCTTCTTCAAAACTGTGAAGGGGAGGAGAGGGTGTAGCTGCACCAAACTGCGACTCCTTTAATAGCCCAGATGCAGGGGTATAGTAGGTGCGGAACTCAGGACACACTTCAGGTGGGGGCAACACAAACTGGTCGTTTAAAGAGCAGTAAGGTGCAACAGTACTGAGGGAGGGTGAAGCAAGATGGCCCCCAGGGAAATATCAAACAGAACTCAGGCCTGGGAGCTTCAGAGCAGCTGAGGTTTACTTAGCAGAAAAGTTAGTTAGTCAGGGTGAGGATAACTGGGGCAGCTTGGCTGTATCCGAATGATAGGGGAGAGGGAGAGTCCACACAGGCCTAGAGTAGAGTGGGCCTGAGGTGTACCAATATGGCCGCCGTGTTCCTCACCTGTCCTGTGTTCTCTGGGCCCGTTCGTTGGATCCTCCGCTCCTGGATACGTGGCTCTCAGGGGACCGCTGTGAGGGGGGTCCTCGACTGACCTTCGGGAGAAGCAGGGGGGCCCGTGGAACGCCGCGGGCCGGCGTTAGGCTTCCGGATCTCGAGGAACTCTATCTTGTAGCCCGATGAAATCAGTTCACAGACCCATTGGTCGGATAGCCGAGAGGCCCACCAAGCTGCAAAATCCAGAAGACGACCCCCCACCCGAGTGTCGGGCATGCTTTTGTCTCTCAGCAGTCGCCCTGCGGCGTGGCTCCTTACCCTTCTTGGACTGTGGGAGCAAGGTGCTCTTCCCACCTGTGACATTCTTAATAATGTCATCTAGCGAAGCTCCAAATAGCCGCTCACCAAGGAAGGGCAAATCCATCAAGGCTTTTTTAGATGCCTGGTCCACAGACCAGCATTTCAGCCAGATGAGGCGCCACAGCACCACTGCTGATACCGATGCTCTGGAGAGCAGGGGGAGTGTATCCAGGGCGCATCACAGACATACTTAAGGCCGTGCACCAACTGGTCTGTTAGTTCTATGCAGACTGGAGGGGACTGCTGCTTCTCCAATTCATGGTGCAATCCTTTTGCCCACTCAGTAAGGGTCTGTGGCACTAATGCCATGGCCAGTACCGGTCGTAATGCTGACCCCACAACCATAAACATGGACCGGGCCACTGCCTCGACCCTCCTGTCGGTAGGGTCCTTAAATGAAGGAGCCCCTTCTACCGGGATCGTGGTTACTTTATTTAACCAGGATACTGGGGGGGTCCACGACTGGAGGAGACTTTAAGGAGGCTCTCTTCAAAGGGGTACCGCACCACCATTCTTTTTGGGACTGAAAAGGTCAGTTGCGGTCTTCCCCATTCCTTGTACATGAACTTATCAAAATAAGTCAGATACTGAAACACCTTAGTACAGGCTGGCTTACGGGACCCAAAAGGGGACCGCCACCTCAGCAGAGGATCCTGCTGCATCCTGTATTTACAGGGTATCACGCACAGCGGTGATAAGTGCTTCAACTAGCGCTTTTTCCTGTGTGGACCCGGACACAGAATCATCCTCACTGTCCAATCGGTCCTGGTCAGCATCCTCTGACACATCAGAACAGGCGCCGCTAGTCACCGCGGGGCCCAAGTCTGAATCAGAGCTCGAGGACGGAGGGGGGCAGGGGCTGTTTTTACCACCCTTGCACCTGCACACCACCTCCACCCTGGCATTGAACGTTTCAAGGACCGCCGACAAAGTGTCAAAGGGTACTGCAATATTTGCAGGCGAGCCGGTTGCAATTGCAGAGAGGTCTGGGGTAGAAACGCAAGCTTCTAACGCCAGGCTGACCCACCCTGTCTGCCACCCTTGGGGACTTAGGACAAGGTGCACACATATGACCGGACTACGGATATGTCTTTGTCACAGTGTGTCGTGGCTCGCAGCCACCCCATACTGCCTGGGTGTGGGTTTGTGATGGGATGCTCAATCCCACCCTCCTAGCTGCTAACAGACTGAGGGGCCCCACCTCAGGACTCACCACCCTGACCGAGTGCTGTGCCATGCTGTCACTCAACGCTGTGTCCTGTGTCAGTTCAAAAGTGCAGGAACAAAATCCGCACTGTTCTGAGGCACAAGAACCAGCGCTGAGGAGAAAAAACACGCTGAGGTTACAAGAAAATAGCCGCCGACTGTCCTTGTATAGTAAAAAACATAGGCAAAATGGCCACCGGACTCAGAGAAAATGGCCAACGACCATGATTCTCACAGAGGCTAACAGAAAATGGCCGTCATCGTTATGGCGGCAGTACATGCAGAGCCCACAGACACCAGCATAGAGACAGGTGACAGCACATAGACACAGACAGCCAGTGCAACCCCCAGGCAAGAATAAGAGCCCCCCCCCCCCCCGGAAGACCCTTGGCCTGGGCACATACACAAGAAAGAAAAGCAGAAACTTCTCCTGCGCTCTGGTGTCAAGGTCCTCAATGTGTGGTGCAACCAGCTTCACATGGTAGTGTCTATCGTCTTGCAGCCCTCCTCAGAATGATGGGTATTCAGAGACTAAAAGGAACAAAAAAGAAAAGAAAAGAAGGGTGCACCGACCTAGTGCATTACCACTGATAGAGCTTTATTCAAAAAGAACACATAGCAAAATTAATACTCACAAACGAGTATTGATAAAAAGCATAATCAATACAGCAGGGTCCACTTCCACGAACATCAACAAGCCTGGACCTGATGTCAAGTAGATAGAGCGATACCCCAATAAAATGGCTGACACGTTTCAGGGGACAACCCCTTTCCTCAGAACCTAGACGGGCAATGGTTTCTCACAAAAGGACAGTGCTTTATATGTGTGTGTGGCTGCACAACCCCAAGCTCCACCCAAACCACCCCTACAGACCGCACCCCCCCCCCAAAAAAAGGGGGAGGGAGAGGTATTTTATATATTCGCACATAAATTAAAATATAAATATAAGTTCCCTGAATTAAATCGCTACACAATCGTTATATAATATAGCAATAGGCCCATTTTATGTATACACACTATGATGGTAAATAGAGCATGAATGAATCAGAGTAACAACAAAATGCACAATGCTCGCAAGGGCAGATTTCTATAGTGTTATGCTTGGGAGTATTGATATCTCACATAAGCCCATAATGATATAGGGTCATAGTAATGGTAATAATAATAATAGTAATAGGGACTTGCAGTGGTGGTGGTAGTAACAGTAGTACCTATGGTTCTTTGGTCCACTCTCCATAAGATCTGCCAGGGTCACTGTGGGGTGGGTCACTGAAATGCACGCATAACCATATGCAGGAAGTGCGGGTGGAAATGCGTTCCACCCGCAACTTCCGGCCACCCCACATATCGCTTCTGCTCCTGTGCACGCTAAGGTCACCGGAGGGCAAGCTGTAGCTCAATGCAGGAAGCTTGGGTGGAAATGCGTTCCACCCGCAACTTCCGGCTGCCCCACATGTCACTTCCACTCATGTGTGCGCAAGCAAGATGCCTGCGTGCGTGAGTGACTATCCCAGTATCTCAGCGCCCGCATAGAGACTGAGTGTGTGCGCCAGTAATATGGTCCGGAAGCGCTAATATATGCGCTTCAACCGCTATAGCCGGCCAGTCCAATGCACAGGAGATATGGGCAGTGGCACTGTCCGCAAATGTGGACAGTGTCAGCTCATAAATGATCTTTAACACTTGGGTCAAAATGTCTGCTGTGGACTTTCTAAAATAAAAAATATATAAAAAAAAAGATATAAAAAATCTCATACGAGATTGTGTAATTCAATTTCTTCGTTTAAGCCCTTAGGGGCCATAGTCCCTAAGGAAAAAATCCAGTAGGCCTCTCTACTACACAGTAGCTGGTGTTTTTTGCCATTATCCAAATCATTTGGTATGGCTTCAATACCAAAAACCCTAAGGCCATCCACATTACTGGCGTGGGCCTCCTTAAAATGTCTTGGTATCGAATATTTGTCCTTCTTCGTCAGAATGTTGCTTCTATGTTCATTCATTCTAGTTCTCATCTGCCTTGAAGTACGACCAATGTACAGGAGGCCACATGGGCACAGGAGGCCATAGACAACATATGGGGTCCCGCAATTGATAAACTGCTTAATCTTGTGGATTTTTCCATCAGCATCTACTACATCCTTCTTCCTATGGCACATGTACATACAATTCCCACAAATGGTACTCCCACATTTGTAGCTATCTTTTTGATTGAATACCGTAGTCCAAATGCTATTCAGGCTACTATTTCTAATCCTCTTTACCCTACTTGGGGCAATAATGCTCCCCAGGTCTTAAGGTCTCCTGAAGACCACATTCGGGCATGAAGCAAGACTAGTCTTCAGGATGGGGTCTGATTCTAATATCCTCCAGTTCTTTTTGAGCATTCTTTGTATTGCAGGGGCCCATTGCTAAACCTAGTGCAGAAGCGTACCTGTAGTTGTTGATTGCCATGGGGTTCTAGCTTTTCCCCCCTTCCTCCCCAACATTGTCGCACAATAGCAGATATTTCAGGCAGGCTTCCTCAATATGCTCATCCTTGTATCCTTTGTCCTTGAATTTACTCTTGAGGATAAGACTCTGTGCTTCATAGTCTCGTTTAAGGGTACAAGTCCGCCTCAATCTGCAGAATTGTCTGAAAGGGACATTTCAAATCCATCTGGGGTGGTGATGGCTATGTGCGTGAAGATAGAAATTGCCAGCGTTTGGCTTAAAATTAGTTCTTGAATTCTTCCTTCATCATCAGCACGCAGCTCCAAATCCAGAAAGACCAAGGACACATCATCCACCACATGAGTAAATGTAATTCCGAACGGATTTCCACACAGTATGTTAGGAATCCTTTTAGTTCTTCATCACTACCGTTCCAGATAATAAGGACATTGTCAATATACCGGGAATATAGTACTAGATTCCTTCCAAACGGATTATTGGCCCAAATGTAATTCTGCTCCCAGTAGCCCATAAATAGATTAGTGTAACTCGGGGCAAATCTAGCCCCATCGCTGTACCTTTTACCTGTCTATAGAAGCCTTCCATGAACGTAAAATAGTTGAGTCAAAGTAAACTCGGCACTGTCATATATAAATTTAGCCTGTGCAGGGTTAAACAGATGTGCTTCTGCCAGATAATATTCAATTGCTCTCAGGCCAAATTAATGCTGGATGGAGGTGTACAATGACGCTACATCCAAGGACAATCATCTGTAGCCTTTTTCCCAAGTCTATGCGCCAAGGCATGGCCAGAATCCTTTATAAATGATGGCAAATTGATTACCAGCCTTTGAAGGAAGTGATCAATATAACTGCCAAGATTGCTGGTCAAACTATCCATTCCAGCAATAACTGGTTTGCCTGGGGGCTTCTCCAGATCCTTATGTACTTATGGAATATGATAGAAGGACCGTAGGGTCCCAGATGAGCTTCTTGTACGTATTCTTATCTCCAATTAATCTTAGTGCTTCCTCCACATACTGTTCCCTATCTTGTATCACCAAGCCTCCCCCCTTGTCCGTCCTTCATTATTACGATATCTGAGTTTTTTCTCAGGCTAGTTAGAGGGCCATCCAAAAATGCTTCATGGCCTTTGTTGTATTTACGAGTGTAGCTTCCACATCCCTTCTGAATTCTTCCATCACCACCTCATAGAAAGTAGGTATAAAATTACCCTTATTCCAATGGGGGTAAAAACTCGATCTTGGTCTAAACCTGGTGTCAATTATCTTGTCTTCATAGATCAGGGAGGAGATCTCATCCATAGACATTTGACCACCTTCCACATATAGATCTTCAAGAGTCTCCAATATTCTTTCATCACAGGACTCACTGGGAGAAGTAGGAGTAGTAATTACAGTACTCGTATCAGCCACTCCATTGAGTTCTTTCAACCTGAAGTGGCGTTTCACAGTGAGGTTTCGTACAAACTTGTTAAGATCTATGAAGAGTTCAAATAGGATCGGGGGACTCTCTGGAGCATAATTGAGCCCTCTTCTAAGTAGCTTGAGCTCTGAATCTGGGAATTCACATTTCGACAAATTGAATATCTTAATTGTAGAATGACTATCTACTGTTTTAGATTCCTTTGTAATTTTCCACCCTCCCCTACAGCCTCTTCTCATTGCTTTTGCTGCCTACTGGTGTTTGGGGGTGGTAGTGGTCGGGGTATACTGTTTTTCTGCGCTGTGGGTTTTATCCTTCCCGCAGCTCCTTCCACAAAAAAAGAACTCTCGTTATTTAATTTGGATCTTTTGGTGTTGGTGATGTTTTCTCCTGTACCCAATATATCATGGGGTCTTGTTCCTTGAGCGAACTCCCGTTGTTTCTTTGGTATGTCCATATTTGGATGCACCCTCGAAGCTGGATCAAGTTGCTCCTCTTGTGTTGTAGTCCCTTTTTGTGGTGATAAATTAACTTCACTCATATTGTCCTGTCTCATACAGTCTCCAACCACCTGACCCCCTTGATCCCTTTGATCCCTAATGGCATTGGGATCAGGGAGTACCGATGTACCTCCTGGTGCTGGGAGGGGTGGGAAATTATTGTGTCTATCTATTCTATTATGATTGGTACTAGTATTAACAACTGAGTTCTCATTTACATTCTTGTTTGCCCTTATATCTTTATTTTTAGTTTTAGTTTTGTTGCCATACTTATTCTTAGCCCAATACCTGTTACTCTTCTTCTTAATGTCGTTGTTGTACCCGCTGTTATTTATCCTTTCATTCCTGTTTTTCCTGTTCCTACCACTATTGGATGAAGCTACTGTCACAAAATTATCATTTTGTTTTGCACCTCCTTCCAATTCATCTGTTTGCATCCTACTTTTCTTCCAGTTAAACTCACAACCTACCAAATAGTCCTGTCTATCCCTCTCAAACTTCCCTGATTTTCTGATCAGATCAGATCAGCCTCAAACTCAGAGGTTTGCTCATTAATCCTTGTATCCCATTCAACAAAGGATTCTAGGTCAGAAAATACTGCTAGCTGTTCCTGAATATTTGCAATATCCAGCTTAATACAGTCTAAATTTCTCTCTCTTTGCTTAATGATCATATTCAATCAAGATTTGTTAAATTTCTGCATTTCCCTCATCCATTCCTCACCAATATCATCATCCAGGAAACTGCACAACTTAGTCATACGCAGTCCCCTAGGAATTCTATTTACATGGCAAATTGATTACTTAGGCAAAGAGAGAGAAATTTAGAACGTATTGAGCTGGATATTGCGAATATTCAGGAACAGCTAGCAGTATTTTCTGACCTAGAATCCTTTGTTGAATGGGATACAAGGATTAATGAGCAAACCTCTGAGTTTGAGGCTGATCTGATGTTGTGAGTTTAATTGGAAGAAAAGTAGGATGCAAACAGATGAATTGGAAGGAGGTGCAGAACAAAATGATCATTTTGTGATGGTAGCTTCATCCAATAGTGGTAGTAACTGGAAAAACAGGAATGAAAGGATAAATAACAGCGGGTACAACAACGACATTAAGAAGAAGAGTAACAGGTATTGGGCCAAGAATAAGTACGGCAACAAAAATAAAAATAAAGACATAAGGGCAAACAAGAATGTAAATGAGAACTCAGTTGTTAATACTAGTACCAATCATAATAGAATAGATAGAAATAGGTTGGAGTATAGACCCTATAGAGCAAGTTTATACAATGATTTCCTGCCCCACCCAGCACCAGGAGGTACATTGGTACTTCCTGATCCCAATGCCATTAGGGATCAAAGGGATCAAGGGGGTCAGGTGGTTGGATACTGTATGAGACAGGACAATATGAGTGAAGTTAATTTATCACCACAAAAAGAGACTACAACATAAGAGGTACAACTTGATCCAGCTTCGAGGGTGCATCCAAATATGGATGTACCAAAGAAACAACGGGAGTTCGCTCAAGGAACAAGACCCCATGATATATTGGGTACAGGAGAAAACATCACCAACACCAAAATATCCGAATTAAATAACGAGATTTCTTTTTTTGTGGAAGGATAAAACCCGCAGCGCAGAAAAACAGTATACCCCGACCACTACCACCCCCAAACACCAGGAGGCCACATAAGCAATGAGAAGAGGCTGTAGGGGAGGGTGGAAAATTACAAAGGAATCTAAAAGAGTAGATAGTCATTCTACAATTAAGATATTCAATTTGTCGAAATGTGAATTCCCAGAATCAGAGCTCAAGCTACTTAGAAGAGGGCTCAATTATGCTCCAGAGAGTGCACCAAACCTGTTTGAACTCTTCATAGATCTTAACAAGTTTGTACGAAACCTCACTGTGAAACGCCACTTCAGGTTGAAAGAACTCAACGGAGTGTGTTAAGGCTATTTTGCCTACCTCACTTGTATACTTACCTATACATAAAATAAGTGATTAAAAAACCTTTTATCTATATGACTCAAACCATGAAATTAAGAACGAATGATACCTGTGCGAAAAGGGTAACAATCTAATTTATTTAAACATACTATAGTACAGAAAAGAAACCTTAGAGATTACCCCATATAATGTGGAGGATACAACCTTAACAACAACGATGTTACCAAATATTGCTATAATGCTCATACACATCCTTTCAAGAGATTAATATTATATTAAGGCAAAGTCCTATGGTAGAAAGGGTTAAAGAAAAGAAAAGAGACATAATGATAATACAGACACAGTATCTAGTTTTCCCTTAAGTTACTATTTTTACAAAAGGGGGGGGGGGGACACATCAGGGATGAAGAGAGATAAGGAAAATACATTACACAGGAATCTTACATGTCCAGTCCATGAGGGCTTAAGAGATCTGGCATCTCTAGGGATATTGATTTTATGTTGTTAGAATACCCCACTCCTAAAAATCAGAACTCAGGGTCACCTCATTGGTTCAGAAGTGGCATTGAATCCTGATTGGCTACCCCTGCAGCCTAATGTTTATTGGTTGAGTTGCCTCAAATTCTGATTGGTTATAATTTCAAGCCCATCATGCTTCCCACCTAAACTTCCAGTGCCTTTCTGTCTATATATGTTGAGCAACTTCCTTTGATCACCAACCCTGCCAGTTTCGACATCAGAATTTCAAGGACTTGGGAGCCGCAATGTGTGCCCCTCGTCCCAAAGAACAATAGAACAACTTATTTACTATGCAAAAAACACACCAAAAGATGTTGGTCTGTTTTGAGATACAGATATATATATATATAAAAGATAGACCAGTTGTCAGAAGAGATAATATGCGGCAACCCCGTCACACCACTCCACTAGCACACTGGAAAGCAGCTCTACATGTCAGTGAACCTTTGCTGGTAATATATCAAAACAAATACATTCAAATAATAATATATGTATACGTGTACGATTTCTATATGACCGTCACATATATAATGAGCTGAGCAATAACGTTACAGCAACTTAAAACAGTGTGCTACATAATCCAGATAGTTATTTTCCTCTCCTTTTTTCCTCCAATCACAAGCACAATGTCCACACAGGAGGAAATGCACTGCTGGAAACTGTGTGCAAAATAAACTCCACAGAGAATAGTTCAAGGAGAGTGAAGAAGCAAACTTCAAATAAAGGCCCCTTGTACTGGAAAATACTATTCACCACCACCGTACTTCTTGTAACACCTCCACACGTGGTTTGCACAATCGGGGGGTTTTTGTGACAAGTGGAACTCCCCCTTTGGTAGCGCTCTTACCGAAATACATTGGTGAGATCAGCACATCATATATACTCAATGGAATCCACACTTTTCATCATTTTCCCTTAGGACATGGTTGTCACCATTACTTCCACTGTCCCCAATAGTTGTAATGTAAATGGAAAATGAAAACGTATATAGTGTGATACCGTAAAAATACTTAAATTTATTTGAATGAAACAGCAAAAAACACTCACAAACGACAATTTCAAAAAGGCATGTTCAGATTATCACCACAGTATAATCGACAGGATCACCTTCCCCCTGGACTGCATTGGGCTAAAGCAGAATGTACACCTCTAGCCTTCTCTCATAGTCCTTTCCTGTACCGTTACTCTGACACGTTTCGTCCGTTAATGGACATCATCTGACATCACCCTCAGATGATGTCCATTAACGGACGAAACGCGTCAGTGTAACGGTACAGTTTCCAGTAGAGATACGCAATAGCGTATCAGCGCTTGTGTTTAGAAATTTAATTAGAAAGTCCTCACAATGGTTTCCTTAAAGCTCCTTGCTATAAATATTATATTTCAAAATCTCCACCACAAGTGGCTGATACGAGTACTGTAATGACTACTCCTAATTCTCCCAGTGAGTCCTGTGACGAAAGAATATTGGAGACTCTTGAAGATCTATATGTGGAAGGTGGTTAAATGTCTATGGATGAGATCTCCTCCTGATCTATGAAGACAAGACAATTGACACCAGGTTTAGACCAAGATCGAGTTTTTAACCCCATTGGAATAAGGGTAATTTTAAACCTACTTTCTATGAGGTGGTGATGGAAGAATTCAGAAGGCTCTGTGGAAGCTGCACTCGTAAATACAACAAGGGCCATGAAGCATTTTTGGATGGCCCTCTAAATATCCTGAGAAAAAACTCTGACATCGTAATAAGGAAGGCAGACAAGGGGGAAGGCTTGGTGATACAAGATAGGGAACAGTATGTGGCGGAAGCGCTAAGATTAATTGGAGATAAGAATACGTATGAGAAGCTTATCTGGGACCCTACGGCAAACTATAGCACTGAACTTAAAAAGCTCTTAGACAAAGCACTATCCAATCAGGTCATTACTAAGAGTGAGTATCAGTTCCTGTATTCTAAGCACCCAGTAGTCCCCTACTTCTATCATATTCCAAAAGTACATAAGGATCTGGACACACCCCCAGGCAGACCAATTATTGCTGGGATGGATAGTTTGACCAGCAATCTTGGCAGGTATATTGATCACTTCCTTCAAAGGCTGGTAATCAATTTGCCATCATTTATAAAGGATTCTGGCCATGCCTTGGACATCCTTAGTGCATACACTTGGGAAAAAAGGCTATAGGTGGTTGTCCTTGGATGTAGCGTCATTGTACACCTCCATCCAGCATGAATTTGGCCTGAGAGCAATTGAATATTATCTGGTAGAAGCACATCTGTTTAACCCTGCGCAGGCTAAATTTATATATGACAGTGCCGAGTTTACCTTGACTCACAACTATTTTACGTTGGCCTTAGAGTTTTTGGTATTGAAGCCATGCCAAATGATTTGGATAATGGCAAAAAACACCAACTACTGTGTAGTAGAGAGGCCTACTGGATTTTTTCCTTAGGGACTATGGCCCCTAAGGGCTTAAACAAATACATTTATTTACACAATCTCATATGAGATCTTTTGTCTCTGCTAGTCCTGGGATAGGTTAGGGTTTGGCGATGCTCACTGGGCTGGCTCACGTGATTCACCTGCCTTACGAGGGCCCAATCTTCTTGATGAGGTTCAGCACTCACATTATCTTACTATACAGCCATGTTTTCTGATAGTGTGGTGTAGAACTAGACAGGTGTTAGGTTTAGTTTTGGGTGTAGATAGGTTAGGGAGATATACCAATTTTGTTTTTTGTTTTTTTCTGTCTTGTCTTATTTCTTTTTCTTTTGTATATTTGTACAAATCCTTTCTGTATTTTTGTAACACTATGCTCATTGGTCTATGCCATTGGTAATGACATATGGTTTCTCAGTAGGGAGTCATTTGAATAGGTCCCACTGAGTCGGTATATATTTGTTTGATAATATCAGTAACGTGTTAATGTTTGGCCTGCTATTTATTCATTTGTACACTTTGTTGTACGTGAGCTAGGTATATATTCACCTTCTGTCTAATGAACGATGAGTTGACTGACTGGTTGACTGGAGGTGATTGGGGGACTGACTAATTAACTAGTCATTCTATTCCTAATTTTAGAAGGCATTTATTGAGTTTTTATTTGAATGATTTTAAATACTATTTTTTATATACTTTATACATTTTTATACGGGTTTTTTTATATATGAAAATAGCGTGTGTGTGTGTGTGTGGGGCTGGGCCGCTACAACTACAGGGCAGGGGGCATTGTAGTTTTTTTTTTTTTCTCAACATATATAATAAAATATATATATAATTTTTTTTATTTATTTATATTTTTTATTTTTTTTATATATTTAATATTTTTTATTTTAGAAAGTCCACAGCAGACATTTTGACCCAAATGTTAGAGATCATTTATGAGCTGACACTGTCCGCATTTTCGGGCACCGACATACTGGGATAGCCACTTACGCACACAGGCATCTTGCTTGTGTTCGCATGAGCGGAAGTGACATGTAGGTCAGCCGGAAGTTGCGGGTGGAACGCATTTCCACCTGAGCTTCCTGCATTGAGCTACAGCTTGCACTCCAGTGACCCTAGCGTGCACAGGAGCGGAAGCGATATGTGGGGCGGCCGGAAATTGCGGGTGGAACGCATTTCCACCTGCACTTCCTGCATATGGTTATGCGTGCGTTCCAGTGACCTATCCCACAGTGACCCTAGCAGATTGTATGGAGAGTGGACCAAAGAACCATAGGTACTACCAGAGGCGTAACTATAGGGGGTGCAGCAGTCGCGACCGCAACTGGGCCCTGTGCTGCAGGGGGCCCATGCAGCCCCCTCTACATATGGCCGGCAGCAGCATAGGCAGCTAGGGGTACCAGTGCACCATGCACACGGGGGGCTGAAGGTGGAGGGTGACTAGCAGAGCTCCATGCTCGCACTGGCTGCTCTTTAGTTGTGCATTCCCCGCATGACCTGTGTCCTCGGCTGGCTCCTCAGAGCACCCCTCTCCTGCTCTATGCATTGCCGCTCAGTCCGATGTCTGTTCTCCCCAGCCAGAGTCCCGCCAGAGTCCCAGCCAGAGTCCCGGGGCCCTGAAGGTTCTAGTTACGCCACTGGGTACTACTGTTACTACCACCACCACTGCAAGTCCCTATTACAATTATTATTATTATTACCATTATGGGCTTATGTGAGACATCAATACTCCCAAGCATATCACTATAGAAATCTGCCCTTGCGAGCATTGCAAATTTTGTTGTTTCTCTGATTCATTCATGCTCTATTTACCATAATAGTGTGTATACATAAAATGGACCTATTGCTATAATATATAATGATTGTGTAGCGATTTAATTCAGGGAACTTATATTTTATTTTAATGTATGTGCACAGAATCAATTGTATTTATTTATTTATATATAAACTACCTCTTCCTCCCTTCCCCTTTTTTTTTTTTTTTTGGGTGCGGTCTGTATGGGTGGTTTGGGTGGAGCTTGGGGTTGTGCGGCCACACACACACAGAGACACGCACACACATATATAGCGCTATCCTTTTGTGAGAAAGCCGGTCTAGGCTCTAAGGAAAGGGGTTCTCCTCTGAAACGCGTCAGAAATTTTGTTGGGGTATCACTCTATCTACTTGACATCAGCTCCAGGCTTGTTGATGTTCGAAGAAGTGGACCCTGCTATATTATGCTTTTTATCAATATTCCTTTGTGAGTATTCATTTTGCTATGTGTTCTATTTGAATAAAGCTCTATCAGTGGTAATGCACTAGGTCGGTGCATCCTCCTTTTCTTTTTTTTTCCAGGTACATACACCACACCACAGCCCAGTCATGCAGCATCCCCCATGAGGGGGTGGGAATACAGGGATAGGGAGAAAGGAAAGAGAGAAGAGGGACCCCCTAATCGACCTCCCAGGGAATGCCCAGCTGCTCTGTCCTGCCTAGGCAGGGAGAGCTGTACTTACCATCCGGATGATCTGGAGGCATCCCATCACAGACCCACACCCAAGCAGTAGGGTGGCTGTGGGCCAAGGCACACTGTGACAAAGACATCCGTAGTCCGGTCATTTGTGTGCCCCGGAACATATAGCTCACCAGTCGTCCCTGGAGCCTGAGGGGCATGTCGTGGCCAACCCAGCACGTAGCTCGGGCCTGCACACGCTCGATGGCCAGGCTGAGGAGACTACACGGATCTATATTATCCAACTTGTCACCCAGCTGGCTGTTGATGGAAGATCACAGGATCAATATCTTGCGCAAAAGGAAAAATCCAGAAAAAAAAATCCCCAGGACCGATGGTCCCGGCAGGGAGCCTAGGTCCTTCTCCTTCACTAGGCAGAAGAAACTGAGCTGCAGGAAGCAGGCTGAGGGGTTATAGCCAGAGGGACCTCCCCCTGGCCAGAACTGTACAGCTCTGTTGTATTTCACATGTATTACATGTTCTACCTAGTCCTTTCCTGAAGGTGGCGTAATAACCCTACGGTTAAGATTTAATGGAGCTGTGTCCGTCAATGAACGAAAGAGAAAATTTATATTCCCGCAACTTGTGGCAAAATATAAAATATTTCATGGACTAAACATGCATCTCATCAAATAGCTTGGGGTGCCTACTTTCCAAAATGGGGTCATTTGGGGGGGGGGGGGGTAGGTTGTGCTATCTTGGCATTTTATGACCTTCAAAACTGTGATAGGTAGTGAGAAGTGAAATCAAAAATTTATACCCGTATGCGACTAGGCTCCCAAAAAGTCTCACACATTATTCCATGGACTCAACATGCCTATCCGCAAATAGCTTGGGGTGTCTACTTTCCAAAAAGGGGTCATTTGTGGGGGGGTTTGATTTGTCCTGGCATTTTATGCACAACATTTAAAAGCTTATGTCACACATCACCCATTCTTCTAACCACTTGAACACAAAGCCCTTTCTGATACTTTTTGTTTACATGAAAACGTTTTTTGCAAGAAAATTCCATTGAACCCCAAACATTATATATATTTTTTTAAAGCAAAGGCCCTACAGATTAAAATGGTGGGTGTTTTTTTCCACACAGTATTTGCGCAGTGATTTTTCAAACGCAATTTTTTTTGAAAAAAAAAAACTTTTTTATTTTAATGCACTAAAACACACTATATTGTCCAAATGTTTGATTAAACAAAAAAGATGATCTTATACCAAGTACATAGATACCAAACAGGTATCGGAAGAGAAGTCAGCCAGGCCAGGTCATACACAAGAACACAGACAGGAACTCACTGGATATCATTGATACGTAAGGGTAAGGGCCAGTGCTGGTCATCTTACTCTAAAAAAGTAATTAGTTAAGTTACAAATTACTTCTCCCAAAAAGTAATTGCGTTAGTAACTCGGTTACTACATTGGAAAAGTAATTAGTTACTCAGCAAAGTAACTGTGAAATTTTTTTAAATATTCTATAGACGGGACTAACGAAGGAAGTGAATGTTGCCGCCTCCATCGACAAGATTGACACCTCGCGAGCCCGTTGCCTGGTTTGGATTTAAAGGGGAACTCCTACGCCGAAAAAACGGCGTAGGGGTTCCCCTTTAAATTCATACCAGGCGACGGGGCTCGCGAGGTGTCAATCTTGCCAATGGAGGCGGCGACATTCACTTCCTTCACTAGTCCTTTCTTCCTGGTCCTGGGCGGTAGATGTAATTGTGGTAACGCCGCCCAAGTAATAGGAACGGCGTTACCATGAGGGGAAGAGTAATCAGTTAGCTTACTCGTTACTCTCTAAAGTAACTGCATTAAGTAACTCTGTTTATTTTAACTGAGTTACTCGCATCACTGGTGAGGACAGAGTGAAATAAGCTGCTTAAATAGCCAAAAGGGGCTGGTTGTATGCTGGACTAATGAGGCAGGTTAAGGGTATTGGTTATAGTGACTGTAGAAGCGAGTAGCTGGTAATTAACCATCAGCTGAGCAGCTCTGAGCACTGAAAAAAGCTGCCTGTAAGTTGCAGAAGCCAACCCTGACAGACCCAAAGCACACAGCAAAAATTACCACACAATGGTTGAAGGAGAAAAAGGTGATTTTCCTTGCATGGCCTAGTCAGAGCCTAGACTTAAACCCCATTTAAATTCTGTGGAATGACTTGAAGACTGCAGTCCACAAACGGTCACCAACAAATCTAACTGAACTTGAGCAGTTCTGCAAAGTGGGAAATATTGCAAAATCTGGATGTGCAAAGTTAGTAAAGACATATTACAACAGACTAAAGGCTGTAATTAAAGCAAAATGAGGTCCAACAAAATACTGACATAAGGAGGGTGATCCTTTTTCCCACTTAGTGATTCTGTTTTTGAATTAAAAAAAAAATTCTGACATGTTTGTGTTATATCTTTCACTAAAGGGAGGGTATGACAGAGCCACGTGAATTTGTTGTGCCACATCCTAAAACATAACAAAAAAGAAGGAAGAGTCCCCTGGGGGTGGATTTTTAAGGCACGTACAAACTATAATGATATACAAGTTATTTTATTACATAAAACAGACAAAAAGCTATTTAGTATACAGTATACATTAAAAAATACACCAACAGGTATATATACAACCAGTATTGATGCTATATTTGATTACATTGTATCAATCATTTGAAAAGAATCACCCTACGCGTTTCGGAGCTTGAAAAAGCATGTCCTTCTTCAGGGGTGTAAATACAACGTTTTTGTAGAATCTGATAAATAGCAAGGAACAAGGTGTCACAGTTAAACAATATCTAGGCAGGGAGTGGCACACAGATGCAACGAATAGTTAACAGGCAAGGTTTAGAAATACTTACAATACTGTTAACAGGTATGGCAATAGCCGCTAGACACCATTTGATAAAAACAAGTAGTTATACAGGACCATATAGGTATGTTTGACTCCGCCAGTGTTCGAGGTACATCCCCCAGTCTGTCTATACTCCAGTAGGGATTGTAGATATCATGCAGAAGTAATATGAAGAGAATTCTGCAGTCCCCTCTTGGGGAAGAAGTTCATGTGAACTGGAACTTTAATAGTTTTTTACCCAAAACTGCTCCTGAATAGAAAAGAAAAGACAGAGCGAGAAAAGAAAAGAAAAATCAAATAGTAAATTTATTTTTTATAAAAATAAAGAAATAAAAAAGTATTAAAAATACCGTATTTGCCGGCGTATAAGATGACTGGGCGTATAAGACGACCCCCTATTTTTCAAGTGAAAAGTTTTGGGCAATACTCGCGATATAAGACTACCCCCCTTCTGAGGCAACACCATTTAAAAAAAACATTAGAACGATTAAAAAATACAAAGCAAGAATGCCAACTACTCATCTGCCATGCTGTGTTATGTCATAAAGTAAATCAAACAATAATAACACAAACAGAGATCTATTGAATGCCACAACTCTGGAAAGTAGAATTTTTCACTAACCAAACCTATACCACTTTTGGGTTACATTCTATGGGAATTGTCCACCAAAATGCATTTAATAAACCCCCTGTCATATGTCCCAGATTTACCTGTCCCTCTTGGGTGCCTGGGACCTCAAAAGGCAAATAGCAGGATGTATAGTAGTAGGAGATCAGTGAATGGATTTACCCAGGGAAGTATGGTGAGCGGTGTATTAATTTAATGAATACAACACCTGCTTGGATTGGCAGAGGCTGTAGCATCATCAGCCCTTGCCTCTCTCTCTCTCTCTCTCTCTCGAAGCCAATCCGAGCAGGCTACTCTATGTAGACTGCTCGGATTGGCAGAGGTTGTTACTCCAATCCAAGCAGGCTCTGTATTTATTAATAGAATACATCGCTCGCCGGGATTGGCTCAATGGCGTATACTGTTTGTAGCTGAAGCCACATACAGTATTAGCAGACATTTGGGGGCTGACATCCATCGGGCAGCATTGTATACCTGTATACCCGGCGTATAAGACGACCCCTGATTTTTGGGCATTTTTTTTAAGTGTAAAAGGTAGTCTTATACGCCAGCAAATACAGTAATAACTAGGGTGGGGTAAAAATAAAAATAAATATAAAAATAAAAATAAAAAATGAACATTGGGAAATAATGAAAAAATAGATAAAATAAAATAAAATAAAATAAATTGAAAATAAAGAATGATGAATGAATGAATACAAAAACTGAATAAAAAAAATAAAAAATTAAACCCCAGAAGGTGAGCGGCGCCAGTGGGAAAACACTGGGGCTGACAATTAAAGTGCAGGGCAGAAAACGGTGCAGCGGTTAAAAAGTGCAGTTGAAGAGATAGAAGTATGAACTGAATCTGGATAATTCATAAAATGAGGTAGCAGCCAGCAAAGTAGTAGCAAAAAGTCCGACACTGAAAGTGCACCAAAAGGACATAGCTATGTATTATATATATTAAACAAACCTGCTTGTTATGCAGTAGAATAGGGGGTATTCAGATATCAAGTATCATTAATGTAGATAAAAGGATATACACTAATTCAGTTCATACTTCTATCTCTTCAACTGCACTTCTTAACCGCTGCACCGTTTTCTGCCCTGCACTTTAATTGTCAGCCCCAGTGTTTCCCCACTGGTGCCGCTCACCTTCTGGGGTTTAATTTTTTTTAATTTTTTTTTTATTCAGTTTTTGTATTCATTCATTCATCATTCTTTATTTTCAATTTATTTAATTTCAATTTTATTTTATTTTATCAATTTTTTCATTATTTCCCAATATTCATTTTTTATTTTTATATTTATTTTTATTTTTACCCCACCCTAGTTATCATTATTTTTATTACTTTTTTATTTCTTTATTTTTATAAAAAAGAAATTTACTATTTGATTTTTCTTTTCTTTTCTCGCTCTGTCTTTTCTTTTCTATTCAGGAGTAGTTCTGGGTAAAAAAACTATTAAAGTTCCAGTTCACATGAACTTCTTCCCCAAGAGGAGACTGCAGAATTCTCTTCATATTACTTCTGCATGATATCTACAATCCCTACTGGAGTATAGACAGACTGGGGGATGTACCTCGAACACTGGCGGAGTCAAACATACCTATATGATCCTGTATAACTACTTGTTTTTATCAAATGGTGTCTAGCGGCTATTGCCATACCTGTTAGCAGTATTGTAAGTATTTCTAAACCTTGCCTGTTAACTATTCGTTGCATCTGTGTGCCACTCCCTGCCTAGATATTATTTAACTGTGACACCTTGTTCCTTGCTATTTATCAGATTCTACAAAAACTTTGTATTTACACCCCTGAAGAAGGACATGCTTTTTCAAGCTCCGAAACACGTAGGGTGATTCTTTTCAAATGAATGATACGACGTAATCAAATATAGCATCAATACTGGTTGTATATATACCTGTTGGTGTATTTTTTAATGTATACTGTATACTAAATTGCTTTTTGTCTGTTTTATGTAATAAAATAACTTGTATATCATTATAGTTTGTACGTGCCTTAAAAATCCACCCCCAGGGGACTCTTCCTTCTTTTTTGTTATATCTTTCACTTGGATGTTATAGGTTGTACTAGTATATACAGCCGGATAAAAATGGTGTTTGTCTTCATTTCAGGCTGCAACAACAAAATGTGATTATTTTAAATGGGTGTGATTCTTTAGGTGCTAGGAATGGGTTTGGCTAGGTTTGTTTGTTTTTTGCTCTAGCAGCTGGGGGAACCAACATTTCTTTAAAATGCTATAGCTGGCTAAGGTTGGCAGATTCAGACCAAGGTTACAACCTAAGCTTGATCCTACTCTGCATGGCCCCATACAGACCATCTTCTCTGTTAAAGGTAGACTTTGGTATTGCTGGAGACTGTTAAGAGGTAAAAGTGAGGCCCGGAAAGGTAAAGGCAGAAAGAAAAAGTAGAGCAGGGTCAGGCATGACAGAGTGTTTAGGGGAGACAATGCATGGGTTAATATGAAGAGCTAAGAGGGGAGGGGACAGTGAGTAAAGTCCAGGGGGGAGTGGTACTATATAAGAAGGAGGCGGGACTGGGCTGGGGAACAGAAAGTTGTGGAGAAAGAAAGGAGGAGGCAGTTTTTCCCTCACTGCTCCTCCATTATGGCTGTCTCAGCTTATTTTACACTGTGGAATGGCGGCGGCGAGCAGGGGTGACAGCAGGGATGGATGATCAGGCGAGCGGACCGCGGAATGGAGGTGGGGTGCCCACATGCAGGCTGTGGCCTATGCTGTCAGTACGTATATTCGCTGGGGCCTTCCCCCCGGGATTGTGTCATCATAGGAGCCCTCTGGTGGAACAATCTGCTCCCCCAGCAAAAAACAGATTCATCTGACCACCACAGCGGAGGTCCAGGCAGACACACTGCCGCCGGCCAAGCTAGGTGGGTGGGGCCACGGGCCGTCAAGGCGCCGCTTCCCCGTCCATACATCGCAGGACTGAGGGACACTCAGCCCCCCGCCTCAGTTGCTACTAGGGGAGAGGCGCAGTGGGGACAAAGAAGCCACCGCATGCATGGCTGTTGGGCCGGTAATGGACTAGGCCGTCAGTTCTGCGAGTGGGCGGGGCCTATACAGGCAGCAGGTAGCAAGCAAAAAAAAACATGGCGGCGGTGAGCTGTTAACAGTGTGGCCAGGAGACACAAAACAGACTGGCCTGCGTGGAACCGCGGCAGTGGGCGGAGCTGCAGAGGCGAGCCGGGCTGTAGAGCAGCGACACCTGCGATACGGGACTCCGCAAAAAAGGGTTAGTGTCGGAAGAAGAGGCGCCGCAGGGAGGCGAGCCAGTGAGAGAAGCACACGTGGCGGCTGTTGGGGATGCTGCCTGTCAGCCCAGTAAGTCCACCAATGTTTTATTGTAAGCTCTATGGTGGGATTTATTGGGGGGTTGAAAAGGGGGTGCAAGGACGGTAATGGTTGCTCCACCAGGAACATTGCTGGGGGATGCTGGCCCACAAGTGGTGGGCAGTGTGCCTGCCAGTTCAGGGTCATGGGCACAGCGGTGGGGTGGTCAAGCAGCGATAAGGCGGGAGAAGAAGTACTAGTCGGATAGAGGTGATTCAGTTCGCATTGTGCGCTATGTAAGTATTTCATTCATTCATTCATGGTAAGGATTGCGGACGCAAAAGAAATGTGAGACATACGGGTGCTTTGAAGGTCCGCTGGGGAGCACATTGGACACAGGGGGTCCGGAATATGAGTGGCAAGGGTGAGTAGGTGGAGATCTTCTAGGTATTCCCTAAAAAAAAAAAAAAAAATTAAATTTAAAGGGAATAGTCAAGCGGGAAGATTCCAAGAAAGGACTTAGAAGAGGAGGTACAGATTGATTTTGCGGGAATTTGTTAAGCGGGCTGCAAGCATTCGCCATTACGGCGAGTTTCATTGGCGTGAAGAACACCAACCATTGTTTGGCGTTGTTCAGTTATATGGAGGCCGTGGGTGAGGCGCACAGGTTATAAAGGGGGATCTGCTTGGCTATGGTGTGACAAGCAGTTGTATAGCGCAGGGTGGTAGGACCATCTCTTCACTGGGATCAAAAAGATATCGGCCTATGGATGCGGTTATGTAGTAGGTGGCGGCCCCCGAATCTGTTTCTTTTGGGGGGGTACACGATCCTCAGGATTGATGGCCGGAAAAAAAAGGGGATGTGTTGGCAGTACGAGAGCTCCCGTAAGTTAAAGGGGTCTTGATGTTTTTTTTAAGTACAAGTATTTAGGGGGTGGCTTCAAGGAAGGACAATGAATGGGCGAGCCTAGTCACAAAAGGGATAACTTTGTTAGGGGGGGGGGTGGAAAGAGGTTGCAGCCTTTTTTCTATTGAGATACTAGGATAGGGAAACAGCGGACTGCTTGCCTCTGGGTTTAATGGTGTATCCAGTGGGGGTGGTGTCTGAGAAGGAACCAAACAAGTTTTGCCTCATTCACCACTTATCTTTCCAAAAAGGGGGTTCTGTCATAACTCCGATGCGGTGTACTGTGTCCTATACCTCAGATATACAGCTTTGTGGTGGGTTAGGCGTGGTGGATAAGGGAGCGCCAATGGCGTAATCAAACATAGAATCCGTGTCCTGTTGCTTACAGTCATTCGGAGAGCTTTGGCTGCTGGATAGATGCTGGCAAGAAGAGTTTTTATTTGGATCGGTGCCGGCCCATGGGTTGCTCAATTTAGTGGGCCATGGTTAGATGTTTAGTTCTTTGCTGGAATGGGGGGTTAGAGACATATCGGTCACTGATTCAATCATACATGAATGGGACATTTTGTGTGTAGGGCGTCTTTCTCCTGTGTGTGTGATTATATTTTTTACGTTGCAGCACATTCCAGGTAGGTTTGTAGTGCCATTAACAGACAAAAAATAGGGGTCCGATGAGGGATATTATATTATTTGGTTTTTGGGGCACTGTGAGTGTTTCAGGGGATATGGAGTGTCATCTGCCGGCGACCAGGTTGGAGGTACCATAGAAGGGGATTCGGGAGACCCAGGGACCCAGGGACAGCGCTAGGTCTAGTTGAGGACTTTCATTGCTGGGTAAGTTCAATTTCGCCTGCTCGTTTTTATTTGATGAGTGGGTTTTTTGGCTGATGGCTGCCATCTGCTACAGTGGGAGTTTCAGGCCCTTACCCATTTAAACGGTTGAATGGTGAACATAGGAAGGGTTAGAAGGTTTGATACAAGTTTTTAGCCGTATATAATGGACGATCGGTTTGGATGTGTCAGGGCTGGCTTAGTCCTTCCTTCTTTGGGCTGCCTGCTCAGCTGTCGGCTAATTGCCAGCTCTAATCTCTCTCCACAGTCCCCCAGTCATTCCTGGTCCTACTCGTCTGACCTGCCTACTTAAAGCTGTCCAGCTCACTTCATCTCTGCCTTTGCCTTGGTCACATCACAAGAAACCATCTCGTGCGGTTCTGTTTAAAGACTGAGTTGCTGACATCCCTTCTGGCTCCTTACCCTGCTTGCTGTTGCTCCACTTGGATCCCTGACTTCTGGCTTGGCTGATTACCAGATCTGGTTATTGAACTCTAGACTGGCTGACTACTCAATCCGGTTACTGGGCTCTGGCTATGCTTTGACTACGCTTACTCTATTTACCTTTATTTTTATTAATAAACAAGTGTGATTTAATTGTACTTCTGTCTCAGTCTGGTTCATGGTTTCTGACAGGATGCCAGTTTGATAGGGAAGGGGTCACGAACACGGTGGGGTCAACGGGTTTGTTTTTTTTTATTTTAGGGGCAAAGGGTGTGGAACCTTGGCCCCAAGTTTTGTTGGGTGGAAGTGGGGTGTTCACTCGTAAACTGGGGCTATTGGAATTTTCCAGTGGTTCTGGCTATGGAGCTGTGGTAAGAGTCATGCCGGAACCTGTGATTTTGTGGGTGTGGTTCACATAGGCAACCATATGTTCGCATGTCACAAGTGCCATTTGGGGTTGTGCTGAGTGCAGTTGAACATTTTCTCTATGCTATGCGAAATCCAAACATTATGGGCCGCTCGCGCCAAATTTAAGTGGCGCTCACGGCCCATAATTCACTGCGGCATCGCAGTGCATTGCTGACTGATGATTGGCCAAGCATGCACTATGAACTGCATGCTTGGCCAATCACAGCGCCGTCAGCGAAGAGAGCCATAATTGGCCACAGGCAGGATACCTGTGGCCAATTATGGCTCAGGGGGTTTAGTACACACCCCACAATATATAAGGCCGCCTGTGCGGTGGCCTAGTGTAGTGTGTTGCATCGGCTAAGAGAGAGAGAGATAGACGGAGAGACAGTGTCTGAATTTCCTTTGAAGCTGTTGCAATTACAGTCGGTGTATTGTGCCACCTGTACAGTGTACACCTAAAGCTACCCCAATTGCTGTTGTTCTTCTGATCCTATACCACAGGCAGCTGCTGCATCAATTACAGTCGGTGTATTGTGCCACCTGCACAGTGTACACCTAAAGTTACCGCAATTTCTGGTGTTCTTCTGGTCCTATACCACAGGTAGCTGTAGCAGTTACAGTCAGTGTATTGTGCCACCTGCGAAGTGTACACCTAAAGCTACCCCAATTGCTGGTGTTCTGCTTGTCCTATACCACTGGCAGCTGTAGCAATTACAGTCAGTGTATTGTTTCATCTGCACAGTGTACGCCTAAAACTACCCCAATTGCTGATGTTCTTCTGATCCTATACCACAGGCAGCTACTGCAGCAATTAAAGTCAGTATATTGTGTCATCTGTACAGCGTACACCTAAAGATACCCCAATTGCTGGTGTTCTGTTGATCCTAAACCATAAGGCAGCTCCAGTAATATTGTGTCATCTGCACACTGTATGCCTAAAGCTACCCCAATTGCTGGTGTTCTGCTGATTCTATCCGCAGGCAGCTGTAGCAAATACAGTCGGTGTACTGTGTCATCTGCACAGTTTTCACCTAAAGCTACCTCAATTGCTGGTGTTCTTCAGATCTTATACCACAGGCAGGCAGCTGCAGTATTTACAGTCGGTGTGTTGTGAAATCTGCACAGTGTGCACCTAAAGCTACCCCAATTGCTGGTGTTCTCATAGTAATAATACTACAGTCAGGCATTTGATTCTGCTAGCTGAAGTATAATCAGTATATACATCCCAGATTTGTGCAGCTACATTTCCCTGCAGGCCATGAGTATGTCTGGAAGGCCAACAAGGAGAGGCAGACAGTCACGAGCCAATAAAAGAGGGCAAGCAGGCTCTGTGTCTAGAGGCAACCGTGCTGGTCGTGGACACGGTACATCCTCATCAGCACGTGGTCATGGGACACGCTTTTCCTTATTTTTGGCAGCTGGACGCGTTGAGCCGCAACATGCCCAAGACTTGATAGAGTGGATGAGCAAGCCCTCCTCATCCTCCTCATTCTCTCTCACCCAGGCTCAGGGTACTGGCAAAGCAGCTGCCAAGGCGGCCTATTCCCTTGTCTCAATGGCATCAGTCACTTCTTCCCTAGCCCCACCATGTCCTCCTCCTGAGGAGTCCCCCGAACTGCTTGAGTACAGTGTTGGGTACATTCTCCATGAGGATGGCCAATGGTTTGAAGGCTATGATGATGATACCCAGCTAGAGGAAGGCAGAATATGAGCAAAGAGAGAGGGGATGCCCAAGAAGGACAGCAATCTGGCAGTCATGTTCCCCCAGCTGCAGCATACTGCCAGGTTTGCTCCAATGATGGGGGGGGGTGATGTCACTGACTCCACATGGGTGTCTGATAGGAGAGAGGAGGAGGAGGCAAATCTCCAACAAGGGGCCAGCTTAAGGACAGCACACCGACTGCATCACACTGCAGAGCTCCGCCTATGCAGGGTGCTGCCTCTGCGCGTTATTCCAAAAGTTCTTGGGTGTGGGCCTTTTTTGAGACCAGTGCATCAGATTGCACTGCTGCTATTTGCAACATATGTCTCAAGCGTATCTGGCATGGCTAAAACATCAGCCACTTGGGCACCACATGCTTGACCAGACATATGTTGACCAGCCATGCAGCTCGTTGGCGCGCGTACCTTAAAGACCCACACCAAAGAAAAAAGCGGATCTCTACTTGCTCCTCATCAGCTGGGATCTCCAACCCCACTAGACCTTCAGTCCTCTCTGAAAACTGCACGGAGTGGGATGAAGGTGTAGCATTAGGTGTGTCACAGCCAAGTACTTGCGGGCACTCTGCTAGCAGTACACCCATGTCCGATTGTAGCAGGCAAATTTCCCTGCCCCAGCTGCTGGACTGTCAAAAGAAGTTCACTCCCAGCCATCCACATGCCCAGCGGTTGAATGCTAGCTTGGCTAAATTGCTAGCACTTCAACTGCTGTCTTTTCAGTTGGTAGACTCGGCCCCCTTCCGTGAGTTTGTGCAATGTGTGGTTCCTCAGTGGCAGGTTCCCAAACGCCACTTTTTCTCATGGAAGGAAATTACGGCTCTCTACCGGCAGGTGCAAGGCAATGTCCATACCTCGCTGGACAGGGCGGTCAGTGGTAAGCTGCATATTACCGCTGACTCATGGTCCAGCAGGCATGGACAGGGATGTTACCTATCTTTCACGGCCCATTGGGTCACTCTTCTGGCAGCTGGGAAGGATGCAGGACAAGGTGCAGTAGTGTTGGAGGTTGTTTCTGTGCAACGCGTTCCCAGAGACTGGGAGGTTACAAACTCCTGGTCCTGGACAATGTGTTGCTGAGGCTTCGGTCAGTAACAGATGGAGCTGTGTTGAAGATAGCCATCTGACCAATGCATTCAGACAATTTTTTAGTCCACAGCCCCAAGGACACCTTTCCCACTGAAAATCCTCTGGCTTACTGGGTCTTGAGGATGAATCACTGGCCAGAGCTTGCACAGTATGCAATTGAGCTACTGGCCTGTCCTGCATCTAGAGTTCTTTCCGAATGCACCTTCAGTGCTGCTGGAGGCTTTGTAACCGATCCCAGGGGGCGCCTGTCCACCGACTTGGTTGATCAACTGACCTTCATAAAGGTGAATCAGTCTTGGATCACCACCAGCTACCAAGCACCTGAAGCTGATGTACCGTATATACTCGAGTATAAGCCGAGATTTTCAGCCTCTTTTTTGAGGCTGAAAGTGCCCCCCTCGGCTTATACTCGAGTCATCGCTGTCTGCCCGCTCGATCAGCGTGTCGAGCAGACAGACAGCGGCCATTCTATCATTCAAAAGCCGCACCTCCGGCTCCGCCTTCGCCTGTGATAGGCGGAACACTGAATTTCCCAGCAGCCTGTGTTCCGCCTATCACGGACATCGTATCATCCTCGTACTACGGACGAGGATGATACGATGTCCGTGATAGGCGGAACACAGGCTGCTGGGAAATTCAGTGTTCCGCCTATCACAGGCGGAGGCTTTTGAATTTTACAATGGCCGCCGAGGCGCCGACGAAGAGGGCACGGGACGGAGGCAAGGCAAGGCACGGCACGGGACGGGACGGGACGGAGGCAAGGCAAGGCACGACACGGGACGGAGGCAAGGCACGGCGGCAAGGCACGGCACGGGACGGAGGCAAGGAGGCAAGGCACGGGACGGAGGCTCGGGACAAAGGCTCGGGACACAGGTAGGCTGGACACACACACACACACACACACACACACACACACACACACACACACACACACACACACATGGATGGATGGATGGAGACACACACACACAGGGATGGATGGATGGAGACACACACACACAGGGATGGATGGATGGATGGATGGAGACACACACACACAGGGATGGATGGATGGATGGACACACACACACACAGGGATGGATGGACGGACACACAGGGATGGACGGACACACAGGGATGGACGGACACACACACAGGGATGGACAGGCATGTCTCACCCTCGGCTTATACACGAGTCAATAAGTTTGCCAGTTTTTTTGGGGGTAAATTGGGGGCCTCGGCTTATATTCGGGTCGGCCTATACTCGAGTATATACGGTAACTGAATAATTTTTTTTTTAAATGTCAGATCCCTTCAAGACTGCCTATGCTGATGCTAAGTGACTGTCCTGTTATGTTGACTGACTATCCTCTTCCTCCTCAATGATCCTGCTGATAGCTTGGAAGAACATTTTTGGTTCTGGGTGAAGCCACCAGTGGCTAAGGCCCAATTTTTCAGCCCCTGTTTAACAGGGGCATGTAATTACAATTTTTGATGCAATGCTTTGCAGCAGGGCTCATTCCTGCACTCCAACTAGAGTATCTGGGAGAAGTTGCAGTGTTGTGGCACCAGCACCAGTGCCTAAGGCCCAATTTTTCAGCCAGCATGTAATTACAATTCTTGATACAATATTTCACAGCAGGGCCCATTCCTGTGCCCACCAAGAGTAACTGTGAGAACTTATAGTGTTGTGGCACCACCAACACCACCACCACTGTTCAACATTGGCATGTAATTACAATTCTTGATATAATCGTTCACAGCAGGGCACTCCAGCGCCCACCAAGAGTCACTTTGAGGGCTTACAGTGTTGTGGCAACACCAACACCTTAGGCCCACATTTCTGTAGAGCATATAGGGCAGGCCCCTACTTTCAAACATCCAACTTACAAACGTCTCCTACTTGCAAACGGAAGGAGACAACAGAAAGGGAAATGAAAAAACAGGGGTGATAACCCTTCCCTATGTTTTCCAAACAGCTTAAAAATAGATTTATTGACTGGAGCTACACTTTAAAAATGTACCAGTTCAAAATTACAAACGGATTCTACTTAACACAACAAACCTACACAGTCCCTGTCTTGTTTATAACGCCTGTGTACTGCTGTTCTGAGTATATAGGTCCTGGGAGCCCCATGCCTTTACTTTTTTTAATTGGGGTACGGGGTTCCCCTTAATATCCATACAAGATGGTAATGGGCAGGGGGGGCTACCCATGCCATTTTTCTCAATGATTTTCATCAGTATTGCCGGAACCAGACATGACATTGAAACCGTAAGCAGTTTTAAATTACTTTTTAGGACAATATCTTGCATATTAGCCATTAAAATTAGCACTTTTGATTTTGAAACGTTCGAGTCCCATAGACTTTAATGTGGTTCTAAAGTTCGTATGAATTTTCGGTCTGTTCGAAAGTTCTGGTGCGAACCGAACTGGGGGGTGTTCGGCTCATCCCTACAAATAAATATGTGAAAAGTGTGGCATGCATTTGAATTCAGTGCCCCTTACTAAATACCCCTAACTAAAATCTAGTGGAACCAATTGCCTTCAGAAGTCCCCTAATTTAGTAAATAGAGTCCACCTGTGTGTAATTTAATCTCAGTATACTGTAAACACAGCTGTTCTGTGAAGGTTTGTTAGATAACTTTAGTGAACAAACAGCATCATGAAGGCCAAGGAACACATCAGACAGGTCAGGGATAAAGTTGGAGAGAAGTTTAAAGCAGGGTTAGGTTATAAAAAAATATCCCAAGCTTTGAACATCACACAGAGCATTGTTCAGTCCATCATCAGAAAATGGAAAGAGAATGGCACAACTGCAAACCTACCAAGACATGGCCATCCACCTAAACCGACGGCCGTGCAAGGAGAGCATTAATCAGAGAAGCTGCCAAGAGGCCCGTAGTAATTCTGGAGGAGCTGCAGAGATCCACAGTTCAGGTAGGAAAATCTGTTCACAGGACAGCGATTAGTCGTACACTCCACAAATCTGATATTTATACATGGTTGGTTTGGTGGAAAAAAGACACAAGTCCAACCTGTGTGTGTGTTTTATGTTTATATTTGTCAGGGCTGGCTTAGCCCTTCCTCCTCTGGGCTGGCCGCTCAGCTGTCAGCTAATTGTCAGCTATCTTCTCTGTCCACAGTTACCAGCTGTTCCCGATGATGCTCGTCTGGCCTGCCTATTTAAAGTCTTCCAGCTCATTTCTCCTTTGCCTTCACATTTGGTCACATCACTAGGAACCATCTCCTGCTGTTGTTTCAAGACTGGTTTGCTAACATCCCTCCTGGCTTCCATCCTGCTTGCAGTTGCTCTCCTTGGATCCCTGACGTCTGGACTGGCTGATTAGCCGATCTGGTTTATGAAATTTGGACTGGCTGACTACCCGATCTGGCTACTGGACTCTGGCTTGCTTGACTACGCTTTTTCCTATTTACCTTTTTATTTTTATTAATAAAAAAGTGTGATTTGATTGTACTTCTGTCTCTGTTTCATGGTATCTGACAGTACGCGAAGGCCATGAATTCAGAAGATACAGTCAATCCACTTGTTGGTAATATTTTTTCCAGATTGCATGAGCAAGATCACCGCATGGATCAGTTTGCCTTGGCATTACAAACGCTCCTGAATCGCACGGCTCACCTGGAAACCCCCACGGTGGCCGGTACAACCTGAGTCACAGGCCGTCCCTGTGCAGGCACCCGCCTCAAGTATTACTTCTATAAGAGGTATGTCTGGTTCTGCTCTGCTTCCCCAGCGATTTGGGGGTGATCTAGTTCAATGCAGAGGGTTTCTCAATCAGATTGAGATATACTTCGAAATGCTGCCCCAGGCGTTTCCCACGGACAGAAGCAAAGTAGGTTTTGTGATATCTTTGCTTTCTGAGAGAGCCTTGGCCTGGGCTAACCCTCTATGGGAGACGCAAAAACCTGTTATCTTGAGTTACCCTCAGTTTGTGGCCTCCTTTAAAAGGGTCTTTGACGTTCCCGCACGCTCCGCTTCTGCGCCAAGTGCCTCATATCCATCAGAGTACGAGAACTGTTGCCGACTACGCCATTGAATACTCTGGCAGCAGAGGTTGATTGGAACAATGAGGCCCTTGTGGCTGCTTTTTCTCATGGTCTCTCGGATTCCATCAAGGATGAGATAGCAGCCTGAGATCTACCCACTGAGCTGGAGAGCTTGATCTTGTTTGCCATCCTCATTGACTCCAGACTCATAGAAAGACTTTCTCTTAAGGAGCGCTTGCGAAAACCTCCTGTACATTTGCCTCCAAGCTTTGTAGTCCCACCCATGCCTCCCTCACCTCCCATGCCTCCTGGTACCGAGTTTGTCAGTGAAGATGAACCCATGCACCCGGGCTTCACGCGTCTCTCTGCGGATGAGAGAGCCTTTAGGAGGAGGCAGAGATTGTGCCTTTATTGTGGCCAGGCAGGTCCCTTTTTGAAATCTTGTCCTACCCGTCCAGAGAACGCCTGAATCATGAGGTCCTCTCATGGACAGACCTTAGTTGGCGTTGTTTTGTCGCTAGTTATCCAGAAGGATAAGCCCCTGGTTTTGGTCACCCTTTCTTGGGCTGAGTCGTCCATCGAGATACAGGCTCTAATCGACTCTGGGGCTGCAGGCCTGTTCATTGATGCTGCATTTGTTTTGCAGCACTAGATTCCGCTGCAGCTGCGTGACACTCCACTTGCCATTGAGGCTCTTGACGGAAGACCTTTACTGCCTGCCCATGTGACTCATGAGACGGTTCCATTGTCCATGGCCGTAGGGGCTCTTCACCATGAAATAATCCAATTCCAAGTTATTTCCTCACCCAGATTTCCGCTGGTTATTGGTTATCCTTGGTTACAGAGGCACAACCCCTCTTTTGATTGGCTCCGTGCTGAGGTTCTCTCCTGGTCACCACAATGCAGTGAGACATGCTTCCTGAAGGTATCCAAGGTCCTGTGCACCTCTTCACTCCCCTCCCTGCCGGAGGAGTACCGTGATTTTGGCGATGTCTTTGATAAAGGTCAAGCCGGTAGTTTGCCTCCACACCACCCTTATGATTGTGCAATTGACCTTCAAGCTGGTGCCATACCTATTCATGGCCGAGTTTACCCTTTGTCAATCTTGGAGGATAAGGCCATGGAGGAGTATGTTGCTGACGCACTTTATCAAAGTTTCATCCGCAAATCCTCGTCTCCTACTGGTGCCGGTTTCTTCTTTGTGAAAAAGAAGAGCGGTGAACTGACACCTTGTATAGATTATAGGGGTCTCAATCGTGTCACGATTAAGAATGCCTACCTGATTCCATTGATTACTGAGTTATTTGACCGCCCAAGGGAGCAACGGTTTTCACAAAGCTTGACCTGAGAGGGGCATACAATCTCATGCGCATTAAGGAGGGCGACGAGTGGAAGACTACGTTTAATACCAGAACAGGCCATTATGAATACCTGGTAATGCCTTTTGGCCTTTGTAATGCCCCAGCAGTTTTCCAGGAATTTATTAACGATGTCCTCCGAGATTTGTTGCAGTTGTGTGTGGTGGTTTATCTCTATGATATCCTCATATTTTCCAAGTCCCTGGAGAGCCACCACGCAGATGTCTGTCATGTACTTCAGAAACTAAGAGAGAACAATCTCTATTGTAAACTGGAGAAGTGTGAGTTCCATCGTGAACAGGTTACATTCCTGGGCTATGTCATTTCCACTGCTGGTTTTCGGCAGTCCTACAGTGGCCTCGACCCATCGGTTTACGTCCTCTGCAGCATTTCCTGGGCATTGCCAATTACTATCGGAAGTTTATTTGTAACTTCTCGTCTCTGGTCAAGCCTCTGACTGATATGACCAGAAAGGACAGTAACCCACAGAGTTGGTCTCCAGAGTCCATTAAGGCCTTTTAGACTCTCAAGGCTGCCTTTGTTTCTGCTCCTGTGTTGGCACATCCTGATCCTACGTTGCCTTTTATCCTAGAAGTTGATGCTTCTGAGACTGGAGTTGTCGCCCTTCTGTCTCAACGTCCTAACTCTGGGAATGCTATGCATCCGTGTGGCTACTTTTCCAAGAAATTGTCACCTGCTGAGTGCAATTATGAGATTGGTGACAGAGAGCTGTTGGCGATCATTTTAGCCCTGAAAGAATGGAGACATCTCCTTGAAGGTACTACTGTGCCCGTTCTTATTCTTACTAACCATAAGAATCTTACATTCTTGTCTGAGGCTAAGCAACTCTCTCCCAGAAGGGTGCAATGGGCTCTTTTCTTGTCGAGCTTTAATTACATTGTCTCATTCTTACCCGGTACTAAGAATGTAAGGGCTGATGCCTTGTCACGACAATCTTCCTCCTAGTATGCGCATTTCACCTCGGTTTATTGGGCCTTTGCATTTCCTTCGCAGGATTAACTCAGTAGCTTACGCGTTGGACCTTCCTCCTAGTATGCGCATCTCTAATGTGTTTCATGTCTCCTTATTGAAACCATTGGTCTGTAACCGATTCACCACCTCAGTGCCACGTCCTCACCCTATTCAGGTTGAGAACCATGAGGAGTATGAGGTACAATCCATTGTTGACTCCCATAGGTTCCGTGGGCGCATACAGTACCTGGTGCATTGGAAGGGGTATGGTCCGGAGGAACGCTCCTGGGTTTAATCCTCTGATGTACATGCCCCTTTTCTCCTCCGCGAGTTCCATAGATGGTTACCCCTCATGCCCGGTGGCCCTCCGAAGGAGAGGGGTCAATGGGGGGGTACTGTCAGGGCTGGCTTAGCCCTTCCTCCTCTGGGCTGGCCACTCAATTGTGGGGTAATTGCCAGCTCTCTTCTCTCTCCACAGTAACTAGCTGTTCCCGATGATGCTCGTCTGGTCTGCCTATTTAAAGTCTTCCAGCTCAATGGGCGGCACAGTGGTGTAGTGGTTAGCACTCTTACCTAGCAGTAAGAAGGGTCGCTGGTTCAAATCCCAACCACAACACTACCTGCCTGGAGTTTGCATGTTCTCCCTGTGCCTGCATGGGTTTCCTCCGGGTTCACCGGTTTCCTCCCACAAACGAAAGACATGCAGGTAGGTTAATTGGCTTCTGTCCAAAATTGGCCCTAGTATATGAATGGGGATCTTGGATTGTGGGCTTCTTGAGGGTAGGGACCAATGTGAGTGTGTAATGTACAGGGATAGGGACAATTGTAGACACTCACTCAGGTTGAACTGGGTGGACTGGTGTCTTTATTCAACCTTACTAACTATGAAACTATGAATTTCTCCTTTGCCTTCACGTTTGGCCACATCACTAGGAACCATCTCCTGCTGTTGTTTCAAGACTGGCTTGCTAACATCCCTCCTGGCTTCCATCCTGCTTGCAGTTGCTCTCCATGGATCCCTGACGTCTGGACTGGCTGATTACCCGATCTGATTTATGAACTTTGGACTGGCTGACTACCCGATCTGGCTACTGGACTCTGGCTTGCTTGACTACGCTTTTTTCTATTTACCTTTTTATTTTTATTAATAAACAAGTGTGATTTGATTGTACTTCTGTCTCTGTCTGTTTCATGGTTCCTGACAATATTACATTGCATATCTCTGTATGTTGTGGTCGTTAGGGTGCCTAATAGTTTTTTGAAATTATCATTGCTTCCCGCTGAAAACACTGCTCGTAGAAGAGAATTCCACAATCTTACCGCTCTAACAGTAAAGAACTCTCTACGCAGTTTAAGGTTAAATCGCTTCTCTACCAATTTTAGTGAATAGCCACATGTCTTTTTAAATTTCCTTGCACAGAAGAGTTTTATCCCTTTTGTGGGGTCACTAGTACGGTATTTGTACATTGAAATCATATCCCCTCTCAAGCGCCTCTTCTCCAGAGAGAATAAGTTCAGTGCTTGTAGTCTTTCCCCATAGCTGAGATCCTCCAGTCCCTTTATTAGCTTTGTTGCCCTTCTCTGGACCCTCTCCAGCTCCAGCACATCCCTTCCTATGGACTGGTGCCCAGAACTGGACAGCATACTCTGGGTGCGGTCGGACCAGAGTCTTGTAAAGTGGGAGAACTATCTTTTTATCTCTGGAGTGAATCCCCTTTTTAATGCATGCCAATATTCTGTTGGCTTTGCTTGCAGCAGCCTGGCATTGCATGCCATGGCTGACGGAAAAATTATTTGAACGGCGCTAACCTATAACACTATTAAATAAATTAAATGTAAAGAGTCACCTTACTACCAGGGTCAGACCACACTGGCCTCAAGAATGATTCTAAAGCCACGTAAATCTGAAACACCCTTAATAGTGATCAAAAAGATGATATACTAGTGTCTAATATACAAAAACATGAGTAAAATCAAATATCAAGTTTCTAAAATATGCATCAGATCCATAATAAACAAATATTAAATATCCAATGAGTAAAATGTGCACCAAATAAATAGTGAACAAACAAATGTGAAAGTGGCAAATATATAAAAAAAAATTCTATAAGAATTAATAAAAATTAATCTCAAATTAATGAAATAGAAAGTCCCAAAAATCGAGTCCAACAATTAAAAATGTACACCCATGTGTGAATATGTGTAAAAAACACAAAGAGTCCATCCAAAAATTTCTTTAAAAGTGTGAGCCATGGGGGAGCATGGGGAGTGGCCGGATGTGAGTGGCGTACCTGACTACGTGCGAGAGAGGGGATGTGAGCAGACCGCTGTTAGGCTCTCTCCCTGTGTCTCCCTTCGCTATGATGCACGTTTGCTGGGGGAACTGAGAGCCACTGGAGGGACGTTGTAAAGCCCGAGGGACGACGGAAGCGGCCGAAAAATCCCGAAAAATACCGAGGGTGACCGATGTTTGCTGAAGGGAGCCGATCTCAACCGAAGCCCGCTGAGCGTACACGGAAGCGAAAGTAAAGCGAGGCTGGATGATAACAGCTGACCGCGGCGCGGTTGTATGGCGAGCTGTGTATAGCTCTAAACGGCAGTCCCGGAGGTGAAGTGAAGCCGGGAGAAAGATATCCCTGTCAGAGTGGACCTGCAATAGAACATAACCACCCTCGAGGTATGAGACGGGACTAGGGGGGGTCTGGATTGAGATGAGATGGTGGAGTGCTGTGTAGACTGTATAACTGAGGATCTTTTATCACTCCCATCTCAGTCAGACATGACTATACGACCGCTCCCCTCGACCCCTCCCCGTCTCCCCCCCCCCCCCCCTTCCTTTTTTTTTTTTTTTTTGGCCCATACTACCGCTTTATCTCCATTTGACTCTTAATACTGGTACTGATCCGGAGGTATAGACGTGCTCTCTGACTCTGAGCTGCGACTCTGAGGGAAGATGTCAAGGCGGCGAGGAGAGGAGCCGGTAGTGTATGAGAACGGAGGGGGTGCAACAGCTCCGGTCCGCTAAAGAAAAGAATGCCCCGACAGCACAAGCAGCTGCAGCCGCAGCAAAGTTAGAACGTTATGCCCGCACCCCAGGTCAGTCCCCGGTAAAAGGAGAGCAGTTGACTCAGTTGATACAACAGCCTTGCTCTTCGCAAGTAAAATCACAACAGGGGGGGGCAGCGGACAGAAAAAGTCAAAGTCATACAGCATCAAATGCTGTCGCTGCAGCAGGTCAAAGAAGCGCAGGTAAGCGCCAGGGGGCAATTCAGAGCGAGAGCGGGGGTGCTGCTGGCGGCAGCCCCCCCGGGGAGGAAGATCCAACATTAAGAGAGGTCCTCCAAGCGGTAAACGCCTGTAAATCCTCACTGGGAGAATTGTGTGGACAATTTAAAAGTATGAATGAGGAGCTATTACTGATCAGACAGGATATGCAGAAGGCAGCAGAAAGAACAGCAGCATTGGAGACAAGGATAAGCCAAATTGAAGACGATTTACATCCAATATGTCAAGAGTCTAATATTATGAGAAAGCAATTGAGTAATCAAAATGCTAGAATGGACGAAATGGAAAATAGACTCCGAAGGGACAATATTAGGTTACTGGGATTGCCTGAGAGATGCGAAGGTCCTGATCAGATAAAATTCTTAGAAAAATGGTTTATTGAGATGTTCGGAAGAGAGAGTTTTTCACCTTTTTTTTCAATAGAAAGGGCTCATCGAGTCCCCTTCAAAGCCCCGCCCCCTGGGGGCCGTCCCAGATCAATGATTTTGAAATTTTTCAACTATAATGATAAGGTAACTCTGATGCGCAAGGCAAGAGAGGTAGAAAATATTAGCTACAAGGGAACAAAGATCTCTCTGTACCCAGATTACTCACCGGAGCTGCAGAGGCGGAGAGCCGAATTTTTGGAAATCAAGCGTACTCTACGGACACATAAGATCTCATATGCACTTTTATATCCAGCACGGTTGAGAATAATAGCTTTGGGAGGAACCCAGCTGTTTGACTCCCCGGCTGAAGCAACTGCATGGATGGATGCGAATAAGGGGCTGTTGTAGATATATTGGGGGATTGGGGGGTCCGGGGTGGGGGGGAGGGGATGGGGGAGGGGGGATTTGAGGTTTGAAATATTGATACACAGGGGGAGAGGTGAGTGAGGTTTAAATGAAGTATGCAATTAGGTTTGATAGAGTGATGGGGGTGGAGGATATTTGTTTTTTTATCCTATCTTATTTTTTATTTTATTTTTTTATCTTTATTCACCCACTGTTGGATGTAAAGGGATTTGTGAGAAGGAGGGAGGAGGCGGTGTGGGAAGGATGGGATGACTGTGGAAAGGTCACTTATAATCCCCCAGGGGGATACCTAGGAAGGTGGGGCGGGAAAGGGGAGGGGGGGTAAAAGGGATCAAGTAATAGAGCGCACAAATAACCACAAGAAGGGTAAAGTTAAGATTTACTTAGTTTGTATACAAATATTAAGGTATCTAGAATGTATCTTTATAAAGGTCACACACTTGTTAAGAATTGGTAATTTAAGAGGAAGTGAATTGAGCACATGTAGAATGTCACTTCACCAGGTATTCACGTTTAAAAGGGGTCTTTTTCTCTCTTGCTCATTTTTTTTCTGGCTGAATAATGCAGGATAAAATATTTAAGATCGCCTCTTGGAATGTCAGAGGTCTGGGATGCCCAGTTAAAAGAGCGGCAGTGTTCTCTGTGCTTGAGCGATATGGGATTGGACTGGCCTGCCTGCAGGAGACACATTTAACTAAAGCAACCATTCCCCTCCTTAAAAACAGGAGGTATCAAAACCAGTATCACTCTACTCACACATCTTACTCGAGAGGAGTGAGTGTGATAATTGGAACAGGAGTGAGGTTCTCCTGCAGACAGGCCAGTATTGATGAACTGGGTCGCTATGTCTTTTTGTATGGTACTCTGGAGGATAGATTATACGTTTTGGTGAGTGTATACATACCGCCTCCGTTTAAGATGGAGGTGGTGTGTAGACTTATGGAATTTATGGTTGATAAGGAGGATGTACCAGTTATGATACTGGGAGATTTTAACAAAGTGTTGGATAGTCGGATTGATAGATTCCCCAGTAAAAACCAATCCGGGGAAACGGGGACAACAAAATTAAACCACTTCTTGAAGGAGGTCGGTATTTTGGACATGTGGAGGGTGAGGAATGCGGGTGTGAGGCAATATTCCTGCTTCTCGGGCTCGCATTCATCACTCTCCAGAATAGACCTGGCTTTAGGTAACGAAGAAGCACTGCAAAGTGTGAGAAAAATAGAGTATATGCCTAGAGGGGTATCGGACCACTCGCCTTTGGTATTGTCAGTGAGTATAGGGAGGGGAAAGAAAACACCGGGGAGTTGGAGAATTAGTCCATTTTGGCTTGAGTTAATAAAGGATGTCGATAACATCTCTAAGAACTTAAAAGAGTTTATAGTGCTTAACAAAGATACTGCCCCTATTAATATAACCTGGGATACATTAAAAGCATTTTTCAGAGGCATTTTGATTCAACATGTGGCCAAAACTAAATATAAATCCAGGAGCTGGGAGGAAAAAATTAGGAAAGAAGTCATTGAGGCAGTGGTTAACTATATTAAAGAGCCGACATATGAGAAGCAAGCAATATGGTTAAACAAACAACAGGGGTATAAATTGGTAATTATCAAAAGAGAAGAAAACAAACGATTATTCCAGAAACAATGCTGCTTTGGGGAAGGAGAGGGAGTGGGTAGGATGCTGGCCCGTTTAGTGAAAGCTAACTCCCCCCCCCTCTACTATCCCAATGATTAAATCCAGGAATGGGACGGCTGTCACTAGTGGGAAAGAGATAGTCGAGACATTCTGGGCCTACTATAGGGAATTATATAAAACACGAGATCAGGGGAAGGAAGAAGGCATGGTGTCATTTTTGGAGAAAGTGAAAATTCCAACTATCTCTAAAGAGGAGAGAGAGGATTTAGAGGCCCCGATAACCCTAAGTGAATTGCACCAGGCGGTGGCCGGAATGGCCTCCCTAAAATCTCCGGGCCCAGATGGACTCCCGATGGAGATATACAAGAAATATGGTGAGATTCTACTCCCAGAGCTGCTTAGAACCCTGGAAGGGGCAAGATTAGAAGGGCAATTACCAGCATCCATGATGGAAGCGACCATCATAGTGATACCCAAAGAAGGAAAGGACCCCCAAGATGTGGCCTCATATAGGCCTATATCGCTTTTATGTTCTGATATTAAAATATTGGCCAAGGTACTCGCAAATAGATTAAATAAAATTATCATTAAGCTCATACACCCAGATCAGACAGGATTCATAACGGGACGATCAACTAGCATGAACATAAGAAGGGCATTCCTGAATATACAAACGCCGGCGGTGGAGGGGGGCTCAAGAGCGATTTTATCTTTGGACATGACCAAGGCCTTTGACAGCCTAGAGTGGAAGTACCTATGGTATGTTCTAGAGCTATGCGGATTCGCTTCCACGTTTATTGGATGGATTAAATTGATGTATAGCGCTCCTAGCGCAAGACTAAGAATTAATGGGGAACAATCCGAAGAAATAGAAATGAGCAGAGGGACAAGGCAGGGGTGCCCACTCTCTCCACTGCTTTTTGCAATTGCAATGGAGCCGTTGGCAATCGCGGTTAGGTCACATGCTGATATAGCTGGATTCCAAAGGAAGGGAGGCTGGGAGGAGAGAATTGCTTTATATGCGGACGATGTCCTCCTTTTCCTAGGGGATACTGGCCAATCACTTGAGAAGGTAATCAAATTAGTGAAAGATTTTGGAGATTTCACGGGTTTGGTAATAAACTGGGGGAAGTCAGAGCTGCTCCAAGTTGACAACCTGAGCACTGTGACGGCACGGGGGATCCCGCATATGGAAGTGGTAAGAGCACTGAAATATCTTGGCATATACTTAACAACAGATGTCGACCAGTATGTGGACCAAAATATAGTTCCGTTATTGAGAAAGCTCAAGCGGAGCTGCGATGCATGGAGCCTTCTCCCTTTATCGGTAGCAGGCCGATGCAGCCTGATTAAGATGATATGGCTACCACAATTGTTGTACATACTACACAATGCCCCGGTTTGGTTACATATGAAGTGGTTTAAGAAATTTGAAACCCTTTTCCGTGAGTTGATCTGGAAAAAGGGGCAAGCAAGGATCCGGCTCCGGGCATTACAGCTGCCTACAGATAGAGGGGGAGTGGCGGTACCATGCCCCAGGAATTATTATTTAGCAGCGCAGCTGCAGCATATGGTGAGTAGTGATCAGAGGGGAATAAACAACTTTAATGCTGGAGCTGCGCTGATAGATGCTCCACATGAAATGCTGGGGGATGTACTGGAGGCACGCTCCTTTCAGCGTAAGGATCCCACAATAGTAACGATGAGTAAAGTATGGAAGACTGCAAAAAAACAGCTGGGGTGCACAGAGTGGTCAAAACATACGCCCCTGTGGGATAATAAGAACCTGCAGGAAGTATTACTAATAGGGAAAATCAGGTCCTGGGAGGAGAAGGGTATAGTGAGGCTGGGTCAAATATATGAGGGCAGAATTTTGAAAACATTTGAGGATTTAAAAAGGGAATATAATATACCGCAGCAGACATTTTTCCGATACCTACAGCTCCGACACGCCTTAGAAGCGCAGTTTGGCTCTCAGATGCCAGATCTGGATAAGACATCTTTGTCACAGAAGTTATATAAGATAAACAAATCTGGGGGGTTCATATCCACTACATATGAACTGTTATGCAGAGGTACCGATACAGAACTGGACTTAGGTAAGCAGAAGAAGAAGTGGGAAGAGGATATAGGAGAAATTACCGAGGGACAGTGGAGGAGAGTACTGGAGCTAGGTCCACTGACTTCAGTTTCTCCATCACAAAAAGTATCACACTTGATGGTGGTACACCGTGCTTACTATACACCTAAGAGGCTGTTCGCGTTCGGTAAAAGAACGGACGCTAACTGCCCTAGATGTAGGGGCTTTGGAGACCTTATACATATGTTGTGGAGGTGCCCAAAGCTGTTCCGATATTGGCAAGAAATAGTCGAAACTATAAACAGGACCTTTGGGACCAAGGTGGACTTGGACCCTAGATCCTGTATACTAGGCTATAGGAGAATCCAGGGGGAGCGGAGGAGTACAACTATAGCTGTTATAAGATGTCTGTTTCAGGCACGGAAACTAATAGCACAGAAATGGCAGGCAGTAGGGGCACCTCTTTCAAGTGAATGGACTCAGGCCATAAATGATTTAGTGTGGAAGGAAAGGAATACATATATACGCAGGGGAAATCTCAGAGGATTTGAGAAAATATGGGAACCGTGGTTGAAGAAAATAGAGAACCCACTGGATTAATAATATCAGGCGAGGATAAAGCTAGGCCTGTGATCAGACATCTTAATAATCTTAATGACCGGATATGAAATAACTGTGGTTATAGTGAGCAAGAAGATAATAAACTGGTACTAGGAGGGGGGGGTTAGGGGGGGATGGGGGGGGGGGACTGGGTGCTGGGATACGAGGTGATAAAAGGGTACTATGTACGGGATGTAGAGACCATTGTTTTTAGTTCATATGTATTTTTTAAAGCTGTACCTTGAATCTTTTGTATGACAATATGAAATATAAATAAAAAGAAATTAAGTTAAAAAAAAAGTGTGAGCTATGTCTTATCCACCACCACCTATGTGAAGATTCACTCGTTACCAGAAATCTCTGACCCCCAATTCAGAGGGTCACAGTAAACATGAAAATATAGCAACTTGTCCAGCCGTCACATCCTCCCGCTGATTTGTATGACCTCCACAGCATAGAACCTGGTCTGGTAACATTAACCCCAATCGATCGGAAATCACACCGATGTATATAAAAGATAAGAAAGTTCCATATAGTGTAAAACCTTGCTTTTAATTCTAATAAAAAATGTATAAAAACACAAACATAGAGTAAATCAGGCCTTAAGTTTGTTTCGCGCAGCCGCACCCCACAAAACACACCTGTCCTCCCTGGATCGTATAATCACAGACACAAGGTGACGTCGGCGCGTTGGTCCGGGAGGATGTGATGGCTGGACAAGCTGCTATATTTTCATGCTTACTGTGACCCTCTGGATTGGGGGTCAGAGATTTCTTTCTGGTAAGGAGTGAATCTTCAAATTGGTGGCGGTGGATCAGACACGGCTCACACTTTTGAAGAAATTTTTTCCGTTTGTCTTCCTGTATATTTTTGCCATACGTACAGCTTCCATTAGATCTTCATAAGATCTCTCACAGATACAACCCCGTAGCGCAGTTTCTTTCCCATTTTTCCATGCCATGGCTGAGCCTGTCATCTACTAGGACTCCCAGGTCCTTTTCCATCCTAGATTCCCCCCGTGGTTCTCCCCCTAGTGAGTAGATTGCATTCATATTTTTGGCACCCAAATGCATTTTTTTCCATTTTTTAACATTAAACCTCCTTTGCCATGTAGTTGCCCACCCCATTAATTTGTTTAGATCTTCTTGCAAGGTTTCCACATCCTGCGCAAAAGTTATTGCCCTGCTAGTATCATCTGCAAATACTGAGATTGAGCTGTTTATCCCATCCTCCAGATCGTTTATGAATGTATTAAATAGGATTGGTCGCATAGACAGAACCCTGGGGGACCCCCTGATTTCTACACCAGACCATTCACAGTACCCACCATTTATCACCACTCTCTGGACTCGCCCCGTAGCCAGTTTTCAATCCATGTACTCACTAGTGATGGACGAACTTTCCGACGGGACGTTTCGCGAACGCAGACCGCGAACGCGGCCGATAGTTCACGAACCGGAACGTTCGCGGCAGGCCCCATTGACTTCAATGGGAGGCGAACTTCGCAAACCTACAGATCAAATTTGCAGCCACAAAATAATTAATAGCTGTGCAAACAGAGTCCCACCACATGGCCAATGACATAACACATGTATGAGGTGAATCTGGGATCGACAACTACAAGCATTCTTTTTTTTATATGGGAAATTGTTGTGACAATTCAGGACTGTGGAGCGCATGAAGGCAATGGAGGAGAGAAAAGGTCAGGGTAGGCAAAGAGGGTGCAGAAGATGATCACCAGCAGCGTGACATACAGCAATGACACCTGCACCGTGATAGAGTCATCTGACAACAGCACCGTGATAGAGAGCACTGACATCAGCAGCGTGACATACAGCAATGACACCTGCACCGTGATATACAGCACTAACAGCAACACTGTGATAGAGAGCACTGACATCAGCAGAATGACATAAAGCACTCACACCAGCACTGTGATATACAGCACTGACAGCAGCACCATGATAGAGGGCACTGACATCAGCAGCGTGACATAAAGCACTCACACCAGCACCGTGATATACAGCACTGACAGCAGCACCGTGATAGAGAGCACTGACATCAGCACCGTGATATACAGCACTGACACCTGCACCGTAAGCAGCCCCAGGAGGAAGTCAGCATAGCACAGGGATGGTGGGAGCCCCTCATAATAAGCAGCCCCAGGAGGATGTCAGCATAGCACAGGGATGGTGGGAGCCCCTCATAATAAGCAGCCCCAGGAGGATGTCAGCATAGCACAGGGATGGTGGGAGCCCCTCATAATAAGCAGCCCCAGGAGTAAGTCAGCACAGGGATGGTGGGAGCCCCTCATAATGAGCATAGCACAGGGATGGTGGGAGCACCTCAAAATATGCACAGCAGAGGTACAGCCCCAGGAGGATGTCAGCACAGCACAGGGATGGTGGGAGCCCCTCATAATAAGCAGCCCCAGTAGAAATATGACACCGCTCAACCTCTTCAAAGAGGAGGGTACGGGCATATAGTACGGTGTGCTTTTTTTTGGACAAGGAAGTGAGCCAAAGGAAGAAAGAAGGTCTCTGTGCTCGATTAAAAAAATTGTTTATAGACATATACATGGTCTACTGGTCACATGTGTTGAATTCCTCCGAGATCCATGCCTCATTCATTTTTAGAAATGTGAGGTAGTTAACACTGTCGTGAGCTAGGCGAGTACGCTTATCGGTCACGATCCCCCTGCTGCGCTGAACGTCCTTTCGGACAGGACACTGGATGAGGGACAAGCCAACAGTCCGATTGCAAATTGGGCAAGCTCTGGCCAGAGGTCAGGCCTGCCCACCCAGTAGTCCAGGGGTTCATCACTCCTCAGAGCGTCCACATCGGCCGTTAACCCGATGTAGTCGGACACCTGACGGTCTAGGCGTTCCCTGATGCTGGATCCGGATGACACCTGTCGATGGGTCAGCTTAAAGAATGACCTCATATCCGAAGTCACCAACACATCTTCAAACCGGCCTCTTCTTGCAGGCGCTGTTGGATTGGTACCCGCAACTCCTTCTCTGGGAGTGGGAATTGCTCCTCTGCCAGCGCACGCAAAAGCAGAATGCAGCATTTCTCGAAGCAAGGCCTGGAAGTGCTGCATTCTGACAGCCCTCTGTGACGGCGGTAACATTTCTGCCATTTTGTGTTTGTACCGGGGGTCTAAGTACGTTGCCACCCAGTACTGGTCCTTGACCCTTATGCTTTTTATACGGGGGTCCCTATTAAAACACTGGAGCATGAAGGCCCCCATTTGCACTAAAGTGGAAGCGATGTGGTGGCCTGGCTCCTGCTCATCATCCAGGATAATGTTGTCCTCTTCATTCTCCTCTCCCCATCCACGCACAACAGGGATCCCAGAAAGGTTTAAAGCATGCTCTTCTTGCTCCTCCTCATCCGCCCCGACACCATCCTCTTCTGACTCCTCTTCAGACTCCTGTTGTTGACTTGTCTCAGATAGAGTAGCTCCCCTGAGAATTCATCCAGCATTGCGACTTCCTCATCTTCCCGCTCCTGCTCCTCCACAGCTTGATCAATGACACGACGCAATGCATGTTTGGTGATCTCCTCAAATGGGCGCAGAAGTCTGAATCGAAAAAAGGGGAAGAAACTGCGCTACGGAATATAAATGGTATTGAACGGAAGCTGCAATTCAAAATGTACACCAAGAATACACCAAACAGAAATAGAAAAAAGAAAGAACTGCGCTAACCACAAATACCCAAATGTGAGTAGGGTATGTATATGTGCCAGACCCACGATATGGGTCTTAGTGTCTTAATATCTCCAAGACCACCTCCAAAGTATAATGAAAACCATATACAAATAAGTGCAATTTAAATGCAAAAACAAAACATAAATACGTGTCAAGAGTGTGAGTTCCCCAAACACAGTATGAGTAAATCAAACTCAGTGCATGTACCTCTAAAAATAAAAATTAAAAAATAGAATAGAATATGAAAAAAATTTTTGCAATCTTTTTACATAAATGAAATACCAAGAAAAAAATTATATTTAGAGACACCCTATATAATGTCCATATAGTTGTATGTCAAAAAAAGATAATAATAAAATGTCCATATAGTAAACAAACACCAGTGAAATAAAGCTTCAAGTGGAGTGCAGCAGTGAAGGACAAACTTCAAACAGCTGAGTTATAAGTACACAAAATGAAATCTTCTCCAAAGATGTATTGTGCTTTTCCCAACACCGAATGAGTGAATTGGCTTCTTACCAGATCCAAGCGACCCCCCGTTACAGAGGGTCACCACAGGCGACAATAGTCAAAGGGTATCCGGATAGCGATTCCTCCTCAAGCGATCCTGGATCTTTCACGCGGTAGGGTTATGGCTGTTATTCCACATATCACTCCCAACTCAACGTGGTATCACATAGGGAAAAACATAGGCTCCAGATAGTGTAAAACCAAAAGACTTTAATTTGCAAAAACGAACGTGTACACTTACATAAAAGACTTTAAAAGCAGGTTCAAAACAGAAGCGTGCACCGGCCGGATGCACGCCAACGCAAAGACCGACCCGTCCTTCCTGGTCCAAAGAGCACGAACACGACTGGGGTGACGTCGACACGTTCGACGTCACCCCAGTCGTGTTCGTGCTCTTTGGACCAGGAAGGACGGGTCGGTCTTTGCGTTGGCGTGCATCCGGCCGGTGCACGCTTCTGTTTTGAACCTGCTTTTAAAGTATTTTATGTAAGTGTACACGTTCGTTTTTGCAAATTAAAGTCTTTTGGTTTTACACTATCTGGAGCCTATGTTTTTCCCTATGTGATACCACGTTGAGTTGGGAGTGATATGTGGAATAACAGCCATAACCCTACCGCGTGAAAGATCCAGGATCGCTTGAGGAGGAATCGCTATCCGGATACCCTTTGACTATTGTCGCCTGTGGTGACCCTCTGTAACGGGGGGTCGCTTGGATCTGGTAAGAAGCCAATTCACTCATTCGGTGTTGGGAAAAGCACAATACATCTTTGGAGAAGATTTCATTTTGTGTACTTATAACTCAGCTGTTTGAAGTTTGTCCTTCACTGCTGCACTCCACTTGAAGCTTTATTTCACTGGTGTTTGTTTACTATATGGACATTTTATTATTATCTTTTTTTGACATACAACTATATGGACATTATATAGGGTGTCTCTAAATATAATTTTTTTCTTGGTATTTCATTTATGTAAAAAGATTGCAAAAATTTTTTTCATATTCTATTCTATTTTTTAATTTTTATTTTTAGAGGTACATGCACTGAGTTTGATTTACTCATACTGTGTTTGGGGAACTCACACTCTTGACACGTATTTATGTTTTGTTTTTGCATTTAAATTGCACTTATTTGTATATGGTTTTCATTATACTTTGGAGGTGGTCTTGGAGATATTAAGACACTAAGACCCATATCGTGGGTCTGGCACATATACATACCCTACTCACATTTGGGTATTTGTGGTTAGCGCAGTTCTTTCTTTTTTCTATTGCAGAAGTCTGAATGCCTCGCGCATGAGCAGCCACTGGCGCGGTGAAAAAAACCCCAGCTCCCCAGAACCGGTTCTGCTGCAGAGTTCAAACAAGTAGACGTTAACTGCACGTTTCTGCTGGAGCAGCCTATCAAGCATATAGAAGGTTGAGTTCCATCGCGTCGGGCAATCGCAAATAAGACGTCTGACCAGCAGATTGTGTCGCCGCTGAATGTCAGCAAGGAGAGCCATGGCCGTGTAAGATCTTCTGAAATGGGCCGAGATTTTCCTTGCCTGCCGCAAGATGTCCTGGACCCCAGGGTATTTGACAAGGAATCGCTACACGACCAAGTTTAAGACGTGTGCCATGCATGGCACGTGCGTGATTTTGCCCTGTTTCAATGCGCTAAGCAGATTGGCACTGTTGTCACACACCACTTTACCAACTGTCAAATTGAGCGGTGTTAGCCACTAATCTGCCTGTGAACGCAAAGCTGAAAGGAGTGCCGGGCCAGTGTGGCTCTTGGCTTCCAGGCACAACAGACGCAGCACGGCATGGCAACGTCTCACCTGGCATGTCGAATAGGTTCTGGGGAGCTTGGGCGGCGCAGCGGAAGAGACACTAGCAGCGGAAAAGGAGGAGTCAGCCGAGGAGGAGAGGGAGGAGGATGGAGTAGGAGGAGGAGGAGAAGAAGAGTTAGGCCTGCATGCAATCCGTGGCGGTAAAACCAAATCTACACGGGTGCCACGGGTTACATGCTTGACGGCCGTCAGAAGGTTCACCTAGTGGGCAGTAAAAGTGATATACCTTCCCTGCCCGTGTTTGCTAGACCACGTGTCTGTGGTCAGATGTATCTTGGCACCGACACTGGGTGCCAGAGATACATTCACTTGCCGCTGAACATGGCCATATAGCTCTGGGATGCCCTTCTGTGAGAAATACTTCCTTCCTGGGACCTTCCATTGTGGTGTTCCAATGGCCACAAATTTGCGAAAGGCCTCCGAGTCCACCAGTTTATATGGCAGTAGTTGGCGGGCTATGTGTTCTGACAAGCCAGCCGTTAACCCGTTGGGCAAGAGGGTTATCTGGCATCATCATTTTTTTACGCTCGAACATTAGGCCCACAGAAGCCTGCCTTTTTGCAGAAAAACGTGAGCTTGACGTGATGGAAGGTGGAGTGGAGGACAATTGTGAGGCGAGAGGAGAAGGAGAAGTAGAAGACGAGGCTGGACGGTGAGAGCCTGCAGTGTGGCTTTGTGTGTTCCGTTGCTACCACTCGGCTCGGTGATGGCTGCTCATGTGCCTTCTTAAGGCGGTCGTCCCTAGGTGAGTGTTGGGCTTACCGCGACTAATGCGTTGACTGCAAAGATTGCAGATGGCAACGCTATTGTCAGCAGTGGACACGTTAAAAAAAGCCCACACTGCGGAGCCATGTGCCGGTGTCGTGGGAGCGCCAGATGTGACCGTACATGGTCGAATGACACGCACCTGATACATTTGCAGTCTGCTTTGTCCCTCCTGTGCAATGTAAGTTATTCCTGCTTCTCCTCCCTATCTGCTGGTCCATATCTCCCTCTGAACTCCCGTCCTCTTCCTCTCTTGTGGACACCCACGTAACATCACTAGACACGTCATCATCAACGTCACCTTCCCCACCGCTATAAGTAGAGATCTTGGAGTAGGCAGCAACACCGGGGACCAACCTCCTCCTTGGGCTGATCTGGGTACTGTCGTCAGACTGCTGAGTAGCGGTTGTTGCTGCCTCCTCTTCCTGATCCAATACCAAGAGTGGCTGCGCATCAGAAATGTCTTGATATGGATCGGAAAATAATTCCTGTGACTCAAGCGGAACGTATGTGGTGGTGGTGGTGTTGTTGGTGGTAGTGTCTTTGGGGGTGCACATAGCAGAGAGTGAAGAAGAGGGTGCAGATCGAGAGGATGAGGAGGGTGCAGAAGAGTAAGGCTGAGCGAGCCACTCAACCAAGTCTGGTGCGTCCTTTAAAGTAATTGAACAAACCTTCTGCAACTTCCCACTTTGGCTCAAGCCTGTTGCTCCTGCCCTACCCCTACCACCCCTGCGGAAGGGCCTGCCTCTTCCTCTGCCTGTCATTTTTTAAATGACCCTGTGACAAAACTCTCAGTCCCTATACCGATGAAGGTCTGCTGCAGTATAGGGCAGCGGTCAGCAGTAGTGCACCTCAACCCTATGTATTGTGGACTGATACCAGTAATTATAGAATGGCAGACTGTACCTCACTCAACCCTATGTACTGTAGTACCCTATACCTTATCAGTCCTTATAAGGACCTTTGTAGACCAAGTAGGTTGTGTGTGAGTGATTAGCAGACTGTACGTCAGTCCCTATACCGATGAAGGTCTGCTGCAGTATAGGGCAGCGGTCAGCAGTAGTGCACCTCAACCCTATGTATTATGGACCGATACCAGTCCTTATAGAATGGCAGACTGTACCTCACTCAACCCTATGTACTGTAGTACCCTATACCTTACCAGTCCTTATAAGGACTTTTGTGGACCAAGTAGGTTGTGTGTGAGTGATTAGCAGACTGTACGTCAGTCCCTATACCGATGAAGGACTGCTGCAGTATAGGGCAGCGGTCAGCAGTAGTGCACCTCAACCCTATGTATTATGGACCGATACCAGTCCTTATAGAATGGCAGACTGTACCTCACTCAACCCTATGTACTGTAGTACCCTATACCTTACCAGTCCTTATAAGGACTTTTGTGGACCAAGTAGGTTGTGTGTGAGTGATTAGCAGACTGTACGTCAGTCCCTATACCGATGAAGGACTGCTGCAGTATAGGGCAGCGGTCAGCAGTAGTGCACCTCAACCCTATGTACTGTGGACCTATACCAGTCCTTATAGAATGGCAGACTGTACCTCACTCAACCCTATGTACTGTAGCACCCTAGACAGACCAAGTTACCAGTCCTTATAAGGAGCTTTGTAGAACAAGTGGGTTGTGAATGATTAGCAGACTGCAGCAGAAGGGCAGCAGTCAAGTATAATATTCTTTCTATATTTTGAAGAAAGAATATTATATGTGTACAAGCCTATTACCATACCACTGATACCAGTCCTGAAAAGAACCATTGTGGAACTAATAGTAACAGCTACTGATTAAACTGACCCTCACTGCCTCACACACTGCTTCCTGCCTGTCCCTATATAAACTGACAAAACAGAGGCTACTGGAACAATAATTGAAATGGCACTTTTGTGGACCTGATAGTAACAGCTAATGACTAAACTGGCTGTCCCTGCAACACACACCGTCCTGTCCCTTTCTCTAAACTGACAAAAGACACTCAGGCTGCTGCAACAATCACTAGCACAGCACTGCCTATCCTGAACTACACCTAATACCTATACCAGTCCTGAAAAGAACTTTTGTGTACCAAATAGCTAGCGATTTGGGTCACTGTAATCTCTCCCTGCTTCACACAGCAACCTCTCCCTATAGTGACAGAAGAAAGAATGTAAAATGGCCGTCGGATCGGGTCTATTTATAAGTTAGGGGGAATGTCCAAGTTTTCATGTGCTGTAATGTCTCAATTGGCTGTCCTGTACCCCATGATGGATGTGTCATCATAGGTCAAAGTTCTTTTACACAGTAAACACGGAAGTCCGCCGGGCGAACGGCGCCAATAGTCCGCCGAACGGGCGGACCGCGAACAGCCGAAATTCGCCGCGAAACGACCGCCGGGCGAACCATTCAGCCATCACTAGTACTCACCCTTTGGTCCATGCCAATAAACCTTAGTTTGCTGACATCTCACCTGGCTTCTTATCCTGCTTGCGGTTGCTCTCCTTGGATCCCTGACATCCGGCCTAGCTGATTACCTGATCTGGTTAATGAACTTTGGACTGGCTGACTACCCGATCTGGCTACAGGACTCTGGTTATGCTTGACTACGCTTTTTTCTATTCAATTTTGCTAATTGCTAATTTTATTCTATTCTTTTTATTTTTATTAATAAACAAGTGTGATTTGATTGTACTTCTGTCTCTGTCTGTTTCATGGTTTCTGACAGTACGCGAAGGCCATGAATTCAGAAGATACAGTCAATCCACTTGTTGGTAATATTTTTTTCAGATGGGATGAGCAAGATCACCGCATGGATCAGTTTGCCTTGGCATTACAAACGCTCCTGAATTGCGCGGCTCACCTGGAATATCCCACGGTGGCTGCTCCGGTACAACCTGAGTCGCAGGCCGTCTCTGCTGCTGCGCCAGTCTCTGTGCAAGCACCCGCCTCGAGTATTACCTCTATAAGAGGTATGTCTGGTTCTGCTCCACTTCCCCAGTGATTTGGGGCGATCCAGTTCAATGCAGAGGGTTTCTCAATCAGGTTGACATATACTTCGAAATGCTGCCCCAGGCGTTTCCCACGGACAGAAGCAAAGTAGGTTTCGTGATATCTTTGCTTTCTGAGGGAGCCTTGGCCTGGGCTAACCCTCTATGGGAGATGCAAAAACCTGTTATCTTGAGTTACCCTCAGTTTGTGGCCTCCTTTAAAAGGGTTTTTGACGTTTCTGCTGCCAAGTGCCTCATGTCCATCAGAGTACGAGAACTGTTGCCGACTACGCCATTGAATTTTGTACTCTGGCAGCAGAGGTTGTTTGGAACAATGAGGCCCTTGTGGCTGCTTTTTCTCATGGTCTCTCGGATTCCATCAAGGATGAGATAGCAGCCTGAGATATACTCACTGAGCTGGAGAGCTTGATCTCGTTTGCCATCCTCATTGACTCCAGACTCATAGAAAGACTTTCTCTTAAGGAGCGCTTGCGGAAGCCTCCTGTACGTTTGTCTCCGAGCTTTGTAGTCCCACCCATGCCTCCCTCACCTCCCATGCCTCCAGGTACCGATTTGGTCAGTGAAGATGAACCCATGCACCTGGGCTTCACGCGTCTCTCTGCGGATGAGAGAGCCTTTAGGAGGAGGCAGAGATTGTGCCTTTATTGTGGTCAGGCAGGTCTCTTTTTGAAGTCTTGTCCTACACGTCCAGGGAATGCCCGAACCTTGAGGTCCTCTCATGGACAGACCTTAGGTGGCGTTGTTTCGTCCCCAGTTATCCAAAAGGATAACCCCCTGGTTTTGGTCACCCTTTCTTGGGCTCAGTCGTCCATCAAAATACAGGCTCTAATCGACTCTGGAGCTGCAGGCATGTTCATTGATGCTGCATTTGTTTCGCAGCACTTGATTGCGCTGCAGCTGCATGACACTCCACTTGCCATTGAGGCTCTTTATGGAAGACCTTTACTGTCTGCCCATGTGACTCATGAGACTGTTCCATTGTCCATGGCCGTAGGGGCTCTTCACCATGAGATAATCAAATTCCAAGTTATTTCCTCACCCAGATTTCTGCTGGTTATTGGTTATCCTTGGTTACAGAGGCACAACCCCTCTTTTGATTGGCTCCGTGCTGAGGTTCTCTCCTGGTCACCACAATGCAGTGAGACATGCTTCCTGCAGGTATCTAAGGTCCTGTGCACCGCTTCACTCCCATCCCCTCCCTGCCCTCCCCTCCCAGAGGAGTACCGTGTTTTTGGCGATGTCTTTGATAAAGGTCAAGCCGGTAGTTTGCCTCCACACCGCCCTTATGATTGCGCAATTGACCTTCAACCTGGTGCCATACATCCTCGTGACCAGGTTTACCCTTTTTCGGTCTTGGAGGATAAGGCCATGGAGGAGTATGTTGCTGATGCACTTTCTCGAGGTTTCATCCGCAAGTCCTCGTCTCCTGCTGGTGCTGGTTTCTTCTTTGTGAAAAAGAAGAGCGGTGAACTGGACCTTGTATAGATTATAGGGGTCTCAATCGTGTCACGATTAAGAATGCCTACCCGATTCCATTGATTACTGAGTTATTTGACCGCCTCAAGGGAGCAACAATTTTCACAAAGCTTGACCTGAGAGAGGTATACAATCTCGTGTGCATTAAGGAGAGCGACGAGTGGAAAACTGCATTTAATACCAGAACAGGCCATTATGAATACCTGGTAATGCCTTTTGGCCTTTGTAACGCCCGGCAGTTTTCCAGGAATTTATTAAAGATGTCCTCCGAGATTTGTTGCAATTGTGTGTGGTGGTTTATCTCGATGATATCCTCATATTTTCCAAGTCCCCGGAGAGCCACCACACAGATGTCTGTCGTGTACTTCAGAAACAAAGAGAGAACAATCTCTATTGTAAACTGGAGAAGTGCGAGTTCCATCGTGAACAGGTTACATTCCTGGGCAATGTCATTTCCACTGCTGGTTTTTCGATGGACCCAGAGAAACTGTCGGCATCCTACAGTGGCCTCGACCCATGGGTTTACATCCTCTGCAGCATTTCCTGGGCTTTGCCAACTACTATCGGAAGTTTATTCGTAACTTCTCAACTCTGGTCAAGCCTCTGACAGATATGACCAGAAAGGACGGTAACCCACAGAGTTGGTCTCCGGAGTCCATTAAGGCCTTTGAGACTCTCAAGGCTGCCTTTGTTTCTGCTCCTGTATTGGCACATCCTGATCCTGCGTTGCCTTTTATTCTACAAGTTGATGCCTTTTACCCTAGAAGTTTCTTCTGAGTTTCTTCTGAGACGGGAGTTGGCGCCCTTCTGTCTCAATGTCCTAACTTGGAGAGCGCTATGCATCTGTGTGGCTACTTTTCCAAGAAATTGTCACCTGCTGAGTGCAATTATGAGATTGGTGGCAGAGAGCTGTTAGCGATCATTTTAGCCCTGAAAGAATGGAGACATCTCCTTGAAGGTACCACTGTGCCCGTTCTTATTCTTACTGACCATAAGAATCTTACATTCTTGTCTGAGGCTAAGCGACTCTCTCCCAGAAGGGCGCGATGGGCTCTTTTCTTGTTGAGCTTTAATTACATTGTTTCATTCTTACCCGGTACTAAGAATGTAAGGGCTGATGCCTTGTCACGACAATTTTCCTCCACTTCCAAGTCGGAGTCGGTTTCCGGTTCCTATGATTCCTACTGATCGTATCTTGGCTACGGTTCGTACCAGTCTTACTTCTCCTTTGGGTGACAAAATTCTTGCTGCTCAGGTCCATGCTCCTCCTGATAAACCTTGTGACCGCTGCTTTGTACCAGAGAGTCTCTGTACTGCAGTGCTCCAGACTTACCATTCTCCCAAGGCAGCTGGTCATCCTGGGAAGAATCAACTCATTTGGGCCATCTCCAAACAATTCTGGTGGCCTAGTCTACGGGCTGATGTTACTGACTTCGTAGCTGCCTGTCCCATGTGTGCTCAGACTTCAGGACACCTTCCAGTGGGCCTCCTACAACCCATACCCAATGGAGAGAGGCCCTGGACTCACCTGTCTATGGATTTAATTGTGGAATTGCCCAACTCACAAGGCAACACTGTTATCCTTATGGTGGTTGACCGGTTCTCAAAGATGTGTCATTGTATTCCACTTAAGAAGTTGCCCATCTCTAAGGAACTGGCTTCCATTTTTTCTCGGGAGATCTTTCGCTTACATGGGCTACCCAAAGTGATTGTCCTGGATAGGGGCAGTCAGTTTGTCTCCCGGTTCTGGCGAGCCTTTTGTGCACAGTTGGGAATCCAGCTTGCGTTCTCTTCTGCGTATCACCCGCAGTCTAATGGGGCCACAGAACGAGCCAATCAGTCCTTGGAACAATTCCTACGTTGCTATATCTGACCTATTACCTTGGGCAGAGTTTGCTCACAAGAGTGCCTTGAATTCTGCCTCCCGATTGTCTCTGTTTATGGTGAATTATGGTTTCCAACCTTCTATGTTGCCTGACTCATTTGTTCCGCAGAGTATTCCTGCATTAAAGGAGCATCTCCGTGGTCTTTGTTCCACTTGTTTACAAGTCCAGGAGGCTTTGCGTCATGCTAACGATAGGTACAGACTCCATGCTGACCGCAGACGCCTGCCTGCACCTTCCTACCAGGTTGGGGACAGGATCTGGCTGTCATCTCGCAACCTCCGACTTCGTGTTCCCTCACTGAAGTTTTCACCTCGGTTTATTGGGCCTTTGCATTTCCTTCGCAGGATTAACTCAGTAGCTTACGCGTTGGACCTTCCTCCTAGTATGCGCATCTCTAATGTGTTTCATGTCTCCTTATTGAAACCATTGGTCTGTAACCGATTCACCACCTCAGTGCCACGTCCTCACCCTATTTTGGTTGAGAACCATGAGGAGTATGAGGTACAATCCATTGTTGAATCCCGTAGGTTCCGTGGGCGCATACAGTGCCTGGTGCATTGGAAGGGGTACGGTCCGGAGGAACACTCCTGGGTTTCATCCTCTGAGGTACATGCCCATGTTCTTCTCTGCAAGTTCCATAGATGGTTTCCCCTCAAGCCCGGTGGTGCTCCTAGGGAGAGGGGTCATTGGGGGGGTACTGTCAGGGCTGGCTTAGCCCTTCCTCCTCTGGGCTGGCCGCTCAGCTGTCGGCTAATTGCCAGCTCTCTTCTCTTTCCACAGTTACCAGCTGTTCCCGATGATGCTTGTCTGACCTGCCTATTTAAAGCCTTCCTGCTCACTTTTTCATTTGCCTTCACGTTGGTCACATCACAGGGAACCATCTCCTGCTGTTTGTTTCAAGACTGGCTTGTTGACATCCCACTTGGCTTCTTATCCTGCTTGTGGTTGCTCTCCTTGGATCCCTGACATCCGGCCTAGCTGATTACCCAATCTGGTTAATGAACTTTGGACTGGCTGACTACCCGATCTGGCTACATGACTCTGGATATGCTTGACTTACGCTTTTTTCTATTTACCTTTTTATTTTTATTAATAAACAAGTGTAATTTGATTGTACTTCTGTCTCATGGTTTCTGACAAATCCGTAACGTGTGGCAGGCAATGTGGCAAGTGACAATCCATAATGTGTGGCAGGTGACGTGGCAAGTGACAATCTGTGACGTGGCAAGTGACAATCCGTAATTGGTGGCAGGTGACGTGGCAGGCGACGTGGCAAGTGACAATCCATAATGTGTGGCAGGTGACGTGGCAAGTGACAATCCATGACATGGCAAGTGAAAATCCGTAATGTGTGGCAGGTGACGTGGCAAGTGATAATCCATAACATGTGGCAGGCGACGTGGCAAGTGACAATCCATAATGTGTGGCAGGTGATGTGGTAAGCGACAACCTGTAATGTATGGGAGGTGACGTGGCAAGTGACAATCCGTAATGTGTATAGTGCAAGCATGAGGGTAAATGGCACTACCTATATAATGAACTTGTTCACTTGTTAGTTGCTATATGCCTCTATAGTGACTAATAAAAGTGCATATGCCAGTAGTGCAATCCTAATAAATTACCGCCAGGCTTTGCTTCCCCCACCTCTGATGACTTTTCCTAAGTGTCCTCAGCTGCTCCAGAACTTCTTGGAGGGGGAGGGCAGATCTGCTGGGTGTTGTAGTGCAGGGCAGTGATTAGCAGCTGTGGGGTTCCCTAACATCCCCCTTCCCCTCCCTCCTCCTTTCCTGCATTTCCCTTCCCCCTCCCTGCATATACAAACAATAACCCCCTCCCCACCCTAAACAAAAATGCCCCTCCCCACCTCTTAACCCTAAACAATAAACCCCTCCCCTCCACCCTAAACAATAACCCCCTCCCCACCTTTACATCCTAAACAATAACCCCTCCCCATCTCTCCACCCTAAACAATAACCCCTCCTCTCCACCCTATACAATAACCCCCTCCCTACCTCTCCACCCTAAACAAGAACCCCCTCCCCACCTTTCAACCCTTACCAATAACCCCACTCCTTACCTTTCCACCCTAAACAATAAACCCCTCCTCTCCACCCTAAACAATAACCCCCGTCCCTGCCTCTCCCCCTTAACAATAACCCCACCTCCTCTCCACCCTAAACAATAACCCCCTTCCCATCTCTAAGCCCTTAACAATAACCCTAAATAACCCCCCTCCCCATCCTAATCAATAACCCCCCTCCCCCACCTCTCCATTCTAAATAATAACCCCCTCTGCACCCTAAACAACCCCCTCCCCACCTCTCCACCCTAAACAATAAGCCTCTCCCCACCTCTCCATCCTAAACAATAACCCCCTCCCTGCCTCTCCACCCTAAACAATTACCCCCTCACCACCCTAAACAACAACCCCATCCCTGCCTCTCTACTCTAAGCAATAACTCCCCTCCCCTTCTCTCCACCCTAAACAATAACCCCCTCACCATCCTAAACAATAACCCCATTCCTGCATTTCCACCCTAAACAATAACCCCCTCACCACCTATCTCGTCAGTTCAGCCATGGTCTAAGGGCCTGGCCATGAAAGGGGGCCCCCTGGTAGTGGCATAGTGTGGGGGGGCGCAAAATTATTACTGTGCCGTGCCGAGTCTGCAGACAGTACCATCCCAAGTGTACTCTGTGTTGCAGCCATGTTGTTCATTCCTTGTAATAGCAATAATATTGATCAAAAAAAAAAAAGTTAAAGTAGAACTATAGGCAAAACATTTTTTTTTTTTTTTGAGCAAGGGAGGTTTATACCCTGTCAGATTTTGTGTCCCATTGGGGTGATTTCCCTTAATTTCCTGTCCCATAGCCAAACAGGCCAAACAGAGAGAAATCCATGCAAACAGAGAGAAATCCATGCAAATTTATGGAATTCCATAGGGCCTCCCAGGCCACCAGAACTAGTGTCCCGATTGGAAGATTTCCCCTCTATTACTTTTCTGGGGACAACCCAAAATTTGGAATTTTCTTTTACTTTCACTTTCAAAGTCAATAGTAAACAGAACAATTATAGAGGGTCAATCTCCTTGACGGGGACACGGACAACAATAAAAACTAACATGCGTTCTAATCCTTCTCCATTCTATCTAAAACTAAAAAAAAAAAGGTTTTGCCTTTAGTTATACTTTAACCACTTCAATACCAGGCACTTACCCCCCTTCCTGATTGAACCAATTTTCAGCTTTTAGCACTGTCGCTGTTTAAATGACAATTGTGCGGTCATGGTACAATGTACCCAATAATTTTGTTCCCACAAATAGAACTTTAATTTGATCACCTCTTTTATTTGTTTTGCTAAACAAATAAAAAAAGACAGAAAATTTTGAAAAAAAAAAGTTTTTCTTTTGATTCTGTGATAAAAGTTTGTAAATAAGTAAATTTTCTCCTTCACTGATGGGCACTGATAAGGCAGCACCAATTAGGTGGCACCAATGAGGTTACATTGAGGGGCACTGACAGTCAGCGCTGATGGGTGGCACTGATATGCAGCACTGATGGGCATTGATAGGTGGCACTGATGGGCACTCATGGGTGGCACTGATAAGCGACACTCATGGGTATTTATGGGTGGCACTGATAGGCAGCACTGATATGCAGCATCGATAGATGGCAATGGCAGGAATTGCTGATGGGCACTGATTGCCATATGCCTGGGCACTGATTGCCATTTCCCTGGCATACCTTTTGGGGTACCTTTGTGGGCATCCCTGGTGGTCTGGTGGCATCCCTAGTGGTCCTGGGTAGGCATCTGTGGGGGGAGGGGCTGCACTGATAAACAATCAGCACAAACCCCCCCCCCTCCCCTTCAGGAGAGCCGCTGATTGGCTCTCCTCTACTCGTGTCTGTCAGACACCAATGAGGAAAAGCCGATCAATGGCTCTTCCTGTTTACATCATGATCAGCTGTGATTGCACATGGCTGATCACTTGGTAAGGAGACTCCATCAGAAACTCTTTACCGAGATCGGTGTATTGGTGCATCAGACTGACACGCCGCACCACCGATTGCTGCGATGCGTGTCCCCATGGGCGTGCACTTGTAGTTATCCTGCTGGATGTCATATGACACCCAGTCAGGATAACTGAACCATCAGCTGGCCATCTTTTTGCTATAGGCCGGGCGGGAAGTGGTTAAAAGGTACTGTGTTTAACCACTTGCTTACTGGGCACTTAAACCCCCCTCAGTCCCAGACCAATTTTCAGCTTTCAGCGCTGATGCACTTTGAATGACAATTGCGCGGGCATACAACACTGTACCCAAATGAAATTTTTATCATTTTTTTCTCACAAATAGAGCTTTCTTTTGGTGGTATTTAGTTACAGCTCGGAGTTTTATTTTTTGCTAAACAAACAAAAAAAGATGCAAAAAAAAAAAAAAATCATGTTTTAATAGTTTGTTATAAAATTTTGCAAACGGGTCATTTTTCTCCTTCATTGAAGTGCGCTGATTAGGCGGCACTGATAGGCTGCATTGGTGGGCACTGATGGGCTGCATTGGTGGGCACTGATGGGCTGCATTGGTGGGCACTGATAGGCTGCACTGGTGGGCACTGATAGGCATAGTTAAGGCGGCACTAATAGGCACAGATAAGGCGGCACCGATGGGCACAGATAAGGCGGCACTGATGGGCAAAGATGGGCACAGATAAGATGGCACGGATGGGTGGCACGGATAAGTGGCACGGATGGGTGGCACGGATGGGCACTGATAGGTACCACAGATAGATGGGACTGATGGGCACTGATAGGTGGCACTGATAGGTGGCACTGATAGGTGGCTCTGATAGGTGGCACTGCTGGGCACTGATGGGCGGCACTGCTGGGCACTGATGGGCGGCACTGCTGGGCACTGATGGGCGGCACTGGGGTGCAGCACCTTTGAGGCAGATTTTGGGTGGCACTGTGGGTGGCACTGCTGGGTGGCACTGTGGGTGGCACTGTGGGCACTGCTGGGTGGCACTGTGGGCACTGCTGGGTGGCACTGTGGGCACTATGGGCACTGCTGGGTGGCACTGACAGGGGGGCACTTACTTTATTTCAGGATGGCACTGCGGGTGGCAGGTGGGCACTGGCAGGGGGCAGGTGTCCGTTTAAATTGCTGGCCGTGATCGGGACTGATGTCCCGAACACGGCCGCCGGCGATCGGCTTTTTTTTTTCTCCTCGCGCTGTCAGCGCGAGGAGGAATACTAGCCGATTACCGGCTCCGTTTTATCACATGATCAGCTGTCATTGGCTGACAGCTGATCACGTGATAAGGGGTCGGGATCGACCCCTTACACGGATCGGTGATCAGGCGAGTCTCACGGACTCGCCGATCACAGAGCGCGCCGCGCGCGCCCCTCAGGGGGCGCGCAGGCCGCTCGTAACCGGGACTACGTCAATAGACGTAGTCCCGAAAATGTGGGTCCGCGCTATTGCCGTCATTTTGCAATAGCGCGGTACCCAAGTGGTTAAAAAAAAAATGTTAAAAAAAAAAATTTAAAAATTTAAAACTAGGTATCGGTATTTGGTATCTGCGAGTACGTGAGGAGAAGTATCGGTACTTGTACTTGTCTTAAAGACCTGGTATCTGTGCAACTCTAGTTATCACTCTATAAAAACTGCAAGCCATTAAATGTTTGGTGTCATAGATGATCACATGTGCAACACCATGGCACCTGCTGATCAAAACAGAGGCTAAGATGGCAGATTCCTTGGCTCTAAAGGATAAGGTTTTGTTCTGATTTAAGTAATTTTTCTATACCCTAACGGAATGTAAGATCTTCTTGTATTACTTTATTTTATACTAAATATTTTAGATTCTGCATGCTGAGTCTTTGGCAGACATTTTTTACAATGCCTTGCTATGAGTCATACTGCATACAGTGCATTTTATCAAAACCTATTGACATAAGCAATCTTTTATCAGTAAAGCTCAGATTTATCATTTTTTTAGTTATGAGGCGGAGAGGTAAAGCAAAGCATCATCTTCCTAGTTGTAGCTTGTATTAGCATATTATTATAATAGCATATTAGCAACTATTGGGGTTCCTGATGACCTAGAGGGGCTTGCACTATCAATTTGTACTATAGATGTTCTGACTACAGGGACACCTTAAGTATGAATTTTTTTAATCATCTTATTTTTCTCTCAGTTAGAATGGAGGACGATTCAACAGATGCAATGGATTACAGTTACACTTCCGGCACAATGCAACCAGAGCCAATATGTGAACAAGAAGAAACTAAAAGATTTTTAACGTCTTGTATAGCTCCTCTTTTCTATGTACTGTTCTGTTTAAGTGTGATTGGCAACTGTGTTATTCTAATTATTCTGTTTAAGAAGGAAAAGTTTAATTCAGTTACTAATATTTTTTTTTTGAATATGGTTGTCTCTGATTTAATATTCTCTACTACCTTGCCTTTCATAGCAATTGATCATACTCATGACTGGATTTTTGGAGAGCTGTTATGCAAAATCCATGTAGCTGCTTTTCAGATTGGTTTCCAAAGTTTTGTTATCTTTATTACACTAATAACAATTGATCATTACTTTACCATAGTTCACTCTTGGTCTACAACTTCGAGATTAAGAGTCAAATGTGCTGTTTATGCAAGTTGCTTTGCTTGGTTACTTAGTATGCTTTTTAGTATCCCAGACATTAAAATCTATACAGTAGCAAACAATGATTATGGGCCAGCGGTTTGCAAAGCTCATATTAGTGTGGAAGAACAAGCATACTGGTGGTTTATTTTAGGTCATTATAAACATTTTTTTCTGTTTTACATTAGTCCTCTAGCTATTATTATGATCTGCTATCTTGGAATAGCAGTAAAATTGGCCAAATGCCATGTCAGAAAAAAGTCAAAAGCTATAAAAGTTATATCAGTTATTGCCATACTTTTTTTCCTTTGTTGGACTCCATACAACATACTTATGTTTCTTATGTTTAAAAAGCATATTGATTTGTTTGAACATTGTAACAGCGCTCTACAGTATACATTTCATATCTGTCAAGCTATCGTTTACATTCATTGCTGCATGAACCCATTTCTGTATGCTCTTTTGGGGACAAAGTTCAGACGACATTTAAACTGTACTTTTAAAAGATTTAAATTAAAAAGAGTGTCACAACAGCAAGACCTGAGCTTAAAAACCAGCATGGTAAATGGACTTTAATAAAACAAGTATTTTTTATCAATAGTAGTCAGTACATTAGAGTGATCCTATCCAGATTCTGCATGCTCTTTGAGGCCATATTTACCCTTCCCCATTGAGATAATACACATTATCATGGTATGGATTTTGAGGGGGACCCTAAACGCCATTTTTTTATTAAAAAATGGCGCGGGGTTCCCCTTAATATCCATACCAGACCTGAAGGGCCTGGTATGGAATTTGGGGGGACCCCCATTCATTTTTTTTATTTTGGTTTGAGGTTCCCCTGTGGGGGAATCTCATGCCGTTTTTATCAATGAACTTTTATGTGTATTGCCGGGACCGACAATTCATTATAGCTGTGAGTAATTTTAAATGACTTTTTTTCCTTTAGAAATTTCATTTTGCTCTCAGACTGTTCTAAACATGGTAAACATGTGCTCCTTTAGAGGCATACTATAGACACCCCCCAGATACGAAATTTAAAGGAATGTTTTTATTGTTTCACTGTAAGCATTATTAAAATCACTGCTCCCGAAAAAAACAACCATTTTTAAAACTTTTTTTTGCATTGATACATGTCCCCTGGTGCAGGACCCAGGTCCCCAAACACTTTTTAAGACAATACCATGCATATAAGCCTTTAAAATTATCACTTTTGATTTTTCATGTTCATGTCCCATAGACTTTAAGGGTGTTTGCATGTTCGAACTAATTTTTTCCTGTTCGCATGTTCTGGCGCGAACCGAACGGGGGGGTGTATCAAGCAAAATGTAAAAGTTCCTTATACTGTATATCAGGATGATCTTGTGTTATCTGTCTCACATTGAATTAATAAAATGGTGCTTTATAGGAGATCGCCTTCATGAAAATATGCATATTGTACTTCATACCGGATTTGTATTCCCTTTGGCCTCAAATTTTTGGCCTGTTTGTACTGCTTCATCTTCTGCTATTTTCTGTGTATCATTTTACTCCCAGTTATGACACAGTTTGTTCCATTCTATTCCCTGTGTACTGACACTCTCTCTGGTCCTGTCTGACTGTTTGCCGACATCAAGCTAGGCAATAAGTCTCCACAAATATATTCTAAATTCCTAGATCTGTCTAGCAGTACCCTGCTACCCACGGCAGTCACAAGCATAAATGGCAGCAAAATAAGTAAATCAATTTAATATAGTAACGGCATAGAAATTAATATGTGAAAAATAATGAATAATTTCTTACTTTTTATATCTGTTCATAGATTGCCTAATCAGTAGTTGAACTTTGAATCTACAATAAATGATATTGCAGCATTTATCATATTGTACGAATTTAATTCGCTAACCCTTTTTACATATGAATTTACATAACAAATTGGTGAAGGGAAATAGAAAAGACTATGGAAAAGGGCAATCAAGATAATGCTCTATTTCTTTGACAGAGTTGATCTGAAAGTTCTTATAAAACGACAGTAGATATGTTCAATGAAAAGAAATAGAGAAAAGGGCTGTGGACTTTTTAGGCACTAATACAAAGGGATTTTTTAATTAAAAAGGTATCATTTTATCTAAAAAAGAACATGTCTACATAAATACATATTAAAAGAAGAAAGAAAGAGTCATAGATACTCAAACGTTTATCAGCAAAAGATGTTACCATCATTCATATCATATTAAACAATGTAATTGCTGAAAAATGACAAAATGATGTCTTCAATAGTAGATAATCTCAGGTTTATGTGTAGATGACAAGATGGAAAGACATCAAAGGTGGCAAGATGCTGATACTGTATTCATGTCCGACATGTTTTGCGTACTTTAAACGTTTCCGCTGGGGCCAAATTTTGACTGATTCTTAAGGACAAAAGGACAACATTTTTTACTTATACATAAAACACAATAATATCTATTATGAAATCACATTTTTTCCAAAAAAGTCTGAACAGACTGAACTAGAGATGGTGTAGGGGCACATAGTGTGAAACAGCTTATAGAAGGCACTAAGGGGGCACACGTAATATAGTAAAAAAAAATTTTTTATAGTAATAATCTCATTACCCTTTTGAAGATATGAGCCTGTGGACACCTATTCAAACACCAGGGATCGTATGTCTATTCTATTTATCCATCGGTGATGGTCTTGTTCGCGTAGGAAGGTACATGTTGTCCTGATGCCCTGCTTGTGGGGGATACTGGAGTACAGAGCCTCCATGTCCAACGTTTTTTTTTCTCTCTGTTTTGCCCATTGATGTATTTGTTTTAAATAACAATCATATGATGTAACTAACCTAGTAGACTATAACTGGCAGAGCTACTATGTTACAAGCGATTTCTGGACAATTAACTGGCTGACTGATGTAGTGGGCTACATGGGTACAGCTTTGGGCACTTTGTGGCCACCCAGCATCACAGGCAATATTGCTGTTGTAACGTTTAAATAGGTGTCCACAGGTTCATATCTTCAAAAGGGTAATGAGATTATTACTATAAAAATTTATTTTTTACTATATTACGTGTGCCCCCTTAGTGCCCTTTATAAGCTGTTTCACACTATGTGCCCCTACACCATCTCTAGTTCAGTCTGTCCAGACTTTTTTGGAAAGAATTTGATTTCATGATAGATATTATTGTGTTTTATGTATCAGTAAAAAATGTTGTCCTTTTGTCCTTAAGAATCAGTCACAATTTGGCCCCAGAAGAAGCGTTTAAAGTACGCAAAACATGTCGGGCATGAATTCAGTATCAGCATCTTGCCATCTTTGATGTCTTGCCATCTTGTCATCTATACATAAACCTGAGATTATCTACTATTGAAGACATCATCTTGTCATTTTTCAGTAATTACATTGTTTAATACGATATGAATGATGGTAACATCTTTTGCTGATAAACTTTTGAGTAGCTATGACTCTTTCTTTCTTCTTTTAATATGTATTTATGTAAACATGTTCTTTTGTAAATAAAATTATACCTTTTTAATAAAAAAAAAAATCCTTTTGTATTACTGCCTAAAAAGTCCATAGCCCTTTTCTCTATTTCTTTTCATTGAATGTCATTTAGGATGCGGCACCTTTATCATAATCTTTTACAGGTGTATCCACCATACCACTAGATGCATTGATACACCCAATTCCCATTTTTTTTTCTCCGACAGTAGATATGTGTAGCCCTCTTTTGGGTGGGGCTATGAGAAATGGCACTCCCCAAACAGGATATTGTGCTAAACCTATAGGTAATAAATAATTTAAATATTTTTGCCAATGCATAGGTGTATACCGCCTATTGCATTAGGGTGTGCACCCCAAAGCTCAAACACATGTCTTTCTCTGCAGCCTCAAATACACAGGGGAGTGAATGAATGGGAAGTGCTCTGTGTTGAGTGGCTTCTTGCTCATTCACAAACCGAAGCATAGTAAACACAGTTTACTATGTTTCAGTTATGAATGGACACAGTGAGCGAGTGTGCTCACTGTGTTCATTAAGAAAAGGAACTATTTACTAGCCCCTTCCCTGCTCTCCATCCTGAAACATCCCTCTCAGCAACTGGGGAGAGAGGTTCGAAGGGAAGCCAGCAGCACTGCAGGGTGAGGGGGCCAACAAGGGGGAGGGGAGCCCAGGAAGTAGGGGGAATCGGGAATGCACAAAGTGATTATGGTATGCCCAGGTACACCTGGCACACCTATGCCTATGTGCCAGTGCCTACCCCTAGGACAGGGCTTCTGTGAGCAGAGGGAACACCCTTCCTGGAAAATTAGCCAGTAATCTAATCAAAGTAAGTCAGGCAGATCAACTACTGCAGCCAGTGTATAACATTAACCAAAAGTACATACAGCAGGGGAAATGATTATTTGATCCCCTGCAGATTTTGTATGTTTTTCCACTTACAAAGAAATAAAGGGTCTAATTTTTCTCATAGGTGTATTTTAAATGATAGAGTCAGAAGACCAACCGAAAATCCAGAAAAAAAACACATAAAACAAATGCTATACTGTAAATTAAATTACAGTTCAGTGAGTAAAATAATAATTTGATCCTGAAGCAAAACATGACTTAATACTTGGTGGAGAAACTCTTGTTGGCAGGTAAGACGTTTCTTTTAGTTGGTGACACATCTCAGGAGGGCTTTTGGTCCACTCTTTTTTACAGATCTTTAAATCCTTACGGTCTTTTGGCAACTCAACGTTTTAGCTCCCTCTATAAGTTTTCTATAGGATTAAGGTCTGGAGACTGACTAGGCCACTCCATGACCTTAATGTGCTTTTTCTTGAGCCACCTCTTTTGTTGCCTTGGCGATATGTTTTGAGTCATTGTCATGCTGGAAGACCCATCCACGACCCATCTTCAGTATTCTGGCTGAGGGAAGAAGCTTCTCATTCAAGATTTTACAATACATGGCCCCATCCATTGGCCCCTCAGTGTAACATAGTCATCCTGTACCTTTAGCAGAGAACCAGCCCCAAAGTATAATGTTTCCACCTCCATGCTTGACTGTCGAGATGGTGTTCTTAAGCCACACTATCAGATTTTCTGCTGACTTTTTCCTTCAGATTTACCAAAACCATGTAGTGCAAGGGCCTGCCTGATTGCATAGAAATTGAAACTCCTAAGGTTTGACCTCATATTATATGGTTTTGGTAAATCTGAAGGAAAAACTCAGCATAAAAACTGATAGTGTGTATGGGGCTTAAGGGTCATAGTAGCATTTCTATTCCTCCAAACACGGTGAGTCGAGTTAAAGCGGAGGTCCACCCTAAAGTGGACCTTCCGCTCATTGGAATCCTCCCCCCCTCCGGCGCCACAATTGGCACCTTTCAGGGGGGAGGGGGGTGCAGGTACCTGTACAGTACAGGTATCTGCACCCACTTCCAGCATAGCTATCTGCGGAAAGGGGCGTAGATTACGCCCCTTTCCGAAAGTCCCCCGCTGCCTGCTGGGAAACACACGGATCTCAGAGGCAGCGGGACCATCCTTATTGCGCAGCGCGTCTCGCGCATGCGCAGTAGGGAACCGGGAAAAAAAAGCCGAAAGGCTCCACTTCCTGATTCCCATACCCAAGATGGTGGCGGCAGCACCCGAGAGACGATCGTGAGATCGGCTTCGGGTGCCGACATCGCAGGCGCGCTGGGCGGGTAAGTGTCCTTATTTTAAAAGTCAGCAGCTGCAGTATTTGTAGCTGCTGGCGCCTTTTTTTAAAAACGGCGGAACTCCCGGCGGACTCCCGCTTTAATGTCAAAGAGCTCAATTTTGGTCTCATCTCACCACAGCACTTTCTCCCAAACCCTTTTCTGAATCATTTAGATGTTCATTGGCATGACTGTACATGCGCCTTCTTGAGGAGGGGGATCCACAGTTTTTGGAAGAAAAATGCTGACTGTTTGGAACACCATCCCTACAGTCAAGCACAGAGCGGCAAACATTATGCTTTGGGGTTGTTTCTCTGCAAAAGGTACAAGCCAACTTTGCCACATTGAGGGGCCAATGGATAGGGCCATGTATTGCAAAATATTGGATAAGAACCTTCTTCCCTCAGCCAGAACACTGAAGATGGGTCAAGGATGGGTCTTTCAGCATGACAATGACCCAAAACATACCACCAAGACAACAAAGGAGTGGTTTAAGAAGAAGAACATTAAGTCCATGGAGTGGATTAGCCAGTCTCCAGAAGTTTTTTTTTTTTAATACTTTATTTTTTTATTAAAATTGTATTATATTTTACAGGTTGTTTATATGAAATATAAAGAAAGATCATTATACATCATTTTATCAAGAAAATATCATTCACAACATTCTAAAAGAAGAAAAAAAAACTCCCTCCCTCTCACCCCTTGCATTCTATCTTTGTTCTCTTTTTTCCCGTCATTTATTCTCCATTAATGTTATCACCCTATTTCCCCCTGCAGGATCTTCCTGTGGTCTTTAGTTTCTTTAAATTATTCCCACTTTATCCAAATCTTTTTGGGATTTACTGATCAATCTTCTTCTCTACATTAAAAACTCCATCCTAAATAATTATTCAACTCTTTTACACCAATCCCTCAGTGTAGGGCTATCCAGCTCTCTCCATTTTCTTGGTATCACAACTTTTGCAGCATTAATCAAGTATGGTAAAACTAACTCTATGTAGTTTTATTGTCTTTTCTGTGTTATGGATAAACATACTCATGGATCATCTATGATGTCCATTACCTGCCTGATAATACCTTCATATAAGATTGCACTTTTTGCCAGTATTCCCTTAAATTCATGCATTCCCACCATATATGTATCCTTGTGCTCCTTGCATTACATCCCCTCCAACAAAATAGGGATTAAGGATTAGCCAAACACCCCCCGGTTCGGTTCACACCAGAACTTTTGAACAGACCGAAAATTCGTACGAACTTTAGAACCCCATTAAAGTCTATGGGACTCAAACGTTCAAAATCAAAAGTGCTAATTGTAATGGCTAATATTCAAGATATTGTCCTAAAAAGGGTTTGGGGACCCGGCTCCTGCCCCAGGGGACATGGATCAATATCCATATATGTACAGATATTAAGGGGAACCCCGTACCTAAATTTAAAAAAGGAAAGGCGTGGGGCCCCCAGGCCCTATAAACTCAAAACAGCAGTATACAGGCGGTGCAAACAAGACAGGACCTGTGTAGGTTTGTTGTGTTAAGTAGAATCTGTTTGTAATTTTGAACTGGTACATTTTTAAAGTGTAGCTCCAGTCAAAAAATCTATGTATAAGCTTTTTGGAAAACATAGGGAAGGGTTATCACCCCTGTATAATTTTTTTTGCCGTCCGTCTTTTTTCATCTCCCTTCCTGTTGTCTCCTTCCATGCAAGTAGGAGACATTTGTAAGTTGGATGTTTGAAAGTAGGGGCCTGTCCTATATGCGCTGCAAAATGTGGGCCTAAGGTGTTGGTTTTTCCACAACACTGTAAGCCCTCAAAGTTATTCTTGGTGGGCGCAGGAGCACCCTACTGTGAACGATTATATCAAGAATTGTAATTACATGCCACTGTTGAACAGTGGTAGAAAAATTGGGACTTTGGTGGTGGTGGTTGTGGTTGTGGTGGTGGTGCTGGTGCCACAACACTATAAGTCTTCACAGTTACTCTCGGTGGGTGCAGGAACAGGCCCAGATGTGAAATATTATATCAAGAATTGTAATTACATGCCCCTGTTAAACAAGGGCTGAAAATTTGGGCCTTAGGCACTGGTGCTGGTGCCACGACACTGCAACCTCTCCCAGATACTCTAGTTGGAGTGCAGTAATGAGCCCTGCTGCAAAGCATTGCATAAAAAATGGTAATTACATGCCCCTGTTAAACAGGGGCTGAAAAATTGAGCCTGTTCTTCCAGCTATCAGCAGAATAATTGAGGAGGAAGAGGATAGTCAGTCAACATAACAGGACAGTCACTCAGCATCAGCATAGGCAGTCTTGAAGTGATCTGACATTTCAAAAAACAATATTCGGTTACATTAGCTTCAGGTGCTTGGTAGCTGGTGGTGATCCAAGACTGATTCATCTTTATGAAGGTCAGTCGATTAACCGAGTCAGTGGACAGGCGCACCCTGTGATCGGTTACAAATCCTCCAGCAGCACTGAAGGTGCGTTCCAAAAGAACGCTGGATGCAGGACAGGCCAGTATCTCAATTGCATACTGTGCAAGCTCTGGCCAGTGACCCATCCTCAAGACCCAGTAAGCCAGAGGATTTTCCGTGGGAAAGGTGTCCATGTCTGACCTTGCCCCTAGGTATTCCTGCACCATGTAAATCAGACACTGGCAATGGTTGCTGGAACCAATCATACCTTGGGGCTGCAGACTAAAAAATTGTCTGAACCCATCGGTCAGATGGCCACCTACTCCACCACTCCTTCTGTGAGTGACCGAAGCCTCAGCAACACTTTGTCCAGCACCAGGAGTTTGTAACCTCCCAGTCTCTGGGAATGCGTTGCACAGACCTTTCTGCAAGGCCTCCCAGAGATGTCTCATCCTCTGCTCCCTCTGTGACAGCAAGGTAAGGTCCGCAACCTTACCCTTGTACCGTGGATCAAGGAGAGTGGCCAGCCAGTAGTGGTCCCTCTCCCTGTTCCGAAGAATACGAGGATCCTTCTGCAGGCTTTGCAGGATCAGGGATGCAGCGTAGGTTAGCTGAAGCATTCGGTCCGGAGTCGTCTGGGTCACTAAAGACAACATTATCCGCAGCCACCTCCTCCCAGCCACGTACAAGTCCACGGGTTTCTTGGGACTGTAAATCATCCCTAAAAGACTGCTGCTGCTGCTGCTGATGCTGAGTGCCAGCCTCCACCTCCATGCTGACACAATCCTCCTCCTCCTCCTCGTTCTTTTCCTGTGTGATAGGTGGGACAGCAGGAACACTGTCTGGAAAAAAGGGGCCTTGAGAGGCAAGGAAGTCCTCCTCTTCCTGCCTCTGTTCTGCCTCAAGTGCCCTGTCCATTATTCCACGCAGTGTATGCTCCAACAAGTGAACAAGAGGTACAGTGTCACTGATGCATGCACTGTCACTGCTCAACCATCCTTGTGGCCTCCTCAAATGGTGACAGGACAGTGCATGCAACGCCTACAGAACACCGCTGGTTCCGAGGACAAAGCACTGGAAGAGGCCATGAGGAAGAAGAAGAGGAGGGGGTGGAGGAGAGATGTGTGTCACAACCAGTAGTAGCATTTTGGAGGCGTGGTGGTGTAACAACCTCCAACACTACTGCACCTTGTCCTGCATCCTTCCAAGCTGCCAGAAGAGTGACCCAATGGGCCATGAAAGATAGGTAACGTCCCTGTCCATACCTGCTGGACCATGAGTCAGTGGTAATATGCACCTTACCGCTGACGCCCTGTCCAGGCATGAACATTGCCTTCCACATGCCGGTAGAGAGCCGGAATCACCTTCCATGAGAAAAAGTGGCGTTTGGGAACCTGCCACTGAGGAACCGCACATTGCACAAACCCACAGAAGGGGGCCGAGTCTACCAACTGAAAAGGCAGCAGTTGAAGTGCTAGCAATTTAGCCTAGCTAGCATTCAACCGCTGGGCATGTGAATGGCTGGGAGTGAACTTCTTTCGATGTTCCAGCCCCTGGGGCAGGGAAATTTGCCTGCTACAATCGGACATGGGTGTACTGATAGCAGAGTGCCCGCAAGTACTTGGCTGTGACACACCTAATTCTACACCTTCATTCCTCCCAGTGCAGGTTACAGAAAGGATTGAAGGTTTAGTGGGGTTGGAGATCCCAGCTGATGAGGAGCAAGGAGAAGTCCGCTTTGTTCTTTGGTGTGGGTCTTTAAGGTACGTTTGCCAATGAGCTGCATGGTAGGTTGACATATGTCTGCTCAAGCATGTGGTGCTCAAGCGGCTGAGATGTTTTGGCCACGCAAGATATGCTTGAGACATATATTGCAAATAGCAGTGGTGCGATCTGATGCACTTGTCTCAAGAAAGGCCCACACCAAAGAACTTTTGGAATACCGCACAGAGGCAGTGCCCTGCACAGGTGGATCTCTGCGGTGTGATTCAGTCTGTGTGCTGCCCCTAAGCTGGCCCACGGAGGGCATCCTGCCTCGTTGGAGATGGGCCTCCTCCTCTCTCCTATCAGGCACCCACGTGGAGTCAGTGACCTCATCATCCCCTCCCTCTTCATCACTGGAGCAAACCTGGCAGTTTGCTGCAGCTGAAGGAACATGACTGCCAGATTGCTCTCCTTCCTGAGCATCCCCTCTCTCTGCACTCATGCTACTGCCTTCCTCTAGCTGGGTATCATCAGAGCCTTCAAAATGCTGGGCATCCTCATGGAACATGTACCCAACACTGTGCCCAAACAGTTCTGGAAACTCCTAGGGAGGACATGGTGGGTCTAGGGAAGGACTGACTGATGACATTGAGACAAGGGAAGAGGACGCGTTGGCAGCTGCTTTGCTAGTACCCTGAGCCTGGGTGAGGGAAGATGAGGAGGGCTTGGTCATCCACTCTACCAAGTCTTCGGCATGATGCGGCTCAACATGTCCAGCTGCCAAAAATAAGGACAAGCGTGTCCCATGGCCATGTGCTGATGACGATGTACCGCGTCCACGACCAGCACTGTTGTCTCTAGACACAGAGCCTGCTTGCCCTCTTTTATTGGCTCATGACTGTCTGCCTCTCCTTGTTGGCCTTCCAGACAGAGTAATGCCTGCAGGGAGATGGGAAAACCAGCAATTGGGTAGCTTTAGGTGCACACTGAGCAGATGGCACAGTAGACCGACTGTAATTTCTGCAGCTGCCTGTCTGTGTTACAGAAACAGAACAACACCAGCAATAAGGGGTAGCTTCAGGTGTATACTGTGCAAGAGGCACACAACACCCACTTTAACTGCTGCAGATGCCTGTATTACAGAAACAGAACACCAGTAATAAAGGGTAGCTTCAGGTATATACTGTGCTGGAGGCACACAACACCCACTTTTACTGCTGCAGATGCCTGTATTACATTAACAGAACACCAGCAATAAGGGGTATCTTCAGGTGTATACTGTGCAGGAGGCACAAAACACCCACTGAACAAGTGCTAGGTTCCCATGCAGTAAAGACACTGTCCCTGCCTATCCTGCTATTTCCCTGACCTCCGGAACACACTACACAAGGCCGCTGCGCTGGCTTTTATGGCTCTCCTCGCTGCCGGAAATGTGATTGGCCAAGCATGCGGGGTCACAGTGCATGCTTGGCCAATCATGAGCCAGCAATGAACTGCGATGGTGTAGTGCATTGTGGGCCGTTCGAGCCACAGAAATTTGGTGCGAACGGTCCACAAAGTTCTTAATTCGCCGAACAGGCGATCGGACCGTGTTTGAGTCAAACGTGCGTTTGAGTCGAACACTGAGCTCATCCCTAGTAGGGATATCTCTGATTGGTATTTATGCATTCTTTCTGGGGTAATGTACCATCTCAAAATTTTACAATTAATTTCTCTGGTGTTTATGGCTGAAGCTGTACAATATGCAGCTCTTAATATTCTACTTACTTGTTTCTCATTCACCTGTGTTCCTATTTCCTTTTCCCACACACTAATATAGGGGGGTTCTTCAGTTCCTTCCATCGCCGTGTTTGGAGGAAGAAAAATGCTTACTGACCCTAAGAACACCATCCCTACAGTCAAGCACGGAGGTTGGGGCTGTTTCCTTGCAAAAGGTACAGGCCAACTTTGCCACATTGAGGGGCTAATGGATAGGGCCATGTATTGTAAAATATTGGATGAGAACCTTCTTCCCTCAGCCAGAACACTAAATATGGGATGGATGGCATGACAATGACCCAAAACATACCGCCAAGGCAACAAAAGAGTGGCTCACAAGGAAGCACATTAAGGCCATGGAGTGGCCTAGCCCTTCTCCAGACTTTAATCCTATAGAAAATTTATGGAGCTAGCTGAAACTTCGAGTTGCTAAGTGACAACCAAAAAACCTTAAGGATTTAGAGAAGATCTGTAAAGAAGAGTGGACCAAAATCCCTCCTGAGTTGTGAGCAAACCTGGTCATTTAGTATAAAAAACATCTTACCTCTGTGCTTGCCAAAAAGGTTTCTCCACCAAGGACTAAGTCATGTTTTGCTTGAGGATCTAATACTTATTTTACTCACTGAACTGAAACTCAATTTATAACATTTGAGTCATGTGATTTTTTTTCTGGATTTTGCGCTGATATTCTGTCTTTATCATTTAAAATACACCTATGATAAAACAATTATAGACCCTTCATTTCTTTGTAAGTGAGCAAACTTCCAAAATATGCAGGGGATCAAATAATTATTTTTCCCCACTGTAGACCAGTATGGAAATAATATCAGCATTATATGCTGAAAGATTAATACTAGTATAAACATCCAATGTACAAACAGGTTTTAACAGCAAAGGGGTCCAACATGAGTCCTGGTAGAATGCAGCTTGTCACCAGCAGAAGCCGTGGTGTGATATTGGAAACCAGAGTTAGCCTATGTACTCTTCTTCTTGGTCTCTAGTAGCTTTTAACCTGCCATGCAACTAGACCTCTAACAACCTGTGGACCATTGGATGCCTAACCTGGTTCTATGCTGTAATGCTGATTACTGAGCCCTACCCTAAAACTAGAATCTCAGACCAAAAGGGATGGGATCATATACTCCTGAACCTACAGCCATCCCACACAAAGGGCTCTGTGTGTTGGGCTCCCTTACTCTCTGAGGCTGTCCTCAGCGTGACTGCTTGCAAGTTGCATCGGATCGATCCTTCTCACCTTTGGGACATGAATGAGGTATGGACCCTCGGGAACCATCCATTGGTTTTAAATTTCTGGTCAGGAGTTCTCTCTCTTCACCTTTCAGTGCAAACATACCCCCTGAAGACCACATGGGTCGAAACGCATCAGCGCATCATCACAACAGACCAATGATATGTGATGCTGTAATTTTGTGTTTGCTTTCTGTAAATGTAAAATGTGTTTGTTATTAGTGATGGCCGAACTTCCGACGGGACGTGGACCGCAAACGCGGGCGATAGTTCGCGTACCAGAATGTTCGCGGCGGGCCCCATTGACTTCAATGGGAGGCAAACTTCGCAAACCTACAGGTTAAATTTGCAGCCACAAAATAATTAATAGCTGTGCAAACATAGTCCCACCACATGGCCAATGACATAACACATGTATGAGGTGAATCTGGGATCGACAACTACAAGCATTCTTTTTTTATATGGGAAATTGTTGTGACAAATCAGGACTGTGGAGCGCATGAAGGCAATGGAGGAGAGGGAAGGTCAGGGACCAGGGTAGGCAAAGAAGAGGGTGCAGGAGATGATCACCAGCAGTGTGACATACAGCAATGACACCTGCACGGTGATAGAGTCATCTGACAACAGCACTGTGATAGAGAGCACTAGCATCAGCAGCGTGACATAAAGCACTAACACCAGCACCGTGATATACAGCACTGACAGCAGCACCGTGATAGAGAGCACTGACATCAGCAGCGTGACATAAAGCACTAACACCAGCACCGGGATATACAGCACTGACAGCAGCACCGTGATAGAGAGCACTGACATCAGCAGCGTGACATACAGCAATGACACCTGCACGGTGATTGAGTGATCTGACAACAGCACCATGAAAGAGAGCACTGACACCAGCAACGTGACATAAAGCACTAACACCAGCACCATGATATACAGCACTGACAGCAGCACTGTGATAGAGAGCACGGACATCAGCAGTGTGACATAAAGCACTCACACCAGCACCGTGATATACAGCACTGACAGCAGCACTGTGATAGAGAGCACTGACATCAGCAGCGTGACATAAAGCACTCACACCAGCACCGTGATATACAGCACTGACAGCAGCACCGTGACAGAGAGCACTGACATCAGCACCGTGATATACAGCACTGACACCTGCACCGTAAGCAGCCCCAGGAGGAAGTCAGCATAGGACAGGAATGGTGGGAGCCCCTCATAATGAGCATAGCACAGGGATGGTGGGAGCCCCTCATAATAAGCAGCCCCAGGAGGATGTCAGCATAGCACAGGGATGGTGGGATCCCCTCATAATAAGCAGCCCCAGGAGGATGTCAGCATAGCACAGGGATGGTGGGAGCCCCTCATAATAAGCAGCCCCAGGAGTAAGTCAGCACAGCACAGGGATGGTGGGAGCCCCTCATAATGAGCATAGCACAGGGATGGTGGGAGCACCTCAAAATATGCACAGCAGATGTACAGCCCCAGGAGGAAGTCAGCACAGCACAGGGATGGTGGGAGCCCCTCATAATATGCACAGCAGAGGTACAGCCCCAGGAGGATGTCAGCACAGCACAGGGATGGTGGGAGCCCCTCATAATATGCACAGCAGAGGTACAGCCCCAGGAGGAAGTCAGCACAGCACAGGGATGGTGGGATCCCCTCATAATAAGCAGCCCTAGGAGGATGTCAGCACAGGGATGGTGGGAGCCCCTCATAATAAGCAGCCCCAGGAGTAAGTCAGCACAGCACAGGGATGGTGGGAGCCCCTCATAATGAGCATAGCACAGGGATGGTGGGAGCACCTCAAAATATGCACAGTAGATGTACAGCCCCAGGAGGAAGTCAGCACAGCACAGGGATGGTGGGAGCCCCTCATAATATGCACAGCAGAGGTACAGCCCCAGGAGGATGTTAGCACAGCACAGGGATGGTGGGAGCCCCTCATAATATGCACAGCAGAGGTACAGCCCCAGGAAGAAGTCAGCACAGCTCAGGGATGGTGGGAGCCCCTGATAATATGCACAGCAGAGGTACAGCCCCAGGAGGATGTCAGCACAGCACAGGGATGGTGGGAGCCCCTCATAATAAGCAGCCCCAGTAGAAATATGACACCGCTCAACCTCTTCAAAGAGGAGGGTACGGGCATATAGTACGGTGTGCTTTTTTTGGACAAGGAAGTGAGCCAAATGAAGAAAGAAGGTCTCTGTGCTTGATTAAAAAAATTGTTTATAGACATATACATGGTCTACTGGTCACATGTGTTGAATTCCTCCGAGATCCATGCCTCATTCATTTTTAGAAATGTGAGGTAGTTAACACTGTCGTGAGCTAGGCGAGTACGCTTATCGGTCACGATCCCCCCTGCTGCGCTGAACGTCCTTTCAGACAGGACACTGGATGAGGGGCAAGCCAACAGTTCGATTGAAAATTGGGCAAGCTCTGGCCAGAGGTCAAGCCTGCCCACCCAGTAGTTCAGGGGTTCATCACTCCTCAGAGCAACCACATCGGCCGTTAACCCGATGTAGTTGGACACCTGACGGTCTAGGCGTTCCCTGATGCTGGATCCGGATGACACCTGTCGATGGGTCGGCTGAAAGAATGGCCTCATATCCGAAGTCACCAACACATCTTCAAACCGGCCTCTTCTTGCAGGCGCTGTTGGATTGGTACCCGCAACTCCCTCTCTGGGAGTGGGAATTGCTCCTCTGCCAGCGCACGCAAAAGCAGAATGCAGCATTTCTCGAAGCAAGGCCTGGAAGTGCTGCATTCTGACAGCCCTCTGTGATGGCAGTAACATTTCCTCCATTTTGTGTTTGTACCGGGGGTCTAAGTGCGTTGCCACCCAGTACTGGTCCTTGACCCTTATGCTTTTTATACGGGGGTCCCTATTAAAACACTGGAGCATGAAGGCCCCCATTTGCACTAAAGTGGAAGCGGTGTGGTGGCCTGGCTCCTGCTTATCATCCAGGATAATGTCGTCCTCTTCATTCTCCTCTCTCCATCCACGCACAACAGGGATCCCAGAAAGGTTTAAAGCATGCTCTTCTTGCTCCTCCTCATCCGCCCCGGCACCATCCTCCTCTGACTCCTCTTCAGACTCATGTTGTTCACTTGTCTCAGATAGAGTAGCCCCCCCCTGGGAATTCATCCAGCATTGCGACTTCCTCATCTTCCCACTCCTGCTCCTCCACAGCTTGATCAATGACACGACGCAATGCATGCTCCATAAAGAAGGCATAAGGTACCATGTCACTGATGGCGCCATGGCTGCGACTGACCAGTTTGGTGATCTCCTCAAATGGCCGCAGAAGTCTGCATGCGTCGTGCATGAGCAGCCACTGGCGCGGTGAAAAAAAACCCAGCTCCCCAGAACCTATTCTGCCGCAGAGTTCATACAGGTAGACGTTAACTGCACGTTTCTGCTGGAGCAGCCTATCAAGCATATAGAAGGTTGAGTTCCATCGCGTCGGGCAATCACAAATAAGACGTCTGACCGGCAGATTGTGTCACCGCTGAATGTCAGCAAGGCGAGCCATGGCCGTGTAAGATCTTCTGAAATGGGCCGAGATTTTTTTGGCTGCCGCAAGATGTCCTGGACCCCAGGGTATTTGACAAGGAATCGCTGCACGACCAAGTTTAAGACGTGTGCCATGCATGGCACGTGCGTGATTTTGCCCTGTTTCAATGCGCTAAGCAGATTGGCACCGTTGTCACACACCACTTTACCAACTGTCAAATTGAGCGGTGTTAGTCACTGATCTGCCTGTGAACGCAAAGCTGAAAGGAGTGCCGGGCCAGTGTGGCTCTTGGCTTCCAGGCATAACAGACGCAGCACGGCAAGGCAACGTCTCACCTGGCATGTCGAAAAGGTTCTGGGGAGCTTGGGCGGTGCAGCGGAAGAGACGCTAGCAGCGGAAAAGGAGGAGTCAGCCGAGGAGGAGAGGGAGGAGGATGGAGTAGGAGGAGGCGGAGAAGAAGAGTCAGGCCTGCATGCAATCCGTTGCGGTAAAACCAAATCTACACGGGTGCCACGGGTTACATGCTTGACGGCCGTCAGAAGGTTCACCCAGTGGGCAGTAAAAGGGATATACCTTCCCTGCCCGTGTTTGCTAGACCACCTGTCTGTGGTCAGATTTATCTTGGCACCGACACTGGGTGCCAGAGATACATTCACTTGCCGCTGAACATGGCCATATAGCTCTGGGATGCCCTTCTGTGAGAAATACTTCCTTCCTGGGACCTTCCATTGTGGTGTTCCAATGGCCACAAATTTGCGAAAGGCCTCCGAGTCCACCAGTTTATATGGCAGTAGTTGGCGGGCTATGAGTTCTGACAAGCCAGCCGTCAACCGTTGGGCAAGAGGATTATCCGGCGTCATCATTTTTTTACGCTCGAACATTAGGCCCACGGAAGCCTGCCTTTTTGCAGAAAAACGCGAGCTTGGCGTGATGGAAGGTGGAGTGGAGGACAATTGTGAGGAGAGAGGAGAAGGAGAAGTAGAAGACGAGGCTGGACGGTGAGAGCCTGCAGTGTGGCTTTGTGTGTTCCATTGCTCCCACTCGGCTCGGTGATGGCTGCTCATGTGCCTTCTTAAGGCAGTCGTTCCTAGGTGAGTGTTGGGCTTACCGCGACGAATGCGTTGACTGCAAAGATTGCAGATGGCAATGCTATTGTCAGCAGCGGACACGTTAAAAAAAGCCCACACTGCGGAGCCATGTGCCGGTGTCCTGGGAGCGCCAGATGTGACCGTACATGGTCGATGACTCGCTCCTGATACATTTGCAGTCTGCTTTGTCCCTCCTGTGCAATGTAAGTTATTCCTGCTTCTCCTCCCTATCTGCTGGTCCATATCTCCCTCTGAACTCCCCTCCTCTTCCTCTCTTGTGGGCACCCACGTGAAATGACTAGACACGTCATCATCAACGTCACCTTCCCCACCGCTATAAGTAGAGATCTCGGAGTAGGCAGCAACACCAGGGACCAACCTCCTCCTTGGGCTGATCTGGGTACTGTCGTCAGACTGCTGAGTAGCGGTTGTTGCTGCCTCCTCTTCCTGATCCAATACCAAGAGTGGCTGCGCATCAGAAATGTCTTGATATGGATTGGAAAATAATTTCTGTGACTCAAGCGGAAGGTATGTGGTGGTGGTGGTGGTGTTGTTGGTGGTAGTGTCTTTGGGGGTGCACATAGCAGAGAGTGAAGAAGAGGGTGCAGATCGAGAGGATGAGGAGGGTGCAGAAGAGTAAGGCTGAGCGAGCTACTCAACCAAGTCTGGTGCGTCCTTTAAAGTAATTGAACGCACCTTCTGCAACTTCCCACTTTGGCTCAAGCCTGTTGCTCCTGCCCTACCCCTACCAACCCTGCGGAAGGGCCTGCCTCTTCCTCTGCCTGTCATTTTTTAAATGACCCTCTGACAAAACTCTTAGTCTCTATACCGATGAAGGACTGCTGCAGTATAGGGCAGCGGTCAGCAGTAGTGCACCTCAACCCTATTTATTGTGGACCGATACCAGTCCTTATAGAATGGCAGACTGTACCTCACTCAACCCTATGTACTGTAGTACCCTATACCTTACCAGTCCTTATAAGGACTTTTGTGGACCAAGTAAGTTGTGTGTGAGTGATTAGCAGACTGTACGTCAGTCCCTATACCGATGAAGGACTGCTGCAGTATAGGGCAGCGGTCAGCAGTAGTGCACCTCAACCCTATGTATTGTGAACCTATACCAGTCCTTATAGAGTAGTAAACTGTACCTCACTCAACCCTATGTACTGTAGCACCCTAGACAGGCCAAGTTACCAGTCCTTATAAGGAGCTTTGTGGAACAAGTGGGTTGTGAATGATTAGCAGACTATTCTCTTCTATATTTGGAAGAAAGAATATTATACGTGTACAAGCCTATTACCATACCACTGATACCAGTCCTGAAAAGAACCTTTGTGGAACCAATAGTAACAGCTACTGATTAAACTGACCCTCACTGCCTCACACACTGCTTCCTGCCTGTCCCTATATAAACTGACAAAACAGAGGCTACTGGAACAATAATTGAAATAGCACTTTTGTGGACCTGATAGTAACAGCTAATGACTAAACTGGCTGTCCCTGCAGAACACACCGTCCTGTCCCTTTCTGTAAACTGACAAAAGACAGTCAGGCTGCTGCAACAATCACTAGCACAGCACTGCCTATCCTGAACTACACCTAACACCTATATCAGTCCTGAAAAGAACTTTTGTGTACCAAATAGCTAGCGATTTGGGTCACTGTAATCTCTCCCTGCTCCACACAGCAACCTCTCACTATAGTGACAGAAGAAAGAATGTAAAATGGCCACCGGATCGGGTCTATTTATAAGTTAGGGGGAATGTCCAAGTGTCCATGTGCTGTAATGTCTCAATTGGCTGTCCTGTACCCACTGATGGATGTGTCATCATAGGTCAAAGTTCTTTTACACAGTAAACACAGAAGTCCGCCGGGCGAACGGCGCCAATAGTCCGGCGAACGGGCGGACCGCGAACAGACAAAATTCGCCGCGAAATGACCGCCGGGCGAACCGTTCGGCCATCACTATTTGTTATCCCCTGACCAGATTATACTGTATGTCACGGCAACATGCTATTGATCCTACATGTTTCCAATAAAATAGTTTTATAAAATCCATTTCTGAATTGCCTGCATTGCTGTTTTGAAGCCCCCTGGGTAAACCTTCCTATGCTACAATCAAATAGTTTTTTGGGGTTTGCAGCTGCTGTAGCTCTCCTGTATGTGTAATTTTTTGCTTTTACTACACTGTGCCCTGACCTAAAACTAGCTATAGAATCCCAGACCAAAAGTGACAGGGTTAACTAGAATAACAGATGCATATAAACTCTATTGCAACAAACAAACTACTAACATACAACTTCTAACTTCAGATTGTTCAATTAAGCTTGACAAAAAAACCTGGAAGATTTCTATGCAAAGCTGCACCAGATTTTGCACATCAACCCCACAGTGTCACAGACTAAACTAACTGGTATAGTGCATGCAAGATAGCAACAAGGGGACAGATATACTTCTATTACAAACCTTTAAAGAGGAAGTAAACCCTGATGGGTTTACTTCCTCTTTCATTCCCTGCAAAGGCAAAGCATAATGGACTACTATGCATTGCATAGTAGCCCATTATGTGTCACTTACCTGACACAGGAGCCAGCGAAGTCACTGCTGTCCCCTGTAGTCCGGCGCATCCATCTTTTCGGTGGGGTCTCGCAGCTCCGCCGCTGTCATTCGGCGGAGCCGCGATGACGTCACTCCTGCGCATGCGCACGGGAGCCGACACGCGCGGCAGCTCCATTATTGGAAATGCCGCACTCAGTGCGCCTGCGCGCCACTGTCTACGGCGCATGCGCCGTAGACAGCGGTGCCTGTCTTCGGGCAAATATCTCCTAAACCGTATAGGTTTAGGAGATATTTCTTGGACCTACAGGTAAGCCTTAATCTAGGCTTACCTGTAGGTCAAAGTGGTTTGTAAGGGTTTACAACCACTTTAAATAGATACATTACAGTTAGGGGTGCACTGAATGGGTTTTTTGGTGGCCAAACCAAAAATGAAAACGACACAATTGGGGCGAGAACCGGAACCGCTACCGAAAATGACCGATACTGAAAATGACTGTTTAAAAATATTTTTATATAATTTTAAATAAAATGTATACATTTTTATATAACACATTGCTAATAGTATTAGCAAAATTTCACATGCGGTGCTCCTCTAGCAGATATGATGCAGGAGATGGTCAGAGACTGGGGACATGGTACAGAAGATGGTCAGAGACTTGGGACATTGTACAGGAGATGGTCAGACTGGGGACATGGTACAGGAGATGGTCAGAGACTGGGAACAAGGTACAGGAGATGGTCAGAGACTGGGGACATGGGACAGGAGATGGTCAGAGACTGGGGACATGGCACATGAGATGGTCAGAGACTGCGGACATGGTACAGGTGGTGGTCAGAGACTGTGGACATAGTACAGGAGGTGGTCAGAGACTGCGGACATGCTACAGGAGGTGGTCAGAGACTGCAGACATGGTACAGGAGGTGGTCAGAGACTGCGGACATGATACAAGAGATCAATACAGCCTCACCAGTGCCCGTCATGCAGCCTGTGTGTGCCCCTCAGATGCAGCCTGCATGTGCCCATAAGATGCAGCCCACCTGTGCCCATAAGGTGCAGCCCGCCTGTGCCCTTAAGATGCAGCCTCACATGTGCACATCATGCAGCTTGCCAGTGTCCATCATGCAGCTTGCCAGTGCCCATCATGTAGCCTGCCAGTGCCTGTCATGTAGCCTGCCAGTACCCGAATCAGAGCTGCGATCTACGTGTGTCACAGAGCTGCCTTTGAATTGCCCGGGTCGCAGTAACGATGTCCCACCTCCTGTAATCATGTCACACTGATTCAATGTCCCACCACTTGATGAGTGTGCCCGTCTGTCACAGGAGGCAGGACATTGTACTGCGGTCTGTGTAGTTAAGTTTTGTGACACATGGAGTTCGTGGCAAGGGGGGAGGGAGGGGAGGAGGAGAAGAGAGGAGTGGACCACGCCAGAATGACACCCTCGCACTTGGCAGCACCAGGGGCGGGGCCCCGCCCAGGCCCTTCCCCATTTTCAGGGCCGTTATCGGCGTGATTTGCTTTTCGGCATTTTACCAAAAAGGCCATTTTTGACCGATATGTTTTGGTGACCAAAATGAGGGACAAATGAGGAGCAAAGAGGGACAGATGGGACTTTGTTCCAAATCAGGGTCGATCCCTCAAAATCGGGGACAATTGGGAGGTATGGTCTAGATTAGTGTCAGCTCCTTCCTTGTAGGACATGCAGTCTCAGACCCCCTCTCTCTATTTACTTCCTCCCTTTGGGGTTTCTAACTGACTGAAATGCCCACCTTTGCCTTTTCACTTTTATACTGGGAATGCTACACTTAGATGACAGAATGTCTCCTGCACATAAGTGTGATAGCCTGGTACAGGCATACCTCCCAACAATTCCAGATTGGGTGGGACTTTCCCACATTTATACCTCTGTCCCACTATACAAGGGCTTTTTCCCACATCACTCCATCTGGTAATTATATAGTACCTTCCAACGCAAGTGTGAACATCAAGCAGAGCCATAGATTGGCCAGCAAACCTGCTGGGTGTGCTCTGTGCAGCTGCAATGAGTGAGTGCAGCTGTAAAATTTAACCTGTGATGTCAGGGATGGGTGATACTACTACCCAGACCCGCCTCTTGTTGTCAAACAACCAGCGTATATGGAAAGAGACAGCATTAATACATTGCTGGTGGGGAAAAGATGCCAAGGTTTAGGATCAGTTGTTTATTCACATACTGTACCCTGGGTTTTTTCAGCCTTGTGGAAGCCCTGCACTATTAAAAGTCAGCAGCTACAGTGTTTGTAGTTGCTGACTTTTTTTTTTTTTTTGGTTTTAAACTGCCGGACCTACGCTTTAAGGGAGGAAAATGTATCCTTACAATCTAAATTGGAAGATTTTGAAAGCAGAGCCAGAGGCTCCAATCTCCACATCAGCGGCCTCCAATCTCTGCATCAGAGGCATTCCAGAGACAGTAATTGATTTGCATTCTACTATAACAGCCTTATTTCAGTAACTTCAACCAGCTTTGACATTAGAACGCTTGGAAATGGACAGAATCCATCGAAAACACACCAAAGAAAACAGATATTATCGCAAAATTTCTTTACTATTGTACAAAGGAGCAATTACCGTCTGCAGCCTGGGAAAAAAATGACTTAATCTTCCAGGGCCAAAAATACCAAATCTTTCTTGATCTTTCCCAGGTAACCACACCAAAAGACGTAACAATAAAACCTCAACTTTTAACGTTGCAAAATCATATATATATATATATAAATCATCATATATCATGTATATACCACTGGGGTTTTCCATTTTCCATCCGCTTTACATATCAGGGATCCAAATACACCTGTAGGTCATTAGAAGAATTACAGCAAACCCTTTGGAAGCCCCACCTAGTTCTAATACCCCACGCAGAAAAACAGCCTCATCTTCTTCATGCAATTCCTCCCAATCCAATCATCAGAGATGAATGGAAATCATCACCATTCTCACAAGAGAGGCCACTTCGCCTCCTCTCCTCAAGATAAAGCGGATTCCATGTACTGATAATGCACAATTCCTCCATACTTTCCTTCACACTCTTACTCTTATGCCCCTTACACACGGTCGGATTTTCTGACGGAAAATGTTGGATGGGAGCTTTTTGTCGGAAATTCCAACCGTGTGTAGACTCCATCCGACATTTTCCATCTGGATCTCAAAATTCCGATTGTGTGTGCACAATTCCGAAGCACAGAGTTCCACGCATGCCCAGAATCAAGCAGAGGAGCCGCACTGGCTATTGAACTTTTTTTTCGGCTCGTCGTACGCGTTGTACGTCATCGTGTTCTTGACGTTCGCAATTTCCAACCAACTTTGCGTGACCATGTGTATGCAAGACAAGTTTGTGCCAACATCCTTTGGAAAAAATTCACGGAATGTCTGATCAATGTCTGACCCCATCCCTTAGTCAGAACATAAACCCAGTTCATACCACTATAGCCTCTGCTATCCCCAGAGCTCACGACCCCACATGGTACCTCCCTGACACAATACCTAAAAACCCATATCACTGCTTAATAATCGAACAAGCCTTAAAACAATACTTGACAATTAATACCAGCCCAGACATCTCTCCATTAAAACACTTTGGGAAGCACACAGGCATGTGATCACAGAGTAATACAAAGACAAATTGCAATGTTTAAACGTAAACGTAGAAATCTCGCTCGTAAACTGATTTCAGTTCTTCCTTCACAACCTTCCAAACTGATCCCACCCCTGAAGCGAAGTCACAACTAGAAAAGGTCCACCTAGAATGCGACTTATTCCTCACAGAATCCACAGATAAATCCCTACATCGTTCTAAACACGCCTTTTATTTAAAATCCAATGAACCAGGTACTTTTTGGCATATACACTGAAATCCATAAACAAACCAATTGAACCTATTTGACTCACATTGTCAAAAAATATTTATACTAGCAATCTTATTAAAATTCTTCACAAGGGGCGTGACTAGCCGCAGACAGTGATGGCCGACTGAGAGCGGAGCACCCTGACACCAGAACCTACAACGGCACGGAACGGCGTACCAAGAGACACACAACCGCCCCAACCTAGTGTCTGACACCCCGCACAGCCGGAGGATCATGTCCAGGAAACGTAAGGAGCATAGGAAGCTGCAGAAAATGACGGAGTTATATCCGTACAGACATGAGGGAAGTAAGCAAGATGGCACCGGAGTCTTCTCAACCCCTGCTCATAATGCTCACTCCCACCCACTTTCATCCACTGCTCGTGGCAAATCTGGAGACTCCACTATGAGCCCACTATCCTGCCCCAACACACCACAATCAGCCTGCCCAGCCAAGGCTAGATTTAGACCCTGGCTGTAGTCCGGTAACAGGACCGGAGGTTGATTCAGGGGAGGACACAAGGGAGCTGCCAGCAGGAATTGAGAAATTCCCCACCATTAATCAGCCTGTCATGGACATGGTGCTTAAAGACATGCTGCTTTCACTACGCAGCACCATACAGGCAGACATGGCAACATGTATGCAAAAGTTACACACAGATATACACGAAGTGGAGGCCAGACTGGACCACATTGAATGTAAAATGAGGGAATTCACATCCACTATAAATAATTTGGTAGATGCTCAGGAGGAGAATGAGGATGAGATGGAGGGTATCAGAGCAAAAAGGGCAGACATGGAGGGCAGGAGCAGGAGGAATAACATGAAAATTAGAGGCATTCCAGAGTCTGTCCAACAAAGAGCTCTGAGAGCCTATGCCATCACCCTTTTACACAGAACTCCTTCCTGACCTGACTGCACTTGATGTCACTATAGATAGGATCCATCGCCTCCCCAAACCCTCATATCTCCCTGATCATGATCAGGTCCCAAGAGATGTGATCCTGAGGCTACACTTTTTCCATGTTAAAGAGCAACTGATGGCGACCATGCGTACCAAGGAACCTATCTCACCACAATACCATCACTTGCAATTTTACACAGACTTGTCGCAGTATACATTGAAAAAAAGGAGAAGCCAGGTCACCATCACCAAGGCACTCAGGAACCACCAGATACCTTACAGTTGGGGGTACCCGATCAGTATCTCTATCACTAAAGATGGGACCACGCATGTAGTGGCATCACTGGAAAAAGGCCTATCCTTGCTCAAGGACTGGCAAATTGTTCCTGACTTGGACAACAACTCCAATCAGCCGAAAAAAGCTCAACAGGTTGAGCCTGAATTGAGAATGGTTACTGCAAAAAACTCTAAGAAACATGCCTGAACCTGGGGGGGTGTCCAGCAATTTCAAGTCCCGGGGGTGGAGGGGAAGCCTCTTAACCAAGGACTTAATCCCCCTAATTACTAGTAAGCAGCAGCCTGCTGCACACGAATGAACAGATAAACTGTTTTGACCCGGGCAGTTAACCCTGGGTCCAACATGTTCTTTTTTTCTCCGGAAATTGAATTCCAGCTATGTTTTATGTTTTCTCTTGTTAGATTTTTTCTTATCTTCTTTTCCTCCAATTCATCACAGTCCGCTCCAACTAAAAGAGGGCATTACCCTATGAGTCACACTCAGGAATCTTCACAGGATCGAACCACACGCCGAGAGAGCAGCAGTATGGGCATCAAACCCTTCCACCTATGCACTACAAGCTTACCTATAAGACTGCCTACAAGATACCTTCAAAACGTGAGTTCCATGGCCACATTTCTCCATACCCTTCTCATTGCAATGGGCATTCGCTTTGTGGCCACTGGTGGGAACACTCACCTCAAGACTCTTTTCGTGCAGTCTCTACAACATAGCATCCTTAGACCATCTTCATGGGGGTAACTTTTCTTTCTGTTAACTTGAAAGGCCTCAACCACCCAGCTAAACACAAATCAATGTGGTCTGAAGCTTTGCAAATCAAGAGTGACATCTTGTGCGCACAGGAGACACATTTCTGTGCTACTGCACAGCCCAAATGCCCCCACAAGAGCTTCCCCTATGTTTTCACCGCAAATGCCGAGACAAAGCAGAAGGGGGTTCTTACGGCAATCAGAGATACAGTCTCATTTCAATTACATGAAAAAAAAAAAGAACCGAGTGGTAGGTATCTCAACTTAATGTGTGATATAAACTCTACTACGTATACAATTGTAAACGTTTACGCCCCCCCAACTCTGGCCAAATCAAATTTCTCAACAAACTGTTAATCTTGCTCCAGATAAAACAATAGACATGACCTCTATACTTAATCGCAGCGGCCCTGATTTTTTGAGCACGATACATTAACACAACCTGTTGGACGCATGCCGATGTTACCATGCGGGCGAAAGAGACTACACTATTCTCTCTGCACCCCACCGCTCTTATTCCCGCATTTATCTTTTTCTAGTGGACCAACATCTCTTATCCTGCACTACCAACACCACTATAAACACTATTACGTGGTCGGACCACGCGTCTGTGACTCTTACTATTGCTGACTCCCTCTCACATGGGGCCAGTCCGGTATGGAGAGCAAACCCACTCCTCCTGCAAAAGGACGATACCAGGAAAATCCTAGAAACCCAACTGAAAGAATATTTTGCGGACAATGTGGGATCAGTAAATAACTATTTTACCAGATATAACGCCCCTAAAGCGTTTATGCGTGGCATTTTTATAAAGTTAGGAGCAGGGGTAAAGAGGCCTCTGGGAACTAGAAATCCAGAACAAACAGAATCCTTCATCCTCCCTATCACATAAACTGTCACAAACTAGATATGATCTCAGACTATGTCATATGGAGGACTTTGAGAAGTTTACCAGATGACTAAAAATGACCTACTATGCCAACGGCAATAAAGCCAGGAAGATTCTCACCAACCGCCTCTGTGGCTACAGATACAAAGCTAAAATACCCTATATAATCCACCCTACCACTAATAAAAAACATTATCACCCTAAGGACATTGCGGATGCCTTAAGTAACTACTATGGAACTCTCAACAACTTAGAATAAGATCCCCATACCCATCAGCCCAACCTGGAGCTTATTGAGGGCTTCCTAACCAAACTGTCCCTTCCTCAACTAACAGAAAGCCAACTCCAACAGCTAAGTCTGCCATTTAACCCTATGGAAATCAATACTGCCATCGATTTGCTTCCGCCCAATAAGTCTCCTGGTCCAGACGGATTTATAGGGGAATATTACAAAACGTTTAAGCAGATCCTGTCACCCCACTTAGTAAGCATATTCAACGATGCTGTTGCCTCTTTCCCCTCAGAGATGCTCAAGGCGCTGATAATAACACTACCCAAGCCAGGGAAAGATTCAACCACTCTGCAGAATTTCTGGCCTATTTCCCTGTATGCAAAGCTCATCGCACAAAGACTAGCAGATGTCCTCCCTGGTCCTGATCAGTCTGGGTTCACTAAGGGACGCCAGACTTCAGATGCCACTAGGCGACTAATCAATATTATTCACAATGCAAACCAGATGGGGACGCCTTCTCTGCTTTTGGCCTTGGATGTGGAGAAGGCGTTTGACCGTATACATTGGGGGTATCTGGCCAAGACGCTGACAGCTTATGGTTTCACGGGCCCTATTTTCTATTTTATCATGGCCCTCTATACCAAACCAACAGCCCAGGTGTACACGTCTGGAGTCCTCTCAACCCCATTTACTATTACGAATGGGACGCGCCAGGGCTGCCCACTCTCGTCATTGATATTTAACCTGCTGATGGAGCCCTTGGCGTGCCACATTTGCGGTCATCCCTACATCACAGGGATTAAAACGCATAACTCCTCGCACACCATTGGTTTGTTTGCCGATGGTGTTATTTTAATGTTCACGGATGTGGAAAAATCCCTGGCTTCAGCACACCATACTTTACAAATATTCAGCCGAATATTATAAAGTGAACGAATGCAAGTATTTTATACTGGGTTTGAATGTTCCGCCTGCGGTACAGAAAAAACTGGCCAAAGAGTATCCGTATGCATGGAAAAGGGTAGGAATTAAATAAGTTGGTATCACCCTTACTCCCACAACAGATGATCTATATAAGGTTAATTATATCCCATTCCTAGGCAAACTAAAGACAAAGCTACAAGACCTTGCTAAAGTAGAACTCTCATGGTCGGGTAGGCTGGCGGCCTTTAAAATGACTAACTTACCCCAATTAATTTACCTATTTAGAATTCCAGTACCTAACTCCTTTTTTAACACTGCCCAATCAGTAATCAGAAAATACCTATGGCAAGGTAAGAAAGCAAGGTGTGCCTTCTCAAAACTGACTAAGACCAGAAGAGTAGGAGGGATGGGAATGGTCTTGAAAGACTACTACACGGCCACATTACTAACTCAACTCAGAGCATGGTTTCCCTCATTAATAAACAGAATTTGATAAAAAAAAAAAGAAGAGATGGACAGAAATAGAAAGCTTTTAAACCCATGACCAAAGCCTATACCACCTTCTGCTTGCAAGCCGTTATAGTAATATGCAGTACAAAGTATTATCTCCCACAGTGTCCGCATCTCTACAAGCTTGGGACACACGTATTTCTTTTCCTTTTCAACACACTACGAACTCTATTTTGCCGCTACTACTACAAAGTTTAACGGTTGCCATACTGAACTTGAACATAGGGAGATGGATTACCAAAGAAATAAAAGCTGTTGAGAACATAATGATAGGGCCTTCCCCAAAAACCTTTAGATCCCTCCAGATAGAGTTTGGCCTCACATCCCGGGAGTACTATACCTATCTGCAAATTAACCACTTCCTTCGCTCACATACACCCATGGCTATATCCCTACCCTGGAACATAACCCAATTTTACTCTAGTCCCACCACTAAAACTAAAGGTATATCCATGTTCTATATGATGCTTAATAATAAAGATATGTTTACTAAAACTACTGCAATGTCTGCCTGGGAAAGAGAAATAGGGATCGCTTATACCCCTGACCAATGTCTAAAGGCTCTCAAATTATCATATGCAGTTACTAAAAGTGTAAACCTTTGGGAGCTAACATAAAAAATATTACTCCAATGGTACTTAACCCCATACAGGATTGCCAAATTTGCTCCATGCTCTACCGCTTTGTGTTGGAGGAACTGTGGCGAGATAGGAACACTTTACCCTATTTTATGGTCTTGCCCTGCCTTGACAAATTATTGGAAGGTAGTGTCTCAGCTGTTCACATGGATATTAAAAATCAAAATCTCTCTATCTCCTGGCTTAGCTTTTTTATCATTATCTATTGAGTCAATCCCAGTAGCAGCAAGAACTGTAGCCACTCATATTCTATTGAGTGCAAGACTAGTAATAACCCATCATTGGAAAGATCGTGTGACTCCTACCATACAAGAAGTAATAAAAACCACACACACTCACGCCGTATATGAGCTAATTGTTGCTTCCATGCAGGGGCAGCTCCATAGAGCTGGACTGCGATGGAAACTATGGTCAAACTGGTACGCGAGATCCATTGGGAGGTGCCACCTCTATTCCGTTACCCCCTGAAGAAACAATTTGTGCAAGTTTATGCAAGTCTACGCAGAGCAACAACAACTGCACATACTCTACCCTACTTCTCTTTTCCTTTTCTATTGTTTGTCTCTCAACCCTTTGATGTTCCTTAATGTTTGCTGAACCAGTAGAAGCCATCACAAGATCTAAAGGTTATGTGATTGTAAGCTGATATGTAGTGGCGCTATAAATCTTTGTATAATGGGTACTAACACAGTTATGTTATGATTTCACATGCCTGCTGCTATTGTGACAGCAATTTGATATCATTTGTTTTTTATGATAAACCTAATAAAGAAATATTGAAATTAAAATTCTTCACAAATTCCAATCCCACTTAGCCTCTTTGCACTCAGCATCAAAATAATTTAACAATGCTGATGTGGATAAATTCTCCCATATTAATCTTCCAATATTAACACAAGCCCAAAGAAGTTTACTTGAAGAACCCATCACATCAGATGATGTTTTTACAACAATTAAAGAACTAAAAATAAACAAAAGACCAGGCCCTAATGGTTATTCAGCCTTATATTACCGAACATTTACAGAAACCCCTTGACCTGTCCTAGCAGATTCACTCAATATAATACTAGATGGATATTCCTTCAGACAAGAATCGTTAACGGCAATTATATGTATGATCCCTAAGCCTCACTCTGATAACACTTCATGCACAAATTATCGCCCCATTTCCCTTCTAAACCAAGATATTCAAATTCTAGCCAAAATTTTAACAACTCATCTTAACAAAATCAAAATGTAACCTGATACATCGAGACCAGGTAGGCTTTATGTCTACACATCAAGCAAGTGATAAGTGCGCCGGTCAGTTATTTTGGCGCATATAGCCAAAACCCGTTGCATCGCTTCTTGCTTCCTCTCTCTTGATATCAGAAAGACCCTTGATTCTGTATCTTGGCCATATTTACAGCACACCATCCATAAATGGGGTTTTGGCCCCCACTTCACTAAACGGATATCTGCATTGTACAAAAACACCTTGAGTCTACATTAAATATGCAGGCTACAAATCTGACCCCTTCAATATAGAAAGAGGCACACGTCAGGGCTGCCCACTTTCCCCCTTATTATTTGCCCTTTTAATAGAACCACTTGCATAATTTATTAGATTAGATCTGACAATAACCGGGATAGAACTAGGAACATAAACATGACAAGCAGCGCCAGATCTAAGTGCAGCAATAAGTTTAAAATGTTTTAATATAAAGCAATGCACTTACTACAAGCAAAGTAAAGCAGGCCCATCTGTGTCCAATTCCAATTCCAAGTCCAATTGAATCGCGTCTCCGGATCGGGTTGCAGGGCCACTCTTGGCGGTGCAGATGGGCTCCTAACGCAGGAGCATGCATTCACCGAATGCGTGCATCATCACACTGCAACTAGAGAGACCACTGTGCCGCCGAAAGTGACCCTGCAACGCGATCCGGAGATTGATATTTGGACCCTGTCGCCTAATTGGACTTTTATACAGTTGTGCCTGCTTTACATTGCTTGTAGTAAGTGCATTACTTTATATTAAAACATTTTAAACTTATTGCTGCACTTAGATCTGGCGCCACTATTCTTGTTTATGTTTCTGCCAGAGGTTCTTCCATCCTTCAGCATGCTGCCTTCTCAGTACCAGCTACCATCTCTGTGGTAAACCACCCAGGCTACGTATCCCACCAAAAAACGTCCTTACCTTTTGATGAGAAGTCCCTCTTATTTCAATCTATTCTTGACGTTTTGATTCTCCCCTGGCTTTTTGGACTATATGTTCATAATTCTGACAATTTCACCCCTCCCCCATCCCACAGATGACACAAACTTGTGTGGTCAAAATATTTGAGCGCAACAATTTTGTGTATTTTCTAATGTATGGGATAGAACTAGGAGGCTATCAACACAAACTCTGCTTATTCGCAGATGATATTTTACTATTCCTTTCATCTATTCAAGTTTCAGACCCCAATCTCTTCCCCATCCTAAATAAGCTTGCCAATATCTATGGACCAATAATTAACCCCAAAAAATGTCTAGCATTAAATGTATCCCTTTCTAACATAGAACTCAACTCCCCTTCAATTGGGATAAAAATCAATCCCATATCTAGGGATTCACCTTACCGGCTCTATTTCAGATCTATTATCCTCCAACCCTGAAATATTTCACAAATTAACTGAAACAATGGACTCACCTCCCATTATCATGGTTAGGAAAAACAAAGCTGTTATATTTGTACAGAGTCTTACCGATCCCAATCCCATCCCATTATACACAAATTTTACAAAAAAGGGCAACAACATTCATATGGGGCTCCTCCAAATCACTCATACCTATGCACAAACTAGCGCCCTAAAAATTCAGAAGGCCTTAGCCTGCCTAATTTTGCTGCATACTATAAAGCAGCACACATTGCTAGCCTATCCAAATATCATGCCCCATACGAATCTCCTCTTTGGAGACCACCATGGCTTACACAACCCTATAACCAAACACGTTATATCCCTTTGTTTTGGGATAAGGCTTAAATCTAAACATAATTTACAATCCCCACACAACCCTCTTCTTTCCTTCTGTAAAAATCCTGCTTTCTACCCAGCTTCGATCTATCCATTGTCATTCAAAGCATGGTAATCCTTGGATGTACTGAGATTATACAATATGGTCACCCCCTCATCTTTTATCCCCTTCCCAACTCTCTGTGAGACTCTAGGACTATCAATATCAGAATTGTTTTGTTATCTCCAAATTAAGAACTTCTTCGCACTCAATATAAACACTGATGTACCCCTTAATCAGTTTACTAGATTTGGATCCATATGCAAGAATGACCCATATGCTAAAGGTCTCATTTCTTCCCTTTATTCCCAACTTTTAATAACTTCAATTAAAGATAAACCAACTTATGCTCATAAATGGGAGGAAGATCTGGGGCGTACACTTGACATTACAGACTGGTCAGAAATCTGGCTGACAACTAAACCATCCTCTCCTAACATTGTTGCTGTGGAGACCAATTATAAAGTGTTGACCCGCTGGTACCTAGTACCAGCTAGAGTGGTTAAATATATACCTACTTATTCTGCTTTATGTTTCCGTGGTTGTCCAGATCCAGGCACACACATGCATATTTGGTGGTCCTGCCCAATAGCCCAAACCTTTTGGATATACATTTTTATATTAGCCTCCAAAATGTTCGCTCTACCATTACAGCCTGAACCTACTACCACACTACTTAACTTAAAACCTGAATGTTTAACTAACACCCAATTCAATCTCTTTATCCAACACCTTACAGCTGCAAAACAAACATTGGCGAATGCTTGGAAGACCCCTATATTGGCGTTGGCTGAGGTGAAAAAACTGAATGAATAATTCCATGATTCACGCTAAAATGATGGCTATTGAGCATAATCAAATATCCAAATTTCATAAATTGTGGCTCCCTTGGATTAAACATCACTTGCCACCATCCTTTAACGATTCTGTCTTAGTGCCATGGTAGTCAATTATATTCAGCTCATAAAATATCTTGCATTCGCTTTTAGATCAACCTTGTGGACCCCCTACTTTTTTCTTACCTTCTCTCTATTCTTTTTATCCCATTTATAATTTCAAAGCTCTCTATTTCACAGTTTATGATATTCTTCTTTGGATAAATCTCATTTATTATTGTTGGTTCAGCCTAAATGTCTCAATGTACAATATATCTTCTTACAGTTTGTTACCAACACATCGGACTCTATATGACTATCCATCGAACATCTTGTACTCTTACCAACTTATTTAATAATGAGCTTCTATACCTTTGTCATTATATGTTCAATAACCTCTCTATTGTATATTTTGATGTAATAAATAAAGTCTTTTGACAAGAAATTTCATAGATGATGAAAGAACCACCAAGTGCAGTACTGGATGAAACAAACGTGCTCTAATTATGCACCTAGCTACAATCACAGTGATTCTGTGCCTCCAACCCTCACAGCCATGCAAACCACCAAAGGAGGATATCAAAGCCTCTTACCACAAGTCCCCTCCCCTCCCAGAGAAACCCCCCCCATTACATTTCCACCCCTTCCTCACACCACCGCTTAGCACAAGTACACTTCCCTCCCAAAGTGACCCCTCATAACATATTCCCCCTCCCCCATCTTCTAGCACAAGTCCACTAGCACTGCTAAGGCACCCCAGTATATATATCTGCACAAGTTCTCCCCTCCCAAAACCCCCCCCCCCCCAGAACATATCTGGCTCCCCCACCCCACCTTCTAGCAGTCCTACCTCTTCCTAAAGTTCCCCCAGCACATATCCAAAGCTTAGGTTTTTGTTTAATCATGTCCTTTAAGCCCATCCCACTGTAACGTTTAGCCACACCCACTTTTTTGTGGGGCACATCCTTCAAGTGTCCCTCATTTCCAAGTTTGAAAGTTGGGAGGGATGCAAATATGAGAACATATTTGTGTTAGTCAAACAATATTAAAGTCCTCAAAGCACCATTGTATATCTGTAAGTCCAATAAACGTTAAAAGTTCAAATGTAGATCAAAATATCTTCTTCCACCACACCAATAGCTCTGTGCAAACTCCTTATCTCAATGAAGGTAGAACACTCACCAAATGGTATTGCTTGTCCTTTCACAGAGAAGCAAACAAGCACTTTGCGCTTCATACAATAAATCTCCACACACGTCTTCCTAACTAATCTCTTTCGATCTTCAACCCGCTCCACAATTCCAAAGCAGGTGTTGTTAAAGCGTAAGTTCCCCTTTACGGAAAAATCTGTAAGGTGAACTTCACAGGACTCCCTTCCCATTCCCCTAGTCCAGGGCTTGACAAAACCCGGGCGTCAGGTCGCATTTGTGACTAGAATTAGAGACCTGGCGCCTGGGGCAGCACAGCTGGGGGTATCCTGTCTCCGTGGACCCCCCCGGCATGGTCGTGTTGGGCCGTTCCGCCGGCAGCCAGTAATTAAACATTATATATATATTTTTTTTTTTATTCTAACACCCTAGAGAATAAAATGGTGGTCGTTGCAATACTGTGTATTTGCGCAGCGGACTTACAAGCACACTTTTTTGGGGAAAAATAATGTATTTAATAAAAAAATAAGACAACAGTAAAGTTAGCCCAATTTTTTTTTATATTGTGAAAGATAATGTTACGCCGAGTAAATTAATACCCAACATGTCATGCTTCAAAATTGCATTCGCTCATGGAATGGCAACAAACTTTTACCCTTACACCCTTACACTTTTAAAATCTAAAAAGGAAAAGGAAAAACCGCGCTTGTCAAAATAATCAAAAATAAGAGAAATAAGCAGCAAACCCAAATGTTATACTACATTTGGCATTAAAGAAAAAAAGGTGGGTTGCGCTAAAAAAAAATGTAAGCAAAGTTATACCAATGTGAATAACTAAGAAGGATATTTTATCAATCCTATACTGAAAGAAAATTAAGTTGTGTAAGGATGTACAATAAAAAATCAATGAAGATAGCAAGTACAAATCCCTATTGCTAATAGAAGCAACATAGATAGTAGTTAATTGATTTTATAACCACTAACCAGCCAATCAAACTGTGTATGTAATAAAAAAAATTCTTACAATAAATTCATTTAGCTTAATAAATTAAATTAGTGAAACATAATTATAAACAATATTATAATGTCCATATAGAGTCTTTAGTTGAAAAAGAAAAAAAGATTGTTTTCAATAACTCCACGGTGATACAGTGACAGCAAACCATCCAAAATTATTGTGAATAGTGCACGACCTCCACCACAGATATTACTGCCGCTTACCGAAGGTATATGGTTCTTTGTTACAGAGAACCATACAGCGCAAGTGACTGATTCCCCCAGTCCAGGGTATTCACAGGTGGATACAGGAACCTGTTACTTCTCCCAGCCTCCAAAAAAGCTTCCTCTCATCAGTTTACATAAGGGAAAAAAAAAAACTCGCAATAGTGTAAAACCCAAGTATTTTAATAAAGTAGAAAAAACTGATTGCGCACTTACAAAATATCGATTGTATAGATCGCGTAACAAATTCGAGCCGGCTGGTCTCGATATGCAGCGCCCAATACTTCCAGAACAAACACGTGAGCTAGTGGCGTCTGGACGTCGCTCCTCCCCACTACGCGTTTCATCACTATGGGACGTGGTCACGGGGTACGGGCGGTGTCCTGACGCACCGCTTAAATAATGAAAACAGAAACCAAGCCTCGGTCTGGACCCGGAACTGAAACGGAAGACACCATCTTGGTTTAGGGAAAATAGCACTAACTAGTGCTGCGGAAAAAACCACCCTCCTAACGGGCATGTTAAATACAAATAAATAAAAAGAGTTGTACAAATTTAAATATTCTACACACAATCCGGAAGTGTACACACTCAAGTGTCTAAAAAAACTCCCGAAGGTATTCAATCAAATTAAGGCAAGTGTAGTTGAATTACCGTTATAGACACATTATGGGGGGGGGGAAGAACCTTATATCTTTTTCTAAATAAAAACCACCACACAGGTATTAGCATTTATAGATTAGCCCACTTAGTTGGATATACCACATGGGTGATCCGCCAAGTTCCAAAGGTCAATCCCTTAGGCTATACATTGTACAAAACATCAATTAATATGCGCAAATAACCAAATTAAAAAGATATATTGCACTCTTGGAATTAGGTATATAAACCATAATCAATATATAAAGACTAAAAAATAAAATAAAATTAGATACATAAAAAATACACAAGTATATATATAAAAAAATTATATATAAAAAATATATATATATACAGACATTAATAGCAAAAACATACGGTCCTAGGAGTTATCAATGAAGCAGTTGACATCAACATCAATATTTAATCCAAAGGGGGTATAACTCTTTAACTTATGTACCCAAGACATCTCTAATCTAGAGATACTTCGGACCAAACATCCACCCCTCCAATTCAGCCTATATTTGTCTATGCCCAGGAACAACGTATTGGAGGGATCCCTATTATGGACAGTTAGATAATGCTTGGAAACCGAGTGTTTAGTAAACCCCTTTCTGATGTTGCTTATATGCTCATTAATGCGGACCTGTAAGGGTCTCTTGGTCCGGCCCACGTACTGCAGGCCGCACGGACACTGAAGTAAATAAACAACACCAGTGGTGGAGCAAGTAATGAAAGAATCAATAGAAAAGGTTTTTGAAGTACAAGAAGAAGAGAAACTAGTGGTCCTTCTTGTAGTACATCGATTAAGTTGGCATACCTGACATCTCTTACATTGATAATATCCCTTTAATTCGGAGAACAAATTCAGTCTCTCCTTTGGGGGGTTAAGAACATTGGGGGCCAATTTGTCTCTGAGATTGGGCACACCCCTAAAAACCACCATTGGTTTGTCTGGTAGGATGGCATTCAGGACCCTGTCACTCTTCAAGATGTGCCAATATTTGTTCATAATGTTCTTCACGCTAAAATGTTGGCGTGAAAAAGAGGTGATAAAAGGGCATCGATAAGAACCGGCACCACCCTCATTACTAGTTTTAGCCTTCAATAAATCACTACGATTGGTACGAATGACCTGATCTAGGGCATTTTTAAGGAATTCTGAGCTATACCCTTTAGTCAGAAAACGTTTAGTGAGGACTTCTGCCTGTGCTAAAAAGATGTTATCCTCTGAGCAGTTACGCTTAACTCTAAGGTATTGACTTTTTGGGACTGAATCAAGCCATGATCTATGATGGCAGCTATCTCGGGGTATATAGGCATTCCTGTCTGTAGGTTTAAAATAGGTGGAAGTGATAAACCTATCCTCCTTGACAGAAATGACCAAATCCAAAAAATGAATCTGTTCCAAACTCGCTTCATAACTAAAATGTATTCCTCTATTGTTGATATTTAGGAATTCCATATACTCAGACAGAGCAGATAGGCTGCCGTCCCAAAGGAGGAGGACGTCATCTATGTACCGGACCCAAAGGATGACCTCTGACCTTGGCTCTGCATAGATGACATCCTCCTCCCATTTGGCCATAAATAGGTTAGCCAAACTGGGGGCATACTTAGCCCCCATAGCAACTCCTCTATCTTGACGATAAAAATGCCCATTAAACCAAAAAAAGTTATGGGTTGCTGCATAGTCCAACAGGACCATAATATAGTCAATCTGCTCTTGTGGTAAGTTCGACCCCCTTTCAAGGAAAGAATGAACGGCTTCTAGGCCCAAACTATGAGGAATCACAGTATAAAGTGAGGTGACGTCGGCTGTTACCAGCCACATCCCTGGTTTTGGTTTGTAGTGAGGCAACATATTGGAGGGATCCCTATTATGGACAGTTAGATAATGCTTGGAAACCGAGTGCTTAGTAAACCCCTTTCTGATGTTGCTTATATGCTCGTTAATGCGGACCTGTAAGGGTCTCTTGGTCCGGCCCACGTACTGCAGGCCGCACGGACACTGAAGTAAATAAACAACACCAGTGGTGGAGAAAGTAATGAAAGAATCAATAGAAAAGGTTTTTGAAGTACAAGAAGAAGAGAAAGGTCCATAGGCGACCTTTAAAAAATTCTACAGGTTGCACAAAACGTTAGAGTTAGAGGAGGTCTAGGGCTAGAATTATTGCTCTCGCTCTACCGATCACGGCGATACCTCACGTGTGGTTTGAACACCACTTTCATATGCGGGCAGGACAGGGCGCATTTAAAATTATTATTTTTTCTTATTTTAACTTTTATTTTTTATTTTTTCACTGTTCTTTTAAAAAAAAATCACTTTTATTCCTATTATAAGGAATGTAAATCCCTTGTAATAGAAAAAAGCATGGCAGGTCCTCTTAAATATGAGATCTGGGGTCAGAGAGACCTCAGATCTCATATTTACACTTAAATGCAATTTAAAATAAATTGTCATTTGAAAATAAATAAATAAATAAATAAAATGCCCTTCTAAGAGCTATGGGCAATGACTCCCCTCACTCGTCTCCATGTCAGGCCAGGGACAGGTCCAGATCGCCGTTACGGACCTGGCTCCTAACTTTTTTAGTCGGCTCCTAGATTCAAAGCAAATTTGTCAAGCCCTACCCTAGTCCCACTGACCTGCAGCACTGCAAACTCCTGTTCTGAGCCCTGATATAGCCGCCTCAGGGCTCCGGGGCTTAAAAATGCCCAGAGCTTAAATCTCCTAAACGTAAACCGCTAGGAGGGATGTTTAGGAGCATTCTAATTGGTTGGCGCCGTCACATGGGCTGCAGTGACTAATCAGAACACGTGTAGCCCGTCCTTTCAGCGAGGAAGAAGAAGAGTGAATGCAGAGGGGATTTGTAAACCCCAGTCCACTGAGGCAGCTCTATTGGGGCTCAGAACAGAAGATTGCTATGCTGCAGGCCAATGGGACTGGAGAGGGGGTGAGGAGGGGGTCCTGTGTAAGTTCACCTTACAGATTTTTCTGTAAAGTGGAACTTACACTTTAAGTAAGGATCATATGCAAAGAAAACATGCTCCACACGCAATAAAATTCAAGTAAAATCTTTAAATATATTTATATTTATATATTTAAATATTTAAATAGAGTATATCTCACCAGAAATGTTCTTGCTACATACACATCAATACATTTCACATAACATCTCCCGATCTCCAGTATCAAGACCAGCACTTCATAAGGATAGCTGACAGGCTCTCACCACCGTATTTGGCCACCTGTGTGCTTATAGTAGTTTCTCTTAATGGTTACACCGAGTCCCAAACCAACATGTTTCGTGCCTGACTTTATCAAGGTATGACCAGGTTAGTAACAATATTCCTTAAATTGTCTAAAATGTCAGATTAACCCTTTTTTCTACCAAAATCAGTAAACCCTTCCTCTGCTGGATCAGCTCAATTCAACATTTACATCTTATGGTGAAACATACATAATAGAGCAGCCATTCACTTAAAACCTCCCATCCATACCTGGTATATTGCAAGTAAGGATGAGCTGAACACCCCTCTGTTCGGTTCGCACCAGAACCTGCGAACAGACCTAAACATTGTGTGAACTTTAGAACCCTATTAAAGTCTATGGGACTCGAATGTTCACAATCTAAAGTGCTAATTTTAAAGGCTAATATACAAGTTACTGTGCCCACCTGTGCCCACCTGTGCCCACCTGTGCACCGCCAGTGCCCACCTGTGCACCGCCAGTGCTCCATCTGTGCACCACCAGTGCCCGCCAGTGCCCGTCAGTGCCCATCTGTGCACCGCCAGTGCCCGCCAGTACCAATCGGTGCCCATCTGTACCAATCGGTGCCCATCTGTGCCTCAGCAGTGCCCATCTGTGCCGCCTAAGCAGTGCCCATCTGTGCCACCTCAGCAGTGCCCATCTGTGCCGCCTCAGCAGTGCCCATCTGTGCCGCCTCAGCAGTGCCCATCTGTGCCCATCTGCTGCCTTATCAGTGCACATCCGTGCAATAAATCAGTGCACATCTGTGCCGACCCATCAGTGCCCATCTGCCGACTCAGCAGTGCCCATCTGTGCCAACTCAGCAGTGCCCATCTGTGCAGACTCAGCAGTGCCCATCTGCCACCTCAGCAGTGCCCATCTGCTGCCTCAGCAGTGCCCATCTGCCACCTCAGCAGTGCCCATCTGCCGCTTCATCAGTGCACATCCGTGCAATAAATCAGTGCACATCTGTGCCGACCCATCAGTGCCCATCTGCCGCCTCAGCAGTGCCCATCTGTGCCGCCTCAGCAGTGCCCATCTGTGCCGCCTCAGCAGTGCCCATCTGCCGCCTCAGCAGTGCCCATCTGCCGCCTCAGCAGTGCCCATCTGCCGCCTCATCAGTGCACATCCGTGCAATAAATCTGCACATCTGTGCAATAAATCAGTGCACATCTGTGCCGACCCATCAGTGCCCATTTGTGCCACCTCAAAAGCGCCCATCTGTGCCACCTCAAAAGCGCCCATCTGTGCCACCTCATCAGTGCCCATCAGTGCTACCATGGCTAAACGTGTCTTTTCCGCTGAGGAGGCGTACCAAATTATTTCCACGGCCGACGAGAGCAACGGGGAGCTCTCCTCTTCAGATTCCTTTTCGGATTCGGATTCTGAAGCCGACGTAAATTATGAGCCAGTCCTCAGCAGTGAAACACTGACTGAATCCGAGGAGGAAGATATCCGGCCCATCAAGCGAAGGCGTTCTAGTGAGGCAGTGTCGTCCACCAGCACCGAAGTGCCGTCCACCAGCACCGCAGTGCCGTCCACCAGCAACGCAGTGCCGTCCACCAGCACCGCAATGCCGTCCACCAGCACCGCAGTGCCCCAGCAAGAAAGGCCAAGTACCAGTGGGGTGTCATCTCAGCCCCAAAGGGTTAGGAGCCATGCTGGCCTTCCCTATGCCCTTCAGAACCCCTTGTGGCTTCCTCCTAATTCAGGAGAGGCCAATGTTCCCCCTTTCACCGCCCAGCCAGGAGTCCAGGTGGACATGGAGAATTTTAGCCCTATAGATTTTTTTAATTTAATTTTTACGGAGGACATGTTGGCGTCAATTGTGGCCCAGTGCAACCTGTATGCACAACAATTTATTTTTCAAAATCCTATTATGCCCGTCCCTACGAATGGAGAGACCTAACGGTGGAGGAGTTCAAGCTTTTTTTAGGCCTCACATTTAATATGGGACTCAACAAAAAAAATCAATTACGTACCTACTGGTCAACCCACCCCCTCCACCACTCACCGCTCTTCTCCACGGTAATGCCCAGAACCAGGTATCAGATGATCCTGAGGTTCTTACATTTCAGTGACAATTCCCAGTGCCTTCCACGAAATGATCCAAATTATGACCGCCTTTACAAAATTCGACCAATACTAAATTATTTTTCAGAAATATTCCCCAAATTGTTTACCCCGGACCAACACATATGTGTGGATGAGTCCCTTATTAAATTTAGTGGCAGGCTTAGAATGAAGCAATTTATGCCCAGCAAAAGGGCCCGCTATGGGGTGAAGGTCTACAAATTATGTGACCGAGCCACAGGGTACACATATTCATTCAAGGTGTACGAAGGGAAGGACACCCAGCTACAGCCCCCTAATTGTCCGGACTACTTGGGATCCAGCGGAAAAATTGTTTGGGACCTCATATACCCCTACTGGATAAAGGCTACCACCTCTATGTAGATAACTTCTACAGATCTCTGCCCCTGTTCCACAACCTTCACCGGAAGAAGACGCCAGCATGTGGCACTGTAAAAAAGAATCGGAAGGGCTTTCCTCAAAGTCTGGTGAACAAGAAGCTGCGGAAAGGAGAAACCGCAAGTCTAAGAAACAATGGCAGTGAAGTGGAGGGACAGAAGGGATGTATACATGTTATCTTCTATCCACAACGATACCTTCGTGGAAATCCCCAGAAGGAATGGCCCCGTAAAGAAACCCAAATGCATTTCCGAATATAATTTGTTCATGGGAGGAGTCGACTTCAACGACCAAATGATGGAACCATATCTGGTCACAAGACGGACATACCATTGGTACAAAAAAGTAGCAATTTATTTTTTTCAATTGGCCATTTATAATTCATATGTCATTTACCGCAACGCCACCCAAAACCCCAAACGTTTCTTTGGCTACCAGGAGGAAGTTTTCACTACCCTTATTTTCCCAAACGGCCCACCAGAAAATATCAGATCAGACGTTGTTAGTCGACTCTCCGAGCGCCACTTTCCGGATAAAATCCCCCCCACACAAACAGGCAAAAGACGCCAAAAAAGATGTAAGGTGTGTACCAGAGCGGGAGTCAGAAGAGACACATCTTATTATTGTGCACAATGTCCTTCCCAACCAGGCCTCTGTATAGGCGACTGTTTTCGGCGTTACCATACTTCAATACATTTTTAGTGAAGTATGGTAAACATAATCCTCAGTTCCTGCCTTCATACACCTTCACAACCCTTATGCCACTGCCTGCTCTGTAACTGACCCTGGCATGTTATTTGACCACTCTTATGCCTGCCGATTCTGTACATACCGCTGCCTGATCTGTAACTGACCCTGGACTGTTATTCGACCATGCTTCTGCCTAACGATTCTGTACATACCTCTGCCTGATCTGGAACTGACCCTGGACTGTTATTCGACCATGCTTCTGTCTAACGATTCTGTACATATCTCTGCCTGATCTGGAACTGACCTTGGACTGTTTGACCACGATATTTGCCTGCCTCTTGGACTGATCTTGTATTCTGCAACTGGACTAGTGGGATTCAACACGGGGTCTCACATATGTGAGGGGCTCCAGTATAGTTTTTCTGGAAGAAGAAAACAATTTTCTTTGTTTTCTTATTCCTAGATTAGGGTCTGGAGACTCGGAGGCTTCAAAGAGATTTGGGAGGGAGAAGCCTCTACCCCTATCCCCATTCTGTCCTGAACGAGGCTCTACTTCTGTCTGCTGCCTGTAGGACTTACTGCCATCATGCCGCACTGACCACACCACAAGGACCTGCCTACTACCAGGACCAATATTTTTGGCACTGCTGACATCTCTGCACTGACCCTGGACTGTAATATGGACAGTATCCCTGCCTGCTGCCTAAAAAACTGTGTTCGCTGTTGCTGACCAAGTCCCTGCCTGCTGCCTGGACCAGTGATATCCTCCTGTGGACAACTGCGCTTCTAAAACCACAGGTAATCTTTTCTTTACCCTTTGCTCAGCATAATGTATTTGGGGGTGTAATTCTTGGTATGTGCAGGCTATGTGTCCCTGGAACGCCGACGGTGTTTCTTGCATGTTGCGCCTCTGTATGTGGTCAGGCTGTGTAAACGTCTCACACATGTGGTATTGCCATACTCAGGAGGAGTAGTAGAATGTATTTTGGGGTGTTATTTTTGCTATGTAAATGCTATGCGTTGGAAATATCTTATAAACGGACAACTTTGTGTAAAATAAAATGCGTTTTCATTTTTTTCCACATTTTCCAAAAACTTCTGGAAAAAAATGAACAATTGAAAAGACCCATTATGCCTCATAGATTATACGTTGGGGTGTTAGCTTTCCAAAATGGGGTCATTTTCTGGACGTTTCCATTGCCCTGGTGTTCCAGGGCCTTCAAAACTGTAATAGGTGGTTGAGAAATGAAATGTGTAATTTATGCTCCTAGAATGCCTGAAGGTGCTACTTCAAAATTAGGCCTCTGTATGTGGTCAGGCTGTGTAAAAGTCTCACACATGTGGTATCGTTATACTCAGGAGGAGTAGTAGAACATATTTTGGGGTGTTATTTTTGCTATGTAAATGCTATGCGTTGGAAATATCTTATAAACGGACAACTTTGTGTAAAAAAAAATGCGTTTTCATTTTTTTCCACATTTTCCGAAAACTTCTGGAAAAAAATGAACCATTGAAAAGACTCATTATGCCTCATAGATTATACGTTGGGGTGTTAGCTTTCCAAAATGGGGTCATTTTCTGGACGTTTCCATTGCCCTGGTGTTCCAGGGCCTTCAAAACTGTAATAGGTGGTTGAGAAATGAAATGTGTAATTTATGCTCCTAGAATGCCTGAAGGTGCTACTTCAAAATTAGGCCTCTGTATGTGGTCAGGCTGTGTAAAAGTCTCACACATGTGGTATCGTTATACTCAGGAGGAGTAGTAGAACGTATTTTGGGGTGTTATTTTTGCTATGTAAATGCTATGCGTTGGAAATATCTTATAAACGGACAACTTTGTGTAAAAAAAAATGCGTTTTCATTTTTTTCCACATTTTCCGAAAACTTCTGGAAAAAAATGAACCATTGAAAAGACTCATTATGCCTCATAGATTATACGTTGGGGTGTTAGCTTTCCAAAATGGGGTCATTTTCTGGACGTTTCCATTGCCCTGGTATTCCAGGGCCTTCAAAACTGTAATAGGTGGTTGAGAAATGAAATGTGTAATTTATGCTCCTAGAATGCCTGAAGGTGCTACTTCAAAATTAGGCCTCTGTATGTGGTCAGGCTGTGTAAAAGTCTCACACATGTGGTATCGTTATACTCAGGAGGAGTAGTAGAACATATTTTGGGGTGTTATTTTTGCTATGTAAATGCTATGCGTTGGAAATATCTTATAAACGGACAACTTTGTGTAAAAAAAAATGCGTTTTCATTTTTTTCCACATTTTCCGAAAACTTCTGGAAAAAAATGAACCATTGAAAAGACTCATTATGCCTCATAGATTATACGTTGGGGTGTTAGCTTTCCAAAATGGGGTCATTTTCTGGACGTTTCCATTGCCCTGGTGTTCCAGGGCCTTCAAAACTGTAATAGGTGGTTGAGAAATGAAATGTGTAATTTATGCTCCTAGAATGCCTGAAGGTGCTACTTCAAAATTAGGCCTCTGTATGTGGTCAGGCTGTGTAAAAGTCTCACACATGTGGTATCGTTATACTCAGGAGGAGTAGTAGAACGTATTTTGGGGTGTTATTTTTGCTATGTAAATGCTATGCGTTGGAAATATCTTATAAACGGACAACTTTGTGTAAAAAAAAATGCGTTTTCATTTTTTTCCACATTTTCCGAAAACTTCTGGAAAAAAATGAACCATTGAAAAGACTCATTATGCCTCATAGATTATACGTTGGGGTGTTAGCTTTCCAAAATGGGGTCATTTTCTGGACGTTTCCATTGCCCTGGTGTTCCAGGGCCTTCAAAACTGTAATAGGTGGTTGAGAAATGAAATGTGTAATTTATGCTCCTAGAATGCCTGAAGGTGCTACTTCAAAATTAGGCCTCTGTATGTGGTCAGGCTGTGCGAAAGTCTCACACATGTGGTATCGTTATACTCAGGAGGAGTAGTAGAACGTATTTTGGGGTGTTATTTTTGCTATGTAAATGCTATGCGTTGGAAATATCTTATAAACGGACAACTTTGTGTAAAAAAAAATGCGTTTTCATTTTTTTCCACATTTTCCGAAAACTTCTGGAAAAAAATGAACCATTGAAAAGACTCATTATGCCTCATAGATTATACGTTGGGGTGTTAGCTTTCCAAAATGGGGTCATTTTCTGGACGTTTCCATTGCCCTGGTGTTCCAGGGCCTTCAAAACTGTAATAGGTGGTTGAGAAATGAAATGTGTAATTTATGCTCCTAGAATGCCTGAAGGTGCTACTTCAAAATTAGGCCTCTGTATGTGGTCAGGCTGTGCGAAAGTCTCACACATGTGGTATCGTTATACTCAGGAGGAGTAGGAGAATGTATTTTGGGGTGTTATTTGTGGTATGCAATAAGCTATTACAATGAAAATTTTGTGGAAAAAAAAAATAAAAATCGTAATTTTGCAAAGAATTGTGGGAAAAAATGACAACTTAAAATAACTAACCATGCCTCTTACTAAATACATTGGAATGTCTACTTTCCAAAAAGGGGTCATTTGGGGGGCATTTGTACTTTCCTGGCTTGTTAGGGTCTCAAGAATGGAAATAGGCCTTAGTACATCAGATGTGATCTTTTTTTGCAAATCTTTATGATTTGCACCATAGCTTGTAGACTCTATAAATTTCACACAGATCATATAATATGCAAAAATGTGGGTTATTTTTACCAAAGATGTGTAGTAGTATAAATTGTGGCCAAAATGTATGAAGAAAAATTGCTAATTTGCTAAATTTTGTCACAGAAACGAAGACATTTTTTTTTTCAAAATTTTCGGTCTTTTTTCATTTATAGCGCAGAAAATAAAAAAACGAGAGGTGATCAAATATCACCAAAAGAAAGCTCTATTGGTATGAAGAGAAGGACAAAAAAATAATTTGGTTACAGTGTTGCATGACTGAGTAATTGTCATTCAAAATGTGAGAGCACTGAAAGCTGAAAATTGGTCTGGGACTGAGGGGGGTTTAAGTGCCCAGTAAGCAAGTGGTTAATAATGATTAAAGTGAAACAATAAAAGTGTAATATTCCTTTAAATTTCGTACCTCGGAGGTATCTATAGTATGCCTTTGAAGGGGCGCATGTTTCCTGTGCTTAGAACTGTCCCTGCACAAAGTGTCATTTTGCAAGGAAAAAAAGTCTTTTAAAATCACTTTCCATTGTCGGCTCCCGTAATACAGAGAACACTCAATGAGTGTTCTCTGTATTAGCCGACAATTCATTCATTGATAAAAAAATAAAAACATTAAAAAAAAAGTGTGGGGGTTCTCCTAAATTCAATTACCAGGCCCTTCAGGTCTGGTATGGATATTAAGGGGAACCCCGTGTAAATTTTTTAAGAAAAAATTGACGTGGGAGTCCCCCTAAATATCCATACCAGACCCTTTAGGTCTGGTATGGATATTAAGGGGAACCCCACATCAAATAAAAAAAATTACGTGGGGGTCCCCCTAAAAATCCATACCAGACCCTTTATCTGAGCACGCAACCTGGCAGGCCACAGGAAAAGAGGGGAGGATGAGCAAGTGCCCCCCCCCCCTGAGCCGTACCAGGCTGCGTGCCCTCAACATGGGGGGGTGCCTTTGAGCCCGGCTCCAGGTAGCCGGGGCCAGCGAAGGAGGCGTCGCTGGCCCTGTCACCTGCTATGGACTTAAATCGGCGTGGGGTCCCCCCAGATCCATATCAGACCCTTATACGAGCACGCTACCCGGCAGGCCAGGAAAGGGGGTGGGGACGAGCGAGTGCCCCCCTCCGGAGCCGTACCAGGCCGCGTGCCCTCAACATGGGGGGTGCCTTGGGGAAGGGGGGCCATGCGGCCCCCCACCCCAAAGCACCTTGTCCCCATGTTGATGTGGACAAGGGCCTCATCCCCACAACCCTGGCCGGTGGTTGTGGGGGTCTGAGGGCGGGGGGCTTATCAGAATCTGGAAGCCCCCTTTAACAAGGAGACCCCCAGATCCCGCCCCCTGTTTGAAATGGTAAGGGGCCATTTCACAAAGAAAGTGTAAAAATGGTTAAATAAGACAAACACACTTTTGAAAACTTCCTTTATTAAAAATAAAAAAAATAAAAAAAAGATTCCAGCGGTGGTAATCCACTCTTGCTATCCAGCGATGGATGATCCTCTCTTCGGGGTCCAGCAATGGCAGATCTGATCCAGCGACGGGGGATCTCACAGTCCAGCTGGTGAGGGAAGCCAGGGATTCCCTAATGACATATGGGTGACCCCGTCCCCTCTGATGTAACGGAAACCTGCGTTACATCAGAGGGGGGTCACCCATACATCACTGGGGAACCCCATGGCTTCCCTCATCAGCATCAGAGGGAGCGGGGTCAAAAACAGGCACTTCTAAGCCCCTGTACACACGGTCGGAGATTCTGCCAACCAAATCCGTCGGATTTTGTCCATCAGATTTAGTCTGACGGATTGTGTCCGAAACTGTTGCATACACACGGTCGGACTAAGTTGTCGAAAAATCCGATCTTTCAGAACGTGATGATGTAATTTCGTTACGATGGGACTACATTCAGGCTAGTAGCCAATAGCTTTGATGTAGGAATTTGATCTCAGCATGTGTGGCACTTGATCCGATCAAAATTCTCTACACATAATCGGATTACGTCCGACCGCCCATGTTGGAAAATTGGGTCCGACGGAGATTCGGACGGAATCAGTCCGATGCATACCACACACAGTCGGATTATCTGACGACACCGTCCGATAAGACACATTCCGATGGATTCTCCGACCGTGTGTACGCGGCATAAGTATGCAGGCATCAGGGGTAAGCTGTCCACAGAGACCATCCTTCGCACCGACGTCATCCCTTCCATGCTATGCTCCCCGAGGGTCTTCAAGCCTCGCCTTCAGGGTATAAACAAGGCCAATGGTAAATTGAAGGAAAAATCCTACACATTTACAAATACATGAATAAGCTACAGAGCCCTACCAAGGCACCCTGGTATCTGTAGTAGGGTGACTAGATGTCCCTGGTTGCCGGGGACAGTCCCCGGACTGAGGAGACTGTGCCTGGAACAAATCTGCCCCCATTTTTGTCCCCGGCAGGCAGGGGTAGAGCTAGGTGGGTGTTTGAATGTGCTAAAGCACTCCCAAGCAGCCCCATAAATTGCACCTGACTGGATAACACACAAGGCTTTGAAAATCTGCACCAATCCAGCCTGGATTGATGCAAAATTGCCAAGCAATGTGACTTATCTGGGACTTGATGTGCAGGGATACAGCCGCATAAGCCGATACTCTTCTTACAGTTGTGGTGAGCCCTGCATTCTCTGTATAATGCACTGGTGAGCCCTGCATTCTCTGTATAACGCACTGGTGAGCCCCCTGCATTTTCTGTGTAACGCACTGGTGAGCCCCCTGCATTCTCTGTGTAACGCACTGGTGAGCCCTGCATCCTGTGTGTAACGCACTGGTGAGCCCTGCATTCTGTGTGTAATGCACTGGTGAGCCCTGCATTCTGTGTGTAACACCCCAGTGAGCCCTGCATTCTGTAGGTAAAGCAACGGTGAGCCCTGCATTCGGTAGGTAAAGCAACGGTGAGCCCTGCATTCTCTAGGTAGTACACCGCTGAGCCCTGCATTCTGTAGGTAACGCACCACTGAGCCCTGCATTCTGTAGGCAATGTAGCATGCTCCTGGGTCCTGCATTCTTTATGTAGAGCACTCCTGAACTTTGCACTCTTTTTTTTTCTTGGTAGTCATTCCATAAATACATACCATATACACTGTATATATAATATGAGGAAAATAGGCTTCGAAAATGGTTTACCATTAGCCAAAAAAAAAAGTCCCAACATTTGGTAGTCATATCCCACAAAAATTCTAAGAAGTATCTTTTTTTTCTCATGAACGAAATATGAGAAATAACGTATATATCTAGGGTTGCCGCCTTTTCATCAAGCCAAACCCGTACACTTTAGCGGTGCATGGCAAATTTTGTAGTATACATTGTAAATGTACATTGTAAAGACCTGGGAAACATTTGGTTGCACTAAGGAGAGCAATAATGTGGCACGCTTTATTGGACAGTGTTACCTCCTATAAACCAGGGGTCATTGTCACCCCCTTCATAAAATACGGGTCAGTGTTACCCCCCAAAATGTAGGGGTCCCCCATAGAGGACCCCCCATTAGGGAGGGTAGCTGACAGAGGGGTGAGAATAGCTGAACAGGGGGAGTAACTAACAGAGGGAGGAGTAGCTGACAGGGGTGATTAGCTGACGGGGGGGAGTAGCTGACAGGGGGGGAGTAGCTGACAGGGGGGGAAGCTAACGGGGGAGGGGAGCTGACAGAGAGGGGGTGTAGCTGACAGAGAGGGAGAGTAGCTAACAGAGGGGAGAGAAAGAACAGCTGAACGGGGGTAGTTGACTGGGGAGGGGAGCTGACAGAGGGGGGGGGCGTAGCTGACAGAGAGGGAGAGTAGCTGACAGAGGGGAGAGAAAGAACAGCTGAACGGGGGGTAGTTGACTGGGGAGGGGAGCTGACAGAGGGGGGTAGCTGACTGGGGGGGTAGCTGACTGAGGAGGGGGTAGCTGACAGAGGGGGGAGTAGCTGACAGAGAGGGGGAGTAGCTGACAGAGAGGGGAGGGTAGCTGACAGAGAGGGGAGGGTAGCTGACAGAGGGGGAGAGTAGCTGACAGAGGGGAAGAGTAGCTGACAGAGGGGGGGGTAGTTGACAGAGGGGGGAGAATAACTGACAGAGGGGGGAGAATAGCTGACAGAGGGGGAAGTAGCTGACAGAGGGGGTAACTGACAGAGGAGGGGAGCTGACAGGGGAGGGTAGCTGACAGAGGGGGGAGGGTAGCTGACAGAGGGGGGAGAATAGCTGAATGGGGGGGAGTAGTTGACAGAGGGGGGGAGTAGCTGACAGAGGGGGAGTAGCTGACAGAGGGGGAGTAGCTGACAGAGAGGGGGAGTAGCTGACAGAGGGGGGGGTAGCTGACAGAGGGAGGATAGCTGACAGGGGGGTAGCTGACAGAGGGGGGGGGAGTAGCTGACAGGGGAGAGTAGCTGACAGAGGGGGGGTAGCTGATTGGGGAGGGGGTAGCTGACAGAGGGGGGTAGCTGACAGAGAAGGGGTAGCTGACAGAGAGGGGGGTAGCTGACAGAGGGGGGTGTAGCTGACAGAGGGGGGGTAGCTGATTGGGGAGGGGGTAGCTGACTGAGGGGGGTGTAGCTGAAAGAGGGGGGTGTAGCTGACAGAGGGGGGTAACTGACTAGGGAGGGGGTAGCTGACTGAGGGGGAAAGTAGCTGACAGAGAGGGGGGTAGCTGACAGAGGGGAAGTATCTGACAGAGGGGGGGTATCTGACAGAGGGGGGTAGCTGACTGGGGATGGGAGTTGCTGACAGAGGGGGGAGTAGCTGTCAGAGGGGGCTAGCTGCCTGGGGAGGGGTTGCTGACAGGGGGGAGACTATCTAACATAGGGGGGAGAATAGCTGAATGAGGGGAGAGAATAGCTGAATGAGGAGGGGTAGCTGACAGAGGGGGGTAGTTGACTGGGGAGGGGAGCTGACAGAGGGGGGTAACTGACGGGGGGGGAGTAGCTGACAGAGGGGGAGAGTAGATGACAGAGGGGGAGTAGCTGACAAAAGGGGAGTAGCTGACAAAAGGGGAGTAGCTGACAGAGAGGGGGAGTGGCTGACAGAGAGCGGGAGTAGCTGACAGAGGGGGGGTAGCTGACAGAGGGGGGGAATAGCTGACAGAGGGAGGAGTAGCTGACAGGGGGGTAGCAGCTGACAGGGGGGAGTAGCTGACAGAGGGTGGGGTAGCTGACTGGGGGGGTAGCTGACTGGGGAGGGGGTAACTGACAGAGGGGGGGAGTAGCTGACGGGGGGAGTAGCTGACAGAGAGGGGGGTAGCTGACTGGGGGGGTAACTGACTGGGGGGGTAGCTGACTGGGGAGGGGGTAGCTGACTGGGGAGGGGGTAGCTGACAGAGGGGGAAAGTAGCTGACAGAGAGGGTGGTAGCTGACAGAGGGGGGATATCTGACAGAGGGGGAGTAGCTGATAGGGGGGGTAGCTGACTGGGGAGTGGAGTAGCTGACAGAGGGGGGAGTAGCTGACAGAGGGGGGTGGCTGACAGGGGAGGGTAGATGACAGGGGAGGGTAGATGACAGGGGAGGGTAGCTGACAGAGAGGGGAGGAGTAGCTGACAGAGGGGGGAGGAGTAGCTGACAGAGGGGGGAGCTGTCAGAGGGGGAGGGTAGCTGACAGAGGGGTGGTAACTGACGGGGAGTAACTGACAGGGGGAGCTGACAGAGGGGGGTAACTGACAGGGGAGGGGAACTGAGAGGGGGGTAACTGACAGGGGGGGAGCTGACAGGGGAGGGGAGCTGACAGATGGGGAGTGGCTGACAGAGGGGGGGTGAGAGGGCAGGTGAGAAAGATACCTCAGTGAGGTCTTGAGACACAGCAGAGCACACGCCAGGCAAGGAGGCGGGACTCTGGGCGGCCGCGATCACCCACAGTCCAGCCCCGCCTTCACATGTGACCAGGTCTACCGGGCCAATCGGAGATCCTCATGTCCGCCGCCCGCACCTGACCTATTCAGTCAATCACAGGCTGAAAAGGTACGCATGTCGCCTGCTGCCCATCGGTGAGCTTGGCTCGGATGTGGAGCGCATAGCCAGTAATAAATGTGTAACACTGATGGCAGGTGCGGGAATCGGGATGCACCGCTCAAGTTTGAACTGCTGCTATATGTGCCCGGGTTTCAGGCGGCTTGAAAACCGGGCACATGTGTCCAAACCGAACAGGTGGCATCCCTATATATATCATACAATCATTCCATAAAAATATACCACATACACTGGGGCAGCACAGTGGTGTAGTGGTTAGCACTTTCACCTAGCAGCAATAGGGTTGCTGGTTCAAATCCCAAACATGACACTATCTGCCTGGAGTTTGCATGTTCTCCCTGTGCCTACATGGGTTTCCTCCGGGTACTCCGGTTTCCTCCCACACTCCAAAGATATGCTGGTAGGTTAATTAGACCCTGTCCAAAAAAAAGAATTGGCCATAATATGTGTATGTCAATGTTGTAAGTGTGTCAGGACCCTACAGGTTAAAGGACCACATAAAAAGCTGCAGATGGACACCAGTGGCAAGAAAGCTCCCTGAGGCGATTCAGTTCACATAGGTAGCACTATACAAGTCACTCATTCATTCATTCACTGTATATATAATTAGCCAATAAAAATATATATATGTCCCCAGATTTCATTTAAAAAAAAATCTGGTTACCTTAATCTGTACTCCTATCACTAACTCATGAATGACTCCACAATGGAAGCACATGCATTCCAATAGATGGAGGGCAGGTGAACAGAAGCAGTGAAGGCCCCTCCATAGGTGGTGCTTGGGCAACGCCCCCCTCCCCCCCCCCAAAGCTGTCACTGTAAGAGTGTCCAGGTGCCAGACACACAGCAGTCTATGGGAAGATTGCAAGCTGGGAAGCTGATTTGCCAGTGTTTAGGGTGTGTCCACTGATTTGTCCCTGGCTCCTGTAATTTTTATTGGCCGGGACCGGTGATTGGGAGGTGCTTTTTTGGCACTGCCATGTCACTTCCAGTTTCCCGGCTGGCACACTGGAACTTGTGGAGCAGGAGTGTGGAGACGTGATTGCACGTGTCTGAAACCCTATGAAAGTGTTAGGCGGGGAGCGGATCACATGCAGAGCTGGCAGTGATCCCAGAGCACCAGGTGTGTGGGGATCGGAGAGGATTGCAACAGCTGACCAGGGGCGGACTGACCAGTCGGTCACTCGGGCACGGACTGAGGGCCCGTAGTTAGGGGGGCCCCATGAGTGGCCCACATGGGTGGCACCTCATAGCACCCTCAAAAATTGCACTGAGGTATTGGCATACAATTCACATGATTTATTTTAAATAATATTGTACCTGCTGTGAATCCTGTCTGCTACTTGGCTGGGGACTCTTTTTTTGTAGAGGAGGGATACAGCCGCATAAGCCGCTGATGTTTAGTTAGTCCCGGCTGAGAGGGGGGCGGATTGATTCAGAATTTTGTGCAGAGGTGCTAACTTTTAAAAGCTCCCCTGTGTCACATGGTGCCTCTGCATCTGGGGAGAGGGGAGAGGGGAGAGGGGAGAGGGGAGAGGGGAGAGGGGAGAGGGGAGAGGGTGTAGCAGAAAGAGTGAGAGCCCAGAAGCAAGGAAGGTAAGATGATGACTGCTGAGCTGTTTCCTTGCTAGACCGTGGGGGAGGGAGCAGAGCTGCTGTAGGCAGTGAGCTGACCGAGTCATCTGGCAGGAGGGGGAGGGGGTTCCCTGTTGTGCTGGCTGTGGTGAAGAGGAGGAATTAGGGTGGGTGATGGCTGTTGTTTCCATAAGGGAGCTGTTGCTGAGCCTAGGGAGGGGGAGGGAAACTCCACTCTGTGGTCCTGTCATTTGATTTATGTCAGCAGCAGGCAGCCTGATCTGCTGCTAGAGGAATTCTGCCCTGTGATCTTGGCACTCTGATTTCCCTTGGGCACTGGCACTGCAATCATTAGATTGCCCTCCCAGATCAGGAGTGCCTGATTTACGGTACCCAAACAGATCCAGTGCTAGACTATACTGTGCCCTGGGCAAGCCCAACCCCCACCCCCTTAAAAAATATATATATTTTTTAAAAACAGCAGAAAAAGATCTAAAAGACATAAAGACATATATATATAGATATAAAAACATGCATTCACCACACCCACCCATTCACCACACCCACTATACTCACAGCACACTCCATGCATTACTCATACACCCCCTATACTCACAGCACACCCCATGAATTCCTCATACACCCCCTATACTCACAGCACACTCCATGCATTCCTCATACACTCCCTATACTCACAGCACACTCCATGCTTTCCTCATACACCCCCTATACTCACAGCACAATCCATGCATTCCTCATACACCCCCTATACTCACAGCACACTCCATGCATTCATCATACACCCCCTATACTCACAGCACACTCCATGCATTCCTCATACACCCCCTATACTCACAGCACACTCCATGCATTCCTCATACACCCCTTATACTCACAGGACACTCCATGCATTCCTCATACACCCCTTATACTCACAGCACACTCCATGCATTCATCATACACCCCCTATACTCACAGCCCACTCCATGCATTCCTCATGTAGCCCCTATACTCACAGCACACTCCATGCATTCCTCATACATCCTCTATACTCACAGCACACTCCATGCATTCATCATACACCCCCTATACTCACAGCACACTCCATGCATTCATCATACACCCCCTATACTCACAGCACACTCCATGCATTCATCATACACCCCTATACTCACAGCACACTCCATGCATTCTTCATACACCCCCTATACTCACAGCACACTCCATGCGTTCATCATACACCCCCTATACTCACAGCACACTCCATGCGTTCATTATACACCCACTATACTCACAGCACACTCTATGCGTTCTTCATACACCCCCTATACTCACAGCACACTCCATGCGTTCTTCATACACCCCCTATACTCACAGCACACTCCATGCGTTCTTCATACACCCTCTACACTCACAGCACACTCCATGCGTTCTTCATGCACCCCCTATACTTACAGCACACTCCATGCGTTCTTCATACACCCCCTATACTCACAACACACTCCATGCGTTCATCATACACCCCCTATACTCACAGCACACTCCATGCATTCCTCATACACCCCCTATACTCACAGCACACTCCATGCATTCCTCATACACCCCTTATACTCACAGGACACTCCATGCATTCCTCATACACCCCTTATACTCACAGCACACTCCATGCATTCATCATACACCCCCTATACTCACAGCACACTCCATGCATTCCTCATGTAGCCCCTATACTCACAGCACACTCCATGCATTCCTCATACATCCTCTATACTCACAGCACACTCCATGCATTCATCATACACCCCCTATACTCACAGCACACTCCATGCATTCATCATACACCCCCTATACTCACAGCACACTCCATGCATTCATCATACACCCCCTATACTCACAGCACACTCCATGCATTCATCATACACCCCCTATACTCACAGCACACTCCATGCATTCTTCATACACCCCCTATACTCACAGCACACTCCATGCGTTCATCATACACCCCCTATACTCACAGCACACTCCATGCGTTCATTATACACCCACTATACTCACAGCACACTCTATGCGTTCTTCATACACCCCCTATACTCACAGCACACTCCATGCGTTCTTCATACACCCCCTATACTCACAGCACACTCCATGCGTTCTTCATACACCCCCTATACTCACAGCACACTCCATGCGTTCTTCATACACCCCCTATACTCACAGCACACTCCATGCGTTCTTCATACACCCTCTATACTCACAGCACACTCCATGCGTTCTTCATACACCCCCTATACTTACAGCACACTCCATGCGTTCTTCATACACCCCCTATACTCACAGCACACTCCATGCGTTCTTCATACACCCCCTATACTCACAGCACACTCCATGCGTTCTTCATACACCCCCTATACTCACAGCACACTCCATGCATTCCTCATACACCCCTTATACTCACAGGACACTCCATGCATTCCTCATACACCCCTTATACTCACAGCACACTCCATGCATTCATCATACACCCCCTATACTCAAAGCACACTCTATGCATTCCTCATGTAGCCCCTATACTCACAGCACACTCCATGCATTCCTCATACATCCTCTATACTCACAGCACACTCCATGCATTCATCATACACCCACTATACTCACAGCACACTCCATGCATTCATCATACACCCCCTATACTCACAGCACACTCCATGCATTCATCATACACCCCCTATACTCACAGCACACTCCATGCATTCTTCATACACCCCCTATACTCACAGCACACTCCATGCGTTCATCATACACCCCCTATACTCACAGCACACTCCATGCGTTCATTATACACCCACTATACTCACAGCACACTCTATGCGTTCTTCATACACCCCCTATACTCACAGCACACTCCATGCGTTCTTCATACACCCCCTATACTCACAGCACACTCCATGCGTTCTTCATACACCCCCTATACTCACAGCACACTCCATGCGTTCTTCATACACCCCCTATACTTACAGCACACTCCATGCGTTCTTCATACACCCCCTATACTCACAACACACTCCATGCGTTCATCATACACCCCCTATACTCACAGCACACTCCATGCATTCCTCATGTAGCCCCTATACTCACAGCACACTCCATGCATTCCTCATACATCCCCTATACTCACAGCACACTCCATGCATTCCCCACACCCCCTATACTCACAGCATACTCCATGCATTCTTCATACACCCCCTATACTCACAGCACACTCCATGCATTCATCATACACCCCCTATACTCACAGCACACTCCATGCATTCATCATAAACCCCCTATACTCACAGCACACTCCATGCATTTATCATACACCCCGCTATACTCACAGCACACTCCATGCATTCATCATACACCCCCTATACTCACAGCACACTCCATGCATTCCTCATACACCCCCTATACTCACAGCACACTCCATGCATTCCTCATACACCCCTTATACTCACAGGACACTCCATGCATTCCTCATACACCCCTTATACTCACAGCACACTCCATGCATTCATCATACACCCCCTATACTCACAGCACACTCCATGCATTCCTCATGTAGCCCCTATACTCACAGCACACTCCATGCATTCCTCATACATCCCCTATACTCACAGCACACTCCATGCATTCATCATACACCCCCTATACTCACAGCACACTCCATGCATTCATCATACACCCCCTATACTCACAGCACACTCCATGCATTCATCATACACCCCCTATACTCACAGCACACTCCATGCGTTCTTCATACACCCCCTATACTCACAGCACACTCCATGCGTTCATCATACACCCCCTATACTCACAGCACACTCCATGCGTTCATTATACACCCACTATACTCACAGCATACTCCATGCATTCTTCATACACCCCCTATACTCACAGCACACTCCATGCATTCAACATACACCCCTATACTTACAGCACACTCCATGCATTCATCATACACCCCTATACTCACAGCACACTCCATGCATTCATCATACACCCCCTATACTCACAGCACACTCCATGCATTCATCATACACCCCCTATACTCACAGCACACTCCATGCATTCATCATACACCCCCTATACTCACAGCACACTCCATGCATTCTTCATACACCCCCTATACTCACAGCACACTCCATGTATTCTTCATACACCCCCTATACTCACAGCACACTCCATGCATTCCTCATACATCCCCTAAACTCACAGCACACTCCATGCATTCCCCACACCCCCTATACTCACAGCACACCCCATGCATTCATCATACACGCCTATACTTACAGCACACTCCATGCATTCTTCAAACACCCCCTATACTCACAGCACACTCCATGCATTCTTTATACACCCCCTATACTCACAGCACACTCCATGCATTCACCATACACCCCCTATACTCACAGCTCACTCCATGCATTCATCATACACCCCCTATACTCACAGCACACTCCATGCATTCATCAAACACCCCCTATACTCACAGCACACTCCATGCATTCATCATACACCCCCTATACTCACAGCACACTCCATGCATTCCTCATACACCGTAAAACAAAACAATATAAAGTTGGCGCACAAATGAATGGTCTCTTTAAGAGCGTTTGACTATCTCGTGGGATGTTTGTTTATTTAAATAAATGTCCTGTAGATGGTCTCAATGTGCGGCTGTTAACCCATTATGGACTTGGCAAAAAATGGATGCAGCAGACAAAGGGCTTTGACAAAGCGCAGGAGCGCGAAACATGTAAGCAGGAGAGTCGGCATAGCAACCTTCCCCTTCACAGCCTTCCACGTGACAAGCCTCTCATGTGATCCACAGCCGCTCGGACAAGCGGCACTGCAAGCAGTGCAGCGTTCTCCAAGCTGCCTATGTGTACAGCTGATATCATCTGGTGACTAAGCTTGATCCTCACCGCCCAGCGTGCAGCATTACACCTCTGCCTCCAAGCCGAACGCTTCAGATGGAGCTGAAATAAACACCTCCCCCTCGGTCATCAGACTGGACTCATCAGCTCTGCAGCCCATTGAACACCTATGAAGTGAGTGTCCCTAGGAACGTTGTTCCATTCGTTTACACTGACTTTTTGGGTTCTTTCAGATGATTGATTGCATTCATTAGGCATTCGAAAGCTGTGCACATTGGTCTTTGGTTTTGACCTTTCCAAAGTTATAATTGAGAGATCTGAGGAGCTTTTCATTATCAAACATCTGTCCGTTTTATGATTGGTGTTTTTTATGTGTTTGAGATCCTGCAGGGATCAGATGTCTGTGTTCATTTTTTACATTTAATAAATGACATTTTAAAGTCTTTTTCACATCAATCTACTAGTCCCTTTGATGCGCTGTTTTTGATCGTTTATTCCTCATACACCCCCTATACTCACAGCACACTCCATGCATTCTTCATACACCCCCTATACTCACAGCACACTCCATGCATTCCTCATACACCCCCTATACTCACAGCACACTCCATGCATTCTTCATACACCCCCTATACTCACAGCACACTCCATGCATTCTTCATACACCCCCTATACTCACAGCACACTCCATGCATTCTTCATACACCCCTATACTCACAGAAAATGCAGCCAACTGTGCTCCATCAATTGCAGGCTTTGTGCCCATAATATGCAGCCGCTATGCCTGCCTGCCTGCTATCTACCTGGCACCTACCCTATTGGGGAAAATACAGGGATTGGTACCAATGTATGCCACCCCTCTTGTCCAAGTTCATTTTCTTTCTGCTGCCCAGGTCCCCCTGTGTGCTCACCTGCTCCCCCCCCCATTGTTTTAGGATGATGAGTGGGGACAAGGCCGGTTAATATGTCACAAATGCATATATGTTGGAGCTTTGAGGTGCCCACTCCAATACAGTAGGCCACGCACACCTATGGGCAGGGTTGAGGGTCATGGCACAAGGAGGGGATCCCCTGAGGACCAGAGTGAATGAAGGTGTTAACTGTTCAGTCTATTAGAAAGAAGCCCCCCTCCAGGTCCCATTATACTAATTTTCAGTCTATAATTGGGCCTAAAGGGGTGACTCAGATTCTACAATGGACACTGAAAGGGTCTCTGTTGGAGAGACCCCCCTCCAGGTCCCATTAGACTCTTTTGAATTCTCCAATGGGTCCTGGAGGTGGTCTTGCTCTCTAACAGAGACTTTCTGATGCACACTGTTAGAAAGAGACCCCCCTCCAGGTCCCATTAGACTCTGTTGTAGTCTCTAATGGGGCCTGGAGGGGACACTTTCTAACAGACTGTCCAATGGACATTGTCAGAGAAAGACCTCCCTCCAGGTCCCATTAGACTGTTAAATAGTGTTTAAAAAAAAAAAAAAAAAACAGAAGTTGTACTTTATGCAAAATGAAGGAGCGGGGCCAGGGGCGGGTCATGGGCAGGGCCTGACAGGGGGCCCTTGCTTAATTTGGTCCGGGGGCCCTGGATGTTGTCAGTCTGCCCCTGCAGCTGACCTTCATTCATTGCTCCCCCTCCCTACATATCTCTATCTCCCCCAACATCATGCTTCTCCCCAGGGGCGGACTGACCAGTCGGTCACTCGGGCACGGACCGAGGGCCCGTAGTTAGGGGGGCCCCATGAGTGGCCCACATGGGTGGCACCTCATAGCACCCTCAAAAATTGCACTGAGGTATTGGCATACAATTCACATGATTTATTTTAAATAATATTGTACCTGCTGTGAATCCTGTCTGCTACTTGGCTGGAGACTCTTTTTTTGTAGAGGAGGGATACAGCCGCATAAGCCGCTGATGTTTAGTTAGTCCCGGCTGAGAGGGGTCAGATTGATTCAGAATGTTGTGCAGAGGTGCTACCTTTTAAAAGCTCCCCTGTGTCACATGGTGCCTCTGCATCTGGCGAGAGGAGAGAGGAGAGAGGGTGTAGCAGAAAGAGTGAGAGCCCAGAAGCAAGGAAGGTAAGATGATGACTGCTGAGCTGTTTCCTTGCTAGACCGTGGGGGAGGGAGCAGAGCTGCTGTAGGCAGAGAGCTGACCGAGTCATCTGGCAGGAGGGGGAGGGGGTTCCCTGTTGTGCTGGCTGTGGTGAAGAGGAGGAATTAGGATGGTTGATGGCTGTTGTTTTCATAAGGGAGCTGTTGCTGAGCCTAGGGAGGGGGTGGGAAACTCCACTCTGTGGTCCTGTCATTTGATTTATGTCAGCAGCAGGCAGCCTGATCTGCTGCTAGAGGAATTCTGCCCTGTGATCTTGGCACTCTGATTTCCCTTGGGCACTGGCACTGCAATCATTAGATTGCCCTCCCAGATCAGGAGTGCCTGATTTACGGTACCCAAACAGATCCAGTGCTAGACTATACTGTGCCCTGGGCAAGCCCAACCCCCACCCCCTTAAAAAATATATATATATTTTAAAAACAGCAGAAAAAGATCTAAAAGACATAAAGACATATATATAGATATAAAAACACTCCATGCATTCACCACACCCACCCATTCACCACACCCACTATACTCACAGCACACTCCATGCATTACTCATACACCCCCTATACTCACAGCACACCCCATGCATTCCTCATACACCCCCTATACTCACAGCACACTCCATGCATTCCTCATACGCACACTCAATGCATTCCTCATGCAGCCCCTATACTCACAGCACACTCCATGCATTCCTCATACAGTCCCTATACTCACAGCACACTCCATGCATTCCTCATACACCCCCTATACTCACAGCACACTCCATGCATTCATCATACACCCCCTATACTCACAGCACACTCCATGCATTCATCATACACCCCCTATACTCACAGCACACTCCATGCGTTCTTCATACACCCCCTATACTCACAGCACACTCCATGCGTTCATCATACACCCCCTATACTCACAGCACACTCCATGCGTTCATTATACACCCACTATACTCACAGCACACTCTATGCATTCTTCATACACCCCCTATACTCACAGCACACTCCATGCATTCCCCACACCCCCTATACTCACAGCATACTCCATGCATTCTTCATACACCCCCTATACTCACAGCACACTCCATGCATTCAACATACACCCCTATACTTACAGCACACTCCATGCATTCATCATACACCCCTATACTCACAGCACACTCCATGCATTCATCATACACCCCCTATACTCACAGCACACTCCATGCATTCATCATACACCCCCTATACTCACAGCACACTCCATGCATTCATCATACACCCCCTATACTCACAGCACACTCCATGCATTCTTCATACACCCCCTATACTCACAGCACACTCCATGTATTCTTCATACACCCCCTATACTCACAGCACACTCCATGCATTCCTCATACATCCCCTAAACTCACAGCACACTCCATGCATTCCCCACACCCCCTATACTCACAGCACACCCCATGCATTCATCATACACGCCTATACTTACAGCACACTCCATGCATTCTTCATACACCCCCTATACTCACAGCACACTCCATGCATTCTTTATACACCCCCTATACTCACAGCACACTCCATGCATTCACCATACACCCCCTATACTCACAGCTCACTCCATGCATTCATCATACACCCCCTATACTCACAGCATACTCCATGCATTCATCATACACCCCCTATACTCACAGCACACTCCATGCATTCATCAAACACCCCCTATACTCACAGCACACTCCATGCATTCATCATACACCCCCTATACTCACAGCACACTCCATGCATTCCTCATACACCGTAAAACAAAACAATATAAAGTTGGCGCACAAATGAATGGTCTCTTTAAGAGCGTTTGACTATCTCGTGGGATGTTTGTTTATTTAAATAAATGTCCTGTAGATGGTCTCAATGTGCGGCTGTTAACCCATTATGGACTTGGCAAAAAATGGATGCAGCAGACAAAGGGCTTTGACAAAGCGCAGGAGCGCGAAACATGTAAGCAGGAGAGTCGGCATAGCAACCTTCCCCTTCACAGCCTTCCACGTGACAAGCCTCTCATGTGATCCACAGCCGCTCGGACAAGCGGCACTGCAAGCAGTGCAGCGTTCTCCAAGCTGCCTATGTGTACAGCTGATATCATCTGGTGACTAAGCTTGATCCTCACCGCCCAGCGTGCAGCATTACACCTCTGCCTCCAAGCCGAACGCTTCAGATGGAGCTGAAATAAACACCTCCCCCTCGGTCATCAGACTGGACTCATCAGCTCTGCAGCCCATTGAACACCTATGAAGTGAGTGTCCCTAGGAACGTTGTTCCATTCGTTTACACTGACTTTTTGGGTTCTTTCAGATGATTGATTGCATTCATTAGGCATTCGAAAGCTGTGCACATTGGTCTTTGGTTTTGACCTTTCCAAAGTTATAATTGAGAGATCTGAGGAGCTTTTCATTATCAAACATCTGTCCGTTTTATGATTGGTGTTTTTTATGTGTTTGAGATCCTGCAGGGATCAGATGTCTGTGTTCATTTTTTACATTTAATAAATGACATTTTAAAGTCTTTTTCACATCAATCTACTAGTCCCTTTGATGCGCTGTTTTTGATCGTTTATTCCTCATACACCCCCTATACTCACAGCACACTCCATGCATTCTTCATACACCCCCTATACTCACAGCACACTCCATGCATTCCTCATACACCCCCTATACTCACAGCACACTCCATGCATTCTTCATACACCCCCTATACTCACAGCACACTCCATGCATTCTTCATACACCCCCTATACTCACAGCACACTCCATGCATTCTTCATACACCCCTATACTCACAGAAAATGCAGCCAACTGTGCTCCATCAATTGCAGGCTTTGTGCCCATAATATGCAGCCGCTATGCCTGCCTGCCTGCTATCTACCTGGCACCTACCCTATTGGGGAAAATACAGGGATTGGTACCAATGTATGCCACCCCTCTTGTCCAAGTTCATTTTCTTTCTGCTGCCCAGGTCCCCCTGTGTGCTCACCTGCTCCCCCCCCCATTGTTTTAGGATGATGAGTGGGGACAAGGCCGGTTAATATGTCACAAATGCATATATGTTGGAGCTTTGAGGTGCCCACTCCAATACAGTAGGCCACGCACACCTATGGGCAGGGTTGAGGGTCATGGCACAAGGAGGGGATCCCCTGAGGACCAGAGTGAATGAAGGTGTTAACTGTTCAGTCTATTAGAAAGAAGCCCCCCTCCAGGTCCCATTATACTAATTTTCAGTCTATAATTGGGCCTAAAGGGGTGACTCAGATTCTACAATGGACACTGAAAGGGTCTCTGTTGGAGAGACCCCCCTCCAGGTCCCATTAGACTCTTTTGAATTCTCCAATGGGTCCTGGAGGTGGTCTTGCTCTCTAACAGAGACTTTCTGATGCACACTGTTAGAAAGAGACCCCCCTCCAGGTCCCATTAGACTCTGTTGTAGTCTCTAATGGGGCCTGGAGGGGACACTTTCTAACAGACTGTCCAATGGACATTGTCAGAGAAAGACCTCCCTCCAGGTCCCATTAGACTGTTAAATAGTGTTTAAAAAAAAAAAAAAAAAACAGAAGTTGTACTTTATGCAAAATGAAGGAGCGGGGCCAGGGGCGGGTCATGGGCAGGGCCTGACAGGGGGCCCTTGCTTAATTTGGTCCGGGGGCCCTGGATGTTGTCAGTCTGCCCCTGCAGCTGACCTTCATTCATTGCTCCCCCTCCCTACATATCTCTATCTCCCCCAACATCATGCTTCTCCCCAGGGGCGGACTGACCAGTCGGTCACTCGGGCACGGACCGAGGGCCCGTAGTTAGGGGGGCCCCATGAGTGGCCCACATGGGTGGCACCTCATAGCACCCTCAAAAATTGCACTGAGGTATTGGCATACAATTCACATGATTTATTTTAAATAATATTGTACCTGCTGTGAATCCTGTCTGCTACTTGGCTGGAGACTCTTTTTTTGTAGAGGAGGGATACAGCCGCATAAGCCGCTGATGTTTAGTTAGTCCCGGCTGAGAGGGGTCAGATTGATTCAGAATGTTGTGCAGAGGTGCTACCTTTTAAAAGCTCCCCTGTGTCACATGGTGCCTCTGCATCTGGCGAGAGGAGAGAGGAGAGAGGGTGTAGCAGAAAGAGTGAGAGCCCAGAAGCAAGGAAGGTAAGATGATGACTGCTGAGCTGTTTCCTTGCTAGACCGTGGGGGAGGGAGCAGAGCTGCTGTAGGCAGAGAGCTGACCGAGTCATCTGGCAGGAGGGGGAGGGGGTTCCCTGTTGTGCTGGCTGTGGTGAAGAGGAGGAATTAGGATGGTTGATGGCTGTTGTTTTCATAAGGGAGCTGTTGCTGAGCCTAGGGAGGGGGTGGGAAACTCCACTCTGTGGTCCTGTCATTTGATTTATGTCAGCAGCAGGCAGCCTGATCTGCTGCTAGAGGAATTCTGCCCTGTGATCTTGGCACTCTGATTTCCCTTGGGCACTGGCACTGCAATCATTAGATTGCCCTCCCAGATCAGGAGTGCCTGATTTACGGTACCCAAACAGATCCAGTGCTAGACTATACTGTGCCCTGGGCAAGCCCAACCCCCACCCCCTTAAAAAATATATATATATTTTAAAAACAGCAGAAAAAGATCTAAAAGACATAAAGACATATATATAGATATAAAAACACTCCATGCATTCACCACACCCACCCATTCACCACACCCACTATACTCACAGCACACTCCATGCATTACTCATACACCCCCTATACTCACAGCACACCCCATGCATTCCTCATACACCCCCTATACTCACAGCACACTCCATGCATTCCTCATACGCACACTCAATGCATTCCTCATGCAGCCCCTATACTCACAGCACACTCCATGCATTCCTCATACAGTCCCTATACTCACAGCACACTCCATGCATTCCTCATACACCCCCTATACTCACAGCACACTCCATGCATTCCTCATACACCCCCTATACTCACAGCACAATCCATGCATTCCTCATACACCCCCTATACTCACAGCACACTCCATGCATTCATCATACACCCCCTATACTCACAGCACACTCCATGCATTCATCATACACCCCCTATACTCACAGCACACTCCATGCGTTCTTCATACACCCCCTATACTCACAGCACACTCCATGCGTTCATCATACACCCCCTATACTCACAGCACACTCCATGCGTTCATTATACACCCACTATACTCACAGCACACTCTATGCATTCTTCATACACCCCCTATACTCACAGCACACTCCATGCATTCCCCACACCCCCTATACTCACAGCATACTCCATGCATTCTTCATACACCCCCTATACTCACAGCACACTCCATGCATTCAACATACACCCCTATACTTACAGCACACTCCATGCATTCATCATACACCCCTATACTCACAGCACACTCCATGCATTCATCATACACCCCCTATACTCACAGCACACTCCATGCATTCATCATACACCCCCTATACTCACAGCACACTCCATGCATTCATCATACACCCCCTATACTCACAGCACACTCCATGCATTCTTCATACACCCCCTATACTCACAGCACACTCCATGTATTCTTCATACACCCCCTATACTCACAGCACACTCCATGCATTCCTCATACATCCCCTAAACTCACAGCACACTCCATGCATTCCCCACACCCCCTATACTCACAGCACACCCCATGCATTCATCATACACGCCTATACTTACAGCACACTCCATGCATTCTTCATACACCCCCTATACTCACAGCACACTCCATGCATTCTTTATACACCCCCTATACTCACAGCACACTCCATGCATTCACCATACACCCCCTATACTCACAGCTCACTCCATGCATTCATCATACACCCCCTTTACTCACAGCATACTCCATGCATTCATCATACACCCCCTATACTCACAGCACACTCCATGCATTCATCAAACACCCCCTATACTCACAGCACACTCCATGCATTCATCATACACCCCCTATACTCACAGCACACTCCATGCATTCCTCATACACCGTAAAACAAAACAATATAAAGTTGGCGCACAAATGAATGGTCTCTTTAAGAGCGTTTGACTATCTCGTGGGATGTTTGTTTATTTAAATAAATGTCCTGTAGATGGTCTCAATGTGCGGCTGTTAACCCATTATGGACTTGGCAAAAAATGGATGCAGCAGACAAAGGGCTTTGACAAAGCGCAGGAGCGCGAAACATGTAAGCAGGAGAGTCGGCATAGCAACCTTCCCCTTCACAGCCTTCCACGTGACAAGCCTCTCATGTGATCCACAGCCGCTCGGACAAGCGGCACTGCAAGCAGTGCAGCGTTCTCCAAGCTGCCTATGTGTACAGCTGATATCATCTGGTGACTAAGCTTGATCCCCACCGCCCAGCGTGCAGCATTACACCTCTGCCTCCAAGCCGAACGCTTCAGATGGAGCTGAAATAAACACCTCCCCCTCGGTCATCAGACTGGACTCATCAGCTCTGCAGCCCATTGAACACCTATGAAGTGAGTGTCCCTAGGAACGTTGTTCCATTCGTTTACACTGACTTTTTGGGTTCTTTCAGATGATTGATTGCATTCATTAGGCATTCGAAAGCTGTGCACATTGGTCTTTGGTTTTGACCTTTCCAAAGTTATAATTGAGAGATCTGAGGAGCTTTTCATTATCAAACATCTGTCCGTTTTATGATTGGTGTTTTTTATGTGTTTGAGATCCTGCAGGGATCAGATGTCTGTGTTCATTTTTTACATTTAATAAATGACATTTTAAAGTCTTTTTCACATCAATCTACTAGTCCCTTTGATGCGCTGTTTTTGATCGTTTATTCCTCATACACCCCCTATACTCACAGCACACTCCATGCATTCTTCATACACCCCCTATACTCACAGCACACTCCATGCATTCCTCATACACCCCCTATACTCACAGCACACTCCATGCATTCTTCATACACCCCCTATACTCACAGCACACTCCATGCATTCTTCATACACCCCCTATACTCACAGCACACTCCATGCATTCTTCATACACCCCTATACTCACAGAAAATGCAGCCAACTGTGCTCCATCAATTGCAGGCTTTGTGCCCATAATATGCAGCCGCTATGCCTGCCTGCCTGCTATCTACCTGGCACCTACCCTATTGGGGAAAATACAGGGATTGGTACCAATGTATGCCACCCCTCTTGTCCAAGTTCATTTTCTTTCTGCTGCCCAGGTCCCCCTGTGTGCTCACCTGCTCCCCCCCCATTGTTTTAGGATGATGAGTGGGGACAAGGCCGGTTAATATGTCACAAATGCATATATGTTGGAGCTTTGAGGTGCCCACTCCAATACAGTAGGCCACGCACACCTATGGGCAGGGTTGAGGGTCATGGCACAAGGAGGGGATCCCCTGAGGACCAGAGTGAATGAAGGTGTTAACTGTTCAGTCTATTAGAAAGAAGCCCCCCTCCAGGTCCCATTATACTAATTTTCAGTCTATAATTGGGCCTAAAGGGGTGACTCAGATTCTACAATGGACACTGAAAGGGTCTCTGTTGGAGAGACCCCCCTCCAGGTCCCATTAGACTCTTTTGAATTCTCCAATGGGTCCTGGAGGTGGTCTTGCTCTCTAACAGAGACTTTCTGATGCACACTGTTAGAAAGAGACCCCCCTCCAGGTCCCATTAGACTCTGTTGTAGTCTCTAATGGGGCCTGGAGGGGACACTTTCTAACAGACTGTCCAATGGACATTGTCAGAGAAAGACCTCCCTCCAGGTCCCATTAGACTGTTAAATAGTGTTTAAAAAAAAAAAAAAAAAACAGAAGTTGTACTTTATGCAAAATGAAGGAGCGGGGCCAGGGGCGGGTCATGGGCAGGGCCTGACAGGGGGCCCTTGCTTAATTTGGTCCGGGGGCCCTGGATGTTGTCAGTCTGCCCCTGCAGCTGACCTTCATTCATTGCTCCCCCTCCCTACATATCTCTATCTCCCCCAACATCATGCTTCTCCCCAGGGGCGGACTGACCAGTCGGTCACTCGGGCACGGACCGAGGGCCCGTAGTTAGGGGGGCCCCATGAGTGGCCCACATGGGTGGCACCTCATAGCACCCTCAAAAATTGCACTGAGGTATTGGCATACAATTCACATGATTTATTTTAAATAATATTGTACCTGCTGTGAATCCTGTCTGCTACTTGGCTGGAGACTCTTTTTTTGTAGAGGAGGGATACAGCCGCATAAGCCGCTGATGTTTAGTTAGTCCCGGCTGAGAGGGGTCAGATTGATTCAGAATGTTGTGCAGAGGTGCTACCTTTTAAAAGCTCCCCTGTGTCACATGGTGCCTCTGCATCTGGCGAGAGGAGAGAGGAGAGAGGGTGTAGCAGAAAGAGTGAGAGCCCAGAAGCAAGGAAGGTAAGATGATGACTGCTGAGCTGTTTCCTTGCTAGACCGTGGGGGAGGGAGCAGAGCTGCTGTAGGCAGAGAGCTGACCGAGTCATCTGGCAGGAGGGGGAGGGGGTTCCCTGTTGTGCTGGCTGTGGTGAAGAGGAGGAATTAGGATGGTTGATGGCTGTTGTTTTCATAAGGGAGCTGTTGCTGAGCCTAGGGAGGGGGTGGGAAACTCCACTCTGTGGTCCTGTCATTTGATTTATGTCAGCAGCAGGCAGCCTGATCTGCTGCTAGAGGAATTCTGCCCTGTGATCTTGGCACTCTGATTTCCCTTGGGCACTGGCACTGCAATCATTAGATTGCCCTCCCAGATCAGGAGTGCCTGATTTACGGTACCCAAACAGATCCAGTGCTAGACTATACTGTGCCCTGGGCAAGCCCAACCCCCACCCCCTTAAAAAATATATATATATTTTAAAAACAGCAGAAAAAGATCTAAAAGACATAAAGACATATATATAGATATAAAAACACTCCATGCATTCACCACACCCACCCATTCACCACACCCACTATACTCACAGCACACTCCATGCATTACTCATACACCCCCTATACTCACAGCACACCCCATGCATTCCTCATACACCCCCTATACTCACAGCACACTCCATGCATTCCTCATACGCACACTCAATGCATTCCTCATGCAGCCCCTATACTCACAGCACACTCCATGCATTCCTCATACAGTCCCTATACTCACAGCACACTCCATGCATTCCTCATACACCCCCTATACTCACGGCACACTCCATGCATTCCTCATACACCCCCTATACTCACAGCACAATCCATGCATTCCTCATACACCCCCTATACTCACAGCACACTCCATGCATTCCTCATACACCCCCTATACTCACAGCACACTCCATGCATTCCTCATACACCCCCTATACTCACAGCACACTCCATGCATTCCTCATACACCCCTTATACTCACAGGACACTCCATGCATTCCTCATACACCCCTTATACTCACAGCACACTCCATGCATTCATCATACACCCCCTATACTCACAGCACACTCCATGCATTCCTTATGTAGACCCTATACTCACAGCACACTCCATGCATTCCTCATACATCCCCTATATTCACAGCACACTCCATGCATTCATCATACACCCCCTATACTCACAGCACACTCCATGCATTCATCATACACCCCCTATACTCACAGCACACTCCATGCATTCATCATACACCCCTATACTCACAGCACACTCCATGCATTCTTCATTCCCCCCTATACTCACAGCACACTCCATGCATTCATCATACACCCCCTATACTCACAGCACACTCCATGCGTTCATCATACACCCCCTATACTCACAGCACACTACATGCATTCTTCATACACCCCTATACTCACAGCACACTCCATGCGTTCTTCATACACCCCCTATACTCACAGCACACTCCATGCGTTCTTCATACACCCCCTATACTCACAGCACACTCCATGCGTTCTTCATACACCCCCTATATTCACAGCACACTCCATGCGTTCTTCATACACCCCATATACTCACAGCAAACTCCATGCATTCCTCATACATCCCCTATACTCACAGCACACTCCATGCATTCCCCACACCCCCTAAATTCACAGCATACTCCATGCATTCTTCATACACCCCCTATACTCACAGCACACTCCATGCATTCATCATGCACCTCTATACTTACAGCACACTCCATGCATTCATCATACACCCCCTATACTCACAGCACACTCCATGCATTCATCATACACCGCCTATACTCACAGCACACTCCATGCATTCATCATACACCCCCTATACTCACAGCACACTCCATGCATTCAGCATACACCCCCTATACTCACAGCACACTCCATGCATTCCTCATACACCCCCTATACTCACAGCACACTCCATGCATTCATCATACACCCCCTATACTCACAGCACACTCCATGCATTCATCATACACCGCCTATACTCACAGCACACTCCATGCATTCATCATACACCCCCTATACTCACAGCACACTCCATGCATTCAGCATACACCCCCTATACTCACAGCACACTCCATGCATTCCTCATACACCCCCTATACTCACAGCACACTCCATGCATTCATCATACACCCCCTATACTCACAGCACACTCCATGCATTCTTCATACACCCCCTATACTCACAGCACACTCCATGCGTTCATCATACACCCCCTATACTCACAGCACACTCTTAGCATTCATCATACACCCCCTATACTCACAGCACACTCCATGCATTCATCATACACCCCCTATACTCACAGCACACTCAATGCATTCTTCATACACCCCCTATACTCACAGCACACTCCATGCATTCATCATACACCCCCTATACTCACAGCACACTCCATGCATTCTTCATACACCCCCTATACTCACAGCACACTCCATGCATTCATCATACACCCCCTATACTCACAGCACACTCCATGCGTTCATCATACACCCCCTATACTCACAGCACACTCTTAGCATTCATCATACACCCCTATACTCACAGCACACTCCATGCATTCATCATACACCCCCTATACTCACAGCACACTCCATGCATTCTTCATACACCCCCTATACTCACAGCACACTCCATGCATTCATCATACACCCCCTATACTCACAGCACACTCCATGCATTCTTCATACACCCCCTATACTCACAGCACACTCCATGCATTCTTCCTACACCCCCTATACTCACAGCACACTCCATGCATTCTTCATGCACCCCCTATACTCACAGCACACTCCATGCATTCATCATACACCCCCTATACTCAAAGCACACTCCATGCTTTCATCATACACCCCCTATACTCACAGCACACTCCATGCATTCTCCATACACCCCCTATACTCACAGCACACTCCATGCATTCTCCATACACCCCCTATACTCACAGCACACTCCATGCATTCATCATACACCCCCTATACTCACAGCACACTCCATGCATTCATCATACACCGCCTATACTCACAGCACACTCCATGCATTCATCATACACCCCCTATACTCACAGCACACTCCATGCATTCAGCATACACCCCCTATACTCACAGCACACTCCATGCATTCCTCATACACCCCCTATACTCACAGCACACTCCATGCATTCATCATACACCCCCTATACTCACAGCACACTCCATGCATTCTTCATACACCCCCTATACTCACAGCACACTCCATGCGTTCATCATACACCCCCTATACTCACAGCACACTCTTAGCATTCATCATACACCCCCTATACTCACAGCACACTCCATGCATTCATCATACACCCCCTATACTCACAGCACACTCAATGCATTCTTCATACACCCCCTATACTCACAGCACACTCCATGCATTCATCATACACCCCCTATACTCACAGCACACTCCATGCATTCTTCATACACCCCCTATACTCACAGCACACTCCATGCATTCATCATACACCCCCTATACTCACAGCACACTCCATGCGTTCATCATACACCCCCTATACTCACAGCACACTCTTAGCATTCATCATACACCCCCTATACTCACAGCACACTCCATGCATTCATCATACACCCCCTATACTCACAGCACACTCCATGCATTCTTCATACACCCCCTATACTCACAGCACACTCCATGCATTCATCATACACCCCCTATACTCACAGCACACTCCATGCATTCTTCATACACCCCCTATACTCACAGCACACTCCATGCATTCTTCCTACACCCCCTATACTCACAGCACACTCCATGCATTCTTCATGCACCCCCTATACTCACAGCACACTCCATGCATTCATCATACACCCCCTATACTCAAAGCACACTCCATGCTTTCATCATACACCCCCTATACTCACAGCACACTCCATGCATTCTCCATACACCCCCTATACTCACAGCACACTCCATGCATTCTCCATACACCCCCTATACTCACAGCACACTCCATGCATTCATCATACACCCCCTATACTCACAGCACACTCCATGCATTCATCATACACCGCCTATACTCACAGCACACTCCATGCATTCATCATACACCCCCTATACTCACAGCACACTCCATGCATTCAGCATACACCCCCTATACTCACAGCACACTCCATGCATTCCTCATACACCCCCTATACTCACAGCACACTCCATGCATTCATCATACACCCCCTATACTCACAGCACACTCCATGCATTCTTCATACACCCCCTATACTCACAGCACACTCCATGCGTTCATCATACACCCCCTATACTCACAGCACACTCTTAGCATTCATCATACACCCCCTATACTCACAGCACACTCCATGCATTCATCATACACCCCCTATACTCACAGCACACTCAATGCATTCTTCATACACCCCCTATACTCACAGCACACTCCATGCATTCATCATACACCCCCTATACTCACAGCACACTCCATGCATTCTTCATACACCCCCTATACTCACAGCACACTCCATGCATTCATCATACACCCCCTATACTCACAGCACACTCCATGCGTTCATCATACACCCCCTATACTCACAGCACACTCCATGCATTCTTCATACACCCCCTATACTCACAGCACACTCCATGCATTCTTCCTACACCCCCTATACTCACAGCACACTCCATGCATTCTTCATGCACCCCCTATACTCACAGCACACTCCATGCATTCATCATACACCCCCTATACTCAAAGCACACTCCATGCTTTCATCATACACCCCCTATACTCACAGCACACTCCATGCATTCTCCATACACCCCCTATACTCACAGCACACTCCATGCATTCTCCATACACCCCCTATACTCACAGCACACTCCATGCATTCATCATACACCCCCTATACTCACAGCACAGTCCATGCATTCCTCATGTAGCCCCTATACTCCCAGCACACTCCATGCATTCCTCATACATCCCCTATACTCACAGCACACTCCATGCATTCTTCATACACCCCCTATACTCACAGCACACTCCATGCATTCTTCATAGACCCCCTATACTCACAGCACACTCCATGCATTCATCATACACCCCCTATACTCACAGCACACTCCATGCATTCATCATACACCCCTATACTCACAACACACTCCATGCATTCTCCATACACCCCCTATACTCACAGCACACTCCATGCATTCTCCATAAACCCCCTATACTCACAGCACACTCCATGCATTCATCATACACCCCCTATACTCACAGCACACTCCATGCATTCATCATACACCCCCTATACTCACAGCACACTCCATGCATTCATCATACACCCCCTATACTCCCAGCACACTCCATGCATTCCTCATGTAGCCCCTATACTCCCAGCACACTCCATGCATTCCTCATACATCCCCTATACTCACAGCACACTCCATGCATTCCCCACACCCCCTAAACTCACAGCATACTCCATGCATTCTTCATACACCCCCTATACTCACAGCACACTCCATGCATTCATCATACACCTCTATACTTACAGCACACTCCATGCATTCATCATACACCCCCTATACTCACAGCACACTCCGTGCATTCATCATACACCGCCTATACTCACAGCACACTCCATGCATTCATCATACACCCCCTATACTCACAGCACACTCCATGCATTCAGCATACACCCCCTATACTCACAGCACACTCCATGCATTCCTCATACACCCCCTATACTCACAACACACTCCATGCATTCATCATACACCCCCTATACTCACAGCACACTCCATGCATTCTTCATACACCCCCTATACTCACAGCACACTCCATGCATTCATCATACACCCCCTATACTCACAGCACACTCCATGCATTCTTCATACACCCCCTATACTCACAGCACACTCCATGCATTCTTCCTACACCCCCTATACTCACAGCACACTCCATGCATTCTTCATGCACCCCCTATACTCACAGCACACTCCATGCATTCATCATACACCCCCTATACTCAAAGCACACTCCATGCTTTCATCATACACCCCCTATACTCACAGCACACTCCATGCATTCTCCATACACCCCCTATACTCACAGCACACTCCATGCATTCATCATACACCCCCTATACTCACAGCATACTCCATGCATTCCTCATGTAGCCCCTATACTCCCAGCACACTCCATGCATTCCTCATACATCCCCTATACTCACAGCACACTCCATGCATTCTTCATACACCCCCTATACTCACAGCACACTCCATGCATTCTTCATAGACCCCCTATACTCACAGCACACTCCATGCATTCATCATACACCCCCTATACTCACAGCACACTCCATGCATTCATCATACACCCCTATACTCACAACACACTCCATGCATTCTCCATACACCCCCTATACTCACAGCACACTCCATGCATTCTCCATAAACTCCCTATACTCACAGCACACTCCATGCATTCATCATACACCCCCTATACTCACAGCACACTCCATGCATTCATCATACACCCCCTATACTCACAGCACACTCCATGCATTCATCATACACCACCTATACTCACAGCACACTCCATGCATTCCTCATGTAGCCCCTATACTCCCAGCACACTCCATGCATTCCTCATACATCCCCTATACTCACAGCACACTCCATGCATTCCCCACACCCCCTATACTCACAGCATACTCCATGCATTCTTCATACACCCCCTATACTCACAGCACACTCCATGCATTCATCATACACCCCTATACTTACTGCACACTCCATGCATTCTTCATACACCCCCTATACTCACAGCACACTCCATGCATTCTTCATACCCCCCCTATACTCACAGCACACTCCATGCATTCTTCATACACCCCCTATACTCACAGCACACTCCATGCATTCATCATACACCCCCTATACTTACAGCACACTCCATGCATTCATCATACACCCCCTACACTCACAGCACACTCCATGCATTCTCCATACACCCCCTATACTCACAGCACACTCCATGCATTCATCATACACCCCCTATACTCACAGCACACTCCATGCATTCTTCATACACCCCCTATACTCACAGCACACTCCATGCATTCTCCATACACCCCCTATACTCACAGCACACTCCATGCATTCCTCATACATCCCCTATACTCCCAGCACACTCCATGCATTCTTCATACACCCCCTTTACTCACAGCACACTCCATGCATTCATCATACACCCCTATACTTACTGCACACTCCATGCATTCTTCATACACCCCCTATACTCACAGCACACTCCATGCATTCATCATACACCCCCTATACTCACAGCACACTCCATGCATTCATCATACACCCCCTATACTCACAGCACACTCCATGCATTCTTCATACACCCCCTATACTCACAGCACACTCCATGCATTCTTCCTACACCCCCTATACTCACAGCACACTCCATGCATTCTTCATGCACCCCCTATACTCACAGCACACTCCATGCATTCATCATACACCCCCTATACTCAAAGCACACTCCATGCTTTCATCATACACCCCCTATACTCACAGCACACTCCATGCATTCTCCATACACCCCCTATACTCACAGCACACTCCATGCATTCATCATACACCCCCTATACTCACAGCATACTCCATGCATTCCTCATGTAGCCCCTATACTCCCAGCACACTCCATGCATTCCTCATACATCCCCTATACTCACAGCACACTCCATGCATTCTTCATACACCCCCTATACTCACAGCACACTCCATGCATTCTTCATAGACCCCCTATACTCACAGCACACTCCATGCATTCATCATACACCCCCTATACTCACAGCACACTCCATGCATTCATCATACACCCCTATACTCACAACACACTCCATGCATTCTCCATACACCCCCTATACTCACAGCACACTCCATGCATTCTCCATAAACTCCCTATACTCACAGCACACTCCATGCATTCATCATACACCCCCTATACTCACAGCACACTCCATGCATTCATCATACACCCCCTATACTCACAGCACACTCCATGCATTCATCATACACCACCTATACTCACAGCACACTCCATGCATTCCTCATGTAGCCCCTATACTCCCAGCACACTCCATGCATTCCTCATACATCCCCTATACTCACAGCACACTCCATGCATTCCCCACACCCCCTATACTCACAGCATACTCCATGCATTCTTCATACACCCCCTATACTCACAGCACACTCCATGCATTCATCATACACCCCTATACTTACTGCACACTCCATGCATTCTTCATACACCCCCTATACTCACAGCACACTCCATGCATTCTTCATACCCCCCCTATACTCACAGCACACTCCATGCATTCTTCATACACCCCCTATACTCACAGCACACTCCATGCATTCATCATACACCCCTATACTTACAGCACACTCCATGCATTCATCATACACCCCCTATACTCACAGCACACTCCATGCATTCTCCATACACCCCCTATACTCACAGCACACTCCATGCATTCATCATACACCCCCTATACTCACAGCACACTCCATGCATTCTTCATACACCCCCTATACTCACAGCACACTCCATGCATTCTCCATACACCCCCTATACTCACAGCACACTCCATGCATTCCTCATACATCCCCTATACTCCCAGCACACTCCATGCATTCTTCATACACCCCCTTTACTCACAGCACACTCCATGCATTCATCATACACCCCTATACTTACTGCACACTCCATGCATTCTTCATACACCCCCTATACTCACAGCACACTCCATGCATTCATCATACACCCCTATACTTACTGCACACTCCATGCATTCTTCATACACCCCCTATACTCACAGCACACTCCATGCATTCATCATACACCCCCTATACTCACAGCACACTCCATGCATTCTTCATACACCCCCTATACTCACAGCACACTCCATGCATTCTTCCTACACCCCTTATACTCACAGCACACTCCATGCATTCTTCATGCACCCCCCTATACTCACAGCACACTCCATGCATTCATCATACACCCCCTATACTCAAAGCACACTCCATGCTTTCATCATACACCCCCTATACTCACAGCACACTCCATGCATTCTCCATACACCCCCTATACTCACAGCACACTCCATGCATTCTCCATACACCCCCTATACTCACAGCACACTCCATGCATTCATCATACACCCCCTATACTCACAGCACACTCCATGCATTCCTCATGTAGCCCCTATACTCCCAGCACACTCCATGCATTCCTCATACATCCCCTATACTCACAGCACACTCCATGCATTCTTCATACACCCCCTATACTCACAGCACACTCCATGCATTCTTCATAGACCCCCTATACTCACAGCACACTCCATGCATTCATCATACACCCCCTATACTCACAGCACACTCCATGCATTCATCATACACCCCTATACTCACAACACACTCCATGCATTCTCCATACACCCCCTATACTCACAGCACACTCCATGCATTCTCCATAAACCCCCTATACTCACAGCACACTCCATGCATTCATCATACACCCCCTATACTCACAGCACACTCCATGATTCATCATACACCCCCTATACTCACAGCACACTCCATGCATTCCTCATGTAGCCCCTATACTCCCAGCACACTCCATGCATTCCTCATACATCCCCTATACTTACTGCACACTCCATGCATTCTTCATACACCCCCTATACTCACAGCACACTCCATGCATTCATCATACACCCCCTATACTCACAGCACACTCCATGCATTCTTCATACACCCCCTATACTCACAGCACACTCCATGCATTCTTCCTACACCCCCTATACTCACAGCACACTCCATGCATTCTTCATGCACCCCCTATACTCACAGCACACTCCATGCATTCATCATACACCCCCTATACTCAAAGCACACTCCATGCTTTCATCATACACCCCCTATACTCACAGCACACTCCATCCATTCTCCATACACCCCCTATACTCACAGCACACTCCATGCATTCTCCATACACCCCCTATGCTCTCAGCACACTCCATGCATTCATCATACACCCCCTATACTCACAGCACACTCCATGCATTCCTCATGTAGCCCCTATACTCCCAGCACACTCCATGCATTCCTCATACATCCCCTATACTCACAGCACACTCCATGCATTCTTCATACACCCCTATACTCACAGCACACTCCATGCATTCTTCATAGACCCCCTATACTCACAGCACACTCCATGCATTCATCATACACCCCCTATACTCACAGCACACTCCATGCATTCATCATACACCCCTATACTCACAACACACTCCATGCATTCTCCATACACCCCCTATACTCACAATACACTCCATGCATTCTCCATACACCCCCTATACTCACAGCACACTCCATGCATTCTCCATACACCCCCTATACTCACAGCACACTCCATGCATTCATCATACACCCCCTATACTCACAGCACACTCCATGCATTCCTCATGTAGCCCCTATACTCCCAGCACACTCCATGCATTCCTCATACACCCCTATACTCACAACACACTCCATGCATTCTCCATACACCCCCTATACTCACAGCACACTCCATGCATTCTCCATAAACCCCCTATACTCACAGCACACTCCATGCATTCATCATACACCCCCTATACTCACAGCACACTCCATGCATTCATCATACACCCCCTATACTCACAGCACACTCCATGCATTCATCATACACCCCCTATACTCCCAACACACTCCATGCATTCCTCATGTAGCCCCTATACTCCCAGCACACTCCATGCATTCCTCATACATCCCCTATACTCACAGCACACTCCATGCATTCCCCACACCCCCTAAACTCACAGCATACTCCATGCATTCTTCATACACCCCCTATACTCACAGCACACTCCATGCATTCATCATACACCTCTATACTTACAGCACACTCCATGCATTCATCATACACCCCCTATACTCACAGCACACTCCATGCATTCATCATACACCGCCTATACTCACAGCACACTCCATGCATTCATCATACACCCCCTATACTCACAGCACACTCCATGCATTCAGCATACACCCCCTATACTCACAGCACACTCCATGCATTCCTCATACACCCCCTATACTCACAGCACACTCCATGCATTCATCATACACCCCCTATACTCACAGCACACTCCATGCATTCTTCATACACCCCCTATACTCACAGCACACTCCATGCATTCATCATACACCCCCTATACTCACAGCACACTCCATGCATTCTTCATACACCCCCTATACTGACAGCACACTCCATGCATTCTTCCTACACCCCCTATACTCACAGCACACTCCATGCATTCTTCATGCACCCCCTATACTCACAGCACACTCCATGCATTCATCATACACCCCCTATACTCAAAGCACACTCCATGCTTTCATCATACACCCCCTATACTCAAAGCACACTCCATGCATTCATCATACACCCCCTATACTCACAGCATACTCCATGCATTCCTCATGTAGCCCCTATACTCCCAGCACACTCCATGCATTCCTCATACATCCCCTATACTCACAGCACACTCCATGCATTCTTCATACACCCCCTATACTCACAGCACACTCCATGCATTCTTCATAGACCCCCTATACTCACAGCACACTCCATGCATTCATCATACACCCCCTATACTCACAGCACACTCCATGCATTCATCATACACCCCCTATACTCACAGCACACTCCATGCATTCAGCATACACCCCCTATACTCACAGCACACTCCATGCATTCCTCATACACCCCCTATACTCACAGCACACTCCATGCATTCATCATACACCCCCTATACTCACAGCACACTCCATGCATTCTTCATACACCCCCTATACTCACAGCACACTCCATGCATTCATCATACACCCCCTATACTCACAGCACACTCCATGCATTCTTCATACACCCCCTATACTGACAGCACACTCCATGCATTCTTCCTACACCCCCTATACTCACAGCACACTCCATGCATTCAGCATACACCCCCTATACTCACAGCACACTCCATGCATTCCTCATACACCCCCTATACTCACAGCACACTCCATGCATTCATCATACACCCCCTATACTCACAGCACACTCCATGCATTCTTCATACACCCCCTATACTCACAGCACACTCCATGCATTCATCATACACCCCCTATACTCACAGCACACTCCATGCATTCTTCATACACCCCCTATACTGACAGCACACTCCATGCATTCTTCCTACACCCCCTATACTCACAGCACACTCCATGCATTCTTCATGCACCCCCTATACTCACAGCACACTCCATGCATTCATCATACACCCCCTATACTCAAAGCACACTCCATGCTTTCATCATACACCCCCTATACTCAAAGCACACTCCATGCATTCATCATACACCCCCTATACTCACAGCATACTCCATGCATTCCTCATGTAGCCCCTATACTCCCAGCACACTCCATGCATTCCTCATACATCCCCTATACTCACAGCACACTCCATGCATTCTTCATACACCCCCTATACTCACAGCACACTCCATGCATTCTTCATAGACCCCCTATACTCACAGCACACTCCATGCATTCATCATACACCCCCTATACTCACAGCACACTCCATGCATTCATCATACACCCCTATACTCACAACACACTCCATGCATTCTCCATACACCCCCTATACTCACAGCACACTCCATGCATTCTCCATAAACTCCCTATACTCACAGCACACTCCATGCATTCATCATACACCCCTATACTTACTGCACACTCCATGCATTCTTCATACACCCCCTATACTCACAGCACACTCCATGCATTCATCATACACCCCTATACTTACTGCACACTCCATGCATTCTTCATACACCCCCTATACTCACAGCACACTCCATGCATTCTTCATACCCCCCCTATACTCACAGCACACTCCATGCATTCTTCATACACCCCCTATACTCACAGCACACTCCATGCATTCATCATACACCCCCTATACTTACAGCACACTCCATGCATTCATCATACACCCCCTATACTCACAGCACACTCCATGCATTCTCCATACACCCCCTATACTCACAGCACACTCCATGCATTCATCATACACCCCCTATACTCACAGCACACTCCATGCATTCTTCATACACCCCCTATACTCACAGCACACTCCATGCATTCTCCATACACCCCCTATACTCACAGCACACTCCATGCATTCCTCATACATCCCCTATACTCCCAGCACACTCCATGCATTCTTCATACACCCCCTTTACTCACAGCACACTCCATGCATTCATCATACACCCCTATACTTACTGCACACTCCATGCATTCTTCATACACCCCCTATACTCACAGCACACTCCATGCATTCATCATACACCCCTATACTTACTGCACACTCCATGCATTCTTCATACACCCCCTATACTCACAGCACACTCCATGCATTCATCATACACCCCCTATACTCACAGCACACTCCATGCATTCTTCATACACCCCCTATACTCACAGCACACTCCATGCATTCTTCCTACACCCCTTATACTCACAGCACACTCCATGCATTCTTCATGCACCCCCCTATACTCACAGCACACTCCATGCATTCATCATACACCCCCTATACTCAAAGCACACTCCATGCTTTCATCATACACCCCCTATACTCACAGCACACTCCATGCATTCTCCATACACCCCCTATACTCACAGCACACTCCATGCATTCTCCATACACCCCCTATACTCACAGCACACTCCATGCATTCATCATACACCCCCTATACTCACAGCACACTCCATGCATTCCTCATGTAGCCCCTATACTCCCAGCACACTCCATGCATTCCTCATACATCCCCTATACTCACAGCACACTCCATGCATTCTTCATACACCCCCTATACTCACAGCACACTCCATGCATTCTTCATAGACCCCCTATACTCACAGCACACTCCATGCATTCATCATACACCCCCTATACTCACAGCACACTCCATGCATTCATCATACACCCCTATACTCACAACACACTCCATGCATTCTCCATACACCCCCTATACTCACAGCACACTCCATGCATTCTCCATAAACCCCCTATACTCACAGCACACTCCATGCATTCATCATACACCCCCTATACTCACAGCACACTCCATGATTCATCATACACCCCCTATACTCACAGCACACTCCATGCATTCATCATACACCCCCTATACTCACAGCACACTCCATGCATTCCTCATGTAGACCCTATACTCCCAGCACACTCCATGCATTCCTCATATATCCCCTATACTTACTGCACACTCCATGCATTCTTCATACACCCCCTATACTCACAGCACACTCCATGCATTCATCATACACCCCCTATACTCACAGCACACTCCATGCATTCTTCATACACCCCCTATACTCACAGCACACTCCATGCATTCTTCCTACACCCCCTATACTCACAGCACACTCCATGCATTCTTCATGCACCCCCTATACTCACAGCACACTCCATGCATTCATCATACACCCCCTATACTCAAAGCACACTCCATGCTTTCATCATACACCCCCTATACTCACAGCACACTCCATCCATTCTCCATACACCCCCTATACTCACAGCACACTCCATGCATTCTCCATACACCCCCTATACTCACAGCACACTCCATGCATTCTTCATAGACCCCCTATACTCACAGCACACTCCATGCATTCATCATACACCCCCTATACTCACAGCACACTCCATGCATTCATCATACACCCCTATACTCACAACACACTCCATGCATTCTCCATACACCCCCTATACTCACAGCACACTCCATGCATTCTCCATAAACCCCCTATACTCACAGCACCCTCCATGCATTCATCATACACCCCCTATACTCACAGCACACTCCATGATTCATCATACACCCCCTATACTCACAGCACACTCCATGCATTCATCATACACCCCCTATACTCACAGCACACTCCATGCATTCCTCATGTAGCCCCTATACTCCCAGCACACTCCATGCATTCCTCATACATCCCCTATACTTACTGCACACTCCATGCATTCTTCATACACCCCCTATACTCACAGCACACTCCATGCATTCATCATACACCCCCTATACTCACAGCACACTCCATGCATTCTTCATACACCCCCTATACTCACAGCACACTCCATGCATTCTTCCTACACCCCCTATACTCACAGCACACTCCATGCATTCTTCATGCACCCCCTATACTCACAGCACACTCCATGCATTCATCATACACCCCCTATACTCAAAGCACACTCCATGCTTTCATCATACACCCCCTATACTCACAGCACACTCCATCCATTCTCCATACACCCCCTATACTCACAGCACACTCCATGCATTCTCCATACACCCCCTATACTCTCAGCACACTCCATGCATTCATCATACACCCCCTATACTCACAGCACACTCCATGCATTCCTCATGTAGCCCCTATACTCCCAGCACACTCCATGCATTCCTCATACATCCCCTATACTCACAGCACACTCCATGCATTCTTCATACACCCCCTATACTCACAGCACACTCCATGCATTCTTCATAGACCCCCTATACTCACAGCACACTCCATGCATTCATCATACACCCCCTATACTCACAGCACACTCCATGCATTCATCATACACCCCTATACTCACAACACACTCCATGCATTCTCCATACACCCCCTATACTCACAGCACACTCCATGCATTCTCCATACACCCCCTATACTCACAGCACACTCCATGCATTCTCCATACACCCCCTATACTCACAGCACACTCCATGCATTCATCATACACCCCCTATACTCACAGCACACTCCATGCATTCCTCATGTAGCCCCTATACTCCCAGCACACTCCATGCATTCCTCATACATCCCCTATACTCACAGCACACTCCATGCATTCTTCATACACCCCCTATACTCACAGCACACTCCATGCATTCTTCATAGACCCCCTATACTCACAGCACACTCCATGCATTCATCATACACCCCTATACTCACAGCACACTCCATGCATTCATCATACACCCCTATACTCACAACACACTCCATGCATTCTCCATACACCCCCTATACTCACAGCACACTCCATGCATTCTCCATAAACCCCCTATACTCACAGCACACTCCATGCATTCATCATACACCCCCTACACTCACAGCACACTCCATGCATTCATCATACACCCCCTATACTCACAGCACACTCCATGCATTCCTCATGTAGCCCCTATACTCCCAGCACACTCCATGCATTCCTCATACATCCCCTATACTCACAGCACACTCCATGCATTCCCCACACCCCCTATACTCACAGCATACTCCATGCATTCTTCATACACCCCCTATACTCACAGCACACTCCATGCATTCATCATACACCCCCTATACTCAAAGCACACTCCATGCATTCTTCATACCCCCCCTATACTCACAGCACACTCCATGCATTCTTCATACACCCCCTATACTCACAGCACACTCCATGCATTCATCATACACCCCCTATACTCACAGCACACTCCATGCATTCATCATACACCCCCTATACTCACAGCACACTCCATGCATTCTCCATACACCCCCTATACTCACAGCACAGTCCATGCATTCATCATACACCCCCTATACTCACAGCACACTCCATGCATTCTTCATACACCCCCTATACTCACAGCACACTCCATGCATTCTCCATACACCCCCTATACTCACAGCACACTCCATGCATTCCTCATACATCCCCTATACTCCCAGCACACTCCATGCATTCTTCATACACCCCCTTTACTCACAGCACACTCCATGCATTCATCATACACCCCTATACTTACTGCACACTCCATGCATTCTTCATACACCCCCTATACTCACAGCACACTCCATGCATTCATCATACACCCCTATACTTACTGCACACTCCATGCATTCTTCATACACCCCCTATACTCACAGCACACTCCATGCATTCATCATACACCCCTATACTCACAGCACACTCCATGCATTCTTCATACACCCCCTATACTCACAGCACACTCCATGCATTCTTCCTACACCCCCTATACTCACAGCACACTCCATGCATTCTTCATGCACCCCCTATACTCACAGCACACTCCATGCATTCATCATACACCCCCTATACTCAAAGCACACTCCATGCTTTCATCATACACCCCCTATACTCACAGCACACTCCATGCATTCTCCATACACCCCCTATACTCACAGCACACTCCATGCATTCTCCATACACCCCCTATACTCACAGCACACTCCATGCATTCATCATACACCCCCTATACTCACAGCACACTCCATGCATTCCTCATGTAGCCCCTATACTCCCAGCACACTCCATGCATTCCTCATACATCCCCTATACTCACAGCACACTCCATGCATTCTTCATACACCCCCTATACTCACAGCACACTCCATGCATTCTTCATAGACCCCCTATACTCACAGCACACTCCATGCATTCATCATACACCCCCTATACTCACAGCACACTCCATGCATTCATCATACACCCCTATACTCACAACACACTCCATGCATTCTCCATACACCCCCTATACTCACAGCACACTCCATGCATTCCCCATAAACTCCCTATACTCACAGCACACTCCATGCATTCATCATACACCCCCTATACTCACAGCACACTCCATGCATTCATCATACACCCCCTATACTCACAGCACACTCCATGCATTCATCATACACCCCCTATACTCACAGCACACTCCATGCATTCCTCATGTAGCCCCTATACTCCCAGCACACTCCATGCATTCCTCATACATCCCCTATACTCACAGCACACTCCATGCATTCCCCACACCCCCTATACTCACAGCATACTCCATGCATTCTTCATACACCCCCTATACTCACAGCACACTCCATGCATTCTTCATACCCCCCTATACTCACAGCACACTCCATGCATTCTTCATACACCCCCTATACTCACAGCACACTCCATGCATTCATCATACACCCCCTATACTTACAGCACACTCCATGCATTCATCATACACCCCCTATACTCACAGCACACTCCATGCATTCTCCATACACCCCCTATACTCACAGCACACTCCATGCATTCATCATACACCCCCTATACTCACAGCACACTCCATGCATTCTTCATACACCCCCTATACTCACAGCACACTCCATGCATTCTCCATACACCCCCTATACTCACAGCACACTCCATGCATTCCTCATACATCCCCTATACTCCCAGCACACTCCATGCATTCTTCATACACCCCCTTTACTCACAGCACACTCCATGCATTCATCATACACCCCTATACTTACTGCACACTCCATGCATTCTTCATACACCCCCTATACTCACAGCACACTCCATGCATTCATCATACACCCCTATACTTACTGCACACTCCATGCATTCTTCATACACCCCCTATACTCACAGCACACTCCATGCATTCATCATACACCCCCTATACTCACAGCACACTCCATGCATTCTTCATACACCCCCTATACTCACAGCACACTCCATGCATTCTTCCTACACCCCTTATACTCACAGCACACTCCATGCATTCTTCATGCACCCCCCTATACTCACAGCACACTCCATGCATTCATCATACACCCCCTATACTCAAAGCACACTCCATGCTTTCATCATACACCCCCTATACTCACAGCACACTCCATGCATTCTCCATACACCCCCTATACTCACAGCACACTCCATGCATTCTCCATACACCCCCTATACTCACAGCACACTCCATGCATTCATCATACACCCCCTATACTCACAGCACACTCCATGCATTCCTCATGTAGCCCCTATACTCCCAGCACACTCCATGCATTCCTCATACATCCCCTATACTCACAGCACACTCCATGCATTCTTCATACACCCCCTATACTCACAGCACACTCCATGCATTCTTCATAGACCCCCTATACTCACAGCACACTCCATGCATTCATCATACACCCCCTATACTCACAGCACACTCCATGCATTCATCATACACCCCTATACTCACAACACACTCCATGCATTCTCCATACACCCCCTATACTCACAGCACACTCCATGCATTCTCCATAAACCCCCTATACTCACAGCACACTCCATGCATTCATCATACACCCCCTATACTCACAGCACACTCCATGATTCATCATACACCCCCTATACTCACAGCACACTCCATGCATTCATCATACACCCCCTATACTCACAGCACACTCCATGCATTCCTCATGTAGCCCCTATACTCCCAGCACACTCCATGCATTCATCATACATCCCCTATACTTACTGCACACTCCATGCATTCTTCATACACCCCCTATACTCACAGCACACTCCATGCATTCATCATACACCCCTATACTCACAACACACTCCATGCATTCTCCATACACCCCCTATACTCACAGCACACTCCATGCATTCCCCATAAACTCCCTATACTCACAGCACACTCCATGCATTCATCATACACCCCCTATACTCACAGCACACTCCATGCATTCATCATACACCCCCTATACTCACAGCACACTCCATGCATTCCTCATGTAGCCCCTATACTCCCAGCACACTCCATGCATTCCTCATACATCCCCTATACTCACAGCACACTCCATGCATTCCCCACACCCCCGATACTCACAGCATACTCCATGCATTCTTCATACACCCCCTATACTCACAGCACACTCCATGCATTCTTCATACCCCCCCTATACTCACAGCACACTCCATGCATTCTTCATACACCCCCTATACTCACAGCACACTCCATGCATTCATCATACACCCCCTATACTTACAGCACACTCCATGCATTCATCATACACCCCCTATACTCACAGCACACTCCATGCATTCTCCATACACCCCCTATACTCACAGCACACTCCATGCATTCATCATACACCCCCTATACTCACAGCACACTCCATGCATTCTTCATACACCCCCTATACTCACAGCACACTCCATGCATTCTCCATACACCCCCTATACTCACAGCACACTCCATGCATTCCTCATACATCCCCTATACTCCCAGCACACTCCATGCATTCTTCATACACCCCCTTTACTCACAGCACACTCCATGCATTCATCATACACCCCTATACTTACTGCACACTCCATGCATGCTTCATACACCCCCTATACTCACAGCACACTCCATGCATTCATCATACACCCCTATACTTACTGCACACTCCATGCATTCTTCATACACCCCCTATACTCACAGCACACTCCATGCATTCATCATACACCCCCTATACTCACAGCACACTCCATGCATTCTTCATACACCCCCTATACTCACAGCACACTCCATGCATTCTTCCTACACCCCTTATACTCACAGCACACTCCATGCATTCTTCATGCACCCCCCTATACTCACAGCACACTCCATGCATTCATCATACACCCCCTATACTCAAAGCACACTCCATGCTTTCATCATACACCCCCTATACTCACAGCACACTCCATGCATTCTCCATACACCCCCTATACTCACAGCACACTCCATGCATTCCTCATACATCCCCTATACTCCCAGCACACTCCATGCATTCTTCATACACCCCCTTTACTCACAGCACACTCCATGCATTCATCATACACCCCTATACTTACTGCACACTCCATGCATTCTTCATACACCCCCTATACTCACAGCACACTCCATGCATTCATCATACACCCCTATACTTACTGCACACTCCATGCATTCTTCATACACCCCCTATACTCACAGCACACTCCATGCATTCATCATACACCCCCTATACTCACAGCACACTCCATGCATTCTTCATACACCCCCTATACTCACAGCACACTCCATGCATTCTTCCTACACCCCTTATACTCACAGCACACTCCATGCATTCTTCATGCACCCCCCTATACTCACAGCACACTCCATGCATTCATCATACACCCCCTATACTCAAAGCACACTCCATGCTTTCATCATACACCCCCTATACTCACAGCACACTCCATGCATTCTCCATACACCCCCTATACTCACAGCACACTCCATGCATTCTCCATACACCCCCTATACTCACAGCACACTCCATGCATTCATCATACACCCCCTATACTCACAGCACACTCCATGCATTCCTCATGTAGCCCCTATACTCCCAGCACACTCCATGCATTCCTCATACATCCCCTATACTCACAGCACACTCCATGCATTCTTCATACACCCCCTATACTCACAGCACACTCCATGCATTCTTCATAGACCCCCTATACTCACAGCACACTCCATGCATTCATCATACACCCCCTATACTCACAGCACACTCCATGCATTCATCATACACCCCTATACTCACAACACACTCCATGCATTCTCCATACACCCCCTATACTCACAGCACACTCCATGCATTCTCCATAAACCCCCTATACTCACAGCACACTCCATGCATTCATCATACACCCCCTATACTCACAGCACACTCCATGCATTCATCATACACCCCTATACTCACAACACACTCCATGCATTCTCCATAAACCCCCTATACTCACAGCACACTCCATGCATTCATCATACACCCCCTATACTCACAGCACACTCCATGATTCATCATACACCCCCTATACTCACAGCACACTCCATGCATTCATCATACACCCCCTATACTCACAGCACACTCCATGCATTCCTCATGTAGCCCCTATACTCCCAGCACACTCCATGCATTCATCATACATCCCCTATACTTACTGCACACTCCATGCATTCTCCATACACCCCCTATACTCACAGCACACTCCATGCATTCCCCATAAACTCCCTATACTCACAGCACACTCCATGCATTCATCATACACCCCCTATACTCACAGCACACTCCATGCATTCATCATACACCCCCTATACTCACAGCACACTCCATGCATTCATCATACACCCCCTATACTCACAGCACACTCCATGCATTCCTCATGTAGCCCCTATACTCCCAGCACACTCCATGCATTCCTCATACATCCCCTATACTCACAGCACACTCCATGCATTCCCCACACCCCCTATACTCACAGCATACTCCATGCATTCTTCATACACCCCCTATACTCACAGCACACTCCATGCATTCTTCATACCCCCCCTATACTCACAGCACACTCCATGCATTCTTCATACACCCCCTATACTCACAGCACACTCCATGCATTCATCATACACCCCCTATACTTACAGCACACTCCATGCATTCTCCATACACCCCCTATACTCACAGCACACTCCATGATTCATCATACACCCCCTATACTCACAGCACACTCCATGCATTCATCATACACCCCCTATACTCACAGCACACTCCATGCATTCATCATACACCCCCTATACTCACAGCACACTCCATGCATTCCTCATGTAGCCCCTATACTCCCAGCACACTCCATGCATTCATCATACATCCCCTATACTTACTGCACACTCCATGCATTCTCCATACACCCCCTATACTCACAGCACACTCCATGCATTCCCCATAAACTCCCTATACTCACAGCACACTCCATGCATTCATCATACACCCCCTATACTCACAGCACACTCCATGCATTCATCATACACCCCCTATACTCACAGCACACTCCATGCATTCATCATACACCCCCTATACTCACAGCACACTCCATGCATTCCTCATGTAGCCCCTATACTCCCAGCACACTCCATGCATTCCTCATACATCCCCTATACTCACAGCACACTCCATGCATTCCCCACACCCCCTATACTCACAGCATACTCCATGCATTCTTCATACACCCCCTATACTCACAGCACACTCCATGCATTCTTCATACCCCCCCTATACTCACAGCACACTCCATGCATTCTTCATACACCCCCTATACTCACAGCACACTCCATGCATTCATCATACACCCCCTATACTTACAGCACACTCCATGCATTCTCCATACACCCCCTATACTCACAGCACACTCCATGATTCATCATACACCCCCTATACTCACAGCACACTCCATGCATTCATCATACACCCCCTATACTCACAGCACACTCCATGCATTCCTCATGTAGCCCCTATACTCCCAGCACACTCCATGCATTCATCATACATCCCCTATACTTACTGCACACTCCATGCATTCTTCATACACCCCCTATACTCACAGCACACTCCATGCATTCATCATACACCCCCTATACTCACAGCACACTCCATGCATTCTTCATACACCCCCTATACTCACAGCACACTCCATGCATTCTTCATGCACCCCCTATACTCACAGCACACTCCATGCATTCATCATACACCCCCTATACTCAAAGCACACTCCATGCTTTCATCATACACCCCCTATACTCACAGCACACTCCATCCATTCTCCATACACCCCCTATACTCACAGCACACTCCATGCATTCTCCATACACCCCCTATACTCTCAGCACACTCCATGCATTCATCATACACCCCCTATACTCACAGCACACTCCATGCATTCCTCATGTAGCCCCTATACTCCCAGCACACTCCATGCATTCATCATACATCCCCTATACTTACTGCACACTCCATGCATTCTTCATACACCCCCTATACTCACAGCACACTCCATGCATTCATCATACACCCCTATACTCACAACACACTCCATGCATTCTCCATACACCCCCTATACTCACAGCACACTCCATGCATTCCCCATAAACTCCCTATACTCACAGCACACTCCATGCATTCATCATACACCCCCTATACTCACAGCACACTCCATGCATTCATCATACACCCCCTATACTCACAGCACACTCCATGCATTCATCATACACCCCCTATACTCACAGCACACTCCATGCATTCCTCATGTAGCCCCTATACTCCCAGCACACTCCATGCATTCCTCATACATCCCCTATACTCACAGCACACTCCATGCATTCCCCACACCCCCGATACTCACAGCATACTCCATGCATTCTTCATACACCCCCTATACTCACAGCACACTCCATGCATTCTTCATACCCCCCCTATACTCACAGCACACTCCATGCATTCTTCATACACCCCCTATACTCACAGCACACTCCATGCATTCATCATACACCCCCTATACTTACAGCACACTCCATGCATTCATCATACACCCCCTATACTCACAGCACACTCCATGCATTCTCCATACACCCCCTATACTCACAGCACACTCCATGCATTCATCATACACCCCCTATACTCACAGCACACTCCATGCATTCTTCATACACCCCCTATACTCACAGCACACTCCATGCATTCTCCATACACCCCCTATACTCACAGCACACTCCATGCATTCCTCATACATCCCCTATACTCCCAGCACACTCCATGCATTCTTCATACACCCCCTTTACTCACAGCACACTCCATGCATTCATCATACACCCCTATACTTACTGCACACTCCATGCATTCTTCATACACCCCCTATACTCACAGCACACTCCATGCATTCATCATACACCCCTATACTTACTGCACACTCCATGCATTCTTCATACACCCCCTATACTCACAGCACACTCCATGCATTCATCATACACCCCCTATACTCACAGCACACTCCATGCATTCTTCATACACCCCCTATACTCACAGCACACTCCATGCATTCTTCCTACACCCCTTATACTCACAGCACACTCCATGCATTCTTCATGCACCCCCCTATACTCACAGCACACTCCATGCATTCATCATACACCCCCTATACTCAAAGCACACTCCATGCTTTCATCATACACCCCCTATACTCACAGCACACTCCATGCATTCTCCATACACCCCCTATACTCACAGCACACTCCATGCATTCCTCATACATCCCCTATACTCCCAGCACACTCCATGCATTCTTCATACACCCCCTTTACTCACAGCACACTCCATGCATTCATCATACACCCCTATACTTACTGCACACTCCATGCATTCTTCATACACCCCCTATACTCACAGCACACTCCATGCATTCATCATACACCCCTATACTTACTGCACACTCCATGCATTCTTCATACACCCCCTATACTCACAGCACACTCCATGCATTCATCATACACCCCCTATACTCACAGCACACTCCATGCATTCTTCATACACCCCCTATACTCACAGCACACTCCATGCATTCTTCCTACACCCCTTATACTCACAGCACACTCCATGCATTCTTCATGCACCCCCCTATACTCACAGCACACTCCATGCATTCATCATACACCCCCTATACTCAAAGCACACTCCATGCTTTCATCATACACCCCCTATACTCACAGCACACTCCATGCATTCTCCATACACCCCCTATACTCACAGCACACTCCATGCATTCCTCATACATCCCCTATACTCCCAGCACACTCCATGCATTCTTCATACACCCCCTTTACTCACAGCACACTCCATGCATTCATCATACACCCCTATACTTACTGCACACTCCATGCATTCTTCATACACCCCCTATACTCACAGCACACTCCATGCATTCATCATACACCCCTATACTTACTGCACACTCCATGCATTCTTCATACACCCCCTATACTCACAGCACACTCCATGCATTCATCATACACCCCCCTATACTCACAGCACACTCCATGCATTCTTCATACACCCCCTATACTCACAGCACACTCCATGCATTCTTCCTACACCCCTTATACTCACAGCACACTCCATGCATTCTTCATGCACCCCCCTATACTCACAGCACACTCCATGCATTCATCATACACCCCCTATACTCAAAGCACACTCCATGCTTTCATCATACACCCCCTATACTCACAGCACACTCCATGCATTCTCCATACACCCCCTATACTCACAGCACACTCCATGCATTCTCCATACACCCCCTATACTCACAGCACACTCCATGCATTCATCATACACCCCCTATACTCACAGCACACTCCATGCATTCCTCATGTAGCCCCTATACTCCCAGCACACTCCATGCATTCCTCATACATCCCCTATACTCACAGCACACTCCATGCATTCTTCATACACCCCCTATACTCACAGCACACTCCATGCATTCTTCATAGACCCCCTATACTCACAGCACACTCCATGCATTCATCATACACCCCCTATACTCACAGCACACTCCATGCATTCATCATACACCCCTATACTCACAACACACTCCATGCATTCTCCATACACCCCCTATACTCACAGCACACTCCATGCATTCTCCATAAACCCCCTATACTCACAGCACACTCCATGCATTCATCATACACCCCCTATACTCACAGCACACTCCATGCATTCATCATACACCCCTATACTCACAACACACTCCATGCATTCTCCATAAACCCCCTATACTCACAGCACACTCCATGCATTCATCATACACCCCCTATACTCACAGCACACTCCATGATTCATCATACACCCCCTATACTCACAGCACACTCCATGCATTCATCATACACCCCCTATACTCACAGCACACTCCATGCATTCCTCATGTAGCCCCTATACTCCCAGCACACTCCATGCATTCATCATACATCCCCTATACTTACTGCACACTCCATGCATTCTCCATACACCCCCTATACTCACAGCACACTCCATGCATTCCCCATAAACTCCCTATACTCACAGCACACTCCATGCATTCATCATACACCCCCTATACTCACAGCACACTCCATGCATTCATCATACACCCCCTATACTCACAGCACACTCCATGCATTCATCATACACCCCCTATACTCACAGCACACTCCATGCATTCCTCATGTAGCCCCTATACTCCCAGCACACTCCATGCATTCCTCATACATCCCCTATACTCACAGCACACTCCATGCATTCCCCACACCCCCTATACTCACAGCATACTCCATGCATTCTTCATACACCCCCTATACTCACAGCACACTCCATGCATTCTTCATACCCCCCCTATACTCACAGCACACTCCATGCATTCTTCATACACCCCCTATACTCACAGCACACTCCATGCATTCATCATACACCCCCTATACTTACAGCACACTCCATGCATTCTCCATACACCCCCTATACTCACAGCACACTCCATGATTCATCATACACCCCCTATACTCACAGCACACTCCATGCATTCATCATACACCCCCTATACTCACAGCACACTCCATGCATTCCTCATGTAGCCCCTATACTCCCAGCACACTCCATGCATTCATCATACATCCCCTATACTTACTGCACACTCCATGCATTCTTCATACACCCCCTATACTCACAGCACACTCCATGCATTCATCATACACCCCCTATACTCACAGCACACTCCATGCATTCTTCATACACCCCCTATACTCACAGCACACTCCATGCATTCTTCATGCACCCCCTATACTCACAGCACACTCCATGCATTCATCATACACCCCCTATACTCAAAGCACACTCCATGCTTTCATCATACACCCCCTATACTCACAGCACACTCCATCCATTCTCCATACACCCCCTATACTCACAGCACACTCCATGCATTCTCCATACACCCCCTATACTCTCAGCACACTCCATGCATTCATCATACACCCCCTATACTCACAGCACACTCCATGCATTCCTCATGTAGCCCCTATACTCCCAGCACACTCCATGCATTCCTCATACATCCCCTATACTCACAGCACACTCCATGCATTCTTCATACACCCCCTATACTCACAGCACACTCCATGCATTCTTCATAGACCCCCTATACTCACAGCACACTCCATGCATTCATCATACACCCCCTATACTCACAGCACACTCCATGCATTCATCATACACCCCTATACTCACAACACACTCCATGCATTCTCCATACACCCCCTATACTCACAGCACACTCCATGCATTCTCCATACACCCCCTATACTCACAGCACACTCCATGCATTCTCCATACACCCCCTATACTCACAGCACACTCCATGCATTCATCATACACCCCCTATACTCACAGCACACTCCATGCATTCCTCATGTAGCCCCTATACTCCCAGCACACTCCATGCATTCCTCATACATCCCCTATACTCACAGCACACTCCATGCATTCTTCATACACCCCCTATACTCACAGCACACTCCATGCATTCTTCATAGACCCCCTATACTCACAGCACACTCCATGCATTCATCATACACCCCTATACTCACAGCACACTCCATGCATTCATCATACACCCCTATACTCACAACACACTCCATGCATTCTCCATACACCCCCTATACTCACAGCACACTCCATGCATTCTCCATAAACCCCCTATACTCACAGCACACTCCATGCATTCATCATACACCCCCTATACTCACAGCACACTCCATGCATTCATCATACACCCCCTATACTCACAGCACACTCCATGCATTCCTCATGTAGCCCCTATACTCCCAGCACACTCCATGCATTCCTCATACATCCCCTATACTCACAGCACACTCCATGCATTCTTCATACACCCCCTATACTCACAGCACACTCCATGCATTCTTCATAGACCCCTATACTCACAGCACACTCCATGCATTCATCATACACCCCTATACTCACAGCACACTCCATGCATTCATCATACACCCCTATACTCACAACACACTCCATGCATTCTCCATACACCCCCTATACTCACAGCACACTCCATGCATTCTCCATAAACCCCCTATACTCACAGCACACTCCATGCATTCATCATACACCCCCTATACTCACAGCACACTCCATGCATTCATCATACACCCCCTATACTCACAGCACACTCCATGCATTCCTCATGTAGCCCCTATACTCCCAGCACACTCCATGCATTCCTCATACATCCCCTATACTCACAGCACACTCCATGCATTCCCCACACCCCCTATACTCACAGCATACTCCATGCATTCTTCATACCCCCCCTATACTCACAGCACACTCCATGCATTCTTCATACACCCCCTATACTCACAGCACACTCCATGCATTCATCATACACCCCCTATACTCACAGCACACTCCATGCATTCATCATACACCCCCTATACTCACAGCACACTTCATGCATTCTCCATACACCCCCTATACTCACAGCACAGTCCATGCATTCATCATACACCCCCTATACTCACAGCACACTCCATGCATTCTTCATACACCCCCTATACTCACAGCACACTCCATGCATTCTCCATACACCCCCTATACTCACAGCACACTCCATGCATTCCTCATACATCCCCTATACTCCCAGCACACTCCATGCATTCTTCATACACCCCCTTTACTCACAGCACACTCCATGCATTCATCATACACCCCTATACTTACTGCACACTCCATGCATTCTTCATACACCCCCTATACTCACAGCACACTCCATGCATTCATCATACACCCCTATACTTACTGCACACTCCATGCATTCTTCATACACCCCCTATACTCACAGCACACTCCAAGCATTCATCATACACCCCTATACTCACAGCACACTCCATGCATTCTTCATACACCCCCTATACTCACAGCACACTCCATGCATTCTTCCTACACCCCCTATACTCACAGCACACTCCATGCATTCTTCATACACCCCCTATACTCACAGCACACTCCATGCATTCATCATACACCCCCTATACTCAAAGCACACTCCATGCTTTCATCATACACCCCCTATACTCACAGCACACTCCATGCATTCATCATACACCCCCTATACTCAAAGCACACTCCATGCTTTCATCATACACCCCCTATACTCACAGCACACTCCATGCATTCTCCATACACCCCCTATACTCACAGCACACTCCATGCATTCTCCATACACCCCCTATACTCACAGCACACTCCATGCATTCATCATACACCCCCTATACTCACAGCACACTCCATGCATTCCTCATGTAGCCCCTATACTCCCAGCACACTCCATGCATTCCTCATACATCCCCTATACTCACAGCACACTCCATGCATTCTTCATACACCCCCTATACTCACAGCACACTCCATGCATTCATCATACACCCCCTATACTCACAGCACACTCCATGCATTCTTCATACACCCCCTATACTCACAGCACACTCCATGCATTCTGCCTACACCCCCTATACTCACAGCACACTCCATGCATTCTTCATGCACCCCCTATACTCACAGCACACTCCATGCATTCATCATACACCCCCTATACTCAAAGCACACTCCATGCTTTCATCATACACCCCCTATACTCACAGCACACTCCATGCATTCTCCATACACCCCCTTTACTCACAGCACACTCCATGCATTCTTCATGCACCCCCTATACTCACAACACACTCCATGCATTCATCATACACCCCCTATACTCAAAGCACACTCCATGCTTTCATCATACACCCCCTATACTCACAGCACACTCCATGCATTCTCCATACACCCCCTATACTCACAGCACAATCCATGCATTCTCCATACACCCCCTATACTCACAGCACACTCCATGCATTCATCATACACCCCCTATACTCACAGCACACTCCATGCATTCCTCATGTAGCCCCTATACTCCCAGCACACTGCATGCATTCCTCATACATCCCCTATACTCACAGCACACTCCATGCATTCTTCATACACCCCCTATACTCACAGCACACTCCATGCATTCTTCATAGACCCCCTATACTCACAGCACACTCCATGCATTCATCATACACCCCCTATACTCACAGCACACTCCATGCATTCATCATACACCCCTATACTCACAACACACTCCATGCATTCTCCATACACCCCCTATACTCACAGCACACTCCATGCATTCTCCATAAACCCCCTATACTCACAGCACACTCCATGCATTCATCATACACCCCCTATACTCACAGCACACTCCATGCATTCATCATACACCCCCTATACTCACAGCACACTCCATGCATTCCTCATGTAGCCCCTATACTCCCAGCACACTCCATGCATTCCTCATACATCCCCTATACTTACTGCACACTCCATGCATTCTTCATACACCCCCTATACTCACAGCACACTCCATGCATTCATCATACACCCCCTATACTCACAGCACACTCCATGCATTCTTCATACACCCCCTATACTCACAGCACACTCCATGCATTCTTCCTACACCCCCTATACTCACAGCACACTCCATGCATTCTTCATGCACCCCCTATACTCACAGCACACTCCATGCATTCATCATACACCCCCTATACTCAAAGCACACTCCATGCTTTCATCATACACCCCCTATACTCACAGCACACTCCATGCATTCTCCATACACCCCCTATACTCACAGCACACTCCATGCATTCTTCATGCACCCCCTATACTCACAGCACACTCCATGCATTCATCATACACCCCCTATACTCAAAGCACACTCCATGCTTTCATCATACACCCCCTATACTCACAGCACACTCCATGCATTCTCCATACACCCCCTATACTCACAGCACACTCCATGCATTCTCCATACACCCCCTATACTCACAGCACACTCCATGCATTCATCATACACCCCCTATACTCACAGCACACTCCATGCATTCCTCATGTAGCCCCTATACTCCCAGCACACTCCATGCATTCCTCATACATCCCCTATACTCACAGCACACTCCATGCATTCTTCATACACCCCTATACTCACAGCACACTCCATGCATTCTTCATAGACCCCCTATACTCACAGCACACTCCATGCATTCATTATACACCCCTATACTCACAACACACTCCATGCATTCTCCATACACCCCCTATACTCACAGCACACTCCATGCATTCTCCATAAACCCCCTATACTCACAGCACACTCCATGCATTCATCATACACCCCCTATACTCACAGCACACTCCATGCATTCATCATACACCCCCTATACTCACAGCACACTCCATGCATTCATCATACACCCCCTATACTCACAGCACACTCCATGCATTCCTCATGTAGCCCCTATACTCCCAGCACACTCCATGCATTCCTCATACATCCCCTATACTCACAGCACACTCCATGCATTCCCCACACCCCCTATAATCACAGCATACTCCATGCATTCTTCATACACCCCCTAAACTCACAGCACACTCCATGCATTCATCATACACCCCTATACTTACTGCACACTCCATGCATTCTTCATACACCCCCTATACTCACAGCACACTCCATGCATTCATCATACACCCCCTATACTCAAAGCACACTCCATGCATTCTTCATACCCCCCCTATACTCACAGCACACTCCATGCATTCTTCATACACCCCCTATACTCACAGCACACTCCATGCATTCATCATACACCCCCTATACTCACAGCACACTCCATGCATTCATCATACACCCCCTATACTCACAGCACACTCCATGCATTCTCCATACACCCCCTATACTCACAGCACACTCCATGCATTCATCATACACCCCTATACTTACTGCACACTCCATGCATTCTTCATACACCCCCTATACTCACAGCACACTCCATGCATTCTTCATACCCCCCCTATACTCACAGCACACTCCATGCATTCTTCATACACCCCCTATACTCACAGCACACTCCATGCATTCATCATACACCCCCTATACTTACAGCACATTCCATGCATTCATCATACACCCCCTATACTCACAGCACACTCCATGCATTCTCCATACACCCCCTATACTCACAGCACACTCCATGCATTCATCATACACCCCCTATACTCACAGCACACTCCATGCATTCTTCATACACCCCCTATACTCACAGCACACTCCATGCATTCTCCATACACCCCCTATACTCACAGCACACTCCATGCATTCCTCATACATCCCCTATACTCCCAGCACACTCCATGCATTCTTCATACACCCCCTTTACTCACAGCACACTCCATGCATTCATTATACACCCCTATACTTACTGCACACTCCATGCATTCTTCATACACCCCCTATACTCACAGCACACTCCATGCATTCATCATACACCCCTATACTTACTGCACACTCCATGCATTCTTCATACACCCCCTATACTCACAGCACACTCCATGCATTCATCATACACCCCCTATACTCACAGCACACTCCATGCATTCTTCATACACCCCCTATACTCACAGCACACTCCATGCATTCTTCCTACACCCCCTATACTCACAGCACACTCCATGCATTCTTCATGCACCCCCTATACTCACAGCACACTCCATGCATTCATCATACACCCCCTATACTCAAAGCACACTCCATGCTTTCATCATACACCCCCTATACTCAAAGCACACTCCATGCTTTCATCATACACCCCCTATACTCACAGCACACTCCATGCATTCTCCATACACCCCCTATACTCACAGCACACTCCATGCATTCTCCATACACCCCCTATACTCACAGCACACTCCATGCATTCATCATACACCCCCTATACTCACAGCACACTCCATGCATTCCTCATGTAGCCCCTATACTCCCAGCACACTCCATGCATTCCTCATACATCCCCTATACTCACAGCACACTCCATGCATTCTTCATACACCCCCTATACTCACAGCACACTCCATGCATTCTTCATAGACCCCCTATACTCACAGCACACTCCATGCATTCATCATACACCCCCTATACTCACAGCACACTCCATGCATTCATCATACACCCCCTATACTCACAGCACACTCCATGCATTCTCCATAAACCCCCTATACTCACAGCACACTCCATGCATTCATCATACACCCCCTATACTCACAGCACACTCCATGCATTCATCATACACCCCCTATACTCACAGCACACTCCATGCATTCCTCATGTAGCCCCTATACTCCCAGCACACTCCATGCATTCCTCATACATCCCCTATACTCACAGCACACTCCATGCATTCCCCACACCCCCTATACTCACAGCATACTCCATGCATTCTTCATACACCCCCTATACTCACAGCACACTCCATGCATTCATCATACACCCCCTATACTCAAAGCACACTCCATGCATTCTTCATACCCCCCCTATACTCACAGCACACTCCATGCATTCTTCATACACCCCCTATACTCACAGCACACTCCATGCATTCATCATACACCCCCTATACTCACAGCACACTCCATGCATTCATCATACACCCCCTATACTCACAGCACACTTCATGCATTCTCCATACACCCCCTATACTCACAGCACAGTCCATGCATTCATCATACACCCCCTATACTCACAGCACACTCCATGCATTCTTCATACACCCCCTATACTCACAGCACACTCCATGCATTCTCCATACACCCCCTATACTCACAGCACACTCCATGCATTCCTCATACATCCCCTATACTCCCAGCACACTCCATGCATTCTTCATACACCCCCTTTACTCACAGCACACTCCATGCATTCATCATACACCCCTATACTTACTGCACACTCCATGCATTCTTCATACACCCCCTATACTCACAGCACACTCCATGCATTCATCATACACCCCCTATACTCACAGCACACTCCATGCATTCTTCCTACACCCCCTATACTCACAGCACACTCCATGCATTCTTCATGCACCCCCTATACTCACAGCACACTCCATGCATTCATCATACACCCCCTATACTCAAAGCACACTCCATGCTTTCATCATACACCCCCTATACTCAAAGCACACTCCATGCTTTCATCATACACCCCCTATACTCACAGCACACTCCATGCATTCTCCATACACCCCCTATACTCACAGCACACTCCATGCATTCTCCATACACCCCCTATACTCACAGCACACTCCATGCATTCATCATACACCCCCTATACTCACAGCACACTCCATGCATTCCTCATGTAGCCCCTATACTCCCAGCACACTCCATGCATTCCTCATACATCCCCTATACTCACAGCACACTCCATGCATTCTTCATACACCCCCTATACTCACAGCACACTCCATGCATTCTTCATAGACCCCCTATACTCACAGCACACTCCATGCATTCATCATACACCCCCTATACTCACAGCACACTCCATGCATTCATCATACACCCCCTATACTCACAGCACACTCCATGCATTCTCCATAAACCCCCTATACTCACAGCACACTCCATGCATTCATCATACACCCCCTATACTCACAGCACACTCCATGCATTCATCATACACCCCCTATACTCACAGCACACTCCATGCATTCCTCATGTAGCCCCTATACTCCCAGCACACTCCATGCATTCCTCATACATCCCCTATACTCACAGCACACTCCATGCATTCCCCACACCCCCTATACTCACAGCATACTCCATGCATTCTTCATACACCCCCTATACTCACAGCACACTCCATGCATTCATCATACACCCCCTATACTCAAAGCACACTCCATGCATTCTTCATACCCCCCCTATACTCACAGCACACTCCATGCATTCTTCATACACCCCCTATACTCACAGCACACTCCATGCATTCATCATACACCCCCTATACTCACAGCACACTCCATGCATTCATCATACACCCCCTATACTCACAGCACACTTCATGCATTCTCCATACACCCCCTATACTCACAGCACAGTCCATGCATTCATCATACACCCCCTATACTCACAGCACACTCCATGCATTCTTCATACACCCCCTATACTCACAGCACACTCCATGCATTCTCCATACACCCCCTATACTCACAGCACACTCCATGCATTCCTCATACATCCCCTATACTCCCAGCACACTCCATGCATTCTTCATACACCCCCTTTACTCACAGCACACTCCATGCATTCATCATACACCCCTATACTTACTGCACACTCCATGCATTCTTCATACACCCCCTATACTCACAGCACACTCCATGCATTCATCATACACCCCTATACTTACTGCACACTCCATGCATTCTTCATACACCCCCTATACTCACAGCACACTCCATGCATTCATCATACACCCCTATACTCACAGCACACTCCATGCATTCTTCATACACCCCCTATACTCACAGCACACTCCATGCATTCTTCCTACACCCCCTATACTCACAGCACACTCCATGCATTCTTCATGCACCCCCTATACTCACAGCACACTCCATGCATTCATCATACACCCCCTATACTCAAAGCACACTCCATGCTTTCATCATACACCCCCTATACTCACAGCACACTCCATGCATTCTCCATACACCCCCTATACTCACAGCACACTCCATGCATTCTCCATACACCCCCTATACTCACAGCACACTCCATGCATTCATCATACACCCCCTATACTCACAGCACACTCCATGCATTCCTCATGTAGCCCCTATACTCCCAGCACACTCCATGCATTCCTCATACATCCCCTATACTCACAACACACTCCATGCATTCTCCATACACCCCCTATACTCACAGCACACTCCATGCATTCTCCATAAACCCCCTATACTCACAGCACACTCCATGCATTCATCATACACCCCCTATACTCACAGCACACTCCATGCATTCATCATACACCCCCTATACTCACAGCACACTCCATGCATTCATCATACACCCCCTATACTCACAGCACACTCCATGCATTCCTCATGTAGCCCCTATACTCCCAGCACACTCCATGCATTCCTCATACATCCCCTATACTCACAGCACACTCCATGCATTCCCCACACCCCCTATACTCACAGCATACTCCATGCATTCTTCATACACCCCCTATACTCACAGCACACTCCATGCATTCATCATACACCCCCTATACTCAAAGCACACTCCATGCATTCTTCATACCCCCCTATACTCACAGCACACTCCATGCATTCTTCATACACCCCCTATACTCACAGCACACTCCATGCATTCATCATACACCCCCTATACTCACAGCACACTCCATGCATTCATCATACACCCCCTATACTCACAGCACACTCCATGCATTCTCCATACACCCCCTATACTCACAGCACACTCCATGCATTCATCATACACCCCCTATACTCACAGCACACTCCATGCATTCTTCATACACCCCCTATACTCACAGCACACTCCATGCATTCTCCATACACCCCCTATACTCACAGCACACTCCATGCATTCCTCATACATCCCCTATACTCCCAGCACACTCCATGCATTCTTCATACACCCCCTTTACTCACAGCACACTCCATGCATTCATCATACACCCCTATACTTACTGCACACTCCATGCATTCTTCATACACCCCCTATACTCACAGCACACTCCATGCATTCATCATACACCCCTATACTCACAGCACACTCCATGCATTCTTCATACACTCCCTATACTCACAGCACACACCATGCATTCTTCCTACACCCCCTATACTCACAGCACACTCCATGCATTCTTCATGCACCCCCTATACTCACAGCACACTCCATGCATTCATCATACAACCCCCTATACTCAAAGCACACTCCATGCTTTCATCATACACCCCCTATACTCACAGCACACTCCATGCATTCTCCATACACCCCCTATACTCACAGCACACTCCATGCATTCTCCATACACCCCCTATACTCACAGCACACTCCATGCATTCTCCATACACCCCCTATACTCACAGCACACTCCATGCATTCATCATACACCCCCTATACTCACAGCACACTCCATGCATTCCTCATGTAGCCCCTATACTCCCAGCACACTCCATGCATTCCTCATACATCCCCTATACTCACAGCACACTCCATGCATTCTTCATACACCCCCTATACTCACAGCACACTCCATGCATTCTTCATAGACCCCCTATACTCACAGCACACTCCATGCATTCATCATACACCCCCTATACTCACAGCACACTCCATGCATTCATCATACACCCCTATACTCACAACACACTCCATGCATTCTCCATACACCCCCTATACTCACAGCACACTCCATGCATTCTCCATAAACCCCCTATACTCACAGCACACTCCATGCATTCATCATACACCCCCCATACTCACAGCACACTCCATGCATTCATCATACACCCCCTATACTCACAGCACACTCCATGCATTCCTCATGTAGCCCCTATACTCCCAGCACACTCCATGCATTCCTCATACATCCCCTATACTTACTGCACACTCCATGCATTCTTCATACACCCCCTATACTCACAGCACACTCCATGCATTCATCATACACCCCCTATACTCACAGCACACTCCATGCATTCTTCATACACCCCCTATACTCACAGCACACTCCATGCATTCTTCCTACACCCCCTATACTCACAGCACACTCCATGCATTCTTCATGCACCCCCTATACTCACAGCACACTCCATGCATTCATCATACACCCCCTATACTCAAAGCACACTCCATGCTTTCATCATACACCCCCTATACTCACAGCACACTCCACGCATTCTCCATACACCCCCTATACTCACAGCACACTCCATGCATTCTTCATGCACCCCCTATACTCACAGCACACTCCATGCATTCATCATACACCCCCTATACTCAAAGCACACTCCATGCTTTCATCATACACCCCCTATACTCACAGCACACTCCATGCATTCTCCATACACCCCCTATACTCACAGCACACTCCATGCATTCTCCATACACCCCCTATACTCACAGCACACTCCATGCATTCATCATACACCCCCTATACTCACAGCACACTCCATGCATTCCTCATGTAGCCCCTATACTCCCAGCACACTCCATGCATTCCTCATACATCCCCTATACTCACAGCACACTCCATGCATTCTTCATACACCCCCTATACTCACAGCACACTCCATGCATTCTTCATAGACCCCCTATACTCACAGCACACTCCATGCATTCATCATACACCCCCTATACTCACAGCACACTCCATGCATTCATCATATACCCCTATACTCACAACACACTCCATGCATTCTCCATACACCCCCTATACTCACAGCACACTCCATGCATTCTCCATAAACCCCCTATACTCACAGCACACTCCATGCATTCATCATACACCCCCTATACTCACAGCACACTCCATGCATTCATCATACACCCCCTATACTCACAGCACACTCCATGCATTCCTCATGTAGCCCCTATACTCCCAGCACACTCCATGCATTCCTCATACATCCCCTATACTTACTGCGCACTCCATGCATTCTTCATACACCCCCTATACTCACAGCACACTCCATGCATTCATCATACACCCCCTATACTCACAGCACACTCCATGCATTCTTCATACACCCCCTTTACTCACAGCACACTCCATGCATTCTTCCTACACCCCCTATACTCACAGCACACTCCATGCATTCTTCATGCACCCCCTATACTCACAGCACACTCCATGCATTCATCATACACCCCCTATACTCAAAGCACACTCCATGCTTTCATCATACACCCCCTATACTCACAGCACACTCCATGCATTCTCCATGCACCCCCTATACTCACAGCACACTCCATGCATTCTTAATGCACCCCCTATACTCACAGCACACTCCATGCATTCATCATACACCCCCTATACTCAAAGCACACTCCATGCTTTCATCATGCACCCCCTATACTCACAGCACACTCCATGCATTCTCCATACACCCCCTATACTCACAGCACACTCCATGCATTCTCCATACACCCCCTATACTCACAGCACACTCCATGCATTCATCATACACCCCCTATACTCACAGTACACTCCATGCATTCCTCATGTAGCCCCTATACTCCCAGCACACTCCATGCATTCATCATACACCCCTATACTTACTGCACACTCCATGCATTCTTCATACACCCCCCTATACTCACAGCACACTCCATGCATTCATCATACACCCCCTATACTCAAAGCACACTCCATGCATTCTTCATACCCCCCTATACTCACAGCACACTCCATGCATTCTTCATACACCCCCTATACTCACAGCACACTCCATGCATTCATCATACACCCCCTATACTCACAGCACACTCCATGCATTCATCATACACCCCCTATACTCACAGCACACTCCATGCATTCTCCATACACCCCCTATACTCACAGCACACTCCATGCATTCATCATACACCCCCTATACTCACAGCACACTCCATGCATTCTTCATACACCCCCTATACTCACAGCACACTCCATGCATTCTCCATACACCCCCTATACTCACAGCACACTCCATGCATTCCTCATACATCCCCTATACTCCCAGCACACTCCATGCATTCTTCATACACCCCCTTTACTCACAGCACACTCCATGCATGCATTCATCATACACCCCTATACTTACTGCACACTCCATGCATTCTTCATACACCCCCTATACTCACAGCACACTCCATGCATTCATCATACACCCCTATACTTACTGCACACTCCATGCATTCTTCATACACCCCCTATACTCACAGCACACTCCATGCATTCATCATACACCCCCTATACTCACAGCACACTCCATGCATTCTTCATACACCCCCTATACTCACAGCACACTCCATGCATTCTTCCTACACCCCCTATACTCACAGCACACTCCATGCATTCTTCATGCACCCCCTATACTCACAGCACACTCCATGCATTCATCATACACCCCCTATACTCAAAGCACACTCCATGCTTTCATCATACACCCCCTATACTCACAGCACACTCCATGCATTCTCCATACACCCCCTATACTCACAGCACACTCCATGCATTCTCCATACACCCCCTATACTCACAGCACACTCCATGCATTCATCATACACCCCCTATACTCACAGCACACTCCATGCATTCCTCATGTAGCCCCTATACTCCCAGCACACTCCATGCATTCCTCATACATCCCCTATACTCACAGCACACTCCATGCATTCTTCATACACCCCCTATACTCACAGCACACTCCATGCATTCTTCATACACCCCCTATACTCACAGCACACTCCATGCATTCATCATACACCCCCTATACTCACAGCACACTCCATGCATTCCTCATGTAGCCCCTATACTCCCAGCACACTCCATGCATTCCTCATACATCCCCTATACTTACTGCACACTCCATGCATTCTTCATACACCCCCTATACTCACAGCACACTCCATGCATTCTTCATACACCCCCTATACTCACAGCACACTCCATGCATTCTTCCTACACCCCCTATACTCACAGCACACCCCATGCATTCTTCATGCACCCCCTATACTCACAGCACACTCCATGCATTCATCATACACCCCCTATACTCAAAGCACACTCCATGCTTTCATCATACACCCCCTATACTCACAGCACACTCCATGCATTCTCCATACACCCCCTATACTCACAGCACACTCCATGCATTCTCCATACACCCCATATACTCACAGCACACTCCATGCATTCCTCATGTAGCCCCTATACTCCCAGCACACTCCATGCATTCCTCATACATCCCCTATACTCACAGCACACTCCATGCATTCCCCCACACCCCCTATACTCACAGCATACTCCATGCATTCTTCATACACCCCCTATACTCACAGCACACTCCATGCATTCATCATACACCCCTATACTTACTGCACACTCCATGCATTCTTCTTACACCCCTATACTCACAGCACACTCCATGCATTCATCATACACCCCCTATACTCAAAGCACACTCCATGCATTCTTCATACCCCCCTATACTCACAGCAAACTCCATGCATTCTTCATACACCCCCTATACTCACAGCACACTCCATGCATTCATCATACACCCCCTATACTCACAGCACACTCCATGCATTCATCATACACCCCCTATACTCACAGCACACTCCATGCATTCTCCATACACCCCCTATACTCACAGCACACTCCATGCATTCATCATACACCCCCTATACTCACAGCACACTCCATGCATTCATCATACACCCCCTATACTCACAGCACACTCCATGCATTCATCATACACCCCCTATACTCACAGCACACTCCATGCATTCTCCATACACCCCCTATACTCACAGCACACTCCATGCATTCATCATACACCCCCTATACTCACAGCACACTCCATGCATTCTTCATACACCCCCTATACTCACAGCACACTCCATGCATTCTCCATACACCCCCTATACTCACAGCACACTCCATGCATTCCTCATACATCCCCTATACTCCCAGCACACTCCATGCATTCTTCATACACCCCCTTTACTCACAGCACACTCCATGCATGCATTCATCATACACCCCTATACTTACTGCACACTCCATGCATTCTTCATACACCCCCTATACTCACAGCACACTCCATGCATTCATCATACACCCCTATACTTACTGCACACTCCATGCATTCTTCATACACCCCCTATACTCACAGCACACTCCATGCATTCATCATACACCCCCTATACTCACAGCACACTCCATGCATTCTTCATACACCCCCTATACTCACAGCACACTCCATGCATTCTTCCTACACCCCCTATACTCACAGCACACTCCATGCATTCTTCATGCACCCCCTATACTCACAGCACACTCCATGCATTCATCATACACCCCCTATACTCAAAGCACACTCCATGCTTTCATCATACACCCCCTATACTCACAGCACACTCCATGCATTCTCCATACACCCCCTATACTCACAGCACACTCCATGCATTCTCCATACACCCCCTATACTCACAGCACACTCCATGCATTCATCATACACCCCCTATACTCACAGCACACTCCATGCATTCCTCATGTAGCCCCTATACTCCCAGCACACTCCATGCATTCCTCATACATCCCCTATACTCACAGCACACTCCATGCATTCTTCATACACCCCCTATACTCACAGCACACTCCATGCATTCTTCATACACCCCCTATACTCACAGCACACTCCATGCATTCATCATACACCCCCTATACTCACAGCACACTCCATGCATTCCTCATGTAGCCCCTATACTCCCAGCACACTCCATGCATTCCTCATACATCCCCTATACTTACTGCACACTCCATGCATTCTTCATACACCCCCTATACTCACAGCACACTCCATGCATTCTTCATACACCCCCTATACTCACAGCACACTCCATGCATTCTTCCTACACCCCCTATACTCACAGCACACCCCATGCATTCTTCATGCACCCCCTATACTCACAGCACACTCCATGCATTCATCATACACCCCCTATACTCAAAGCACACTCCATGCTTTCATCATACACCCCCTATACTCACAGCACACTCCATGCATTCTCCATACACCCCCTATACTCACAGCACACTCCATGCATTCTCCATACACCCCATATACTCACAGCACACTCCATGCATTCCTCATGTAGCCCCTATACTCCCAGCACACTCCATGCATTCCTCATACATCCCCTATACTCACAGCACACTCCATGCATTCCCCCACACCCCCTATACTCACAGCATACTCCATGCATTCTTCATACACCCCCTATACTCACAGCACACTCCATGCATTCATCATACACCCCTATACTTACTGCACACTCCATGCATTCTTCTTACACCCCTATACTCACAGCACACTCCATGCATTCATCATACACCCCCTATACTCAAAGCACACTCCATGCATTCTTCATACCCCCCTATACTCACAGCAAACTCCATGCATTCTTCATACACCCCCTATACTCACAGCACACTCCATGCATTCATCATACACCCCCTATACTCACAGCACACTCCATGCATTCATCATACACCCCCTATACTCACAGCACACTCCATGCATTCTCCATACACCCCCTATACTCACAGCACACTCCATGCATTCATCATACACCCCCTATACTCACAGCACACTCCATGCATTCATCATACACCCCCTATACTCACAGCACACTCCATGCATTCATCATACACCCCCTATACTCACAGCACACTCCATGCATTCTCCATACACCCCCTATACTCACAGCACACTCCATGCATTCATCATACACCCCCTATACTCACAGCACACTCCATGCATTCTTCATACACCCCCTATACTCACAGCACACTCCATGCATTCTCCATACACCCCCTATACTCACAGCACACTCCATGCATTCCTCATACATCCCCTATACTCCCAGCACACTCCATGCATTCTTCATACACCCCCTTTACTCACAGCACACTCCATGCATGCATTCATCATACACCCCTATACTTACTGCACACTCCATGCATTCTTCATACACCCCCTATACTCACAGCACACTCCATGCATTCATCATACACCCCTATACTTACTGCACACTCCATGCATTCTTCATACACCCCCTATACTCACAGCACACTCCATGCATTCATCATACACCCCCTATACTCACAGCACACTCCATGCATTCTTCATACACCCCCTATACTCACAGCACACTCCATGCATTCTTCCTACACCCCCTATACTCACAGCACACTCCATGCATTCTTCATGCACCCCCTATACTCACAGCACACTCCATGCATTCTTCATACACCCCCTATACTCACAGCACACTCCATGCATTCATCATACACCCCCTATACTCACAGCACACTCCATGCATTCCTCATGTAGCCCCTATACTCCCAGCACACTCCATGCATTCCTCATACATCCCCTATACTTACTGCACACTCCATGCATTCTTCATACACCCCCTATACTCACAGCACACTCCATGCATTCTTCATACACCCCCTATACTCACAGCACACTCCATGCATTCTTCCTACACCCCCTATACTCACAGCACACCCCATGCATTCTTCATGCACCCCCTATACTCACAGCACACTCCATGCATTCATCATACACCCCCTATACTCAAAGCACACTCCATGCTTTCATCATACACCCCCTATACTCACAGCACACTCCATGCATTCTCCATACACCCCCTATACTCACAGCACACTCCATGCATTCTCCATACACCCCATATACTCACAGCACACTCCATGCATTCCTCATGTAGCCCCTATACTCCCAGCACACTCCATGCATTCCTCATACATCCCCTATACTCACAGCACACTCCATGCATTCCCCCACACCCCCTATACTCACAGCATACTCCATGCATTCTTCATACACCCCCTATACTCACAGCACACTCCATGCATTCATCATACACCCCTATACTTACTGCACACTCCATGCATTCTTCTTACACCCCTATACTCACAGCACACTCCATGCATTCATCATACACCCCCTATACTCAAAGCACACTCCATGCATTCTTCATACCCCCCTATACTCACAGCAAACTCCATGCATTCTTCATACACCCCCTAAACTCACAGCACACTCCATGCATTCATCATACACCCCCTATACTCACAGCACACTCCATGCATTCATCATACACCCCCTATACTCACAGCACACTCCATGCATTCTCCATACACCCCCTATACTCACAGCACACTCCATGCATTCATCATACACCCCCTATACTCACAGCACACTCCATGCATTCATCATACACCCCCTATACTCACAGCACACTCCATGCATTCATCATACACCCCCTATACTCACAGCACACTCCATGCATTCTCCATACACCCCCTATACTCACAGCACACTCCATGCATTCATCATACACCCCCTATACTCACAGCACACTCCATGCATTCTTCATACACCCCCTATACTCACAGCACACTCCATGCATTCTCCATACACCCCCTATACTCACAGCACACTCCATGCATTCCTCATACATCCCCTATACTCCCAGCACACTCCATGCATTCTTCATACACCCCCTTTACTCACAGCACACTCCATGCATGCATTCATCATACACCCCTATACTTACTGCACACTCCATGCATTCTTCATACACCCCCTATACTCACAGCACACTCCATGCATTCATCATACACCCCTATACTTACTGCACACTCCATGCATTCTTCATACACCCCCTATACTCACAGCACACTCCATGCATTCATCATACACCCCCTATACTCACAGCACACTCCATGCATTCTTCATACACCCCCTATACTCACAGCACACTCCATGCATTCTTCCTACACCCCCTATACTCACAGCACACTCCATGCATTCTTCATGCACCCCCTATACTCACAGCACACTCCATGCATTCATCATACACCCCCTATACTAAAAGCACACTCCATGCTTTCATCATACACCCCCTATACTCACAGCACACTCCATGCATTCTCCATACACCCCCTATACTCACAGCACACTCCATGCATTCTCCATACACCCCCTATACTCACAGCACACTCCATGCATTCATCATACACCCCCTATACTCACAGCACACTCCATGCATTCCTCATACATCCCCTATACTCACAGCACACTCCATGCATTCTTCATACACCCCCTATACTCACAGCACACTCCATGCATTCTTCATACACCCCCTATACTCACAGCACACTCCATGCATTCATCATACACCCCCTATACTCACAGCACACTCCATGCATTCCTCATGTAGCCCCTATACTCCCAGCACACTCCATGCATTCCTCATACATCCCCTATACTTACTGCACACTCCATGCATTCTTCATACACCCCCTATACTCACAGCACACTCCATGCATTCTTCATACACCCCCTATACTCACAGCACACTCCATGCATTCTTCCTACACCCCCTATACTCACAGCACACCCCATGCATTCTTCATGCACCCCCTATACTCACAGCACACTCCATGCATTCATCATACACCCCCTATACTCAAAGCACACTCCATGCTTTCATCATACACCCCCTATACTCACAGCACACTCCATGCATTCTCCATACACCCCCTATACTCACAGCACACTCCATGCATTCTCCATACACCCCATATACTCACAGCACACTCCATGCATTCCTCATGTAGCCCCTATACTCCCAGCACACTCCATGCATTCCTCATACATCCCCTATACTCACAGCACACTCCATGCACTCCCCCACACCCCCTATACTCACAGCATACTCCATGCATTCTTCATACACCCCCTATACTCACAGCACACTCCATGCATTCATCATACACCCCTATACTTACTGCACACTCCATGCATTCTTCTTACACCCCCTATACTCACAGCACACTCCATGCATTCATCATACACCCCCTATACTCAAAGCACACTCCATGCATTCTTCATACCCCCCTATACTCACAGCAAACTCCATGCATTCTTCATACACCCCCTATACTCACAGCACACTCCATGCATTCATCATACACCCCCTATACTCACAGCACACTCCATGCATTCTCCATACACCCCCTATACTCACAGCACACTCCATGCATTCATCATACACCCCCTATACTCACAGCACACTCCATGCATTCTTCATACACCCCCTATACTCACAGCACACTCCATGCATTCTCCATACACCCCCTATACTCACAGCACACTCCATGCATTCCTCATACATCCCCTATACTCCCAGAACACTCCATGCATTCTTCATCCGCCCCCTTTACTCACAGCACACTCCATGCATTCATCATACACCCCTATACTTACTGCACACTCCATGCATTCTTCATACACCCCCTATACTCACAGCACACTCCATGCATTCATCATACACCCCTATACTTACTGCACACTCCATGCATTCTTCATACACCCCCTATACTCACAGCACACTCCATGCATTCATCATACACCCCCTATACTCACAGCACACTCCATGCATTCTTCATACACCCCCTATACTCACAGCACACTCCATGCATTCTTCCTACACCCCCTATACTCACAGCACACTCCATGCATTCTTCATGCACCCCCTATACTCACAGCACACTCCATGCATTCATCATACACCCCCTATACTCAAAGCACACTCCATGCTTTCATCATACACCCCCTATACTCACAGCACACTCCATGCATTCTCCATACACCCCATATACTCACAGCACACTCCATGCATTCTCCATACACCCCCTATACTCACAGCACACTCCATGCATTCATCATACACCCCCTATACTCACAGCACACTCCATGCATTCCTCATGTAGCCCCTATACTCCCAGCACACTCCATGCATTCCTCATACATCCCCTATACTCACAGCACACTCCATGCATTCTTCATACACCCCCTATACTCACAGCACACTCCATGCATTCATCATACACCCCCTATACTCAAAGCACACTCCATGCATTCATCATACACCCCCTATACTCACAGCACACTCCATGCATTCATCATACACCCCCTATACTCAAAGTACACTCCATGCATTCATCATACACCCCCTATACTCACAGCACACTCCATGCATTCTCCATACACCCCCTATACTCACAGCACAGTCCATGCATTCTTCATACACCCCCTATACTCACAGCACACTCCATGCATTCATCATACACCCCCTATACTCACAGCACACTCCATGCATTCATCATACACCCCCTATACTCACAGCACACTCCATGCATTCTCCATACACCCCCTATACTCACAGCACACTCCATGCATTCATCATACTCCCCCTATACTCACAGCACACTCCATGCATTTTTCATACACCCCCTATACTCACAGCACACTCCATGCATTCTCCATACACCCCCTATACTCACAGCACACTCCATGCATTCCTCATACATCCCCTATACTCACAACACACTCCATGCATTCCCCACACCCCCTATACTCACAGCATACTCCATGCATTCTTCATACACCCCCTATACTCACAGCACACTCCATGCATTCTTCATACACCCCCTATATTCACAGCACACTCCATGCATTCATCATACACCCCCTATACTCACAGCACACTCCATGCATTCATCATAAACCCCCTATACTCACAGCACACTCCATGCATTCATCATACACCCCCTATGCTCACAGCACACTCCATGCGTTCTTCATACGCCCCCTATACTCGCAGCACACTCCATGCGTTCTTCATCCACCCCCTATACTCACAGCACACTCCATGCATTCTTCATACACCCCCTATACTCACAGCACACTCCATGCGTTCATCATGTAGCCCCTATACTCACAGCACACTCCATAAATTCCCCATACATCCCCTATACTCACAGCACACTCCATGCGTTCATCATACACACCCTATACTCACAGCCCACTCCATGCATTCCTCATGTAGCCCCTATACTAACAGCACACTCCATGCATTTTTCATACACCCCCTATACTCACAGCACACTCCATGCATTCCCCACACCCCCTATACTCACACCATACTCCATGCATTCTTCATACACCCCCTATACTCACAGCACACTCCATGCATTCATCATACACCCCCTATACTCACAGCACACTCCATGAATTCTTCATACACCCCCTATACTCACATCACACTCCATGCATTCTTCATACACCCCCTATACTCACAGTACACTCCACGCATTCCTCATACATCCCCCTATACTCACTGCACACCCCATGCATTCCCCACACCCCCTATACTAACAGCACACTCCATGCATTTTTCATACACCCCCTATACTCACAGCACACTCCATGCATTCTTCATACACCCCCTATACTCACAGCACACTCCATGCATTCTTCATACACCCCCTATACTCACAGCACACTCCATGCATTCTTCGTACACCCCCTATACTCACAGCACACTCCATGCATTCATCATACACCCCCTATACTCACAGCACACTCCATGCATTCATCATACACCCCCTATACTCACAGCACACTCCATGCATTCTCCGTACACCCCCTATACTCACAGCACACTCCATGCATTCTCCATACACCCCCTATACTCACAGCACACTCCATGCATTCATCATACACCCCCTATACTCACAGCACACTCCATGCATTCTCCATACACCCCCTATACTCACAGCACACTTCATGCATTCATCATACACCCCCTATACTCACAGCACACTCCATGCATTCTTCATACACCCCCTATACTCACAGCACACTCCATGCATTCATCATACACCCCCTATGCTCACAGCACACTCCATGCGTTCTTCATACGCCCCCTATACTCACAGCACACTCCATGCGTTCTTCATCCACCCCCTATACTCACAGCACACTCCATGCATTCTTCATACACCCCCTATACTCACAGCACACTCCATGCGTTCATCATGTAGCCCCTATACTCACAGCACACTCCATAAATTCCCCATACATCCCCTATACTCACAGCACACTCCATGCGTTCATCATACACCCCCTATACTCACAGCACACTCCATGCATTCCTCATGTAGCCCCTATACTCACAGCACACTCCATGCATTCATCATACATCCCCTATACTCACAGCACACTCCATGCATTCCCCACACCCCCTATACTCACACCATACTCCATGCATTCTTCATACACCCCTATACTCACAGCACACTCCATGCATTCATCATACACCCCCTATACTCACAGCACACTCCATGAATTCTTCATACACCCCCTATACTCACATCACACTCCATGCATTCTTCATACACCCCCTATACTCACAGTACACTCCACGCATTCCTCATACATCCCCTATACTCACAGAACACCCCATGCATTCCCCACACCCCCTATACTAACAGCACACTCCATGCATTCTTCATACACCCCCTATACTCACAGCACACTCCATGCATTCTTCATACACCCCCTATACTTACAGCACACTCCATGCATTCATCATACACCCCCTATACTCACAGCACACTCCATGCATTCTTTGTAAACCCCCTATACTCACAGCACACTCCATGCATTCATCATACACCCCCTATACTAACAGCACACTCCATGCATTCATCATACACCCCTATACTCACAGCACACTCCATGCATTCTCCGTACACCCCCTATACTCACAGCACACTCCATGCATTCTCCATACACCCCTTATACTCACAGCACACTCCATGCATTCATCATACACCCCCTATACTCACAGCACACTCCATGCATTCATCATACACCCCCTATACTCACAGCACACCCCATGCATTCATCATACACCCCCTATACTCACAGCACACTCCATGCATTCCTCATGTAGCCCCTATACTCCCAGCACACTCCATGCATTCCTCATACATCCCCTATACTCACAGCACACTCCATGCATTCCCCACACCCCCTATCCTCACAGCATACTCCATGCATTCTTCATACACCCCCTATACTCACAGCACACTCCATGCATTTATCATACACCCCTATACTTACTGCACACTCCATGCATTCTTCATACACCCCCTATACTCACACCACACTCCATGCATTCATCATACACCCCCTATACTCACAGCACACTCCATGCATTCTTCATACACCCCCTATACTCACAGCACACTCCATGCATTCTCCATACACCCCCTATACTCACAGCACACTCCATGCATTCCTCATACATCCCCTATACTCACAACACACTCCATGCATTCCCCACACCCCCTATACTCACAGCATACTCCATGCATTCTTCATACACCCCCTATACTCACAGCACACTCCATGCATTCTTCATACACCCCCTATATTCACAGCACAGTCCATGCATTCTTCATACACCCCCTATACTCACAGCACACTCCATGCATTCATCATACACCCCCTATACTCACAGCACACTCCATGCATTCATCATACACCCCTATACTCACAGCACACTCCATGCATTCCTCATGTAGCCCCTATACTCCCAGCACACTCCATGCATTCCTCATACATCCCCTATACTCACAGCACACTCCATGCATTCCCCCATACCCCCTATACTCACAGCATACTCCATGCATTCTTCATACACCCCCTATACTCACAGCACAGTCCATGCATTCATCATACACCCCTATACTTACTGCACACTCCATGCATTCTTCTTACACCCCCTATACTCACAGCACACTCCATGCATTCATCATACACCCCCTATACTCAAAGCACACTCCATGCATTCTTCATACCACCCCTATACTCACAGCAAACTCCATGCATTCTTCATACACCCCCTATACTCACAGCACACTCCATGCATTCATCATACACCCCCTATACTCACAGCACACTCCATGCATTCATCATACACCCCCTATACTCACAGCACACTCCATGCATTCTCCATACACCCCCTATACTCACAGCACACTCCATGCATTCATCATACACCCCCTATACTCACAGCACACTCCATGCATTCTTCATACACCCCCTATACTCACAGCACACTCCATGCATTCTCCATACACCCCCTATACTCACAGCACACTCCATGCATTCCTCATACATCCCCTATACTCCCAGAACACTCCATGCATTCTTCATCCGCCCCCTTTACTCACAGCACACTCCATGCATTCATCATACACCCCTATACTTACTGCACACTCCATGCATTCTTCATACACCCCCTATACTCACAGCACACTCCATGCATTCATCATACACCCCTATACTTACTGCACACTCCATGCATTCTTCATACACCCCCTATACTCACAGCACACTCCATGCATTCATCATACACCCCCTATACTCACAGCACACTCCATGCATTCTTCATACACCCCCTATACTCACAGCACACTCCATGCATTCTTCCTACACCCCCTATACTCACAGCACACTCCATGCATTCTTCATGCACCCCCTATACTCACAGCACACTCCATGCATTCATCATACACCCCCTATACTCAAAGCACACTCCATGCTTTCATCATACACCCCCTATACTCACAGCACACTCCATGCATTCTCCATACACCCCATATACTCACAGCACACTCCATGCATTCTCCATACACCCCCTATACTCACAGCACACTCCATGCATTCATCATACACCCCCTATACTCACAGCACACTCCATGCATTCCTCATGTAGCCCCTATACTCCCAGCACACTCCATGCATTCCTCATACATCCCCTATACTCACAGCACACTCCATGCATTCTTCATACAACCCCTATACTCACAGCACACTCCATGCATTCATCATACACCCCCTATACTCAAAGCACACTTTATGCATTCATCATACACCCCCTATACTCACAGCACACTCCATGCATTCATCATACACCCCCTATACTCAAAGCACACTCCATGCATTCATCATACACCCCCTATACTCACAGCACACTCCATGCATTCTCCATACACCCCCTATACTCACAGCACACTCCATGCATTCTTCATACACCCCCTATACTCACAGCACACTCCATGCATTCATCATACACCCCCTATACTCACAGCACACTCCATGCATTCATCATACACCCCCTATACTCACAGCACACTCCATGCATTCTCCATACACCCCCTATACTCACAGCACACTCCATGCATTCATCATACTCCCCCTATACTCACAGCACACTCCATGCATTTTTCATACACCCCCTATACTCACAGCACACTCCATGCATTCTCCATACACCCCCTATACTCACAGCACACTCCATGCATTCCTCATACATCCCCTATACTCACAACACACTCCATGCATTCCCCACACCCCCTATACTCACAGCATACTCCATGCATTCTTCATACACCCCCTATACTCACAGCACACTCCATGCATTCTTCATACACCCCCTATATTCACAGCACACTCCATGCATTCATCATACACCCCCTATACTCACAGCACACTCCATGCATTCATCATACACCCCCTATACTCACAGCACACTCCATGCATTCATCATACACCCCCTATGCTCACAGCACACTCCATGCGTTCTTCATACGCCCCCTATACTCACAGCACACTCCATGCGTTCTTCATCCACCCCCTATACTCACAGCACACTCCATGCGTTCTTCATCCACCCCCTATACTCACAGCACACTCCATGCATTCTTCATACACCCCCTATACTCACAGCACACTCCATGCGTTCATCATGTAGCCCCTATACTCACAGCACACTCCATAAATTCCCCATACATCCCCTATACTCACAGCACACTCCATGCGTTCATCATACACCCCCTATACTCACAGCCCACTCCATGCATTCCTCATGTAGCCCCTATACTCACAGCACACTCCATGCATTCATCATACATCCCCTATACTCACAGCACACTCCATGCATTCCCCACACCCCCTATACTCACACCATACTCCATGCATTCTTCATACACCCCCTATACTCACAGCAAACTCCATGCATTCATCATACACCCCCTATACTCACAGCACACTCCATGAATTCTTCATACACCCCCTATACTCACATCACACTCCATGCATTCTTCATACACCCCCTATACTCACAGTACACTCCACGCATTCCTCATACATCCCCTATACTCACCGCACACCCCATGCATTCCCCACACCCCCTATACTAACAGCACACTCCATGCATTTTTCATACACCCCCTATACTCACAGCACACTCCATGCATTCTTCATACACCCCCTATACTCACAGCACACTCCATGCATTCTTCATACACCCCCTATACTCACAGCACACTCCATGCATTCTTCATACACCCCCTATACTCACAGCACACTCCATGCATTCTTCGTACACCCCCTATACTCACAGCACACTCCATGCATTCATCATACACCCCCTATACTCACAGCACACTCCATGCATTCTCCGTACACCCCCTATACTCACAGCACACTCCATGCATTCCTCATACATCCCCTATACTCACAACACACTCCATGCATTCCCCACACCCCCTATACTCACAGCATACTCCATGCATTCTTCATACACCCCCTATACTCACAGCACACTCCATGCATTCTTCATACACCCCCTATATTCACAGCACAGTCCATGCATTCTTCATACACCCCCTATACTCACAGCACACTCCATGCATTCATCATACACCCCCTATACTCACAGCACACTCCATGCATTCATCATACACCCCTATACTCACAGCACACTCCATGCATTCTCCATACACCCCCTATACTCACAGCACACTTCATGCATTCATCATACACCCCCTATACTCACAGCACACTCCATGCATTCTTCATACACCCCCTATACTCACAGCACACTCCATGCATTCTTTGTACACCCCCTATACTCACAGCACACTCCATGCATTCATCGTACACCCCCTATACTCACAGCACACTCCATGCATTCATCATACACCCCTATACTCACAGCACACTCCATGCATTCTCCATACACCCCTTATACTCACAGCACACTCCATGCATTCATCATACACCCCCTATACTCACAGCACACTCCATGCATTCATCATACACCCCCTATACTCACAGCACACCCCATGCATTCATCATACACCCCCTATACTCACAGCACACTCCATGCATTCCTCATGTAGCCCCTATACTCCCAGCACACTCCATGCATTCCTCATACATCCCCAATACTCACAGCACACTCCATGCATTCCCCACACCCCCTATACTCACAGCATACTCCATGCATTCTTCATACGCCCCCTATACTCACAGCACACTCCATGTGTTCTTCATACACCCCCTCTACTCACAGCACACTCCATGCCTTCTTCATACACCCCCTATACTCACAGCACACTCCATGCGTTCATCATGTAGCCCCTATACTCACAGCACACTCCATGCATTCCCCATACATCCCCTATACTCACAGCACACTCCATGCGTTCATCATACACCCCCTATACTCACAGCACACTCCATGCATTCCTCATGTAGCCCCTATACTCACAGCACACTTCATGCATTCATCATACATCCCCTATACTCACAGCACACTCCATGCATTCCCCACACCCCCTATACTCACACCATACTCCATGCATTCTTCATACACCCCCTATACTCACAGCACACTCCATGCATTCATCATACACCCCCTATACCCACAGCACACTCCATGAATTCTTCATACACCCCCTATACTCACATCACACTCCATGCATTCTTCATACACCCCCTATACTCACAGTACACTCCACGCATTCCTCATGCATCCCCTATACTCACAGCACACCCCATGCATTCCCCACACCCCCTATACTAACAGCACACTCCATGCATTCTTCATACACCCCCTATACTCACAGCACACTCCATGCATTCTTCATACACCCCCTATACTCACAGCACACTCCATGCATTCTTCATACACCCCCTATACTCACAACACACTCCATGCATTCTTCGTACACCCCCTATACTCACAGCACACTCCATGCATTCATCATACACCCCCTATACTCACAGCACACTCCATGCATTCATCATACACCCCTATACTCACAGCACACTCCATGCATTCTCCGTACACCCCCTATACTCACAGCACACTCCATGCATTCTCCATACACCCCTTATACTCACAGCACACTCCATGCATTCATCATACACCCCCTATACTCACAGCACACTCCATGCATTCATCATACACCCCCTATACTCACAGCACACCCCATGCATTCATCATACACCCCCTATACTCACAGCACACTCCATGCATTCCTCATGTAGCCCCTATACTCCCAGCGCACTCCATGCATTCCTCATACATCCCCTATACTCACAGCACACTCCATGCGTTCTTCATACGCCCCCTATACTCACAGCACACTCCATGCGTTCTTCATCCACCCCCTATACTCACAGCACACTCCATGCATTCCTCATACATCCCCTATACTCACAACACACTCCATGCATTCCCCACACCCCCTATACTCACAGCATACTCCATGCATTCTTCATACACCCCCTATACTCACAGCACACTCCATGCATTCTTCATACACCCCCTATATTCACAGCACAGTCCATGCATTCTTCATACACCCCCTATGCTCACAGCACACTCCATGCATTCATCATACACCCCCTATACTCACAGCACACTCCATGCATTCATCATACACCCCTATACTCACAGCACACTCCATGCATTCCTCATGTAGCCCCTATACTCCCAGCACACTCCATGCATTCCTCATACATCCCCTATACTCACAGCACACTCCATGCATTCCCCCACACCCCCTATACTCACAGCATACTCCATGCATTCTTCATACACCCCCTATACTCACAGCACAGTCCATGCATTCATCATACACCCCTATACTTACTGCACACTCCATGCATTCTTCTTACACCCCCTATACTCACAGCACACTCCATGCATTCATCATACACCCCCTATACTCAAAGCACACTCCATGCATTCTTCATACCCCCCCTATACTCACAGCAAACTCCATGCATTCTTCATACACCCCCTATACTCACAGCACACTCCATGCATTCATCATACACCCCCTATACTCACAGCACACTCCATGCATTCATCATACACCCCCTATACTCACAGCACACTCCATGCATTCTCCATACACCCCCTATACTCACAGCACACTCCATGCATTCATCATACACCCCCTATACTCACAGCACACTCCATGCATTCTTCATACACCCCCTATACTCACAGCACACTCCATGCATTCTCCATACACCCCCTATACTCACAGCACACTCCATGCATTCCTCATACATCCCCTATACTCCCAGAACACTCCATGCATTCTTCATCCGCCCCCTTTACTCACAGCACACTCCATGCATTCATCATACACCCCTATACTTACTGCACACTCCATGCATTCTTCATACACCCCCTATACTCACAGCACACTCCATGCATTCATCATACACCCCTATACTTACTGCACACTCCATGCATTCTTCATACACCCCCTATACTCACAGCACACTCCATGCATTCATCATACACCCCCTATACTCACAGCACACTCCATGCATTCTTCATACACCCCCTATACTCACAGCACACTCCATGCATTCTTCCTACACCCCCTATACTCACAGCACACTCCATGCATTCTTCATGCACCCCCTATACTCACAGCACACTCCATGCATTCATCATACACCCCCTATACTCAAAGCACACTCCATGCTTTCATCATACACCCCCTATACTCACAGCACACTCCATGCATTCTCCATACACCCCATATACTCACAGCACACTCCATGCATTCTCCATACACCCCCTATACTCACAGCACACTCCATGCATTCATCATACACCCCCTATACTCACAGCACACTCCATGCATTCCTCATGTAGCCCCTATACTCCCAGCACACTCCATGCATTCCTCATACATCCCCTATACTCACAGCACACTCCATGCATTCTTCATACAACCCCTATACTCACAGCACACTCCATGCATTCATCATACACCCCCTATACTCAAAGCACACTCCATGCATTCATCATACACCCCCTATACTCACAGCACACTCCATGCATTCATCATACACCCCCTATACTCAAAGCACACTCCATGCATTCATCATACACCCCCTATACTCACAGCACACTCCATGCATTCTCCATACACCCCCTATACTCACAGCACACTCCATGCATTCTTCATACACCCCCTATACTCACAGCACACTCCATGCATTCATCATACACCCCCTATACTCACAGCACACTCCATGCATTCATCATACACCCCCTATACTCACAGCACACTCCATGCATTCTCCATACACCCCCTATACTCACAGCACACTCCATGCATTCATCATACTCCCCCTATACTCACAGCACACTCCATGCATTTTTCATACACCCCCTATACTCACAGCACACTCCATGCATTCTCCATACACCCCCTATACTCACAGCACACTCCATGCATTCCTCATACATCCCCTATACTCACAACACACTCCATGCATTCCCCACACCCCCTATACTCACAGCATACTCCATGCATTCTTCATACACCCCCTATACTCACAGCACACTCCATGCATTCTTCATACACCCCCTATATTCACAGCACACTCCATGCATTCATCATACACCCCCTATACTCACAGCACACTCCATGCATTCATCATACACCCCCTATACTCACAGCACACTCCATGCATTCATCATACACCCCCTATGCTCACAGCACACTCCATGCGTTCTTCATACGCCCCCTATACTCACAGCACACTCCATGCGTTCTTCATCCACCCCCTATACTCACAGCACACTCCATGCGTTCTTCATCCACCCCCTATACTCACAGCACACTCCATGCATTCTTCATACACCCCCTATACTCACAGCACACTCCATGCGTTCATCATGTAGCCCCTATACTCACAGCACACTCCATAAATTCCCCATACATCCCCTATACTCACAGCACACTCCATGCGTTCATCATACACCCCCTATACTCACAGCCCACTCCATGCATTCCTCATGTAGCCCCTATACTCACAGCACACTCCATGCATTCATCATACATCCCCTATACTCACAGCACACTCCATGCATTCCCCACACCCTCTATACTCACACCATACTCCATGCATTCTTCATACACCCCCTATACTCACAGCAAACTCCATGCATTCATCATACACCCCCTATACTCACAGCACACTCCATGAATTCTTCATACACCCCCTATACTCACATCACACTCCATGCATTCTTCATACACCCCCTATACTCACAGTACACTCCACGCATTCCTCATACATCCCCTATACTCACCGCACACCCCATGCATTCCCCACACCCCCTATACTAACAGCACACTCCATGCATTTTTCATACACCCCCTATACTCACAGCACACTCCATGCATTCTTCATACACCCCCTATACTCACAGCACACTCCATGCATTCTTCGTACACCCCCTATACTCACAGCACACTCCATGCATTCATCATACACCCCCTATACTCACAGCACACTCCATGCATTCTCCGTACACCCCCTATACTCACAGCACACTCCATGCATTCCTCATACATCCCCTATACTCACAACACACTCCATGCATTCCCCACACCCCCTATACTCACAGCATACTCCATGCATTCTTCATACACCCCCTATACTCACAGCACACTCCATGCATTCTTCATACACCCCCTATATTCACAGCACAGTCCATGCATTCTTCATACACCCCCTATACTCACAGCACACTCCATGCATTCATCATACACCCCCTATACTCACAGCACACTCCATGCATTCATCATACACCCCTATACTCACAGCACACTCCATGCATTCTCCATACACCCCCTATACTCACAGCACACTTCATGCATTCATCATACACCCCCTATACTCACAGCACACTCCATGCATTCTTCATACACCCCCTATACTCACAGCACACTCCATGCATTCTTTGTACACCCCCTATACTCACAGCACACTCCATGCATTCATCGTACACCCCCTATACTCACAGCACACTCCATGCATTCATCATACACCCCTATACTCACAGCACACTCCATGCATTCTCCATACACCCCTTATACTCACAGCACACTCCATGCATTCATAATACACCCCCTATACTCACAGCACACTCCATGCATTCATCATACACCCCCTATACTCACAGCACACCCCATGCATTCATCATACACCCCCTATACTCACAGCACACTCCATGCATTCCTCATGTAGCCCCTATACTCCCAGCACACTCCATGCATTCCTCATACATCCCCAATACTCACAGCACACTCCATGCATTCCCCACACCCCCTATACTCACAGCATACTCCATGCATTCTTCATACGCCCCCTATACTCACAGCACACTCCATGTGTTCTTCATACACCCCCTCTACTCACAGCACACTCCATGCCTTCTTCATACACCCCCTATACTCACAGCACACTCCATGCGTTCATCATGTAGCCCCTATACTCACAGCACACTCCATGCATTCCCCATACATCCCCTATACTCACAGCACACTCCATGCGTTCATCATACACCCCCTATACTCACAGCACACTCCATGCATTCCTCATGTAGCCCCTATACTCACAGCACACTTCATGCATTCATCATACATCCCCTATACTCACAGCACACTCCATGCATTCCCCACACCCCCTATACTCACACCATACTCCATGCATTCTTCATACACCCCCTATACTCACAGCACACTCCATGCATTCATCATACACCCCCTATACCCACAGCACACTCCATGAATTCTTCATACACCCCCTATACTCACATCTAGTGATGGACGAACTTCCGACGGGACGTTTCGCGAACGCGAAACGCGAACGGGCACAAACGTTCGCGAAAACGACCGTTCGCCGCGGGCTCCATTGACTTCAATGGGAGGCGAATTTCGCAAACCTTTAGGTCGAATTTGCGGCCACGGGGTAATTATTAGGGGGTAGCACGTAGTCCCACCACCTGGACAATAGCATAATACATGTATGAGGTGAATTTGGGATCGATAACTACAAGCATTTTTTTTTTATTTGGGAAATTGTTCTGACAATTCAGGACTATGGAGCTAATGAAGGCAATGGAGGAGAGGGAAGGTCAGGGACCAGGGTAGGCAAACAAGAGGGTGCAGGAGATACAGAGCACTGACAGCAGCACCGTAATACAGAGCACTGACATCAGCACCGTGACATACAGCGCTGACAGCAGCTCCGTGACATACAGCGCTGACAGCAGCTCCGTGACATACAGCGCTGACAGCAGCTCCGTGACATACAGCGCTGACAGCAGCTCCGTGACATACAGCGCTGACAGCAGCTCCGTGACATACAGCGCTGACAGCAGCACCGTGACATACAGCGCTGACAGCAGCTCCGTGACATACAGCGCTGACAGCAGCTCCGTGACATACAGCGCTGACAGCAGCTCCGTGACATACAGCGCTGACAGCAGCTCCGTGACATACAGCGCTGACAGCAGCTCCGTGACATACAGCGCTGACAGCAGCACCGTGACATACAGCGCTGACAGCAGCTCCGTGACATACAGCGCTGACAGCAGCTCCGTGACATACAGCGCTGACAGCAGCTCCGTGACATACAGCGCTGACAGCAGCTCCGTGACATACAGCGCTGACAGCAGCTCCGTGACATACAGCGCTGACAGCAGCTCCGTGACATACAGCGCTGACAGCAGCTCCGTGACATACAGCGCTGACAGCAGCTCCGTGACATACAGCGCTGACAGCAGCACCGTAAGCAGCCCCAGGAGGAAGTCAGCACAGCACAGGGATGGTGTGATCCCCTCATAATAAGAACCCCCAGGAGGAAGTCAGCACAGCACAGGGATGGTGGGAGCCCCTCATAATAAGAACCCCCAGGAGGAAGTCAGCACAGCACAGGGATGGTGGGAGCCCCTCATAATAAGAACACCCAGGAGGAAGTCAGCACAGCACAGGGATGGTGGGAACCCCTCATAATAAGCAGCCCCAGTAGAAATATGACACCGCTCAACCTCTTCAAAGAGGAGGGTAGGGGCATATAGTATGGTGTGCTTTTTTGGGTCAGGGAAGTGAGCCAAATGAATTAAGAAGGTCTGTGTGCTTGATTCCAAAAATTGTTTATAGACATATACATGGTCTACTGATCACATGTGTTGAATTCCTCCGAGATCCATGCCTCATTCATTTTTAGAAATGTGAGGTAGTTAACACTGTCGTGAGCTAGGCGAGTACGCTTATCGGTCACAATCCCCCCTGCTGCGCTGAACGTCCTTTCGGACAGGACACTGGATGAGGGGCAAGCCAACAGTTCGATTGCAAATTGGGCAAGCTCTGGCCAGAGGTCAAGCCTGCCCACCCAGTAGTCTAGGGGTTCATCACTCCTCAGAGCGTCCACATCGGCCGTTAACCCAATGTAGTCGGACACCTGACGGTCTAGGCGTTCCCTGATGCTGGATCCGGATGACACCTGTCGATGGGTCGGCTGAAAGAATGACCTCATATCCGAAGTCACCAACACATCTTCAAACCGGCCTCTTCTTGCAGGCGCTGTTGGATTGGTACCCGCAAATCCTTCTCTGGGAGTGGGAATTGCTCCTCTGCCAGCGCACGCAAAAGCAGAATGCAGCATTTCTCGAAGCAAGGCCTGGAAGTGCTGCATTCTGACAGCCCTCTGCGACGGCGGTAACATTTCCGCCATTTTGTGTTTGTACCGGGGATCTAAGTACGTTGCCACCCAGTACTGGTCCTTGACCCTCATGCTTTTTATACGGGGGTCCCTATTAAAACACTGGAGCATGAAGGCCCCCATTTGCACTCAAGCGGAAGGTATGTGGTGGTGGTGGTGTTGTTGGTGGTAGTGTCTTTGGGGGTGCACATAGCAGAGAGTGAAGAAGAGGGTGCAGATCGAGAGGATGAGGAGGGTGCAGAAGAATAAGGCTGAGTGAGCCACTCAACCAAGTCTGGTGCGTCCTTTAAAGTAATTGAACGCACCTTCTGCAACTTCCCACTTTGGCTCAAGGCTGTTGCTCCTGCCCTACCCCTACCACCCCTGCGGAAGGGCCTGCCTCTTCCTCTGCCTGTCATTTTTTAAATCACCCTGTGACAAAACTCTTAGTCCCTATACCGCTGAAGGACTGCTGCAGTATAGGGCAGCGGTCAGCAGTAGTGCACGTCAACCCTATGTATTGTGGACCGATAGCGGTCCTTACAGAACAGCAGACTGTACTGCACTCAGGCCTATGTACCGTAGCACCCTATACCAAGTTACCAGTCCTTATAAAAACTTTTGTGGACCAAGCAGGTTGTGTGTTAGTGATTAGCAGACTGTACGTCAGTCCCTATACCAATGAAGGACTGCTGCAGTATAGGGCAGCGGTCAGCAGTAGTGCACGGCAACCCTATGTATTGTGGACCGATAGCGGTCCTTACAGAACAGCAGACTGTACTGCACTCAGGCCTATGTACCGTAGCACCCTATACCAAGTTACCAGTCCTTATAAGAACTTTTGTGGACCAAGCAGGTTGTGTGTTAGTGATTAGCAGACTGTACGTCAGTCCCTATACCAATGAAGGACTGCTGCAGTATAGGGCAGCGGTCAGCAGTAGTGCACGTCAACCCTATGTATTGTGGACCGATAGCGGTCCTTACAGAACAGCAGACTGTACTGCACTCAGGCCTATGTACCGTAGCACCCTATACCAAGTTACCAGTCCTTATAAAAACTTTTGTGGACCAAGCAGGTTGTGTGTTAGTGATTAGCAGACTGTACGTCAGTCCCTATACCAATGAAGGACTGCTGCAGTATAGGGCAGCGGTCAGCAGTAGTGCACGGCAACCCTATGTATTGTGGACCGATAGCGGTCCTTACAGAACAGCAGACTGTACTGCACTCAGGCCTATGTACCGTAGCACCCTATACCAAGTTACCAGTCCTTATAAGAACTTTTGTGGACCAAGCAGGTTGTGTGTTAGTGATTAGCAGACTGTACGTCAGTCCCTATACCAATGAAGGACTGCTGCAGTATAGGGCAGCGGTCAGCAGTAGTGCACGGCAACCCTATGTATTGTGGACCGATAGCGGTCCTTACAGAACAGCAGACTGTACTGCACTCAGGCCTATGTACCGTAGCACCCTATACCAAGTTACCAGTCCTTATAAGAACTTTTGTGGACCAAGCAGGTTGTGTGTTAGTGATTAGCAGACTGTACGTCAGTCCCTATACCAATGAAGGACTGCTGCAGTATAGGGCAGCGGTCAGCAGTAGTGCACGGCAACCCTATGTATTGTGGACCGATAGCGGTCCTTACAGAACAGCAGACTGTACTGCACTCAGGCCTATGTACCGTAGCACCCTATACCAAGTTACCAGTCCTTATAAGAACTTTTGTGGACCAAGCAGGTTGTGTGTTAGTGATTAGCAGACTGTACGTCAGTCCCTATACCAATGAAGGACTGCTGCAGTATAGGGCAGCGGTCAGCAGTAGTGCACGGCAACCCTATGTATTGTGGACCGATAGCGGTCCTTACAGAACAGCAGACTGTACTGCACTCAGGCCTATGTACCGTAGCACCCTATACCAAGTTACCAGTCCTTATAAAAACTTTTGTGGACCAAGCAGGTTGTGTGTTAGTGATTAGCAGACTGTACGTCAGTCCCTATACCAATGAAGGACTGCTGCAGTATAGGGCAGCGGTCAGCAGTAGTGCACGGCAACCCTATGTATTGTGGACCGATAGCGGTCCTTACAGAACAGCAGACTGTACTGCACTCAGGCCTATGTACCGTAGCACCCTATACCAAGTTACCAGTCCTTATAAGAACTTTTGTGGACCAAGCAGGTTGTGTGTTAGTGATTAGCAGACTGTACGTCAGTCCCTATACCAATGAAGGACTGCTGCAGTATAGGGCAGCGGTCAGCAGTAGTGCACGTCAACCCTATGTATTGTGGACCGATAGCGGTCCTTACAGAACAGCAGACTGTACTGCACTCAGGCCTATGTACCGTAGCACCCTATACCAAGTTACCAGTCCTTATAAGAACTTTTGTGGACCAAGCAGGTTGTGTGTTAGTGATTAGCAGACTGTACGTCAGTCCCTATACCAATGAAGGACTGCTGCAGTATAGGGCAGCGGTCAGCAGTAGTGCACGTCAACCCTATGTATTGTGGACCGATAGCGGTCCTTACAGAACAGCAGACTGTACTGCACTCAGGCCTATGTACCGTAGCACCCTATACCAAGTTACCAGTCCTTATAAAAACTTTTGTGGACCAAGCAGGTTGTGTGTTAGTGATTAGCAGACTGTACGTCAGTCCCTATACCAATGAAGGACTGCTGCAGTATAGGGCAGCGGTCAGCAGTAGTGCACGGCAACCCTATGTATTGTGGACCGATAGCGGTCCTTACAGAACAGCAGACTGTACTGCACTCAGGCCTATGTACCGTAGCACCCTATACCAAGTTACCAGTCCTTATAAGAACTTTTGTGGACCAAGCAGGTTGTGTGTTAGTGATTAGCAGACTGTACGTCAGTCCCTATACCAATGAAGGACTGCTGCAGTATAGGGCAGCGGTCAGCAGTAGTGCACGTCAACCCTATGTATTGTGGACCGATAGCGGTCCTTACAGAACAGCAGACTGTACTGCACTCAGGCCTATGTACCGTAGCACCCTATACCAAGTTACCAGTCCTTATAAAAACTTTTGTGGACCAAGCAGGTTGTGTGTTAGTGATTAGCAGACTGTACGTCAGTCCCTATACCAATGAAGGACTGCTGCAGTATAGGGCAGCGGTCAGCAGTAGTGCACGGCAACCCTATGTATTGTGGACCGATAGCGGTCCTTACAGAACAGCAGACTGTAACGCACTCAGGCCTATGTACCGTAGCACCCTATACCAAGTTACCAGTCCTTATAAGAACTTTTGTGGACCAAGCAGGTTGTGTGTTAGTGATTAGCAGACTGTACGTCAGTCCCTATACCAATGAAGGACTGCTGCAGTATAGGGCAGCGGTCAGCAGTAGTGCACGGCAACCCTATGTATTGTGGACCGATAGCGGTCCTTACAGAACAGCAGACTGTACTGCACTCAGGCCTATGTACCGTAGCACCCTATACCAAGTTACCAGTCCTTATAAGAACTTTTGTGGACCAAGCAGGTTGTGTGTTAGTGTTTAGCAGACTGTGCGTCAGTCCCTATACCGCTGAAGGACTGCTGCAGTATAGGGCAGCGGTCAGCAGTAGTGCACGGCAACCCTATGTATTGTGGACCGATAGCGGTCCTTACAGAACAGCAGACTGTAACGCACTCAGGCCTATGTACCGTAGCACCCTATACCAAGTTACCAGTCCTTATAAGAACTTTTGTGGACCAAGCAGGTTGTGTGTTAGTGTTTAGCAGACTGTGCGTCAGTCCCTATACCGCTGAAGGACTGCTGCAGTATAGGGCAGCGGTCAGCAGTAGTGCACGGCAACCCTATGTATTGTGGACCGATAGCGGTCCTTACAGAACAGCAGACTGTAACGCACTCAGGCCTATGTACCGTAGCACCCTATACCAAGTTACCAGTCCTTATAAGAACTTTTGTGGACCAAGCAGGTTGTGTGTTAGTGATTAGCAGACTGTACGTCAGTCCCTATACCAATGAAGGACTGCTGCAGTATAGGGCAGCGGTCAGCAGTAGTGCACGGCAACCCTATGTATTGTGGACCGATAGCGGTCCTTACAGAACAGCAGACTGTACTGCACTCAGGCCTATGTACCGTAGCACCCTATACCAAGTTACCAGTCCTTATAAGAACTTTTGTGGACCAAGCAGGTTGTGTGTTAGTGTTTAGCAGACTGTGCGTCAGTCCCTATACCGCTGAAGGACTGCTGCAGTATAGGGCAGCGGTCAGCAGTAGTGCACGGCAACCCTATGTATTGTGGACCGATAGCGGTCCTTACAGAACAGCAGACTGTAACGCACTCAGGCCTATGTACCGTAGCACCCTATACCAAGTTACCAGTCCTTATAAGAACTTTTGTGGACCAAGCAGGTTGTGTGTTAGTGATTAGCAGACTGTACGTCAGTCCCTATACCAATGAAGGACTGCTGCAGTATAGGGCAGCGGTCAGCAGTAGTGCACGGCAACCCTATGTATTGTGGACCGATAGCGGTCCTTACAGAACAGCAGACTGTACTGCACTCAGGCCTATGTACCGTAGCACCCTATACCAAGTTACCAGTCCTTATAAGAACTTTTGTGGACCAAGCAGGTTGTGTGTTAGTGTTTAGCAGACTGTGCGTCAGTCCCTATACCGCTGAAGGACTGCTGCAGTATAGGGCAGCGGTCAGCAGTAGTGCACGGCAACCCTATGTATTGTGGACCGATAGCGGTCCTTACAGAACAGCAGACTGTAACGCACTCAGGCCTATGTACCGTAGCACCCTATACCAAGTTACCAGTCCTTATAAGAACTTTTGTGGACCAAGCAGGTTGTGTGTTAGTGATTAGCAGACTGTACGTCAGTCCCTATACCAATGAAGGACTGCTGCAGTATAGGGCAGCGGTCAGCAGTAGTGCACGGCAACCCTATGTATTGTGGACCGATAGCGGTCCTTACAGAACAGCAGACTGTACTGCACTCAGGCCTATGTACCGTAGCACCCTATACCAAGTTACCAGTCCTTATAAGAACTTTTGTGGACCAAGCAGGTTGTGTGTTAGTGTTTAGCAGACTGTGCGTCAGTCCCTATACCGCTGAAGGACTGCTGCAGTATAGGGCAGCGGTCAGCAGTAGTGCACGGCAACCCTATGTATTGTGGACCGATAGCGGTCCTTACAGAACAGCAGACTGTAACGCACTCAGGCCTATGTACCGTAGCACCCTATACCAAGTTACCAGTCCTTATAAGAACTTTTGTGGACCAAGCAGGTTGTGTGTTAGTGATTAGCAGACTGTACGTCAGTCCCTATACCAATGAAGGACTGCTGCAGTATAGGGCAGCGGTCAGCAGTAGTGCACGGCAACCCTATGTATTGTGGACCGATAGCGGTCCTTACAGAACAGCAGACTGTAACGCACTCAGGCCTATGTACCGTAGCACCCTATACCAAGTTACCAGTCCTTATAAGAACTTTTGTGGACCAAGCAGGTTGTGTGTTAGTGATTAGCAGACTGTACGTCAGTCCCTATACCAATGAAGGACTGCTGCAGTATAGGGCAGCGGTCAGCAGTAGTGCACGGCAACCCTATGTATTGTGGACCGATAGCGGTCCTTACAGAACAGCAGACTGTACTGCACTCAGGCCTATGTACCGTAGCACCCTATACCAAGTTACCAGTCCTTATAAGAACTTTTGTGGACCAAGCAGGTTGTGTGTTAGTGTTTAGCAGACTGTGCGTCAGTCCCTATACCGCTGAAGGACTGCTGCAGTATAGGGCAGCGGTCAGCAGTAGTGCACGGCAACCCTATGTATTGTGGACCGATAGCGGTCCTTACAGAACAGCAGACTGTAACGCACTCAGGCCTATGTACCGTAGCACCCTATACCAAGTTACCAGTCCTTATAAGAACTTTTGTGGACCAAGCAGGTTGTGTGTTAGTGATTAGCAGACTGTACGTCAGTCCCTATACCAATGAAGGACTGCTGCAGTATAGGGCAGCGGTCAGCAGTAGTGCACGGCAACCCTATGTATTGTGGACCGATAGCGGTCCTTACAGAACAGCAGACTGTAACGCACTCAGGCCTATGTACCGTAGCACCCTATACCAAGTTACCAGTCCTTATAAGAACTTTTGTGGACCAAGCAGGTTGTGTGTTAGTGTTTAGCAGACTGTGCGTCAGTCCCTATACCGCTGAAGGACTGCTGCAGTATAGGGCAGCGGTCAGCAGTAGTGCACGTCAACCCTATGTATTGTGGACCGATAGCGGTCCTTACAGAACAGCAGACTGTAACGCACTCAGGCCTATGTACCGTAGCACCCTATACCAAGTTACCAGTCCTTATAAGAACTTTTGTGGACCAAGCAGGTTGTGTATTAGTGTTTAGCAGACTGTGCGTCAGTCCCTATACCGCTGAAGGACTGCTGCAGTATAGGGCAGCGGTCAGCAGTAGTGCACGGCAACCCTATCTATTGTGGACCGATAGCGGTCCTTACAGAACAGCAGACTGTACCGCACCCAAGCCTATGTACCGTAGCACCCTAGACAGACCAAGTTACCAGTCCTTATAAGAACTTTTGTGGAACAAGTGAGTTGTGAATGATTAGCAGACTGCAGCAGAAGGGCAGCAGTCAAGTATAATATTCTTTCTATATTTGGAAGAAAGAATATTATACGTGTACAAGCCTATTACCGTACCACTGATACCAGTCCTGAAAAGAACCTTTGTGGAACTAATAGTAACAGCAAGTCTTTAAAATTATCCTCACTGCCTGACACACTGCTTCCTGCCTGTCCCTATACAAATTGGCAAAAAAGAGTAGGCTGGAACGATTAGCTGGAACAGCTCTTTTGTGGACCTGATAGTAACAGCTAATGATGATGATGATGATGATGATGAAGAAAGACTAATCTGGCTGAGCTGTCCCTAAAATAGCAGCATACAGCGCTCTGTCCCTTTATCTAAACTGACAAAAGAAACTCAGGCTGCTGACCTAACACCTATACCAGTCCTGAAAAGAACTTTTGTGTACCAAATAGCTAGCGTTTTCTCTGTCCCTACTCCACACAGGATCCTTTCCCTACAGTGACAGAAGAAAGAATGTAAAATGGCCACCGGATCGGGTGTATTTATAGGTTAGGGGGAATGTCCAAGTGTCCATGAGCTGTCATGTCTCAATTGGTTGTCCTGTAACACATGATAAACGTGTCACGAAAGGTTAAAGTTCTTGTATACATTAAACACGTAAGTCCGCCGGGGCGAACGACGGAAAAAGGCGTTCGAACCCGCGGACGGCGAAAGTCGGAAATTCGCCGCGAAACGACCGCCGGGCGAACCGTTCGGCCATCACTACTCACATCACACTCCATGCATTCTTCATACACCCCCTATACTCACAGTACACTCCACGCATTCCTCATACATCCCCTATACTCACAGCACACCCCATGCATTCCCCACACCCCCTATACTAACAGCACACTCCATGCATTCTTCATACACCCCCTATACTCACAGCACACTCCATGCATTCTTCATACACCCCCTATACTCACAGCACACTCCATGCATTCTTCATACACCCCCTATACTCACAACACACTCCATGCATTCTTCGTACACCCCCTATACTCACAGCACACTCCATGCATTCATCATACACCCCCTATACTCACAGCACACTCCATGCATTCATCATACACCCCTATACTCACAGCACACTCCATGCATTCTCCGTACACCCCCTATACTCACAGCACACTCCATGCATTCTCCATACACCCCTTATACTCACAGCACACTCCATGCATTCATCATACACCCCCTATACTCACAGCACACTCCATGCATTCATCATACACCCCCTATACTCACAGCACACCCCATGCATTCATCATACACCCCCTATACTCACAGCACACTCCATGCATTCCTCATGTAGCCCCTATACTCCCAGCGCACTCCATGCATTCCTCATACATCCCCTATACTCACAGCACACTCCATGCGTTCTTCATACGCCCCCTATACTCACAGCACACTCCATGCGTTCTTCATCCACCCCCTATACTCACAGCACACTCCATGCATTCATCATACACCCCCTATACTCACAGCACACTCCATGCATTCATCATACACCCCCTATACTCACAGCACACTCCATGCATTCATCATACACCCCCTATACTCACAGCACACCCCATGCATTCATCATACACCCCCTATACTCACAGCACACTCCATGCATTCCTCATGTAGCCCCTATACTCACAGCACACTTCATGCATTCATCATACATCCCCTATACTCACAGCACACTCCATGCATTCCCCACACCCCCTATACTCACACCATACTCCATGCATTCTTCATACACCCCCTATACTCACAGCACACTCCATGCATTCATCATACACCCCCTATACTCACAGCACACTCCATGAATTCTTCATACACCCCCTATACTCACATCACACTCCATGCATTCTTCATACACCCCCTATACTCACAGTACACTCCACGCATTCCTCATACATCCCCTATACTCACAGCACACCCCATGCATTCCCCACACCCCCTATACTAACAGCACACTCCATGCATTCTTCATACACCCCCTATACTCACAGCACACTCCATGCATTCTTCATACACCCCCTATACTCACAGCACACTCCATGCATTCATCATACACCCCCTCTACTCACAGCACACTCCATGCCTTCTTCATACACCCCCTATACTCACAGCACACTCCATGCGTTCATCATGTAGCCCCTATACTCACAGCACACTCCATGCATTCCCCATACATCCCCTATACTCACAGCACACTCCATGCGTTCATCATACACCCCCTATACTCACAGCACACTCCATGCATTCCTCATGTAGCCCCTATACTCACAGCACACTTCATGCATTCATCATACATCCCCTATACTCACAGCACACTCCATGCATTCCCCACACCCCCTATACTCACACCATACTCCATGCATTCTTCATACACCCCCTATACTCACAGCACACTCCATGCATTCATCATACACCCCCTATACTCACAGCACACTCCATGAATTCTTCATACACCCCCTATACTCACATCACACTCCATGCATTCTTCATACACCCCCTATACTCACAGTACACTCCACGCATTCCTCATACATCCCCTATACTCACAGCACACCCCATGCATTCCCCACACCCCCTATACTAACAGCACACTCCATGCATTCTTCATACACCCCCTATACTCACAGCACACTCCATGCATTCTTCATACACCCCTTATACTCACAGCACACTCCATGCATTCTTCATACACCCCCTATACTCACAGCCCACTCCATGCATTCCTCATGTAGCCCCTATACTCACAGCACACTCCATGCATTCATCATACATCCCCTATACTCACAGCACACTCCATGCATTCTTCATACACCCCTTATACTCACAGCACACTCCATGCGTTCATCATACACCCCCTATACTCACAGCCCACTCCATGCATTCCTCATGTAGCCCCTATACTCACAGCACACTCCATGCATTCATCATACATCCCCTATACTCACAGCACACTCCATGCATTCCCCACACCCTCTATACTCACACCATACTCCATGCATTCTTCATACACCCCCTATACTCACAGCAAACTCCATGCATTCATCATACACCCCCTATACTCACAGCACACTCCATGAATTCTTCATACACCCCCTATACTCACATCACACTCCATGCATTCTTCATACACCCCCTATACTCACAGTACACTCCACGCATTCCTCATACATCCCCTATACTCACCGCACACCCCATGCATTCCCCACACCCCCTATACTAACAGCACACTCCATGCATTTTTCATACACCCCCTATACTCACAGCACACTCCATGCATTCTTCATACACCCCCTATACTCAAAGCACACTCCATGCATTCTTCATACACCCCCTATACTCACAGCACACTCCATGCATTCTTCATACACCCCCTATACTCACAGCACACTCCATGCATTCTTCGTACACCCCCTATACTCACAGCACACTCCATGCATTCATCATACACCCCCTATACTCACAGCACACTCCATGCATTCTCCGTACACCCCCTATACTCACAGCACACTCCATGCATTCCTCATACATCCCCTATACTCACAACACACTCCATGCATTCCCCACACCCCCTATACTCACAGCATACTCCATGCATTCTTCATACACCCCCTATACTCACAGCACACTCCATGCATTCTTCATACACCCCCTATATTCACAGCACAGTCCATGCATTCTTCATACACCCCCTATACTCACAGCACACTCCATGCATTCATCATACACCCCCTATACTCACAGCACACTCCATGCATTCATCATACACCCCTATACTCACAGCACACTCCATGCATTCTCCATACACCCCCTATACTCACAGCACACTTCATGCATTCATCATACACCCCCTATACTCACAGCACACTCCATGCATTCTTCATACACCCCCTATACTCACAGCACACTCCATGCATTCTTTGTACACCCCCTATACTCACAGCACACTCCATGCATTCATCGTACACCCCCTATACTCACAGCACACTCCATGCATTCATCATACACCCCTATACTCACAGCACACTCCATGCATTCTCCATACACCCCTTATACTCACAGCACACTCCATGCATTCATCATACACCCCCTATACTCACAGCACACTCCATGCATTCATCATACACCCCCTATACTCACAGCACACCCCATGCATTCATCATACACCCCCTATACTCACAGCACACTCCATGCATTCCTCATGTAGCCCCTATACTCCCAGCACACTCCATGCATTCCTCATACATCCCCAATACTCACAGCACACTCCATGCATTCCCCACACCCCCTATACTCACAGCATACTCCATGCATTCTTCATACGCCCCCTATACTCACAGCACACTCCATGTGTTCTTCATACACCCCCTCTACTCACAGCACACTCCATGCCTTCTTCATACACCCCCTATACTCACAGCACACTCCATGCGTTCATCATGTAGCCCCTATACTCACAGCACACTCCATGCATTCCCCATACATCCCCTATACTCACAGCACACTCCATGCGTTCATCATACACCCCCTATACTCACAGCACACTCCATGCATTCCTCATGTAGCCCCTATACTCACAGCACACTTCATGCATTCATCATACATCCCCTATACTCACAGCACACTCCATGCATTCCCCACACCCCCTATACTCACACCATACTCCATGCATTCTTCATACACCCCCTATACTCACAGCACACTCCATGCATTCATCATACACCCCCTATACCCACAGCACACTCCATGAATTCTTCATACACCCCCTATACTCACATCACACTCCATGCATTCTTCATACACCCCCTATACTCACAGTACACTCCACGCATTCCTCATACATCCCCTATACTCACAGCACACCCCATGCATTCCCCACACCCCCTATACTAACAGCACACTCCATGCATTCTTCATACACCCCCTATACTCACAGCACACTCCATGCATTCTTCATACACCCCCTATACTCACAGCACACTCCATGCATTCTTCATACACCCCCTATACTCACAACACACTCCATGCATTCTTCGTACACCCCCTATACTCACAGCACACTCCATGCATTCATCATACACCCCCTATACTCACAGCACACTCCATGCATTCATCATACACCCCTATACTCACAGCACACTCCATGCATTCTCCGTACACCCCCTATACTCACAGCACACTCCATGCATTCTCCATACACCCCTTATACTCACAGCACACTCCATGCATTCATCATACACCCCCTATACTCACAGCACACTCCATGCATTCATCATACACCCCCTATACTCACAGCACACCCCATGCATTCATCATACACCCCCTATACTCACAGCACACTCCATGCATTCCTCATGTAGCCCCTATACTCCCAGCGCACTCCATGCATTCCTCATACATCCCCTATACTCACAGCACACTCCATGCGTTCTTCATACGCCCCCTATACTCACAGCACACTCCATGCGTTCTTCATCCACCCCCTATACTCACAGCACACTCCATGCATTCATCATACACCCCCTATACTCACAGCACACTCCATGCATTCATCATACACCCCCTATACTCACAGCACACTCCATGCATTCATCATACACCCCCTATACTCACAGCACACCCCATGCATTCATCATACACCCCCTATACTCACAGCACACTCCATGCATTCCTCATGTAGCCCCTATTCTCACAGCACACTTCATGCATTCATCATACATCCCCTATACTCACAGCACACTCCATGCATTCCCCACACCCCCTATACTCACACCATACTCCATGCATTCTTCATACACCCCCTATACTCACAGCACACTCCATGTGTTCTTCATACACCCCCTCTACTCACAGCACACTCCATGCCTTCTTCATACACCCCCTATACTCACAGCACACTCCATGCGTTCATCATGTAGCCCCTATACTCACAGCACACTCCATGCATTCCCCATACATCCCCTATACTCACAGCACACTCCATGCGTTCATCATACACCCCCTATACTCACAGCACACTCCATGCATTCCTCATGTAGCCCCTATACTCACAGCACACTTCATGCATTCATCATACATCCCCTATACTCACAGCACACTCCATGCATTCCCCACACCCCCTATACTCACACCATACTCCATGCATTCTTCATACACCCCCTATACTCACAGCACACTCCATGCATTCATCATACACCCCCTATACCCACAGCACACTCCATGAATTCTTCATACACCCCCTATACTCACATCACACTCCATGCATTCTTCATACACCCCCTATACTCACAGTACACTCCACGCATTCCTCATACATCCCCTATACTCACAGCACACCCCATGCATTCCCCACACCCCCTATACTAACAGCACACTCCATGCATTCTTCATACACCCCCTATACTCACAGCACACTCCATGCATTCTTCATACACCCCCTATACTCACAGCACACTCCATGCATTCTTCATACACCCCCTATACTCACAACACACTCCATGCATTCTTCGTACACCCCCTATACTCACAGCACACTCCATGCATTCATCATACACCCCCTATACTCACAGCACACTCCATGCATTCATCATACACCCCTATACTCACAGCACACTCCATGCATTCTCCGTACACCCCCTATACTCACAGCACACTCCATGCATTCTCCATACACCCCTTATACTCACAGCACACTCCATGCATTCATCATACACCCCCTATACTCACAGCACACTCCATGCATTCATCATACACCCCCTATACTCACAGCACACCCCATGCATTCATCATACACCCCCTATACTCACAGCACACTCCATGCATTCCTCATGTAGCCCCTATACTCCCAGCGCACTCCATGCATTCCTCATACATCCCCTATACTCACAGCACACTCCATGCGTTCTTCATACGCCCCCTATACTCACAGCACACTCCATGCGTTCTTCATCCACCCCCTATACTCACAGCATACTCCATGCATTCATCATACACCCCCTATACTCACAGCACACTCCATGCATTCATCATACACCCCCTATACTCACAGCACACTCCATGCATTCATCATACACCCCCTATACTCACAGCACACCCCATGCATTCATCATACACCCCCTATACTCACAGCACACTCCATGCATTCCTCATGTAGCCCCTATACTCACAGCACACTTCATGCATTCATCATACATCCCCTATACTCACAGCACACTCCATGCATTCCCCACACCCCCTATACTCACACCATACTCCATGCATTCTTCATACACCCCCTATACTCACAGCACACTCCATGCATTCATCATACACCCCCTATACTCACAGCACACTCCATGAATTCTTCATACACCCCCTATACTCACATCACACTCCATGCATTCTTCATACACCCCCTATACTCACAGTACACTCCACGCATTCCTCATACATCCCCTATACTCACAGCACACCCCATGCATTCCCCACACCCCCTATACTAACAGCACACTCCATGCATTCTTCATACACCCCCTATACTCACAGCACACTCCATGCATTCTTCATACACCCCCTATACTCACAGCACACTCCATGCATTCATCATACACCCCCTCTACTCACAGCACACTCCATGCCTTCTTCATACACCCCCTATACTCACAGCACACTCCATGCGTTCATCATGTAGCCCCTATACTCACAGCACACTCCATGCATTCCCCATACATCCCCTATACTCACAGCACACTCCATGCGTTCATCATACACCCCCTATACTCACAGCACACTCCATGCATTCCTCATGTAGCCCCTATACTCACAGCACACTTCATGCATTCATCATACATCCCCTATACTCACAGCACACTCCATGCATTCCCCACACCCCTATACTCACACCATACTCCATGCATTCTTCATACACCCCCTATACTCACAGCACACTCCATGCATTCATCATACACCCCCTATACTCACAGCACACTCCATGAATTCTTCATACACCCCCTATACTCACATCACACTCCATGCATTCTTCATACACCCCCTATACTCACAGTACACTCCACGCATTCCTCATACATCCCCTATACTCACAGCACACCCCATGCATTCCCCACACCCCCTATACTAACAGCACACTCCATGCATTCTTCATACACCCCCTATACTCACAGCACACTCCATGCATTCTTCATACACCCCTTATACTCACAGCACACTCCATGCATTCTTCATACACCCCCTATACTCACAACACACTCCATGCATTCTTCGTACACCCCCTATACTCACAGCACACTCCATGCATTCATCATACACCCCCTATACTCACAGCACACTCCATGCATTCATCATACACCCCTATACTCACAGCACACTCCATGCATTCTCCGTACACCCCCTATACTCACAGCACACTCCATGCATTCTCCATACACCCCTTATACTCACAGCACACTCCATGCATTCATCATACACCCCCTATACTCACAGCACACTCCATGCATTCATCATACACCCCCTATACTCACAGCACACCCCATGCATTCATCATACACCCCCTATACTCACAGCACACTCCATGCATTCCTCATGTAGCCCCTATACTCCCAGCGCACTCCATGCATTCCTCATACATCCCCTATACTCACAGCACACTCCATGCGTTCTTCATACGCCCCCTATACTCACAGCACACTCCATGCATTCCTCATGTAGCCCCTATACTCACAGCACACTTCATGCATTCATCATACATCCCCTATACTCACAGCACACTCCATGCATTCCCCACACCCCCTATACTCACACCATACTCCATGCATTCTTCATACACCCCCTATACTCACAGCACACTCCATGCATTCATCATACACCCCCTATACTCACAGCACACTCCATGAATTCTTCATACACCCCCTATACTCACATCACACTCCATGCATTCTTCATACACCCCCTATACTCACAGTACACTCCACGCATTCCTCATACATCCCCTATACTCACAGCACACCCCATGCATTCCCCACACCCCCTATACTAACAGCACACTCCATGCATTCTTCATACACCCCCTATACCCACAGCACACTCCATGCATTCTTCATACACCCCCTATACTCACAGCACACTCCATGCATTCATCATACACCCCCTATACTCACAGCACACTCCATGCATTCATCATACACCCCTATACTCACAGCACACTCCATGCATTCTCCGTACACCCCCTATACTCACAGCACACTCCATGCATTCTCCATACACCCCTTATACTCACAGCACACTCCATGCATTCATCATACACCCTCTATACTCACAGCACACTCCATGCATTCATCATACACCCCCTATACTCACAGCACACCCCATGCATTCATCATACACCCCCTATACTCACAGCACACTCCATGCATTCCTCATGTAGCCCCTATACTCCCAGCGCACTCCATGCATTCCTCATACATCCCCTACACTCACAGCACACTCCATGCGTTCTTCATACGCCCCCTATACTCACAGCACACTCCATGCGTTCTTCATCCACCCCCTATACTCACAGCACACTCCATGCATTCATCATACACCCCCTATACTCACAGCACACTCCATGCATTCATCATACACCCCCTATACTCACAGCACACCCCATGCATTCATCATACACCCCCTATACTCACAGCACACTCCATGCATTCCTCATGTAGCCCCTATACTCCCAGCGCACTCCATGCATTCCTCATACATCCCCTATACTCACAGCACACTCCATGCGTTCTTCATACGCCCCCTATACTCACAGCACACTCCATGCATTCCTCATGTAGCCCCTATACTCACAGCACACTTCATGCATTCATCATACATCCCCTATACTCACAGCACACTCCATGCATTCCCCACACCCCCTATACTCACACCATACTCCATGCATTCTTCATACACCCCCTATACTCACAGCACACTCCATGCATTCATCATACACCCCCTATACTCACAGCACACTCCATGAATTCTTCATACACCCCCTATACTCACATCACACTCCATGCATTCTTCATACACCCCCTATACTCACAGTACACTCCACGCATTCCTCATACATCCCCTATACTCACAGCACACCCCATGCATTCCCCACACCCCCTATACTAACAGCACACTCCATGCATTCTTCATACACCCCCTATACCCACAGCACACTCCATGCATTCTTCATACACCCCCTATACTCACAGCACACTCCATGCATTCTTCATACACCCCCTATACTCACAACACACTCCATGCATTCTTCGTACACCCCCTATACTCACAGCACACTCCATGCATTCATCATACACCCCCTATACTCACAGCACACTCCATGCATTCATCATACACCCCTATACTCACAGCACACTCCATGCATTCTCCGTACACCCCCTATACTCACAGCACACTCCATGCATTCTCCATACACCCCTTATACTCACAGCACACTCCATGCATTCATCATACACCCTCTATACTCACAGCACACTCCATGCATTCATCATACACCCCCTATACTCACAGCACACCCCATGCATTCATCATACACCCCCTATACTCACAGCACACTCCATGCATTCCTCATGTAGCCCCTATACTCCCAGCGCACTCCATGCATTCCTCATACATCCCCTACACTCACAGCACACTCCATGCGTTCTTCATACGCCCCCTATACTCACAGCACACTCCATGCGTTCTTCATCCACCCCCTATACTCACAGCACACTCCATGCATTCATCATACACCCCCTATACTCACAGCACACTCCATGCATTCATCATACACCCCCTATACTCACAGCACACTCCATGCATTCATCATACACCCCCTATACTCACAGCACACCCCATGCATTCATCATACACCCCCTATACTCACAGCACACTCCATGCATTCCTCATGTAGCCCCTATACTCCCAGCACACTCCATGCATTCCTCATACATCCCCAATACTCACAGCACACTCCATGCATTCCCCACACCCCCTATACTCACAGCATACTCCATGCATTCTTCATACGCCCCCTATACTCACAGCACACTCCATGTGTTCTTCATACACCCCCTATACTCACAGCACACTCCATGCATTCTTCATACACCCCCTATACTCACAGCACACTCCATGCATTCTTCATACACCCCCTATACTCACAGCACACTCCATGCATTCTTCATACACCCCCTATACTCACAACACACTCCATGCATTCTTCGTACACCCCCTATACTCACAGCACACTCCATGCATTCATCATACACCCCCTATACTCACAGCACACTCCATGCATTCATCATACACCCCCTATACTCACAGCACACTCCATGCATTCATCATACACCCCCTATACTCACAGCACACCCCATGCATTCATCATACACCCCCTATACTCACAGCACACTCCATGCATTCCTCATGTAGCCCCTATACTCCCAGCGCACTCCATGCATTCCTCATACATCCCCTATACTCACAGCACACTCCATGCGTTCTTCATACGCCCCCTATACTCACAGCACACTCCATGCTTTCTTCATCCACCCCCTATACTCACAGCACACTCCATGCATTCATCCTACACCCCCTATACTCACAGCACACTCCATGCATTCATCATACACCCCCTATGCTCACAGCACACTCCATGCTTTCTTCATACGCCCCCTATACTCACAGCACACTCCATGCGTTCTTCATCCACCCCCTATACTCACAGCACACTCCATGCATTCTTCATACACCCCCTATACTCACAGCACACTCCATGCGTTCATCATGTAGCCCCTATACTCACAGCACACTCCATAAATTCCCCATACATCCCCTATACTCACAGCACACTCCATGCGTTCATCATACACCCCCTATACTCACAGCCCACTCCATGCATTCCTCATGTAGCCCCTATACTCACAGCACACTCCATGCATTCATCATACATCCCCTATACTCACAGCACACTCCATGCATTCCCCACACCCCCTATACTCACACCATACTCCATGCATTCTTCATACACCCCCTATACTCACAGCACACTCCATGCATTCATCATACACCCCCTATACTCACAGCACACTCCATGAATTCTTCATACACCCCCTATACTCACATCACACTCCATGCATTCTTCATACACCCCCTATACTCACAGTACACTCCACGCATTCCTCATACATCCCCTATACTCACCGCACACCCCATGCATTCCCCACACCCCCTATACTAACAGCACACTCCATGCATTTTTCATACACCCCCTATACTCACAGCACACTCCATGCATTCTTCATACACCCCCTATACTCACATCACACTCCATGCATTCTTCATACACCCCCTATACTCACAGTACACTCCACGCATTCCTCATACATCCCCTATACTCACCGCACACCCCATGCATTCCCCACACCCCCTATACTAACAGCACACTCCATGCATTTTTCATACACCCCCTATACTCACAGCACACTCCATGCATTCTTCATACACCCCCTATACTCACAGCACACTCCATGCATTCTTCATACACCCCCTATACTCACAGCACACTCCATGCATTCTTCGTACACCCCCTATACTCACAGCACACTCCATGCATTCATCATACACCCCCTATACTCACAGCACACTCCATGCATTCATCATACACCCCCTATACTCACAGCACACTCCATGCATTCTCCGTACACCCCCTATACTCACAGCACACTCCATGCATTCCTCATACATCCCCTATACTCACAACACACTCCATGCATTCCCCACACCCCCTATACTCACAGCATACTCCATGCATTCTTCATACACCCCCTATACTCACAGCACACTCCATGCATTCTTCATACACCCCCTATATTCACAGCACAGTCCATGCATTCTTCATACACCCCCTATACTCACAGCACACTCCATGCATTCATCATACACCCCCTATACTCACAGCACACTCCATGCATTCATCATACACCCCTATACTCACAGCACACTCCATGCATTCTCCATACACCCCCTATACTCACAGCACACTTCATGCATTCATCATACACCCCCTATACTCACAGCACACTCCATGCATTCTTCATACACCCCCTATACTCACAGCACACTCCATGCATTCTTTGTACACCCCCTATACTCACAGCACACTCCATGCATTCATCATACACCCCCTATACTCACAGCACACTCCATGCATTCATCATACACCCCTATACTCACAGCACACTCCATGCATTCTCCATACACCCCTTATACTCACAGCACACTCCATGCATTCATCATACACCCCCTATACTCACAGCACACTCCATGCATTCATCATACACCCCCTATACTCACAGCACACCCCATGCATTCATCATACACCCCCTATACTCACAGCACACTCCATGCATTCCTCATGTAGCCCCTATACTCCCAGCACACTCCATGCATTCCTCATACATCCCCAATACTCACAGCACACTCCATGCATTCCCCACACCCCCTATACTCACAGCATACTCCATGCATTCTTCATACGCCCCCTATACTCACAGCACACTCCATGTGTTCTTCATACACCCCCTCTACTCACAGCACACTCCATGCCTTCTTCATACACCCCCTATACTCACAGCACACTCCATGCGTTCATCATGTAGCCCCTATACTCACAGCACACTCCATGCATTCCCCATACATCCCCTATACTCACAGCACACTCCATGCGTTCATCATACACCCCCTATACTCACAGCACACTCCATGCATTCCTCATGTAGCCCCTATACTCACAGCACACTTCATGCATTCATCATACATCCCCTATACTCACAGCACACTCCATGCATTCCCCACACCCCCTATACTCACACCATACTCCATGCATTCTTCATACACCCCCTATACTCACAGCACACTCCATGCATTCATCATACACCCCCTATACTCACAGCACACTCCATGAATTCTTCATATACCCCCTATACTCACATCACACTCCATGCATTCTTCATACACCCCCTATACTCACAGTACACTCCACGCATTCCTCATACATCCCCTATACTCACAGCACACCCCATGCATTCCCCACACCCCCTATACTAACAGCACACTCCATGCATTCTTCATACACCCCCTATACTCACAGCACACTCCATGCATTCTTCATACACCCCCTATACTCACAGCACACTCCATGCATTCTTCATACACCCCCTATACTCACAACACACTCCATGCATTCTTCGTACACCCCCTATACTCACAGCACACTCCATGCATTCATCATACACCCCCTATACTCACAGCACACTCCATGCATTCATCATACACCCCTATACTCACAGCACACTCCATGCATTCTCCGTACACCCCCTATACTCACAGCACACTCCATGCATTCTCCATACACCCCTTATACTCACAGCACACTCCATGCATTCATCATACACCCCCTATACTCACAGCACACTCCATGCATTCATCATACACCCCCTATACTCACAGCACACCCCATGCATTCATCATACACCCCCTATACTCACAGCACACTCCATGCATTCCTCATGTAGCCCCTATACTCCCAGCGCACTCCATGCATTCCTCATACATCCCCTATACTCACAGCACACTCCATGCGTTCTTCATACGCCCCCTATACTCACAGCACACTCCATGCGTTCTTCATCCACCCCCTATACTCACAGCACACTCCATGCATTCATCATACACCCCCTATACTCACAGCACACTCCATGCATTCATCATACACCCCCTATACTCACAGCACACCCCATGCATTCATCATACACCCCCTATACTCACAGCACACTCCATGCATTCCTCATGTAGCCCCTATACTCACAGCACACTTCATGCATTCATCATACATCCCCTATACTCACAGCACACTCCATGCATTCCCCACACCCCCTATACTCACACCATACTCCATGCATTCTTCATACACCCCCTATACTCACAGCACACTCCATGCATTCATCATACACCCCCTATACTCACAGCACACTCCATGAATTCTTCATACACCCCCTATACTCACATCACACTCCATGCATTCTTCATACACCCCCTATACTCACAGTACACTCCACGCATTCCTCATACATCCCCTATACTCACAGCACACCCCATGCATTCCCCACACCCCCTATACTAACAGCACACTCCATGCATTCTTCATACACCCCCTATACTCACAGCACACTCCATGCATTCTTCATACACCCCCTATACTCACAGCACACTCCATGCATTCATCATACACCCCCTCTACTCACAGCACACTCCATGCCTTCTTCATACACCCCCTATACTCACAGCACACTCCATGCGTTCATCATGTAGCCCCTATACTCACAGCACACTCCATGCATTCCCCATACATCCCCTATACTCACAGCACACTCCATGCGTTCATCATACACCCCCTATACTCACAGCACACTCCATGCATTCCTCATGTAGCCCCTATACTCACAGCACACTTCATGCATTCATCATACATCCCCTATACTCACAGCACACTCCATGCATTCCCCACACCCCCTATACTCACACCATACTCCATGCATTCTTCATACACCCCCTATACTCACAGCACACTCCATGCATTCATCATACACCCCCTATACTCACAGCACACTCCATGAATTCTTCATACACCCCCTATACTCACATCACACTCCATGCATTCTTCATACACCCCCTATACTCACAGTACACTCCACGCATTCCTCATACATCCCCTATACTCACAGCACACCCCATGCATTCCCCACACCCCCTATACTAACAGCACACTCCATGCATTCTTCATACACCCCCTATACTCACAGCACACTCCATGCATTCTTCATACACCCCTTATACTCACAGCACACTCCATGCATTCTTCATACACCCCCTATACTCACAACACACTCCATGCATTCTTCGTACACCCCCTATACTCACAGCACACTCCATGCATTCATCATACACCCCCTATACTCACAGCACACTCCATGCATTCATCATACACCCCTATACTCACAGCACACTCCATGCATTCTCCGTACACCCCCTATACTCACAGCACACTCCATGCATTCTCCATACACCCCTTATACTCACAGCACACTCCATGCATTCATCATACACCCCCTATACTCACAGCACACTCCATGCATTCATCATACACCCCCTATACTCACAGCACACCCCATGCATTCATCATACACCCCCTATACTCACAGCACACTCCATGCATTCCTCATGTAGCCCCTATAATCCCAGCGCACTCCATGCATTCCTCATACATCCCCTATACTCACAGCACACTCCATGCGTTCTTCATACGCCCCCTATACTCACAGCACACTCCATGCATTCCTCATGTAGCCCCTATACTCACAGCACACTTCATGCATTCATCATACATCCCCTATACTCACAGCACACTCCATGCATTCCCCACACCCCCTATACTCACACCATACTCCATGCATTCTTCATACACCCCCTATACTCACAGCACACTCCATGCATTCATCATACACCCCCTATACTCACAGCACACTCCATGAATTCTTCATACACCCCCTATACTCACATCACACTCCATGCATTCTTCATACACCCCCTATACTCACAGTACACTCCACGCATTCCTCATACATCCCCTATACTCACAGCACACCCCATGCATTCCCCACACCCCCTATACTAACAGCACACTCCATGCATTCTTCATACACCCCCTATACTCACAGCACACTCCATGCATTCTTCATAACCCCCTATACTCACAGCACACTCCATGCATTCTTCATACACCCCCTATACTCACAACACACTCCATGCATTCTTCGTACACCCCCTATACTCACAGCACACTCCATGCATTCATCATACACCCCCTATACTCACAGCACACTCCATGCATTCATCATACACCCCTATACTCACAGCACACTCCATGCATTCTCCGTACACCCCCTATACTCACAGCACACTCCATGCATTCTCCATACACCCCTTATACTCACAGCACACTCCATGCATTCATCATACACCCCCTATACTCACAGCACACTCCATGCATTCATCATACACCCCCTATACTCACAGCACACCCCATGCATTCATCATACACCCCCTATACTCACAGCACACTCCATGCATTCCTCATGTAGCCCCTATACTCCCAGCGCACTCCATGCATTCCTCATACATCCCCTACACTCACAGCACACTCCATGCGTTCTTCATACGCCCCCTATACTCACAGCACACTCCATGCGTTCTTCATCCACCCCCTATACTCACAGCACACTCCATGCATTCATCATACACCCCCTATACTCACAGCACACTCCATGCATTCATCATACACCCCCTATACTCACAGCACACTCCATGCATTCATCATACACCCCCTATACTCACAGCACACCCCATGCATTCATCATACACCCCCTATACTCACAGCACACTCCATGCATTCCTCATGTAGCCCCTATACTCCCAGCACACTCCATGCATTCCTCATACATCCCCAATACTCACAGCACACTCCATGCATTCCCCACACCCCCTATACTCACAGCATACTCCATGCATTCTTCATACGCCCCCTATACTCACAGCACACTCCATGTGTTCTTCATACACCCCCTCTACTCACAGCACACTCCATGCCTTCTTCATACACCCCCTATACTCACAGCACACTCCATGCGTTCATCATGTAGCCCCTATACTCACAGCACACTCCATGCATTCCCCATACATCCCCTATACTCACAGCACACTCCATGCGTTCATCATACACCCCCTATACTCACAGCACACTCCATGCATTCCTCATGTAGCCCCTATACTCACAGCACACTTCATGCATTCATCATACATCCCCTATACTCACAGCACACTCCATGCATTCCCCACACCCCCTATACTCACACCATACTCCATGCATTCTTCATACACCCCCTATACTCACAGCACACTCCATGCATTCATCATACACCCCCTATACTCACAGCACACTCCATGAATTCTTCATACACCCCCTATACTCACATCACACTCCATGCATTCTTCATACACCCCCTATACTCACAGTACACTCCACGCATTCCTCATACATCCCCTATACTCACAGCACACCCCATGCATTCCCCACACCCCCTATACTAACAGCACACTCCATGCATTCTTCATACACCCCCTATACTCACAGCACACTCCATGCATTCTTCATACACCCCCTATACTCACAGCACACTCCATGCATTCTTCATACACTCCCTATACTCACAACACACTCCATGCATTCCCCACACCCCCTATACTCACAGCACACTCCATGAATTCTTCATACACCCCCTATACTCACATCACACTCCATGCATTCTTCATACACCCCCTATACTCACAGTACACTCCACACATTCCTCATACATCCCCTATACTCACAGAACACCCCATGCATTCCCCACACCCCCTATACTAACAGCACACTCCATGCATTCTTCATACACCCCCTATACTCACAGCACACTCCATGCATTCTTCATACACCCCCTATACTCACAGCACACTCCATGCATTCTTCATACACCCCCTATACTCACAGCACACTCCATGCATTCTTTGTACACCCCCTATACTCACAGCACACTCCATGCATTCATCATACACCCCCTATACTAACAGCACACTCCATGCATTCATCATACACCCCTATACTCACAGCACACTCCATGCATTCTCCGTACACCCCCTATACTCACAGCACACTCCATGCATTCTCCATACACCCCTTATACTCACAGCACACTCCATGCATTCATCATACACCCCCTATACTCACAGCACACTCCATGCATTCATCATACACCCCCTATACTCACAGCACACCCCATGCTTTCATCATACACCCCCTATACTCACAGCACACTCCATGCATTCCTCATGTAGCCCCTATACTCCCAGCACACTCCATGCATTCCTCATACATCCCCTATACTCACAGCACACTCCATGCATTCCCCACACCCCCTATCCTCACAGCATACTCCATGCATTCTTCATACACCCCCTATACTCACAGCACACTCCATGCATTCATCATACACCCCTATACTTACTGCACACTCCATGCATTCTTCATACACCCCCTATACTCACAGCACACTCCATGCATTCATCATACACCCCCTATACTCACAGCACACTCCATGCGTTCTTCATCCACCCCCTATACTCACAGCACACTCCATGCATTCTTCATACACCCCCTATACTCACAGCACACTCCATGCGTTCATCATGTAGCCCCTATACTCACAGCACACTCCATAAATTCCCCATACATCCCCTATACTCACAGCACACTCCATGCGTTCATCATACATCCCCTATACTCACAGCCCACTCCATGCATTCCTCATGTAGCCCCTATACTCACAGCACACTCCATGCATTCATCATACATCCCCTATACTCACAGCACACTCCATGCATTCCCCACACCCCCTATACTCACACCATACTCCATGCATTCTTCATACACCCCTATACTCACAGCACACTCCATGCATTCATCATACACCCCCTATACTCACAGCACACTCCATGAATTCTTCATACACCCCCTATACTCACATCACACTCCATGCATTCTTCATACACCCCCTATACTCACAGTACACTCCACACATTCCTCATACATCCCCTATACTCACAGAACACCCCATGCATTCCCCACACCCCCTATACTAACAGCACACTCCATGCATTCTTCATACACCCCCTATACTCACAGCACACTCCATGCATTCTTCATACACCCCCTATACTCACAGCACACTCCATGCATTCTTCATACACCCCCTATACTCACAGCACACTCCATGCATTCTTTGTACACCCCCTATACTCACAGCACACTCCATGCATTCATCATACACCCCCTATACTAACAGCACACTCCATGCATTCATCATACACCCCTATACTCACAGCACACTCCATGCATTCTCCGTACACCCCCTATACTCACAGCACACTCCATGCATTCTCCATACACCCCCTATACTCACAGCACACTCCATGCATTCATCATACACCCCCTATACTCACAGCACACCCCATGCTTTCATCATACACCCCCTATACTCACAGCACACTCCATGCATTCCTCATGTAGCCCCTATACTCCCAGCACACTCCATGCATTCCTCATACATCCCCTATACTCACAGCACACTCTATGCATTCCCCACACCCCCTATCCTCACAGCATACTCCATGCATTCTTCATACACCCCCTATACTCACAGCACACTCCATGCATTCATCATACACCCCTATACTTACTGCACACTCCATGCATTCTTCATACACCCCCTATACTCAGAGCACACTCCATGCATTCATCATACACCCCCTATACTCACAGCACACTCCATGCATTCTTCATACACCCCCTATACTCACAGCACACTCCATGCATTCCTCATACATCCCCTATACTCACAACACACTCCATGCATTCCCCACACCCCCTATACTCACAGCATACTCCATGCATTCTTCATACACCCCCTATACTCACAGCACACTCCATGCATTCTTCATACACCCCCTATATTCACAGCACAGTCCATGCATTCTTCATACACCCCCTATACTCACAGCACACTCCATGCATTCATCATACACCCCCTATACTCACAGCACACTCCATGCATTCATCATACACCCCTATACTCACAGCATACTCCATGCATTCTCCATACACCCCTTATACTCACAGCACACTTCATGCATTCATCATACACCCCCTATACTCACAGCACACTCCATGCATTCCTCATGTAGCCCCTATACTCACAGCACACTTCATGCATTCATCATACATCCCCTATACTCACAGCACACTCCATGCATTCCCCACACCCCCTATACTCACACCATACTCCATGCATTCTTCATACACCCCCTATACTCACAGCACACTCCATGCATTCATCATACACCCCCTATACTCACAGCACACTCCATGAATTCTTCATACACCCCCTATACTCACATCACACTCCATGCATTCTTCATACACCCCCTATACTCACAGTACACTCCACGCATTCCTCATACATCCCCTATACTCACAGCACACCCCATGCATTCCCCACACCCCCTATACTAACAGCACACTCCATGCATTCTTCATACACCCCCTATACTCACAGCACACTCCATGCATTCTTCATACACCCCCTATACTCACAGCACACTCCATGCATTCTTCATACACCCCCTATACTCACAACACACTCCATGCATTCTTCGTACACCCCTTATACTCACAGCACACTCCATGCATTCATCATACACCCCCTATACTCACAGCACACTCCATGCATTCATCATACACCCCTATACTCACAGCACACTCCATGCATTCTCCGTACACCCCCTATACTCACAGCACACTCCATGCATTCTCCATACACCCCCTATACTCACAGCACACTCCATGCATTCTTCATACACCCCCTATACTCACAGCACACTCCATGCATTCTTCATACACCCCCTATACTCACAACACACTCCATGCATTCTTCGTACACCCCTTATACTCACAGCACACTCCATGCATTCATCATACACCCCCTATACTCACAGCACACTCCATGCATTCATCATACACCCCCTATACTCCCAGCACACCCCATGCATTCATCATACACCCCCTATACTCACAGCACACTCCATGCATTCCTCATGTAGCCCCTATACTCCCAGCGCACTCCATGCATTCCTCATACATCCCCTATACTCACAGCACACTCCATGCATTCCCCACACCCCCTATACTCACAGCATACTCCATGCATTCTTCATACACCCCCTATACTCACAGCACACTCCATGCATTCATCATACACCCCTATACTTACTGCACACTCCATGCATTCTTCATACACCCCCTATACTCACAGCACACTCCATGCATTCATCATACACCCCCTATACTCACAGCACACTCCATGCATTCTTCATACACCCCCTATACTCACAGCACACTCCATGCATTCTCCATACACCCCCTATACTCACAGCACACTCCATGCATTCCTCAAACATCCCCTATACTCACAACACACTCCATGCATTCCCCACACCCCCTATACTCACAGCATACTCCATGCATTCTTCATACACCCCCTATACTCACAGCACACTCCATGCATTCTTCATACACCCCCTATATTCACAGCACACTCCATGCATTCTTCATACACCCCCTATACTCACAGCACACTCCATGCATTCATCATACACCCCCTATACTCACAGCACACTCCATGCATTCATCATACACCCCTATACTCACAGCACACTCCATGCATTCTCCATACACCCCCTATACTCACAGCACACTTCATGCATTCCTCATGTAGCCCCTATACTCACAGCACACTTCATGCATTCATCATACATCCCCTATACTCACAGCACACTCCATGCATTCCCAAACCCCCTATACTCACACCATACTCCATGCATTCTTCATACACCCCCTATACTCACAGCACACTCCATGCATTCATCATACACCCCATACTTACAGCACACTCCATGCATTCTTCATACATCCCCTATACTCACAGCACACTCCATGCATTCTTCATACACCCTCTATACTCACAGCACACTCCATGCATTCATCATACACCCCCTATACTCACAGCACACGCCACGCATTCCTCATACATCCCCTATACTCACAGCACACTCCATGGATTCTTCATCCACCCCTTATACTCACAGCACACTCCATGCATTCATCATACACCCCTATACTTACAGCACACTCCATGCATTCTTCATACACCCCCTATACTCACAGCACACTCCATGCATTCTTCATACACCCCCTATACTCACAGCACACTCCATGCATTCATCATACACCCCCTATGCTCACAGAACACTCCATGCGTTCTTCATACGCCCCCTATACTCACAGCACACTCCATGTGTTCTTCATACACCCCCTCTACTCACAGCACACTCCATGCGTTCATCATGTAGCCCCTATACTCACAGCACACTCCATGCATTCCCCATACATCCCCTATACTCACAGCACACTCCATGCGTTCATCATACACCCCCTATACTCACAGCACACTCCATGCATTCCTCATGTAGCCCCTATACTCACAGCACACTTCATGCATTCATCATACATCCCCTATACTCACAGCACACTCCATGCATTCCCAAACCCCCTATACTCACACCATACTCCATGCATTCTTCATACACCCCCTATACTCACAGCACACTCCATGCATTCATCATACACCCTATACTTACAGCACACTCCATGCATTCTTCATACATCCCCTATACTCACAGCACACTCCATGCATTCTTCATACACCCTCTATACTCACAGCACACTCCATGCATTCATCATACACCCCCTATACTCACAGCACACGCCACGCATTCCTCATACATCCCCTATACTCACAGCACACTCCATGTATTCCCCACACCCCCTATACTCACAGCACACTCCATGGATTCTTCATCCACCCCTTATACTCACAGCACACTCCATGCATTCATCATACACCCCTATACTTACAGCACACTCCATGCATTCTTCATACACCCCCTATACTCACAGCACACTCCATGCATTCTTCATACACCCCCCTATACTCACAGCACACTCCATGCATTCTTCATACACCCCCTATACTCACAGCACACTCCATGCATTCATCATACACCCCCTATACTCACAACAAACTCCATGCATTCATCATACACCCCCTATACTCACAGCACACTCCATGCATTCATCATACACCCCTATACTTACAGCACACTCCATGCATTCTTCATACACCCCCTATACTCACAGCACACTCCATACATTCTTCATACACCCCCTATACTCACAGCACACTCCATGCATTCTCCATACACCCCCTATACTCACAGCACACTCCATGCATTCCTCATGCATTCTTCATACACCCCCTTTACTCACAGCACACTCCATGCATTCATCATACACCCCTATACTTACTGCACACTCCATGCATTCTTCATACACCCCCTATACTCACAACACACTCCATGCATTCATCATACACCCCCTATACTCACTGCACACTCCATGCATTCTCCATACACCCCCTATACTCACAGCACACTCCATGCATTCTTCTTACACCCCCTATACTCACAGCACACTCCATGCATTCTTCATACACCCCCTATACTCACAGCACACTCCATGCATTCATCATACACCCCCTATACTCACAGCACACTCCATGAAATCTCCATACACCCCCTATACTCACAGCACCCTCCATGCATTCTTCATACACCCCCTATACTCACAGCACACTCCATGCATTCATCATACACCCCCTATACTCACAGCAAACTCCATGCATTCATCATACACCCCCTATACTCACAGCACACTCTATGCATTCTTCATACACCCCCTATACTCACAGCACACTCCATGCATTCTCCATACACCCCCTATACGCACAGCACACTCCATGCATTCCTCATACATCCCCTATACTCCCAGCACACTCCATGCATTCTTCATACACCCCCTTTACTCACAGCACACTCCATGCATTCATCATACACCCCTATACTTACTGCACACTCCATGCATTCTTCATACACCCCCTTTACTCACAGCACACTCCATGCATTCATCATACACCCCTATACTTACTGCACACTCCATACATTCTTCATACACCCCCTATACTCACAGCACACGTCACGCATTCCTCATACATCCCCTATACTCACAGCACACTCCATGCATTCCCCACACCCCCTATACTCACAGCACACTCCATGGATTCTTCATCCACCCCTTATACTCACAGCACACTCCATGCATTCATCATACACCCCTATACTTACAGCACACTCCATGCATTCTTCATACACCCCCTATACTCACAGCACACTACATGCATTCATCATACACCCCTATACTCACAGCACACTCCATGCATTCTCCATACACCCCCTATACTCACAGCACACTTCATGCATTCATCATACACCCCCTATACTCACAGCACACTCCATGCATTCTTCATACACCCCCTATACTCACAGCACACTCCATGCATTCATCATACACCCCCTATGCTCACAGCACACTCCATGCATTCCCCATACATCCCCTATGCTCACAGCACACTCCATGCGTTCATCATACACCCCCTATACTCACAGCACACTCCATGCATTCCTCATGTAGCCCCTATACTCACAGCACACTTCATGCATTCATCATACATCCCCTATACTCACAGCACACTCCATGCATTCCCAAACCCCCTATACTCACACCATACTCCATGCATTCTTCATACACCCCCTATACTCACAGCACACTCCATGCATTCATCATACAACCCATACTTACAGCACACTCCATGCATTCTTCATACATCCCCTATACTCACAGCACACTCCATGCATTCTTCATACACCCTCTATACTCACAGCACACTCCATGCATTCATCATACACCCCCTATACTCACAGCACACGCCACGCATTCCTCATACATCCCCTATACTCACAGCACACTCCATGCATTCCCCACACCCCCTATACTCACAGCACACTCCATGGATTCTTCATCCACCCCTTATACTCACAGCACACTCCATGCATTCATCATACACCCCTATACTTACAGCACACTCCATGCATTCTTCATACACCCCCTATACTCACAGCACACTCCATGCATTCTTCATACACCCCCCTATACTCACAGCACACTCCATGCATTCTTCATACACCCCCTATACTCACAGCACACTCCATGCATTCATCATACACCCCCTATACTCACAACAAACTCCATGCATTCATCATACACCCCCTATACTCACAGCACACTCCATGCATTCATCATACACCCCTATACTTACAGCACACTCCATGCATTCTTCATACACCCCCTATACTCACAGCACACTCCATGCATTCTTCATACACCCCCTATACTCACAGCACACTCCATGCATTCTCCATACACCCCCTATACTCACAGCAGACTCCATGCATTCCTCATGCATTCTTCATACACCCCCTTTACTCACAGCACACTCCATGCATTCATCATACACCCCTATACTTACTGCACACTCCATGCATTCTTCATACACCCCCTATACTCACAACACACTCCATGCATTCATCATACACCCCCTATACTCACTGCACACTCCATGCATTCTCCATACACCCCCTATACTCACAGCACACTCCATGCATTCTTCTTACACCCCCTATACTCACAGCACACTCCATGCATTCTTCATACACCCCCTATACTCACAGCACACTCCATGCATTCATCATACACCCCCTATACTCACAGCACACTCCATGAAATCTCCATACACCCCCTATACTCACAGCACACTCCATGCATTCTTCATACACCCCCTATACTCACAGCACACTCCATGCATTCATCATACACCCCCTATACTCACAGCAAACTCCATGCATTCATCATACACCCCCTATACTCACAGCACACTCCATGCATTCTTCATACACCCCCTATACTCACAGCACACTCCATGCATTCTCCATACACCCCCTATACGCACAGCACACTCCATGCATTCCTCATACATCCCCTATACTCCCAGCACACTCCATGCATTCTTCATACACCCCCTTTACTCACAGCACACTCCATGCATTCATCATACACCCCTATACTTACTGCACACTCCATGCATTCTTCATACACCCCCTTTACTCACAGCACACTCCATGCATTCATCATACACCCCTATACTTACTGCACACTCCATACATTCTTCATACACCCCCTATACTCACAGCACACGTCACGCATTCCTCATACATCCCCTATACTCACAGCACACTCCATGCATTCCCCACACCCCCTATACTCACAGCACACTCCATGGATTCTTCATCCACCCCTTATACTCACAGCACACTCCATGCATTCATCATACACCCCTATACTTACAGCACACTCCATGCATTCTTCATACACCCCCTATACTCACAGCACACTACATGCATTCATCATACACCCCTATACTCACAGCACACTCCATGCATTCTCCATACACCCCCTATACTCACAGCACACTTCATGCATTCATCATACACCCCCTATACTCACAGCACACTCCATGCATTCTTCATACACCCCCTATACTCACAGCACACTCCATGCATTCATCATACACCCCCTATGCTCACAGAACACTCCATGCGTTCTTCATACGCCCCCTATACTCACAGCACACTCCATGTGTTCTTCATACACCCCCTCTACTCACAGCACACTCCATGCCTTCTTCATACACCCCCTATACTCACAGCACACTCCATGCGTTCATCATGTAGCCCCTATACTCACAGCACACTCCATGCATTCCCCATACATCCCCTATACTCACAGCACACTCCATGCGTTCATCATACACCCCCTATACTCACAGCACACTCCATGCATTCCTCATGTAGCCCCTATACTCACAGCACACTTCATGCATTCATCATACATCCCCTATACTCACAGCACACTCCATGCATTCCCAAACCCCCTATACTCACACCATACTCCATGCATTCTTCATACACCCCCTATACTCACAGCACACTCCATGCATTCATCATACACCCCATACTTACAGCACACTCCATGCATTCTTCATACATCCCCTATTCTCACAGCACACTCCATGCATTCTTCATACACCCTCTATACTCACAGCACACTCCATGCATTCATCATACACCCCCTATACTCACAGCACACGCCACGCATTCCTCATACATCCCCTATACTCACAGCACACTCCATGCATTCCCCACACCCCCTATACTCACAGCACACTCCATGGATTCTTCATCCACCCCTTATACTCACAGCACACTCCATGCATTCATCATACACCCCTATACTTACAGCACACTCCATGCATTCTTCATACACCCCCTATACTCACAGCACACTCCATGCATTCTTCATACACCCCCTATACTCACAGCACACTCCATGCATTCTTCATACACCCCTATACTCACAGCACACTCCATGCATTCATCATACACCCCCTATACTCACAACAAACTCCATGCATTCATCATACACCCCCTATACTCACAGCACACTCCATGCATTCTTCATACACCCCCTATACTCACAGCACACTCCATGCATTCTCCATACACCCCCTATACTCACAGCACACTCCATGCATTCCTCATGCATTCTTCATACACCCCCTTTACTCACAGCACACTCCATGCATTCATCATACACCCCTATACTTACTGCACACTCCATACATTCTTCATACACCCCCTATACTCACAACACACTCCATGCATTCATCATACACCCCCTATACTCACTGCACACTCCATGCATTCATCATACACCCCCTATACTCACTGCACACTCCATGCATTCTCCATACACCCCCTATACTCACAGCACACTCCATGCATTCTTCATACACCCCCTATACTCACAGCACACTCCATGCATTCTTCATACACCCCCTATACTCACAGCACACTCCATGCATTCATCATACACCCCCTATACTCACAGCACACTCCATGAAATCTCCATACACCCCCTATACTCACAGCACACTCCATGCATTCTTCATACACCCCCTATACTCACAGCACACTCCATGCATTCATCATACACCCCCTATACTCACAGCAAACTCCATGCATTCATCATACACCCCCTATACTCACAGCACACTCCATGCATTCTTCATACACCCCCTATACTCACAGCACACTCCATGCATTCTCCATACACCCCCTATACTCACAGCACACTCCATGCATTCCTCATACATCCCCTATACTCCCAGCACACTCCATGCATTCTTCATACACCCCCTTTACTCACAGCACACTCCATGCATTCATCATACACCCCTATACTTACTGCACACTCCATGCATTCTTCATACACCCCCTTTACTCACAGCACACTCCATGCATTCATCATACACCCCTATACTTACTGCACACTCCATGCATTCTTCATACACCCCCTATACTCACAGCACACGTCACGCATTCCTCATACATCCCCTATACTCACAGCACACTCCATGCATTCCCCACACCCCCTATACTCACAGCACACTCCATGGATTCTTCATCCACCCCTTATACTCACAGCACACTCCATGCATTCATCATACACCCCTATACTTACAGCACACTCCATGCATTCTTCATACACCCCCTATACTCACAGCACACTCCATGCATTCTTCATACACCCCCCTATACTCACGGCACACTCCATGCATTCTTCATACACCCCCTATACTCACAGCACACTCCATGCATTCATCATACACTCCCTATACTCAGAGCAAACTCCATGCATTCATCATACACCCCCTATACTCACAGCACACTCCATGCATTCTTCATACACCCCCTATACTCACAGCACACTCCATGCATTCTCCATACACCCCCTATACTCACAGCACACTCCATGCATTCCTCATACATCCCCTATACTCCCAGCACACTCCATGCATTCTTCATACACCCCCTTTACTCACAGCACACTCCATGCATTCATCATACACCCCTATACTTACTGCACACTCCATGCATTCTTCATACACCCCCTATACTCACAGCACACTCCATGCATTCATCATACACCCCCTATACTCACAGCACACCCCATGCATTCTTCATACACCCCCTATATTCACAGCACACTCCATGCATTCTTCATACACCCCCTATACTCACAGCACACTCCATGCATTCTTCATACACCCCCTATACTCACAGCACACTCCATGCATTCATCATACACCCCCTATACTCACAACAAACTCCATGCATTCATCATACACCCCCTATACTCACAGCACACTCCATGCATTCTTCATACACCCCCTATACTCACAGCACACTCCATGCATTCTCCATACACCCCCTATACTCACAGCACACTCCATGCATTCCTCATACATCCCATACACTCCCAGCACACTCCATGCATTCTTCATACACCCCCTATACTCACAGCACACTCCATGCATTCTCCATACACCCCCTATACTCACAGCACACTCCATGCATTCCTCATGCATTCTTCATACACCCCCTTTACTCACAGCACACTCCATGCATTCATCATACACCCCTATACTTACTGCACACTCCATGCATTCTTCATACACCCCCTATACTCACAACACACTCCATGCATTCATCATACACCCCCTATACTCACTGCACACTCCATGCATTCTCCATACACCCCCTATACTCACAGCACACTCCATGCATTCTTCTTACACCCCCTATACTCACAGCACACTCCATGCATTCTTCATACACCCCCTATACTCACAGCACACTCCATGCATTCATCATACACCCCCTATACTCACAGCACACTCCATGAAATCTCCATACACCCCCTATACTCACAGCACCCTCCATGCATTCTTCATACACCCCCTATACTCACAGCACACTCCATGCATTCATCATACACCCCCTATACTCACAGCAAACTCCATGCATTCATCATACACCCCCTATACTCACAGCACACTCTATGCATTCTTCATACACCCCCTATACTCACAGCACACTCCATGCATTCTCCATACACCCCCTATACGCACAGCACACTCCATGCATTCCTCATACATCCCCTATACTCCCAGCACACTCCATGCATTCTTCATACACCCCCTTTACTCACAGCACACTCCATGCATTCATCATACACCCCTATACTTACTGCACACTCCATGCATTCTTCATACACCCCCTTTACTCACAGCACACTCCATGCATTCATCATACACCCCTATACTTACTGCACACTCCATACATTCTTCATACACCCCCTATACTCACAGCACACGTCACGCATTCCTCATACATCCCCTATACTCACAGCACACTCCATGCATTCCCCACACCCCCTATACTCACAGCACACTCCATGGATTCTTCATCCACCCCTTATACTCACAGCACACTCCATGCATTCATCATACACCCCTATACTTACAGCACACTCCATGCATTCTTCATACACCCCCTATACTCACAGCACACTACATGCATTCATCATACACCCCTATACTCACAGCACACTCCATGCATTCTCCATACACCCCCTATACTCACAGCACACTTCATGCATTCATCATACACCCCCTATACTCACAGCACACTCCATGCATTCTTCATACACCCCCTATACTCACAGCACACTCCATGCATTCATCATACACCCCCTATGCTCACAGAACACTCCATGCGTTCTTCATACGCCCCCTATACTCACAGCACACTCCATGTGTTCTTCATACACCCCCTCTACTCACAGCACACTCCATGCCTTCTTCATACACCCCCTATACTCACAGCACACTCCATGCGTTCATCATGTAGCCCCTATACTCACAGCACACTCCATGCATTCCCCATACATCCCCTATGCTCACAGCACACTCCATGCGTTCATCATACACCCCCTATACTCACAGCACACTCCATGCATTCCTCATGTAGCCCCTATACTCACAGCACACTTCATGCATTCATCATACATCCCCTATACTCACAGCACACTCCATGCATTCCCAAACCCCCTATACTCACACCATACTCCATGCATTCTTCATACACCCCCTATACTCACAGCACACTCCATGCATTCATCATACAACCCATACTTACAGCACACTCCATGCATTCTTCATACATCCCCTATACTCACAGCACACTCCATGCATTCTTCATACACCCTCTATACTCACAGCACACTCCATGCATTCATCATACACCCCCTATACTCACAGCACACGCCACGCATTCCTCATACATCCCCTATACTCACAGCACACTCCATGCATTCCCCACACCCCCTATACTCACAGCACACTCCATGGATTCTTCATCCACCCCTTATACTCACAGCACACTCCATGCATTCATCATACACCCCTATACTTACAGCACACTCCATGCATTCTTCATACACCCCCTATACTCACAGCACACTCCATGCATTCTTCATACACCCCCCTATACTCACAGCACACTCCATGCATTCTTCATACACCCCCTATACTCACAGCACACTCCATGCATTCATCATACACCCCCTATACTCACAACAAACTCCATGCATTCATCATACACCCCCTATACTCACAGCACACTCCATGCATTCATCATACACCCCTATACTTACAGCACACTCCATGCATTCTTCATACACCCCCTATACTCACAGCACACTCCATGCATTCTTCATACACCCCCTATACTCACAGCACACTCCATGCATTCTCCATACACCCCCTATACTCACAGCACACTCCATGCATTCCTCATGCATTCTTCATACACCCCCTTTACTCACAGCACACTCCATGCATTCATCATACACCCCTATACTTACTGCACACTCCATGCATTCTTCATACACCCCCTATACTCACAACACACTCCATGCATTCATCATACACCCCCTATACTCACTGCACACTCCATGCATTCTCCATACACCCCCTATACTCACAGCACACTCCATGCATTCTTCTTACACCCCCTATACTCACAGCACACTCCATGCATTCTTCATACACCCCCTATACTCACAGCACACTCCATGCATTCATCATACACCCCCTATACTCACAGCACACTCCATGAAATCTCCATACACCCCCTATACTCACAGCACACTCCATGCATTCTTCATACACCCCCTATACTCACAGCACACTCCATGCATTCATCATACACCCCCTATACTCACAGCAAACTCCATGCATTCATCATACACCCCCTATACTCACAGCACACTCCATGCATTCTTCATACACCCTCTATACTCACAGCACACTCCATGCATTCTCCATACACCCCCTATACGCACAGCACACTCCATGCATTCCTCATACATCCCCTATACTCCCAGCACACTCCATGCATTCTTCATACACCCCCTTTACTCACAGCACACTCCATGCATTCATCATACACCCCTATACTTACTGCACACTCCATGCATTCTTCATACACCCCCTTTACTCACAGCACACTCCATGCATTCATCATACACCCCTATACTTACTGCACACTCCATACATTCTTCATACACCCCCTATACTCACAGCACACGTCACGCATTCCTCATACATCCCCTATACTCACAGCACACTCCATGCATTCCCCACACCCCCTATACTCACAGCACACTCCATGGATTCTTCATCCACCCCTTATACTCACAGCACACTCCATGCATTCATCATACACCCCTATACTTACAGCACACTCCATGCATTCTTCATACACCCCCTATACTCACAGCACACTACATGCATTCATCATACACCCCTATACTCACAGCACACTCCATGCATTCTCCATACACCCCCTATACTCACAGCACACTTCATGCATTCATCATACACCCCCTATACTCACAGCACACTCCATGCATTCTTCATACACCCCCTATACTCACAGCACACTCCATGCATTCATCATACACCCCCTATGCTCACAGAACACTCCATGCGTTCTTCATACGCCCCCTATACTCACAGCACACTCCATGTGTTCTTCATACACCCCCTCTACTCACAGCACACTCCATGCCTTCTTCATACACCCCCTATACTCACAGCACACTCCATGCGTTCATCATGTAGCCCCTATACTCACAGCACACTCCATGCATTCCCCATACATCCCCTATACTCACAGCACACTCCATGCGTTCATCATACACCCCCTATACTCACAGCACACTCCATGCATTCCTCATGTAGCCCCTATACTCACAGCACACTTCATGCATTCATCATACATCCCCTATACTCACAGCACACTCCATGCATTCCCAAACCCCCTATACTCACACCATACTCCATGCATTCTTCATACACCCCCTATACTCACAGCACACTCCATGCATTCATCATACACCCCATACTTACAGCACACTCCATGCATTCTTCATACATCCCCTATTCTCACAGCACACTCCATGCATTCTTCATACACCCTCTATACTCACAGCACACTCCATGCATTCATCATACACCCCCTATACTCACAGCACACGCCACGCATTCCTCATACATCCCCTATACTCACAGCACACTCCATGCATTCCCCACACCCCCTATACTCACAGCACACTCCATGGATTCTTCATCCACCCCTTATACTCACAGCACACTCCATGCATTCATCATACACCCCTATACTTACAGCACACTCCATGCATTCTTCATACACCCCCTATACTCACAGCACACTCCATGCATTCTTCATACACCCCTATACTCACAGCACACTCCATGCATTCATCATACACCCCCTATACTCACAACAAACTCCATGCATTCATCATACACCCCCTATACTCACAGCACACTCCATGCATTCATCATACACCCCATACTTACAGCACACTCCATGCATTCTTCATACATCCCCTATTCTCACAGCACACTCCATGCATTCTTCATACACCCTCTATACTCACAGCACACTCCATGCATTCATCATACACCCCCTATACTCACAGCACACGCCACGCATTCCTCATACATCCCCTATACTCACAGCACACTCCATGCATTCCCCACACCCCCTATACTCACAGCACACTCCATGGATTCTTCATCCACCCCTTATACTCACAGCACACTCCATGCATTCATCATACACCCCTATACTTACAGCACACTCCATGCATTCTTCATACACCCCCTATACTCACAGCACACTCCATGCATTCTCCATACACCCCCTATACTCACAGCACACTCCATGCATTCCTCATGCATTCTTCATACACCCCCTTTACTCACAGCACACTCCATGCATTCATCATACACCCCTATACTTACTGCACACTCCATACATTCTTCATACACCCCCTATACTCACAACACACTCCATGCATTCATCATACACCCCCTATACTCACTGCACACTCCATGCATTCATCATACACCCCCTATACTCACTGCACACTCCATGCATTCTCCATACACCCCCTATACTCACAGCACACTCCATGCATTCTTCATACACCCCCTATACTCACAGCACACTCCATGCATTCTTCATACACCCCCTATACTCACAGCACACTCCATGCATTCATCATACACCCCCTATACTCACAGCACACTCCATGAAATCTCCATACACCCCCTATACTCACAGCACACTCCATGCATTCTTCATACACCCCCTATACTCACAGCACACTCCATGCATTCATCATACACCCCCTATACTCACAGCACACTCCATGCATTCATCATACACCCCCTATACTCACAGCACACCCCATGCATTCTTCATACACCCCCTATATTCACAGCACACTCCATGCATTCTTCATACACCCCCTATACTCACAGCACACTCCATCATTCTTCATACACCCCCTATACTCACAGCACACTCCATGCATTCATCATACACCCCCTATACTCACAACAAACTCCATGCATTCATCATACACCCCCTATACTCACAGCACACTCCATGCATTCTTCATACACCCCCTATACTCACAGCACACTCCATGCATTCTCCATACACCCCCTATACTCACAGCACACTCCATGCATTCCTCATACATCCCATACACTCCCAGCACACTCCATGCATTCTTCATACACCCCCTTTACTCACAGCACACTCCATGCATTCATCATACACCCCTATACTTACTGCACACTCCATGCATTCTTCATACACCCCCTATACTCACAACACACTTCATGCATTCATCATACACCCCCTATACTCACTGCACACTCCATGCATTCTCCATACACCCCCTATACTCACAGCACACTCCATGCATTCTTCATACACCTCCTATACTCACAGCACACTCCATGCATTCTTCATACACCCCCTATACTCACAGCACACTCCATGCATTCATCATACACCCCCTATACTCACAGCACACTCCATGAAATCTCCATACACCCCCTATACTCACAGCACACTCCATGCATTCATCATACACCCCCTATACTCACAGCACACTCCATGCATTCATCATACACCCCCTATACTCACAACAAACTCCATGCATTCATCATACACCCCCTATACTCACAGCACACTCCATGCATTCTCCATACACCCCCTATACTCACAGCACACTCCATGGATTCTTCATCCACCCCTTATACTCACAGCACACTCCATGCATTCATCATACACCCCTATACTTACAGCACACTCCATGCATTCTTCATACACCCCCTATACTCACAGCACACTCCATGCATTTTTCATACACCCCCCTATACTCACAGCACACTCCATGCATTCTTCATACACCCCCTATACTCACAGCACACTCCATGCATTCATCATACACCCCCTATGCTCACAGAACACTCCATGCGTTCTTCATATGCCCCCTATACTCACAGCACACTCCATGTGTTCTTCATACACCCCCTCTACTCACAGCACACTCCATGCGTTCATCATGTAGCCCCTATACTCACAGCACACTCCATGCATTCCCCATACATCCCCTATACTCACAGCACACTCCATGCGTTCATCATACACCCCCTATACTCACAGCACACTCCATGCATTCCTCATGTAGCCCCTATACTCACAGCACACTTCATGCATTCATCATACATCCCCTATACTCACAGCACACTCCATGCATTCCCAAACCCCCTATACTCACACCATACTCCATGCATTCTTCATACATCCCCTATACTCACAGCACACTCCATGCATTCATCATACACCCCATACTTACAGCACACTCCATGCATTCTTCATACATCCCCTATACTCACAGCACACTCCATGCATTCTTCATACACCCTCTATACTCACAGCACACTCCATGCATTCATCATACACCCCCTATACTCACAGCACACGCCACGCATTCCTCATACATCCCCTATACTCACAGCACACTCCATGCATTCCCCACACCCCCTATACTCACAGCACACTCCATGGATTCTTCATCCACCCCTTATACTCACAGCACACTCCATGCATTCATCATACACCCCTATACTTTCAGCACACTCCATGCATTCTTCATACACCCCCTATACTCACAGCACACTCCATGCATTTTTCATACACCCCCCTATACTCACAGCACACTCCATGCATTCTTCATACACCCCCTATACTCACAGCACACTCCATGCATTCATCATACACCCCTATACTTACAGCACACTCCATGCATTCTTCATACACCCCCTATACTCACAGCACACTCCATGCATTCTTCATACACCCCCTATACTCACAGCACACTCCATGCATTCTCCATACACCCCCTATACTCACAGCACACTCCATGCATTCCTCATGCATTCTTCATACACCCCCTTTACTCACAGCACACTCCATGCATTCATCATACACCCCTATACTTACTGCACACTCCATGCATTCTTCATACACCCCCTATACTCACAACACACTCCATGCATTCATCATACACCCCCTATACTCACTGCACACTCCATGCATTCTCCATACACCCCCTATACTCACAGCACACTCCATGCATTCATCATACACCCCCTATACTCACAGCACACTCCATGCATTCATCATACACCCCCTATACTCACAGCAAACTCCATGCATTCATCATACACCCCCTATACTCACAGCACACTCCATGCATTCTTCATACACCCCCTATACTCACAGCACACTCCATGCATTCTCCATACACCCCCTATACTCACAGCACACTCCATGCATTCCTCATACATCCCCTATACTCCCAGCACACTCCATGCATTCTTCATACACCCCCTTTACTCACAGCACACTCCATGCATTCATCATACACCCCTATACTTACTGCACACTCCATGCATTCTTCATACACCCCCTATACTCACAGCACACTCCATGCATTCATCATACACCCCCTATACTCACAGCAAACTCCATGCATTCATCATACACCCCCTATACTCACAGCACACTCCATGCATTCTTCATACACCCCCTATACTCACAGCACACTCCATGCATTCTCCATACACCCCCTATACTCACAGCACACTCCATGCATTCCTCATACATCCCCTATACTCCCAGCACACTCCATGCATTCTTCATACACCCCCTTTACTCACAGCACACTCCATGCATTCATCATACACCCCTATACTTACTGCACACTCCATGCATTCTTCATACACCCCCTTTACTCACAGCACACTCCATGCATTCATCAAACTCCCCTATACTTACTGCACACTCCATGCATTCTTCATACACCCCCTATACTCACAGCACACGTCAGGCATTCCTCATACATCCCCTATACTCACAGCACACTCCATGCATTCCCCACACCCCCTATACTCACAGCACACTCCATGGATTCTTCATCCACCCCTTATACTCACAGCACACTCCATGCATTCATCATACACCCCTATACTTACAGCACACTCCATGCATTCTTCATACACCTCCTATACTCACAGCACACTACATGCATTCATCATACACCCCTATACTCACAGCACACTCCATGCATTCTCCATACACCCCCTATACTCACAGCACACTTCATGCATTCATCATACACCCCCTATACTCACAGCACACTCCATGCATTCTTCATACACCCCCTATACTCACAGCACACTCCATGCATTCATCATACACCCCCTATGCTCACAGAACACTCCATGCGTTCTTCATACGCCCCCTATACTCACAGCACACTCCATGTGTTCTTCATACACCCCCTCTACTCACAGCACACTCCATGCCTTCTTCATACACCCCCTATACTCACAGCACACTCCATGCGTTCATCATGTAGCCCCTATACTCACAGCACACTCCATGCATTCCCCATACATCCCCTATACTCACAGCACACTCCATGCGTTCATCATACACCCCCTATACTCACAGCACACTCCATGCATTCCTCATGTAGCCCCTATACTCACAGCACACTTCATGCATTCATCATACATCCCCTATACTCACAGCACACTCCATGCATTCCCAAAACCCCCTATACTCACACCATACTCCATGCATTCTTCATACACCCCCTATACTCACAGCACACTCCATGCATTCATCATACACCCCATACTTACAGCACACTCCATGCATTCTTCATACATCCCCTATACTCACAGCACACTCCATGCATTCTTCATACACCCTCTATACTCACAGCACACTCCATGCATTCATCATACACCCCCTATACTCACAGCACACGCCACGCATTCCTCATACATCCCCTATACTCACAGCACACTCCATGCATTCCCCACACCCCCTATACTCACAGCACACTCCATGGATTCTTCATCCACCCCTTATACTCACAGCACACTCCATGCATTCATCATACACCCCTATACTTACAGCACACTCCATGCATTCTTCATACACCCCCTATACTCACAGCACACTCCATGCATTCTTCATACACCCCCCTATACTCACAGCACACTCCATGCATTCTTCATACACCCCTATACTCACAGCACACTCCATGCATTCATCATACACCCCCTATACTCACAACAAACTCCATGCATTCATCATACACCCCCTATACTCACAGCACACTCCATGCATTCTTCATACACCCCCTATACTCACAGCACACTCCATGCATTCTCCATACACCCCCTATACTCACAGCACACTCCATGCATTCCTCATGCATTCTTCATACACCCCCTTTACTCACAGCACACTCCATGCATTCATCATACACCCCTATACTTACTGCACACTCCATGCATTCTTCATACACCCCCTATACTCACAACACACTCCATGCATTCATCATACACCCCCTATACTCACTGCACACTCCATGCATTCATCATACACCCCCTATACTCACTGCACACTCCATGCATTCTCCATACACCCCCTATACTCACAGCACACTCCATGCATTCTTCATACACCCCCTATACTCACAGCACACTCCATGCATTCTTCATACACCCCCTATACTCACAGCACACTCCATGCATCCATCATACACCCCCTATACTCACAGCACACTCCATGAAATCTCCATACACCCCCTATACTCACAGCACACTCCATGCATTCTTCATACACCCCCTATACTCACAGCACACTCCATGCATTCATCATACACCCCCTATACTCACAGCACACTCCATGCATTCCTCATACATCCCCTATACTCCCAGCACACTCCATGCATTCTTCATACACCCCCTTTACTCACAGCACACTCCATGCATTCATCATACACCCCTATACTTACTGCACACTCCATGCATTCTTCATACACCCCCTTTACTCACAGCACACTCCATGCATTCATCATACACCCCTATACTTACTGCACACTCCATGCATTCTTCATACACCCCCTATACTCACAGCACACGTCACGCATTCCTCATACATCCCCTATACTCACAGCACACTCCATGCATTCCCCACACCCCCTATACTCACAGCACACTCCATGGATTCTTCATCCACCCCTTATACTCACAGCACACTCCATGCATTCATCATACACCCCTATACTTACAGCACACTCCATGCATTCTTCATACACCCCCTATACTCACAGCACACTCCATGCATTCTTCATACACCCCCCTATACTCACAGCACACTCCATGCATTCTTCATACACCCCCTATACTCACAGCACACTCCATGCATTCATCATACACTCCCTATACTCAGAGCAAACTCCATGCATTCATCATACACCCCCTATACTCACAGCACACTCCATGCATTCTTCATACACCCCCTATACTCACAGCACACTCCATGCATTCTCCATACACCCCCTATACTCACAGCACACTCCATGCATTCCTCATACATCCCCTATACTCCCAGCACACTCCATGCATTCTTCATACACCCCCTTTTACTCACAGCACACTCCATGCATTCATCATACACCCCTATACTTACTGCACACTCCATGCATTCTTCATACACCCCCTATACTCACAGCACACTCCATGCATTCATCATACACCCCCTATACTCACAGCACACCCCATGCATTCTTCATACACCCCCTATATTCACAGCACACTCCATGCATTCTTCATACACCCCCTATACTCACAGCACACTCCATGCATTCTTCATACACCCCCTATACTCACAGCACACTCCATGCATTCATCATACACCCCCTATACTCACAACAAACTCCATGCATTCATCATACACCCCCTATACTCACAGCACACTCCATGCATTCTTCATACACCCCCTATACTCACAGCACACTCCATGCATTCTCCATACACCCCCTATACTCACAGCACACTCCATGCATTCCTCATACATCCCATACACTCCCAGCACACTCCATGCATTCTTCATACACCCCCTTTACTCACAGCACACTCCATGCATTCATCATACACCCCTATACTTACTGCACACTCCATGCATTCTTCATACACCCCCTATACTCACAACACACTTCATGCATTCATCATACACCCCCTATACTCACTGCACACTCCATGCATTCTCCATACACCCCCTATACTCACAGCACACTCCATGCATTCTTCATACACCTCCTATACTCACAGCACACTCCATGCATTCTTCATACACCCCCTATACTCACAGCACACTCCATGCATTCATCATACACCCCCTATACTCACAACAAACTCCATGCATTCATCATACACCCCCTATACTCACAGCACACTCCATGCATTCTTCATACACCCCCTATACTCACAGCACACTCCATGCATTCTCCATACACCCCCTATACTCACAGCACACTCCATGCATTCCTCATGCATTCTTCATACACCCCCTTTACTCACAGCACACTCCATGCATTCATCATACACCCCTATACTTACTGCACACTCCATGCATTCTTCATACACCCCCTATACTCACAACACACTCCATGCATTCATCATACACCCCCTATACTCACTGCACACTCCATGCATTCATCATACACCCCCTATACTCACTGCACACTCCATGCATTCTCCATACACCCCCTATACTCACAGCACACTCCATGCATTCTTCATACACCCCCTATACTCACAGCACACTCCATGCATTCTTCATACACCCCCTATACTCACAGCACACTCCATGCATCCATCATACACCCCCTATACTCACAGCACACTCCATGAAATCTCCATACACCCCCTATACTCACAGCACACTCCATGCATTCTTCATACACCCCCTATACTCACAGCACACTCCATGCATTCATCATACACCCCCTATACTCACAGCAAACTCCATGCATTCATCATACACCCCCTATACTCACAGCACACTCCATGCATTCTTCATACACCCCCTATACTCACAGCACACTCCATGCATTCCTCATACATCCCCTATACTCCCAGCACACTCCATGCATTCTTCATACACCCCCTTTACTCACAGCACACTCCATGCATTCATCATACACCCCTATACTTACTGCACACTCCATGCATTCTTCATACACCCCCTTTACTCACAGCACACTCCATGCATTCATCATACACCCCTATACTTACTGCACACTCCATGCATTCTTCATACACCCCCTATACTCACAGCACACGTCACGCATTCCTCATACATCCCCTATACTCACAGCACACTCCATGCATTCCCCACACCCCCTATACTCACAGCACACTCCATGGATTCTTCATCCACCCCTTATACTCACAGCACACTCCATGCATTCATCATACACCCCTATACTTACAGCACACTCCATGCATTCTTCATACACCCCCTATACTCACAGCACACTCCATGCATTCTTCATACACCCCCCTATACTCACAGCACACTCCATGCATTCTTCATACACCCCCTATACTCACAGCACACTCCATGCATTCATCATACACTCCCTATACTCAGAGCAAACTCCATGCATTCATCATACACCCCCTATACTCACAGCACACTCCATGCATTCTTCATACACCCCCTATACTCACAGCACACTCCATGCATTCTCCATACACCCCCTATACTCACAGCACACTCCATGCATTCCTCATACATCCCCTATACTCCCAGCACACTCCATGCATTCTTCATACACCCCCTTTTACTCACAGCACACTCCATGCATTCATCATACACCCCTATACTTACTGCACACTCCATGCATTCTTCATACACCCCCTATACTCACAGCACACTCCATGCATTCATCATACACCCCCTATACTCACAGCACACCCCATGCATTCTTCATACACCCCCTATATTCACAGCACACTCCATGCATTCTTCATACACCCCCTATACTCACAGCACACTCCATGCATTCTTCATACACCCCCTATACTCACAGCACACTCCATGCATTCATCATACACCCCCTATACTCACAACAAACTCCATGCATTCATCATACACCCCCTATACTCACAGCACACTCCATGCATTCTTCATACACCCCCTATACTCACAGCACACTCCATGCATTCTCCATACACCCCCTATACTCACAGCACACTCCATGCATTCCTCATACATCCCATACACTCCCAGCACACTCCATACATTCTTCATACACCCCCTTTACTCAAAGCACACTCCATGCATTCATCATACACCCCTATACTTACTGCACACTCCATGCATTCTTCATACACCCCCTATACTCACAACACACTTCATGCATTCATCATACACCCCCTATACTCACTGCACACTCCATGCATTCTCCATACACCCCCTATACTCACAGCACACTCCATGCATTCTTCATACACCTCCTATACTCACAGCACACTCCATGCATTCTTCATACACCCCCTATACTCACAGCACACTCCATGCATTCATCATACACCCCCTATACTCACAGCACACTCCATGAAATCTCCATACACCCCCTATACTCACAGCACACTCCATGCATTCTTCATACACCCCCTATACTCACAGCACACTCCATGCATTCATCATACACCCCCTATACTCACAGCAAACTCCATGCATTCATCATACACCCCCTATACTCACAGCACACTCCATGCATTCTTCATACACCCCCTATACTCACAGCACACTCCATGCATTCTCCATACACCCCCTATACTCACAGCACACTCCATGCATTCCTCATACATCCCCTATACTCCCAGCACACTCCATGCATTATTCATACACCCCCTTTACTCACAGCACACTCCATGCATTCATCATACACCCCTATACTTACTGCACACTCCATGCATTCTTCATAAACCCCCTATACTCACAGCACACTCCATGCATTCATCATACACCCCTATACTTACTGCACACTCCATGCATTCTTCATACACCCCCTATACTCACAGCACACTCCATGCATCCATCATACACCCCCTATACTCACAGCACACTCCATGCATTCTCCATACACCCCCTATACTCACAGCACACTCCATGCATTCTTCATACACCCCCTATACTCACAGCACACTCCATTCATTCTTCATACACCCCCTATACTCAAAGCACACTCCATGCATTCTTCATACACCCCCTATACTCACAGCACACTCCATGCATTCATCATACACCCCCTATACTCAAAGCACACTCCATGCATTCTTCATACACCCCCTATACTCACAGCACACTCCATGCATTCATCATACACCCCCTATACTCACAGCAAACTCCATGCATTCATCATACACCCCCTATACTCACAGCACACTCCATGCATTCTTCATACACCCCCTATACTCACAGCACACTCCATGCATTCTCCATACACCCCCTATACTTACAGCACACTCCATGCATTCCTCATACATCCCCTATACTCCCAGCACACTCCATGCATTCTTCATACACCCCCTTTACTCACAGCACACTCCATGCATTCATAATACACCCCTATACTTACTGCACACTCCATGCATTCTTCATACACCCCCTATACTCACAGCACACTCCATGCATTCATCATACACCCCCTATACTCACAGCACACTCCATGCATTCTTCATACACCCCCTATACTCACAGCACACTCCATGCATTCTTCATACACCCCCTATACTCACAGCACACTCCATTCATTCTTCATACACCCCCTATACTCACAGCACACTCCATGCATTCTTCATACACCCCCTATACTCACAGCACACTCCATGCATTCATCATACACCCCCTATACTCAAAGCACACTCCATGCATTCTTCATACACCCCCTATACTCACAGCACACTCCATGCATTCTTCATACACCCCCTATACTCACAGCACACTCCATGCATTCTTCATACACCCCCTATACTCACAGCACACTCCATGCATTCTCCATACACCCCCTATACTTACAGCACACTCCATGCATTCCTCATACATCCCCTATACTCCCAGCACACTCCATGCATTCTTCATACACCCCCTTTACTCACAGCACACTCCATGCATTCATCATACACCCCTATACTTACTGCACACTCCATGCATTCTTCATACACCCCCCTATACTCACAGCACACTCCATGCATTCATCATACACCCCTATACTTACTGCACACTCCATGCATTCTTCATACACCCCCTATACTCACAGCACACTCCATGCATTCATCATACACCCCCTATACTCACAGCACACTCCATGCATTCTTCATACACCCCCTATACTCACAGCACACTCCATGCATTCGTCCTACACCCCCTATACTCACAGCACACTCCATGCATTCTTCATGCACCCCCTATACTCACAGCACACTCCATGCATTCATAATACACCCCCTATACTCAAAGCACACTCCATGCATTCATCATACACCCCCTATACTCACAGCACACTCCATGCATTCTCCATACACCCCCTATACTCACAGCACACTCCATGCATTCTTCATACACCCCCTATACTCACAGCACACTCCATGCATTCATCATACACCCCCTATACTCACAGCACACTCCATGCATTCATCATACACCCCCTATACTCACAGCACACTCCATGCATTCATCATACACCCCCTATACTCACAGCACACTCCATGCATTCATCATACACCCCCTATGCTCACAGCACACTCCATGCATTCATCATACACCCCTATACTCACAGCACACTCCATGCATTCATCATACACCTCCTATACTCACAGCACACTCCATGCATTCATCATACACCCCCTATACTCACAGCACACTCTGTACGTTCATCATACACCCCCTATACTCACAGAACACTCCATGCATTCTTCATACACCCCCTATACTCAGAGCACACTCCATGCATTCATCATACACCCCCTATACTCACAGCACACTCCATGCATTCTTCATACACCCCCTGTACTCACAGCACACTCCATGCATTCATCATACACCCCCTATACTCACAGCACACTCCATGCATTCATCATACACCCCCTATACTCACAGAACACTCCATGCATTCTTCATATACCCCCTATACTCACAGCGCACTCCATGCATTCTTCATACACCCCCTATACTCACAGCGCACTCCATGCATTCTTCATACACCCCCTATACTCACAGCACACTCCATGCTTTCTTCATACACCCCCTATACTCACAGCACACTCCATGCATTCATCATACACCCCCCTATACTCACAGCACACTCCATGCATTCATCATACACCCCCTATACTCACAGCACACTCCATGCATTCTTCATACACCCCCTATACTCACAGCACACTCCATGCATTCTCCATACACCCCCTATACTCACAGCACACTCCATGCATTCATCATACACCCCCTATACTCACAGCACACTCCATGCATTCATCATACACCCCCTATGCTCACAGCACACTCCATGCGTTCTTCATACGCCCCCTATACTCACAGCACACTCCATGCGTTCTTCATACGCCCCCTATACTCATAGCACACTCCATGCATTCTTCATACACCCCCTATACTCACAGCACACTCCATGCATTCATCATACACACCCTATACTCACAGCACACTCCATGCATTCATCATACACCCCTTATACTCACAGCAAACTCCATGCATTCATCATACACCCCCTATTCTCACAGCACACTCCATGCATTCATCATACACCCCCTATACTCACAGCACACTCCATGCATTCTTCATACACCTCCTATACTCACAGCACACTCCATGCATTCATCATACACCCCCTATACTCACAGCACACTCCATGCATTCATCATACACCCCCTATACTCACAGCACACTCCATGCATTCTCCATACACCCCCTATACTCACAGCCCACTCCATGAATTCATCATACACCCCTATACTTACAGCACACTCCATGTATTCTTCATACACCCCCTATACTCACAGCACACTCCTTGCATTCCTCTTACATCCCCTATACTCACAGCACACTCCATGCATTCCCCACACCCCCTATACTCACAGCACACTCCATGCATTCTTCATACACCCCCTGTACTCACAGCACACTCCATGCATTCATCATACACCCCCTATACTCACAGAACACTCCATGCATTCTTCATACACCCCCTATACTCACAGCACACTCCACACATTCATCATACACCCCCTATACTCACAGCACACTCCATGCATTCATCATACACCCCTATACTCACAGCACACTCCATGCATTCATCATACACCCCCTATGCTCACAGCACACTCCATGCGTTCTTCATACGCCCCCTATACTCACAGCCCACTCAATGCGTTCTTCATACGCCCCCTATGCTCACAGCACACTCCATGCTTTCTTCATACACCCCCTATACTCACAGCACACTCCATGCATTTCCCACACCCCCTATACTCAAAGCATACTCCATGCATTCTTCATACACCCCCTATACTCACAGCACACTCCATGCATTCATCATACACCCCTATACTTACAGCACACTCCATGCATTCTTCATACACCCCCTATACTCACAGCACACTCCAGGCATTCTTTATACACCCCCTATACTCACAGCACACTCCATGCATTCTTCATACACCCCCTATACTCACAGCACACTCCATGCATTCATCATACACCCCCTATACTCACAGCACACTCCATGCATTCTTCATACACCTCCTATACTCACAGCACACTCCATGCATTCATCATACACCCCCTATACTCACAGCACACTCCATGCATTCATCATACACCCCCTATACTCACAGCACACTCCATGCATTCTCCATACACCCCCTATACTCACAGCCCACTCCATGCATTCATCATACACCCCTATACTTACAGCACACTCCATGTATTCTTCATACACCCCCTATACTCACAGCACACTCCTTGCATTCCTCATACATTCCCTATACTCACAGCACACTCCATGCATTCCCCACACCCCCTATACTCACAGCACACTCCATGCATTCTTCATACACCCCCTGTACTCACAGCACACTCCATGCATTCATCATACACCCCCTATACTCACAGAACACTCCATGCATTCTTCATACACCCCCTATACTCACAGCGCACTCCATGCATTCTTCATACACCCCCTATACTCACAGCACACTCCATGCATTCTTCATACACGCCCTATACTCACAGCACACTCCATGCATTCTTCATACACCCCCTATACTCACAGCACACTCCATGCATTCATCATACACCCCCTATACTCACAGCACACTCCATGCATTCATCATACACCCCCTATACTCACAGCACACTCCATGCATTCATCATACACCCCTATACTCACAGCACACTCCATGCATTCATCATACACGCCCTATACTCACAGCACACTCCATGCATTCTTCATACACCCCCTATACTCACAGCACACTCCATGCATTCATCATACACCCCCTATACTCACAGCACACTCCATGCATTCATCATACACCCCCTATACTCACAGCACACTCCATGCATTCTCCATACACCCCCTATACTCACAGCACACTCCATGCATTCTCCATACACCCCCTATACTCACAGCACACTCCATGCATTCATCATACACCCCCTATACTCACAGCACACTCCATGCATTCATCATACACCCCCTATACTCACAGCACACTCCATGCATTCATCATACACCCCTATACTCACAGCACACTCCATGCATTCATCATACACCCCCTATGCTCACAGCACACTCCATGCGTTCTTCATACGCCCCCTATACTCACAGCCCACTCCATGCGTTCTTCATACGCCCCCTATACTCATAGCACACTCCATGTATTCTTCATACACCCCCTATACTCACAGCACACTCCTTGCATTCCTCATACATCCCCTATACTCACAGCACACTCCATGTATTCCCCACACCCCCTATACTCACAGCACACTCCATGCATTCTTCATACACCCCCTGTACTCACAGCACACTCCATGCATTCATCATACACCCCCTATACTCACAGAACACTCCATGCATTCTTCATACACCCCCTATACTCACAGCACACTCCACACATTCATCATACACCCCCTATACTCACAGCACACTCCATGCATTCATCATACACCCCTATACTCACAGCACACTCCATGCATTCATCATACACCCCCTATGCTCACAGCACACTTCATGCGTTCTTCATACGCCCCCTATACTCACAGCCCACTCAATGCGTTCTTCATACGCCCCCTATGCTCACAGCACACTCCATGCTTTCTTCATACACCCCCTATACTCACAGCACACTCCATGCATTCCCCACACCCCCTATACTCAAAGCATACTCCATGCATTCTTCATACACCCCCTATACTCACAGCACACTCCATGCATTCATCATACACCCCTATACTTACAGCACACTCCATGCATTCTTCATACACCCCCTATACTCACAGCACACTCCAGGCATTCTTTATACACCCCCTATACTCACAGCACACTCCATGCATTCTTCATACACCCCCTATACTCACAGCACACTCCATGCATTCATCATACACCCCCTATACTCACAGCACACTCCATGCATTCATCATACACCCCCTATACTCACAGCACACTCCATGCATTCCTCATGTAGCCCCTATACTCCCAGCACACTCCATGCATTCCTCATACATACCCTATACTCACAGCACACTCCATGCATTCCCCACACCCCCTATACTCACAGCATACTCCATGCATTCTTCATACACCCCCTATACTCACAGCACACTCCATGCATTCATCATACACCCCCTATACTCACAGCACACTCCATGCATTCTTCATACACCCCCTATACTCACAGCACACTCCATGCATTCTCCATAGACCCCCTACACTCACAGCACACTCCATGCATTCATCATACACCCCCTATGCTCACAGCACACTCCATGTGTTCTTCATACGCCCCCTATACTCATAGCACACTCCATGCGTTCTTCATACACCCCTATACTCACAGCACACTCCATGCATTCTTCATACACCCCCTATACTCACAGCACACTCTATGCATTCTTCATACACCCCCTATACTCACAGCACACTCCATGCGTTCTTCATACACCCCCTATACTCACAGCACACTCCATGCATTCATCATACACCCCCTATACTCACAGCACACTCCATGCATTCATCATACACCCCCTATACTCACAGCACACTCCATGCATTCATCATACACCCCCTATACTCACAGCACACTCCATGCATTCATCATACACCCCCTATACTCACAGCACAATCCATGCATTCATCATACACCCCCTGTATGCACAGCACACTCCATGCATTCATCATACACCCCCTATACTCACAGCACACTCCATGCATTCTTCATACACCCCCTATACTCACAGCACACTCCATGCATTCTTCATACACCCCCTATACTCACAGAAAATGCAGCCAACTGTGCTCCATCAATTGCAGGCTTTGTGCCCATAATATGCAGGCTCTGTGCCTGCCCGCCTGCTATCTACCTGGCCCCTACCCCATTGGGGAAAATACAGGGATTGGTACCAATGTATGCCACCCCTCTTGTCCCAGTTCATTTTCTTTCTGCTGCCCAGGTCCCCCTGTGTGCTCACCTGCTCCATCCCATTGTTTTAGGATGATGAGTGGGGACAAGGCCGGTTAATATGTCACAAATGCATATATGTTGGAGCTTTGAGGTGCCCACTCCAATACAGTAGGCCATGCACACCTATGGGCAGGGCTGAGGGTCATGGCACAAGGAGGGGATCCCCTGAGGACCAGAGTGAATGAAGGTGTTAACTGTTCAGTCTATTAGAAAGAGGCCCCCCTCCAGGTCCCATTATACTCCTTTTCAGTCTATAATTGGACCTAAAGGGGTGACTCAGATTCTACAATGGAAACTGAAAGGGTCTCTGTTAGAGAGACCCCCCTCCAGGTCCCATTAGACTCTTTTGAATTCTCCAATGGGTCCTGGAGGTGGTCTTGCTCTCTAACAGAGACGTTCTGATGCACACTGTTAGAAAGAGACCCCCCTCCAGGTCCCATTAGACTCTGTTGTAGTCTCTAATGGGGCCTGGAGGGGACACTTTCTAACAGACTGTCCAATGGACATTGTCAGAGAAAGACCTCCCTCCAGGTCCCATTAGACTCTGTTAAATAGTGTTTTAAAAAAAAAAAAAAAAGGCAGAAGTAGTACTTTATGCAAAATGAAGGCGGGGCCAGGGGCGGGTCATGGGAAGGGCCTGACAGGGGGCCCTTGCTTAATTTGGTCCGGGGGCCCTGGATGTTGTCAGTCCGCCCCTGCTTCTCCCTTTTCGGATTCCTCTGCAGAGCAGCAAACTGAGAGATTGTTCTGCGTCATACACATGATCAAACAATCCGGTGGGAAAGTCCAGAGGACTCAAGTCCGCAGGACAATCCGCCCGTGTGTAGGCTCCGGCGGACTTTTTTTTACCCAAAAGTCCGGCGGACTAAGAAAGTAGTTTTGCACTCCAATCTGTCCGCCAGACTCGCATGTCGGCGGACAGTGTGGCCGTGTGTGTGCCAGTCCGCAGTAAAAGTCAGAAGAAAAGTCCGCTCATTTTGAGCGTGGCTCCAGGTAGCCGGGGCCAGCGAAGGAGTCGTCGCTGGCCCTGTCACCTGCTACGGACTTAAAGGGGAATCCCTATGCCAAAAAATCGGCGTGGGGGTCCCCCCAGGTCCATATCAGACCCTTATACGAGCACGCTACCCGCCAGGCCAGGAAAGAGGGTGGGGAAGAGCGAGTGCCCCCCGTCCTGAGCCGTACCAGGCCAAGTTCCCTCAACATGGGGGGTGCCTTGGGGAAGGGGGGCCCCCCATCCCAAAGCACCTTGTCCCCATGTTGATGAGGACAAGGGCCTATTCCTGACAACCCTGGCCGTTGGTTGTCGGGGTCTGCGGGTGGGGGGCTTCTCGGAATCCGTGAGCCCCCTTTAATAAGGGGACCCCCGGATCCCAGCCCCCCACCCTATGTGAATGAGTATGAGGTACAATGTACCCCTACCCATTCACCTATGAAAAAAAGTAAAAAAAAAAAAACACAACACCCAAGGGTTAAAATAGTTTATTGCACAGCTCCGGGGGTCTTCTTCCGTCTTCGGGGGTCTTCTTGCTGGACTCCTCCGCTATCTTCTGCTCTTTTGCTAGCTCTTTCACTAGCGGGGGAGCCCAACTTTCTTCTTCGCTGCCGCCCTCTTCTTCCGACTTCGGGGGTCTTGTCCCCCTCTTCGGTTCTTCTTGCCAGGCCACCGCGCCTTCTTCTAGCACTTTTACAAGCAGTGGCCCGGTCTTCTGTCGCCATCTTCTGTTCTTCTCTTCTGGAGATGTTGCCTCGTCATTGTGACCGGAGACAGCGACGAGGCAACATCTCCAGAAGAGAAGAACAGAAGACGGCGACAGCGGCAGCGGCGACAGAAGACCGGGTCACCGCTTGTAAAAGAGCTAGAAGAAGGCATGGTGGCCCGGCAAGAAGAACCGAAGAGGGGGACAAGACCCCCGAAGAGGAGGATAAGACCCCCGAAGTCAGAAGAACAGGGCGGCGGCGAAGAAAGTCCGGCGAGCGCTGAGAACTGTGCAATAAACTATTTTAACCCTCGTGTGTTGTGTTATTTTTTTTACTTTTTTTCACAGGTGAATGGGTAGGGGTATATTGTACCCCATACTCATTCAAATAGGGTGGGGGGCCGGGATCGGGGGCTCCCTTATTAAAGGAGGCTCACGGATTCCGATAAGCCCCCCGCCCGCAGATCCCGACAACCAACGGCCAGGTTTGTCGGGAAGAGGCCCTTGTCCTCATCAACATGGGGACAAGGTGCTTTGGGGTGGGGGGGCCGCGCTGCCCCCCTTCCCCATGGCACCCCCCCATGTTGAGGGCACATGGCCTGGTATGGCTCAGGAGGGGGGGCGCTCACTCGTCCCCATCCCCTTTCCTGGCCGGCCGGGTAGCGTTCTCAGATAAGGGTCTGATATGGACCTAGGGGGGACCCCCACACCGATTTTTCAGCGTAGGGATTCCCCTTTAAGTCCTTACCAGGTGACAGGCCAGCGGCGCCTCCTTCGCTGGTCCCGGCTACCTGGAGATGCGCTCAAAATGAGCGGACTTTCCTCCGCGTGTGTGGACGAGTCCGTTCATTTCAAAAGTACGGCGGATAATCCGGCAGACTTAGTACGCCGTATTAGTCTGCCGCAAAAGTACCGTGTGTGGGCAGGTAGCTCGTTCGGAAAGTCCGGCGGACAGTCTGGCAGAAAGTCCGCCGGATAGTCTGCTACGTGTGTACACTGCATTCCACCCACTGAGTGCTGCCATGAGCCTGGCCCCCCTCCCCCACCTTTGATCACTTTTCTCAGCTGCTGCAGACCATCATGGAAGGGGCAAGGTGGGGCTGCTAAGTGTTGTGGTGTGTGGCAGTGACTGGCAGCTGTGGGGTTTCTCCACCCTAAACACCCCCCCTCCCTGCATCTCCACCCTATACCCCCCCCTCTCCCTGCATCTCCACCCTAAACACCCCCCTGCATCTCCACCCTAAACACCCCCCTGCATCTCCACCCTAAACACCCCCCTGCATCTCCACCCTAAACACCCCCTGCCTCTCCACCCTAAACACCCCCTGCCTCTCCACCTTAAACACCGCCCCTGCATCCCCATTCTAAACACTCCCCTCCTTGCCTTTCCACCCTAAACACCCCCCTCCTTGCCTCTCCACCCTAAACACCCCCTGCCTCTCCACCTTAAACACCGCCCCTGCATCCCCATTCTAAACACTCCCCTCCTTGCCTTTCCACCCTAAACACCCCCCTCCTTGCCTCTCCACCCTAAGCACCCCCTGCCTCTCCACCCTAAAGACCCCTCTCCTTGCCTCTCCACCCTAAAGACCCCCCTCCTTGCCTCTCCACCCTAAAGACCCCCCTCCTTGCCTCTCCACCCTAAAGACCCCCCTCCTTGCCTCTCCACCCTAAACACCCCCTCCTTGCTTCTCCACCCTAAACACACCCTTCCCTGCAGCTCTACCCTAAACACCCCCATTCCCTGCATCTCCACCCTAAACACCCCCCGCATCTCCACCATAAATACCCACCCTCCCTGCATCTCCACCCTAAACACCCCCCTCTCTGCATCTCCACCCTAAACACCCCCTCCTTGCCTCTCCACCCAAAACACCCCCTCCTTGCCTCTCCACCCTAAACACACCTTCCCTACATCTCCCCCCTAAACACCCCCCTTCACCTCCACCCTAAATACCTATCCTCCCTGCATCTCCACCCTCCCTGCATCCCCACCCTGCCTGCATCTTCACCCTAAATACCCACCCTCCCTGCATCTCCGCCCTAAACACCCCCCTCCCTGCATCTCCACCCTAAACACCCCCCTCTCTGCATCTCCACCCTAAACACCCCTGTCCTTGCATCTCCACCCTAAACATCCCCCTCTGTGCCTCTCCGCCCTAAACACCCCCTCCCTGCCTCTCCGCCCTAAACACCCCCCTCCCTGCCTCTCCGCCCTAAACACCCTCCTCCCTGCCTCTCTGCCCTAAACACCCCCCTCCTTGCCTCTCTGCCCTAAACACCCCCATCCTTGCCTCTCTGCCCTAAACACCCCCTCCTTGCCTCTGCACCCTAAACACCCCCTTTCCTGCATCTCCACCCTATACAATACCCCCCTCCCTGCTTCTCCATTGTAAACAATAACCCCCACCTCTCCACCCTAAGAAATAACCCCCCTCTCGGCTTCTCCACCCTAAACAATAACCCCCCTCCCTGCTTCTCCACTGGGTACTGTGTCTTGCCGTGAGCCTGGCCCCCCTCCCCCACCTCTGATCACTTTTCTCAGCTGCTGCAGACCTTCATGGAGGGGGGAGGGTGTGGCTGCTGAGTGTTGTGGTGCGTGGCAGTGACTGGTAGCTGGGGGGTTTCTCCACCCTAAACACCCCCTCCCTGCATTTTCACCCTAAACACCCCCCTCCCTGCGTCTCCATCCTAAACACCCCCAGCATCTCCACCCTAAGCATCCCCCCTGCATCCCCATTCTAAACACCCCCCTCCTTGCCTCTCCACCCTAAACACTCCCCCTGCATCCCCATTCTAAACACCCTCCTCCTTGCCTCTCCACCCTAAACACACCCTCCCTACATCTCCACCCTAAGCACCCCCTGCCTCTCCACCCTAAAGACCCCTCTCCTTGCCTCTCCACCCTAAAGACCCCCCTCCTTGCCTCTCCACCCTAAAGACCCCCCCCTTGCCTCTCCACCCTAAAGACCCCCCTCCTTGCCTCTCCACCCTAAACACCCCCTCCTTGCTTCTCCACCCTAAACACACCCTTCCCTGCAGCTCTACCCTAAACACCCCCATTCCCTGCATCTCCACCCTAAACACCCCCCGCATCTCCACCATAAATACCCACCCTCCCTGAATCTCCACCCTAAACACCCCCCTCTCTGCATCTCCACCCTAAACACCCCCTCCTTGCCTCTCCACCCAAAACACCCCCTCCTTGCCTCTCCACCCTAAACACCCCCCTCCCCACCCTAAACACCCCCCTCCCCACCTCTCCACCCTAAACACCCCCTTCCCTGTATCTCCACCCTAAAAAACCCCCTCCTTTCCTCTCTGCCCTAAACACCCCCTCCTTGCCTCTCCACCCTAAAAACCCCCCTCCTTTCCTCTCTGCCCTAAACACCCCCTCCTTGCCTCTCCACCCTAAACACCCCCCTTTCCTGCATCTCCACCCTATACAATAACCCCCTCCCTGCTTCTCCACTCTAAACAATAACCCCCATCTCTCCACCCTAAGAAATAACTCCCCTCCCTGCCTTTCCACCCTAAACAATAACCCCCTCCCTGCTTCTCCACCCTAAACAATAACCCCTCTCCCTGCCTCTTCCCCTAAATAATAACCCCTCTCCCTGCCTCTTCCCCTAAACAATAACCCCTGTCCCTGCCTCTCCCCTCTAAACACCCCCCTCTCCCTGCCTCTCTACCCTAAACACCCCCCTCCCTGCCTCTCCATTCTAAACACCCCCGCCTCTCCCTGCTAAACAATAACCCCTCTTCCTGCCTCTCCACCCTAAACAAATAACCTCTCTATGTTTAATGATGGGGTTAGTATGAGGGAGGGGGTCCTGTGTAACAATGGGGGGTAGTGTTGAGGAAGGGGTCCTGTATAATGATGGGGAAAGGGATGGTGGTAGGGGGGATTGGTTTTGTGTAACCATGTCCCTTAAGCCCCTTCCACTGATAACAGTCTGGCCACACCCACTTTTTGGCGTGGCGTGCCCCATGTTTACATCAGCCTCAAGTTCTAAAGTTGGGAGGTATGTACTCTTTCCTGTGATGCTGGGGCTGTATACTCTGTCCTGTGATGCTGAGCCTTATACTCTGTCCCATGATGCTGGGGCTGTATACTTTGTCCTGTGATGCTGGGGCTGTATACTCTGTCCTGTGATGCTGAGCTGTATACTCTGTCCTGTGATGCTGGGGCTGTATACTCTGTCCTGTGATGCTGAGCTGTATACTCTGTCCTGTGATGCTGAGCTGTATACTCTGTCCTGTGATGCTGGCGCTGTATAGTCTGTCCTGTGATGCTGAGCTGTATACTCTGTCCTTTGATGCTGAGCTATATACTCCTGACACTATGGGTGGAAGTTAGTGGAATAGAGGGGACAGAGTGGGTGGATTATATAAGGGGTGGGGCTTATGAGAAGTGGGATGATCAAAAGGGAGGGGAGTGGTCTGGCACCCCCCCATCCTAAATATTCACCTGCCGCAACTGGTCTCTACACAGGAAAACAACTTTACAGTCTTTTCTAGATGGTATAAACCCCCCTCAGACTTCACAAAATATCCCCTGCTTTAGACCCAATCTCCTAGATGACACCGATTTACTGGCCTAAACATTAAAGTACAAATTCAAGACTCAAGTTAATTATGATGATCTTTAATCTTTGATACACCTCATTTTACACACAAGGAAAAGAGGTAACATTAGGCCTGCATACTGTTTTTATAATGAGAGGACATTAAAACTTCAAAGTTACTCTGACATGTTACCACTAGTGATGGCCGAACGGTTCGCCCGGCGGTCGTTTCGTGGCGAATTTCGGCTGTTCGCGTTCCGCCCGTTGGGCGTACTATTGGCGCGGTTCGTCCGGCGGACTTCCGTGTTTACTGTGTAAAAGAACTTTGACCTATGATGACACATCCATCATGGGGTACAGGACAGCCAATTGAGACATTACAGCACATGGACACTTGGACATTCCCCCTAACTTATAAATACACTCGATCCGGCGGCCATTTTACATTCTTTCTTCTGTTACTATAGGGAGAGGGAGAGATTGCAGTGACCCAAATCGCTAGCTATTTGGTACACAAAAGTTATTTGCAGGACTGGTATAGATGTTAGGTGTAGTTCACAGTTCAGGATATAGGTTTGCTATGCTACTGATTGTTGCAGCAGCCTGAGTGTCTTTTGTCAGTTTAGAGAAAGGGACAGGACGGTGTGTCTGCTGTAGGGACAGTCAGTTTAGTCATTAGCTGTTACTATCAGGTCCACAAAAGTGCTATTCCAGTTATTATTCCAGTAGCCTCTGTTTTGTCAGTTTATATAGGGATAGGCAGGAAGCAGTGTGTGAGGCAGTGAGGGTCAGTTTAATCAGTAGCTGTTACTATATTAGGTCCACAAAGGTTCTTTTCAGGACTGGTATCAGTGGTATGGTAATAGGCTTGTACACGTATAATATTCTTTCTTCCAAATATAGAAAGAATATTATACTTGACTGCTGCCCTTCTGCTGCAGTCTGCTAATCATTCACAACCTACTTGTTCCACAAAGGTCCTTATAAGGACTGGTAAGGTAATAACCTGCTTTAGGGTGCTATAGTACATAGGGTTGAGTGAGGTACAGTCTGCTATTCTATAAGGACTGGTATAGGTCCACAATACATAGGGTTGAGGTGCACTACTGCTGACCGCTGCCCTATACTGCAGCAGTCCTTCATCGGTATAGGGACTGACGTACAGTCTGCTAATCACTCACACACAACCTACTTGTTCCACAAAGGTCCTTATAAGGACTGGTAACTTGGTCTGTCTAGGGTGCTACAGTACATAGGGTTGAGTGAGGTACAGTCTGCCATTCTAGAAGGACTGGTATAGGTTCACAATACATAGGGTTGAGGTGCACTACTGCTGACCGCTGCCCTATACTGCAGCAGTCCTTCATCGGTATAGGGACTGAGAGTTTTGTCACAGGGTCATTTAAAAAATGACAGGCAGAGGAAGAGGCAGGCCCTTCCGCAGGGGTGGTAGGGGTAGGGCAGGAGCAACAGGCTTGAGCCAAAGTGGGAAGTTGCAGAAGGTGCGTTCAAATACTTTAAAGGACGCACCAGACTTGGTTGAGTGGCTCACTCAGCCTTACTCTTCTGCACCCTCCTCATCCTCTCGATCTGCACCCTCTTCTTCACTCTCTGCTATGTGCACCCCCAAAGACACTACCACCAACAACACCCCCACCACCACCACCACATACCTTCCGCTTGAGTCACAGGAATTATTTTCCGATCCATATCAAGACATTTCTGATGCGCAGCCACTCTTGGTATTGGATCAGGAAGAGGAGGTAGCAACAACCGCTACTCAGCAGTCTGACGACAGTACCCAGTTCAGCCCAAGGAGGAGGTTGGTCCCCGGTGTTGCTGCCTACTCCGAGATCTCTACTTATAGCGGTGGGGAAGATGACGTCGACGATGACATGTCTAGTGATGTCACGTGGGTGCCCACAAGAGAGGAAGAGGAGGGGAGTTCAGAGGGAGATATGGACCAGCAGATAGGGAGGAGAAGCAGGAATAACTTACATTGCACAGGAGGGACAAAGCAGACTGCAAATGTATCAGGAGCGAGTCATCGACCATGTACGGTCACATCTGGTGCTCCCAGGACACCGGCACATGGCTCCGCAGTGTGGGCTTTTTTTAACGTGTCCGCTGCCGACAATAGCGTTGCCATCTGCAATCTTTGCAGTCAACGCATTAGTCGCGGTAAGCCCAACACTCACCTAGGGACGACCTCCTTAAGAAGGCGCATGAGCAGCCATCACCGAGCCAAGTGGGAGAAACGGAACACACAAAGCCACACTCCAGGCTCTCACCGTCCAGCCTCGTCTTCTACTTATCCTTCTCCTCACAATTGTCCTCCTCTCCACCTTCCATCAAGCCAAGCTCACGTTTTTCTGCAAAAAGGCAGGCTTCCGTGGGCCTAATGTTCGAGCGTAAAAAAATGATGACGCCGGATAACCCTCTTGCCCAACGGCTGGCTTGTCAGAACTCATAGCCCGCCAACTACTGCCATATAAACTGGTGGACTCGGAGGCCTTTCGCAAATTTGTGGCCATTGGAACACCACAATGGAAGGTCCCAGGAAGGAAGTATTTCTCAGAGCAGGGCATCCCAGAGCTATATGGCCATGTTCAGCGGCAAGTGAATGTATCTCTGGCACCCAGTGTCGGTGCCAAGATACATCTGACCACAGACACGTGGTCTAGCAAACACAGGCAGGGAAGGTATATCACTTTTACTGCCCACTGGGTGAACCTTCTGACGGCCGTCAAGCATGTAACCCGTGGCACCCGTGTAGATTTGGTTTTACCACCACGGATTGCATGCAGGCCTGACTCTTCTTCTCCTCCTCCTCCTACTCCATCCTCCTCCCTCTCCTCCTCGGCTGACTCCTCCTCCTCCTGCTAGCGTCTCTTCCGCTGCGTCGCCCAAGCTCCCCAGAACCTATTCGACATGCCAGGTGAGACGTTGCCATGCCGTGCTGCGTCTGTTGTGCCTGGAAGCCAACAGCCACACTGGCCCAGCACTCCTTTCAGCTTTGCGTTCACAGGCAGATCAGTGGCTAACACCGCTCAATTTGACAGTTGGTAAAGTGGTGTGTGACAACGGTGCCAATCTGCTTAGCGCATTGAAACAGGGCAAAATCACGCACATGCCATGCATGGCACACGTCTTAAACTTGGTCGTGCAGTGATTCCTTGTCAAATACCCTGGGGTCCAGGACATCTTGTGGCAGGCAAGGAAAATCTCGGCCCATTTCAGAAGATCTTACACGGCCATGGCTCGCCTTGCTGACATTCAGCGGCGACACAATCTGCCGGTCAGACGTCTTATTTGCGATTGCCCGACGCGATGGAACTCAACCTTCTATATGCTTGATAGGCTGCTCCAGCAGAAACGTGCAGTTAACGTCTACCTGTATGAACTCTGCGGCAGAACAGGTTCTGGGGAGCTGGGGGTATTTTCCCCGCTCCAGTGGCTGCTCATGCTCGACGCATGCAGACTTCTGCGCCCATTTGAGGAGATCACCAAACTGGTCAGTCGCAGCCATGGTGCCATCAGTGACATGGTACCTTATGCCTTCTTTATGGAGCGTGCATTGCGTCGTGTCATTGATCAAGCTGTGGAGGAGCAGGAGCGGGAAGATGAGGAAGTCGCAATGCTGGATGAATTCTCAGGGGGGGCTACTCTATCTGAGACCAGTGAACAACAGGAGTCTGAAGAGGAGTCAGAGGAGGATGGTGCCGGGGCGGATGAGGAGGAGCAAGAAGAGCATGCTTTAAACCTTTCTGGGATCCCTGTTGTGCGTGGATGGGGAGAGGAGAATGAAGAGGACGACATTATCCTGGATGATGAGCAGGAGCCAGGCCACCACACCGCTTCCACTTTAGTGCAAATGGGGGCCTTCATGCTCCAGTGTTTTAATAGAGACCCCCGTATAAAAAGCATAAGGGTCAAGGACCAGTACTGGGTGGCAACGTACTTAGACCCCCAGTACAAACACAAAATGGCAGAAATGTTACCGCCGTCACAGAGGGCTGGCAGAATGGAGCACTTCCAGGCCTTGCTTCGAGAAATGCTGCATTCTGCCTTTGCGTGCACTGGCAGAGGAGCAATTCCCACTCCCAGAGAAGGAGTTGCGGGTACCAATCCAACAGCGCCTGCAAGAAGAAGCCGGTTTGAAGATGTGTTGGTGACTTCGGATATGAGGTCATTCTTTCAGCCGACCCATCGACCGGTTTCATCCGGATCCAGCATCAGGGAATGCCTAGACCATCAGGTGTCTGACTACATCGAGGTTAACGGCCGATGTGAACGCTCTGAGGAGTGATGAACCCCTGGACTACTGGGTGGGCAGGCTAGACCTCTGGCCAGAGCTTGCCCAATTTGCAATCAAACTGTTGGCTTAAAAATGAAATTCATTCATTTATGTGATAGTTTGTGTTTACTATTTCTTGTCCCGCTGCATTTCTGTATTATTTAGCAGCACTTGCACTTTCTTCATCCCACAGGTTGTTTTATTATACTTGGTAATATTTTCCATTTTTTATGCACATAGATTTATTTCACGTTTAGCACTTAGTGGCGTGAGGGTCCATTTTCCACATTATAAACTGTTGGCTTGCCCCTCATCTAGTGTCCTGTCTGAAAGGATGTTCAGCGCAGCAGGGGGGATCGTGACCGATAAGCGTACTCGCCTAGCTCACGACAGTGTTACTACCTCACATTTCTAAAAATGAATGAGGCATGGATCTCGGAGGAATTCAACACATGTGAGCAGTAGTCCATGTATATGTCTATAAACAATTTTTTTTATCGAGCACACAGACCTTCTTTCTTCATTTGGCTCACTTCCTTGTCCAAAAAAAGCACACCGTACTATATGCCCCTACCCTCCTCTTTGAAGAGGTTGAGCGGTGTCATATTTCTACTGGGGCTGCTTATTATGAGGGGCTCCCACCATCCCTGTGCTGTGCTGACATCCTCCTGGGGCTGTACCTCTGCTGTGCATATTATGAGGGGCTCCCACCATCCCTGTGCTGTGCTGACTTCCTCCTGGGGCTGTACCTCTGCTGTGCATATTTTGAGGTGTTCCCACCATCCCTGTGCTATGCTCATTATGAGGGGCTCCCACCATCCCTGTGCTGTGCTGACTTCCTCCTGGAGCTGCTTATTATGAGGGGCTCCCACCATCCCTGTGCTATGCTGACATCCTCCTGGGGCTGCTTATTATGAGGGGCTCCCACCATCCCTGTGCTATGCTGACATCCTCCTGGGGCTGCTTATTATGAGGGGCTCCCACCATCCCTGTGCTATGCTGACATCCTCCTGGGGCTGCTTATTATGAGGGGCTCCCACCATCCCTGTGCTATGCTCATTATGAGGGGCTCCCACCATCCCTGTGCTATGCTCATTATAAGGGGCTCCCACCATCACTGTGCTATGCTCATTATGAGGGGCTCCCACCATCCCTGTGCTATGCTAACTTCCTCCTGGGGCTGCTTACGGAGCAGGTGTCAGTGCTGTATATCACGGTGCTGATGTCAGTACTCTCTATCACGGTGCTGCTGTCAGTGCTGTATATCACGGTGCAGGTGTCATTGCTGTATGTCACGCTGCTGGTGATCATCTCCTGCACCCTCTTTGCCTACCCTGACCTTCCCTCTCCTCCATTGCCTTCATGCACTCCACAGTCCTGAATTGTCACAACAATTTCCCATATAAAAAAAGAATGCTTGTAGTTGTCGATCCCAGATTCACCTCATACATGTGTTATGTCATTGGCCATGTGGTGGGACTATGTTTGCACAGCTATTAATTATTTTGTGGCTGCAAATTTGACCTGTAGGTTTGTGAAGTTCGCCTCCCATTGAAGTCAATGGGGCCCGCCGCGAACGTTCCGGTTCGCGAACTATCGGCCGCGTTCGCGGTCCGCGTTCACGAAACGTCCCGTCGGAAGTTCGTCTATCACTAATCACCAGCAAAGCAGCTTTATTAATGCAATAATCCTTCCCTCAAACAGAAAATTCAGAAAAGCATGTAGTGCTAAATGTGCAAATAACTCACACCATGTGTCTGATTATATCTCTAATAAAACATATTTCTGTTTGAGAGAAGGATTATTGCATTAATTTTAATATATTCTCTGTATAAGTAGCAGCTTAGCTTATAGGGTGAGTTTGTGCTAAGCGCAGTGGTGATACACGTTGTTAGAGGGTATTAGTTGTGTTGTATCAGTTTTTAAAGCAGCTTTATTATTAAGCCATTAGAAAGAAGAGAATGGGAGCTGCATTTCGAAATTTCATCATTTGGCACGCTACAATCTCTCTCCATTAAGAACGCTAGTTTTACAAGACCCACCACTTCTGGCTGGTCCTTGTTTCCGAGCATGCGTGTTTGTACTTTGGACTAAAGTCCGATGGTTTTTGTGTACACACGAGCCAACGTAGGACTTTTGTTGCCGCCAAGTTTGTCTGTTCTCACAGCCAACATTTGTCAGATGAAGACCGAAAAATGTTGTGTATCAATTTACTCGGCGTAACAGTAACTTTTACAATATAAAAAAAATTGGGCTAACTTTACTGTTGTCTTATTTTTTTTAATTCAAAAAAGTGTATTTTTTTTTTCAAAAAAAGTGCACTTGTAAGACCGCTGGGCAAATACGGTGTGACAAAGTAACAACCACCATTTTATTCTCTAGGGTGTTAGAAAAAAATATATATATAATGTTTGGGGGTTCTAAGTAATTTTCTAGCAAAAGAAAATTATTTTAACCTGTAAACAACAAAAGTAAAAAAGGGGCTTGGTCCTTCAAGTGATTGTAAACCTTTGGTTTAAAAAAAAATAAAAAAATATAACAAACATATCATACTTACCTCCACTGTGCAGGTCGTTTTGCATAGTGTGGCCCCAATCCTCGTCTTCTGAGGTCCTCCAGTGGCTCTCGCAGGGGGTTACCTTGCAGGCACACTTCTGAGTCCAGCATTTGCGTGCATAGGCACAGAAAGACGGACTCAGCCCTGCCCCCCGGCCCGCGTCAATGAATTTGATTGACAGCAGCAGGAGCCAATGGCTGCGCTGTTATCAGTCTATTCAATCAAGAACCGAAAGGAGAGGGACAAAGGAAGATCCAGTACAATCATTATACCATCAAAATAACAGACGTTTACGGCACATATCACAGATTGCTATAACCATAAGTATATATCCCAGAGGGTAGGGAGTAAAGAAATTTTTCTCCTGCAGGAGGTTATTTACTTATAGGTATGCCAATTTAAACATATAACATGTCCTAAGGGGGCGCAGAGTAAGAACCAGGATTAAGTTTAGAGTGATCCCATAGGTCCCAAGTCCTAGAGAACTGTGGTAGAGTGCCATGAACTATTGCCTTAAGCCGCTCCATACGGCCAATGTGTTCTAGGTTCTGCAAAACTTGGGAGAGAGCGAGTGGAGTTTGGGAGAGCCATCTTACAGGGATGGTTCTTTTAGCTGCTAGTAGAATAAAGGTGGTGAGTTTCTGAGCATGTTTGGAGAGTCCAGGGATCGGCAGGCCCAATAAAAAAATGCATAGGGTCTAATGGAAGGGAAATTTCAAACAGATCCTGGATGAAGGTCTGTATTGTTAGGCAGAATGGGCGGATCAGGGGGCAATCCCAGAAAATGTGAAAATTATATCCTGTGTCTCCCTGGCATCTCCAACACACCTTAGGGGTTTTGGGGTCATATTTGTGCATAGTTTCAGGCGTTTTATACCAAAAGCGTAATATCTTAGAGGCCGTTTCTTTCTGTTCCACATAGCGTGATGACTTGGAGATGGCTGCCCATATTTCCTTCCACTGTGGGAGTAGTATGGGATGTTTTAGCACCTGAGTCCATCTCCGCATGTAAGAATAAGAAGAGTCAGTAATGGGCACCGAGTCATGGAGTATTCTATATATGTCAGAGATTAGATGGGCCTGATATGGACCTTGAGCGCATAGAAGTTCAAATGGGGTTGGCTTGTCAAGACTTAGAGCCGGAGATTTGGAGGCAAAATAATGCCTGATTTGCAAATAGGAGTGGAAAAGCTGTTTGGGGATCTGGTGATGCTTCTGTAACTCTGCGAACGATAGAAGTTTTCTGGTAAGGGGTGTACTATGTTGAAATATACCCGCCTGGAACCACTGAAGCATTTTATCATATGCCAGGCTGTCAGGGATATCTGGGTTGAACAGTATGTTTATCAATGGAGGGCACAGGGAGGCAAGAGAGAATAATCTCGAGCACTTCTTCCAGATGTCCAAGGAAAACAGCATCGGAGCTAGACATATGCTTCTAAGTGGACCCATGGAGGTTTTAAGGTCTGTCCAAATCATGGCACAGATGTGTGCAGGTCTAGTGATGCTCATCTCAATTTCTGCCCATACAGTAGGGGCTTTCCTGGATGACCAGGTAATAATTGGTTTGAGGTGTGTAGCGTAGCAATATTTAATCAAATCTGGAGCTCCCAGACCACCACGCCATCTCGGAGCCAGCATCACCGAACTTGCAACCATATGGACCCGGTAGTGCCATATAAAATTGAGGAAAGTCCTCTGTACAGCCTTCAGTTGGGACATTGGGATGGGAATCGGGAGAGTGTCAAAAAAGTAAAGAAGTCTTGGCATTACAGACATCTTTAGGACATTGATACGGCCTAGAAGAGAGAGGGGAAATGAATCCCATTGCTTCAAAAGTCTATGGATGTCGCAAAAGAGTGGGGGGTAGTTAGCTTGGTATAGGGTTGAGTAAGAAGGAGTTATATTAATCCCCAGATATTTGATGGAGTCTGTGCACTAGTGAAAGGAGAATCTGTTTTGGAGTACGGTAAGATCAGGAGGTTGAATATGCAGGGGCAGGGCTTCCGTTTTACTCGTGTTAATTTTGTAACCAGATATTGAGTTAAAGTCTATCAGCAGGGATAGGAGGTGTGGAAGTGAGATGTGGGGTTTAGTCAATGTCAGGAGAATGTCGTCTGCGAATAGGGACAGTTTATATTCTCTGTGGCGTAAACACACTCCTCCAATGTCTGGGTGCATGCAAACGGCCTCCGCCAGGGGTTCTAGGAAGAGGATGAAAAGAAGGGGCGATAGGTGGAAACCCTGTCTGGTGCCATTACTCAGGGGGAAGGAAGATGATAAGTGAGACGCCAATTTAACCTGGGAGGAAGGGCGGGAGTAGAGGGCCCCTAGGGCTGCCACAAAAGGACCGGTAAACCATAATTAGAAAGAGCGGCGAATATATATGGCCGGCTGAGCCAATCAAAGGCCTTTTGTGCGTCAAGACTTAGAATTAGAGCTGGGCGAGAGGATTTGTGCAATAGATCAACGAGGTCTATATTGCGCCTCGTATTATCTCCTGCATGTCGGGTTTGTACAAAACCAACCTGGTCTCTATGGATGAGTTTAGTGATTATACGAGTCAATCTATTAGCCAAGATCTTCTTAAATATCTCATAGTCTGAGTTTAATAACGCAATGGGTCTGTAATTGTCTGGTAAGGAGGGGTCCTTACAAGGTTTTGGAATGACCGAGATATGGGCATGAAGGAATTGTGAATGTGGAATTGAACCTCGAAGCAGAGAAGTATAGAGTGAAATCACGTGGGAACTTAGGATAGGTAGGAATGTCTTGTAGTAAGAGTAAGGTAGCCTGTCTGGGCCCGGGGCTTTTTGGTTGGGGAGATGTGTAATTACCTCTTCAAGTTCCTCGGGCGAGATGTGCGAATTCAAAGCTGCAAGATGATCTGGCGGGAGCTTAGGCAATCTTAAATGTTCAAAAAAGAGATCAAATTTCTCTTCTGTAAAGTCATAGTTTCGGTCTGTCTGTAAGCAGTTATATAATTTATGATAGAATTCTCAGAAGAGCCGTGACATAGTCAAGGGGCAATATGTAGGAGATCCATCGGGATGTCGTAGAAAGTCAGGAGAGGGTTGGAAGGGGCGTGGTTTCAACTTGTTTACTAGTCGCTTGTGGGGTTTATTCGAGAATTCTGAAAATTTCTGTTTGGACCATAGGAGAGATTTGTTTATTTTGCTCATGGCTAGGGACCTAAGCTGGTTTCGCAGCCAGACGACCGTCCGGAGCCTGTCCACCATGGGGGAGACCAACAATAATCTCTCTGCCGAACGTAATTTAGTCATAATGGCAGAGTGTTGGGATGCCGCGCCTTTTTTAAAACAGGGCCCCAGGGCTATGCATTGCCCACGAAAAACAGCTTTGTGGGCCTCCCACAAAGTGGAGGGCTCCGTGACCGAGTCTGTGTTAAGTTGGAAGTATTCCATTAGGCCCCCAGTTAAAAGACTTTTAGTTTCTGGAGAGCGAAGGAATGTTTCATTCAGCCTCCAGTGACAAGCCCTAGGAAAGGTAGATGAGAGATGGATATCTAGTTGAACTGAAGAGTGATTGGACCATGTAATAGGGTTCATTTCAGAGGAGGCCACCAATATTAAGAGGGGTGTGGAGATAAAGAAATGATCCAGCCTGGAATAGAGTTTGTAAGGGTGTGAATAGAAAGTATATTGTTTGTGAGTAGGATGTTTTATCCTCCAAATGCCTAACAAGCGTCTAGATCTAATCAGCTTACGGAATGATTTGGATAGGTGGCTACCTCTGGGGATGAGGCTGATGAGAATAGAGTATGCCTATCTCTGTCCGAGGACATGGTCATATTAAAGTCCCCTCCTAATACCATAAAGGGCTGGGAAAATCGGTCCACCATGTCAAAGACAGAGGACAAAAAGCTGAGCTGAGCTGACCTGAGTTAGGAGCATAGATGTTAACAATGGTGAGGGATTGAGTGAGATAGGAACAATTTAGGATGATAAACCTACTGTGGGGGTCTAAGTGGGATGATTTAACTCTTAACGGGCAATGCCAGTTAATCAGGATAGCTACACCCACCTTGCCCGACAGGTCAGATGCCAGAAAGGAGGTCGGAAATGTTTGCTAGCAAACTTGAGAGAACCCCCAGCACGGAAATGGGTCTCTTTGGACCAGAATCACATCCGCTTTGGAAGCTTTAAACTCTTTCAAAGCCAACCATCTTTTTTGAATGGAGTTTAAACCTTTAACATTATAGGTTAGAAATTTCAAAGCCATAGCAAGTCAATCAGGAACAAGAGCATGACAGGAATCATCACATATGTAGTAAGGAAGACATATCGGAGAACCCAAAACAAATACATATTACATAACAGAGCAATATTCATAGCACTGATAGCAGTGCGACTGTTATGGAGGATCTGTACCAAAATTAACCAGTACCAGTGGAAAATAAGGAAAAAAATTAAGATCCCATAAAAAGGGAAAAAAATAAACAACAAAAGGGAAAAGAAAAAGGGGAAAATTGGGGTCAAAATAAGGGGTCGAAAGTTAACGACCAACAAATAGAAACCTGGATGGCTAAGCACCACCAGGAAGCCCAGGTCTAAGCCATGGGTCTGGAGTGGAGACATGTATATCTCCAAAATAAAAAAAATAAAAACAGGGACCAGGGGATCCCCGGTCTCTCTCTGAGAAAAAAAAGAAACAAAGTTGCCCTCGGCTATAAACAGGAAACCTCGGTTGTGAGAAAAAATTTAAAATAAAAAAAAAATTTATTTCTACTAGGCAAAAACGTCACAACCTGTTGAGGAAGAAAAAAAAAAAACTTGCTTAAACCTGAGGCAGCTATGGTAAATTCGGCTGCCTAAAACCCACTATGGGGTGTTGACTACCCATAACAACAATCGGGAGTCAAAGTAAATAAGGCATCCAAAATGAATCAGGAGGAGATTGTTCAGGTCCGGAATCTGGAGGCATGACGTTTCTGGGGTGTAAAATTGGACTTGGACAGTTTCAGCCTCACTGGGGTCCAAATGCGACTTGGGGCCAGCAGTGGCTTGGGCGTAGCTGCAAGAGGTGGGGGGTCTTCTTCTGGAAGAGGTGGAAGCCCCAAGTTGCGCAGGAAGATGTCACTTTCTTGCAGATCACGTAGAGCAGTGGTCATCAACCCTGTCCTCAGGGCCCACTAACAGGCCAGGTTTGCAAGATAACTGAAATACATCACAGGTGATATAATTTGCTGCTCAGTGATTGCAGTATTCTAGTCTGCATCTCCCCAAGGTAATACATAAAACTTGGCCTGTTAATGGGCCCTGAGGACAGGGTTGATGACCACTGACGTAGAGAGTATTGGATTTCTTCCCTGGAGTCGAATAGGCAAAAGGGGAAGCCCCATCGATAAGCCACCTTGTGGGACTGAAGATGCAAAGTTAGTGGAGGGTCCTCCTCCTTGCCAGGGTGATGGGCGAAAGATCACTGCAGAGGTGTAGCGCCCTAGGTAGCCTGAGAGCAGGGCAATAATGGCAAGATTCCAGGGGTTGTGGAACAAGAGGTTGTAGAACACACCTAGGACAGGAGCAGCACACCTAAACCATATATGTTTAGAGGGCAGTTCGATTAACTTTGAGAAAAGTCTTTACCAGTAAGTGCAATTGCAGTATCACTGAAGTTAGGTGGAGCAAGATGGCCACTGGGTGTATGTCATATAGTGAGAGCCTTGTATAATCCAGGGGACAGCAGAAGTGCATAAATCACTGCAGATGGACAATAAAAGTTGAGTCACTGGCAGCTAAATAGGGCAATGGAGTATAGGTGGTTTAAGCAGGCTTGTAGGGGAGGGGGGAGCTCTGTTCAGGCCTAAAGTGTAGCAGGCCTAAGGTGTAGCAAGATGGCCTCCGTCCCTCTCACCTGGACTCCAGCCGTTCTCAGGGCCATCCTGCAGCTCCCTCAGCTCCCGGAAGGTCAGCGTTCAGGGCCCCTTGATAAGGGGACCCTTCAGATGGTCCGCAAAGACTGAAAGGAGGCTTCACAGAGCTCCACAGGCCAGCGGCAAGTCCCTCTGCCTAGTAGGCTGCAAGATGGCGGCACTGCACCCAGCATTGCGGCCGGCTGTGGGCTGGGAATTGGTGTCCGGGGGACAAAATAAGGACCCTAGGCTGTTCCCCGTATTGCCGGGATCCTAGATGGGTGGCAGGGAGCCTCTGTGTAGCTCACTGGGCACGGATGGCCGAAGATTAAAAAAGGGCCTCAGCGGAGCTCCTCGGAAGTGCGTCCGACGTCCTCCACTTCCGATCATGCCCCCCCCCCCCTTCTTCAAGTTTTTATAGGCAAAAATAAAATCTCAGGTGCCTGCAAAAAGTAGCTTTTTCTGAGCTGCAGTGTGCATGAGCCCTCATACTACCTGTTGCTCTGTCAGAAATGCACTTAGCTTTTAAGCCCTATTGTGGCCTGCAACACATAGGATTTTTGTGGACTGAGCGGTGTTAGCTCTGTCAATTGTCTTTTGCTAAACTATTCTCTGATCTCTACAACATAAAGTTATTCTTTATGTAGTCCAAGATAACAACTAGGAGGGGCTAAATTAGCTCTTTATGTGTAATAAAAACATCTTTGCCATTCTGAAGCTTCCCTCCAACCACTTTGCAAATTATTTATATATACTGTGATTCTGTAAAAATATGCTGCAGAAATCTTCCTCTAAGTCTGTCTGCAGCCATTTTAACTGTTGGCAGCTGAAGCTGCTGCCTGTTCACTTACTGGGTTTACACAGAGGCACACCTCCAGCTCTGCAGCTTTCATTGGCCCTCTTATGACTCATTCTCCCTCCCTTCCTGGCAAACTCTCACAAGAGTGAGAGAGAGCTGTGAATCATGTCATAAGGCTAAAGACCAGACAAACAGGAAGATTGCTTTTCTAACACTGAACCGACTCTCCGCCAATCAGGAAGTGTAGGTCTAATCCCCATCACCTGATTGGCTGAAGGCACAGGCACCCCTATTGTACGCATAGTAGAATGGAAGAACAAAGGAAGGGAATCACAGAGGATGGATGAATCACAGAGGAGCCCTGCCACAGCTCGCCACCATCACCCACTGCCTGACCCGCCACTACAGGCGTTTTTATGCTTTGTACATTGCTGACCTTTTGACCAGGGGCGGCCCGTCCATTAAGGGCGCACGGGAGCTGCCCCCTCTGTCACACCACCCCCTATATGACTAATAGATAGATTTATGCATTGCATGAATCTGTCCATGGCTCTGCTGAAATTCTCTATTCAGGCATCTGGCCCCTTTTCGGATGATGGGCACCTGAATTACAGCAGGCTTCAAGAAAGGTGGATTAAGAATGTCACAGTGGTGGCATTTGGGTGCAAGTGGTGGCATTTGTTGGGCACTAGTGGCAGCATTTGATGGGGCACAAGTGACGGCATATGATGGGCACAGTGGCTTCATATGATGGGTACAAGTGGCGGCATTTAATGGGGCACAACTGGCGGCACTTAATGGTCACAAGTGGCTGCATATGATGGGCACAAGTGGCTGAATTTGATGGGCACAAGTGGCTGAATTTGATGGGGCACAAGTAGCTGCATTTTCTGGCACAGTGGCTGCATTTGATGGGCACAGTGAGGCTGCAATTGATGGGGTTTTTTATCAGTATTTTTCAGTTTGTTTGCGCCCCCCCAAAATTTTGAGCACTAGCCACCACTGGACTGAAGGGAGCATAACCCTTCTTAAAACGGTACAGGGGCACACTGAGCACCCAGAAAATAGCACAATGGCTGCAACAGTGTAAATGCGTTGCCTGACCAATATAACAGTATTACAAAAAAGGTGTCCACTGGCCCCACCTATAACTGGCCATTGCAGTAAGCAGCATTGGAAGGCAACATATGATATAAACAAGGCCAAGGATAAATCCAAGGAAAAATCCAAGCTCACTTACAGACCAGCCCGCAGGCAACCAAATTAACCTGTCTCACACATTTGCAAATACATGCCTAAGGTACAGAGCCCTGCCAATGCACCCTGTTATCTGTAGTCCTATCACTAACTCATGAGTGACGCCACAATAGAAGCAGATGCATTCTGATGGATAGATGGAGGGCAGGTGGAATAAAGGGAGCCCACCCCTTCTTAAAGGTACAGGACCACACTGAGCACTCAGTAAATAGCACAATGGCTGCAAAGGTGTCAGTGCATTGCCTGACCAATAAAATAGTATTACAACAAAGGTGTGCACTGTCCCCAGCTATAACTGGCCATTGCAGCAAGCAGAATTGGAAGGCAACATATGATATAAACAAGGCCTAGGATAAATCCAAGGAAAAATCCAAGCTCACTAACCGCTCAGCCCGCGGACGTGATATACAAGTAGTGTATTGATATACAAGTAGTGTCACATTGAGTATAAAAGAGAAGAGAAGCACCTCTAAGTGTAGCAATATGTTACGTTTAATGAAGGTACAACATTTAGCAACTTACATGTTTGATGATTAAAACAGGCACATCTAAGTATTCAGGCACCTGGGGGGGGGGGGGGGGGGCTGTCCACATAGATAGACCATCCTCTGCACCACCATTGACTGCATCCCTTACCTGCTGTGCTCCATGAGCGCTTCAAGCCTCACTTTTAGGGTAGTCTTCTCGGTCACGATTTCAGACTGACAGCGGTGAGAGCCGGTGGTGTGGAGGATGGACAGCTTTACCCCAGATGCCTGCATACTTGGATGTGCCTGTTTTAATCATCAACCATGTGAGTTGCTAAATGTTGTACTGTCATTAAATGTAACATATTGCTACACTTAGAGGTACCTCTCTTCTCTTTTATACTCTGTAGCTCCTGCTGGACCTTGCTTTTAATCCCCTTTTGGAGGCTTCCATTTGTGAATGGACATTTTATAGTTACACAACCTATCACATATAAACTGAAAGACCTATGAATAAATAGTTGTGGAATGAATCACCTGAGTTTATATTATTTCTTCGCTTTGATATACAAGTGCTTTGGATTACAAGCAAACAGGTTGCTGAAGACAAACAGACAAGGACATGGATTACTGGAACCATGTCCTGTGGTCTGATGAGACCAAGATAAACCTTTTTGGTTCAGATGGTGTCAAGCGTGTGTTGTGGCAACCAGGTGAGGAGTACAAAGACAAGTGTGTCTTGCCTACAGTCAAGCATGGTGGTGGGAGTGTCATGGTCTGGGGCTGCATGAGTGCACTGGGGAGCTACAGTTCATTGAGGGAATCATGAATGCCGACATGTACTATGACATTCTGAAGCAGAGCACGGTCCCCTCCCCTCAGAGACTGGGCTGCAGGGCAATATTCCAACATGATATTGACCCCAAACACACCTCCAACATGACCACTGCCTTGCTAAAGAGGCTGAGGGTAAAGGGGATGGACTGGCCAAGCATGTCTCCAGACCTAAACCCTATTGAGCATCTGTGGGGCATCCTCAAACAGAAGTAGGAGGAGCGCAAGGTCTCTAACATCCACCAGTTCTGTGATGTCATCATGGAGGAGTGGACGAGGACTCCAGTGGCAACCTGTGAAGCTCTAGAGGGTTAAAGTAGTGCTGGAAAATAATTGTGGCCACACAAAATATTGAGACTTTGGGCCCAATTTGGACATTTTCACTTAGGAGCGTACTCACTTTTGCCAGTGGTTTAAACATTAATGGCTGTGTGTTGTAGCACACAGTAGCAATGCTGTACATTGTAGCAAAGTGTCATTTCTTAGTCCTGTCTCATGAAAAGATATAATAAAATATTTACAAAAATGTGAGGGGTATACTCACTTTTGTGAGATACTGTAACTAGCTGTATATGATTTGAGCTGGCTTGACTGCAATGTATGTTGATAACAAGTTTTTCATCTTTCATTGTAGTCATTGGAACTGTGAATGTACTAAAATTGCATGTGCGCACTGTGTATGTTAGTCCGATGCTATGTGAAATACTGATGCATAACTGTTGTGCTGTCCCCCGATTGTAACTGGTTGTTGCGAGTTTAAAGGAGTTGTAAAGGCAGAAGTTTTTTTTTAACTTAATGCATTCTATGCATTAAGATAAAAAAAACTTTTCTGTGTAGTAGCCCCCCAGCACCCTCTAATTACTCACCTGAGCCCCATCTCTCTCCAGCAATGTCCACGAATGTCTAAGCCATCCAGGACACTCCTCCTGATTGGCTGAGACACAGCAGCGGTGCCATTGGCTCCCACAGGTGTCAAAGTCAGTCAGGCAATCAGGGGGGAGAGGGGGCAGGGCCATGTCAGGGCTCCATGTCTGAATGGACACACAGAGCTGTGACTCGGCTCCAGTGCCCCCATTGGAAGCTGCTGACTGTGGGGGCACTCAGTAGGAGGGAAGGGCTAGAAGCAGGAAAGAGGGACTCGAGAAGAGGAGAATCCAGGCTGCTTTGTGCAAAACCAACTGCACAGAGGAGGTAAATATACAATTTTTTTTTTTAGGTCACTGGGGGACACGCCATGCTCTTTGGCATCCTTGGGTGACACTTAATGCTCTGGGGTCACTAGGTGATACAGAACGCTTTGGAGTCACTGGGTGACACATAACACTCTGAGCTCACTGGATGACAAATAACACTCTGGGGTCACTTAATGACACATAATGCTCTGGGGTCACTGGGTGACATGCCGTTTGCTCTGAGGTTGCTGGGTGAAACCAGCCATTGTGGGGTCACTGGGTGGCATGCCATCCACTCTGGGGTCACTGGATTACACACCAACCACCCTTGGTTTGCTGGGTGACACATAGCACTCTGACATCACTGTGTGAAATGCTGTCTGCTCTGGGTTCACTGGGTGACATATTACTCTCTGGGGTCTCTGGGTCACAACTTCTGCTCTGGAGGTCACCAGATACAGTGAAATATATAATACATACAATAAAAAATCCCTATTTTCCCTTTTTCCCCCATCTTTAGCTCTAATGTATGCCTATATATGTAAGGTATAAACTCTTGTAAATTGATATGATTAAGGGGGGCGTGGCTGACCATGGAGGCATCTGGATGCTGAATTCTGAGCTCCCGATACACGGAGCCTGCCCGATGGACTTTTAGTTACTTTTAAGGGTCAACCGACAGATGCCCATGAAGAAGAAACCTCACAGCATTCCGCGGTCCCGCAATCCGGAGGAAATTACATGCTACTTTGCCTCCCGGGCATCGGGAAGCCCTGACCGCGTGGAACCTGAAACAGCCAATATGGCACTGTCTCCTCCAGCCAACTGCCGGACGGCCCGGAGAAGCTCTCTCCCGTGATCCAGCCATATGACTCAACCAGCGGCAACCGGATAGGTGAGAGACTGTCTGAGCTTGTCTCCCTCGGCCGGCACCACGGAGAATGGGCAGAGGGAGACAACTTGCCCAAGTTACCCATACCGATAATAAGGTCACTGCCATAGACACCAACCTAGTGTCACAGGAAGCTTGCATAACTGCGCTGGAATCCACCTTATCGCACCACAAGGCCCAGGTTCTCCAGCTGTGCTTGCGGTCTGAAGACATCGAAAATAGGAGCAGGAGGAACAATATTAGGGTCCGGGGCTGCCTGAGGCAACATCCCCCGGGGACTTGACGGCTACAATCACCTCCATTTTTAACTCCTACCTCAGTAGAGAACCGACAGCAGCAATAGAACTGCTGGATAGAGTACACCGTGTGGCCCAGAGTATGCCTTCTGCCAACGGCCCCCCAGAGAGACGTCCTATGCCGTGTCCATTACTATAAAGAGAAGGAGGCGATTTTACAACGAGCCTGGCACAGGGGTCCTAGGGACTTTGATGGTGCCTCGGTCCAGCTCCTGCCGGATCTATCTAGGGCCACTCTGGGGATGCTTAGAGCGGTGAGACCCCTCCTAAACACTGTTCGGGAAGCTGGAGCCACGTACACCTGGGGATTTCCCTTCTACATCCAGGTGAAGAAAGACAACCGTCACTTCATCCTGTGGCCCCCGGAACAGCTCCCGAAGCTTTTCTCCTTCTTGGGTGCTGAGCCGATTGCTGTTCCAAATTGGCTGGACAGCTGTTCCCCAGATTCAAAAATCCCAGGGGGTTAGCATACTAATTTCCAGGGATATAGGCTGGGTGCTGTCTGAGGTCCTAGGTAATGATATGGGGCATTATGTAAAGGGTTCGATTTTCGGACAAGTGGTAACACTAGTCCACGCCCCCTAACATAGGCCAGATGGGGTTCCTGGAAAATTGCCTGGATAGACTAAACGACTTTGCAGAGGGTCAGATAATATTGGGTGGTCTCCCTACCCTCAGTTGGAGACTGGCTCCGTAAAATCCATCTTATCCACGACATGGAAGAAATTATTGCAATCAAAAAAGGCGCTATCACACAATTTCGCCATATGTGGGTACCTTGGCGTAATTTCTGTAAGACACAATTATACCGTAATCTCATGATATGACACATACACGTGAATATTCCCTACTGTCATAACAGAACATCCTTGTGAACGCTCCATTATACTACTTGTCATTTGCCCCAATCCACTAAGTATATCTCTCACTATGATACCTAAACCACCAACCATTCATACCCAGACTATTACAACACACTAATAGGATTATACCTATCATTATCCATATTTATATTCTGGCATTTATAACCTAACTACTGTTGTGATTACATTCATAAGATTTCCCTATAAGATTTTGTTTCAACAGATATTGATGTCTATAATGTCCATAATCTATCTTCCCTTTTTTCATTATACATTTTATGTATTGCTTTCATCCCTATGTATGTACCTCATTCTCTTTAATAAACTTTATTGTGATAAAAAAAGATAATATTGGGTGGTGACCTGAATGTGGCTTTGGACCCCTTGCTGGATACCTCCGCCGGATCCTCCCACCAATCGTTTGTGGCCCTGCGGCAGATTAAGAAAGCCTTGACCTCCTTGCATTTGGTGGATGCGTGGAGAATCATGCATAGCGATACGCGAGACTACACCTACTTTTCGGCCACCCACAATTCCTACTCAAGACTGGACAACTTCTTGATTCATCAATCAGCCCTCCCCTTAGTGACCGCCAGCGATATAGGGGTCTGGACTTTTTCAGATCATGCACCGGTGTTGCTGTCACTTGGACTGGGGGAGGGTGGGGCTCACCATCCTGGGTCATGGCGGATAAACGAGAGCCTGATACAGCAACCTCAGTTCGCAAAAATAGTGGAGGAAGATGGATTCCCTCTTGGGACGCATCGGGGTACTGGAAAAGCAACACAAATTATCCCTGGCAAGAGATGTGGCCCTAGTATTACAAATTTTACGTGATGCTGTGAACTCCCTCCTGCTAGCAAAGGCGAAAACTAAACTGATGTATTCGCGGAGGCAATTTTACGAACTTGGCGGGAAGCCAGGCAGACCCTTAGCCAGAGCACTTCGGGACCTTACATCGCGTTCATACATCCCCTCCATAGCCTCCCAGATGGGCCAAAAAAAATTCAAATCCCAGGAGATAGCTAACTGCTTCTGCAGTTACTATTACATACTTTATAACCTGGTCCCTGGGGGCACAGAGTCAGAGTCATTGGCTCAAACCTCCCTAATCAATGACTACTTAGCTGCTTCGGGGATCCCTACGTTGACACCACAGGAAAGGGATGAAATGTAGTGGCAAATTATGGAGCAGGAAGTCCTTACAGCCATCCAGAGTATGGAGTTGCGGAAGACTCCGGGTCCGGATGGCTTTCTGCTTATTTATTATAAGACTTATGCCCCATTGCTGATTCCCTGATATATACAGGCCTACAATGAGTTCCTTGATGGAAGACCTCTCCCTAGAGACTCCCTCTTCGCACACATCGTGTTGATTCCTAAGGAGGGCAGGGATACGACAGAGTGTGCGAATTACCGCCCAATATCTTTATTAAATACGGATCTCAAGATCTTAACTAAGATCTTGGCAAACCGCCTGATAGCTTTTCATTCCCAAGTTAATCCATTACGATCAAGTGGGCTTCGTGCCGACTAGGGAGGCCAGGGACGACACGGTCAGAGCCCTCAATCTCGTCCACTTGGCCCGGTCAAGGAAGACTCCGATGCTGCTGATTTCAGCCGACGCGGAGAAAGCCTTCGATTGGGTCAATTGGCTTTTTATGAGACGTATATTGCTACATATGGGTCTGGGCCCCCACATGTGTAAATGGGTGGAAGCTATCTATTCTCATCCCTCAGCGGCAGTCAGGGCCAACGAGGCAGTATCCGCACCGTTTACCCTCAGTAATGGGACTAGGCAGGGGTGTCCATTATCACCCCTGATTTTTATTTTGACGCTGGAACCTCTGCTAGCCCATATTAGGAAAGACCAAAATATTAAGGGCATTGGAGCGGGCAATACACATCATAAAGTAGCGGCATACGCTGATGATCTCTTATTCTTTGTAACAAGTCCTGTAACCTCCATTCCTAATTTATTGAAAGCCCTCGGGATCTACTCCTCTCTAATTATAAAATCAATGTACACAAATTGGAAGCACTAAATATCAGTATTCCTAAGGAGACCTTAGATAATATCCAGCAGAACTTTCCCTTTTCCTGGGCCCGACATAACATTAAATAGTTGGGAAACTATATGACCCCCTCGCCTTCCTCTGTCTTTCAATAAAACTATGCCCCTTTGCTCACTTCGATGCTCCTTAATCTCCAACGCTGGCATAAGAACACTTATTCTTGGTTTGGCAGGAACAGCATTTTAAAATGGTAGCCCTGCCAATACTCCTGTACCTTCTTCAGACGCTACCAGTATTGGTGCCCATCCATTTCCTTAGGGCGGTACGGGGGAATTCTTAAAGTTTTTGTGGGGGTATAGAGTCAAAAGAATTGCACATCGGACACTGACCCTGCCAAAAGATCAAGGCAGTATAGGCTTCCTGGATCCTATCAAATACCATCAAGAGGTTCATTTAACCAGAGCACTGGACTGGGTTAAGCACGCCTCAGAAAAGGAATGGGTGGAAGTAAAGCAGGCTATGTCACCTTTCCCGCTGCCCATCTTGTTGTGGCAGACCTCGAGCCCCTTGGCAGTTCTAAAAGCACACCCACTGATCGGGAACACGCTGTCGGTCATAGCCCGAATGGGCTGTGTGGAGGTGAGCCCACAAGACCCCTCTCCACTATATCCGGTTATAGGAGCTCAGGAGTTCCCCGCTAGTATGTTGGGTAGGAGATTCAGGGAGTTCGTAGATTCCAATAGATACAGGCTGCAACATTTTTGTCATGAAGGGCGATGGTTCTCTATCAAGGAAATCCAGGCAATGTTAGATCCCCCACTGGACAGATGGCGGGCTATACAGATTATACACTTTCTGACCTCCTCGCACTTTCAATTTGACCGCAATCATTCGCTGTCCACCTTTGAAGGGCTCTGCTCGGACCGTGCCTCTGCCCACCACTTACTGTCGATAATGTACAGACTAGTGGTCACCCCACATGACGGGTCTCCTCCTCCTTATTTGAGGAGGTGGGAGCATGACCTGAGCCAAACTTTTTCGAAGGGCCAAAAGGAGAGGATTCTGTACTTTGCACATCATTCCTCTATTGCAAACAGATTTCAAGAGGTGGGGCACAAGATTCTGGCGAGATGGTATAGGGTCCCCACGCTCCTCCATAAGATTTGCCCCTCAGTGCCTTCTACCTGCTGGCGATGCCATCAGGTGGACGGGTCGTTGCTGCATGTATTTTGGACCTGCCCATGTATTCGTCCATTTTGGGAGGCTATCCGGCATCTGATCCTGAAACTGACAGACATTGCCCTAGTGTAGTGTTTCTCAATTCCAGTCCTCATGGCCCACTAACAGGTCATGTTTTCAGGCTTTCCATTATTTTGCACAGGTGATTTGATCAGTTTCACTGCCTTAGTAATTACCCCAGCTGTTTCATCTGAGGGAAATCCTGAAAACATGACCTGTTACTGGGCCATGAGGACTGGAATTGAGAAACACTGCCCTAGTGGATGACCCGGCTTATTGCCTACTACACCTTACCCCGATACCAAGAAGTAAGTATAAGAAATCCCTCATGATTCATCTTCTTAATGCAGCAAAAATCTGCATACCACAAAATGGAAAAGTGAAGACCTTCCTCCGTTTAGCAGTGGTTAGCTGTGGTGAGTGAAATTGGCAAGATGGAACAGCTGACGGCAGCTCTAAACCGAAAAGAGGAAAAACACAATAAAACGTGGTTTCATTGGTAAAAATTCTGATTCTCTCAGGAAAACAACGAACTGGCGCTGCCTGCCGCAAGGCTGACGGGACGGTGAGATCCTCCAGAATCGGGCATTTGCTGTGGGGTGTGCCACCCTCTCACCCCTTTTTTTTTCTCATTCCCACCTTTACATAACCTTTCCCACCCTATCCTCCAATCTTCTCCCAATCAGGACTGACCTTGGTCCAACCCCAACATCCTGCTGTCCTCTGCTTTCCCTTCTAGTCTCTATTTTCTAATCTGTGTAAAAACAAAAAATCCTTTGGATGCATCCGACTAGGTGTGCTTTCCTAAACATGTGGAGCTTCATCGCAGGCTCCTGGAAGGGGGCCAACAATATGATGCTATGGTGATAGGATTAGTCCTTGTCCACACACAAATGTCAACTGACTCGTGATGCATATTTACCTTTTGTAATCTTGTTTTCATATTTTGTAATGCAAAATGGATTTAATTCTGTATTGTCTGTTGCGATCAATAAAACCTTTTAAATGAAAAAAAATTTATATGTTTAAATTTTGCTTCTGAAATGTATTAAAAATTACTTCCTGTCATGGTTATGCAGTGATCTTCCTCTGGTTGCTTAACTCCCCTCATGTGTTCTGACTAAGAGGCCAGCCACTTCCACCTGGTGGTTTTTATAACCTCTCCTCTAAGCATGGCTCCACCCCAGGCCCTATCAGGGAACCCTATATTAACCTGTGCACTGCAAGCCAACAGTGCTGATCAACCATTGTGTATTCATTGTGTGTTTGGCTTCCTGGTTCCTGCTTGCCGTGTGCTCTATGTTTGACTCTGTCACCGACCTTGGCGTGTTCTCAACAATTCCTGTCTGCTTGTGACCTTGACCTTTTGCATGTCCCTGACCATCCCTGTCTGCCTGTGACCCTGAATCTTTGGTGTGTACTCTGTTGTTCCTGTCTGCTAGTTGCCCTGACCTCTACCGTATCCCCTTACTATCCTTGTCGTTCCAGCCTGCTGCTTCCTTCTCCTGTAGTCTACTGTGAGCATGAGCTGTGAGACCCTAGGGGCCGTGACCTGGAGCCAGATTGCAGCGAAGTCCATCCTCACCACTGGAGGCTCCGGCGAACACCCGCTGGCTCTTAGACTCCGCGCCCTGGGGAATCTATGCTCCAAGCTCCCATTAGGATCTGTGTTAGTGATCCTGTAGACCTGTGTCCTGAATCTCCCTGGGTACAATCCGCAGCAGTCAGTCCTAAGGTCCACTACCTAGCGGTGCACTTCCGACTCCTACGGAGTGCATCTGTCACCTGGTCTCTTTGTGTAACAAGTCTTGTATATTTTATTTAGCACCCGCTAGTGTACTAGAAGAATAGTACATATTTGTGAGAGTAGGTAAATTTACAGGCTTGGCCCGCAGCCAGGCATGGGTGTGTTTTTGATCTGGGCTGGGAGTGGCTCAGGGTAGTGCTGGTTGTCAGTACTAGGATCCCTATAGAACCCAGCACAACTCACCTGACACAGCCTTTTCCTGGGAAACAACAGTGATTGGCCAGCTCACCTTTAAATCACCTGAATCAGCATTCAGTCAGTGCTCGTGTTAGAGTTTACCCTTGTGTATGATCTAGCTGATATCTGCTGTATACTTCATGTATGACCTGGCTTGTTTGACCCTGCTTGCTCACTTCTAATTCAGTACCGTTTGGACTCTGATCTACCTGTGTATTACCCAGCTTGCCTAGACTATGCTTTGCCTGATTCTACTGTAGTACAGTCATCTGCATCGGTGAACTACAAGCACCAGTTAACATCTATCCTCATCTGCAGCAGTGAACTTCAAGTCCCAGCTGACCTGCTCTGCTTAGACCTGCTCATGGCATGTGCTCTTGTTCTTTGAACTCTTTGCATAATTAGCACACCTGAACTGTTACCTGTTATCTGCTCCTAGCCTGACATTAACAGGAGCCATACATAAAAAAGGGAAACCTATCATGGATCCTGAGCAGGCTCAGTTGTTTTCACAGGAACTTTGCCATTTATCCCATCAAGTTCAGGAAATGGCCACAGAGCTCACTAAGGTGCAATCTCCTTCTACTTCCACCGCTACAAAAACTCCATCTGAACCAAAAATTCCTTTGCCTGACCATTTTTTTGGTGACCGTAAAGGGTTTTTCAACTTTAAGAACAGCTGCAAATTATTATTACAGGGTGACCCCCAGGCTTGGGCCTTTAACCTGGAACCAAACCATCCAGCCTTGCTAACAGTAGATGCCTTCTTTGAAGCCCTCGGGTTGCTATATGATGATCCAGATAATGTTGCTACTGCAGAATCAACCCTGCGTAACTTAAAGCAACGAACTACCATAGCCGAAATTTATTGCTCAGAGTTTTGCAGGTGGGCCCCGGAATTTGGCTGGAATGATGCAGCTCTCTGCAGCCAGTTTAGAATAGGCCTTTCAGATGCAATTAAGGATGCTCTGGTCAACATCTCCTACCCAGCCTCACTGGAGGAGGCTATGTGTCTAGCCATTAGAATTGACCGCCGCCAGCAAGAGAGGAGGCGAGAACAAACTACGGCTGTGGCAAACTACATACCTCCCTTGCCACCTGTCTATTCCACCTCCAGTGCCAAATCTGAGGAAGAACCTATGCAGTTAGGCTCCACCCGGTTATCTGCCCAGGAACACACGCGTAACATGGGACTCTGCTTATATTGTGGCCTCAAGGTCCATATGCTCCGTTCTTGCCCTACATGTCTGGGAATCTCCAGGACCTAGGTGATTGCAGGGAGGGCACCTTAGGTCTGCTCTCATCTCCCCAGGGGGACAATCATACTTTTACCTGCTGTCATTCACTTTGGGACAGGGGCTCATGAACTGCTGGCCTTGGTAGATTCTGGAGCTGCTGAGAATTTAATTGATAAGACTCTGATTACCTCTTTGACCCTGGAAACTCATGCTGTAGATTGCCCAGTCCGCGTGATTTCTGTGGATAATCAGCCTCTCTCACAAGATCTAGTGCTCTAATCCACCAACCATTTCCAGTTACAATTGGGGGCTTAGGCATTGGGAGAAGATTTCATGTCTTGTCATTGACTCTCCATCCACTCCTTTGATCATAGGCCTTCCTTGGCTTCAGAAGCACAATCCTGTAATTGACTGGTGAACAGGAAATATTCTGGCTTGGTCCAATCAGTGTAAAAAGAACTGCATCCAGCGCCCTGTACGACTTGCTACCTGTCAAGTGGGAGTGGAACAGATTTCCGCTTTGTTATAAGGACTTTCAGGATGTGTTTTCTAAAGGGATTGCTGACACTTTACCTCCTCATTGCAGTTATGATTGTCCCATTGACCTCTTGCCTGACACTACACCTCCTCAAGGGAGAGTCTTTCCACTGCCTGAGCCAGAGAATTTTGCTTTGCAAAAATACATCCAGGAAAACCTAGCTAAGGGTTTCATCCATCCCTCCACTTCTCCTGCAGGAGCAGGATGCTTCTTTGTCCCGAAGAAGGATGGGGGACTGAGACTTTGTGTTGATTACAGAGGTCTAAATAAAATAACTATTCCCAATCGGTATCCTCTTCCTCTCATCACAGAGTTGTTCTCTCAAATCCAGGGAGCCAAAATCTCTCCTCCGCGGAGATCTTCTTTCTTCTCTCCTCCGTGCGGCGTCTTCTGGGTAATGGATCGCTCTGTGTTCTGGGAACTGTGTGTCCCAGAACACAGCGCGCCCCATTCACAAAGCGCTGCGCGACTCGCGCATGTGCAGTAGGAAACGGGAAGTGAAGCCGCAAGGCTCCACTGCCTGTTTCCCTTAGTTAAAATGGGGGCGCCGGGACCCGAGAGCCGAGGGATGGGTCAGCCTCGGGCGGCCGACATCGCGGGCGCCCTGGACAGGTAAGTGTGTTTATTAAGTCAGCAGCTACAGTGTTTGCAGCTGCTGACTTTTTATTTTTATTTTTTTTTAAACCGGCCCTCCTCTTTAAACGTCCATAGAAAAATGGTTTATATATATAAATTTATATATATAAATTCTATGCCCCATCGGAGCAGCACACTCCCCGTCTGGCATGGCAAATGCCACTATATACATCAGAACAGTAGTGATGCAACTGCAAATAACAACAGTGTAATTTGCTGGATGTCTTGAAGACCTGAATGACAAAAAATAACATGCATATAATGCAATAACAATAACTAAATTAAAGGCTTCAAGATACGTCAACTAAAGTTCAAGACACTTTCTTCTTGAAATCACAGGTAGGATCCAGCAGCATAGGCAAAAGAGTTCATTCTCCGAAGGGTAAGAGCAGAATAAGTTCCATAATAGGTCTGATGAAAGTCTTTATAGTGCCATGTCTTGAATCCTTCACGTCCACTTTACGTACTTTACTATCATCACTAGGAACACTCTTTACAATAAGTTCCATGGGCTATTCAATCCTTTCAGCATGCTGGTCCTTAAGCAGAACAAGATCTCCAACTTGTATGTTAGGATTCAGCCATTGCCATTTTCTGCGCCCTTGCAGAGTAGAAAGATACTCCATCTTCCAAAGATTCCAGAAGCAGTTGGCGAGGTGTTGTACTTGTTTCCACTGGTCATAGCACAGATATCTTGCTTTAAAGTTTCCAGGTGGAACAGCAAGAGACCCAAGCTTCTGGGTAAGAAGAGTAGCTGGGGTAAGGATAGTTGGGGTCTCTGGATCTTTGTCAGGTTCCAGAAGACTGAAGACATCAGCTGTGGTTTCTTCTAGATGATCCAGCAGGAATTCAGGCCCTGTTAACCAAGAAGGATTTGCAAAGACACTTTCAGACACTGGCCTGGTGGCATGATCCGCAGGGTTAATTTCAGATGCAACATAATGCCATTGTTCAGGTTTAGATGATTTCCTGATTCTCTCTACACAGTTGCTGACATAGACATAGAAATATTTAGTCTGGTTGTATATGCTGCCCATAACAACTTTGCTGTCTGTGTAGAATCTGACATCATCTATCTGAATGTCTAGCTTGTGCAGTATGAAATCTGCCATTTCTACAGCTAGCACAGTCCCACAAAGTTCGAGCCTGGGAATCGTGTGTTCAGGCTTAGGTGCTAACTTAGCTTTCCCAAACAGAAACCCTATGTGGGCTTGATTAGAAGAATCTCTTAACTTGAGGTAAGCGACAGCTGCTATGGCCTCAGTAGATGCATTTGAGAAGATGTGAAGCTCTTTCCTCTGACTTGTGACAAGGGAGGCAGAAGTATAGCAGCGTGGTATATGGATTCCATCTAAGGCGTGTAGAGAGTGTTTCCAGGACTCCAACTTTGAAAGCTGATTTATTGGTAATGGAGCATCCCAATCTTTAATAGTCTCTGAGAACTGTCTAAGTAAGGATTTACTTTGCATGGTGATGGGAGCTACGAATCCCAATGGATCGTATAGGCTGTTCATTACTGACAAAACACCGCGTTTGGTAAATGGCTTGTCTGCAGAGCTGACTTGAAAGCCAAAGGTTTCTTTTAATAAGTCCCACTGTAGGCCCAGACTTATCTGTATGGGTGGTATGTCCATTCCCAGATTCAAGTCTTTAAACCCTGTGGCATGATCGCCAGGTTGAAAAGCTTTCATAACAGCAACACTATTTGAATCAATCTTGTGTAGTCTGAGGTTAGCCTCAGAAAGCATACCTTGTGTGCTTTGGAGCAGGTCTATGGCCTGTCTTTGTCTGTAGGTAAAGATTTATGTCCGTCTTCCACATAGAAGTCTCTCTCGACGAATTGTTGAGCATCCATGCCATACTCCATTTCTCCATCAAGGGCAGTCCTTCGTAAACCGTATGTTTCAACAGCGGGTGAGGGACTATTTCCAAAAACATGTACCTTGCCATGTACCCTTCATGCAGTATTCAATCATCTCATTGTCCATGTTATTGTCACAGTGCCACAGAAACCTTAGGAAGTTCCAATGGTCTTCACGCACAATGAAGCAATGAAACATTTGTTCAATGTCAGCAGTTATGGCAACTGGCTCTCTTCTGAATCTCAGTACACCTACAAGGTTGTTGGTTAGGTTTGGACCAGTGAAAAGAACATTCAGGGATACGCCTTGATGCCTGGCACTGGAGTCATATACTACTACCCTGATTTGCTTTAGCTTACTTGAATGATACACTCCAAAGAGAGGCAGGTACCAGCTCTCATCGTGTCTTTGAAGTGGTGGAGCTGGTTCAGCGTGATCATTGTCAAAGATCCTTTTCATAAAAGAGATGAAATGGTCCTTCATTTCAGGCCTGTTCTTTAGTGTTCATTGAAGTGAGTTGAATCTGGATAGAGCCTGTTCACGATTGTTTGGAGGTTTAACCCTTGCAACACAAAGAGGTAATGGTGCAATCCAGCTGTTAGACTAATCCTAGAAGAATTCTTTGTCCATGATTTTAAAGAACTCTCTGTCTTCAACTGACACGGATATTTTGTTGTAATCGTTTGTAGTACAAAACACTGTGTTACATAGATTGTCATCACAAAGGTTAGGAGTGATAACTGGTACTTGGATGATGCCAAGAGGCTTCTCTTTTACTTTGTAATGGCAAGGGCACTGTTTGAAGTGGGATGTAAGTTTTGAAGGAGTGGATCTTGGATGACGTATGCATTCTATCCAAGCATACGTTGCCCACGATTACCCAGCCTAGATCAAGTTTTTGTGCGTAAGGGGCATCAGCAGGTCCATTGCACTGCTTGCGTACCTTGTGTACTCTGAAAATGTCTGTTCCTAGCAAGATCAAAATTTCAGCACTCATGTCCATTGCAGGATTTTCATTAACAAGGTGCCTCAAGTGAGGATGGTGATATGCAGCCTCTGGAGTAGGAATTTCTTCCCTTTCGTCTGGTATCTGGTCACACTCAACTAATGTTGGTAGGGGTATGCCCTCTCCCTTATTGATGTGAGAGACCATGAACCCATTGGCCCTTCTACCGAAGGTCTCCTCACGACCAGAACAGGTTCTGAGAGTATACGGTGATGCGTGTCCCTCTATACCAGGGATCTCCGAACTACGGAACTCCAGCTGTTGTGGAACTACACGTCCCATGGGGCATTGTAAAACTCTAACATTCACAGACATGACTAGGCATGATGGGAATTGTAGTTCCTGAACAACTGGAGGGCCATAGTTTGGAGACCCCTGCTCTATACCAAAGATCTCAAAGAATTGAGGCTTAACCAGGGATCTGTTGCTCTGTTTGTCTATTATGGCATACATCCTGATAGCTTCCTTGGGTGGACCCTTTGGGTATACCTTGACTAGGCATATCTTAGTGCAGAATTTGTGATCTAAGCCTTCCCCACAGACTTCTGTACATGAAGAAGAAATCTTAGCTGTGGTTGGAGCATGACCTTGTTGCTCCCCACCATGACTTAAGAAAGGGCTAGAGGTAGGAGGCTGCTGTGAATTGTCTGAGGGTGGGCCCTGATGCATAGCTGTCGCTACTGCATTCTGTGCACTTGATGACAACTTTACAGTCTTTAGCAAAATGTCCATAACAAGCACAGCACCTGTAGCATATTCCAAGTTTCTGTAGAATTTTCCTGCGCTCTTTTAATGTCTTTGCCTTAAGCCCACAACATTTTTTTAGGGGGTGAGGCTTCTTGGGAATAGGGCACTGACGATTAGGGTCTTTATCTCTGTCACCCGAATCGTTCTGGTGAGCAGGAGAGGAAAGGGTGGTGAGAGGTCTGTTCTTTTAACAGATATTGCTCTAATAAAGTCTCTACATTTACCTGATATGTTATCATACCTTGATGAAGATGAAGCAGGCAAGTTGGGTTCAATGAAGCTGAAGCTGGGATTGTTTCTTGTCCATATTTATGGACAGAAAGATACGTTATAGTCTCTTTTGTATCTTGAGCCCTGTTGTGCCCATTTCTCTTGCAGGCCATATGGCAGTTTAGACACCACTGGATTGACACCATGAGCAGTGTCCAAGAAGCTTAGTCCAGGTAGACGTGGGTCTGTCTTTGCCAACCCCAGTTCCATGAGAAGGTCACTCAGATCTTGGAGCTTGCGATAGTCTTTGTTCCCTATTTTTGGGAAGTTTTGCAGTCTCTTGTATAGAGCGCTCTCTATTGTTTCAGAGCTACCATAGGCTTGCTCAAGTCTTGCCCTTGCAGCAACAAGACCTGCATCTGGGTGGTCGACATGCACTGTTCTCAGTCTTTTAACACGATCTGCAGATTCTGGCGAAGTCATTCAGGTCTGGTCTCTCACTCTTCGGTGCCATAACTTGTGGAACCCCTTGAGTGTGAAAGTTCTCTGGTGAAAAAGGGTGAGGTTTGCCAGGATGAAACGTTTTTGAGCGTTTAACTGTGGTGTAATCCAGTGGCGGCTGGTGCTCAAAATTTTTGGGGGGGGGCGCAAACTGAAAAATTCAACTTTTAGTAATGCAGGGCTGTAAATAGCCATTTATCAGGTGATTATGTATCATTACTGCTAGATAAAACTGTGGTCATCAATTGCAGCCTCACTGTGCCCATTATGAAGGGTTCCCACCATCCCTGTGCTGAGTTCCTGGGTCTGTATACCTGTTGTGCCCATTATGAGGGGTTAATTTTGTTTATTGAAAATCTTACAAACAACAACTTATATACAATAAAACCATGCTAAATAAATAAAACATATTTACAAAATAATTGAATATAATTATACAAACCAGAAAGAACAAGAACAAAATAAACGGTGCAAACTAAATTGCACACCGCATAATCCCTACGGGAGAGCCAGACTAAGGAACCATGCATGTAGCCTTTTATCAAAATTATATTGGATCTGAAAATCTAGGGGAGTGAAATAAGAATACAAAGAAAGCCGCACACCCCGAGATCAACAGGCAGCAGCTACAGAGCCCTGATATTCCTCCACGCATTTATCCAGGCCTTCTGCTGCCACCTGTCTTTCTCAAGACCCTGAATCTTCCCAACCTCACCCAGAATGTTCTGCATCACCCCTTCCACAGGGAGGATTTTACTCCGTAAGGATACCTGACACCATGCACTACACGTGAAATAACGGACTACTAAACTAACAAAAAAAAGTGTTTCCAAATCATAATCCAGACGAGACTGGAAAGCCCCATACGCCCACTCTACATAACTCATATGGGAGAGGAAGGGTATACTCAGAGCCCTCTCCACCCTCTTGTACACCTCTATATTAAAAGGGCACTGAAGGAGAAAGTGATCCATGGACTTCACCACTCATCCACACTCCACTCTTGGGCAGCCCCGATCACTCATGGAAAGAAACTTCAAGTTGCCCTTCACATATAGTTTTCTATGAAAGGCAACCCAAGCCTGATCCCTAAACTTCATTGGGATTCTCTCCAAATTAATCAACCGCAAACCCACCTCCAAAACCAGGCTTGGGCAATCCCTCAAGGCCAGTGGCTCGCAAAAAGCCGAGCTCATGATCCACTTCTCAAGAAGTTTCCTTGGAAGAGATCTGACTTCTCCTGCTGTTACTTGCCACTGCCGAAGTATTTTCAAACACGGGGCAACATAAGCCAGGAGCTTATCATGCTTGACCCTCAGGCTTTTCTCTGGCCCACCATTTTCCCAGTCTCGCAGAAAGGGCCTAAACCAGGACTGGAAAATACCAACCCACCCAGGCGGTCTCTCTGCCAACATGTTACCAAGATTGTACTTCACAAACATCAGAGAGAAAAAGACTACAGGGTTGATCATCCCTAGACCACCCTCCTGCCTAGAAAGGTAAGTCACACTCCTTTTGACAAGGTTTATTCTGTTCCCCCATAACAGCTGGAAGAAAAAAGTATAGACCCTGGTATAGAGAGAAGCTGGCAAAACGCAAACAAAACTGACATATAGGAAAATCGGAATCAGGTAAGTCTTGATGAGATCAACCTTTCCCCTCAAGGAAAGCTGCCAACCTTTCCAGCTTGCCACCTTGGCATCGGCATTCTCCAGCCTGTTCACCCAATTTGCATTACCATAGTCACCTGGGCCAAATTCAATGCCTAGAACTCAATTTTTTTGCTGGGGCTCCGGGAAGTCATCCGGGAGAACAAAGCTCTCACCTTCCACGCCCATCCAGAAAGCTTCACACTTGTCCTGGTTGACCTTTGAACCTGATGCCTCTGAATACTGCCTTATCACTGAGACCACCTCCAGCGCCTCCCCAGTCCCAGAGACGAAAAACGAAACATCATCAGCATAGGCCACAACTTTCAAAGGAGGCTCATCAGCGATGCCCAAAGATACCCCACACAATGGTCCATTCTCTAGCCTTCTAATTAAGGGGTCGATTGCAAACACATATAACAGAGGACTCAATGGGCGCCCCTGATGCACACCTGAGCCGACCACAAAGGATTGTCTGACCCAACCATTAACCAGAGGAAAGCTTTCAGCCCCTTTGTACAAAATCTTGAGCCAATCAATGAAACCCCCCTCCAGGCCAAATCTGCCAAGAAGGAGCCATAAGTACTCATGATTAACCCTATCAAAGGCCTTAGCCTGATGCAATGTCAGCAAAAATTTACCCCAACCAGCAGCCCTACAGTGCTCCAAGGCCTCCTGGACAGCTAACACTGCTGAGAAAGTTCTTCTACCTTGGACCGAACAGTGCTGGTGGTGGGATAACAAACTGCCTGCCACTGGTGATAATCGCCAGAAAAAAATCTTTGCCAGTATCTTTCTATCAACATTAAGAAGGCTAATGGGGCACCAATTCTTAATCATCAAAGGATCTTTACCCTTTGACAGAAGGATCACAGCAGATTGCCTCATGGAGGGAGGGAGAGAACCCTCATACAAACAGCCATTAAAAACCTCTGCAAGGTAGGGAGCCAGGATCGTCTTAAAACATTTATAAAATTCAGCTGTCAACCCATCTGGCCCTGGCATTTTCCTGATGGCCAGTTTATCAATAGCCTGGACTACCTCATCTGCAGTGATTTCATCTGTCAAATTCATCAAAGGAACATTACTTTCCAGTCCTGGTGTAGAGTCCAAAAAACCCAACATCCTTGTCCGATCAAAGTTCCTTCCTCCCAGGAGATTGGCATAGTATGACCTGAAAACCTCCAGGATCCCTGACCTAGACTTCGTCAGAGAGCCCATACTGTCCTTCAGGCCATTGACCGTCTTAACTGCTACGCTCTGTTTACAGTTCTGGTAAGGGGCAGGCGAATGGTATTTCCCGTAATCCCTCTCCTGAACCAAAGAGGCGTGCCGGTCATATTCATGTCTCCTAAGGAGGAGCTTCACCTTAGAGATCGCCCCAGAATCTCCTCCATTCGAAACAAGGCGATCAAGTTTCCTCTGCAAACGCTGGTAGGTTATTCACTTATCTTGCTGCTTCTTTCTTCTTTCTTCCTATGGCCTTGAAAAGCCTAACAGTCCGCTGTTTTACAAGCTCCCACCATTCTGACTTGCTGTTGCAAAAGTCTAGGATCGTTACCTGTGCTTGAAAAAAAATCCTCAAAGGATTGTCTTACTCCTTCGCCGAATTCAATCTCCAGATACCCCTCCCCCTAGGTGGCATGTCTGAGGCATTCAGAGTCACAGATAGAATGCAGTGATCAGAAAACTCCACTGCCCGACACACAGGTGCCGAAAAAGCAGAGTCTCCCTTTTTAAAAACCTATCTATCCTACTCTGACTACTACCTCGCTGAAAAGTGAACCCCGTGCTGTCTGGGCAACGCTTAATGTGCGCATCTACCAGACCTGCTTCCCTAACTATCGCATTGAGAAAAAGGGTGTCATAGCCCAGCTTATCTCTGAAACCTCTCCTGCCTTTAGACCTAATAATGGTGTTGAAATCACCTCCAAAGATAACCTGCTGGGCCATAAAAAGAAAAGGCTTAATCTTTGTAAAGAGGCATTTCCTGTCCCACTTCGTCTGGGGACCATAGATGTTAATCAGGCGCAAGTCCTGCCCCCTTACAGAGACGTCCAAGACCATGCATCTCCCAATCTCTACCTCAATTACCCGCCGGCATGTTACCATACCAGAAAAAAGGACTGCAACCCCGCTGTAAGGCTCAGCCGCAAGAGACCAAAATGAGGGACCACGTCTCCACTCCTTCTTTGCCAGATGTATATCGGCCAGACTATTCAGATGGTTCTCTTGCAAAAACAAAATGTCAGCATCAAACTCGCTGAGCAAAAATAAGGCCATATGACGAGTGCTTACTGATCTTAAGCTTTTAGGCTATTAATGTTGCCACTTTTAACGGAGTGAGAACTGCCATTAGGGTAGTTGAGGCAGATGTTTCTTAGCCTGACTACTCCCTCTCCCTGGAGAACCAGCACGCTTTTTTGCACCCTGGCACTCATCATCCATAGAGGACGCTGAACTGAACGAGTCCCACTCATCCTCATCATCATCCGACAGTACCTTAAACTTATTTTCTAAAGGCAAAACTTTAGGAATGAAGGGAACTGAACCCCTTTTTTTCCTTCTTTTGCCCCTCCTCCACCTATCCTCCAACCACTCCATATCATCCTTGGATAAACCAGAACCAGCCTCCCCACACCTATCCTCCCCTTCAACCCCCTCCCCCCCACTCTCCCTTCTCTTATCTACCACCAGGCCAGCCTCCCCACTATTTTCCCCACTCCTCTGCACCCCACGATCTGCAATACAAACCCTGCAGCGTCAGGGGAAAGGGACTGGCACCACACCTGACGCACCAGCCTCAGCACCTCTTGCTGCCTCTGCAACTTCAGAAGACACAGAAGGATTGGACACATTCTCGGCAACTGAAACTTTACATACAGACTGGGAAGACACGGGCACTCTAGGTATACGCACAGACTGGGAAGACACAGACACATTGGGTATTGGCACAGTCTCAGATGGACTCACAGGCTCTCCAGCTGCTTAGTTCTGAGCATCCTCCATGTCCAGATGACAAAACTCTCTCATGAGCTCAGGCTTGTTGTGCATTGCCTCAGGACATTGACTGTAAGGATGTCCCACTGCATTGCACAGATTACACCTGATGATATTACAGTCCTTTGCCAAATGCCTTATACCCTGACACAGAGAGCACTTCATCACTGGACATGAGAATGCAAGATGCCCTTTATCTCCACACTTGTTGCAGAGCTTTGGCTGGCCTGGATAGAAGATCAGCCTGTCCCTCCCCAGGAAAGCTGAGGATGGCAGATGCTGGACAACATTGTAAATAACCTTTAATTTTAGCTGCACAGACCATCCCCCTGTCCATATTCCCTGATAGTCCAAAATCTTTCTTAGGAGGCTCAGGATGTCCCCATACCTCCTCAACCATACAGTTAAATCCCCTTGTGGTATGGATTCATTACCGACAAGAATTGTCACCATTTTAATGAGGGGCTGGAGTGAAATAAGTTTGGGGATGAGCCCTTTCCAGTCCGGCAGGCCCCTGCACACGTGTTCATACTTCTCCCAAAATATGTCCAAAGACTCCGGACGGATAAAGGACAAATCATATTCATAGGAACCTGCCGGACAGATCAGGGCGAAGATATCTGCAGGCCTAAACCCCATCTTCATGATTTTATCCACCACTGTGCTCCTATGTGGCGGGTTTCCATCGCCTTCCCATTTCAACAGGACAACATTCCTCCTTTTAAACAGGGAGGAAGATAGAACGGCCCCATGCTCCTTCATCTGCTGGTAGAGAGTCTGAATCAGCTGTGATAGCAGTCTTCTGATTAGCAGAGGCAGGACCCACCCCCTCCCCCAAACACTCAGCTTCAATCCTGGGATCCATGACAGGCTTGGCTGCTGTAGACTTCTGGAGAGTTGCAGCACTACTGCTCCCAGCCTCTCCTCCACCATTCACAGGAACAGCCGCTGTGCCTGGTCCAGGCAAAGTCTCTGTATTGTCCATGGACCTCTCTGCAGACTAAAGCTGACAGTTATTAGCAGATGTTATTACTTGCTGTATATTATCTATGGGTCTGGGCTGACTGTCTGTAGTACTACAACCCTCATCAGGCCCATTGTCATTAAAGTTCACACAATCCTGCACACACACTGTACCTGCACCTGCTTTCTCCGCAGGTCTTTCTTCCACAGGGCTAGGAAAGGTGTCAATCTTCTCCTCACCATCCTGGGGAGTTGCATTAGGACTGGTGTCCAGTTTATTGATGAAATCCAGCATGCCAGAACCTTCAACCTCTTTCTCAGATGTTCCACATTGCTGGGGAGGGAAGGGGACAGAGGCCTCTGCCATTGAGGGCTCAGCAGATGTCTGAGGTGTTGAAGAGCTGGGCTCATCCTCCAGGCCCACTTTCTCACTCTCTGCTGACTCTGTCTGTACCTGCATCGCCTCACTGGTTGGGTCACTTTCCATGCAGGAAGCGGCTCCTCTTCTCATGCGATTAAATTGCTCCTCATTCCTATATTTTTCTTTAAATATGCCACTATTCTCCTTCAGAGAGCTCACTAGTTCCTTCTGCTTCTTAATAGCTTGCTCCAAGTCCTTCAACTCAGGCCTCAGAGCCGGCTTCTTCTTGCTAAATAATTTGGCACAAACTTGTTTTTTCTTCCAAAATTCAGTCATCAAAATCAACAATTTTTCCTCTTCTTTCTCAATCTGCTTCAGCTTTCCAACAATTCTCTGTCTAAAGGCAGACAGGGACTCATCGTTCCTTTGGTTAGGCCCATAATCTTCCACAAGCCTAGCCAGGGGGCCCCCGCCAGGGTCCTCCCCAGGATTCCGCATCCCTCCTGGGGCAGAGAAGAAACTCTAGCCCCTGGTCTCTGGAAGCTCAGGAGCAAAGGAACTAGCAACCTCACACCTCGCTATCAAGGAGCAGAATGGCAGTTTCCCACCATCCCTGTGCTGAGTTACCAGGTCTGTAACCTGATGTGCCCATTATGAGGGGTTCCCACCATCTCTGTGCTGAGTTCCCAGGTCTGTAACCTGATATGCCCATTATGAGGGTTCCCACCATCCCTGTGCCAAGTTTCCAGGTCTGTAACCTGATGTGCCTATTATGAGGGGTTCCCACCATCCCTGTACCAAGTTCCCAGGTCTGTAACCTCATGTGCTTATTATGAGGGGTTTCCACAATCCCTGTGCCAAGTTCCTGGGTCTGTAACCTGATGTGCCCATTATGGGGGTTCCCAGCATCCCTGTGGCGAGTTCCTGAGTCTGTAATCTGGGTTTCCCACCATCCCTGTGCCGCGTTCTTCTTTACAACATAGATTTATTTTCACGGTGGAGAAAAATTAAAGCCTCGAGTGGGCGGAGACTTGCGGGTGGGCTGAACAGGTGGTGAGAACGTCAGCAGCAGCCCCGCCCACCCCAAGATTTTCGTCACTGGTCAAGAAAAATTATGGCTTTAAGCTGTATTAGCGCATACGCGGGATATTTGTTCCACGGTCGACCAAAACTATGGACTCAAGCAGACGGAGACTTGCTTACAGAGGGGGCGGGGCCCTGTGCATAGCACTGACTACATATACAGTACATTGTTCTGCCAATAAATACGCCTCACTGCGCCCAGCAAACACCACCTCAGTGTGACTAGAAATCGCTGCCTCACTGTGCCCAGCAAATGCCACCTCACTGCGACCAGAAATCGCCGCCTCACTGCGCCCAGAAATCGCCACCTCACTACGCCCAGAAATCGCCACCTCACTGCAACCAGAAATCACCACCTCACTGCGCCAAGCAAACACCACCTCACTGCGCCCAGAAATCGCCACCTCACTGTGCCCAGAAATAGCAGCCTCACTGCGCCAAGCAAACGCCACCTCACTGTGTCGTAGCAATTTGGCTGCTATGCACACAGCCCCACTACCTACTTTGTGCTTCCAATAAGCACCCATTTCCGTCTTAATGATATAATGCTTTCAGGTTACCTTCCAACACATTCATCCCAATGAACAGACTCAACCATCCTTCTACGTTCTCAGTTCCATCGTCAGCCAGCCCCCAAGAGAGCCCTTGAACAAGCTTTTTATTTACTTTTCCCACTGGAAGCCACGCCCTGGAGGGTTGGCCTCCAACAGCTGAACACCTCCCACAAAGGATGTGACCTCACAGCAGTAACAGGATGTTAATGCCCATATAAGGACAATACAATACAATACCATACAATACAATGAACGATGATTATAATTCCGTTGATAGAAATCCTTAATATATACATTGTTCCAGAGAACAATGTATACTTGGATAATTCTTCATCTCTTGTGAATGGAAAGCCATCTACAGATGTGCACCGCCAATCTCCATGTGCTGATCAGACACAGCAGAGACGATGTGCACACATCCGCACACAGCCAATGCCTGCAGTGAAAGCATATGTCCCCAGACGATCGTCTGTACAATGTACAGGGGCCCTTTTGCTGGTGGACATACCCCCATTCTGCAAACACCTTTCTTTCCAACCCCAAGATATTATCCACTACCTAACGGATCTCAACCAGCGTCAGTCTGCCCCAGTCAGCTCTAAAAGAGCGGGCTGGGGGGGAATGAACACAGGAGGACTCTTATGACAATATATATAATAAATACATCTAAAATTTCCACAACAGCTCCTCCTCTTTGTCATATGATCCCATGTGTCCCTCGATGACTTTCGATCTTCTTCTTACACCTGGCCTTACAGTCCATATGAGTCCATAAAAAGGAAAACATGGCTTGACATGTAGACTTTTCCTCAGGAGGGATGACATGGTGAGCTGTAGTAGTCGCTGGTCGGTCTGGGATCCTCTGTCTTTTTCTTGGGTCAGGCATCTTGGGCTCATCTGCTCGGGCTCTGGTCACGCGTCCAATCAGGCAACAGGAACGCCTCATCACGGAATATAGAAGAATAGAAACAAAAACATCATGAGTAAATATACCCCGACTTCCTTCAAATATGATCCGCTGCAAAAATAAAAATTAAATGCCCCCAGATTCCCAGACCCTTAAGAAGATTCCAACCTTCACTAGCTATAGCTCTGGCTTTGCCTTTTAGGTTTCTTAGCCTTATCCATATGGGTCTGAACTTTGTCACCAGTATCCCCGATCCAGGTATAGCAATCTTTACTTATAAAATCCCAGGAACCACCCTTGGATTGTGGGAACTTCCTTGTAGCTTCAACAGTTACATGAAAACATCCCATCCTCAATGGATGAGAAATTGTTCAATCGTTTCATAAGCTCAAACCCCCACCGTGTACAAGCAATTCCCTTCTAGCTGTCCCTGCCATTCTCACCGTCTCTCACGCCATCAGGATCGGCCGCGACATAAGATGCTGGGACGAGATTCACCAGCACACATGAACCTTTTGCCTTAGGGGAATTACCTTATAAGCTGTACATCTACATTAATACCAAACTAGAGCTGAAACACGCTTGTGGGCTACCTAGTTATCCCGTTACCAAAACTGGCAAGAACCAGAGCTATTTTTAAAATTATAATAAATTTTACCCTCTAGAAATGTATCATTAAATTCTATTGTCATGTGTCTGTTTGGATTGTACTAGTTTGTCAAAAACTCCTCACACCAATATGCCTATATATCTCATACCTCCTCACATCAATATGCCTAGAGGCGATTCAGTTCGCATTGTGCGCTATATAAGTATTTCATTCATTCATTCATTCATTCATACACCGCTGTCATTGCTGGGGCACTTAGAGCTCAGTGGAGACTCAGAGTAGACCCCACCATGTGTCCTGTTCACTTCCGTACCTAGTTGGAAAACACACTTTAAAAAATATAAATAAAAAGATACTTCTCATCCTTTTCTCCTTCTTCAATCTTCTTTACAACGACCCAGTCACCTGTCACAAACTTGGCTAGAATTAGAGTAGTTAGTATTATTGGTTTGAAAAATTTGTCATTCTCACCTCTCTCATCCCCCCTTTTTCCTCATTACCAACTGGAGGAAAACACCCAGGGTAAACTGTGAAATAGCCTATGATACTTTTACCTTCATATACACTTTCAGAAACTCCTTGGACCTGAAAAGATACTTATAAACAAAAGTTATTACTCTGTCCTTCATAGACAATACAACATTCGTGTACATTGGTAAATTGTCATTGACATTCCTCAAAACCGATAATAACTAAACCCTCTGTAACCCTTACTTTCACGTTCTTACTAAAAATACAACACCGGCGACACGTAAGAGAGCTGCCGCAGTGGGTTCAGACATCTTCTTGTTACCACATACAAACAATGAGAATACTAAAACCTGAGACAAACACTTAGATACAAATGTGGGGGAGATATTTCATAGTTCCAAATCAAAAATTACAAATTTAAAAACAACCAAATGGAATTCTGCCTTCACTCTTAGCGATAGAAAAAAATAAAATACATACAATAGGAAAGACACAAGGACATCTCAGAATATTGTATGGACCAGCCACACAAAGTTCTAAAACGGGCATGAGAATTTGAACCAATAACCACAGTTCCTCCTCTGAAAATCACAAAAGCAAGTACTACACATCCATCAGCTCACTCAGCCTTACAGATTTCTGAAGCCTCAGTTGCGACACATCAACTTCCAGAGGGATACACAAAATAGTATCCTTGGACCACCTATGTCAATCTTTGAAGGGCTAATGGCCTTTAGCCCCAAAACTAGGATCCTTATGTACTGTGCAGCAGTCTGACTGCGGGAAGCCTCCAATCCTTCCCTTGCAAGTTCATTTACATATCAATGTTACAGGAAAAGGGAGGGGGAGCCTCGCCCCATATGCAGACTATACAATACAAGCCTAACAAAAAAACAAATGAATTGCCCTCTGTGAAACTTCCATACATTTGTAATAAAAATAGCACACCGCTGTGTACAAAACCTCAGTTCAAGCTAGTTTCACCATCCACTGAAATTCAACGCAAAATAGAGATTTACACTGAAAACCAAAAATTCACTACAGAAAATGCAATAGCTTAACTGAAAAATCACATAAAAGGTACAAAAGTAGAATTCACTTAAATGAGATGGCGCCTAGAGAGAAATGCCCAGACCACATGGTCTAAGAACAAGATGGTGGTTCATGTCACATGGTTTCACACACAAGGGAATGGTGTCTGCACCTTCCCCTATAGAAATGTTCAGATTTTCAAAAATGGCCACCAAGCTTGGTCACATGGCAGACAACAAAAGCTAGGCCCCAACAAAATGGCGTCCTTTCCTGCCAAAACCACAACCTCTCCCCACAAACCCACACACTTGAAAATGCACACTTAAACAGACACACAGTTTAGGAACAGTTCCACTGAAAAGTATGTAATCTTACTACACAATTGAGAATGCACTCTTAGTAACACGTTATCCAATGAAACAAAAACACCACATAAAACCACAATATAACACAATATATCCCAGGCCAGCTCAAACATAGCTTCTTTCCTCAAACAAAGCTAGCATAACAAGCCATTGTTTCGCTTCCCACAGGGCGTATCCCATTCAACACAAGGCCGCATGGCACACAAACAGGTAAAAATCAAAATTCATCCATTTCTCACATGCATTACAAACTTGTTATCCAAATCACACACACCTTCTCACACACACACATTCTCACACACACACACATTCTCACACACATTCTCACACACACACAATCAAACTTCCAGCATTATCTCAAAAAGACGGAAAATTGTTCTTTTCACAAAGCGGAACCTCCCCAATGCATCAGGCAGAGAAGACGTATCCCTTTTTCAGGACAACAACGTTTTGATGTCCTAGACTGGGTCTTCTTCTCCCCCTTTCTGCCTGTGCAGAGGGGGGCTCTGTTTGGTCCATACATCCCTTGGCCCGCCATCTGTGCCCGCAGTGCAAGCATATGTCCCCAGACGATCATCTGTACAATGTGCAGGGGCCCTTTTGCTGGTGGACATACCCCCACTCCGCAAACACCTTTCTTTCCAACCCCAAGATATTATCCACTACCTAACGGATCTCAACCAGCGTCAGTCTGCCCCAGTCAGCTCTAAAAGAGCGGGCTGGGGGGGAATGAACACAGGAGGACTCTTATGACAATATATATAATAAATACATCTAAAATTTCCACAACAACTGCGACCAAAAATCGCCACCTCACTGTGCCCAAAAAATGCCGCCTCACTGCGACCAGAAATCGCCGCCTCACTGCGCCCAGAAATCGCCACCTCACTGCGCCCAGAAATCACCACCTCACTGCGCCAAGCAAACACCACCTCACTGCGCCCAGAAATCGCCACCTCACTGTGCCCAGAAATCGCCACCTCACTGCGCCAAGCAAACGCCACCTCACTGCGACCAAAAATCGCCACCTCACTGTGCCCAAAAAATGCCGCCTCACTGCGACCAGAAATCGCCGCCTCACTGCGACCAGAAATCGCCGCCTCACTGCGCCAAGCAAACGCCACCTCACTGCGACCAGAAATCGCCACCTCACTGCACCAAGCAAACACCACCTCACTGCGCCCCGAAATCGCCACCTCACTGCGCCAAGGAAACGCCACCTCACTGCGCCCAGAAATTGCCACCTCACTGTGCCCAGAAATTGCCGCCTCACTGCGACCAGAAATCGCCGCCTCACTGCGCCAAGCAAACGCCACCTCACTGCGACCAGAAATCGGCACCTCACTGCGCCCAGAAATCGCCCCCTAACTGCGCCAAGCAAATGCCACGTCACTGCGCCCAGAAATCGCCACCTCACTGCGCCCAGAAATCGTCGCCTCACTGCGCCAAGCAAACGTCCCCTCACTGTGACCAGAAATCGCCGCCTCACTGTGCCCAGCAAACGCCACCTCACTGCACCCAGAAATCGTCGCCTCGCTGTGCCCAGCAAACGCCACCTCACTGTGCCCAGCAAATGCCTCACTGTGCCCAAAAAATGCCCCTCACTGTGCCCAGCAAACGCCATCTCACTGTGCCCAACAAACGCCACCTCACCATGCCCAGAAAATGCCACCTCACTGTGCCCAGAAATTGGCGCCTCACTGCGACCAGAAATCGCCGCCTCACTGCGCCAAGCAAACGCCACCTCACTGCGACCAGAAATTGCCACCTCACTGCGCCCAGAAATCGCCACCTCACTGCGCCAAGCAAACGCCACGTCACTGCGCCCAGAAATCGCCACCTCAATGCGCCCAGAAATCGTCGCCTCACTGCGCCAAGCAAACGTCACCTCACTGCTACCAGAAATCGCCGCCTCACTGTGCCCAGCAAACGCCACCTCACTGCACCCAGAAATCGTCGCCTCGCTGTGCCCAGCAAACGCGACCTCACTGTGCCCAGCAAATGCCTCACTGTGCCCAAAAAATGCCCCTCACTGTGCCCAGCAAACGCCACCTCACCATGCCCAACAAACGCCACCTCACCATGCCCAGAAAATGCCTCACTGTGCCCAGCAAACGCCTAACTGCACCCAAAAAATGCCGCCTCACTGTGCCCAACAAACGCCACCTCACCATGCCCAGAAAACGCCTCACTGTGCCCAGCAAACGCCTCACTGCACCCAAAAAATGCCACCTCACTGTGCCCAGCAAACACCTCACTGTGCCCAGCGAACACCGCCTCACCGTGCCCAGCAAACGCTGGCTCACTGTGCCCATCAAACGCAACCACTGTGCCCATAAATTGCCGCCACTGTGCTATCAAACACAGCCACTGTACCCATCAATTGCTGCCAGATTGTCAAGCCGTAGCTGTGCTCCCTGGGGATATGCTGATCACCCATCTGTGCGACCATCCCATATCCCACTCCATCTTTCCCGAGAACAGGGACCCCCTTCCAACCCCCCCCCAGGAGAGGGAACCCATCCCCCCCTCTGAGGACAGAGACCCTCTTCTCCCCCCTGAGGACAGGGAAACCTTTTCCCCCCTGAGGACAAGGAAACCTTCTCCCCCTGAGGACAGGGACCCCCTTCTCTCCTGAGGACAGGGACCCCCTTCTCTCTTGGGGACAGGGACCCCCTTCTCTCTTGGGGACAGGGACCCCCTTCTCTCCTGGGGACAGGAACTCAATCTCCCCTGGGAACGGGGACTTCATCTCACCTAGGGACCCCATCTGCCCTAAGGATCAGGACCCCACCTCCCCTAAGAACAGGAACCTGATCACCCTGTGTGCGCCAACCTCACTGCCCTGCCGGCCATGTGTCCTGTGTGAGGGCCCTCCTGTGACAGCTCATATAAGGACTTCACCCCACTGTGTGATCCCCCTACATGACTGATCCCTCTGTGTCCAAAACTTACACGGGGAACCCCTCTGTTTGCTCCTCCTACATGTCTGCATACTCTGACCACCACCTGTACCATCTCCACATCTATTGACTGCCTCCTGTACCCTGTGCACATGTTCCGACCCCCTCTTGTACCATGTCTGTAGCCTCTAGCCACCTCCCGTGTCCTGTCTGCAATCTCTGACTATCTCTTGTCTTTTAACGTGTCTGCAGTCTCTTAGGGGGAGTCTGGAGAGGAATCAAGAGTGAGAGCACCACCAGGATTGGGATTACGGGAGGAGTCAGATGTGTATGGACTGTGGAGAAGAGACTAGAATAAAAACCAGAACCACCAACCTGGAGCCATCTAACTGAGCCCTGCACGCTGCACTGGAGAGGAGGTCAGTAACAAGAGGGCACTCATATAAAGGTTTCCCATCATCTCAGTAACACCCCCCCCCCCCTTGTGTATTCACTCTGCGGAAGGTGGTCTCTGGTCACCAGAGTTCCCCCCAATAACATTTCCCAGCATTCCCCTTTACATCAGAGTCCGTAGGATTCTTCTCCAAGGCAAAGGAAAATGCTACAGAGCATGATCCAAGGAGGAACTCTGATGTAAGGGGTGCTCTGGTCACCAGAGACCACCTTATATCAGAGTCCACTGCATTCCCATTTACATCAGAGTTCCAACTTACATCAGGGTCTGCAGCATTGCCCTTTGCATCAGGGTTCGCAGAGTTCCCCCTGTTAGATTAGAAGGGACGGAGGCCCAGAGACATGTCCAGAGTATAGAGAGGATACACGGGATAGATTAGAAGGGATGGAGACCTACAGACATGTCCAGAGTACACAGAGGATACATGGGATAGATTAGAAGGGAGGAAGGCCCAGAGACATGTCCAGAGTACACAGAGGATACATGGGAGAAGGTTTCCCTGTCCTCAGGGGGGAGAAGGGGGTCTCTGTCTTGGGGGAGGGGGTCCCTGTCCTCAGAGGGGGGGAGGGGTTCCCTCTCCTGGGGGAGGGTTGGAAGGGGGTCCCTGTTCTTGGGAAAGATGGAGTGGGATATGGGATGGTCTCACTTACCATGACATGCAGGTCCCTCATTTATGCCCGTCTGGGCTCCCTCCAGCAGCACAGATGGGTGATCAGCATATCCCCAGGGAGCACAGCTACGGCTTGACAATCTGGCAGCAATTGATGGGTACAGTGGCTGTGTTTGATAGCACAGTGGCGGCAATTTATGGGCACAGTGGTTGCGTTTGATGGGCACAGTGAGCCAGCATTTGCTGGGCACGGTGAGGCGGTGTTCGCTGGGCACAGTGAGGTGTTTGCTGGGCACAGTGAGGCGGCATTTTTTGGGTGCAGTGAGGCGTTTGCTGGGCACAGTGAGGTGTTTTCTGGGCATGGTGAGGTGGCGTTTGTTGGGCACAGTGAGGTGGTGTTTGCTGGGCACAGTGAGGGGCATTTTTTGGGCACAGTGAGGTGGCATTTGCTGAGCACAGTGAGGCGGCGATTTCTGGGTGCAGTGAGGTGGCGTTTGCTGGGCACAGAGAGGCGGCGATTTCTGGTCGCAGTGAGGTGGTGTTTGCTTGGCGCAGTGAGGCGGCGATTTCTGGTCGCAGTGAGGTGGCGATTTCTGGTCGCAGTGAGGCAACATTTTTTGGGCACAGTGAGGTGGCGATTTCTGAGCGCAGTGAGGTGGTGTTTGCTTGGCGCAGTGAGGTGGCGATTTCTGGTCGCAGTGAGGTGGCGTTTGCTTGGCGCAGTGAGGCAGCGATTTCTGGTCGCAGTGAGGTGGCGATTTCTGGTCGCAGTGAGGTGGAATTTTTTTGGGCACGGTGAGGTGGCGATTTCTGGTCGCAGTGAGGTGGCGTTTGCAGTGAGGTGGCGATTTCTGATCGCAGTGAGGCAACATTTTTTGGGCACAGAGAGGTGGCGATTTCTGAGCGCAGTGAGGTGGTGTTTGCTTGGCGCAGTGAGGTGGCGATTTCTGGTCGCAGTGAGGTGGCGTTTGCTTGGCGCAGTGAGGCGGCGATTTCTGGTCGCAGTGAGGTGGCGATTTCTGGTCGCAGTGAGGTGGAATTTTTTGGGCACGGTGAGGTGGCGATTTCTGGTCGCAGTGAGGTGGCGTTTGCTTGGCGCAGTGAGGTGGTGATTTCTGGGCGCAGTGTGGTGGCGTTTGCTTGGCGCAGTGAGGTGGCGATTTCTGGTCGCAGTGAGGTGGCGATTTCTGGGCGCAGTGAGGTGGCATTTGCTGGTCGCAGTGAGGTGGCGTTTGCTGGGCACAGTGAGGCGGCGATTTCTAGTCACAGTGAGGTGGTGTTTGCTGGGCGCAGTGAGGCGTATTTATTGGCAGAACAATGTACTGTATATGTAGTCAGTGCTATGCACGGGGCCCCGCCCCCCTCTCAAGCTCTGCCCGCTTGAGTCCATAGTTTTGGTCGACCGTGGAACAAATATCCCGCACATGCGCTAATACAGCTTAAAGCCATAATTTTTCTTGACCAGTGACGAAAATCGTGGGGTGGGCGGGGCTGCTGCTGACGTTCTCACCATCTGTTCAGCTCCGCCCCACCCGCAAGTCTCCGCCCACTGGAGGCTATAATTTTTCTCCACCGTGAAAATAAATCTTCAGCGCATGCGCTGTTAATGGCAGGGGATTGGCGCATGCGCGGTACATGCCCGCCGTCAGCTGTTTCAGTGACGGAGCCGCACCGGCAGTGACGGGGTGAGCGAATTTTATAGGTACTAATAGGTATAAGTACTAGATACTATGAGCGCCGGGCAGAAGCTAGTGGCGCTTCGGAAAGTGCCCCAAGGCGGGATAAAAGCCCGCAAATGAAGCGCCACGTCTGCAATCTTGTGATTGCATTGACGTGGCGCTTCCATAGTGCACGGACCTCTATTAGCTTGTCGCTTAAAGGGGTTGTAAAGGTAAATGTTTTTTCACCTTAATGCATTCTATGCATTAAGGTGAAAAAACATCTGACACTGCCGGCGCTCCCAGTCCCCCCGTTTTACTTACCTGACCCCTTGAAAATCCCGCGCTCGCCCCCGCCGTCCTCTTCGCCGCTCAGCCTGGCCGCTGATTGGCTGGAGTGGATGGATTGAAAGCAGCGCAGCCATTGGCTCGCGCTGCTGACAATCACATCCAATGATGCAGCGCGCCGGGGGCAGGGCCTTGTGATACAGCGAGCGGCTATAGCCGCCGGCTGTATCACGGGAGCGCGCCCGCAGGTGCTTCTCACCAATGCGAGGGAGCTCGCATGAACGTGAGAAGCACCTGCGGGAGGAAGCAGAGACAGCCGCCGAGGGACCCCAGAAGAGCAGGTTCGGGGCCACTCTGTGCAAAATGAGTGGCACAGTGGAGGTAAGTATAACATGTTTGTTATTTTAAAAAAATAAAAAATTTGACTTTACAATCCCTTTAATGTTGAACTTCTGGAGCAAGAGGATTTAGAGGAATGTGCCGTGTGCTTGGTTGATGAGTGAGGCCCGGAGTGCATGGACTGCAAGGCAAGTAATGGAGGGCTGGGCATGACAGGGATGGGTAAGGGACATTAAGGGGTTAAGAGAGGCGAGGCAGAGGCCGAGGGGAGGAGCTGGTGAGCGTCCGTGGGACGGAGGGGGGCGGAGCCATATAAAGGGTGGAGTGGGCGGAGCGGAGCTCAGTCCGGCGGAGGAGACAGAGAGAGGAGGCAGTTTTTTCGCTGCTCCTCTGAAGATGGCGGACGTGGAACGGATGCTGGAGGAGCTGCGGCGTCAGGCGGAGGAGCAAGGACCGGACTGGCTTTGGGAGCACCTCGGAGGACTGGCGGGGGTGTCTGGAGCGGACGTGCGGAGGGGTGAGCTGCTGCCGAGTGCGCGGAGGTCTCGGCCTCCGGCGCGTTTTTCGCCTGGGCCTGACCCTCGGCCACCTCGTGTTGTGCGCAGCCCTGGGGAGGACCGTTCGCTTCCTCCCGCGAAGCGGACACAGGGGACTTCTGGGGGTGCTGAGCGGTCCTCACGCCACGGCCCCGGGGGGGGAGGGGCGGGTGGGTCACGCGGACGGCGGGCGGCCATCTTGCCTGAGGGGGGGGGGCGGTGAGGATGATGCTGCTGGACGCTATGCTGTGGGGGGGAGGGCTGCTCGGGATGGCACTGCTGGGGACCCGGGGGCTCGGAACAGGGGGGATGTCGTTCGGCCTGGGCAGGTTCGAGGATCGCCTGCGGGCTGCTCAATGCAGCGTGGATCAGTGAGTGCCCGGGGGTCCGCCGTTCCAGGGGCTGGCAGGGCTGGTTCTCATCGCCAGGCTGCCGAGGGGGGATCAGCCGGGAGCGTGGCTGCACCTCTGCGGGCTGCAGCGTCGGCCTCCGGGGTCTCTGCCCCTGGGGGGCTTACACCCCCGCCTACTTAGGGCCCGGATGATCGGTCAGAAGGGGAGGTTTCATACGATGACGAACTGCCTGGTCCGAGTGGGGCTGTCGCCGGTCCGGCCGTGAGGAGCGTCCCTGGGCCGCCAGGTGAGTCCCCTGATGCGTGGTCCTTGTCGCATGCATTGCAGGGTTTGTTGGGGGTGGTGCAGGCGGGCACGGGGTGGCCAGTGACGCCTGTGGGGGGGACCCGGGGGGGCGGAGCGTCTCGGCGGTGGGGGTGCCGGGGGGGACCAGCAGGGGTATTGCGGGACCTGCTGGATGGTTTGCGGGCGTTGGTTGGTCGCTTCGACCGGGGACAGGCCGCGCCACCTGTGGCCTCGTGGGTTGCTCCCCCGGCGGGTGAGCTGGGGGCGGCCCTGGGGGCCGCCGGGGTTGCTTCACCGGTGGCTCCTGTGGTGCCTGCGCCGGCGGTGGGGGGGGGTTGTGGCTGCGGTTGCTGACGAGGGTAAGAAGGATGCGGTCGTGCGGTCGGACATCGTGCGGTTGGCCGACGCGGCACGGTGCGAGGTTTACGTGTGTTTCGAGGGCCCGCTGGGGGCCCATTTGAAACAGGAGGTCCGAGACAAGATCTGGAAAGGGGAGTTTGTGGAGATTTTCTCGCTTCTCCCGTTGGAGAAGTTCAACTTGGATAGGGTCAAGCCCGATGATTCCAAGGAGGACGAGGAAAAGCGGCGGTATCGGCTGATCCCGCGCACTTTCTCGAATTGGCTCCAGGCGTTTGCCATCTTGGCGAGTGTCATAGGTGAGAAGAGCCCCGAGCATTGCTCGGCGCTTTTCTGTTACATGGATGCGATTGGCGAGGCCCATCGGGTGTATGGGGGGGTGGCGTGGCTCCGGTACGATGAGCAGTTTCGGCAGCGTAAGGCGGTGCGGCCGGAATTGCGCTGGGACCATAAGGACATCAGCCTCTGGATGAGGCTTATGTCTTCGGCGAGGGCTGCGCCTCAGTTTCTTCAGGGGGGGCCGGGAGTGCGCCTACCTCAGGACTGTCGGCCGGAAAGAAGTGGGGGGTTTGCTGGCAATACAACGAGGGAGCCTGCAAGTTCGGGGGCACGTGCAAGTTTAAGCACGAGTGTTCCGGTTGCGGCGGGGCCCACATGTTGTCCCGCTGCTTCTGGAAAGGGAAGCGGGCCGGGGATGCCGCTCAGAAGAGGGAGGACGCCGGTGATGCTGGCAAGGATGCTCCCTTTTCTAAGTAGATATCCGGATAGGGCGGCGGCTCGTTTGCTGGAGGCGGGGTTTCGGGACGGCTTTCCAATTCCGTGTTCGTTGCCTGGGGTACCGCGGGTCGCTAAAAATTTGAAGTCTGCGTTGGAGCGTCCGGGGGTGGTGGACGAGAAGCTGCTAAAGGAGGTGGCGCTGGGGCGCATGGGGGGGCCGTTTGCGGACAGGCCGTGGCCCGACTTGGTGGTTTCCCCGTTGGGGGTGGTCCCCAAGAAGGAGCCTGGGAAGTTTCGGCTCATTCATCACCTGTCCTTTCCTAAGGGGGGCTCGGTGAATGATTTCATTGACCCTGAGGTGTGCACAGTTTCTTACACGTCGTTTGACGCTGCGGTTTGGTGGGTACGGCGGTATGGGCGTGGGGCACTGATGGCCAAAGCCGATGTGGAGTCGGCTTTTCGGCTGCTTCCGGTTCATCCTGATAGCTTTCGGCTGTTGGGGTGCTGCTGGCGCGACGAGTATTTTGTCGACATGTGCCTGCCGATGGGTTGCTCGATCTCATGTGCGTACTTCGAGACGTTTAGCTCCTTTTTGGAATGGGTGGTGCGGGATGCTGCGGGTCTGGAGTCGGTCATTCATTATTTGGATGACTTTCTCTGTGTGGGCCCCCCTGCCTCCGCTGTGTGTGCGATTTTATTGTCCACGTTGCAGCACATCGCAGGCAGGTTTGGGGTTTCCCTGGCGGCCGATAAGACGGAGGGTCCGACGTCTGAGCTGAGTTTCCTGGGGATCGTGATTGATTCCCAGGCTATGGAGTGCCGGCTGCCAGAGGCCAAGCTGTTGGATTTGCAGCGGGAGATTCGGGAGATTCAGGGTCGACGTAAGGTTCAGTTGCGGACGTTACAGTCGCTTTTGGGTAAACTGAATTTCGCTTGCAGGATCATCCCCATGGGGCGGATCTTCTGCCGGCGGCTGTCGGCGGCGACGGCGGGTATCAGCGTTCCCACTCACTTTGTGCGGCTGGGGAGTGAGCACCGTGCGGATTTACGGGTTTGGCACGAGTTTTTGGCTTCTTATAATGGCAGGGTCATGTGGATGGCGGGCCCTGTCAGTAATTTTGATTTGGATTTGGGTACGGACGCTGCGGGTTCTTCGGGTTACGGGGCGTTTTTCAAGGGCAGGTGGAGCGCGGAGCCTTGGCCGGAGGCGTGGCGTGCGGCGGGGTTCCTGGGCAACCTGGTTCTGTTGGAACTCTTTCCGATCGTGTTGGCAATGGAGCTGTGGGGGGAGGAGTGTCGGAATCTGAAGTTGCGCATTAATTGCGACAACATGGGGGTGGTGCAGGTGGTGAACCGAGTGTCGGCTTCTTCCCCTCCGGTTATATGGTTGATGCGGCAGTTAGTCCTGCGTTGTTTGCAGCTGAATGTTTTTGTTTACGCTGTCCACATACCGGGCGTGGAAAACGAGTTGGCTGACTCCCTGTCTCGTTTTCAGTGGGACAGGTTCCGGGAGCTGGCGGGGCACCTTGCCCGGAGTGGATCTGGAGGCTGCCCTTGGAGTCACCGCCGGATGGATTCGGCTGTCAGTGAGTGGGCCCCACCTGGTTGGCCTATTCCAAGGTTTGGTCTGAATGGTCGGGGCTGGTTCGGGAGGCGGGGGTAGTCGATCGGGGCTCCGATTGGCGGTTGTTGGTGATCTATTTTGTGGCCCGGAATATGGAATGTGGGGCGTCGGTGTCGGCGATCGGTCGGAAGTTGGCGGGTTTGGCATTTTTGTTTAAGCTGTGGAAGACTGGACTAAGGATTTTTGGGTACGCTTTTTCTTTTTTTGGGGGGAGGGTCCATTCCTGTGTCACGCGGAGGGGTCCTTTTTGTCGAGATACCAGTTTGTTTCGGTTTTCCGTAAGTGTTTGCGGGCGGTGGGTTTGGATGAATTGGAGAGAATTTGCGTCCCATTCGTTCCGGATCGGGGCGGCCACGGAGGCGGCCCAGTGCGGTCTGGATGAGGCGGCGGTTCGCAGGATTGGGAGGTGGGAGTCGCGGCGTTTCCGTTCTTATGTACGGCCGCACTTGGTATTGCTTTGATTTACAAAAAAAAAACGGTTACAAACACAGCTGTTAAATGTGGGGTGTGTTCTGCTTGTTGCCTTTGTGTCCCTCCCTTGGGGTTTCCTTTGTGGGTTGTTTGGGGTTGGTTGAGGTTGTTGTCCTTTCGCTGGGGCTGCACTGTGCTTGGGTAGGGATGCTTTTTACGCTGTTGTTTTTTTTTTCAGATGGAGGTCCGGCTCGCCTCGTCTGGATCGTGGGCCACTCCTACGTGTGTTGGGGGGCCAGGAGAGGAGATCAGCGACCAGAGGGCAGGCAAGGGATCTCTAGGGGGGAGGCGTGTTTACGTTGGTTGGGTGTCCCTGGGATGCGCTGGGGTAGTTTGGTGGGGGAGGTTGAGAGACATGTGTCTCAAGGAGTCCCCCGGCGGTGCTGGTGATTCACGCGGGGGGAATGACCTGGGGGTCCGGAAGGTTAGGGATTTGCTTGCAGACATCAAGTCTGACTTCCTGCGGCTGCGTTTCCGTTTTCCGGGTACGGTGCTGGTGTGGTCGGACATCGTGGCGCAGACGACCTGGCGTTCGGTGGCGAGCATTCAGAAGACCCGTATTAGGGTTAACAAAGTTGTGGGGCGGTTCGTGGCCAAACAGGGCGGGATTGTGGTTCGCCACCGGGAATTGGAATGCAATGTGGGCATGTACCTTAGGCGGGATGGGGTGCACTTGTCCAATGTGGGGATTGATTTGTGGTCCTTGGGTTTGCAGGAGGGTATCCGAAGGGCTTTGCGGGTGTGGGGTGGCCCGCAAGGGTAAGGGAGTCACCCTTTTGGGCTGTGGCGGTGTGTCTGGTGGTCTTTGAAGGTTGGCAGTAAATCAGAAGTCATCTGATATGGGGTGGGGGGCCCATTGCTAAGATGGGTCCCTCCGGTGTATTCCTGAACGTTGGAGGGAATACCGGTATGGTTGTCACTGCGGAGGTTGTCTCCGAGCGGTCACAGCTGGAGCCCTGGAGAAGTGGGAAGTGGGTACCGCAGTGACTTGTTGGGTTGGTAAAAGTTATGGGTCACCGTCAGAGATCACCAGACTGGGCATGTTAGCTATATGCTATTCGTTACCAGATGTGTGTTATTGGTTATATGTATATGGTTATAGTTATATTTTTATATTGTACATTGTTTTGGTTATTTATATATATATGGAGATATATACTTATATATTTTGGTTGGAGTATTTTGAGTATTGTAATAAAGGCTGTTATGGCCATTTTACTCCAAAGCAAGGTGTGGTCTCTTACTTATGGGTGGAACATGGGGTGGCGGTTGGAGTGGAATGGGTAACAGGTAATAGTGGGGACCTTTAGACTACCCTGGTCAAGTGAGGCCCGGAGTGCATGGACTGTAAGGCAAGTAATGGAGGGCCGGGCATGACAGGGATGGGTAAGGGACATTAAGGGGTTAAGAGAGGCGAGGCAGAGGCCGAGGGGAGGAGCTGGGGAGCGTCCGTGGGATGGAGGGGGGCGGAGCCATATAAAGGGTGGAGTGGGCGGAGCGGAGCTCAGTCCGGCGGAGGAGACAGAGAGAGGAGGCAGTTTTCCCACCCTCCCTCCCTACTTTTATGCGTTTGAGGTGTATGGTGTTGTTGTTTTGTTTTTCTTTCAGGTGACGTTGCTCGGATGTCATGACAGCGGTACGGCCGGAGTTGGACGTTGGCGGTGTGTGTCTGGTGGTCTTTGACGGTTGGCGGTAAATCAGAAGTCATCTGATATGGGGTGGGGGGCCCATTGCTAAGATGGGTCCCTCCGGTGTATTCCTGAACGTTGGAGGGAATACCGGTATGGTTGTCACTGCGGAGGTTGTCTCCGAGCGGTCACAGCTGGAGGCCTGGAGAAGTGGGAAGTGGGTACCGCAGTGACTTGTTGGGTTGGTAAAAGTTATGGGTCACCGTCAGAGATCACCAGACCGGGCATGTTAGCTATATGCTATTCGTTACCAGATGTGTGTTATTGGTTATATGTATATGGTTATAGTTATATTTTTATATTGTACATTGTTTTGGTTATTTATATATATGGAGATATATATTTATATATTTTGGTTGGAGTATTTTGAGTATTGTAATAAAGGCTGTTATGGCCATTTTACTCCAAAGCAAGGTGTGGTCTCTTACTTATGGGTGGAACATGGGGTGGCAGTTGGAGTGGAATGGGTAACAGGTAATAGTGGGGACCTTTAGACTACCCTGGTCATGGATCTGTGAGATCTGAGATCTTTGAGATCCTGCAGTTGAGCAATGTGGAGTTCTGCCTTACACTGGGTCTTTTGCATTAAGAGTTCCCTTTGTTGATTTAGTGCATCAGCCCTGGTCAGTTCTGTTGAGGAGTCCTCTATATTACAGTCCTGCAAGAAAGCTTTGTATTTTGCAAACAGCCGCTGGTAGTGTTCATACGTGGCAGATAAGCGATCTATAGAGTCTCTTAGTTCAGCTGGTTGATCATTCAAGTGTAACAAAACTGACATGCAGTGTAAAGTTCTGTCCCATAAGTCTGACAGATTGCTGGAGAACTCCTCTAATGTTAAAGGACTTTTTTTTTCTTAAAGGGGCAGTTTAAAAAAAAAAATTTGACTACACAGAAGGGGGGGGGGGGGGTTGTGGCGCCCGGGTGCCCCCTATGGACGTGCCACCACTGGTGTAATCCCTAAGGCTTGTGCTGGCTGTGGCTTGAGCTGCGGCTTGTGAATGGAAGTCACCTTGTTGTCAGCAAAGGGTGATGTGGTTTGCTGCATAGATGCACTTGTGTTGTAGACTTGAAGAGGCTCAGGCATTTGAGAGGTCTCTTTTGAGAGTCAGGACAGTTTTAGTTAGTAATACGTACAGGAGATAACTCTGTATCATTGCAAACATTATGCTTTAGCACATATTCACTGGTGCGTTCAACTGGGTCTTGCAGTTCTGCTATGATGGACCACTCTGAGTTAGCACTTTCTCCCATCGCTTGTTCGAGGACTCTCAACCTTGCTAGGGCAACTGCTTCCTCCTTTTCTTACTTTCAACGATAGTGTTCACTATGTTGGAACATCGTTATTGTTAGCAACACAATTTCACTATTACACATTTGAGTCCTCTCACCTCTAAATTATAGCGTTCACTAGGTTGGAGCATTCCCATTGCTCCGGACACGGATTCACTGTCACACATTTTCTGTTTCCTTTTCTTTCTCTCTTTCCTTCCTTTTTCTTTTTCCATTTTTATTTAATTTTTTTTATTTTTCCCCCCTTTCTTCCCCTTCTTTTCTTTTCTTCTTTCTCCCTTTCTTCCCTTTTTCTCCCACCTTTCAATGTTAGTGCTCACATGTTGGAACATTCTCATTGTTTCCAACACAGTCTCACTATCACAGATTCCTATCACATATTTTTCCTAATTTTGTATTTATTTTTTATTATTTTTTTCATAAGTTTCTTATTTTTCACTGATTATCGTTTTTCACTGTTTTAGCATGGGGCTTGCTTCCCTGCTTTTCCGCATGTGCCGCCTCAGCTCCCGTGGCAGATCGTGTCCCCGGCTGCCCACGCAACCACTGCCATGCCCTTTCCATTGCCTCACCTGTGAGTATGGGTGGTTGATTCAAGCAAATTCCGTCTATCTCTACTGTTACTTTTTATATACAAGACTTACTCATTGTCTGATATATAATACTTTTGGTTTTATAGACATCCAATTTACATCAGCTCCTGATGAGTGGCAAGTTAGCCACGAAACGCGTCCAGCTTCAGATGCCATAAATTCTATAATCATGCCGTTTTGTAACATATTCTGTATATACGGTTTTACCAAATTTACTTGAATATCATCGTCAATGTGCAATATACCAATGTATGAATAAATTAATCATGATGGAAGATGCAATATGTACCACTGCTTTTGATGCATTTTACTGTGTAATATTTAATACATTTAACATTATCAGACCTATACAGCTCATTTTTTGCTTCCAAATCTGCATGCTTCATGCAAAGTCCCAACTTCTTCTCTTGCTGCACTGCTTCCTCCTTTTCCATTTGCAGAATCTTTAATTGGGAATCAGCCTCTGCTTGTTGAACTTTCATCTTTGCCTTTTGTTCTGCTTGTTGAGCTTTCATCTTTGCCTTTTGTTCTTCTATTTGTGCTTCCTTTCTGGTAGAGATTCGCACTTTATTTGCTTCCAGACTTGCACGGACCTCTATTAGTTTGTCGCTTAACGTTGAACTTCTGGAGCGAGAGGATCTAGAGGAATGTGCCGTGTGCTTCGTTGATGTGGATCTGTGAGATCTGGTCTCCTGCAGTTGAGCAATGTGGAGTTCTGCCTTACACTGGGCCTTTTGCATTAAGAGTTCCCTTTGTTGATTTAGTGCATCAGCCCTGGTCAGTTCTGTTGAAGAGTCCTCTATATTACAGTCCTGCAAGAAAGCTTTGTATTTTGCAAACAGCCGCTGGTAGTGTTCATACGCGGCAGATAATCGATCTATAGAGTCTCTTAGTTCAGCTGGTTGATCATTCAAGTGTGACAAAACTGACATGCAGTGTGAAGTTCTGTCCCATAAGTCTGACAGATTCCCGGAGAACTCCTCTCTAGTGGTTTCATAGTTTTCTCGGAGTTTCTGTGTGGGTTTTATTGTATGTTTGGGTCTTACACTCTGTTCGGCAATATCTGCAGAGTCTGCTCCCTGAACATCTGTGGGTTCAGAGGCATGATGAATCTGCACTGGTTCAGCCACAGAAGGGTGCTCAGAATCTTGTCTAGACATTTTTCACGTTTTTGCAAGAAATGGTACTGTCTCTTTAAGAAGACGAACAGCAGCTTAGACAGACGGGGTAACACAGTTCAATGTAGAGAAACCATTTTTAACATTCATGTGAGGTGCGGTAAACTCGTGTGACCATGTGCTTCACAAGATGGCGGATGGCACTCTGCTTGATTGAAGATCAGGCGCACACATATGCACAGTAGGCTGTGGGAATTCTATACATCTTTTGACTATTCTGACTCTGATTGTTGTGAAGTGATCTATTCCTTGTGAGACCTCTATGTCTGGCCTGTATAAGCAGATATAATCACTGAGGACAATCCTCATCAGATAGCTTGAACAAGATGCTTTTATTCTGAACATCAGATTACAGCAGATGACAGGATACAAACAGTTGAACAGGTTGTGGTATTGTGCAGTCAAAAGATGATATTGTCTGTAGCTTACAATGTAGAATACATGTGCTCTGCTACATGAGGCTTGGTACTCCATTGATGACACAGGAAGTACAAAACACACTGTCAGACTTTACGCACCTTACTGATGAGCCCGAGATAGGAGGGGAAGGCCTCCCTTACGTGTCTGGTTTGCGGCCCCTGGTTGTATGGACAGGAGGCACAAGAGAACAGATTGGTATGAGAGCCTGGCAGGTTTGTTGCAGGAGAAGAGGCCAAGGGGCTTGATGCAAATGGGTCGGAGGTCTCCAGGCAGCTGGACGCTGGCAGTGGATGCAGAGCAAGAGCTGGTGAGGGAAGTCCAGGCACAGGGACGGTCGGCAACAGACAGGTGGTGCAGTACAAGGGATCAGGCAAGTTCAAAGTCCGGGTCACAGGCAGGGTTGGCAACAGACAGGCAGCGCGGTACAGCAGAGCAGGCAGGTTCAAGGTCACAGACAGGCCGAGGTCAAGGGCAGGCAGCAAGCAGGACTATCCAAAGGTCAAGCCGGGTAGTTAGGAGATCATGCGCTTCAGAGCAAGGTAACGGGCACTAGGGCACAGGGAGCTGCAGATCAGACAGCACTGAGCACACTGTGGGGAACACCTAAATAGGCCGATTGGCACCGGCGCACGCACATGCGCACAAGCACGTGCCAGCGCACCAGGTCGCACGTCCGTTACAGGCATTTTCCTGGCGCAGTGCATTGCTGGCTCATGATTGGCCAAGCATGCACTGTGACCCCGCATGCTTGGCCAATCACAGCGCTGGCAGCGAGGAGAGCCATGATTGGCCACAGGCAGGATGCCTGTGGCCAATCATAGCTCAGGCTGTGTAGTACACGCCCCACACTATATAAGGCCGCCAGCTCGGCGGCCTTGTGTAGTGTGTTGGCATCTGTAGCAGAAAGTGGGTGTTCTGTGTACCTTCAACACAGTATACACCGATCATTATCGGCCGATTTTTCGTTCTTGTTCTTCTGTAGTGTTTGTTGTCTGCGTGCCCTGACCGCAGTATACACCGCTATATTCACCTCTGTATCTAGCGATATATCTATCTTTTATAATAGAGCTGTCAGTCAGTGTTAGGAGATTGTGCGTGCTGTCTGCATGCTCTGAACCCAGTATACACCGCTATATCCACCTATATTGCTAACTATCTTGCTCGTTTTAAATAGAGCATTCAGTCAGTGTTAGGAGATTGTGCGTGCTGTCTGCGTGCTCTGAATGCAGTATACACTGCTATATCCACCTATATAGCTAAATATCTTGCTCGTTTTAAATAGAGCTTTCAGTCAGTGTTAGGAGATTGTGCGTGCTGTCTGCGTGCTCTGAACGCAGTATACACCGCTATATCCACCTATATAGCTAAATATCTTGCTCGTTTCAAATAGAGCTTGCAGTCAGCGGTAGGAGATTGTGCGTGCTGTGAAAAAGATGGACAGCAAAACAAATTATACAGGGGTGATAACCCTTCCCTATGTTTTCCAAAAAGCTTAAAAATAGTTTTTTTTTGACTGGAGCTACACTTTAAAAATGTACCAGTTGAAAATTACAAACAGATTCAACTTAACACAACAAACCTACACAGGCCCTGTCTTGTTTGCACCGCCTGTATACTGCTGTTCTGAGTATATAGGGCCTGGGGGGCCACACATATTTCCTTTTTTTAATATGGGTATGGGGTTAATATGCGTACAAGACACAAAGGGGCTGGTAGTGGGCAGGGATGGCTACCCATGCCATATTTCTCAATGATTTTCAACCATATTGCAGGAACCAGATATAACATTAAAACCGCAAGCATTTTTAAATGACGTTATTTACGTTAAATGTCATTTTGTGCAGAGACTGTTCTAAACACCGGAAACAGGTGGCACTTCACAGGCATACTACAGACACCCCCCAGGCACGATATTTATAGGAATATTTCACTTTTTTTTTTTTTACTTTAATCGTCATTAAAATCAGTGCTCCCGAAAAAACTGCAGTTTTTAAAAGTTTTTTTTGCATTGACCCATGTCCCCTGGTGCAGGAGCCAGGTCCCCAAACCCTTTTTAGGACAGTATCTTGCATATTAGCCATTAAAATGATCACTTTTAATTTCGAACGCTCGAGTCCCATAGACTTCAATGGGGTTCTAACGTTCGTACGAATTTGGGGTCCGTTCGAAAGTTCTGGTGCGAACCGAACCGGGGGGTGTTCGGCTCATCCCTAGTTGCCAGGTACTAGGACGAGTTCTCCCCGCTTCTTCCTGTCAAACATCCTCTTGTTGTATTCCTGAGTTTTGGCCATAGTCTTTTGTAGCAATTTGTTGTTAGTCAGGAAGAAGTCCATTGTTTCAGACACTGGGGAAATGGCACACTCAGGTACAGAACCAGGCAGGAAGGATGGGTGGTAACCATAGTTTGCGAAGAATGGTGTCTGCTTAATAGCAGAATGCAACGAGTTGTTGTAGGCAAACTCGGCAATAGGCAGGAGAGAGACCCAGTCATCTTGTGAGAAGGCAGAGAAACAGCGGAGGTGCTGTTCCAAAGTTTGATTAGTTCTCTCCATCTGCCCATTCGTCTGGGGGTGATAGGCAGAATGCCAACTCAATTTCAAGGGAACCGCAGAGAGCCTTCCAAAATCTGGAGGTGAATTGAACACCTCGGTCGGATACAACGCTCGATGGAACCCCATGCAACCTCACTACCTCTTTGATGAACACCTTTGCAGTTTCCAAGGCCAAAGGTGTGCCCTTCATAGGCAGGAAGTGGGCCATTTTAGACAACCTGTCGACCACCACAAAAATGGTAGAGAAGCCTTCTGCCTGAAGCAGCTCCACAATGAAGTCCATTGATAACATCTTCCAGGGTCTTTCTGGGACAGGTAAGGGCCTTAGTAAGCCCCAGGTTCTTGCCCAGCTACTCTTGCTCCGGGCACAGGTAGTGCAAGACTCCACATAATTCTTACAATCGTTTGTCAGCTGAGGCCACCAGAATGCACGCTGCACCAACTCTGCCATTTTCAGAGTGCCAAAGTGTTCGGCCAGCTTGTGGTCATGGCAGAGTTGCCACCCTCAAATTCTCCGGGACCAGAATTTTTTTCCTTGTACCAGAATACGCCAATCTGCGACCTTACATCATTTTCAAACTATGGGGTCCATCCCACAGAGGCTTGCTTAATTTGAGAAAGGAGGTCCCCCTAGAGTAAAAAGAAATTTCCAACAGGAAGGATGGTGTCAGGTCACCTTGAGGCAAGGTGACAGGTGCACACCATAGGATCAGGAGCGCACCACAAGGTTGTGGACCCTACGGCTGACTGCTGCAGACAGGGGACAGATCCCATTGGGGTTAGAGCGTAAGATTCCCTGGGGCGCGGAGTCTAAGAGCCAGCAGGTGTTCACCAGCGCCTCTGGTGGTGAGGATGGACTTGGCTGCAACTGGCTCCAGGTTGCGACCCCCAGGGTCCCCCAGCTCATACCCACAGTAGGCAACAGGAGGATAGGGATGGTGAGGGACAAAGCCAAGGTCGGGGCCACAAGCAGACAAAAATAGTCGGGTACACGCCAAAAGGTCAGGATCACAAGCAAACGGGGATAGTCAAGACACGCCAAAGTCGGTAACGGAAAACAGTAGCAGAGCACACGGCAGGAAACAGGAAGCTAACACACAAAGGGCGGCACAGTGGTGTAGTGGTTAGCACTCTCACCTAGCAGTAAAAAGGGTCGCTGGTTTGCATCCCAACCACAACACTACCTGCCTGGAGTTTGCATGTTCTCCCTGTGCCTGCGTGGGTTTCCTCCAGGTACTCTGGTTTCCTCCCACACTCCAAAGACATGCAGGTAGGTTAATTGGCTTCTGTCCAAAATTGGCCTTAGTATATGAATGGGGACCTTAGATTGTGGGCTCCTTGAGGGTAGGGACCAATGTGAGTGTGCAATGTACAGGGATAGGGGTAGACACTCACTCAGGTTGAACTGGATGGACTGGTGTCTTTATTCAACCTTACTAACTATGAAACTATGAAACTATGAATACACAATGGTTGATCAGCACTGATAGCCTGCAGTTCACAGGTTAATATAGGGCTCCCTGATAGGGCCTGGGGTGGAGCCATGCTTAGAGGAGAGGTTATAAAAACCACCAGGTGGAAGTGGCTGACCTCTTAGTCTGAACACATGAGGGGAGGTAAGCAAACACAGGAAGATCACTGCATAACCATGACAGATGGTGTCTGGAAGTAAAGATTCTTCAGCATCATGGAACATGCGGGAAAGAGCATCCGGTTTGATGTTTTTGGAGCCAGGTCTGTAGGTGATGTGGAACTGAAATCTGGAGAAAAACAGGGCCCATCTCATCTGCTGTGGTTTCAATCTCTTTGCTGTTCTCAGATACTCTAGGTGTTTGTGGTCGGTATAGACCAGGATTGAATGTGCAGCACCCTCTAGCAAGTAACACCACTCCTCCAAGGCTGCCTTGATTGCCAGTAGTTCCTGGTCTCCCACATCATAATTTTTCTCCGCTGTGGAGAGCTTGCGTGAGAAGGCCACTGGATAGAGGAGGGCCTTGGCACCTTGCTGCTGGGAGAGCACTCCCACTGCAATCTCCGATGCATCTGCCTCAAGGACAAACGGCAGTGCAGGGTCCGGGTGCTTCAGGATGGAAGCAGAGGTAAACAGCTCTTTCAGTCTTTCGAAGGCAGCTTGGTCCTTAGGGGACCAACAGAAATGACTCCCCTGCTTGGTGAGTTCAGTGATGAGGGCAATTATCGCAGAGAAGCCCCTACCGAATTTCCGATAAAAATTGGCGAAGCCAATAAAACGCTGTACTCCCTTTTTATCAGTAGGAGCGGGCCAGTCCAGGGTGGCGGACACATTTTTGGGGTCCATTTTGATACCATCAACGGAAATGATCAGGCCAAGAAACTGTATGTACTGGAGCTCAAATTCACACTTCTCCAACTTGGCGTAAAGTCCGTGCTGCCTAAGTCGAGTTAACACACTTCGGACGTGCCTGCGATGGTCTGTGACTGAGGAAAAGATTAGGATATCATCCAGGTATACTATGACATACAAGTCCAGAAGATCACAGAAGATATCATTTACGAAGTGTTGGAACGTTGCGGGTACATTGCATAGACCGAAGGGCATGAGGAGATATTCAAAGTACCCGAATCGAGTACGGAAAGCTGTTTTCCACTCATCTCCCTCTCGAATATGGATCAAATTGTAGGCACCACGGAGGTCTAACTTGGTGAAGATGACAGCAGATCCCAGCCTTTGTAAGAGTTTGGGTACAAGAGGCAACGGGTAGCGATTCTTGATTGTTATTTTATTTAGCTCCCGATAGTCAATACAGGGCCATAGAGAGTGGTCCTTTTTCTCAACAAAAAAGATTCCAGCCCCAGCCGGAGAGGTAGATGGGCGAATAAAGCCTTTTTTGAGGTTTTCATCAATATAATAAACCTTTAGGGTTTCCAGCTCTTGCTCTGTTAATGGGAAAATTCTCCCAAAGGGAACTTCAGTTCCTGGCAGAAGCTCTATCGAGCAGTTGTAGGGTCTATGCGGGGGTAAAGTCTCTGCCCCTTTCTTGCTGAATACATCCAGGAAATCCCGATAGGGTGCAGGAATCGCCTGTTGTAATTCAGGGTCAGTGTCCAGGCAAAGGAGCTGAGTAGGTTTTGTAGGGACTTGCAAACAATATCTGGAAATGATTTCCCCCGTGGCCCAATTGATGTTAGGATTGTGGGCCTGTAACCAAGGCATTCCCAGAATAATGGGAAAAAGAGGTGATGAGATGGCATCCAGGCATAAGAGTTCTTGATGATTAGATCCCATAGTGGCCAGTAAGGGGACGGTTTCCGGAGTGACAGGGCCAGAACTGAGGATGGAGCCATCAGAAAGGTGTACAGCAAGGCTCTGAGGTTTTGGTCGGAGGGGAATGTGATGGTTAGCAGCAAAAGTTAGATCAATAAAACAACTGCAGGCACTGGAGTCAATTATGACTGGAACTGGTATATCCTTGTCGGGAAGCTGTAGGATGACAGAGAGAGCAAGGTGAGAAGCAGATTTAGGCAAGGTAGATGCATGCTTGGGAGGAATTGGAAAAGACTTACGTGTCTTGTTGGAAAAGATCTCACGTAGTGACCGGGTTCACTGCAATATATGCATAGATTACTGACTTTTCGCCGTTGCCGCTCTTCCGGAGTGAGGGATGGACGGATGAGACCCAGCTGCATAGGTTCGGGAGTGTCAAGAACTGGAGCCGGAGGGGCAAGAGAGGTCGGCCGAAAAGAGTCGGTTGCACTAGGGACCTTGGGAAGGATCCAGGTGGGCCGAAATTGGCTGGAGGACTTCTCAGAACGACGTTCCCTGAGGCGTCGGTCAATTTGAATAGAGAGATCGATAAGCTCTTCCAGGGACTGGGGAATACTGACCCATGCCAGCTCGTCCTTGAGCGAATCGGATAATCTCATGCGGAATTGGTAAAGCAGGGCAGCGTCGTTCCATTCGGTATCGGAACTCCAATGCCTGAACTCCACCACATAATCTTCAACTGCCCTGCGCCCCTGCTGCAAGGCGGCTTTAGCAGTTGCTTTTAACTGGGGATCCTCATATAGCTGGGACATGGCAGCAAAGAAGGTATCCAGATTATCAAGGGAGGTCGACTTCTGCTCCATGAGGCGGTGGGCCCAGGTCTGTGGTTCTCCAGACAAGAGAGAAATTACAAAGCCCACTTTAGTCGCTTCCAATGAGAAGGTGCGTGGTTGCAGGGCAAAGTAGAGCTTGCAAGCATTGTGGAATGACCGGTATTTACTGCAATCTCCAGAAAATCTCTCGGGAGTAGGTACCCTGGGCTCAGGAGGTAGCATTACTACTGAGGGTGCTGATGCTGGTCCGGCAGCGGAAACACCTTGTTGGTGTGTGGGAGAGGACAAAACCTGGATTTGACCTTCCAATCTGGTGTAGCCTTCTGGAAGGCTCTTCACGGCTTGTGTGAGACCCGCCAGGTGTCTGCACAATTCCTCCATGGGGGAGGCTGTCCGATACTGTCAGACGTTACGCACCTGACTGATGAGCCCAAGATAGCAGGGGAAGGCCTCCCTTACGTGTCTGGTTCGCGGCCCCTGGTAGTATGGACAGGAAGCACAGAAGCACAGATTGGTATGAGAGCCTGGTGGGTTTGTTGCAGGAGAAGAGGCCCAGGGGCTTGATGCACATGGGTCGGAGGTCTCCAGGCAGCTGGACACTGGCAGCGGATGCAGAGCAACAGCTGGCGAGGGAAGTCCAGTCACAGGCACGGTCAGCAACAGACAGGTGGTGCAGTACAAGGGATCAGGCAAGTTCAAAGTCCGGGCCACAGGCAGGGTTGACAACAGACAGGCAGCGCGGTACAGTGGAGCAGGCAGGTTCAAGGTCACAGACAGGCCAAGGTCAAGGGCTGGCAGCAAGCAGGACAATCCAAAGGTCGAGCCGGGTAATCAGGAGCTTCAAAGCAAGGTAACGGTACTAGGGCACAGGGAGCTGCAGATCGGACAGCACCGAGCACACTGTGGGGAACACCTAAATAGGCCACTTGGCGCCAAGCAGCATGTGAACTAAACTTAAACGTCCATAGAAAAATGGTTGGGAAAACAATATTATATATATATAAATTCTAGTGAAGTTAAAACAAGGGTTGATATATTGCCTCCCACCACATGTCAAACACCCCCTGAAAAGCTATCCACCACAGATTTTCAGAAGGCAATGCAAGCGTAAATGAACCCTACAAAAACATTCCATTTACTAAATTTTGGACCTAATCTAGGTTGATATAAATACATTTGGAAGCTCGTGGTTATATATTTATATGAATTTATAATGTATGATCTATTTATTTGTATGCAATCACATTTGGGAATGCCTCTTCTGAGAACTACTGCCTAAGAGCGTAATACCCCTCTCACTTTGGGAGCTAGCTCTAATTTTGTATAAGATATCATCAATTAATACGATCAGGTGCAAGCCATGAAAAAAGTACCGTATATACTCGAGTATAGGCCGACCCGAGTATAAGCCGAGGCCCCCAATTTACCCCCAAAAAACTGGGAAACCTATTGACTCGTGTATAAGCCGAGGGTGAGATATGCCTGTCCATCCCTGTGTGTGTCCGTCCATCCCTCTGTGTCCGTCCATCCCTGTGTGTCCGTCCATCCCTGTGTGTGTGTCCATCCATCCATCCCTGTGTGTGTGTCCATCCATCCATCCCTGTGTGTGTGTCCATCCATCCATCCCTGTGTGTGTGTGCGTCCATCCATCCATCCATCCCTGTGTGTGTGTGTGTGTGTGTGTCCATCCATCCATCCATCCCTGTGTGTGTGTGTGTGTCCATCCATCCATCCATCCCTGTGTGTGTGTGTGTGTCCATCCATCCGTGTGTGTGTGTGTGTGTGTGTGTGTGTGTGTGTGTGTGTGTGTGTGTGTCCGTGCAGCCTTGTGTGTCCAGCCTACCTGTGTCCCGAGCCTCCGTCCGGTCCCGTCCCGAGCCTCCGTGTCGTCCCGTCCCGAGCCTCCGTGTCGTCCCGTCCCGAGCCTCCGTGTCGTCCCGTCCCGAGCCTCCGTGTCGTCCCATGCCAGGATCGCCGCTCTTCGTCGGCGCCCTGGCGGCCATTCCCCTGTTCAAAAGCCGCGCCTCCGCCTCCGCCTGTGATAGGCGGAACACTCAATTTCCCAGCAGTCAGTGTTCCGCCTATCACGGACATCGGCTCATCCGAGGATGAGCCGATGTCCGTGATAGGCGGAACACTGACTGCTGGGAAATTGAGTGTTCCGCCTATCACAGGCGGAGGCGGAGGCGGAGGCGCGGCTTTTGAAAGGTAGAATGGCCGCTGTCTGTCTGCTCGACACGCTGTTCGGGCAGTCAGACAGCGGTGACTCGAGTATAAGCCGAGGGGGGCACTTTCAGCCTCAAAAAAGAGGCTGAAAATCTCGGCTTATACTCGAGTATATACGGTATGTCCATAATGAAGCGGGCAACAGGTGCAATCAGCAAGCCGTATGACAAAATGTATTTTCCAGCATAGTTCTGTAAATGTCAATGTTTCAGCAGAGAGAAAGGCAGTTTGTGCCCTGCTGAAAAAGTAGCATTTATGAACCACTTGAGTACCAACCAGTAATACCCCTTTATTACTATGCCATGTTTCTATTTTTCAGCTCTGTGACAATTGACAATTACTCCATTATGTATTACTGCACCCAAATGAATTTTTTTTTATTTTTTTTGTTTCACAAAAGTTTTTATTGAAAGAGAACAGAGCATTACAATCAACATATAATCGCACAGTATCAGTATCATTTATACAGATTGTCACAAGTGGTTGACGGAGTACACATAATGTCACAAGATCTGACAGGGTATAGATAAATACAACATGTAATTTCCGAATTCAAAGTATGAAATCTATATTATCGATGATAAAATTTTAACAAGCTAAGCAAATATAGAGTTAAGTCGAGGTTGCTCATGGAAAGGAGGGGGGAGGGAAGAAGAAAAATGGGGGGGGGGGGGGAATTAGCTAAATATAGTAACATATGAGAAGAGTAGGCAAGGCAGTTAGTTGGTCAGCGGGCCTGTGTTCTTAGTCTATATGAGGCTCAACACCATCCTTGACTGACAAAAATTTATAAATAAAAAATACAATATGGATGATTTGTAGTCCTGAGTATCTTTATATTCTCGCCATTTAAGCCAGGTAGAGGTAAAGTTTGTCATTCTTTCTTGTGAAATACTTATAAGTTCCTCAATGGTTTCTATAGAGTTGATTCTCCTGAACCATTCCTTTTTCGTTGGAAGTGAGGTTGAACGCCAGTGGCAGGGGATACAATGTCTTGCAGCATTTGTCATAATCATGGTTAGGGATTTAAAATACTTTTTTGGGGGGATTGTGTTGTGGTGTAAAAGGAAGTTAGCTGGGTCAAAGTTTAATGTTTCTGAGGTTATTGGCGTGATGGTGTCATGGACCATTTTCCAAAATGCTTGAATTTGTGGACATGACCACCAAATGTGTATCAGCGAGCCCTCCTCACTATTACACCTCCAGCATCTGTTGGAGATCTGGGGGTAGGATTTATGTAAGATACTGGGTGTTCTATACCATCTTGTTAGAATCTTGAACCCGCATTCCTGGGTAGCGTCATTAAGTGAGCCTTTATGGGCGTATGTGAAGATGGTTTCCCAGTTTTCTTTGGTGAAAGATAAGTTAAGATCATTTTCCCACGCTAGACAGGATGTGGTGAAAAACTCCAAACCCTCTTCGAATAATGAGTTGTACAGAGTGGAGATATTGTGTCTTTGTGGATGCGTTTCTGAACATAGGATATCAAGGGTCGTGGGAGTTTTGGACCTTAGGCTTGCCAAGTCCGCTGTGGTGAGATAATGTCTAATTTGGAGGTAGGTCCAATGTGAGATTAGACTAGGGTCATTGTCCTTATTGATTTGTTCGAGGGATAAAAGTTTCCCATTCCGGAAGAAATGTTTAGTTAGCACTGCTTTGTGGGGCCAGCTAGCTAAGAATGATCTTTGTTGGTTTTCTGGGGGGAAATCGGGGTTGTTTCTGAGTGGCGTTAAGGGACTGATCCAAGGGGTGGGGTCGATTTTCCTATAGGTGTCGTGGAATATTGCTAATGTGGGGCCTATAAGGGAATGAGATTTGATCTCTTTTGGATGGTACTTGGGGTTTATCCTTGACAGGTGGTTAATTGGGTAGGTAAATTGGGCTTGTTTTAATGATACCTAGTCCTTGATTGGTTGGTGTATATTCCAGTCTACTATTCGTGTCAATATAGTTGCTTGATGGTATTTTCTTAGGCCAGGAAGAGCAATTCCGCCTTTGTTTTTAGGGAGGATCAGTCTTGAATATTTGATTCAAGACTGTTTGTCATTCTTTCTTGTGAAATACTTATAAGTTCCTCAATGGTTTCTATAGAGTTGATTCTCCTGAACCATTCCTTTTTCGTTGGAAGTGAGGTTGAACGCCAGTGGCAGGGGATACAATGTCTTGCAGCATTTGTCATAATCATGGTTAGGGATTTAAAATACTTTTTTGGGGGGATTGTGTTGTGGTGTAAAATGAAGTTAGCTGGGTCAAAGTTTAATGTTTCTGAGGTTATTGGCGTGATGGTGTCATGGACCATTTTCCAAAATGCTTGAATTTGTGGACATGACCACCAAATGTGTATCAGCGAGCCCTCCTCACTATTACACCTCAAGCATCTGTTGGAGATCTGGGGGTAGGATTTATGTAAGATACTGGGTGTTCTATACCATCTTGTTAGAATCTTGAACCCGCATTCCTGGGTAGCGTCATTAAGTGAGCCTTTATGGGCGTATGTGAAGATGGTTTCCCAGTTTTCTTTGGTGAAAGATAAGTTAAGATCATTTTCCCACGCTAGACAGGATGTGGTGAAAAACTCCAAACCCTCTTCGAATAATGAGTTGTACAGAGTGGAGATATTGTGTCTTTGTGGATGCGTTTCTGAACATAGGATATCAAGGGTCGTGGGAGTTTTGGACCTTAGGCTTGCCAAGTCCGCTGTGGTGAGATAATGTCTAATTTGGAGGTAGGTCCAATGTGAGATTAGACTAGGGTCGTTGTCCTTATTGATTTGTTCGAGGGATAAAAGTTTCCCATTCCGGAAGAAATGTTTAGTTAGCACTGCTTTGTGGGGCCAGCTAGCTAAGAATGATCTTTGTTGGTTTTCTGGGGGGAAATCGGGGTTGTTTCTGAGTGGCGTTAAGGGACTGATCCAAGGGGTGGGGTCGATTTTCCTATAGGTGTCGTGGAATATTGCTAATGTGGGGCCTATAAGGGGATGAGATTTGATCTCTTTTGGATGGTACTTGGGGTTTATCCTTGACAGGTGGTTAATTGGGTAGGTAAATTGGGCTTGTTTTAATGATACCTAGTCCTTGATTGGTTGGTGTATATTCCAGTCTACTATTCGTGTCAATATAGTTGCTTGATGGTATTTTCTTAGGCCAGGAAGAGCAATTCCGCCTTTGTTTTTAGGGAGGATCAGTCTTGAATATTTGATTCTGGGAGGTTTACTCCTCCATATGAAGGTGGAACATGCTTTGCGGAAGGAAGCAAAGAAAGAAGATGGCAATCTGATGGGAATCGTTTGCATTGCATAAAGGAATCTAGGCAGGATGGTCATCTTTATCAATGATGTCTTTCCAAACCATGATATGTTGAGAGAGTTTCATCTTTTAAGGTCCTCCTGTGAGTCTTTTAGTAAGGGTAAAAAAGTAAGTTTGAAGAGGTCGTTTAGGTTTGAGGGTATTTCTATCCCCAAGTAAGTAATATGTTGTGTGGACCACGTGAATGGGAAGTTTTGTTTACATAAATCTACGTCGTTAGGGGGCAACGATATGTTTAATGCTACAGATTTAGAATGGTTAATTTTTAAGTTGGATATTAGTTGGAACATTTCAAGTTCTTGGATTATATTAGGCAATGAGACATGGGGCTGTGAGAGGAAAAGTAGCATATCGTCTGCGAATGCAGCAACTTTATAAGAGTGATCTTGTATTTCATAGGCGAAAGGTTAAGGGACTTTAAGTGAAATGTGACCTGGTAAGGTCACCTATTTCCATCCCTTGGGACTTAGCATGAAACCATGACCTGGTAAGGTCATGTATTTCCATCCATGTAGTGATCAAAAAAGGGGGGAGAGCAATGGGGGCAGGACTTTAAATGAAGTGCGAAATTATGATAGAATAATATAAATTGGTGAACAATTGGGAAATTTTAATAAGTTCATAAAAATATAACATAAACATGATTACCGTATATACTCGAGTATAGGCCGACCCGAATATAAGCCGAGGCCCCCAATTTACCCCCCAAAAAACTGGCAAACTTATTGACTCGTGTATAAGCCGAGGGTGAGACATGCCTGTCCATCCCTGTGTGTGTGTCCGTCCATCCCTGTGTGTCCGTCCATCCCTGTGTGTCCGTCCATCCCTGTGTGTCCGTCCATCCCTGTGTGTGTGTCTGTCCATCCCTGTGTGTCCGTCCATCCATCCCTGTGTGTGTGTGTGTCCATCCATCCATCCATCCCTGTGTGTGTGTGTGTCCATCCATCCATCCATCCCTGTGTGTGTGTGTGTCCATCCATCCATCCATCCCTGTGTGTGTGTGTCTCCATCCATCCATCCCTGTGTGTGTGTGTCTCCATCCATCCATCCATCCCTGTGTGTGTGTGTCCATGTGTGTGTGTGTGTGTGTGTGTGTGTGTGTGTGTGTGTGTGTGTGTGTGTGTGTGTGTGTGTGTGTGTCCAGCCTACCTGTGTCCCGAGCCTGTGTCCCGTGCCTTGCCTCCTTGCCTCCGTCCCGTGCCTTGCCTCCTTGCCTCTGTCCCGTGCCGTGCCTTGCCTCCGTCCCGTGTCGTGCCTTGCCTCCGTCCCGTCCCGTGCCGTGCCTTGCCTTGCCTCCGTCCCGTGCCTTGCCAGGATCGCCGCTCTTCGTCGGCGCCTCGGCGGACATTCTACCATTCAAACGCCGCGCCTCCGCCTTCGCCTGTGATAGGCGGAACACTGAATTTCCCAGCAGCCTGTGTTCCGCCTATCACGGACATCGTCTCATCCTCGTCCGTAGTACGAGGATGAGACGATGTCCGTGATAGGCGGAACACAGGCTGCTGGGAAATTCAGTGTTCCGCCTATCACAGGCGAAGGCGGAGGCGGAGGCGCGGCGTTTGAATGGTAGAATGTCCGCTGTCTGTCTGCTCGACACGCTGATCGAGCAGGCAGACAGCGATGACTCGAGTATAAGCCGAGGGGGGCACTTTCAGCCTCAAAAAAGAGGCTGAAAATCTCGGCTTATACTCGAGTATATACGGTAAATCATTTACAATGGATAAGAGATACTGACAATACATAATGGTAATAAATTCATAAAAGATATAATATGTACACAATTAAATCCATTGTAATTGATGCGAAGCATTAACAATACGTCGTAGCAGCATATAAGTAAAGTATGAACGTAACAAAATTCCACAGCTCACCAAATGGAGTTGATATAAGATCATAAAGCATCAAATAGTGCCTGCATAACGGGTAGCCTCAATATTCTGTGGACAATATTTGGACAGAGCAGCTGTAAAAAGCTTGAATGCGATTAGGAAAAACACGACTTCAATAGCTCTACGCGTTTCGTGGATGACCGCCACTCATCAGGAGCAAGCGTGTACGGTAACTACAATGAAAAAAAGGATATCAGTATAATATAATAATAATAACAAGCATGGCATAGAGGTGGGGTAATAGGCCAAACCCCACGTAAAGTACATGCTTACATATTATGATTCTCTTGGTGGTGACTGACCGTCGGGCTCCACCAGCCAAATCGGGGACACCTCCCCCCGGGAGCTGAGATGGGCAGAGCCGCGAAGGCTACCCACAGGGCGCCAACCAAGGCAGATAAACACCCACGAGATAAACCTGTGTGGGAAGGACCAGGACAAGATAGTGATTAGTGGTGATGGAAAGGTGAAGCCAGGACAAAGGGAGCCCTGGATGAAAGTGTGATTGTGAGACAGAGCAGATCGAAACTAAAGCCTCAGGCTAAAATGAAAAACAAAGGGAGAAAAAACAGCCTTGAGAATGAGTTTAATTGTGAAAGGAAAGCAAGTCAGACCTAATACCTCTGACTAAGATGAAAGGAAGGGGGGGGGGGGAAAGGTGGGGAAAAATAAATGTGATCCGTGAGAAGGTAAGTAAAGAAGGGACGGATGATAGTAGAGAAGGGTTGCACTGGGCGAATCATAATATGTAAGCATGTACTTTACGTGGGGTTTGGCCTATTACCCCACCTCTATGCCATGCTTGTTATTATTATTATATTATACTGATATCCTTTTTTCATTGTAGTTACCGTACACGCTTGCTCCTGATGAGTGGCGGTCAGCCACGAAACGCGTAGAGCTATTGAAGTCGTGTTTTTCCTAATCGCATTCAAGCTTTTTACAGCTGCTCTGTCCAAATATTGTCCACAGAATATTGAGGCTACCCGTTATGCAGGCACTATTTGATGCTTTATGATCTTATATCAACTACATTTGGTGAACTGTGGAATTTTGTTACGTTCATACTTTACTTATATGCTGCGCATCAATTACAACGGATTTAATTGTGTACATATTATATCTTTTATGAATTTATTACCATTATGTATTGTCAGTATCTCTTATCCATTGTAAATGATTTAATCATGTTTATGTTATATTTTTATGAACTTATAAAAATTTCCCAATTGTTCACCAATTTATATTATTCTATCATAATTTCGCACTTCATTTAAAGTCCTGCCCCCGTTGCTCTCCCCCCTTTTTTGATCTTGTATTTCGATGCCCTTTACATCTGGGTTGGACCTGATTTTGTTCAGGAGCGGTTCCAAAGTGAGGACGAATAGCAGCGGAGACAAGGGACATCCCTGTCTCGTACCATTTTTTAGATTGAAGGCATTCGACAGGTGGCCATTTGTGCGGACTCGTGCAGTTGGATTTGAGTATAGTGCGGCAATGTAAGCTCTCATCCGGGGCAGTATGCCGATATTTTTCAGTACTGCGTCGATGTAATCCCAGGCCACTCTGTCGAATGCCTTCTCTGCATCAAGAGAAAGGAAGAAACCTTGTTTTTTTTTTGGAAGTTAGCCAATTGTTTATGTTTAGGGCTTTAATTTTATTGTCTCGGCCCTCTCTACTGGGGATGAAACCCACTTGATCTAGGGAAATTAAAGATGGGAGTAAGGGTAATAATCTGTTGGCAAGGATTTTGGCGTATATTTTAATATCTACATTTATTAAAGAAATTGGTCGATAGTTTGTGACAAGGGTCGGGTCTTTTCCTTCTTTGGGAATGACGGTTATGTGTGCTTCCACGACCTGTTTTGGGGGATTCTGTTCAGAGTGTAGAGATTGGAAAGTTTTCAAAAATTTTGGTTTTAGTATGCTATGAAAAGTTTTGTAATATTGTAGGGGTAGACCATCTGGACCTGGGGCTTTGCCTATTTTCATATCTTTTAAGGCCCTGTCAAATTCTTCACTATTAATGGGGGATTCGAGTTCCTGGGCTACATTCTTTGCTATTTTCGGGGGACTATGTTTCTCTAGATATTCTTGGATGATTTTCGCTCTGGCCTCTGAATTGAGAGGACATTTGGGGTTGGATGGAATATTATATAATGATTGGTAGTACAGTTCGAACTGTGTGGCTATTTTCTCGTTTGAGGAATATGACACCCCTTGGTTGTCTTTTATTTGATGTATAGTGGAAGCGGCTTTCTTACTTTGGACCGCTCTCGCAAGAAGTTTTCTACTTTTATTTCCTTGCTCGTAATATACTTTATGTCTTAATATATATTGTCGTTTAGCTTTTAGATTCAATTCCTCTGTGAGTAGATCTCTTGCTTTTGTTAATTCCTCAAACGTAGAAGCAGCCACATTTCTTTTGTGTTGGAGTTCAAGTTTGTGTATTTGATCTATTAGAGATTTAATTCTAGCTTGTTTTTCCTTTTTGAGTAAGGTCAGTTTCTTTATGAATTCACCTCTAATGATGCATTTATGGGCTTCCCATTGAGTGATGCGTGAGGTGTCTTCATTGTCATTTCGAGTAAAGTAGTCATTTAGTATATCTCTAAAGTGAAGTATGTCTATGGGGTCCTTCAGGACAGTGGTGTTCAGTCTCCAAGTTTTAGTTGTGGTGTTTTTTTCGGGGAATGTCAAAGTTAGTGTAATGGGATGATGGTCAGATAAAGCCATAGGCTCTATCGTTGCGTTCGTCATGAGTGTTAGGTCTGATTGTGTAATATAAAAGTAATTGATTCTTGAGTATTTTTGGTGAATTGGTGAAAAGTAAGTGAAATCTCTGGATTGAGGGTTGAGAGTTCTCCACGTATCGTGCAATGTTAGTGATTGCAACTGGAGTTTTATTTGTTTCAGGGCCCTGTAGGGAAGGCTCGAGGTGCCATTTGAGGTGTCAGCGATAGGATTGAAGGGGACTTGAAATCGCCTCCTAGTAGTAGAATGCCTGAAGCGAAGTTTGTTAGTAGATCCTTGATTTGCGAAAGAAGGCTACCTGCTTCAAGTTGGGAGCGTAAATATTGGCAATCGTGACCGGGTGGGAAGACAGTCTGCCTTTCAGAAAGATATATCTCCCCTCCGGGTCTACCATTGTATCCTGAATCTGTAAGGGGGTTTGTTTCGAAATGAGGATGGAAACCCCTTTCGTCTTCCCCTCCGGATTGGTGGAGTGGAATAGTGTGGGGAATCGTCTATCAGAACATTTTGGGACATTGTTGGATTTGAAGTAAGTCTCTTGAATACATACAATGTTCGCTTTTATTAAATTCAGAGAGGAATTTGGTTCTTTTAGTTGGTATGTTGAGCCCTTTAGCATTAATAGAAAATAGTTTTAATGAAAGGGTTGTAGAGTGCTGTCCCTGAGACGGCATTATGATATTTGTCTGCTAGTATTGTCGGGGAGACAAAAAAAAGGGGGGGAAGGAAAGGGGTAGAGCACCTGCGACTGTAGCAAAAAAAGGGGGGGGGGATTTAGGGAGTACCTAATGCAGGTAAAGAATACTTACACTGGAGGAAGGGTTAGACCAGCTAATCCAACCTATATGTAAATGCCGGTAGGGTCAAGGAGCGAAAGGGGGGTTCACTTCTTGTGGGGGTTCGAGATCCAAAGGGGGACAATCAAGTATCCAGAGTTATTCCGAGTTATAGAGTGTTAGATGTATGGTGTGTGAGTCCGGTACCCAGGGAGCAATATTGGGTAATGTTCAATCAAAAAGGGCAGGGTTTCAGTGTCAGGGGGCAATATGGGGGATAAAAGAGCGGTTTATCACCTTTTGGACTTTAACGGCTAATGTCATCACTTTGTAGCACTGTACTAATATGGTTTGCGGATCGTTGACCTCCCGTGCAATGCAGACATGTATTTCACACAGTTTATACAACCGGGAGAAAGTCTTTGAAAGCATTCTGTAAGTGGTGTATATCAGTGTAGCTACTTGATGATACCCTCCTATCATGGGGAGGGATACAAAGAGAGAAAACACTGCGCTATAGTTTGTGAAAAGATGGCCACAACGGCCACAACAGCAGCCAACACCAAAAACAAACAAAGTTCAACAGATAAAATAATAAAAACAGTGTAGCGCTTCAATAATAATAAATGTAATCAACATAAATTATAAAAATAATAATGATGTAACAAAAATCGCATAAATCTAAGTGCCTAGAATTAAAAGTCCAACATTAGGCGCTCATTCCACTATGTTGATGGCATAGGAGTGACCAAACTGTCACAGAGAAGGAAAATGGTGTACTAGACGAATGTGTTCATGCGGGTATACTTGATTGTAAACATCAGAGAAAAGTAGATAAATACTTCTTACCGGAACAGTTGGACTCACACAGTCATATGACGGTTGAGTCTAGAAGGCTTGAGGTCACAATCTGGGACCAAGGAGTGTAAGGAGAGAGGTCAGTTGAGCTGGTGGAGGAGCTCCGGGCGGTTGTAGGCTCAATGATGGACCCTTTCAGATGGAACGTCAAAGTATTCAAGCTCAAACGCAGCCCGTTGTACCAATACTCCAACCTCCCCCGAATGAGGAGGGGGGTGTTTGTGAAGTTTTAAACCAACGACGCGTTTCGACATATGTGTCTTCAACTGGGGCATGCCCCAGTTGAAGACACATATGTCGAAACGCGTCGGGCGAGCTGTTGGTACCCCACATTGCTTTTAATTTCATTTTGTTTTTTATGTGATCACCAAGTCATTTATTACCTTTTGACTTCAATAAACCAGCGTTTTTTTATCGTTTGACCCGCACCATGTGGAGCCTTTTTTTCTTTTCTTCCATTGCTTTGGTTTAAAACTTCACAAACACCCCCCTCCTCATTCGGGGGAGGTTGGAGTATTGGTACAACGGGCTGCGTTTGAGCTTGAATACTTTGACGTTCCATCTGAAAGGGTCCATCATTGAGCCTACAACCGCCCGGAGCTCCTCCACCAGCTCAACTGACCTCTCTCCTTACACTCCTTGGTCCCAGATTGTGACCTCAAGCCTTCTAGACTCAACCGTCATATGACTGTGTGAGTCCAACTGTTCCGGTAAGAAGTATTTATCTACTTTTCTCTGATGTTTACAATCAAGTATACCCGCATGAACACATTCGTCTAGTACACCATTTTCCTTATCTGTGACAGTTTGGTCACTCCTATGCCATCAACATAGTGGAATGAGCGCCTAATGTTGGACTTTTAATTCTAGGCACTTAGATTTATGCGATTTTTGTTACATCATTATTATTTTTATAATTTATGTTGATTACATTTATTATTATTGAAGCGCTACACTGTTTTTATTATTTTATCATGGGGAGGGGTTAACGATTTAGGTGTGTTGTATGACAAACTTGTGCGATAAAATAAGCAGATGAGGAACATTCTTAACAACATTTATTTTAACATGGTAGAGAGAAAAAATTTGGCGCAAACCTGCTAGGCCACAAGCAATTCAACGCTAGAAATGAGCAACTAGTAATCATTGCTTCCATTATTTAAGTCTAAGGAGTATCTCCTGTAAAAGAAACTATGTTGTGAAATAAACAGGTCAGTCTTTCCCCAAATGTACGAGTTTGGGTAGAGTGTCTAAAGTTTTGCACAATCGTAGACGAATGAACTTCAGAAGGTCTAGTAAGACGCCCTGCCATGCGTTTTACCCACCGCCCGGGAATCAAAAAAGAGAAAAAGAACCCCCGTAAGGGGCTTACCTTTGGGGTATAGTTTCTTACCCGGATATGGATAGAGGGGCTGATGACTTGCTGGGTATGTGCATGCTCCGTTCAAAAGGCTCTAACTGGCAGTAATAGACCAGATATTGGGGGATTGGAGGGTAGAGTGGGACATAGGTGAGATGGGGAAGAAAAAGACAAAACAGAAAAAAATCAAAGAAGGGCTGAGAGGCTTCCTTGAGGTATAGGCTTCAGGATGTTTGTTCTTCAGTAGAGAAGGGACGGATGTTTAGCTGAGGATTGAGGCTGGTATTGTGGAAGGGAGAAGTAGAAGCTCAAAATCAGCTATGTGGCTGATCACGATTATCTTGTCTTTACCGTAATGGAGGTAAGCAACGATGATCTAGGTGTCCATCAAGTCTTATCTGTCGACACGGTCTCTTCTTCTGGGTGGGGAAATTCCTGGGCTTCCGTGTTCTGCTCTCCTTCCATGGTGTGGTGCTGACGGAGATCTCCGACGGGCGGTCTCTGTTTCTCTGCGTTCTGGGAGTCGTGTTGTTTGCAACGTCGATCCCTGTGTCATGAATCAGGAAGGAGTTGTACCATTCAGGCACATCCGTTAGAGGGAAGTTGAGCGATTCCCAAAATGATTGTAGATCGTCTGGAGTGCATAGTAAAGCTGTGTGGCCTCTCCATGTAGCAGACAAGCAGAACGGAAACTTCCATCTATAAGGAATCCCTCTGGTCAGGAGTTGGTCCAGCAGCGGGCGTAGGGCCCTGCGTTGCTGTAGAGTGATGTTGGAGAGGTCTTGATACAATTTTATTTTGTTTCCATTAAAAAGCATGCTGTTTCTTTCTCTTGCTTTTATAAGAATGGCTTCCTTCAAGGGAAAATTTACCAAGCAACAAACAATGTCTCTCGGTGGGTCAGTGTCTCTGCCCCTTCATCTGAGGGCGCGGTGAATTCGTTTAAAATCAATTGGGGAATCCGAGGGTCTCTCCAGCAGATCATTGAAAATGGAAGTTGCCGTTTGTATTATAGGGGTCTAATCTATTGCCTCGGGTACCCCTCGGATCCTGATGTTATGGCGTCTTCCTCTATTATCGAGGTCCTCTATGTGACGGTGCATCTCTATTAGGTGACACAGGTGGTTGTCTGAGGATTTTTGTATTTGTTTCAGGGCATCAGAGTGACGTGATGCAGTTTGTTCTGCTGCTCCAATTCTTGCTACCATGTGCTGTATGTCAGACTTTAAGTCTGTGATGGCTGCTGACAATGTGGCCTTAATATCAAGGGCCACTGCTTGTAAGTCTGCCAGGCTTAATGCTTGTGGGGCTAGGTTGGACTGTAGGGATACAACCTGAGGGGTTAAGGGGATGCTGGCTTTTTGTAGGCCCTGTGGGCTTAGGCGAAGCCGCGGCTTTGAGGCCTTCTCCTTGCACCAGGCGGAACATTGCGGGAATGCTTGCGAGGGGAGACTGACCTGCCTCGGTGGTATCCCGGGATCCCGGAGTGTTCCGATCCCCCTTTCCCATGTCTGGGGGTAGATTATGTAGCCCTGTGTGCTTTATTGAAGCTCCCTGTGCGCTGGAGGAATGGGATCAGGAGTCCATCTCTGTCCCTGGTTAGGCCACGCCCCCATGAATTTTATATAATTTATTTTAAAACCTTTTTTATGGTGGTATTTAACCACTTGCCCAAATGGGCATTTTTTACAGTTTTCACATACATTTTAAAAGCTGCATTTTTGTTGTTAAAACAATACTATCTCCATATATTATATATTTTACAAAAGTAGAGGTCCTAGAGAAGAAAATGGTGGCTGTTGCAATTTTTTTATGTCATATGATATTTGTGCAGCCGTTAGCCAAATGCAAATTTTCTGGAAAAATTTAATGCACACAAACACTATAATACCAGGTTTTGGTAAAATATAAAATATGATGTTGCATGAAGTAAATGGGTACTAATCATGGCAAGATTTAATATTGTGAATGCTTGTGAAATGGCGACAAACTACAGTACCTAAATTTCTCTATAATTGAAGCTTTAAAAGCCTTTGCAGGTTATCAATTTAGAGTTAAACACAATTCTGCTGTTAGAATTATTGTATTTGGGGGCTCATGCGTGGCGTCTGACAGAGCGGTAATTGCTAGAGCTCCACTCTGTGATAGATGAAAAGCGGCGGTAAAGTATAAACCCGCCGGTAAAAACCCTCACCCTCTTCTCCAGCTCACTCGCGGGACCCCGGAGCATCGTTTGGGACACATAAAATGGTGTTGGGAGACAACCGCACCAAGTTTAAAAACTCCTTGATTAAGGAGACACAGATGCGGGCCGCTTCTAAAATGGTGCCGGCACCTGTCTCACACAGCACCACAGCGCGCTCTCACAAGCAGAAACAAACTTTTGCAACCAAACTCTCCAGGTGAGTCAGACACAGAACTGTATCCCTCACAAGACTCTCCACTGGAAATATCTGTTCCCCAACACTTTTAAAGCAATTTGAACATATGCTACAAAAAGCACTGAAACAAACATCAGAGCACATTACAGTCTTACAAAGAAAAAAAGAGAACTGGGTAAAACCAGTTCCCCCACAAACGGGGTTTTTAGGCAGCAAGAGACAGTAATAGAAGCCAATAGAAGTAGTATAAAAGGTATTTTAATATTATTTGGTAAAAACAAACATGAGCTTCACCTGAACATTTGTATAACAGACAAAATGTTATGCCCCGACCCGCCACCAGCCTCCCCTTTTCCCCTACCGTCTCTGTTTTTTTTTTTTTTTTTTGTTTTGTTTTGTTTTTTTTTTTTGTTTTTTTTCTCTCTCCCACTCCCCCACCCCCAAACCCCCCCTCCCCTATGTTCCTCACTCTCACACTCCCCATCCCTTTATTAGCCCTGAAGATCCCCGGTGGGCATTCGGGAGGGATCTGGCTAGTCTGGGCATTAGACATCGCCTAATTTTTATAATATAATTTTTCCTTTCATTGAGCATATGTCTCTCTTTCCTCGCAATCTAAAATGGTCCTTCGCCCAATCACAGTCCAGAGGTGAGGAGGAGAGAACTGTGTCTGCCCCCTGCCCTGACTCCCCGGCAAGGGTAGGAGTGGTTTCTGTCTGGTTATTACGGACAAACCTCTCCGTTGGTTCCCCCCCCCCCTGCTGAAGGGGCGGATGGTCCCGCCCAGGGATGGGGGACACATAGTCCCTTGCCGGCGGCATCCTCGGACACTTCCGGGCGCACATCTCACGCACGTCCGCTCGTTTTAGCGAACGTGCGTGACGCATACCTCACGCGCGTCCGCTCGTTTTAGCGGACGTCCGTGACACTGTGACGCCACGCGATTGCGACGGAAGTGACGTTATTTCGGGGCCGTTTTCCGGCCTTCCAGGACGCCGGGGCGGCCACACGAGGCTGATCCTGTTTAGGCGGCCAATGCGTCCGGGTTATACCGGTTGATTGGTGGGCGTATGCACCTGCAGCCAATTTTCAGGCTTTAAATACAAACCTTCCTTCACAGGAAGTGCACATTTACCCAGGGGGAAAGAAACCTGCACCTGTTGTTTGGTGAGCATGATTTTTCCTTTGTATTTGACCTGCATTTTGGTGATATATTGCACCAAAATAAGTTTCTTTATTAGTTGTTTGGTATGAGGACTGATCTAACTAACTTATAGATCGGACTTTAGAAAATATGAGTCAGGGACTGTGCCAGTTACCCCTTGTGGACTAACGCTTAACCACTTGCCGACCGCCTCACGCCGATGTACGTCGGCAGAATGGCACGGGCAGGCATAAGCACGTACATGTACGTGCTTTGCCTCCCGCGGGTCGGGGGCCCGATCGGGCCCCCGCCCGGTGCCTGCGGCGGTCGGTTTTCGTTCGGGAGCGATCCCGGACGAGGGGACGGCCATTCATTCATGGCCACCCCCTCGCGATCGCTCCCGACGAATGGAAATCCCCGGTGACATCACTTCCTCTCCTGTAATGTAAACACAGGAGAGGAAGTGATGTATTCTCTCCTCCGTGTCGGTATTTTTCGTTCCGACACGGAGGAGAGCGGATCAGTGAGTTGCACCAACACATCCCACACACAGTAGAACATGCCAGGCACACTCACACCCCCCCTTTACCCCCCGATCACCCCCCCAATTACCCCTGCCCCCCAGTCACAGTGACACCAATGTCATTTTTTTTTTTTTTTTTTTTTTTTTTTGCATTGGTGTCATTTGTGACTGTAATAACTGTTAGGGCAGTTAGGGTTAGCCCCCTTTAGTTCTAATGTACCCCCCTAACCCCCCCAATAAAGGTTTAACCCCGTGATCACCCCCCGTCGCCAGTGTCACTAAGGCTGGGTTCACATTGCAGCGGTTTATGAGAACGAATGTGATTCGCACCGCACTGCAGTGCAAATCACATCCGATCTCTGTGCGATTCGAGTTCAGCCATTCGCCGCACCCGCCACACCCGCCGCACCCGCCGCAAATTCGCACGGGACCCTTTTTTTGGCCCGCAGCAGAATCGGATCGCATGGGTGTTCACACCATGCGATCCGAGTTTGCAGATCGCACTGCGATATGCGAACTGATCTGGGGGTGTCAGTAACATTTCACTGACACTCCCAGCAGTTCGCATAGGGCAGTGTGAACTGCCGCCGGGAGGCATGCGATGCGGGAACCCGCCGCGGATTCGCGGCGTTTCCGCATCGCTCCAGTGTGAACCCAGCCTAATAAGCGATCATTTTTCTGATCGCCGTATTAGTGTCACAGGTGACGCTAGTTAGGCAGGTAGGTATTTAGGTTCGCCGCAGCTTTTTATAGCGCTAGGGACCCCCATATACTACCGCATAAAGCCCCCTGATTGCCCCCTAGTTAACCCTTTCACCAGTGATCACCATATAACTGTTACAGGTGACGCTGGTTGGTTAGTTATTTTTTTATAGTTTCAGGGCACCCGCCATTTATTACCTAATAAAGGTTTAACCCCCTGATCACCCGGCAGGTGTCATTTGTGACTAATAACTGTTAGGGCAGTTAGGGTTAGCCCCCTTTAGTTCTAAGGTACCCCCCTAACCCCCCCAATAAAGGTTTAACCCCGTGATCACCCCCCGTCGCCAGTGTCACTAAGGCTGGGTTCACATTGCAGCGGTTTATGAGAACGGATGTGATTCGCACCGCACTGCAGTGCAAATCACATCCGATCTCTGTGCGATTCGAGTTCAGCTATACAGATAGTATGGCTGAATTCGTGTCGCACCCGCCGCACCCGCCGCAAACTCGCACGGGACCCTTTTTTTGGTCCGCAGCAGAATCGGATCGCATGGGTGTTCACACCATGCGATCCAAGTTTGCAGATCGCACTGCGATATGCGAACTGATCTGGGGGTGTCATTAACATTTCACTGACACTCCCAGCAGTTCGCATAGGGCAGTGTGAACTGCCGCCGGGAGGCATGCGATGCGGGAACCCGCCGCGCATTCGTGGCGTTCCCGCATCGCTCCAGTGTGAACCCAGCCTAATAAGCGATCGTTTTTCTGATCGCTGTATTAGTGTCACAGGTGACGCTAGTTAGGCAGGTAGGTATTTAGGTTCGCCGCAGCTTTTTATAGCGCCAGGGACCCCCATATACTACCGCATAAAGCCCCCTGATTGCCCCCTAGTTAACCCTTTCACCAGTGATCACCATATAACTGTTACAGGTGACGCTGGTTGGTTAGTTATTTTTTTATAGTTTCAGGGCACCCGCCATTTATTACCTAGTCTCACTAGTGTACCTCTAAATTTAGGGGTGTCTACTTTCTAAAATGGGGTCATTTGGGGGGGGGGGTTTGTGCCATCTTGGCATTTTATGGCCTTCAAAACTGTAACGCCCTTAGAAAGCCTGAAGGCGGTGCTTGGTTTTTGGGGCCCCGTACGCGGCTAGGCTCCCAAAAAGTCCCACATATGTGGTATCCCCGTACTCAGGAGAAGCAGCAGAATTTATTTTGGGGTGTCATTTCACATATGCCCATGGCATGCGTGAGCAATATATCATTTAGTGACAACTTTGTGAAAAAAAAAAAAAGTTTGTAATTTTCCCGCAACTTGTGGCAAAATATAAAATATTCCATGGACTCAACATGCCTCTCAGCAAATAGCTTGGGGTGTCTACTTTCTAAAATGGGGTCATTTGTGGGGGTTTTGTGCCATCTTGGCATTTTATGGCCTTCAAAACTGTAATAGGTAGTGAGGCGTGAAATCAAAAATTTACGCCCTTAGAAAGCCTGAAGGCGGTGCTTGGTTTTCGGGGCCCCGTACGCGGCTAGGCTCCCAAAAAGTCCCACATATGTGGTATCCCCATACTCAGGAGAAGCAGCAGAATTTATTTTGGGGTGTCATTTCACATATGCCCATGGCATGCATGAGCAATATATCATTTAGTGACAACTTTGTGAAAAAAAAAAAAAAAAAAAAAAAGTTTGTAATTTTCCCGCAACTTGTGGCAAAATATAAAATATTCCATGGACTCAACATGCCTCTCAGCAAATAGCTTGGGGTGTCTACTTTCTAAAATGGGGTCATTTGTGGGGGTTTTGTGCCATCTTGGCATTTTATGGCCTTCAAAACTGTAATAGGTAGTGAGGCGTGAAATCAAAAATTTACGCCCTTAGAAAGCCTGAAGGCGGTGCTTGGTTTTCGGGGCCCTGTACGCGGCTAGGCTCCCAAAAAGTCCCACATATGTGGTATCCCCGTACTCAGGAGAAGCAGCAGAATTTATTTTGGGGTGTCATTTCACATACGCCCATAGCATGTGTGAGCAATATATCATTTAGTGACAACTTTGTGTAAAAAAAAAAAAAAAATTTTTTTTTTGTCATTATTCAATCGCTTGAGGCAAAAAAATAAAATATTCAATGGGCTCAACATGCCTCTTATCAATTTCCTTAGGGGGTCTACTTTCCAAAATGGGGTCATTTGGGGGGGTTTTGTACTGCCCTGTCATTTTAGCACCTCAAGAAATGAGATAGACAGTCGTAAACTAAAAGCTGCGTAAATTCCAGAAAACGTACCTTAGTTTGTAGATGTGACAACTTTTGCGCAAACCAATAAATATACAATTATTGACTTTTTTTTTACCAAAGACATGTGGCTGAATACATTTTGGCCTAAATGTATGACTAAAATTGAGTTTATTGGATTTTTCTAATAACAAAAAGTAGAAAATATCATTTTTTTTCAAAATTTGCGGTCTTTTTACGTTTATATCGCAAAAAATAAAAATCGCAGAGGCAATCAAATACCATCAAAAGAAAGCTCTATTTGTGGGAAGAAAAGGACGCAAATTTTGTTTGGGTACAACATTGCATGACCGCGCAATTACCAGTTAAAGCAGCGCAGTGCCAAAGTGTAAAAAGACCTCTGGTCATTTACCAGCAAAATGGTCCGGTCTGAAAGTGGTTAAGTAGCCGTCCCTTCCTCATTACCTTCTGGAATAGTCTTCCACCAGGTCTTATGACCCAGGTAATAACCTCACTACTGGTCTGGCTGTTCTAATGAGGCTAATATATCTGCTTGGTACTTTTTCACACTATCATTTGTAGACATGTCACTGGAGAAGTGATCGAGGGGGTGTACATCTCACCTAGGTTGCTACACAGTGTGAGATGGTAAATCCAGGATGGATCAGTTTCTCAGCAGCGATATGCTGCTGAATTGTTATTTAATTTTGCCGGGCCTGGGTTTATATGGAATGGCAGGTAGGTTTGGTAGAGGGACCTGTCATTCCACATCCCCCGATCCAGTTCTGGGTTTGGGATCAGGTGAGCTTTGATCCTAATTAGCCTGGGAAGCTAAAGGCTCTGTAGGGTCTGCAGGTGCTGGCTCTCAGCCAGGGAATGAACAATCTGTGTGTTGAAGGAAGCTGCAAGCACAGCCACTGCTGGAGCTAAAACTCACCCTGCGACATCCAGGCGAAAGACGCTGTGTTTGTAAGTGTCAGATAGGTGAGCAGAACCTGTTAGTAAGCGCCCAGCCGGGCTAGGACTTTTATTTTTGTTGTACTTAGAAAGCACGGTGTTGCTGTATATTTTGTTTGCTGGACTGTTTGTACCACGAATAAACGCCAAGATCTGCTTTATAAATTCCAAGTCTGCTGTGAACTGTGTCCAAACACACCCTACCCCGGGAAGATCCCTTACAATTGGTGGAGGTAGCGGGCAACGCGGTTGCTAGGGGCAACGGTGTGGACAGACTTGGCTACAGCTGCTGATGTCCTGGGTGAAAGCTGCAACTACACTCCAAGAACAGTCCAGCAACATGGAGGAGATGCTGAAGCAGTTTATGCAAGTGAGTTTGCAACAACAGCAACGACATGAACAGTCCATGGCTGCACAACAGCAGATGCATAAGGAAGAGTTGCAAGCTTTGCGCCAAAGCCAACAACAACTTATCGAGCACCTGATAGTAAATCGAGAGGCGCCTGTGGTTGCTAATCCACCCATAGTGATGGGAGCCGCTCCAGAGATTTTTTTTGGGAGAAGGACTGTGCAGAAAGCGCTGCAAAAGATGACTGCTGAGGACGATGTTGAGGCCTTTCTAACAGTATTTGAGCGCGTGGCTGAGCGAGAGAAGTTACCAGCCGCTGAGTGGGCAGAGGTAATTGCGCCCTATTTAACAGGTGAACCCCAAAAGGCCTACTATGACCTCAGTGAGCAAGAGGTTAAGGACTATACTCGGCTAAAAGAGGAGATACTTGCCCGACTAGGAGTTACTACTGCAGTCCGTGCCCGGAGGGTACGCAACTGGAGCTACAGTCTGGACAAATCAGCGAGGTCCCAGATGTATGACCTAATCCATTTGGCAAGAAAGTGGTTGGAGCCAGACACTTCTACTCCTGCACAAATCCTAGAGAAGGTCGTGATGGATCGCTACCTCCGAGCGCTTCCTACTGACTTGCAACGCTGGGTGGGACAAGGTGATCCTAAGAATGCAAACGAACTTGTCAACCTTGTGGAGAGGTTCCAGGCGACTGAGGACTACCTCCGTGATGTTCCTGCAGCATCTTCACCTCCCCGGAGCGCCAGATCTGTGCCGTCAGCTGGTAAGAGACTTCCATCTATTGGGGGAGTGTGGAGGGGTGCTGATGGGGGGAAAAGGGCTCAAGTGGTGTCTCAGGGACAAAAGACTGGTGATGGTCCCGGGTGGCTAAGGGGCTCTGAAAAGGACTCCTTGCCAAAGAGACCAGGCCCTATCCAGTGTTGGAGATGCCATGAGGCGGGACACGTGTCGGCCCATTGCCCTCTTACCTCTGAACCCATGGAATGTGACGCTAGCCGGCGTCAGTCGCTATTTGCGGAACCATCTTGTGCTGCAGTTCCTGGACTAGAGACTGAACCGCAAATCTGCAACATCACAATCAATGACTTTCCTGTTAAAGCGTTAATGGACTCAGGAAGCCTTGTAACCTTGGTGCATGCTAGCCTGGTGACTGGGGACTTAGAGTCTAAAAAGCATATGAGCGTTGTGTGTATACATGGTGATACAAAAGTGTACCCTATAGTGCTGGCTAAAGTCGGGACTGAACAAGGCACAGTACAATATGAAGTGGGTGTGGTTAAAAACCTCATGCATAATGTAATATTGGGGCGCGATTTTCCTTTATTCTGGGCTCTCTGGGAAAAAAGAAAAATCCCCAAAAGGAGTGAGGATATCTCTAAGGTGGTTGCTTTGTCCACTGTGAATGATAAAAGTGTACAGGATGAAAATGATTGTTTTCCTTTGCAGGTCCTGGCTGGGGAGGAGGAGGCTCCTCCCACTGAGCAAAATATACTAGACTTAGAGGTGTCTAGCGATAATTTTGGGGCTGCACAATTACAGGACCCCACTCTCAAAAATGCGAGAGAGCAGGTTGCTGTTATGAACGGGGTACCTCAGGAACCAGATGCTGAAAAAAGATTTCCACATTTTTCGGTGACTAATGATCTTTTCTATAGAGTTAATAAGGTTAAGGATGAGATTGTGGAACAGCTTCTGGTACCTAAGCCGTACCGGCGTCAGGTGCTTGACATGGCACATAACCATGTTCTTGGGGGACACTTGGGGACTGACAAAACGCGAGAGAGGGTTCTCCAGAGGTTTTTTTGGCCGGCCATATATGATGACATTAAAAAATACTGTGAGTCGTGCCCCACATGTCAGGTTAGTGCCCCAGTGTCACATTTTCGCAGTCCTTTGGTTTCGCTCCCTATTATAGAGGTGCCTTTTGAGCGTATTGCCATGGATTTAGTGGGTCCCATTGTAAAGTCAGCTAGAGGACACCAGTATATTTTGGTAGTCCTGGATTATGCGACCCGCTATCCTGAGGCTGTACCCTTAAGAAACACTGCATCTAAAACAATTGCACGTGAGTTGTTTTATATGTTCTCTAGGACTGGGATCCCCAAAGAAATCCTAACTGACCAAGGTACGCCATTTATGTCGAAAGTAATGAAGGAATTATGCAGACTATTTAAAATCTCACACATCCGTACCTCTGTGTACCACCCCCAGACGGACGGATTGGTGGAGAGATTTAATAAAACTTTGAAACATATGTTGAAGAAAGTGGTGGCAAAAGATGGTCGTGACTGGGATCATTTATTACCCTACCTCATGTTTGCTATTAGGGAGGTGCCCCAAGCGTCCACAGGGTTCTCACCATTCGAGTTGGTCTATGGTCGTCACCCAAGGGGTCTACTAGACATTGCAAAAGAGACATGGGAGAATGAGTCCACCCCATACAAGAGTGTTATTGAGCATGTAGCACAAATGCAGGACCGTATAGCCACTGTAATGCCCCTGGTAAGGGAACACCTCCAGAGGGCTCAAGAGGCCCAAAGTAGAATTTACAACCGGTCCGCAAGAATCAGGACATTCAACCCAGGCGATAGGGTCCTTATACTAGTCCCCACTGTTGAGAGTAAATTCTTGGCGAAGTGGCAAGGTCCCTATGAAATTGTTGAAAAGGTCAGTGAGGTGAACTACAAGGTGCACCAACCAGGTAGAAGGAAGCCTTTCCAAGTTTATCACATAAACTTGATCAAACCCTGGAAAGACAGGGAATCCTTGGTGGCGACAAATACTGTTAATAATTTGTCACCACCAATCCCTCCAGTCAAGGTAGGTGATACTCTGTCAGTGTCACAGAAACAGGAGGCTCAGGAATTTTTACAGAAAAACAAAAACAAGTTCTCTGACCTCCCAGGGCGTACACACCTCATCCATCATCACATTGAAACTGAGCCTAGAAGCAGAGTAAACCTTAAGCCCTATAGGATACCCGAGGCACGTAGGGAAGCCGTATCTGCCGAGGTAAAACGTATGCTTGCTCTGGGGGTAATTGAGGTGTCACAGAGTGAATGGTCCAGCCCAATTGTGCTAATCCCAAAGCCCAATGGAACTTGGAGGTTCTGTAACGATTTCAGAAAGTTGAATGAGATCTCCAAGTTCGATGCGTATCCTATGCCCAGGGTAGATGAGTTGATTGAGAAGTTGGGTAACGCCAGGTACATAACCACCCTCGATCTCACAAAGGGCTATTGGCAGATTCCACTTTCTGACGAGGCTAAAGAGAAAACTGCTTTCTCCACCCCTGATGGGCTATTCCAGTATGTAGTGATGCCGTTCGGATTACATGGAGCGCCTGCAACTTTCCAGAGGTTGATGGACTTGATTCTGCGACCACATCGTGATTACTCAGCCGCCTACCTCGATGATGTGGTCATTTTTAGCCCTGATTGGGAAAGTCACCTCTGTAAGGTACAGGCCGTGTTGGATGCCATAAGTGATGCGGGGTTGACCATAAATGCCGAGAAGTGTGCTCTAGCCCTAGAAGAGGCCAAATATCTAGGCTACATTATTGGGAGAGGGTTGATTAAGCCACAGCTAAATAAAATTGAGGCAATACAGAATTGGCCTAGACCCCTGACAAGGAAACAGGTTAGAGCTTTCCTGGGTATTACGGGGTATTACCGTAGATTTGTGCAGAACTTTGCCTCAGTTGCTGCTCCGCTAACTGACTTGACAAAGGGCGGAAAGACAGCAATGGTCACGTGGACCCCAGAGGCCGAGAAGGCTTTCCAAAGCCTTAAGTCTGCCTTGTGCCAACCACCTGTCTTAGTTACCCCCGATTTCAAACGAGAATTTCTGGTCCAGACAGATGCCTCTAACACAGGCTTAGGTGCAGTACTCTCACAAGTAGTGAATGGTGAGGAGCATCCAGTGACGTACTTGAGTAGAAAACTAACCCCGGCCGAGAAAAATTATGCCATTGTGGAGCGAGAGTGTTTGGCAGTAAAGTGGGCCCTAGAATCGTTAAAGTATTACTTGCTAGGCAGGAAATTCAAGTTGGTGACAGACCATGCCCCCCTAACATGGATGAAGTTAAACAAGGAGAGAAATGCAAGAGTGACTAGATGGTTTCTCTCCCTACAAAACTTTAATTTCACTGTGGAACACAGGCCAGGGAAATTACAGGCAAATGCTGACGCATTGTCAAGGGTAAGTTGTCTGTGGGGACAAAAGGCTCAGCCCTCCGGTCTGAAAAAGAGGGGGAGGATATGTAGACATGTCACTGGAGAAGTGATCGAGGGGGTGTACATCTCACCTAGGTTGCTACACAGTGTGAGATGGTAAATCCAGGATGGATCAGTTTCTCAGCAGCGATATGCTGCTGAATTGTTATTTAATTTTGCCGGGCCTGGGTTTATATGGAATGGCAGGTAGGTTTGGTAGAGGGACCTGTCATTCCACATCCCCCGATCCAGTTCTGGGTTTGGGATCAGGTGAGCTTTGATCCTAATTAGCCTGGGAAGCTAAAGGCTCTGTAGGGTCTGCAGGTGCTGGCTCTCAGCCAGGGAATGAACAATCTGTGTGTTGAAGGAAGCTGCAAGCACAGCCACTGCTGGAGCTAAAACTCACCCTGCGACATCCAGGCGAAAGACGCTGTGTTTGTAAGTGTCAGATAGGTGAGCAGAACCTGTTAGTAAGCGCCCAGCCGGGCTAGGACTTTTATTTTTGTTGTACTTAGAAAGCACGGTGTTGCTGTATATTTTGTTTGCTGGACTGTTTGTACCACGAATAAACGCCAAGATCTGCTTTATAAATTCCAAGTCTGCTGTGAACTGTGTCCAAACACACCCTACCCCGGGAAGATCCCTTACACATTACACACATATATTTTTTCACGCATGTACATGCGTCTATGCACTTGATATTTTTATTGGTTATGTCTCCTATTGCCGTCACCTACTTCAAGGCATTTTTGTCTTGTATATTTTCACATGTGGTTTTTCTTGTTGCACGTTTTATATTTTCGTTACTTTTTTCACCATCCTCTAGCGCAATATTTTTTTTTTTTTTTTTCTTTTTCCTCGTTCTCTTCTTTTCTTTTCTTCTTCTGTTTGAGTGCCTACACTTTCACTGTTTCCACCAGTCCACTGTTCATCACTCCTTTTTCTTTTTCCCCATCCCCCCCCTTCCTTGTTGTTATGGCTTACACAGCAGCACTCATCAACACATTCACTCATTTTTGCCTTTCCCTTCCCCCTCTCCCCTTTTTCCTAGGCACTTTAGATACTTCCAGGCATGGTCCCCTTTTTTTCTCCTTCCTTTCTTTTTTAGAAAGCACCCTACATGGATATTTGGATAATTGGGGGTGCACATATATACATATATATAATTCTTGGTATACATAATGAGGTTATGATAGTATTAACCTCATACCACGTATGCACCCCATGTTTCCAATATTAAATAATCCTTGTTTTTAATTTTTTGCCTGTTGTTGGGATTTTGCTGCAGGTGTTACCCACCGTATCATCGCGGTACCCTTACTCGCACCTACCCCCCGGATTCTTCTTTTTTCTGGGGGGCAAGGCATTTGTGTGACCTCCCGCGAGTCATGTCAGTGGGCTTGTGACGCTGTCTCCTCTTCCTCCTGACGGTCCGGCGACACATATGGACCAGGTACCACTCCAGTTGCGTAAAGGAAATTGGGACATTGCCCTCTGGGGGAATTCCATCCGAAGTACTATAATCCACCCTACCTACCTGGAAGTACATCATCGGGTAAACCATATTAAATCAATATTGGGTATCTCCAACATGCATAACACCGGATTTATTTATTCAGTGTAACCTTGTCTTTCTTTTAACAGACTATCATCTCTGAAGAAGACCCCTTTTGGGGTTGAAACGCGTCAGATTCATGCTTTCACTGTTATTAATCTATACAGTGTAACATATAGCTAGATTTATGCTTTCACTGCTACTAACCCATACAGTGTAACATATAGCTGTGTCTGTTAATATACTTCCATGTGACATTATATGTACCTTATACACATGATTTTGTCTGTTATACAAATGTTCAGGTGAAGCTCATGTTTGTTTTTACCAAATAATATTAAAATACCTTTTATACTACTTCTATTGGCTTCTATTACTGTCTCTTGCTGCCTAAAAACCCCGTTTGTGGGGGAACTGGTTTTATCTGTATCTACTTGGGGGGAGCAGCACCCTCCTAGCTCTTTGTAGCACTGGGTTTTTCTTTGATTGTCATAAGAGAACTGGGTAACCGTACAGCAGCATTAGAACTATTGGGGATATGATTTAAATATCAGCACAAGACTATATGGCAGAAATGGAAAATCTTAAAGAAGAAAATGTAATACTTCAATTCAGACTATGAAATAGAGCCAGACGTTCCAATCTCCGCATTAGAGGAATCCCAGAAACCGTAAATGATTTGCAATCAACCATAACACCCCTATTCCAAGAACTCCAACCGGCTTTACCAATAGAACGCTTGGAAATGGACAGAGTTCCTCAGGCCCTCACGCCCAAAAAAATAGATGGCCCTCCACGCGATACATTCGCTAAATTTTATTACTATCGCATGAAAGAGCAACTATTGGCAGCAGCTCAGGAAAAAAATGCCTTAACCTTCTAGGGTCATAATTATCAACTATTTACTGACTTATCCCAACTGACCATTAACAAACGGCGTTCAATGACACCTCATCTTACAATGCTGCAAAACCAGTGTGTATCACTTACCAAAGGGGGTTCCTGTTTTGCATACGTTTTACACACCAGGGCTCTAATTTTACCTTTACATCTTCAGAGGAATTATAGCAGGCACTTCAAGACCTTCATCTAGTGGAAGACTCGCACGTTACCAACCCTTTTCGCAGAAGGTCAACCTCTTCTTCCCCATGCAAACCTTCCCAATCCTCAGAGAAAAACGTTAGCCAACATGCCCATAAAAGAAGTTGTTTAGCCTCCCTCTTATGGATCAAGAAGGCTCAACAGACTGACAACGTATGCTACCACCGGTTACTCCTGATTTCTTCACTCCGTCACCTGCTTATTCAGAGTCCAGATCATGAAATACTGTTACATATGTAGCACTGACCCCCGAAGGAGCTGCTGGTTTTATTTGGGCTTACCGTTACCTCACTTGTTTGCTTCTTCGACTTGGGGTTCCCGTGGTAGATGGCCCAAAGAATGTGGAAACTGACACTGAATCCTCTTTTGGGTTATTTATTTAGAACAAAACAAAGTCTCTCAATAAAGGGTAGAGGGTTAGGAGTGAGTTCAGGCACTTAGATTGCAAAATGGAAGTCTTTAGAGAAAATCCAGAGAATAGAAACTGTTTCACAACTGGATTTAACAACCCCCGGATAGACCTCTCTCATTAGGCCTAGCAGCCGGCGGGATGCTCGACAAAGTCTCTGCCACAGACCTATGAGATACACTTGAGCATTACTGAGGGATGTAGTTAAAAATTAAAGAACTGACATATGGTACCAGTTTCTCTCAGCCGATCAAGCGATACCGTATGAGTGTTGATCCAGGTTGCATCCTTCAACTAAATCTCCAGGCTCCTTCAGAGAAACCAGCCTTGCACACGGTCTTCTCCTGAAAGAGTCCTCCCCTGGGGTTCTTCAGTTGCTGGGCCTCTCCCTTCAGATGAGATGACACCAGACCACCCTTGGATCAGTAGGCCCGGAAATTCACTTGGGCCTGTCCCTGCAGTTGCGTCGCCTAGGGCCAGCCGGCCCCGAGAGTCAGGATGCATGGTTCCGCACCCCAGGCCAGGAGGGTCATGAGGCTGGGTCAGGAGGACCACCAGAACCAAACAGACAGAAAATATTTGTCCGCCGCCAATGTGGCGTCGGTACCTTAAATACCACCCCCCAGAATGCACAGCAGGAAAACATTCCCACTGGGCTGGTTCCGAGAGAATAGTGGCATTCAATATACCCAGGTAGGCTGCGTTTCTACTCTTGCCGGCGGTGACCGCAACACCTGCGGTCAAGGAGAACCCAGTGCAACCCAGCTGGACTGGTACTGAGACCAGAAATTTAGAAAAATAGTACCAAAACCCAACTGTGGCTTCAGGCAAATTAACTTTTCAAAAACCATGCGCCTGCTTGTCGGGAGCCAGAGCTACACATAGTTACATGAAGCTTAATCCCGGATCATTCCATATGATGTAATTTTGAAACTTATTCTGGAAAGACTCCCTAGTAATATTACTTGATTACTTTGCATTCTTGCAAGTATTTTTTGCCCTCTTTATAGCCTAAACATGATACCAAATAGAACGATCTCTTTCAATACAAAATGTAGAGTCACACCCTATTGTCTATACAGGTTACTAATCACTTACCACTCTATCCAATCTAGATTCATAGCTCATTCTAGGTTTAAACTTTCTCCACGTGATCAAAATCAGGTTATAAATGTTTACAGTATAAGTACTATGCATATGTTATTGATTCAATTAGTTCATATGCAGTTTTACTTGTTACAGATTAGATCAGATGTCATCCTCCTCTACTCCCATCATTATATCATAATAATAAATAAGTTCATAATTATATTTCTGGGCAGATATGACTCTGCTTGCTCTTTCCCTCCCCCCATCCCTATTCAACCCCCCATTCTTATTCAACCCCCCATTCCCCTACCTCCAATCTTTTTACATAATACCCCCAGTACAACTTGCTAATATCGTAAGTAAAAAAACAAATTTAACACACGCCTCTCCCTATATGATCAACCGGAGCTATTAGCCCAGCATTTTTTTTTTGGCCGTGCAGCCTATGTTTCTATACATCCTTAGGATGTTACTCTTTATAAGGATTTTTCTCTTCACACAGTAGTTCAGTGTACCCCACTTGGCCTCCCTTGATCACCCACTATTAATATGTGGACGATTGATGGTGGCCCTTTTTCTCCTGATAGGGAATTTTTTCCCTTATCACGGCAAATCTTCGATTTCTTAAAAAAATGTATTCTTGCAATATTATATCTTACCTCATATGTTACATGTTTTTTTCTTTATCTAGACCATCCTTGGTCCATGTCTACCTCCCCCTCCTTCTTGTTCACTTGGATTGATCCATCCAGCCAGGAAAATGTGAGAAGTGGTGAGTACCATTTCCTTTATCACCTATCATGGCACCCTTAAACATTATGTCCCTGAACATTCAGGGTATTAACATACCTCAGAAACACACTAAAGCGAACCGCTTCTTTCAAACACAGAAAGCACATGTGGTATGCTTACAGGAAACTCACTTTTTTGTCACTTAATTTGGACATATACTTTGTATTCATTTACCAAGTTATTGCTATTTTGATATTCACTTATCTTCACAGGGTGTTTACACGTATAGATAGATTTGTTAGATTCAGTGTAATTCACTGTATATTAATTCATTGGATACATTATTGTTTACACTGCACGGTCAATAGTGTATACTTAGCACCGCTTGTTCCATATTGTTTGTAAGGAAACTCACTTTTAGTAAGCTCCACGCCCAAATTTATGAGCTCCTTTTATCCGCAAATTTACACGGCCTCAGCTACCACCATACAGCACGGAGCCCTTATAGCTTTTCACCACTCTACCCCATTCACTCCTAAATCGGAAATTAAAGACCCCAAAGAGAGATATCTTATCCTCATGGGGCACATTATGGACACAGCAGTCACTATTGTCTCCTATTATGCTCCAAACAAACAACCAATACCTTTTCTATCACACCTTTTACAAGTAGTATCCACCCACACGATGGTAACAATTATCATGTGTGGAGATTCGAACCAGGTCCTCCTCTCATTTTTAGACAAATCACAGACAGTGTTCCTGCTGTGCCACCCATCACACAGGAAGAGGATGAGGAGGAGGAGGAGGAGGAGGATGATTGTGTCAGCATGGAGGTGGAGGCTGGCACTCAGCATCAGCAGCAGCAGTCTTGTAGGGATGATTTACAGTCCCAAGAAACCCGTGGACTTGTACGTGGCTGGGAGGAGGTAGCTGCGGATCATGTTGTCCTTAGTGACCCAGAGGACTCCGGACCGAATGCCTCAGCTAACCAACGCTGCATGGCCTCCCTGATCCTGCAAAGCCTGCGGAAGGATCCTCGTATTCTTCGGATCAAGGAGAGGGACCATTACTGGCTGGCCACTCTCCTTGATCCACGGTACAAAGGTAAGGTTGCCGACCTTATCTTGCCATCACAGAGGGAGCAGAGGATGAGACATCTCCGGGAGGCCTTGCAGAAAGGTCTGTGCAGCGCATTCCCAGAGACTGGGAGGTTACAAACTCCTGGTCCTGGACAACGTGTTGCTGAGGCATCGGTCAGAAGGAGCGGTGGAGAAGGTGGCCGTCTGACCAATGTGTTCAGACAATTTTTTAGTCCGCAGCTCCAAGGTATGATCGGTTCCAGCAACCATCGCCAGCGTCTGATTTACATGGTGCAGGAATACCTAGGGGAAAGGTCAGACTTGGACACCTTTCCCACCGAAAATCCTCTGGCTTACTGGGTCTTGAGGATGGATCACTGGCCAGAGCTTGCACAGTATGCAATTGAGCTACTGGCCTGTCCTGCATCCAGCGTTCTTTCGGAATGCACATTCAGTGCTGCTGGTGGCTTTGTTACCAATCACAGGGTGCGCCTGTCCACTGACTCAGTTGATCGACTGACCTTCATCAAGATGAATCAGTCTTGGATCACCCACAGCTACCAAGCACCTGAAGCTGATGTAACCGAATAATTTTTTTTAAAATATCTCATCCCTTCAAGACTGCCTATGCTGATGCTGAGTGACTGTCCTGTTATGTTGATTGTCTATCCTCTTCCTCCTCCGCTGATATGTTGGAAGAACATTTTTGGTTCTGGGTGATGCCACCAGCCCAATTTTTCAGCCCCTGTTTAACAGGAGCGTTTAATCACAATTTTTGATGCAATGCTTTGCAGCAGGACTCATTCCTGCACCACAACTAGAGTATATGGGAGAGGTTGCAGTGTCGTAGCACCAGCACCAGTGTCAGCAGCCCAATTTTTCAGCCCCTGTTTAACAGGGGCGTTTAATTACAATTTTTGATGCAATGCTTTGCAGCAGGGCTCATTCCTGCACCACAACTAGAGTATATGGGAGAGGTTGCAGTGTCGTGGCACCAGCACCAGTGCCTAAGGCCCAATTTTTCAGCCCCTGTTTAACAGGGGCATGTAATTACAATTCTTGATATAATAGTTCACAGGAGCGCCCATTCCTGTGCCCACCCAGAGTAACTGTGAGGACTTATAGTGTTGTGGCACCAGCACCACAACCACCAAAGGTAAATTTTTCTACCACTGTTCAACAATGGCATGTAATTACAATTCTTGATATAATCGTTCACAGCAGGGTCACTTTGAGAGCTCACAATGTTGTGGCAACACCAACACCTTGTTCCACCATTTCTGCAGAGCATATACCCTACTTTCAAACATCCAACTTACAAACGTCTCCTACTTGCAAATGGAAGGAGACAACAGCAAGTGAGATGAAAAAAGACGGACGACAAAACAAATTATACAGGGGTGATAACCCTTCAATATGTTTTCCAAAAAGCTTAAAAATTGATTTTTTGACTGGAGCTACACATTAAAAATGTACCAGTTGAAAATTACAAACAGATTCTACTTAACACAACAAACCTACACAGTCCTTGTCTTGTTTGCACTGCCTGTATACTGCTGTTCTGAGTATATAGGGCCTGGGGGCCACACGTATTTCCTTTTTTTAATATGGGTACGGGGTTCCCCTTAATATCCGTACAAGACCCAAAGGGGCTGGTAATGGGCAGGGGGGCTACCCATGCCATTTTTCTCAATGATTTTCATCCATATTGCCGGAACCAGATATAACATTAAAACCGCAAGCAGTTTTAAATGACATTATTTCCGTTAAATGTCATTTTGTGCAGGGACTGTTCTAAACACGGGAAACACGTGGCACTTCACAGGCATACTATAGACACCTCCCAGGCATGATATTTAAAGGAATATTTCACCTTTTTTTTTCACTTTAAGACCCCTTTCACACTGGGGCATTTTTCAGGCGTTTTTCATGCGCTTTAGCGTTAAAAAAAGCACCTGAAAGAAGCCGCAACTGCAATCCCAATGTAAAAGCCCAAGTGCTTTCACACCGAGATCCCTTTCACGCTGGGACGTTTTTCAGGCGCTTTAGCGTTAAAAAAAGTGCCTGAAAGAAGCTGCAACTGCAATCCCAATGTAAAAGCCCGAGTGCTTTCACACTGAGGCGCTGCGCTGGCAGATCGTCAAAAAAAGTCCTGCAAGCAGCTTCTTTGCAGCGCTTTTGGATCGGTGAATACAACGCTCCTAAAGCGCCCCTTCCCATTGAAATCAATGGGAAGCGCCTGAAAAACGCCTGAAAAACGCTATTAGCAGCAGCGTTTTGTGGGCGCTTTTAACCCTTTATTTGGCCACTAGCAGGGGTTAAAAGCGCCCCAATAACGCTCGAAAAACGCTGGTAAAGTGCTGCTAGTTTAAGCGGCGCTTTACGAGCATTTTTCAGGCGCTGACATTGTGAAAGGGCTCTTAAAGCACTTGGGCTTTCACATTGGGACTGCAGATGAGGCTTCTTTCAAGCGCTTTTCAGGCGCTTTTTTTAACGCTAAAGCTCTTGAAAAACGCCTGAAAAATGCCCCAGTGTGAAAGGGGTCTAATATTCATTAAAATCAGTGCTCCCGCCAAAACAGCCATTTTTAAAAACATTTTAGGCATTGACCCATGTCCCCTGGGGCAGGAGCCAGGTCCCCAAACCCTTTTTAGGACAGTATCTTGCATATTAGCCATTAAAATTAGCACTTTTAATTTCGAACGTTCGAGTCCCATAGACTTCAATGGGGTTCTAAAGTTCGTACGAATTTTCAGTCCATTCGAAAGTTCTGGTGCAAACCGAACCGGGGGGTGTTCGGCTCATCCCTAGTCAGCACCAACACTCACAATTATGTAAAAATATATTTTTATTGATAATATCTAAAAACACACACATCTAAAGTGCATAAAAAAGGCCACAGATTAATACTTGACAGTCGAATACTTCAAAATGCAGTGTTAGCCAACATGTTTCACAAGAGATGCTTCTTCAGCGCTTTGCAATTCAAACAATAGTATTCATCTATATTGTATAAAATATAATACTTCATTAGTACAGTATCAATGTGCCAATTATGCATAGAGAATAACTTATTTATTACATGTAATATACAACAACATCATTAGGTGCTCACCAGGTTGTCTAAAGTATACAACACTCTCCTGTCCCCTCAATCACATGATCAACCATCACCACGCACCCAATGGACTACTACTCGCTGGAAGTCAGATCCAACAAGGATAGCCAGTGGGGAAGTTGGATCGTGTCCCCAATAAATCTCAGCCAGGGATAATCTAAAGAAATTCATTACAAAAAAGAATAATAGATATAGGATCATGCAAGGGAAAACAAAAACAAGGAATATATGCCCTATCCTTAGATTCCAAATTACTGCCACAAATTGACTGTGGCCACCTCTGGTGAAAACAACCTTTACATATGTAGATTAAGAGGTACAAGTATGATGGAAGGGGGGAACAAAAAAAACCTCTCTGTCACCAATGTCGTAATTATACACCGCAGGTGACAATTTCTTGGAAAAGTAGCCACGAGGATGCATAGCGCTCTCAGGTAGGACGTTGAGACAGAAGGGTGCCAACTCCAGTCTCAGAAGCATCAACCTCAAGAATAAAAGGTAACGTAGGATCAGGATGTGTCAACGCAGGAGCAGAAAAAAAGGCAGCCTTGAGACTCTCAAAAGCCTTAATGGACTCCAGAGACCAACTCCGTCCTTTCTGGTCATATCAGTCAGGGGCTTGAGCAGAGATGAGAAGTTACAAATAAACTTCCAATAATAGTTGGCAAAGCCAAGAAAACACCGCAGAGAACATAAACCCTTGGGCCGAGGCCACTGTAGGACTGCTGAAAGTTTCTCTGGGTCCATCGAAAAACCAGCAGTGGAAATTACATAACCCAGGAATTTAACCTGTTCACAATGGAATTTGCACTTCTCCAATTTACAATAGATTGTTTTCTCTTTATGAAGCTTCTGAAGCACACGACAGACATTTGTGTGGTGGCTCTCCAGGGACTTAATAAATTTCTGGAAAACTGCCGGGACATTACAAAGGCCAAAAGGCATTACGAGGTACTTATTATGGCCTGTTCTGGTATTAAACACAGTTTTGCACTTGTCGCCCTCCTTAATCCTCACAAGATTGTATGTCCCTCTCCAAATTGCTCCCTTGAGGTCAAATAACTCCGTAATCAACGGAATCGGATAGGCATTCTTAATCGTGAAATGACTGAGATGTCTATAATCAATACAAGGTCTCAGTTCACCACTCGTCTTCTTCCCAAAGAAGAAACCAGCACCAGAAGGAGACAAGGATTTGTGGATGAAACCTCAAGAAAGTGCATCTGCAACATAATCCTCCATGGCCTTATCCTCCAAGACCGACAAAGGGCAAACCCAGCCATGAGGGGGTAATGGCACCAGGTTGAAGGTAAATTGAGCAATCAGATGACCGGTGTGGAGGCAAACTACCAGCTTTACCTTTGCCAAAGACATTGCTAAAATCATGGTACTCCTCTGGCAGTGATTATAGTGAAGAGGTGCACAGGACCTTGACTAACTTCTGGAAGCATGTCTTACTGCATTGTGGTGACCAGGAGAGACCCTCAGCACGGAACCAATCAAAAGAGAGGTTGTGCCTCTGTAACCAGGCATAACCGATAACCAGCGCAAACTTAAGTGAGGAAATAATTTGGAATTGGATTATCTCATGGTGAAGAGCCCCCACGACCATGGACAATGGGGCAGTCTCAACTGACAACGTCAAGAGCCTCAATGGCAAGAGGAGTGTCACGCAGGTGCAGCAGAATCAAGTGTTTCGATACAAAGGCAGCATCAATGAACAGGCCTACAGCCCCAGAGTCAATTAGAGCCTATATCTCAACGGATGACTCAGCCCAAGAAAGGGTAACCAAAACCAGAGTCTTATCCTTCTGGATAACTGGAGACGAAACAATGCCACCTAAGGTCTGTCCATGACAGGACCTCAAGGTTCGGACATTCGCTGGACGGTTAGGACAAGAATTTAAAAAGTGACCTGCCTGGCCAAAATAAAGGCAAATCTCTCCCTCCTCCTAAGGGTTCTCTCATCCACAGAGAGACAGGTGAAGCCCATATGCATGGGTTCATTTTCACAGACTGACTCAGTAAAAGGAGGCATGGGAGGTGAGGGAGGCAAGGGTGGGACTGCAAAGTTCTGTCAGGGCTGGCTTAGCCTTTCCTTCTCTGGGCTGGCCGCTCAGCTGTCAGCTAATTGCCAGCTCTCTTCTCTCTCCACAGTTACCAGCTGTTCCTGATGATGCTAGTCTGACCTCCCTACTTAAAGCCTTCCAGCTCACTTCACCTCTGCCTTCGCCTTGGTCACACCACTAGAAACCATCTCCTGTGGTTTGTTTAAAGACTGGCTTGCTAACATCCCTTCTGGCTCCTTATCCTGATTGCCGTTGCTCTACTTGGATCCCTGACTTCTGGCCTGGCTGACTATCAGATCTGGTTACTGGACTCTGACTATGCTTGACTACGCTTTTTCTATTTACCTTTTTATTTTTATTAATAAACAAGTGTGATTTAATTGTATTTCTGTCTCGGTCTGATTCATGGTTTCTGACAAGTTCAGAGAAAAGGACAGGAGGCTTCCACAAGCAGGGAGTCTTTCTCTGAGTCTGGAGTCAATGAGGATGGCAAATGTGATCAACCTCTCCAGCTCAGTGGGTATATCTCAGACTGCTATCTCATCCTTGATGGTATCTGAGAGACCATGAGAAAAAGCAGCCACGAGGGCCTCAATGTTCCAAGCAACCTCTGCTGCCAGAGTACAGAATATAAAGGCGTAATCGGAAAAAGTTCTCATACTCTGTTTGATGGACATGAGGCACTTGGCAACATAGGCGGAGCATGCGGGAACGTCAAATACCCTTTTAAAATAAGTCACAAACTCAGGGTAACTCAAGACAACAGGTTTTTCCATCTCCCATAGAGGGATTGCCCAGGCCAAGGCTCCCTCAGAAAGGAAAAATATCACGAAACCTTCTTTGCTTCTGTCTGTGGGAAACACCTGGGGCAGCATCTCAAAGTATATCCCAACCTGGTTGAGAAACCTTCTACATTGGACTAGATTGCCCCCAAATCACAGAGGAAGCGGAGCGGAACCAGACATATCTCTTATAGAGGTAATACTCGAGGCGGGTACATGCACTGAGACTGGAGCTGCAGCAGGGAAGGCTTGTACCGGAGCAGTCACAGTAGGAGATTCCAGCTGAGCCGTGCGACTCAGGAGCCACGGCAAACTCAACCATGCGGTGATCCTGCTTATCCAATCTGGAAAAAATATTACCAAGTGGCTTGACTGCATCTTCTAAATTCATGGCCTTCGTCTACTGTCAGAAAAGATGAATCAGACTGAGACAGAAGTACAGTTAAATAACACTTGTTTAATAATAATAAAAAAAAGTAAACAGAGAAGACATGTGCATTCGTTTTCATCCAAATGCATTTTCATCTGAATTTCAGGTATTTTACGAAAGCGAAGAATCCGAAAAACTAAAGATCCAACATAAACAAATGCTTTATTTTCAGTTTCGTTGTGACAACAGTTCGATTGATAGGAGATTCGACATGATGTTGACTGTCAGGAACGGTGTAATTTCTGGTTTCACCTGCTGGTGGCACTATTACGTTCTGGACCAAAAGGTGTAATTCCAGTGGCCACCAATGGGTGTCTCCCTGCTCGGACTTCAGACTTGCCATCAAGCACACCTGTCATGGGTCTGCTGGACTATATAGACCTGCCCTGAACTATGCTCAGTGCTCCAGAATTACTCTGCTAGCCCTTGTTCCTGCCAGTACCTGCTCTTCTTCCAGTTTGTTCCAGTTTGTTCCAGCTTGTTCCAGTTTGTACTCGGAATCTCAACGAGAGATCGAGTGAGTACGGGATGAAGGAACACATGGAAAAGACCTGGGGTATGCCAAAAAGTCACGTGGTCAGTATACCTAAAGGGGGCATACCCAAATACAAAATGGGAAGGAAAAAGTAAGAATAAAAGAGGTCGGGAGGGTGGGATACAAACACCAGGTCACAGGAGTAAGGAGGAGGAGGGCGGATTTAAATACCCCGACTCCTCCTACAAACTCAGGCCGGCCTTCTCATTTGTACTCGGAGTCTCAATGAGAGATCGAGTGAGTACGGGATGAAGGAACACATGGAAAAGACCTGGGGTGTTCCAAAAGGTCACATGGTCAGCATACCTAAAGGGGGCAAAAATTAAAACAATAGGGTAGCTCAGTAACAAATTTATTGAACATAACATGACGTCAGTCAAATGTCTGAAAGCCCGAGCCATCTCAACATGAGGATCTGGGATATACTGTATCTAGCGAAACATGCAGAGTAGAGATGGCCTTGCGGTTTGCCCGGCGGTCGGTTCATGGCGAATTTTGCTTGTTCGTGATTTGATGTTGCTGCCTGCTCCGAGATCTATAATTATAGCGGTGGGGAAGGTGACGTCGATGATGACGTGTCTAGTGATGTCACGTGGGTGCCCACAAGAGAGGAAGAGGAGGGGAGTTAAGAGGGAGATATAGACCAGCAGATAGGGAGGAGAAGCAGGCGGAACTTAGATTGCACAGGAGGGACAAAGCAGACTGCTAATGTATCAGGAGCGAGGCATCAACCATGTACGGTCACATCTGGCGCTCCCAGGACGCCGGCACATGGGCTTTTTTTAACGTGTCCACTGCTGACAATAGTGTTGCCATCTGCAGCCTTTGCAGTCAACGCATAAGTCGCGGTAAGCCCAACACTCACCTAGGGATGACCGCCTTAAGAAGGCACATGAGCTGCCATCACCAAGCCCAGTGGGAGCAACGGAACCCACAAAGCCACACTCCAAGCTCTCACCGTCCAGCCTCGTCTTCTACTTCTCCTCCTCCTCTCTCCTCACAATTGTCCTCCACTCCACCTTCCATCATGCCGTCCTCACGTTTTTCTGGAAAAAGGCAGGCTTCCGTGTGTCAAATTTTTGAGCGTAAAAAAATTATGACGCCGGATAACCCTCTTGCCCAACGGTTGACGGCTGGCTTGTCAGAACTGATAGCCCGCCAACTACTGCCATATAAACTGGTGGACTCGGAGGCCTTTCGAAAATTTGTGCCCATTGGAACACCACAATGGAAGGTCCCAGGAAGGAAGTATTTCTCACAGAAGGGCATCCCAGAGCCATATGGCCATGTTCAGCAGCAAGTGAATGCATCTCTGGCACACAGTGTTGGTGCCAAGATACATCTGACCACAGACACGTGGTCTAACAAACACGGGCAGGGAAGGTATATAACTTTTACTGCCCACCGGGTGAACCTTCTGACGGCCGTCAAGCATGTAACCCGTGGCAGCCGTGTAGATTTGGTTTTACCGCCATGGATTGCATGCAGGCCTGCCTCTTCTTCTCCTCCTCCTACTCCATCCTCCTCCCTCTCCTCCTCGGCTGACTCCTCCTTTTCCGCTGCTAGCGTCTCTTCCGCTGCGCCGCCCAAGATCCCCAGAACCTATTCGACATGCCAGGTGAGACGTTGCCATGCTGTGCTGCGTCTGTTGCGTGTGCTGGCCCTGCACTCCTTTCATCTTTGCGTCCACAGGCAGATCAGTGGCTAACACCACTCAATTTGACATTTGGTAAAGTGGTGTGTGACAACGGTGCCAATCTGCTTAGCGCATTGAAACAGGGGAAAATTACACACGTGCCATGCAAGGCACACGTCTTAAATTTGGTCGTGCAGTGATTCGTTGTCAAATACCCTGGGGTCCAAGACATCTTGCGGCAGGCAAGAAAAATCTCGGCCCATTTCAGAAGATCTTACATGGCCATGGCTCGCCTTGCTGACATTCAGCAGCAACACAATCTGCTGGTCAGACGTCTTATTTGCGATTGCCCGACGCGATGGAACTAAACCTTCTATGTGCTTGATAGGCTGCTCCAGCAGAAATGTGCAGTTAACGACTACCTGTACGAACTCTGCGGCAGAACAGGTTCTGGGGAGCTTGTTTTTTTTCACTGTGCCAGTGGCTGCTCATGCGTGATGCACGCAGACTTCTGCGGCCATTTGATGAGATCACCAAACTGGTCAGTCTCAGCCATGGCGCCATCAGTGACATCGTACCTTATGCCTTATTTATGGAGCATGCATTGCGTTGTGTCATTGATCAAGCCGTGGAGGAGCAGGAGCAGGAAGATGAGGAAGTCGCAATGCTGGATGAATTCTCAGGGGGGCTACTCTATCTGAGACAAGTCAACAACAGGAGTCTGAAGAGGAGTCAGAGGAGGATGGTGCCGGGGTGGATGAGGAGGAGCAAGAAGAGCATGCTTTAAACCTTTCTGGGATCCCTGTTGTGCGTGGATGGGGAGAGGAGAACGAGGAGGATGACATTATCCTGGATCATGAGCAGGAGCCAGGCAACCACACCGCTTCCAGTTTAGTGCAAATGAAGGCCTTCATGCTCCAGTGTTTTAACAGGGACCCCTGTATAAAAAGCATAAAGGTCAAGGACCAGTACTGGGTGGCAATGTACTTAGACCCCCGGTACAAACACAAAATGGTGGAAATGTTACCACCATCACAGAGGGCTGTCAGAATGGAGCCCTTCCAGGTCTTGCTTCGAGAAATTATGCATTCTGCTTTTGCGTGCACTGGCAGAGGAGGAATTCCCACTCCCAGAGAAAGAGTTGTGGGTACCAATCGAACAGCGCCTGCAAGAAGAAGGCACTTTGAAGATGTGTTGGTGATTTCTGATATGAGGTCATTCTTTCAGCCGACACATCGACAGGTCTCATCCGGATCCAGCATCAGGGAACAACTAGACTGACAGGTGTCTGACTACATCGGGTTAACGGCCGATGTGGACGCTCTGAGAAGTGATGACCCCCTGGCCTACTGGGTGGGCAGGCTTGATCTCTGGCCAGAGCTTGCCCAATTTGCAATGGAACTGTTGGCTTGCCCCTCGTCCAGTGTCCTGTCCGAAAGGACGTTCAGCGCAGCAGGGGGGATCGTGACAGATAAGCGCACTTGCCTAGCTCACGACAGTGTTGACTACCTCACATTTTTAAAAATGAATGAGGCATGGATCTCGGAGGAATTCAAGACATGTGACCAGTAGACCATGTATATGCATAACTCTATAAACGATTTATTTAATCGAGCACACAGACCTTTTTTCTACCTTTGGCTCACTTCCTTTTACAAAAAAAGCACACCATACTTTATGCCCGTACCCTATTGCTTTAAGAGGTTGAGCAGTGTCATATTTTTGGGTCCCACAGCGAGTTGCTGGTATCAGTGCTGGTGTCAGTGCTCTCTATCTCTGTGCTGGTGTGGTGTCAGTGCTTTCTCTATCACGGTGCTGGTGTGGTGTCAGTGCTCTATCTCGGAGCTGGTGTGGTCTCAGTGCTCTCTAGCATGGTGCTGGTATCAGTGCTCTCTATCACGGTGCTGGTGTCAGTGCTCTCTATCATGGTGCTGGTGTCAGTGCTCTCTATCACGGTGCTGTTGTCAGTGCTCTCATGGTACTGGTGTCAGTGCTCTCTATCACGGTGCTGGTGTCAGTGTTCTATATCTCGGTGCTGGTGTTAGTGCTCTCTATCACGGTGCTGGTGTCAGTGCTCTCTATCTCGGTGCTGGTGTGGCCTCAGTGCTCTCTATCATGGTGCTGGTGTCAGTGCTCTCATGGGGCTGGTGTCAGTGCTCTCACGGTGCTGGTGTCAGTGCTCTCTTTCTCGGTGCTGGTGTCAGTGATGTCTATCTCGGTGCTGGTGTCAGTGCTCTCTATCATGGTGCTGGTGTCAGGTCTCTCTATCTCGGTGCTGGTGTGGTCTCAATGCTCTCTATCACGGTGCTGATGTCAGTGCACTCTATCTCGGTGCTGGTGTCAGTGCTCTCGATCATGGTTCTGGTGTCAGTGCTCTCTATCATGGTGCTGGTGTCAGTGCTCTCTATCATGGTGCTGGTGTCAGTGCTCTCATGGTGCTGGTGTCAGTGCTCTCACGGTGCTGGTGTCAGTGCTCTCTTTCTCGGTGCTGGTGTCAGTGCTCTCGATCATGGTTCTGGTGTCAGTGCTCTCTATCATGGTGCTGGTGTCAGTGCTCTCTATCATGGTGCTGGTGTCAGTGCTCTCATGGTGCTGGTGTCAGTGCTCTCACGGTGCTGGTGTCAGTGCTCTCTTTCTCGGTGCTGGTGTCAGTGATGTCTATCTCGGTGCTGGTGTCAGTGCTCTCTATCATGGTGCTGGGGTCAGTGCTCTCTATCTCGGTGCTGGTGTCAGGTCTCTCTATCTCGGTGCTGGTGTCAGGTCTTTCTATCTCAGTGCTGGTGTCAGGTCTCAATGCTCTCTATCACGGTGCTGATGTCAGTGCTCTCTATCTCGGTGCTGGTGTCAGTGCTCTCGATCATGGTTCTGGTGTCAGTGCTCTCTATCATGGTGCTGGTGTCAGAGCTCTCTATCATGGTGCTGGTGTCAGTGCTCTCATGGTGCTGGTGTCAGTGCTCTCACGGTGCTGGTGTCAGTGCTCTCTTTCTCGGTGCTGGTGTCAGTGATGTCTATCTCGGTGCTGGTGTCAGTGCTCTCTATCATGGTGCTGGGGTCAGTGCTCTCTATCTCGGTGCTGGTGTCAGGTCTCTCTATCTCGGTGCTGGTGTCAGGTCTTTCTATCTCAGTGCTGGTGTCAGGTCTCTCTATCTCGGTGCTGGTGTGGTCTCAGTGCTCTCTATCAAGGTGCTGGTGTCAGTGCTCTCATGGTGCTGGTGTCAGTGCTCTCTATCATGGTGCTGGTGTCAGTGCTCTCTATCACGGTGCTGGTGTCAGTGCTCTCTATCACGGTGCTGGTGTCAGTGCTCTCTATCTCGGTGCTGGTTTCAGTGCTCTCTATCTCGGTGCTGGTTTCAGTGCTCTCTATCATGGTGTTGGTGTCATGCTCTCTATCTCGGTGCTGGTGTCAGTGCTCTCTATCTTGGTGCTGGTGACAGTGCTCTCTATCACAGTGCTGGTGTCAGTGCTCTCTATTACGGTGCTGGTGTTAGTGCCCTCTATCTCAGTGATGGTGTCAGTGCTCTATCTCGGTGCTGGTGTGGTCTCATTGCTCTCTAGCACGGTGCTGGTGTCAGTGCTCTCTATCATGGTGCTGGTGTCAGTGCTCTCTATCACGGCGCTGGTGTCAGTGCTCTCTATCACGGTGCTGGTGTCAGTGCTCTCATGGTACTGGTGTCAGTGCTCTCTATCACGGTGCTGGTGTCAGTGCTCTATATCTCGGTGCTGGTGTTAGTGCTCTCTATCACGGTGCTGGTGTCAATGCTCTCTATCTCGGTGCTGGTGTGGCCTCAGTGCTCTCTATCATGGTGCTGGTGTCAGTGCTCTCATGGGGCTGGTGTCAGTGCTCTCACGGTGCTGGTGTCAGTGCTCTCTTTCTCGTTGCTGGTGTCAGTGATGTCTATTTCGGTGCTGGTGTCAGTGCTCTCTATCATGGTGCTGCTGTCAGGTCTCTCTATCTCAGTGCTGGTGTAGTCTATCATGGTGCTGGTGTTAGTGCTCTCAATCATGGTGCTGGTGTCAGTGCTCTCAATCATGGTGCTGGTGTCAGTGCTCTCTATCATGGTGCTGGTGTCAGTGCTCTCTATCATGGTGCTGGTGTCAGTGCTCTCATGGTGCTGGTGTCAGTGCTCTCACGGTGCTAGTGTCAGTGCTCTCTTTCTCGGTGCTGGTGTCAGTGATGTCTATCTCGGTGCTGGTGTCAGTGCTCTCTATCATGGTGCTGGTGTCAGTGCTCTCTATCTCGGTGTTGGTGTCAGGTCTCTCTATCTCGGTGCTGGTGTCAGGTCTCTCTATCTCAGTGCTGGTGTCAGGTCTTTCTATCTCGGTGCTGGTATGGTCTCAGTGCTCTCTATCACGGTGCTGGTGTCAGTGCTCTCATGGTGCTGGTGTCAGTGCTCTCTATCATGGTGCTGGTGTCAGTGCTCTCAATCACAGTGCTGGTGTCAGTGCTCTCTATCTCGGTGCTGGCTTCAGTGCTCTCTATCTGGGTGCTGGTGTCAGTGCTCTCTATCTCGGTGCTGGTTTCAGCGCTCTCTATCATGGTGCTGGTATCATGCTCTCTATCTCGGTGCTGGTGTCAGTGCTCTCTATCTCGGTGCTGGTGACAGTGCTCTCTATCACAGTGCTGGTGTCAGTGCTCTCTATCACGGTGCTGGTGTTAGTGCCCTCTATCTCGGTGCTGGTGTCAGTGCTCTATCTCGGTGCTGGTGTGGTGTCAGTGCTCTCTATCACGGTGCTGGTGTCAGTGCTCTCTATCATGGTGCTGGTGTCAGTGCTCTCATGGTGCTGGTGTCAGTGCTCTCACGGTGCTGGTGTCAGTGCTCTCTTTCTTGGTGCTGGTGTCAGTGCTCTCTATCATGGTGCTGGAGTCAGTGCTCTCTATCTCGGTGCTGGTGTGGTCTCAGTGCTCTCTATCACGGTGCTGGTGTCAGTGCTCTCATGGTGCTGGTGTCAGTGCTCTCTATCATGGTGCTGGTGTCAGTTCTCTCTGTCACTGTGCTGGTGTAGTCTCAGTGCTCTCTATCACGGTGCTGGTGTCAGTGCTCTCTATCATGGTGCTGGTGTCAGTGCTCTCTATCACGGTGCTGGTGTCAGTGCTCTCGATCACGGTGCTGGTGTCAGTGCTCTCTATCTCGGTGCTGGTGTCAGTGCTCTCTATCTCGGTGCTGGTGTCAGTGCTCTCTATCACGGTGCTGGTGTCAGTGCTCTCTATCACGGTACTGGTGTCAGTGCTCTCTATCTTGGTGCTGGTTTCAGTGCTCTCTATCAAGGTGCTGGTGTCAGTGCTCTCTATCACGGTGCTGGTGTCAGTGCTCTCTATCTCGGTGCTGGTGTGGTCTCAGTGCTCTCTATCACGGTGCTGGTGTCAGTGCTCTCTATCTCGGTGCTGGTGTGGTCTCAGTGCTCTCTATCATGGTGCTGGTGTCAGTGCTCTCGATCACGGTTCTGGTGTCAGTGCTCTCTATATCGGTGCTCTATCTTGGTGCTGGTGTCAGTGCTCTCTATCTCAGTGCTGGTGTCAGTGCTCTCTCTCACGGTGCTGGTATCAGTGCTCTCTATCACGGTGCTGGTGTCAGTGCTCTCTATCACGGTGCTGGTGTCAGTGCTCTCTATCTCGGTGCTGGTGTCAGTGCTCTCTATCTCGGTGCTGGTGTCAGTGCTTTCTATCACGGTGCTGGTGTGGTCTCAGTGCTCTCTATCATGGTGCTGGTGTCAGTGCTCTCATGGTGCTGGTGTCAGTGCTCTCACAGTGCTGGTGTCAGTGATCTCTATCTCGGTGCTGGTGTCAGTGCTCTCTATCATGGTGCTGGTGTCAGTGCTCTCTCTCAGTGCTGGTGTCAGTGCTCTCTATCTTGGTGCTGGTGTGGTCTCAGTGCTCTCTATCACGGTGCTGGTGTCAGTGCTCTCATGGTGCTGGTGTCAGTGCTCTCTATCACAGTGCTGGTGTCAGTGCTCACTATCACGGTGCTGGTGTCAGTGCTCTCTATCTCGGTGCTGGTGTCAGTGCTCTCTATCTCTGTGCTGGTGTCAGTGCTCTCTATCACGGTGCTGGTGTCAGTGCTCTCTATCATGGTGCTGGTGTCAGTGCTCTCTATCTCGGTGCTGATGTCAGTGCTCTCTATCACGGTGCTGGTGTCAGTGCTCTCTATCTCGGTGCTGGTGTGGTCTCAGTGCTCTCTATCACGGTGCTGGTGTTAGTGCTCTCTATCTCGGTGCTGGTGTCAGTGCTCTCAATCACGGTTCTGGTGTCAGTGCTCTCTATATCGGTGCTCTATCTTGGTGCTGGTGTCAGTGCTCTCTATCTCAGTGCTGGTGTCAGTGCTCTCTATCACGGTGCTGGTATCAGTGCTCACTATCACGGTGCTGGTATCAGTGCTCTCTATCACGGTGCTGGTGTCAGTGCTCTCCATCTCGGTGCTGGTGTCAGTGCTCTCTATCTCGGTGCTGGTGTCAGTGCTTTCTATCTCGGTGCTGGTGTGGTCTCAGTGCTCTCTATCATGGTGCTGGTGTCAGTGCTCTCATGGTGCTGGTATCAGTGCTCTCACAGTGCTGGTGTCAGTGATCTCTATCTCAGTGCTGGTGTCAGTGCTCTCTATCATGGTGCTGGTGTCAGTGCTCTCTCTCAGTGCTGGTGTCAGTGCTCTCTATCTCGGTGCTGGTGTCAGGTCTCTCTATCTCGGTGCTGTGTGGTCTCAGTGCTCTCTATTACGGTGCTGGTGTCAGTGCTCTCATGGTGCTGGTGTCAGTGCTCTCTATCATGGTGCTGGTGTCAGTGCTCTCTTTCTCGGTGCTGGTGTCAGTGCTCTCTATCTCAGTGCTGGTGTCAGTGCTCTCTATCTCGGTGCTGGTGTCAGTGCTCTCTATCTCGGTGCTGGTTTCAGTGCTCTCTATCTTGGTGCTGGTGTCAGTGCTCTCTATCTCGGTGCTGGTTTCAGTGCTCTCTATCTCGGTGCTGGTGTGGTCTCAGTGCTCTCTATCACAGTGCTGGTGTCAGTGCTCTCACAGTGCTGGTGTCAGTGCTCTCTATCACGGTGCTGGTGTCAGTGCTCTCTATCACGGTGCTGGTGTCAGTGCTCTCTATCTCGGGGCTGGTGTCAGTGCTCTCTATCTCGGTGCTGGTGTCAGTGCTCAGTCTCTATCGCGGTGCTGGTTTCAGACAGTGAGGAAGATAGCAGCGGAAAGACCAATCAGCAGGCAGTGCCAGCACCATGGCTGATGATCAGCACTGGACTGGCACCTCCGGACCACTGCAGTGGAGCCCTGCATATGTGGGGGTAAGGGCAGGGCAAAGGGAGGGGTTCAAGCACAGGTTGGCAAACTGGGACACTGGCACAGAACTGCTCTGTCCTGACTGTGGCACTGATCATCTCCTGCACCCCCTTCATAGCCTGCCCTGACCTTACCTCTCCTCCGTGGCCTTCATGTGCTCCTGAATTGTCAAAATTTCACAGACAAAAAAAGAATGCTTGTTGTTATCGATCCCATATTCACGTAATACTTTTGTTATGTCAGTGTCCATGTTGTCTGACTATGTGTGCACAGCTAGTAAGTATTTTGTAGCTGAAAATATGACCTGGAGGTTTTTAAGCTTCGCCTGCCATTGAAGTCAATGGGGTCCGCTCCACTTTTGGCCACGTTCACGGTTCGCGTTCATGAAACGGAAGTTCGTCCATCACTAATCTCCCCAATTTTCTAATAACATGAGCCGAGATCCCCTGGCGAGAAGCTGCAGAAGCCGCCCCTATTCTAAATGAGTGACCCGAAAGTCCTGTTGGGTTCAAACCTAGGTTAGACCATAACATCCAACAATGCCTGGTGAACTGTGCCATCATGAGGGGAGCGTGAGGGAAGGGTAATAACGGGCTGTCCCTAGGCTTGCTTGAGACCAACGACATGAGTTGATCCAAGATTGCCATGGGGCACCAAACTGCTGCGTCTTACATGCAGTCAGATGTAACCTGAAATGGTCCAGATACCTAACCAACTGACTGACCGTTAGCACCCGTGAACCCAAGCTGGTACGGGTTAATTTGCCCGGCCTGAGGAATCCAAAAAAAGCCAAGTAAATGGCAGCTTAAAGGACCAAACTGAGGAGCCTACCATAAGGCAGCCTATCCAGCAACTCGGACATGCCCCGGAAGATGGGCCACGTGATCAGAAGTCTTCTGACAGAAGAAGGTGGACAACTCCTCAGGATGCCCCTCAGAATGGCCTTAACAGCATGGGCAGCGAAGATGGAAGATCTATTTGGATCCTGAAGGGACATATGGCGCTGAACTCCTGCAAGATATGTCTTGATAGTGCCATGTGACAACTTCAGTTGCGAGTGGCAAAATGCCATAAACACCAGCAGATAATGAACATCATACCCATTAAAAGACGGGTACCAAGTCTGGAAAACCTGGAAGGTATTTCAGGTCGAGGCATAACCCTTCCTAGTGTTGGTTGATAATGATATGTTGATTAAAGCTGCTGCATCAAGCAAATGGGAATTTAGTTCATCATCAGAAGTGACGGCTGCGGGGATGCGTCTGCATCTGGGACCTGTTGTGGGAAATTGAGCCGTGACAGCGCATCTGCAGCAACATTCTCCACTCCACTGATGAATTTACAAAGAATATGAAAATTAAACTGTAGGGACAACCAAATCAACCTGCGCACAAAGGACATGATGACCAAAGACCTGGATCTACCTTTGTTGATAATCTCCAAGGCCGCCAAATTGTCTGTAGAGAAAACCACCGTCTGCCCTGACCATGACCTACCCCACACCTGAGCTGCTGACACTATGAGGAAGATCTCAAACAATGCAGAAGAATCCGTGAAACCTGGGATGGCCAAGATTTCATCTGGCCATGGCCCAGCCAACCAGTGGGTGCCAAAAATGGCAGCATAACCTACCGTGGCTACCGCATCCGACCCCACCTGCGGAGAGGAAATGGATGCTGCCAGAATGAACATGGAAATCCTGTTCCAATGCCAGAAGAAATTCGTCCCACATGCGCAGGTCAGCTAGTGCGGCAGTATCCAGCTTGACTTGAGAGTCTGTATCCGGGGTTGAAGGCAATAAAGCTAACAACCTTGATATGAAAGACCTACCCTGTGGAATAATTCTCATTGCAAAGTTCAACATGCCCAACAAAGATAACAACACCTCCCTGGAACAAGTCTGTGAGATCGAGAAGGTATGGATACACTCTCTGATCCTGTAGAGCTTGTCAGTCGGGGGGCTGGCCTGCAAGACCTTGGTATCCAAAATGATCCCTAAAAAGGTAAGTGCTGTTGCCGGGCCTTCCAACTTCTTGACTGCCAGTGGGACATTGAGAGCCGTGAAAACTGACAACAACTTCTGTAAGTCTACAGGGGCTTGCCTGGGACTCTCAATGAGGAGGAAATCATCAAGGTAGTGAATGACCTTGTGACAACCCTTCACATGAACGAGAATCCACTTGAGTGCTTGTGCAAACGCATCAAACAGCCAAGGGCTGCTTTTGGAACCAAAGGTGAGTATGGTGGCAAAATATTACAGCCCCCTTCACTTCACCCCATGCCACTGCCAGAGTGATGGCATGATCGGAAGGAGTTTGAATGCATCAGCAATGTCTGCTTAAGACAGCCAAGCACCCTTCCCAACCCTGATAATCCACTGGATAGCCTGATCCACTGATGCATACTTCAAAGAAAATTCCTCAGATGGGATTAAGGAATTCAAGCTAGGCACCGCGGAGCAATTAGGGGCAGAAAAATTATAAATTAAGCGTAATTTATTAGAAAACTTTCCCTTGACCAACTCCAAAGGATTGACCCTCCAAAGCTCGAATGGAGAAACAGAAAAGGGACCAATAATGAACCCCTTGTCCAGCTCAGACTGGATTAATGTGTGCACCGCCCCCAAATCTACCATAGAGGACCTGAGATTGGGACTCTCAAACGCACCGGTAGGCAATGTAACAAAACCTGTGTGGAAGCCCCTCGTGAATCCATCCACCAAAAAAGCACATGAACTAGGAGAAGGGTGTGAGACCAAACAATCTTGCAAAAGAACCACATTAACCCAGCTCAGTCAGCTGTTCTTGCCCTGCCTGAATGAGCAAGCAGATTTCGGATGGGCCCTGAAACAGCCAGAGCAAATGGGCAGCAGACGGCACTGACTATAATTACAAACACCGTAGTTGAAATTGTTGCAAATCTGCGACTTCCCCAGGTACTGGACAGGCAAACCCAACTTATCAACAGTGGCAGCCGGAGCCGGAGCTGGCAGAGAACTGGGGAAACCCCTGGAAGTGCCTAGGAGAATGGGAACTCAGTGTTGGGGCACCAGTATGCAGTGTGCGATGACAACTGGCATGTGGCGCAGACTGGTGACCTCAATCTGGTAAAATTACGGCAAAAGAGTTCAGTGTCTACACTACTCCAGTTTGTGACCGCTTGATGTTGAGAAAACATGGCCGCGGCTTTGGCAGAGAATGATCGGTGATAATCATAGAATGCCGTGCCTCGGAATTTATGACCCAACTCTACTACCACATATAGGTAATGGTCCAGCTCCTCCCTCCTCTGGGGACTCACCGAGCATATAACTTGATGATTACTGACACTTTGCCACAAGCATAGGACTTGTTGTCAGCCACATCATGGGCAGAAATCGACAAGGATGCCAGGTTGACATCCTTGCCCTCCAAAGTATCCTTCCTGAGATTCCCTGGGATGAAATGGGCCGGGGTGACCGAAGGGACACCAGAGCTAGTACCTGCAGCCAACTGTAAAGGCCTTGACACCATGGGGACCTCAGACCCTGCTGCAACCCCAGAAGCTGCTAGATCCACTGAGGCCGGACAAGGATTGGTTTCCAGCACCTCCACCCTGGCCCTTAACTCTTGAAAAGAACCCGCCAGAGGGCTTAGGGTAGCCTGGATCCACGAAAGGGATGTCATAACTGTATGCAGGGTGGCCTGCTCCACGCCGGAACCTGAAGAGGTAGGAAATAACAGTCTGAAAAGTTCTGCCTTGTGGGCTGACGCAGAGAATGAGATACCCCTGATACGCAATTCAGCCATTAATCTTGGGACAGTCAAGGTCCTCATAGAAGGCGAGCTGCCCTGATCCGAACCCCTGGCTGGGGAAGCCTGAGACATGCCCTAAATGATCAAAACAGAACGAAAGCATGATGACAAAAACCAACTACCACCGACCGACGACCCGCCCCCAATGCGCCAACCTCCCTCTGGCAGCCACCCGAGCCTAAGAAACACACCTGAACGTGACCGAAGAAAGCATACACCACCCAAAGGAGGCCGAGAAACCTGCAAACCGCAGGTCAATTAAAAACGAAAAACTCAGGCCTCCCGAACCTGAAAACTTGACAGGTTCCTCATGACTAAATCATATCGAAACCTGACGAAAGACAAAACAGGCCTAACGTGAGAAGAAATTGAAAAACGGGTGAGGAGACTTGCCACTGTCCAAGCCAATTAAAAACAAACCTCTCAACCCGCTAATACCTAAACTGAGATAGGTAAAAGCCGCAGTGGCGAATGACCCCATAATGTGAGGAAACGAAAAATAAAGAGAATGAAACACCAGCAACCTGACTTACCTTCGAGAAACTCTTAAACCTTAACTGAACAAGGCTTGCGTCTGGCACCTGTTGCCCACCCTAAAATAAAATGTACGAACTGGACTGAAAACATGACAGACCTTAGAAACAAAATAAGCACCTAAAGCAGAGCAGATGATACTACGTAACCCTACCTACGAGACCTGAAAATGTGTCAGGTAATGAACGAGAGTTAACCACATGATGCATGATCGTGACATGACGTGACTAAAACAGCTGAGGAGACTTGCCACTGCAGAAGACAATTAAAAACGAAACATCTCAAACCGTATCACACCCACAAACGTGGTGGGTGATCCCGCAGTGGTGTGACAACCCTCCCAACATCCCTTGGCCTGAGAAATAATAATACCTGAACGGGAAAAACCCTGTCCCACCCCGAACTAACCCCCCCGTGCATCCGACACCAAGAAAACGTGAGTGCTCCCAGGATTGAAACTCTCACCCCAGGCTTGGGTGACCAAACACCTGGCACTTACTGAAACGGAAAGACAGATTTTGGCAAAACGTAAATTTGACCAACGTCCTGACCAAGTGGTGCCTGCAGGGAATGTAATGAAAAACCAATGCTCCTGCAGCACCCCTGTCAGGAAACACCAGCCCCCCCTTTACCCCCCACCTGCAGCAATATGTGAGGAACAAGACCCCCACTTGCAGACTGCGTGTCAGAGAACCCCTTTTCACAACATGCCTGTCAAGCGTCCCCCCCCCCCCAGATGTATGTGCCATCAGTCCTGTCCACCCCCTCCTAAAAATAAGCCCAACTGCCTCTTGAGCAATAAAAATATCCGAACATACATCCTCCTCCCCCCCCCCCCTCCATTCCTACCTGTCACTTAATAAACAAAGCTGAGAGCCGCTGCGCAGAGCCGAGGGCGGCCAAGAGGAACTGAGGCCCACAGAGAAGAGCCAAAAGCTGCCAAGAAGAGCTGGAAACCGCTGAAAAGAGCCGAACACCGACGGAAACAGCCTGTCAGGGCTGGCTTAGCCCTTCCTCCTCTGGGCTGGCCACCCAGCTGTCGGCTAATTGCCAGCTCTCTTCTCTTTCCACAGTTACCAGCTGTTTTCGATGATGCTCGACTGACCTGCCTATTTAAAGCCTTCCTGCTCACTTTTTCATTTGCCTTCATGTTGGTCACATCACAGGGAACCATCTCCTGCTGTTTGTTTCAAGACTGGCTTGCTGACATCCTACCTGGCTTCTTATCCTGCTTGCGGTTGCTCTCCTTGGATCCCTGACTTCCGGCCTGGCTGATTACCCGATCTGGTTAATGAACTTTGGACTGGCTGACTACCCGATCTGGCTACAGGACTCTTGCTATGCTTGACTACGCTTTTTTCTATTTACCTTTTTATTTTTATTAATAAACAATTGTGATTTGATTGTACTTCTGTCTCAGTCTTTTTCATGGTTTCTGACAGTACGTGAAGGCCATAAGATCAGAAGATACAGTCAATCCACTTGTTGGTAATATTTTTTCCAGATTGGATGAGCAAGATGTCCGCATGGATCAGTTTGCCTTGGCGCTACAAATGCTCCTGAATCACACAGCTCACCTGGAATCCCCCACGGTGGCTGCTCCGGTACAACTTGAGTCGCAGGCCGTCCCTGCTGCTGCGCCAGTCTCTGTGCAGGCACCCGCCTCGAGTATTACCTCTATAAGAGATATGTCTGGTTCTGCTCCGCTTCCCCAGCGATTTGGGGGTGATCCACTTCAATGCAGAGGGTTTCTCAATCAGGAGATATACTTCGAAATGCTGCCCCAGGCATTTCCCACGGAGAGAAGCAAAGTAGGTTTTGTGATATCTTTGCTTTCTGAGAGAGCCTTAGCCTGGGCTAAAACCTGTTGTCTTGAGTTACCCTCAGTTTGTGGCCTCCTTTAAAAGGGTTTTTGACGTTCCCGCATGCTCCGCTTCTGCTGCCAAGTGCCTCATATCCATCAAAAAGCGTACAAGAACTGTTGCCGACTACGCCATTGAATTCCATACTCTGGCAGCAGAGGCTGCTTGGAACAATGAGGCCCTCATGGCTGCTTTTTCTCATGGTCTCTCGGATTCCAACAAGGATGAAATAGCAGCCCGAGATATACCCACTGAGCTGGAGAGCTTGATCTTGTTTACCATCCTCATTGACTCCAGACTCTCTCTTAAGGAGCGCTTGCGGAAGCCTACTGTACGTTTGCCTCAGAGCTTTGTAGTCTCACCCATGCCTCCCTCACCTCCCATGCCTCCTGGTACCGAGTTGGTCAGTGAAGATGAACCCATGCACCTGGGCTTCATGTGTCTCTCTGTGGATGAGAGAGCCTTTAGGAGGAGGGAGAGATTGTGCCTTTATTGTGGCAAGGCAGGTCACTTTTTGAAGTGTTGTCCTACCTGTCCAGGGAACGCCAGAACCTTGAGGTCCTGTCATGGACAGACCTTAGGTGGCGTTGTTTCATCCCCAGTTATCCAGAAGGATAAGCCCCTGGTTGTGACTCCGTTGTCCATGGCCATAGGGGCTCTTCACCATGAGATAATCCAATTCCAAGTTATTTCCTCACCCAGATTTCCGCTGGTTAATGGTTATCCTTGGGTACAGAGGCACAACCCCTCTTTTGATTGGCTCCGTACTGAGGTTCTTTCCTGGTCACCACAATGCAGTGAGACATGCTTCCTGAAGTTATCCGAGGTCCTGTGCACCACTTCACTCCCCTCCTTGCCGGAGGAGTACCGTGATTTTGGCGATGTCTTTGATAAAAGTCAAGCTGATAGTTTGCTTCCACACCGGCCTTATGATTGCGCAACTGACCTTCAATCTGGTGCCATACCTCCTCATGGCTGGGTTTACCCTTTGTCGGTCTTGGAGGATAAGGCCATGGAGGAGTATGTTGCTGACGCACTTTCTCGAGGTTTCATCCGCAAGTCCTCGTCTCCTGCTGGTGCTGGTTTCTTCTTTGTGAAAAAGAAGAGCGGTGAACTGAGACCTTGTATAGATTATAGGGGTCTCAATCGTGTCACGATTAAGAACGCCTACCCGATTCCATTGATTCCATTGATTACTGAGATATTTGACCGCCTCAAGGGAGCAACAATTTTCACAAAGCTTGACCTGAGAGAGGTATACAATCTCATGCGCATTAAGGAGGGCGACGAGTGGAAAACTGCTTTTAATACCAGAACAGGCCATTATGAATACCTGGTAATGCCTTTTGGCCTTTGTAATGCCCCGGCAGTTTTCCAGGAATTTATTAACGGTGTTGCAAATGTGTGTGGTGGTTTATCTCAATGTTATCCTCATATTTTCCAAGTCCCTGGAGAGCCACCACACAGATGTCTGTCGTGTACTTCAGAAACTAAGAGAGAACAATCTCTATTGTAAACTGGAGAAGTGCGAGTTCCATCGTGAACAGGTTACATTCCAGGGCTATTTCATTTCCACTGCTGGTTTTTCGATGGACCCAGAGAAACTGTCGGGAGTCCTACAGTGGCCTCGACCCGTGGGTTTATGTCCTCTGCAGCGTTTCCTGGGCTTTGCCAACTACTATCGGAAGTTTATTCGTAACTTCTCATCTCTGGTCAAGCCTCTGACTGATATGACCAGAAAGGACGGTAACCCACAGAGTTGGTCTCCGGAGTCCATTAAGGCCTTTGAGACTCTCAAGGCTGGCGTTGTTTCTGCTCCTGTGTTGGCACATCCTGATCCTACGTTGCCTTTTATCCTAGAAGTTGATGCTTCTGAGACGGGAGTTGGCGCCCTTCTGTCTCAACGTCCTAACTCTGAGAGCGCTATGCATCCGTGTGGCTACTTTTCCAAGAAATTGTCACCTGCTGAGTGCAATTATGAGATTGGTGACAGAGAGCTGTTGGCGATCATTTTAGCCCTGAAAGAATGGAGACATCTCCTTTAAGGTACCACTGTGCCCGTTCTTATTCTTACTGACCATAAGAATCTTACATTCTTGTCTGAGGCTAAATGACTCTCTCCCAGAAGGGCGCGATGGGCTCTTTTTTTGTCGAGCTTTAATTACATTGTCTCATTTGACCAGTACTAAGAATGTAAGGGCTGATGCCTTGTCACTACAATTTTCCTCCACTTCCAAGTCGGAGTCGGTTCCGGTTCCTATGATTCCTCCTGATCGTATCTTGGCTATGGTTCGCATCAGTCTTACTTCTCCTTTGGGTGACAAAATTCTTGCTGCTCAGGTCCATGCTCCTCCTGATAAACCTTGTGACCGCTGCTTTGTCCCAGAGAGTCTTCGTACTGCAGTGCTCCAGACTTACCATTCTCCCAAGGCAGCTGGTCATCCTGGGAAGATTTAACTCATTTGGGCCATCTCCCAACAATTCTGGTGGCCTAGTCTAGGGGCTGACGTTACTGCCTTCATAGCTGCCTGTCCCGTGTGTGCTCAGAGTAAGACTCCACGACACCTTCCAGTGGGCCTCCTACAACCCATACCCAATGTAGAGAGGCCCTGGACTCACCTGTCTATGCATTTCATTATGGAATTGCCCAACTCCCAAGGCAACACTGTTATCCTTATGGTGGTTGACCAGTTCTCAAAGATGTGCCATTGTATTTCACTTAAGAAGTTGCCCACCTCTAAGGAACTGGCTTCCATTTTTGCTTGGGAGATCTTTCGCTTACATGGGCTACCCAAGGTGATTGTCTCAGATAGGGGCAGTCAGTTTGTCTCCCGGTTCTGGCGAGCCTTTTGTGCACAGTTGGGAATCCAGCTTGCTTTCTCTTCTGCGTATCACCAGCAGTGTAATGGGGCCGCAGAACAAGCCAATCAGTCCTTGGAGCAATTCCTACGTTGCTATATTTCTGACCATCATAACAACTTGTCTGACCTATTACCTTGGGCAGAGTTTGCTCACAACAGTGCCTTGAATTCTGCCTCCCGATTGTCTCCATTTATGGTGAATTATGGTTTCCAACCTTCCATGTTGCCTGATTCGTTTGTTCCACAGAGTATTCCTGCATTAGAGGAGCATCTCCATGGTCTTCGTTCCACTGGGGTACAAGTCTAGGAGGCTTTGCGTCATGCTAATGATAGGTACAGACTCCATGCTGACCGCAGACGCCTGCCTGCGCCTTCCTGCCAGGTTGGGGACAGGGTCTGGCTGTCATCTAGCAAACCTCCAGCTTCGTGTTCCCTCTCTGAAGTTTGCCTCCTTATTGAAACCGTTGGTCTGTAACCGATTTACCAACTCGGTGCCACGTCCTCACCCTATTCTGGTTGAGAACCATGAGGAGCATGAGGTACAATACATTGTTCACTCCCGTAGGTTCCGTGGGTGCATACAGTACCTTGTGCATTAGAAGGGGTACGGTCCGGAGGAACACTCCTGGATTTCATCCTCTGACGTACATGCCCCTGTTCTCCTCCGTGAGTTCCATAGACGGTTTCCCTGCAAGCCCGGTGGCCCTCCGAGGGAGAGGGGTCATTGAGGGGGGGTACTGTCAGGGCTGGCTTAGCCCTTCCTCCTCTGGGCTGGCCGCTCAGCTGTCGGCTAATTGCCAGCTCTCTTCTCTTTCCACAGTTACCAGCTGTTCCCGATGATGCTCGTCTGACCTGCCTATTTAAAGCCTTCCTGCTCACTTTTTCATTTGCCTTGGCTTTGGTCACATCACAGGGAACCATCTCCTGATGAAGACTGGCTTGCTGACATCCCACCTGGCTTCTTATCCTGCTTGCGGTTGCTCTGCTTGGATCCCTGACTTCCAGCCTGGCTGATTACCCGATCTGGTTAATGAACTTTGGACTGGCTGACTACCCGATTTGGCTACAGGACTCTGGCTATGCTTGACTACACTTTTTTCTATTCACCTTTTTATTTTTATTAATAAACAATTGTGATTTGATTGTACTTCTGTCTCAGTCTGTTTCATGGTTTCTGACACAGCCGAAGGAACCCGGGACCTCGTGGAGCCGTGACTCATTTGTTGCAGTTTGTTCCAGCACCCCATTGGTTATGCTGTCTTTCAGTCATGTTCCCTGTTCCCTGCTCCTTGGTCTGCTTCCTTATACCTGGTTTCTGTACCCTTGTTACTTTTGTCCCTGCTTTATTATTTCTTGTTTGTTTCCTTGCTTGTGTATTATATTAGTTAGTTAGATAGTTAGGTGGTTTTGGGGTTTGTCTTGTATTTCTTTGCTTGCTTATGTTTGGTGTTTATTGGTGGTGCACGTGTGTCTTTATCTTTAACCCCCCGGCGGTATTTCCGAGTCTGGCTCGGGGTAGAGATTTTGTACCAAAAGTGGTAACCCCGAGCCTGACTCGGGACTGCATCGCTGAATGCAGGGAGAGGTTTACTTACCTTGTCCCCTGGATCCAGCGATGTCCCCGGGCTGTACGAGCAAGCCGTGTCTCGCTCGATCTATCACGGAGCCTAGTTCCACTCCCTGCGAGCGTTGCAACGCATGGGGACGGAGAATGGCGCCAAATTCAAAAAGTTAAACACACACATTACATACAGTATAAGGTAATCTTACAGATTACATTGCTGTATGTAATTATTTCACATCCCCTTTGTCCCTAGTGTTCTGTCCAGTGCCCTGCATGCAGTTTTATGTTATAAAAACTGTTATTTATGCCTGGAAACTGGAGATTGTCCATAGCAACCAAAACTGTCCCTTTACATCAAAAATGGTTTTAGACCAGCTAGAAAACAGTGATAATAAATTAGAATCATTCGCAGAATTAAGCGATAGCGATTTGTGGGGAGATCCGTCATCAAATATTGAAAAGTAATGACAGTGACAATTCTGCAACTGAGCAAATTTCAGTGTTTTTGATTTGATTACATTATTGAATAATTTTTATTATTGTTATATTATTATTTGGTATAATTGTTTATAGTTATTTATTATATTATAATTTATGATTTCATTTTTCAAACTTTATCATACCCGGGATGTCTGCTAGACTCTGGTCTGGAGAGATTTAAGTGAGTTATTCCTAAGAATTACAGGACTACAATATTAAAACGCCAAATTTCCCTGCAAAATAATTGTACCGCTTTCAGCACCTAAAATCTGAAATAATCATACCACCAGGGAGGTTAATAAATATATATATTTTTCCTTTTACTTGTTGTCCCTATTCCTTGGTGCAGCCCAGCGATCTGACTACCTGCTTGGATGTTTATGTATAACATCCGTGACAGAATTCTGAAGAAATACAATCAGATCGGCTGCACCTTGGAAATTGGGCCTGAGCACTTGCTATTGTTTTATGATGGATTTTGAAAACATTTTGTATTTATCGCTCCTGGCAACTGATGACAAAGATTTCTGTTATCAGACATTGGCTGAATACACTAGGGAACAATTGTTAGAATGCATCCGCCTAGCTCATGTTTTTATTGATCAAGGCAGTTTTGTGTTTGAAGACGTGCAACCATTAATTAAGATCTGTACAGAGTTGGCCCTGTCTGATGTCGCTGGGGTAGGTGATGACTATACACTCCCTTTTAGTGCAGCCCAGGTGGAATCTTTGGTTTGGCTGTCGGAGGACGACTCAGCCTTTTTCTTTGAATAATATTCAGCCTGTCCTCAACAGCTGCTTGCAAGTTGTATTTAATCAGTGCAGTCTCTGGTCAGACCAGCAATGTGCAAACCTGATTTGGTGCAATCATTATTACAGGCCTGGTCAAGTCTGTTGCACCCAGCCTCTGTCAGCTCCCAATATACCTTCCTACCAATGAAGTACCAGTACCCTGTTTCCTCCTGCTGCACCTATCCTGCCTTTAACCCCCCTGCTTCTCCTCAGCTGCCTCTTCCAGCTCCACTAAATCTCCCCTCAAAATCTGCTCCCTCTGTTTTACCATCCTTCCGCTCTTCACTTTTACCAGCTGCATCCTCTACAGCCCTGTACCCACATACAAAGAAGTTTTTTCCAGCCCATACCATTCTGTCATCACATGATGTCCCAATGCCTGCTGTTCAGCCTGTTGTGACAGTGTCTCTGCCTGCTGTCCAGCCTGACGTCCCAGTGCCTGCTGTCCAGCCTGATGTCCCAGCCTTCCAGCTTGACGTCCCAGCCTTCCAGTCTGATGTCCCAGTGCCGTCCTTCCAGTCTGATGTCCCGCTGCCATCCTTCCAGTCTGATGTCCCGCTGCCGTCCTTCCAGTCTGATGTCCCGCTGCCGTCCTTCCAGTCTGATGTCCCTCTTCCTGTCTGATGTCCTGCTGCCTGTCTCCCAGTCTGATGTGCCAGCTTCCCAGACCGATGTGCCAGCTTCCCAGTCTGAGGTGTTCCTGTCTGCTGCCCAGCCTGAGGTGTTCCTGTCTGCTGCCCAGCCTGAGGTGTTCCTGTCTGCTGCCCAGCTTGAGGTGCCCATGCCTGCTGCCCAGCTTGATGTGCTGCTACCCAGCCTGATGTGCCACTGTCCGCCACCTAGCCTGATGTGCCACTGTCTGCCGGCCAGCCTGATGTGTCATTTCTGGTTTCACCTACTGGTGGCACTATTACGTTCTGGACCAAAAGGTGTAATTCCAGTGGCCACCAGCAGGTGTCTCCCTGCTTGGACTTCAGACTTGCCATCAAGCACACCTGACATGGGTCTGCTGGACTATATAGACCCGCCCTGAACTATGCTCAGTGCTTCAGAATTCCTCTGCTAGCCCTTGTTCCTGCCAGTACCTGCTCTTGTTCCAGCACCCCATTGGTTATCCTGTCTTTCAGTCTTGTTCCCTGCTCCTTGGTCTGCTTCCTTATCCATGGTTTCTGCCCCCTTGTTACTTTTGTTCCTGCTTTATTATTTCTTGGTTGTGTCCTTGCTTGTGTATTACATAGCTAATAAGGTTGAATAAAGACACCAGTCCATCCAGTTCAACCTGAGTGAGTGTCTACAATTGTCCCTATCCCTGTATATCACATGCTCACATTGGTTCCTGCCCTCAAGCAGCCCACAGTGCAAGGTCCCCATTCATATACTAGGGCCAATTTTGGACACAAACCAATTAACCTACCTGCATGTCTTTTGAGTGTGGGAGGAAACCGGAGTACCCAGGGGAAGCCCACACAGGCACAGGGAGAACATGCAAACTCCAGGCAGGTGGTGTTGTGGTTCGAACCAGCGACCCTTCTTACTGCTAGGTGAGAGTGCTACCCACTACACCACTGTGCCTCCCTATTAAATTAGTTAGTTAGATAGGTGGTTTTGGGATTTGTTTTGTATTTTCTTTGCTTACTTGAGGTTGCTGTTTATTGGTGGTGCACGTGTGTCTTTATCTTTAATAAATATATATATTTTTCCTTTTACTTGTTGTCCCTATTCCTTGGTGCAGCTCAGCAATCTGACTACCTGCTTGGATGTTTAAGTATAACATCCGTGACACTGACAATAACAATCTGTGTCTCTCGAACCTGTGGTCGAATGTGCCTAACCTTAACTCTATTAGTCCAGGATTATTCTACATAGAGAGAAAAGATTTGCCCCTGGAAGACGTTATCTTTGACGAAACGGCGTAGGGAGGAGTGGCGTATTGACGTCACCACGTTCCACGCTGAACCCGGAAGCGACGGGCAGCGTTTATGAAGCCGGCCGGCAAATTTCTTTGTAATACAGCGAATTGTTATTCCTATTGGATGTAAGTGCAATCTTTTTATACATATATTAAACGTAAGAATTTATTACACTATGGCGACCTTTCTTGTCTCTGTATGTGACGGGCAATGAGTGGTGTGGCCGTAGGACCTTTCCAAACAACAGAGATTCATCCTCCCGGTGGTTTGTGTGCAGAAGGAGTAGTCTTTTGTGGTCGCCATATCTGGTCTCTGTGATGGGACCAGTCTAGCTGGTAAGCGGCAGTAATATCGGTGGTGGAATTCTGTCTCTGCATCTTGGAGGACACCTTTTCTTTACTGGTGTAGTGTGTTGCACGGGGAGACTACAATCAAAAAGAATATATATTTTTTTTCATACGATATGGATTTTTTTTGTGTGTAGATGGTGATACGGACTAAGTTTTGCATATACACATTTTTTGAATTATATATTGTTATAATATGGTATAATTTTTATGTTTCACAAATATCAATTTTAGCGCAGCTTTTTGGTAAATAATTAGGACTTGTTTGTGTGGGTATCTCACGTATAAAGTTGCTGCTGCATTCATGGTATATTATTTCACTTATATTTACTTCACTTAATTTCACTTAATCTCATTTAATATTTTTTAAGAATAGCGCTGTATTTTTTGGGTTACATTTAGAGAGAAAAGATCGCTGCTGGAATTGGGTGGGGGAATAAAAATAAAAATAATGAGGATGATGAATGTTATTGGCTGATTGTAACCAAAGAGGAGGAGCAGTAAAATAGCTAGAACTAAGTACACACATACAGCCAACTTACTTTCACTTACGATTGCTAGCAGAGAGAGACACACACACTGAATCATTTCAGAAGACAATCATTCGTAGCTGGTCCGTTTGTCAGAGAACCTAAATTATTTAGCAATTAAGCATAAGCACAGCAGCAGAACAATAGTGAAGCAAGCTACAGTTCAACTTTTTCATAATAATCTGCTGCTATTGTGTTCGGGCTGTGAACTTGATAGTGATACTACTGTTGTGATAGCCTCAGAGGCTGCCCGTGTTGTGTGGGGGGGGGGATTTATTATTATAGATTCTATATTATAGATTGAGATTCTATATAGATTCTATATACCCTATCTTGTTACCTGTCTGATCAGTGATCACTATCACCAGTCCATTTTCTGTTTGAACTATATACATTCAACATGAACGACAAAGATAACACAAAGCAGCAAAAAACATACAAACATCTAATCTCTGGCTTATGGCGTCTGTCAAAAGTTCTAAGAAGATTCAACAGAGCAGTGTAGTAAGCACAGTGCTAAAGATTCACAGAGGCTGACATCTCTTCCAAATAGTAGGTCAAACGTCAAATGGAAAAAGCTTAAATCCCAGTGCATATAATAGCACTGCTATTAAATGCACTGGGATTTAAGCTTTTGCCATTTGACGTTCTGTGAATCTTTAGCACTGTGCTTACTACACAATGGAACAATTTTATTATGCACATGCTGCTAATTAGTATCCTCTCCAAACTTCTTTTCAAGACTTTTTTTGGCAACAGTTTTTCTCCTTGGATATACGTAAACAGTGCATCTACCTGCTTCCCAGTCCTTTGAATCAATCGCTCCTGAAGAAGCGTTATTCTTGACATGGAACATGTCAAGCCAGTGATCAAACTATTTATGGACCCACACCTCTGACCCAACATTTCTACAATATTTATCTCCTTACCTGGAGATTGTTCCTGTTTTCTACAAAACAACCGATTTCGATTGCTATTTGTGGATTTGTTTGTGTATTCTGTTCTCATAATTTCAATGGTGTCAGATTGGATGTATAAGGGTCCTTGAATACTAACTTTATTTATTCTCTATATGTGATTTTTTTTTAGTATTTGATTAAATAAATATTATCTTTTTTTAGAACCAGTTACCTACGTGCCTTGTAAAGTCCAAATTAATTAGTTTCTTTCCTTTTTTCATAAGTAATATCGGGACGTTGGCACATTACTACTCTGTGTCACCCTGTAAAAAGCACATTTTAAACCACAATATTTTTCAAAAAAAATGGATGAAACATGGGTGAGCCATGGATAATCCATGTAGGAGCATGGATGAGACATGGGTGAGCATGTATGAGACAGCACTGAAGAAGCACTGAGGTCAGTGTGAAACACAGGCGTCGCCTTCTGGGATCGGACACTCTGTCTTTGTTGACTGTCATTTGCTATTTTTGGCATAAAATCGTTGGAACGTTACTGTGGTGTGCAGCCATTCTTTTCTTCCCATGGATGAGACATGTATGGGTATGGATGGGCACAGATCAGCGCTGTGGGAATTTCAGATCCAGACCACAAGCGCTGCTGCATCGGCCCCCTCCTCTCCTCAAACACTGTAGCAATTGGTGAGAGGGGAGGAGCCGAACCAGACATGCGCTGTCATTGGCCCCTTACCCCGTTCCATGACACACCGGGTCCGGAGGACCCGACGATCACGGACATTTCCGGGTGTGCGCCCGATTCTGGGAGCACATCACCCCAAAGCACCTTGTCCCCATGTTGATGAGGACAAGGGCCTCTTCCCGACAACCTGGGCCATTGGTTGTCAGGGTATGCAGGCAGGTGGCTTATCGAAATCCGGGAGCCCTCTTTAATAAGGGGGCCCCCAGATCCTGCCCCCCCCCCACCCTATGTGAATGAGTATGGCCCGGTCTGTCCCTTTTTCCCTCTTGACTTCTTTCAATGTTGACACAATATAGGCATGGTGGTCACCGGGTGATGTCACACCCCGCCCCTTATGACGTCAAGTCCCGGGGCATGCTGAGACTATGATGTTAAGGGGTGGGGTCACCATGTGACATCACTCGGTGACCACGCCCCATGACCATATAAGTCATTGCGCACCTCACACACGGTAATACAGTGGGAGAGAGTATTGTGTTAACATCGGAAGAAGAGAAGAAGGACAGAGAAGACCGGATCACCGCTGGCAAAAGAGCTGTAAGAAGATAGTGGAGGAGCCCGGCAGAAGAACCGGAGAGCGGGACAAGAACCAGAGACTGGGAGAAGAGGCCAGAGAGTGGGAGAAGAACCGGAGGGCGGGACAAGAGGCCACAGCGTGTGAAGGAGTCGGAAGAGACCCCCGAAGTTGGAAGAAGATCCCCGGAGCTGCCTAATAAATTACTTTGAAAACCTGTCTAGTGTTTTTTATACTGACACTTTTTCCCCAGGTGAAAGGGTAGGGGTACGATGTACACCATGCTCATTCTCATAGGGTGGGGGGCCCCACCGTGCTTGTTCATTAATAGGATCACCCTGTATGGACTTTTCTTGCAATTACTATATATAATGTCTTTTTGTGTTTAATTGTTTTGCGCTGCACTACTTTTTATTTAATCCTGAATACCAGTTTTGTAATTCATTTTGTGTTTTCAGTGACAAAGGGGCTTATTTACTAAAAGGAAATCCACTTGGTACTAAAAGTGCACTAGGAGAACCTAGGAGACAGCCAAAAAGAAAAGCAAACAAGAAGAAAAACTTGAGATTTTATCATAAAAAATTATTTTTTTATTAATGGAAATGTTAAATTTGTTCTGGCATTCCATGGCCCCCCTACCATTAAATTAATTTACATATCTGTCCCGCACTTGACAGGTGGTTTGAGGAGCCAATCCAGTACGGCCATTATCCAGTCCTGTGAGTACAGATTCTTCAAGTCTGGCCTCAGGGCTAACTGAAGTGAGATATGTTTGAGGATGTTTGTGTAAAAAATTATGGAGTATGCAACAGCACAGGATTATGTGATTGATTTTATAGTCTGCCATATTGATGGCTGAGAGAAACAAACGGAACTGGCTGGCCATTATCCCGAAGGTATTCTCCACAACTCTTCTCGCGCTGGCCAGCCGGTAGTTAAAAACCCTCCTCTCTGGGGTTAGGGTCCATTGGGGGAATAGCCTCATCAGGTGCTCGCCCAGACCGAAGGCTTCATCTATGATGAAAACAAATGGGAGTCCCTCAACATTCTCTGCATCAGGTGGCAATCCCAGGCCACCAGTCTGGAGACGCTGGCAGAACTCCATCTGGGTGAAGACTCCTCCATCCAACATCCAGCCGTTCTTCCCCATGTCCACGTACATAAAATCATATTGTGCCGACACTACCGCCATTGACACTACACTATGGAACCCCTTGTAATTGAAGTAGTAAGACCCCAAATGGAGCAATGCTAGCATGCTTTTCATCGATCGCCCCTCCACAGTTGGGAAAGACCCAACGGTCAGCAAACTGGGAGGCCACAGTCTGCCATTCCTGTGGCGTGGAAGGAAACTGTGGAGTCAAACAAGAAAATAAAATTATAAGTACTTTTAAACCTAACGTTGCAAGCAGATTACACAAAAACATTTTTTGCACAACAGCAGTATAACATTTTGTAGAAGTAGTATTTAAAATAAAAATAAAAAATAAAATATATTTTATATATATATATATACATATATATATATATATATATATATGGCCCACTTATCAGATTCCTCACCCCCTCTGATGGCCCATTGAAAAAATTGTATGGGGGGTGGGGGAGGGTTCTAAATATTTTTAAGACCACACTTTACACTTGGAGACATTTGAGGGGGTGGTTTGGGGGAAGCAGTGCAATGGAGCTGACTATATACATTGTAAAAGGAACTAGGCTATAGGTGTATATGGGCCCAGGATTGCATGCTGGGGAGGTTAGTGAAGGCAAATATGCATGTAGGCCACAAAAAGGAGTATATAAAAAAAAACATGCATGCAAGCATGAAGATAAAGGGGACATTCACAGCATATTCCAATCATGGTAAATAGGTAATAATGAAATTAATACAAGACATTAGCAAACATTAAATACATATAATGTAATGTTAAAGGATGAAATGTACCTTAATATAATCCTTCTGCAGGACCTGAATAATGGCAGAACAGGTCTCTGGGATAATGATCCCCAGAGCCTGGAGGGAGATGCCTGTCTTGAACTTGAGGTCCTAAAGGCTTCTCCCTGTCGCCAAGTACCACAACGTGGCGACTAGCCTCTGCTCCGGAGTGATGGCTTGTCGCATGCAGGTATCCTGCCTGCTGATATAAGGGGTCAGCAAAGCCAGCAGATGGTGAAAAATGGGGTCCGTCATCCTGAGATAATTCCTGAAATCCTCAGGATTATTCTCACAGATCTCACAAAGCAAAGGCATATGTGAGAATTGGTCACGCTGGCGCAGCCAATTCTTCATCCATGAACTCCTCCTTGGCCTGTTCATAGACTGGGTTCGGGTCAAAGTATTAACCCCAACACCAAGCCCCCACACAGCACGAACTCGAGAACGAGTACATCCATGCACCATGGCTTCAAAACGGTCGGCTGGTCAAACAAACAAACTTAACCGAACGCACTGAAGAACAGCAAGGCCTGTGAAGAGCGACCTGAAGAACAGGAACGAGCAGACCAGAACCACCTGATTTACAGGTACAAACTGACCAACACGCACTGAAAACCAGATACAAACCTCACAAGCACAAACTGAACCACAGAAAACAATCAAAATAAGCTGAAGTCTGAATAGTCTCTAACCAAACTTCTACTAACACGAGATAAACATGAGATTAGAAGAAGGAGCCCAAAGGGTGGTGTACTGGGGCTTGAACTTCTTTTTCTAGTCCCGTCATACGTGCTGTACAGTAGGTGACCATGATATTGTCACCTTGACACCTTGCAAGCCCAGTTGCGGGAGCCAGCGCTGAGCAGGCTCACTCATCGGGAAAGGAAAAATTATTTTTTTCCTTTCCCAATGAGCGACAAGCATTGCTGACATTGAAGCTGGGTTCACACTGGTGCGGGGATCCGACTTGGATCCCCACCAATACCAGGCACTCCGTTTGGTATGAATCATGAGGGGTTACTCCATGCCACATTTTAAATAAAAAATTGGCATGGGTTCCTCTCCAAGAGCATACTAGGCCCTTAATTCTGGTATGGATTTTAAGGGGAACCCCCTATGCTGAAAAAACGGTGTGGGGGTCCCCCCCAAAATCCATACCAGACCCCTAACCGAGCACGCAGGCTGCCCGGTCAGGAAAGGGGGTGGGGATGAGCGAGAGCCCCCTCCTCCTAAACCATACCAGGCCGCATGCCCTCAACATGCGGGGTGGGTGCTTTGGGGAAGGGGAGTGCCCTGCATCCCCCCACCCCAAAGCACCTTGTCCCCATGTTGATGAGGACAAGGGTCTCTTCCCGACAACCCTGGTCTGCGTGCAGGGGGCTTATTGGAATCCGGGAGCCCTCTTTAATAAGGGGCCCTCCACCCTATGAGAATGAGCATGGGGTACATCGTACCCATACCCATTCACCTGGGGAAAAAAGTGTCAGTAAAAAAAAAAACACTAGACAGGTTTTCAAAGTAATTTATTAGGCAGCTCTTCAGGGGTCTTCGGGGGTCTCTTCTGACTCCTTCGCACTCTCTGGCCTCTTGTCCCGCCCTCCGGTTCTTCTCCGGAGGGTGGGACAGAAAAATTACAAAAATACCCCAAAAAAATTACAAAAATATTGTTTACCAAAAAAAATAAAAATTTTATATTGAGTAAAAAATCTAAAACCCACAAAAAATAAAAACAAACATTGAATGACATTTAAAAAAAAACATACATGTTTGAATGTGCACACAGTAATAAAAATTTTAAAACGACAACAATGTGTGTGGCTTCTTCTTTCAACACTCAATACCAAATAAAAAATAGAGAATCAATCAGCGCAATAAATAAATCACAAAGACAGCAGCTAAACACTGGGGACCAACTTATCAAATCCTTACAGAGAAATAAATAAAAAGCAGGGCAGTGCTCTCACCTACTAGCATTATGAAGAAGGGGCTGCAAACACAAAACGCGTACATTGAGATCCCCTGATGGCAGATAGCACATGTTAACATAGCGTGTGCATCTTAAAATTTGGCTTTTAAGGGGGGTGCATGCGTGGCGCTGAACGTGATGGCAGCCTAGAGTGAGAGCTCGGTCTTGACCGGGACTTAATCAGCGCCCTGGGGGCTTCAACATTCTCCTATCGCTCCATCTTTAACACCCCACAGGTCCCCTTATCACGGTGCATGCCTGCGAAGAAGAGGAAATCCTGTAATACGAGCCAAAACACACTTACCCACTACCTCCTTCGGACAAGGGAAAGCAGCGGTATGGCTCAAGATGGCGCAGATCAGAGCAGTGTCACCGCCGCTCCGGCCTCCATGCCGCAAACCTCCCCAGATCTCTCCCCACGAAGGACACATGCTGTTGAGTCCACTGCTCTCTCTAAAGCTGATCTCGATGCAAGCCTTGAGGCCATATATGACAAGCTGGCATCTAAGTTCCAGACTGAGCTACGTAAAACCTCACACACCTTATCACAGGAAATAGCTGCTTTAGGCTCCAGAACTGAGAAGCTGGAAAGCAGACATGATGAGCTGGCAATAGCACATAATGACCTAAGCAGAGAGCATGAAGCCCTAGCGTCTGCGTTTACTGCGATACAAATGCAAGTCGAGGACCTCGACAACAGAAACAGATGCAACAATTTACGTCTCCGCGGAATACCAGAGACTGAAACGGATCTTATCCCTACAGTTATCCGTTTGTTTAAATCTCTGCCTCCTGACTACGAGTCCTCTGCCTTTAAATGCGACCGTACCCATAGGGCACTCCACCCGAAACCACCAGCAGACAAGCCCCGAGAGATATCATTTTATGTCTCAAGGATTTCCTTGTGAAAGAGGAGATCCTACATGCAGCTAGAAATCTTTCTGGATGACATTCAGATCCAGATTTTTCCAGATGTCTCGCCCGCCACCCTTGAAAGACGGAGGTCCCTCAAGGAGATTACTTCTACACTTCAATCAGCTCGCATTCCCTATATGTGGGGCTTTCCGTTCAAACTGGTAGTCCCCCACAATGGCAGCACATACTCTGTGTCTACTCTTCAAGAGGGCCATGACCTGTTGGTGAAGCTGGGCCTTCTGGATGCTGCGGAGGTTCATAGGCCCCCTTCGACCCCTAGACCAGTTCCTATCTGGCAGACACCCCCATCAAGGAGAGATAGGAGAAGGATTCGTTATGGGATCGGCGAGCTCAACGGAGGAAGCCCTCGCTGAGTAGACTTACTTTATAATACCCTTCCTTGACTTCTCCCCCTCTTCGGCCCTCAGAGCGGGTATGTTCCCCATATAACCTGGTTCCCTCGTGGCCACCCCATGCTTGGCTTATGTCCCTTGGTGCCGTGACATGCCTCCCCCCCCCCCAGCAGAATACAATAACTTGGTATTTTGACAATTATTATTGCAGTGTAGGGCTGGGATTGAGACCTAGGTGTCTCGGAAAAACTTTCTCTTTTCTCTTCAAGTTCTCAGGGAATGGACGGTTTCCCCTTTTCCCCCTTTTTTTTTTCTCTTTTTCCTGATTACTTGATCCCCCCAATATACAATTCCACTTGGACTACATATGTTTTGGACTATAGCTATGCATGGTTTTTGCTTTTTCTTGTTTTTTTCTCTTTTCAATTTTTTTTCTTTTTTTCTCCCCTTCCTCCTTTTTGGGGACTAGCATTTACTGACCTACCTCAAAGCTTCCAGTACTATTATGGTTATCCTATTATGCCAGTTTGGTTTTGGATTGTGATGTATCTGTATGTCTTCCTGTATAGGTTAATGGCGGCCCCCCTATTTGTTTTTCCTAGGCCCTGCCCCTTTCAGATTATATGCCTCTTTTCTTATTTAAGTGGTAAGGCACTTCGGATGATCCCTCTCTTAGTTACCACTCATGGCAATTACATGTGTGTCCCATAATGTTAAGGGATTTAACTCCCCCAGTAAAAGATGTAAGGCGATAATACATAACAGGGAATTGACAATTGCTAGCATATATGCACCAAACGATGCCCCAGCTACCTTTTTAAAAATCTTTTTTTTGATAAACTGGCCTCATTTCACTCCCCTCACTTAATTGTGGGTGGGGATTTTAATTTGGTTGCTAACGCCACACTTGATCGCTCCTCACATACTCCCATGACTAGGGCCTTCCCCAGGTCCCTTACCCATGGTTTGCTGGAACACCAACTCTCAGGCCGCGTACACACGGGCGGACTGTTCGCCCAACCTTGTCCGCTGAACAGTGTTTGGGCGGACAGTCCGCTCGTGTGTGGGGCTTCAGCGGACAGTTTCAGCGGACAGTTGGACGAACAAGGTCTTACGGAAATTCCGAAAAACTGTCCGCTGAAACAAGGTTTCAGCGGACTGTTCGCTCGTGTGTAGGCTTGTTCGGCCAACTAAGTCTCGCGCATGCTCAGAAAGGATTTCCACGCCGAAAGCTATAATGCAGTGTATAGGACGTCGTATTTTTTGTCCCGTCGTACGTGCCGTTCACGTCATCGCGCACGGTTTCAGCAAACTGTTCGTCCGTCGTGTGTGGCCATGTCCGTCCATGCTAAGTTTGAGCGGACTGTTTGCCGAAACTGTTGGACGGACAAAGTTGGGCGAACAGTCCGCGCGTGTGTACGCGGCCTCAGACACCTGGCGTGCCCACAATATAGGGATTAGAGAATTTACCTTTTATTCCCACCCCCATAATAGCTCTGCCAGGTTAGATTACATTTTTGTCTCACCTATAATATTAGCGAATTCAACTCAGGGAAGCATTCACCCTTGTGTTTCGTCAGACCATCACGCCACAGAATTTACCACCACTTTTATTAAGTTAGCCCCCACATCACACTCTTGGAGACTTAATGAATCTCTCCTGACCGATGTGGATACGGTCTCCAAGATAGAGGAAGTGATAGAGGAGTATTTTTCTATTAACGCCCAACCAGTTCTGCCCTCTACGATTTGGGTCACCCATAAGGCAGTTCTTAGGGGTAAATTGATAGCAGAATCCGCCATTCGTAACAAATTGATAAATGGGAGGATCCTGGTTCTAACGCGGGAAATAGATTATCTATATAAGAAAACAGCCTCTTTGCATTTAGAATCCACAAGATTAATCGTAGACTCCTGGAATTAGACTCCCTTTTGACTAATAAAGTAGAAAAAGCTCTTAGATGCGCAAAGGCACGGCATATACTGTTTGATAGCACAGCTTTGTCCAAGTTCACACGCAAACTGAAACACACTTTACGCCCAACTCACGTATCTAAATTGAACACTAGAGAGGGTCTCCTTACTTCCCACCCGAAAGAAGTCCTAGATATCTTCGAAAAATTCTATGCTACCTTATTGGCCCCTAACATAAATGTGAATGTCCCAGAAATCAATTCCTGGCTAGATACTGTCCCACTACCCACCCTATCTTTATCACAAATAGAACTACTTAATTCCCCTGTTTCCACATCTGAAGTTCTAAATGTAATTAAATTGCTTAAGCAAGGTTCAGCCCCAGGCCCCGATGGATTCACCGCTATTTATTACAAAAATTTGCATCCTCTTTAGCTCCCAGACTTACCTATCTTTTTAATTGGGTGATGCAGGGTGGCAGCTTTCCTGAGGAAATGTTATTGGCAAACATGTCCCTAATTCCTAAACCTGACAAAAATCATACCCTCCCGCAGAATTACAGGCCAATCTCAGTCATGAATAACGACTTAAAAATTTTCAGTAGGATACTTGCAGATAGACTAGCCAAATTTATCCCTTCCCTTATCTCCCCATTCCAATCCGGCTTCATTCCCCACAGATTGATCACAGATAATATTCGGTTAGTGACGAACATTATTCAAGATGCTAACGAACATTCACGTAGCCTCCTCTTACTTAGCCTTGATATTCAGAAGGCATTCGATAGCGTCTCATGGGCCTATCTTACCAATGTCCTACAAAGACTGGGATTCCAGGGAGAGTTCTTGCACTCCTTTCATACCCTCTATAGAAACCCTAAAACTAGAATCAAAATCCCAGGCTGCTACTCAGAATTTTTTAATATAGGTAGGGGTACTAGGCAGGGATGTCCCCTATCTCCGTTAATGTTCGCTTTAGTCCTCGAACCCCTTGCCATAACCATCTTCAATAACCCCAATATTTCTGGATACACGAAAGGACCCCTAACCAACAAATTCTGCATGTATGCTGATGACGTCTTAATGTTTCTGACCAACCCACTAATCTCCCTCCCCAATTTATTTAACACACTGTCTGAATTTGCTAGAGTTTCGGGACTATCCATCAACCTATCCAAATCCACAGCCCTCCCCATAGGCATTCCTTCGGCAGAACTCTCCCACCTTAAACAGACATTACCCTTCCATTGGTCTGACACCCATCTCTCCTACTTAGGAATAGTTCTGGCAAATAATTATAAAAAACTATTCTCATCCAATTACCCGCCACTAATTGCAAAATTAAAGAAAACCCTGAAACTATTGTCAAACTTACACATCTCCTTCATGGGTCGCATAACAGCTCTTAAAATGGTTATTCTCCCTCGTCTCTTGTATATCTTCCGGTCCCTTCCAATTAAAGTTTCCAAAACGTACCTTAACGATGTCCAATCGTACCTTAATAGGTTTATATGGCAGGATAAACCCCCCAGATTTGCCAGGTATGTTCTGTATCGCTCCTCGAGGAATGGGGGACTGGGTGTCCCACAAATCTGGCTCTACTATTTGGCTAATAGATTCTCACAACAAGCTCAATGGGACATCAGAAACTCTAGGGTACCATGGGTTAAAGGTGAACAGGAATCTATACTCCCCCAATTTCTGCCAGATATTATGTGGTCCCCTAACCCAACTAAATGCTCTCACATCCATAAAAATTCCATTGTCTTGGATGGCTTGCGTCTTTGGCACATATATGGCAACAAATACAGCCTAGTTCCTCAGACACCCAGGGGTGCCTCGTATTTGGGGGACTCTAGATTCACATCATCTCATAATCCCCAAGCTGCGTTCCACATTTGGATTGAGCTCGGTCTAGTTGCCCTGAAAGATTTCCTAATTAATGCACAATTTGCCACTTTTCAGGAGTTGAAATCCAGATTCCAAATTCCCAACACTAAATTCTTCCACTATTAACAAATCCGTCATTTTTTTTGCAACATTATTCTGGCCCTTACTCCCTCCCTCCAGGGTACTTTGAAGACATCTGCCACACTGCTCCTAGACAAAAAGGCCGGATTTCAGGACTTTATAAGACGCTGGAATTGGCGGTGGAGAAGGAGGGGCTGAATTATAGATCCAAATGGGAACAGGAGTTGGAACTGGATTGCAACACTATTGACAGGGACAAAACCTGGAGTAATATGTGCCAATGCTCGAAAGCCTCAACAATTAGAGAAACAGCCGTTAAACTACTCACCAGATGGTATTATACACCCCTACGGTTGCATAGACTCTTCCCTCAGGTTTCTCCCAACTGTTTTAGGGGTTGCCCCCACCCAGGCTCCTTCAGACATATATTCTGGGAGTGCGACCGGATCCAACCCATATGGCAGTTACTTTTTGACCTAATTAATAAATTGGCAAGTTACACTATAAATATGAAGGCATCTCACTCTTTGTTATTTGAGTCTCCACCAGATACCCCAAAACACCTGAGACGTCTGGTCCATTCAATCTGTTTAGCCATGCAATGGTCTATAGCACTCAATTGGAAATCTCCCTCCCTACCATTTGATCAGATTTTGTCACGAATTGACCTAATGATGCATACAGAGAAAATCTACCACACTCTGCACGACTCTGTTCCAGTGTTTGAAGCTAAATGGAAACCGTGGTCTGTATTCAGACTTCTGAACTAAATGTGCTAGTTTCTCCCCCATCCCTGGTTTGAAAAATTCTTATTTTTATCTTTCTTATTTCCTTTTTTTTTTTCCTTGTACTATATTGACTTGATTTTCGTGGTATCCCATCATTTTGATTTTAAATGTTCATCCTATCCATATGGATTATCCTGCACCCTTGAGAGTCACACTCATTGACTCCTGTATTATAGCTTGGAATTGATGAGTATGTTTACCTCTACATATTGTATATGATTTTTACCCATGCAACATTATCTTCTTCTTCTGTATGGATATCTATGCTCTACCACGTATTGGTTATTCTGTTTATTATTCTCCAATAAAAATGTTTGAAAACAAAAAAAATGTGGCTTTTAAAATAGTAAAAATAAAAAAAAGAACAAATGAAGAACACGATCAATTGGGTTTTAGGGAAAAAGGGATTGGATTCTCCCCAAAACATGGATCATGTTCTTCATTTCCTGCTGCATGGTGTCCAGTCGATTTCTGTCTAGCTGATTGCGCACCTCATCAATATGCCCATTCCAGGCCATGATCTGCCCAATTAATCTTTGAGCAATGTCAGTGGAAAATGGTTCCGTCGCTCGCCCTTCCACAATCAGAACATCACCTAAAATTTTAGAAAAAAATATGTATTTAGAAATATGCAGGCATAAATAGATTACTTTAAGCTGGGGTGTCAGACACTCACCTGGTGGGGTGCAGATCTCACCCACTTCCTCCTCCTCTCCTTCCTCCAGATCCTTGGGTGGGCTCGGGCTAAGTACCCAATCAGGCTGGTGAAGTCGGGGGTTCCTGGGATCCTCTGACTATTGTCTGAGTCTTTTCTCCCCTATGAGAATGAAACCAAAGGTATACTTAGCACACTGATATTTGAGTCCATAAATAGGAATATGAAACATTGCTTCGAGGTGGTGTACAATTGTCTGTTTGTGAAAAGATCCAAGTTGAAGACATGATTCAAATTCCCTTTCAACCAAACTGCAATACTTACCTTTTTTGGGCCACGTTTCACAGATGGAGACACCTCAAGTATCCCCTAGAGCCCCTGTGTGGGTTACCCTAAAAAATGTTCTATGGTGTCCCACACTACACTAGTGCTCCTGAGTCCAGATGTTGAAACAGCTACTGTGTCCTCTCCTTACTCAGGGCCGGATTAACATAGGGGCTATTGGAGCTGCAGCTCCAGGCCCCTTTCTCAAGATAGGCCCATTTGCCCAAAAAAAAAAAAAAAAAAAAAAAAAGATCGACCTAGAGGATTGTAGCTCAGCGACCAGGAGTCACAGAGACCCCATATTTGGTGGGTATGTAGCTAAAGACCCACCCCAGCACTGGTTAAAATATGGGGCTGCTATCATCTATGGTTCCGGAGATACAGGGTTCCTTGCGCAGCCTGTCAGAAGCTACATACAGAGCGGCAGTATAAATACAAGCTGGAACACTCTGCAGCAGACTGAGAGGATGAACTCACAGAGCTCATAATAATTATTTGTATATTACTTATGATAATTAACCCCTTGGCAACCAGGCCCATTCTGAGACTTCTCTCCTACATGTAAAAATCATCATTTTTTTATGCTAGAAAATTACTCAGAACCCTCAAACATTATATATTGTTTTAGCAGAGACCCTATGAAATAAAATGGTGGTATTTGCAACTTTTTATGTTGGAAAGAAACTGTTTCATTCATTAAAAAAAACACTAAAGTTAGGACGATTTTTTGTTGTGTACTAAGCGATGCTTTACATTTTTTTACAGTTTACATGTTTAGAGTTACAGAGGAGGTCTAGTGCTAGAATTATTGCTCTCGCTCTAATGATCTTGGCGTATGTAACCTGTGTGTATCTGGCTCTGATACTAACCGGTGCCTACCCAGGGACTGACTAGTATCTCTCCCAGCCTGTCCCCACACACCCTCTCACCTGCTGCCCTGTGAATGGGGCAATCACTCCCGCAGTGTTATTCAATCAGTCCCGCAGTGTTATTGTGTTCTGCCAGTGAATACAATGATTAGTGTTGCTAACTATAGGTGGCAGCACTGATTATTTTGGGGAAAACCTGACAGGCTGGTTGCACTCAAGTCGGTTAATAGGTTGACTTGTGTAAAACCAGCTAGCCCATACATAGATCGACTATGGCTGGTCTCTGCCTAATTGGTGTAATTTCAATCCATGTCTGGCCCGCTTAACCACTACACAGCCCCTAAACATCCTTCCACAAACCTTTACATTTTTCCTTCCCAGGTTACTTCATCCTCCTCTCCTATACATAGTGCCCACTGTCATACTCTCCACACTTCTCTCCTATACATAGTGCCCACTGTCATACCCTCCACACTTCTCTCCTATACATAGTGCCCACTGTCATACTCTCCACACTTCTCTCCTATACATAGTGCCCACTGTCATACTCTCCACACTTCTCTCCTATACATAGTGCCCACTGTCATACTCTCCACACTTCTCTCCTATACATAGTGCCCACTGTCATACTCTCCACACTTCTCTCCTATACATAGTGCCCACTGTCATACTCTCCACACTTCTCTCCTATACATAGTGTCCACTGTCATACTCTCCACACTTCTCTCCTGTACATACTGCTCACTGTCATACCCTCCACACTTCTCTCTTATACATAACGCCCGCTGTCATATCCTACACTCTCCTCACCTGTACATAGTGCCCACTGTCATACACTTCTCTCCTGTACATAGTGTCCACTGTCGTACCCTTCACACTCCTCTCCTATACAGTGCCCACCGACATACCCTCCATACTCCTCTCCTATACATAGTGCCCACCGCCATACCCTCCATACTCCTCTCTTATACATAGTACCCACCGCTATACCCTCCATACTCCTCTCCTGTACATACTACTCACTGTCATACCCTTCACACTCCTCTCCTATACATAGTGCCCACTGTCATACCTCCAACACCTCTCTCCTATACATAGTGCCCACTGCCATACCTCCAACACTTCTCTCCTATACATAGTGCCCACTGTCATACCCTCCACACTCCTCTCCTGTACATACTACTCACTATCATACCCTCCATACTCCTCTCATATACATAGTGCCCGCTGTCATACACTTCTCTCCTGTACATAGTGTCCACTGTCGTACCCTTCACACTCCTCTCCTATACAGTGCCCACCGACATACCCTCCATACTCCTCTCCTATACATAGTGCCCACCGCCATACCCTCCATACTCCTCTCCTATACATAGTGCCCACCGCTATACCCTCCATACTCCTCTCCTGTACATACTACTCACTGTCATACCCTCCACACTCCTCTCCTATACATAGTGCCCACTGTCATACCTCCAACACTTCTCTCCTATACATAGTGCCCACTGCCATACCTCCAACACTTCTCTCCTATACATAGTGCCCACTATCATACCCTCCACTCCTGTACATACTACTAACTTTCATACCCTCCATACTCCTCTCCTATACATAGTGCCCACCGTCATATCCTCCCTCCACACTCCTCTCCTGTAATTACTGCTTACTGTCCTACTCTCCTGTACATAGTGCCCACTGTCATACCCTCCACACTCTTCTCTTATACATAGTGCCCAATTTCATACCCTCTACACTCCTCTGCTGTGCATACTGCCCACTGTCTTACCCTTCACACTCCTCTCCTGTACATAGTGCCTTCTGCCATACCCTCTGCACTCCTCTCATGTACATAGTGCCCACTGTCGTACCCTTCACACTCCTCTCCTATACAGTGCCCACCGACATACCCTCCATACTCCTCTCCTATACATAGTGCCCACCGCCATACCCTCCATACTCCTCTCTTATACATAGTACCCACCGCTATACCCTCCATACTCCTCTCCTGTACATACTACTCACTGTCATACCCTTCACACTCCTCTCCTATACATAGTGCCCACTGTCATACCTCCAACACCTCTCTCCTATACATAGTGCCCACTGCCATACCTCCAACACTTCTCTCCTATACATAGTGCCCACTGTCATACCCTCCACACTCCTCTCCTGTACATACTACTCACTATCATACCCTCCATACTCCTCTCATATACATAGTGCCCGCTGTCATACACTTCTCTCCTGTACATAGTGTCCACTGTCGTACCCTTCACACTCCTCTCCTATACAGTGCCCACCGACATACCCTCCATACTCCTCTCCTATACATAGTGCCCACCGCTATACCCTCCATACTCCTCTCCTATACATAGTGCCCACCGCTATACCCTCCATACTCCTCTCCTGTACATACTACTCACTGTCATACCCTCCACACTCCTCTCCTATACATAGTGCCCACTGTCATACCTCCAACACTTCTCTCCTATACATAGTGCCCACTGCCATACCTCCAACACTTCTCTCCTATACATAGTGCCCACTATCATACCCTCCACTCCTGTACATACTACTAACTTTCATACCCTCCATACTCCTCTCCTATACATAGTGCCCACCGTCATATCCTCCCTCCACACTCCTCTCCTGTAATTACTGCTTACTGTCCTACTCTCCTGTACATAGTGCCCACTGTCATACCCTCCACACTCTTCTCTTATACATAGTGCCCAATTTCATACCCTCTACACTCCTCTGCTGTGCATACTGCCCACTGTCTTACCCTTCACACTCCTCTCCTGTACATAGTGCCTTCTGCCATACCCTCTGCACTCCTCTCATGTACATAGTGCCCACTGTTAGAACTTCCACATTCCTCTCCCTCACCTGCACATACTTTCCACTTTTATACCATCCACACTCCTCCCTTATGCCTCTTACCCACAAAAAAACTGTTCTTTAAAATTATATGTTAAAATTATATGTTCCTCAATGTTACCAGCTCTAGAATGGGCACTTTTGTCAGTTCAACTAAAGGAAATCTCACAGTCCTCATATTTGTTCTGCCCCATTATTAGTACTTATTTTATTTTGTAATGACTATTGTGATGTATAGAGGAACACGGGGGATGTCAGCTACTCTAAATATAGCACTTGTAAAAAAAGCAACCCTAAAATATATTTGAAATGTTGACAACCATGTACTTAGGCACTGCCCAAGGGCCACAGGGTCAGTAGGGCCCCATGAGAGGCTCCGGTGATAGTAAAGCGGTAGTAAACTTTTCTAACATTACTACTTTTTAGAGGCCCTTGGGGAGGTTATGCCATAATGTACAAGTGTGCCCAGCATATTAGCACATTAGGGTACACTTACCTGTCAGACCTCCAGTGCTGTGCTGTGATCAGTCCGGCGGGGCCCGGGCACTTCCATCTTCACCCGGTCTTTGTTCTGGGTTCTGTGCCTTCCGTCATTTGCCTTGGCCAGGCTGCGTTGATGTCATTCCCTCTTTCTCCCATCCCCCCTTTCTCTCTCATCCTCCCTCCCTTACCCCTCACACCTCTTTCATCCCCTCTCTCTCTTTCATTTAATTTGTTATAACAAAAAATAGTTTGCATTTTTATTTATTTATTGTTTATAAAAGGCCCCATCAAAATCCTCAGCACCAGGCCCACAATGTTCTTAATCTGGCCCTGTCCTTACTTTATACTGAATCAAGTTTTAAAATCATTCTAGTTTCAAAGAAATCTACACAACAATATCATAAACTTCTTTTAATAAGACAAATTATCCAGACCAAAATGCAGGTATAACCCTGTACCAGCTAAATACATTGTATGTATTGGCAAACTAACAATATTTGCAAACATTGTATGTATTGGCGAACAACATTTACAAACGATCATATAAACGGAACAGTATAAACGAAAAGCACATGGAACAGCATGCAAGTTAAGTATCAGAATAAGAACACACGACAAGTGCTTACTTTTTTTAAGCACCTTCTAGATTCTTCTAAACTGATCTGGCTCCCTCGTTTTAAGGTCAGACCAGCGCTTTCTTAATTGGTCTTTAGCCCATCGTACCCCAAATTTCTGCTCCAGAGTGGTCACAACTGAGGACATTATTTGGTCCTTCCGCAAATTGGGTTGGGGGTACGAACTATTTTTGCCATCATAGACCTCCCTCCAGAAGATGTCCACCATCTCCACCATTTCCTCAAAGGTCATGTTGGTGGCCTTAAATCTCCTCCTGGATCTGGATGTTTGGGGTTCCGGGATTTCCTCCACGCTAGTTCTTGATAATGTCTCCATCTTTATGTATATACTCCCACTGCGTAACAAAGAGAGAAGGGGCAAGGAAAATTAGTCACAAAGAACGTCAGGGGCGGCAACTTGGGCTATGCAGGCGGAACTTCACACATGCACAGTGTATATAAAGCCAGTATGCTGACGTAAGTATGTCCGAACAGAAGTAGCCAGCATCCTAAACGAAGGTAAGATTTAAACTTGATCCATCACAGTGGTCTATACTGCTTCAAAATGTAGGCCTATATTGAGATAAGATACTGAGAGTTTGGACTGACATAGGTGTTTTTGTTTTCTTATCTGTGTGTGTGTGCCCTATATTGGGATAAAGATAATACTGTGAGTTTGGACTGACATTAGTGTTTTTGTCTTGTGTATTGTCTTTCAGAAAAAAATGAATCCCTTTAAGGAGGAGGAATTTTTGAGTAATTTTATTGACCTATATGAAGCTAACAGAAACGTGTGGGAGGTCAAGCACCCCTTGTATTTCAATAAACAAGCAAGGAAGGCAACACTGGGGACACTTCTGGAGTTTGTGAAGACTCAAGTCCCCCAGGCAGACATTAAGTTTGTGGACAATAAAATTGGGATCTTGCGTAATATGTATAGGTGGGAGCACAACAAGATACAGAAGTCCCTCAAATCAGGTGCAACAGCACATAAGGTTTATGTCCCCAAGCTGTGGTACTACAACAAACTCCATGTCATGGTTATGCAATAGAGTTTGTCTGCTTACCTGTCTCCATATGTTCATCTCTAGAGACCAGCCGACCCTCATCTGACTGCTTTTGAGGGCATGTGGCCTAGTATGGTTCAGGGGGGGGGGGGCGCTCTCTCGTCCCCTCCCCTTTTCCTGACCTGCTGGGCTGCATGTTCGGATAAGGGTCTGGTATGGATTTTGGGGGGACTCCACATGTTTATAAAAGAATAGGATTTTTAAAACAGCTTACCTGTAAAATCCTTTTCTTTGATGTACATCAGGGGACACAGAGCTATAGTAATTACTATGTGGGTTATATCGGACCATCCTGTGCTGGACACTGGCATGCCCCTAAGGCGTGTACTTCCCCCATATAACCCCTCCCATTACTGGGAGTCCTCAGTTTTGTATCCAAGCAATACAAGTGTATAAGAAGAAGGAAGGAACCTCTGTGTCCCCTGATGTACATAAAAGAAAAGGATTTTAGAGGTAAGCTGTTTTAAAAATCCTATTTTCTTTTCTTACATCAGGGGACACAGAGCCATAGTAATTACTATGTGGGATATCCCATAGCAATGGCAACTGAAGGGGGGAGACACAACAAAAAACAGGAGGCCAGAGGATTCATACTGCAGCCTGCAGTATATGCTGTGCCCAAAGGCAATATCCCCATGACCTTTAATATCAATTTGATAAAATATGCTAAACGTATGAATCGAAGACCAAGTAGCAGCCTTACAGATCTGAGCCATAGAAACCTGATGATGCACCACCCAAGAGGCACTAATCGCCCTGGATGAGTGTGCTCTTAATTTTATTCTTTAAGTTGAAGCTTGAACAATCACTTTGAGAGATCCATTTGGAAAATAGTGGATCTTGGTAATGCTTGTCCACATCTTAGACCCTCCAGCAGTACAAACAAAACCTGTGTTTTGTGAACCTGAGCGGTTGCCTTTAAATAGACTCCGATCGCTCTTACTACATCAATAGAATGTAGTGCTTTCTCTTCCCCAGTTTAAGGTTCTGGGGAGAAAGAAGGAAGAATAATATCTTGGTTTAAATGAAAACCTGTTACCACTTTTGGTAGGAATTCAGGATGAGGACATAAAACCCCCTCATCCTTATGCCTGATGAAATATGGCTCTTACAAGACAGAGCCGTTAGTTCTGATACTCTTCTAGCAGAAGAAATGGCAAGCAGAAAAGATTATCTTTCCTGTCAAAGAACCAAGGAAATTTCTCGTAAAGATTCAAACGGCTGATTCAGCAAAGCTGATAAGACCAATTTTAAATCCCAAGGATTTAGAGGTGCCTTGATAGGGGGAATAAACCGTGTTATCCCCTGAAAAAGTTATGCATCAAGAGTGGGAAGCAAAAGGCCATAGGAAAAAACAATAACAAGGCCGGGATCTGGCTCTTGATAGAAGTCAAGGCCAGCTTCATTTCAGATCCCATATGCAGGACATCAGGAATCCTGCCTATGACAAACTTTCTGGGGTGCCAACCCCCGGATCTACACCAAGAAACATATGGCTTCCAGGCTCTATAGTAGGTGATTCTGGAAGGTGGCTTCCTGCCATTAATCAAAGTAGACACTACCAAAGGAGATCACCCACAATCTTTTATAGAGTGGGATTCAACAGTCAGACCTGTTAAATTTTTAGTCCGTAAGGTAGGATGAAATACTGGACCTTGTGCAAGAAGGTCTGGCTATAATGTGCAGTCTGAAGCACTCCTACTGCCCTCTTTATGATCTCAGTAAATCTTCTGGGACCTGCTGGGGCCACCAGAATTACCTCCTTTTGTTCCTTCTTAATCCTGCGGAGAAGGTGCAGAAGTAGCAGAACTGGAGGAAATGCATAGATCAGTGAAAACTGATCCCATGGGAAGACTAATGCATCTGTTCCGCCTGCTAGCGGACCCCTTGTTCGACATAAAGTTGTCGACCTTGTTAATGAATCTGGACGCAAATAGATACATGCCCGGAATACCCCATATTCTGACATATCACTAGGAAGATGTTGGGGTGAAGAGATCATTCTCCCGGAAATAATTGTTGGCGACTCAAGTAGTACGCCTGACAAATGAGAATTGCCGATAGGCAAGGAATGTTGTGTTCTGCCCAAGCTAGAACATTATTCACCTCTTTTTGGGCTGCAAGACCTCTCATGCTCCCCTGGTGATTGATGTTAGCCACCGCCGTGGCCATGTCAGACTGAATCCTGTCAGGACAGTCCCGTAGTCTGACCGCCAAGATTCTAGGGCCAGACATACTGCCTGAAAATTCAAAAAAAAAATTGATAGGCAAGGTCCTCTAACCTGGACTATCTCCCCTGGACAGAATCTTCTTCCAGGGCTGCTCCCCATCCTAGAAGGCTGGCATCTGTTGTTAACACCTTCCAGGATAAAGATTTTCCCTTTTGCTGCATAACAACCACCAATTTAGGCTCTGACAATGTCGGGAGCCAAGGGTATTGGAAACAAACAAAGCTTGAATTTTTATTCCAGACCGACAGGATGATGTCTTGAGCAATCTTTGAGTAAAACTGTGTGTAAGGGACGGCCTTGAAGGAGGCCACCATTTCCCCTAAAAATCACCTGCACAGCCGAATGAAGGAACTTTCCTTTGTTTTGATAAGTTGGATTAATCCTACAATGTAACTGATTCTTGTCTGGGGTAAGAATACCTTCTTCTGTATGGTAATTATAACCAGCCCCCGGAGTACCGTAATCTCCTTGATGGTTTTAAGGAGAATCTTCCTAGGTTGAGAATCCAACCTAGAGATTTCAGATATTTACAGCTGAGATCAGACTCTGGTCTTAGACCTGAGACTAAATGATCCATAAAAAGTAGATCTTCTAATAGACTAGGACCGCTATGCCTTGAGCCCTTAACCTGGCTAAAGGAGGTGCCAGAATCTTTCAGAACACTTGTGGTGCTGTGGCTAAGCCAAATGGCAGGGCCAAAACTGAAAAAAAATAATTCAAACCACAGAAATTTCTGATAAGCAGGAAACTTTGTCACATGAAGATATGCAACTCCCCTCCTTGCAGGATGGACACAGACGATCGAATTCTGAAAGGATTGGATGTTTAAGTGCCGATTCAGATCTTTAATATCTAGAATGGGTCTTAACTCTCTGTTTATTTCTGGAACCTTAAAAGGTTTGAACCAAAAACCCCCTGTTCCACGAAGGGAATCTCTGATATCACCGACTGGGATAACAGCTGATCCAGGGGCCAGAAAGAGAGACTTCTTTTTTTTTTCTGTATCCTTAGAAACCTTCTCCGAGGAAATGGAAACTCCTGCATAAAGACTGCCACATCAGCAGCCCAAGGACCCCACAGGCAGCACCCAAACAGGGACCCGAACTCCGGACCCTCAGATCAAAGCCGACTGAGCCATCCTGGCTCCTGGAACTCTAGTCATAACCTAGAGATAATAATTGCAGAAATCCCTCTGCTCTTGGAATTGTTCCTGCCAGACTTTGAGAATCGCATGACCTTTCCCCTCACCCAAACAAGTGGGGGTGCTCCTTCATGAGAAGGCTTTAGCATTCTGCTTTATAGGCTTTCTGCCCCCAAGATCCTGGTGCTGCTCTTGGGGACTTTCCCCTGAACCTGACAATTGAGACCGTTGAGACTGTCTAAAGGCAGATGCCCCAGGCATAGGAGAGGCAGCACAATTAAAGGAGAAATGTTTGAACCTCCTTTTACAGGTAAACAGAGCTTTACACTTTTGGATGTACTTATCCACTCAAAATAGCCGTACCCCAGGAAGGGACACAAAGATTTCACATGGTGCTTCGACTGATCAATATTTCAGCCACGGAACTCTTCAAGAATGCACTAGTCCAAGTATAAGCCATAAGGCTTAAACTATAGAGTCTTTCATAGCATCTGTGAGACACAGTGCGTCAGATACACCAGCTCATTGCCGGGCCTGCTGATCAGGCAGAATTTCAGGTATCGCACAAACTGTTCCTTAACCCATAGAAGTCCATATTTTTCAATGAGTTAGCTTGACTTAAAATGTGCTCCACCAAAATGGTGGAGCAGACGTTAAAGGGTAAATGGACTGAGATACACCAATTGCAGCAAGAACTGCAAAAGACATCTTGTCATTAAAAGGAAATTCCAACCTTAATTTGCTGGATCCTTTAACATCAGTGAATGATCCACTGGACATGTGAGACTCTGCTCACTGAGGTGTTTCCAGCATTAATTGCTAAAACCCCCCATTTCTTCATAGAAATGTTCCCATTCAGAATACATAAGCTATGCATGAATAGGAAAAAAACATCCCCAGGTGGGGGAGGTTCAAATGAACCTTATTAGAGGTAGATACCTCAAGAGCCTGTGCTGCAGGCAACAAAATGGTTAAGTAAGGGAGTAGACAAACACCTGACTTTTGAGGCTACTCCCTTCCTGTTAGGATCCTCCAAAGAGAAAAAATAAGGATCTTAAAATATTTGGGAAGAGCTACCTGATCCCCAGCCTCCTGCACCTCAACAAAAGGGCCCTGAGTACTAGATGGGAAACTGCTATGTTTAGTCCTACTATGGAGAGACAGTAATATTTCAAAATGATTATTATTTTTTTAATGGTAGAAGAAAAAACCTGTTTGTATGATATATACAGGGACTGAAGTGTTCTACCCTTGAAGGCTCAATCTGACTAGCCGTATCCCTCTCAGGGAGGGGTGACATTATTTTGGAAAGGGTTTTTAGCTTGTTGTATACCATTGACCCCTTAGAACCCTTAGGAGTTCCTGGTCCCTTTGCCACTCATAGCTTACAGCACAAAGCAGAGGCACTACCAGCAAAAGAATGTAAACTTGCAGTACAATAACTGCTATTAATCCTAGCTAGGGATGAGCTGAACACCCCCCGGTTCGGTTCGCACCAGAACTTTCGAACGGACCGAAAATTTGTGCGAACTTTAGAACCCCATTGAAGTCTATGGGACTCGAACGCTCTAAATAAAAAGTGCTAATTTTAATGGCTAATATAGTTAAATAGTTACATAGTAATGCTAATATGCAAGATATTGTCCTAAAAAGGGTTTGGGGACCTGGCTCCTGCCCTGGACATGGGTCAATGCCTAAAATGTTTTTAAAAAACTGACGTTTTTTCGGTAGCACTGATTTTAATGACGATTAAATTGGAAAAAAAAGTGAAATATTCCTTTAAATATTGTGCCTGGGGGTGTCTATAGTATGCCTGGGAAGTGGCACATGTTTCCCATGTTTAGAACACATTTAACAGAAAAAAGTAATTTAAAACTGCTTGTGGTTTTAATGTAATATCTGGTTCCGGCAATATGGATGAAAATCGTTGAGAAAAATTGCATAGGTAGCCCCCCCCACCCCCACCCATTACCAGCCCCTTTGGGTCTTCTGCGGATATTAAGGGGAACCCCGTACCCATTTAAAAAAAAGGAAAGGTGTGGGCCCCCAGACCCTATATACTCAGAACAGGAGTATACAGGCGGTGTAAACAAGACAGGGACTGTGTAGGTTTGTAGTGTTGAGTAAAATCTGTTTGTAATTTTGAACTGGTACATTTTTAAAGTGTAGCTCCAGTCAAAAAATCTATTTTTAAACTTTTTGGAAAAATAGGGAAGGGTTATCACCCCTGTATAATTTGTTTTGCCGTCCGTCTTTTTTCATCTCACTTCCTGTTGTCTCCTTCCGTTTGCAAGTAGGAGACATTTGTAAGTTGGATGCTCTGCAGAAATTTGCGCCTACGGTGTTGGTGTTGCCACAACACTGTAAGCCCTCAAAGTGACTCTTGGTAGGCGCTGGAGAGCCCTGCTGTGAACAATTATATCAAGAATTGTAATTACATGCCATTGTTGAACAGTGGTAGAAAAATAGGTCCTTTAATGGTTGTGGTGGTGGTAGTGGTGCTGCTGCGACAACACTGTAAGCCCTCACGGTTACTCTCATTAGGCGCAGGAACAGGCCCTGCTGTGAAATATTATATCAAGAATTGTAATTACATGCCCGTTAAACAGGGGCTGAAAAATTGGGCCTTAGGCACTGCTTGCTGGTGCCACAACACTGCAACCTCTCCCAGATACTCTAGTTGTAGTGCAGGAATGAGCCCTGCTGCAAAGCATTGCATCAAAACTTGTATTACATGCCCCTGTTAAACAGGGGCTGAAAAATTGGGCCTATACACTGCAACCTCTACCATATACTCTAGTTGTAGTGCAGGAATGAGCCCTGCTGCAAAGCATTGCATCAAAAATTTTAATTACATGCACCTGTTAAACAGGGGCTGAAAAATTGGGCCTTAGGCACTGGTGCTGGTGCCACGACACTGCAACCTCTCCCATATACTCTAGCTGGAGTGCAGGAATGGGCCCTGCTGCAAAGCATTGCATCAAAAATTTTTATTACACGCCCCCTGTTAAACAGGGACTGAAAAATTGGGCCTTAGGCGCTGGTGCTGGTGCCACGACACTGCAACCTCTCCCATATACTCTAGTTGGAGTGCAGGAATGAGCCCTGCTGCAAAGCATTGCATCAAAAATTTTAATTACATGCCCCTGTTAAACAGGGGCTGAAAAATTTGGCTGGTGGCATCACCCAGAACCAAAAATGTTCTTCCAAGATATCAGTGGAGGAGGAAGAGGATAGACAGTTAACATAACAGGACAGTCACTCAGCATCAGCATAGGCAGTCTGGAAGGGATGTGATATTTCAAAGAAAATTATTCAGTTACATCAGCTTCAGGTGCTTGGTAGCTGGTGGTGATCCAAGACTGATTCATCTTTATGAAGGTTACAAAACTACCAGCAGCACTGAAGGTGCATTCCAAAAGAACGCTGGATGCAGGACAGGCCAGTAGCTCAATTGCATACTGTGCAAGCTCTGGCCAGTGATCCATCCTCACGACCCAGTAAGCCAGAGGATTTTCGGTGGGAAAGGTGTCCAAGTCTGACCTTGCCCCTAGGTATTCCTGCACCATGTAAATCAGATGCTGGCGATGGTTGCTGGAACCGATCATACCTTGGGGCTGCGGACTAAAAAATTGTCTGAATGTTTCGGTCAGACGGCCACCTTCTCCACCACTCCTTCTGACCGATGCCTCAGCAACAAATTGTCCAGGACCAGGAGTTTGTAACCTCCCAGTCTCTGGGAACGCGTTGCACAGACCTTTCTGCAAGGCCTCCTGGAGATGTCTCATCCTCTGCTCCCTTTGCAACGGCAAGATAAGGTCAGCAATCTTACCCTTTTACCGTGGATCAAGGAGAGTGGCCAGCCAGTAATGGTCCCTCTCCTTGATCCGAAGAATACAAGGATCCTTCCGCAGGCTTTGCAGGATCGGGGAGGCCATGCAGCATAGGTTAGCTGAGGCATTCGGTCCGGAGTCCTATGGGTCACTAAGGACAACATGATCCGCAGCTACCTCCTCTCAGCCACGTAGAAGTCCATGGGTTTCTTGGGACTGTAAATCATCCCTAAAAGATCAGCTGCTGCTGATGCTGAGTGCCAGGCTCCACCTCGATGCTGACACAATCCTCCTCCTCCTCGTCCTCTTCCTGTGTGATGGATGGAACAGCAGGAACACTGTCTGGATAAAGGGGGCCTTGAGAGGCAAGGAAGTCCTCCTCTTCCTGCCTCTGTTCTGCCTCAAGTGCCCTGTTCATTATTCCACGCAGCATATGCTCCAAGAGATACAGTGTCACTGATGCATGCACTGTCACTGCTCACCATCCTTGTGGCCTCCTCAAACGGTGACAGGACAGTGCATGCATCCCTGATCATGCCCCACTGACGTGGTGAGAAAAATCCGAGCTCCCCTGACCCTGTCCTGGTGCCGTAGTCACACAGGTACTCATTGATGGCCCTCTGCTGCATGTGCAGCTGCTGCAGCATGGCCAACGTTGAGTTCCACCTGATGGGCATGTCACATATAAGGCGGTTCTTGGGCAGGTTCAACTCCTTTTGGAGCTCAGCCAGCCGAGCACTGGCATTAAATGATCAGCCTAAATGCACACACACTTTCCTGGCCTGCTTTAGGACATCCTGTAAGCCCAGGTACCTGCCCAAGAACTGCTGCACCACCAGGTTAAGGACATGAGCCACACAGGGCACATGGGTCAGTTGTCCATGTCGGAGGGAGGAGAGGAGGTTGGTGCCATTGTCGCAAACCACCAATCCTGGCTTAAGCTGGCGTGGCGTCAACCACCTCTTGGCCTGCCCCTGCAGAGCTGACAAAATATCTGCCCCAGTGTGGCTCCTGTCCCCCAAGCACACCAGCGCAAGCACAGCATGGCATTGTTTTGCCTGCGTACTTGCGTAGCTCCTTGAACGCCTATGGAGCACAGCTGCTTCTGAGGACAGAGCACTGAAAGAGGCCATGGAGGAAGAAGAAGAGGAAGGGGTGGAGGAGAGAGGTGTGTCACAACCAGTAGTAGCATTTTGGAGGCATGGTGGCGGAACAACCTCCAACACTACTGCACCTTGTCCTGCATCCTTCCCAGCTGCCAGAAGAGTGACCCAATGGACCGTAAAAGACAGGTAACATCCCTGTCCATGCCTGTTGGACCATGAGTCAGCAGTAATATGCACCTTACCGCTGACCGCCCTGTCCAGCGAGGCAAGGACATTGCCTTCCACATGCCGGTAGAGGGCCGGAATCGCCTTCCGTGAGAAAAAGGTGTTTGGGGACCTGCCACTGAGGAATCGCACATTGCACAATCTCATGGAAGGGGGCCGAGTCTACCAACTGAAAAGGCAGCAGTTGAAGTGCTAGCAATTTAGCCAAGCTAGCATTCAACCGCTGGGCATGTGGATGGCTGGGAGTGAACTTCTTTCAATGGTCCAGCAGCTGGGGCAGGGAAATTTGCCTGCTACAATCGGACGTGGGTGTATTGCTAGCAGAGTAACCGCAAGCACTTGGCTGTGACACACCTAATTCTACACCTTCATTCCTCTCAGCGCAGGTTTCAGAGAGGACTGAAGGTCTAGTGGGGTTGGAGATCCCAGCTGATGAGGAGCAAGGAGAGGTCCGCTTTGTTCTTTGGTGTGGGTCTTTGAGGTAAGCTTGCCAACAAGCTGCATGGCAGGTCAACATATGTCTGGTCAAGCATGTGGTGCCCAAGCGGCTGATGTTTTGGCCACACGAGATATGCTTGAGACACATGTTGCAAATAGCAGCAGTGTGATCTGATGCACTCGCCTCAAAAAAGGCCCACACCAAAGAACTTTTAGAATAACACGCAAAGGCAGCGCCCTGCACAGGCGGAGCTCTGTGGTGTGATTCAGTCAGTGTTCTGCCCCTAAGCTGGCCCCCAGAGGCCATCCTGCCTCATTGGAGATGTGCCTCCTCCTCCTCCTCTCTCCTACCAGGCACCTATGTGGAGTCAGTGCCCTCATCATCCCCTACCTCTTCATCACTGGAGCAAACCTGGCAGTATGCTGCAGCTTGTGGAACATGACTGCTAGATTTCTGTCCTTCTTGAGCATCCCCTCTCTCTGTGCTCATGTTACTGCCTTCCTCTAGCTGAGTATCATCATCAGAGCCTTCAAAACACTGGGCATCCTCCTGGAGCATGTACCCAACACTGTGCTCAAACAGGGACTCCTCAGTAGGACGTGGTGGGTCTAGGGAATTCACTGATGATGACATTGAGACGAGGGAAGAGGATGTGCTGGCAGCTGCTTTGCTAGTACCCTAAGCCTGGTTGAGAGAGGATGAGGAGGATAAAGAGGGCTTGGTCATCCTCTCTACCAAGTCTTCAACATGATGTGGCTCAACACATCCAGCTGCCGAAAATAAGGACAAGCGTGTCCCATGGCCATGTGCTGATGACGATGCACTGCATCCATGACCAGCACTATTGTCTCTAGACAAAGAGCCTGCTTTCCCTCTTTTATTGGCTCGTGACTGTCTGCCTCTCCTTGTTGGCCTTCCAGACATAGTAATGCCTGGAGGGAGATGGGAAAACCAGCAATTGGGTAGTGTATATTGTGCTTGAGGCACAAAACACCCACTAACTCCTGCAGATGCCTTTATTATAGAACACCAGCAATAAAGGGCAGATACAGGTGTATATTGTGCTGTGCTGGAGGCACACAACACCCACAAACTCCTGCAGATGCCTTTATTATAGAACACCAGCATTAAATGATAGATATAGGTGTATACTGTGCTGTGCTGTGCTGGAGGCACACAACACCCACAAACTCCTGCAGATGCCTTTATTATTGAACACCAGCAATAAAGGGTAGATATAGGTGTACACTGTGCTGTGCTGGAGGCACACAACACCCACAAACTCCTGCAGATGCCTTTATTATAGAACATCAGCAATAAAGAGTAGATATAGGTGTATACTGTGCTGTGCTGGAGGCACACAACACCAACTAACTCCTGCAGATGTCTCAATTAGAGAAGAACAATATAGGTAGCTACAGGTGTATACTGCGCTGGAGGCACACAACACCAACTAATTCCTGCAGGTGGCAGATGGCTCAATTAGAGAACAGCAATAAAGGGTGGATAAAGGTGTATTCTGTGGTGAAGGCACACAGACAACACCCAGTCACCCACTAACTCCTGCAGATGGCAGATGGCTCAATTAGAGAATAGCAAAAAAGGGTAGATACAGGTGTATTCTGCGGTGCAGGCACACAGACAACACCCAGTCACCCACTAACTCCTGCAGATGGCAGATGGCTCAATTAGAGAACAGCAATAAAGGGTAGATACAGGTGTATTCTGTGGTACAGACAACACCCAGTCACCCACTAACTCATGCAGATGGCAGATGGCTCAATTAGAGAACAGCAATAAAGGGTAGATACAGGTGTATTCTGTGGTACAGACAACACCCAGTCACCCACTAACTCATGCAGATGGCAGATGGCTCAATTAGAGAACAGCAATGAAGGGTAGATACAGGTGTATTTTGCGGTGAAGGCACACAGACAACACCCAATCACCCACTAACTCCTGCAGATGGCAGATGGCTCAATTAGAGAACAGCAATGAAGGGTAGATACAGGTGTATTCTGCGGGGAAGGCACACAGGCAACACCCAGTCACCCACTAACTCCTGCAGATGGCAAATGGCTCAATTCGAGAACAGCAATAAAGGGTAGATACAGGTGTATTCTGCGGTGCGGGCACACAGACAACACCCAGTCACCCACTAACTCCTGCAGATGGCAGATGGCTCAATTAGAGAACAGCAACAAAAGGTAGATACAGGCGTATTCTGCGCTACAGGCACACAGATAACACCCAGTCATCCACTAACTACTGCAGATGGCTCAATTAGAGAACAGCAATGAAGGGTAGATACAGGTGTATTCTGCAGGGAAGGCACACAGACAACACCCAGTCATCCACTAACTCCTGCAGATGGCAGATGGCTCAATTAGAGAACAGCAATAAAGGGTAGATACAGGTGTATTCTGCGGTGCGGGCACACAGACAACACCCAGTCACCCACTAACTCCTGCAGATGGCTCAATTAGAGAACAGCAACAAAGGGTAGATACAGGCGTATTCTGCAGTACAGGCACACAGATAACACCCAGTCACCCACTAACTCCTGCAGATGGCAGATGGCTCAATTAGAGAACAGCAATGAAGGGTAGATACAGGTGTATTCTGCGGGGAAGGCACACAGACAACACCCAGTCATCCACTAACTCCTGCAGATGGCAGATGGCTCAATTAGAGAACAGCAATGAAGGGTAGATACGTGTGTATTCTACGGTGAAGGCACACAAACAACACCCAGTCACCCACTAACTCCTGCAGATGGCAAACGGCTCAATTAGAGAACACTCAGAACAGCAATGAAGGGTAGATACAGATGTATTGTGCTGTGAAGGCACACAGACAACATCCACCAACTCCTGCAGACGCTGGAACACTACACAAGGCCGCAGCGCTGGCAGCCTTATATAGTGTGGGGCATGTACTACACAGCCTGAGCTATAATTGGCCACAGGCATCCTGCCTGTGGCCAATCATGGCTCTTCTCGCTTCTTTTCAATAGTACATTCAATTCATTACCTCTGTACAAAGCAATGCACAGCAATTTTGTTATGTAGTATACGCTATACATATATGTTTGTGATTAACATTTCTAATCATATGGAATTAATCACAAGAGTTCCCTTTTACATCAGAGTCAACAGAGTTCCCCTTTAGATCTGAATCTGCAGAGTTCCCCTTTATATCTGAATGCTGGCAGTATGTACGGAAGAGTAGTGCGGAGGGTATGATGGGGGCAGTATGTACGGGAGAGGAGTGCAGAGGGTATGATGAGGCAGAATGGGGAGCGATGTCCCTCAGCTGGATGTATAAAGTGGTCTGTGGGTAGGGTTGCCACCTGTTCAGGATTCACCCGGACAGTACAGGTCTTGAATCATGTGCCCAGGTTTTGTACTGCCTGTAACTCCGGCACATTATTCGCCCAGAACAGGGACAGACCATCTGACGGGAGGGACCATCAGCTCACCTGCCACTTACCTGAGGTGAGACCGAGGTAGTGGGGAGGCCTCCCTTACACCCCGGGACACTGAGTGCCACGGGTACCAGGGATGCAGAGCACCATGCAAGCCCTAGTCCAACATCCGAGCCGAGGTCCAGTCCAGTTTGGCAGTGAAGTATAAAAGGGTTAATCAGAAGAAGAATGGTCGAGATCCAAGCCGGGGTTGGTTCCAAACTGGCAGCTGAGTACAAAAGGGGCAAAGAAGTAGAATGGTCAAGGTACAAATCCGAGGTCAATGGCAAGCAGCAAACAAGAGTAGTCAAATAGGTTTCCAGGTCACAACAAGTTCAGATAGATCACACACTAACACAGGAACAAGGGGGTACTGAAGATAATCCAGCAATTTGGCAGTGTCTGGGCTGGGCTTATACAGGGAAGTTTGAGGTCCCTTCCTGTGCACCTCCTGGGCTCTTTCCTAACTTTTTCCATCGGGTCTTCTGCGCAGGTGCGAGTTGGCGCCGTGAGATGTCTTTGGCACATTCTCAGTTGGCACAGATTTCCTCTTGTGGCAACGCACCATTGGTGCATGCATAGTAAGCCCTGGACTCTTACAGAGCCCTCCCCCCCAAAGGGGCAGCCTCTGGGTGCCCATCCGGGATGAAGCTCACTGAAAAAAAAAGCCCAGAGGAGATCAGGAGCATATGTGACTCGGGTTCCCAGGAATTCTCTTCAGGGCCGTAAACCCTCCACTGTACCAGAAATTGGCATCTGCGGTCCCTTCTATGGCAGTCTGGGATGGCCTACGCCTCGTATTCCTTAATCCTTTTAATCATAGAGAGAGGTGGAGGAGGGGTCCCATGTTCCCCAAAGGGGTTCGAGGCCACAGGCTTCAGGAGGGAGGCATGGAAGACAGCGTGGATCCGGTAAGTTGAGGGCAGTTTGAGTTTGTAAACAACAGGGTTGAATGGGGACAGGACAGGGAGGAGCCCAATGAACTTAGGGCCCAATTTTGTGGAGGGACAGGCCAACTTCAAATGCCTGGTAGACAGCAAAACCTTGTCTCCCGGTTGAAGCTTCAGATCCCCACCGCCGCCTTCAATCATGGATGCTCTTGTAATCCAGCTGTGCCTTTGCCATGGTATCCTTTAGGAGCTCTAAGTTGTTGTGTAGAAACTCCACTCTGTTCCAGACAGCCAGCACCGAAGCCGGTAGGACATTGAAAAAGAAGGGTGGTACCCCAGTGTGGTATAGAATGGTGATTGCTTAGTGGTAGAATGTATTGCGTTGTTGTATGCAGATTCTGTGCAAGGAAGTAGGGACGCCCAATTGTCCTGCACAAAGGTGGAGAAACAACTAAGGTACTGTTCAAGAGTTTGGCTTGTGTGTTCCGTTTGTCCATTGGTCTGAGGGTGGTAGGCAGAAGAATAGTGGTTCTCGATGTCTAGAGCAAGACAAAGCTCCTTCCAGAATTTAAAGGTGACTTGGACCCCACGATCCGATACAATTATGCTGGGGACCCCATGGAGGCATATGATCTCCTTGTTAAAAGCCTGAGCTGTTTCTGGGGCAGAAGGAGTGCCAATCATAGGAATAAAATGAGCCATTTTTGTAAGGCAGTCCATAACAACAAATATGGATGTAAACCCATCAGAGGGTGGTAGCTCCACTATATAATCCATGCTGATCTGTTCCAAGCGTCTGGAGGGAAAAGGTAGGGGGTGTAGAAGACCTCATGATTTATTATTTTCCGTTTTGCTGTGATTGAATACCGGGCAGGAATTGATGTAAACGTGGCAGTCTGCCTTGAGGGTAGGCCACCAAAAGGTCCCCAAAAGCAGATCTTGGTTTTGGTCACCTCGAAATGTCCTGCTAACTTGTTGTCATGTGAAAATATAAACAGAGAAAGAATTTCTCCTGCACTCGTGAAGGCGTTGATGGTATAGAGTGGTAGTAATTTAGAAGGAAGGAAATTAGAAGATGATCATGTCTAGTTTCGCTGCCTAAATTGACCAGGGGTGGTCCGTGCAATCTGACGCTTTAATCAAAATGTTACAGTTACAAAAAAGATGAATGCATATAAAAATTATCTACGTATTCATAAAAAGTAGGTTACAAATATACACAATAAAAATTAGGAAATAGACATGCCCATACAAGGTCAGGTGCTCAAAGGTGGGCTGATACGTTTTGAAGGGTTCCCTCTTCATCAGAGCCTTGAAGAACAGCAAGAAAAGTCTGTACGATATGGTGGACCAACATAAAAAGGAGTGGCTAGTTGGGAGGTTTATCACATGATAAGTGATGGATTCTCCTTAGCTCTAAAGCTGTCCACATCCCAGCGCTCTAGATAGAATAGATACCAAAAATGTTTATAGTACAGAGCACATATAAAAAGATGTTGGAATTGTATACTACACAATGCAGACTAAGAGACCTATTATTAAAATTTAAATTAAAATTCGATTTAAAATGTTTAAATTATAAATTATAAACATGTTTACATTAAAATTATTAAAACATTAAAAATTTGTATTTTCTTATGGTATTGCTAAGGAAGTGTGAAAGACATTGCAACTTGTTGAAGGGGTTTCGCTGTACAGTTACAGACTGAGTAGAAGTGTAACTAGACAGTGTGCAAATATATATATATAACATATATATGTTGTATTTGTAGGAGGAGCCTGAGAGGGCTATTTAAACCTCCTCCTCTGTCAGGGCCAGTGTCTTTAGGGTTTCTGAGTGGGTGGCAGCAGAAGAAGAGTCTGTCTGGGGATTGGCAGTTTCTGCGTTCACCTGGGTGGAGGCCGCTCTGCCGGCTGCCAGGGGGGGTATTTGCAGCCCATGTTTCAGCTGCGCGGTTGGTGGGGGGGGCGGCAGTCCAGCCATCCTTCACCACCCTCCGCTCCCTCTGAATAGCATACCGCCCGCGTTCATGTCAGGGGGGAGCGGGGGTGCATCTGTCCCTGCCCGCCCACTCCTCATGCTTTTAGCTTCCCTAGAGAGCCGGCCGCCAGCTCTCCACAAACCCGCGTGTCTGCTTCTCCCTGTGTGGGGGGGAGGGGGCAATCGGCCGCCGCTGGCTTCGCTCCCATACACGGCCATCTCCAGGAGCTGCTAAGAGCCCCTCTGGTGCCGCTAGATCCTCTCTTCCCTTGTTCACGCGGCGACGGGGGAGGGGGTGATCGGCAGGGTGGCCGCCGATTCTCCTGGTGAGGGGAGGTGGGGGTAGTCGGCTGCCGCCTGCTCCCTTTCTCCCCTCGCGGGTACGGAGCGCCCGCCGTTTCTGCTCGTGGGGGGGAGGGCGAGGTGATCGGCCGCGCCGGCTCCTCCTCCCCCCTCACATATGCAGGGTAACCGCCGATTCTCTGACGGGGGAGGGGGAGGTATTCGGCCGTGCCGGCTCCGCCCCCCCCCCTCACATAGGCACAACTAATCAAATCCTTTCAATTTCCAATTTGCTATGCTGGATTAAAGAAAAGCGGAACATGGTCATGCTGCAGCTATAGGCAACAGGACCCCCCCCCCCCCCCCCCGGTTTAAAGTATACTGTATGGAGCGTACACAGAGAGGACTCTGCTGATTTGTGAAGGGCAATGATCTCTAGTGGGCGTTTTTTGCATACAGTAACAGTTCACTACACCATGCATGAATGAGAGAAATTGTTTTAGGATCCTCATTCATGGTTAACTCCAAATTGGGGCTTTATAAAGTGTCACGTATGGACAATTTGGGGTATTGGTCCTTTTGCTATTTTCATGGGCACATGCATTATTGAGGCTAAATGGGTTTTATTTTTAGCTTTCAAAATATAACATGTTTGGGGGGGTTTGTGTAATGCATTTTCTATACATTTTCATTGGGTCCCCTCCTGAGCTCCACGTGGCGGGTCTCCCCCCTCCCGAGCTCCACCTGGCGGGCCTCCCGAGCTCCACCTGGTGGGCCTCCTGAGCTCCACGTGGTGGGCCCCCCCATGCTCCTTGTGGTGGGTTTCCTCCCCCCACCCGCCTGAGCTCCACGTGGCAGGTCTCCCCACCCGCCTGAGCTCCACGTGGCGGGTCTCCCCACCCGCCTGAGCTCCACGTGACATTTCTGTCACAGCGCTCAGTCTAGCATTTCTGTCCAGCATTTCTGTCTCAGCGGTGCTGTCTCAAGTGTTCTGTGCGGCTTTTCCGTCACAGCGTTTCTGTGCGGCTTTTCCGTCACAGAGTTTCTGTGCGGCTTTTCCATCACAGCGTTTCTGTGCGGCTTTTCCATCACAGCGTTTCTGTGCGGCTTTTCTGTTACAGCGTTGCTGTGCGGCTTTTCCGTCACAGCGTTCTGTTTCCGTCACGGCGTTCTGTGCTGCATTTCCATCACGGCGTTCTGTGCAGCATTATTGTCACGGCGTGCTGTGCAGCATTACCGTCATAACGGTCTGTCCAGCTTTTCAGTCATAGCGTTTATGTCCAGCATGTCTGGCATAGCATTTCTGCCCCTGGATGCCTGTCATAGCGTTCGGCCCCGGCATGTCTGTCGTAGCTTTCTGTCCAAGGACTTTATCCCAAAGAATGACAAAGCAGTGGTAGTTGGAACAATCATTAATTCAGGACTGGACTACGCAAACTCGCTTTACATTGGATTACCACAATATCAACTTGCGCGATTACAACTGATCCAAAACACGGCGGCAAGGCTGATAACAGGAAAAAAACCCTGGGAATCCATTTCTCCTTCACTGAGGAGCTTACATTGGCTAACCGTAAAAAATCGGATCACGTTCAAGACCCTTTGCCTCACCCACAAATGCGTGCATAGAGAAGCTCCGCAATACCTAATGGAGAAAATAAATCATTACACACCAAACCGCAGTCTTCGATCAGCCAACAAAAACCTCCTCCTCGTGCCCAAAGCCCGGTATAAATCCAAGGGTGATCGGAGATTCGCTGTCCAAGGGCCTCTGCTATGGAATGCTCTACCAATCAACATCCGCCTGGAAGAAAATCACCTGGCTTTTAGGAAAAAACTCAAGACCTTCCTCTTTTAGCAGATGATCAAAGCTCGCCACAGCGCCTAGAGGCGATTCAGTTCGCATTGTGCGCTATATAAGTATTTCATTCATTCATTCATTCAAGGACTGCTGTCATAGCGTTCTGACCCTGGACTGCTGTCATAGCGTGCTGCCCCTGGACTGCTGTGGCGTTCTGGACCAGGATTTCTTTCATGGCGTTCTGGACCAGGATTTCTTTCATGGCATTCTGGACCAGGATTTCTTTCATGGCGTTCTGGACCAGGATTTCTTTCATGGCGTTCTGGACCAGGATTTCTTTCATGGCGTTCTGGACCAGGATTTCTTTCATGGCGTTCTGGACCAGGATTTCTTTCATGGCGTTCTGGACCAGGATTTCTGGCTTTTCATTCATGCCTCAGCGTTTCAGTCTTGGTTGTTGCTGTCATTGCATTTTGCCTCTGGTTCTGTCACTACGTTTCTGCATCAGCATTTAAGTTTCAGCGTTTTCTGTAAGGCCGCGTACACACGCGCGGACTGTTGGCCCAACTTTGTCCGTCCAACAGTTTGAGCGAACAGTCCGCTCAAACTTAGCATGGACGGACATGGCCACACACGACGGACGAACAGTTTGCTGAAACCGTGCGCGATGACGTGAACGGCACGTACGACGGGACGAAAAATACGACGTCCTATACACTGCAATGCAACCTTCCGACGTGGAAATCCTTTCTGAGCATGCGCGAGACTTAGTTGGCCGAACAAGCCTACACACGAGCGAACAGTCCGCTGAAACAAGGTTTCAGCGGACAGTTTTTCGGAATTTCCGTAAGACCTTGTTCGGCCAACTGTCCGCTGAAACTGTCCGCTGAAGCCCCACACACGAGCGGACTGTCCGCCCAAACACTGTTCAGCGGACAAGGTTGGGCGAACAGTCCGCGCGTGTGTACGCGGCCTCATGGTTTTTCTTCATGGCATGTTGTGTTTCTGTCTCAGCGTTTTCCTGTCTCAGCGTTTTCCTGTCTCAGCGTTTTCCTGTCTCAGCGTTTTTCTGTCTCAGCGTTTTTCTGTCTTTGTGTTGCTGGCAGCATGCCTGTCATGGTATTTCAGACTTGGTATTCAGTCTCGGAGTTTCTCAGAGGGGCGCTGTTCACTCATGGCATACTCTGGTAGTCGTTTGTCCTTGTTGATTGTCATGTCCCATTGTGTCCGTGTCATGTTTTGTACCTGGGTCAGGTAGCTAGGGCTCTCACGTCAGGATCTGTCACGTCTACAGATCCATACGGGCTGAGGTTTCGTTTATTAATTGATTGTTGTCCACAATCTTCTCGTCCGTATACCATACGTCATACGTTGCATGTTCATCCACCACATATATGCGACTACCCACCATTGCCTGTGGGTACACTAGCCCTGAGTTTCAGTTAATTACCTGTCTCTGCACTGCAGGTTACTCGGGCTCGCTTACCACTTACATGTGGGTGGGGGGGGGTCCGTCTGTCAGGTTCTTTTACGCGCAGTGGTCTTGACTTTTCTGCTCATGTTTCATTCTTAGTTAGGTAGGGGGTATTGTTGTTCTCATGTCTGGTCGTCTGTCATTTCTCTAGTTTGTGTGTCAGGTTGGGCCGTCTTGGCATCCATACCAATATCATCCGTGCTTGCTATCACTTCCTTCAGCCCGGCCGTTGTTGGGGGCTAGTTGATTGGTGCTGGTGTCTTGTCACCACTGGGCTCACCCTTGGGTCAGAAGCAGTAGAAAAATTTTCCTTCAGTTGATGTCCTGTTGTGTTGAGGCCCTGGTTACTTCCCAGGAGTGTATAGTCTCTCTCAGGGTATTTGTTAGCCACGTCCCCGTGACAGTCCTTGGGGGGTAGGTTGGGCAGATGTCATAATGGTTTTGGGTTCCACTCTTGGCTCTGATCTTGTTTGAACTTATTGCCTGGAGTTCCACTTAGGGACATCAGTCCAGTCGTCTTTTCCGATCCCCAGCTTGTTCCAAGTAGGGGGGGCTTGGGTATGTCTATTATGCCATGGGGACTATTTCCCCAGGAGGCAGTTTGGCCCTCCTTGGTTCAGATTTCTGTCCCAGCTGTTGGGTTCAGGCTGTAGCATGACCCAATCGTATCCAGTGGGACCTGGGTCCTGCGTCCGGTTTGTTTTATCCAGGTTGACAGTATTATTGCCATGGTGCATGGGCCTTATCCGCTTACTCCATCACATCCATCAGGTTTCCAGCTTTTCGCACTCCTGCTAGTGGTCATTTTGCCACTCACCCTCTTGGGGGAGTATGTCTCTGGGCTATTTCACTGGTGTTCATTGGGGTATTTCGCCATCTTTTGCAGGGGTTTCCTTGGGCCAGGCCTTGTTCCTTTCCCCTCTCGTATCCTCTCATTTCACAAGCAGTTCATTCTCCGGTCTGGGTGTCACGGGCATCCGGCTCAATTCAATCCTTCAGGGGATGTTCAGTTGGGTTCAGGGTCATGTCACAGGTTCGATAGGGAGTTCCTTCTCATCGCCAAGTCAGGAGTCGGTGTGTTCTTTTGCCATTGCGAACACTTTCATGTTACTTGCTGGATACGTACTGCTGCCGTCCGGGAGCACACCTTTATCCTTGATGGTTCTGTACCTTCCCTTCTTCACCTACATTTTGTGTCTTTTTGCCCTCTTCTCAGGCATACTGACCAGCTAGGCCAAGGCACACCTCAGGCCTTGGTTCTTAGGAGTATCGCATTTCCCGCTTGAAGACTCTGACTACAAATATATATATATATATATATATATATATATATATATATATATATATATATTTATGGTTCAGAGCCCTATGACCGATATGTATAACGATGACAAACAGGGTTAACATAAACTTACCACTTGAAATAGACCTGAGGGTGTGCCCTGGTCTAACGTACAGTATACCAAAATAAGGGGGCATACCCTAGATAAGAAATGAGGATTAAATGAAATGAACATGAAATGAAGTGAAATGAGTACTCTGTGAGGAGTATGATGCCTTGAGAAATGCCCTAAAAAGGGGATGGGAGGGTGGGTATTGCACACAGGAACCGACAAGGAACACAGCAGAATGGGCTGATTAAATACCCCTCCGGGCTCCTCCCATAAATTCCGGCCACCGTACTGGCTGATAAGGAACACAGCTGAACGGGCTGATCAATTACTCCTCCGGGCTCCTCCCATAAATACAGGCCACCATACTGGCCTTTCAACTTATGGTTCAGAGCCCTATGACCGATACGTATAACGATGACAAACAGGGTTAACATAAACTTACCACTTGAAATAGACCTGAGGGTGTGCCCTGGTAACGTACGGTATACCAAAATAAGGGGGCAAAAACATACTGGTAGGGAATTGCTCTTTATCGATTGAGTTCGATCACTGAGTGAGTTTAACAGATGCCTGAGCTTATTTCCACCTGAGGATTGTGGCTGTACTGGGTGAAGCAGGCAGACTTCTACCTGCCTAGCTATTCAATGACATTGTCTGGGGACCCGCTGTTACCGATTCTGTAAAAGTGGATGTCTACGCTGGAGCTTACTTGCTGCTCTTTGAAACCGCTAGGGGAAGTACGAAGTGATCTTTGTATCAGGCTAAGTAGCGTCTACATAGCTCTCGGCCCGCTGGATTACCGCAGGTGAACTTTCCAGGTCACAGGAACCTGTAGTAGGCCAACACCTGGCTGCTTGTAGGACCATGCTAGGGGAGAGAACAACCGAGGGGATAGTCAGGATGGTCAGAATATCCTTAAGGATGTCACCCGTTCGGGTAAGCATTTGTCACCGACCATCGGTTGGATTTCCTGGACTTCACGAAGCACGGTTCAACCAGCGTGGGACATGAATAAAGAAGGTTTGCGGGGTCCGGCAAGGACAAGAAATGTTGCCTGCCGGCTAGGTATAGCCGAACAGTGTTATGGGATAGGCAGCTGGGTATGACAGTATGACAGAAAGGCCAGTAACTGCCTGATGTTGGAGGTTTCATAGGAGAGGTGTATCCGGAATTTCTGAAGGCCCTCCAGGCCGTCTGGTAGTTTGAGCATGTTGCGAGAAAGTGAGACGTTTACGAGTTTGGTCGCTGTTTGTAGATATTGTACTAAACCGGGGTTTAGGTGAGACCGACCAAGGACAACGGCTGACACTGGATCGGCTTCAGTCAAATACGACAGCGCATCTGCTACGAGATTGCTCTAGGCCAGGAACAATGTATAGTCAACTTTAAACTGAATTATAACGACAGCTGTACCAGCCTACCCAGGCAGGACATGACTGCTAGGGATTTAGACCTATCTTGCAATAATCTCTGCTGGTTGCCTGATGGTGGCCAAAAATTGCAGCGGAGCCTGTGATGGTCGCTACATCTGTCCCTAGCTGGGGTGATAGGGGTGAGATAGACGGTATAAACATGATATACCGATCTACGTAGTACGGAACCTCTGATATTGAAAGATCCGTGGCATCCAGATTAAGGGTCTGACAGGGGCCCTGAATCTGGGAGGGGAATACGAGGATGCATGACATAAAGACCAACCCTGGGGAATGACCATATCGCAGAACTGAGCATACCCGAAACAGACTGAAGCTGCTTCTAGGTATACCCCTGTGTGTGGGTGAAGTGTTTGAAAAACTGACCTGATAGGGTCAGCTTGTCAAGGGGGAAACTGGCGTGCGAGGATATTCTACATGTCCCTAAAGATGGCAGTTGTGATGGGCAAGCGTCTAGCGTTGGCTACGGGCAGATGTTTCTGGATACCCGTTAGAGGGGATCTTACTGTATGGGCCATCAACAGACGGCTCGCCGGGGTCCTGTAAGGATAGAAATGTCGGGTGCTGGCTAGATATAGCCTGACCGTATTACGAGAAGAAGCCAGCTGCGTGTGGCAACTCGACCTCTGGTGTAGGACGGAAGCTGAACTCAACTGCCCAACGGGAGGAATGAGCGTCAGGAATGGCGAGTGGCGTAGTCACTGGGGCTAAGTGGCCAAATGAGTACCGTTGAAAATGATGTGTGGCTGAGTGCCAACAAAATGCTTGCAACGATCACAAGTTATGCTAAGTTGCACGCCTAGCCATGATAGCAAGTGTTGCGCTTAAATGTGTGCACACAATGATAGCAAGGGAGTTAACGTCACTGGAGATGTGTTTGTTGGTGGCTGGACTCGGTGGTGACGCAGACGTCCGGACACAGGGCTGTGAGCAGTATGACCTGAAAAGGCTAAATAAGTTATGCCAAGATGCGTGCTTGCTACGATTGCAAGAAGTTATGCTAGGATGCGTAGTTAGCTGGGTTGAAAAGACAAAGTCCACCCAGCCCACGACAAAATCAACAATTTAGACAAACAACCTTGCACAACCCGACACACCCAACGATATCCCCACAGCTGATCCAGAGGAAGGCAAAAAACCCCCGCAGAGCATGCTCTAATTAGCTACAGCAGGGAAAAAATTCCTTCCTGACCCCTCGAGCGGCAATCAGATTTATCCCTGGATCAACCTACCTACAATATAGCACCCCGTTATACTATGTACATTAGGAAGATATCCAGGCCTTACCCAGCAATGCACTGAGCCAGCCAGAACTGCCTGCCAGCAAGGATAGTACTACGTTTGTGCCTGGGGCTTGCTAGCGACAACTGCAAAGTTTATGCTAGGATGTGTGCTAGCAACTATTGCAAGAAGTCTATGCTTGGATGCGTGTTTGCAACGATTGCAAGAAGTTTATGCTTGGATGTGAGTCTGCCACGATTGCAGGGAGTTATGCCTAGATGTGCTTGTGGTGACTGCAGAATGATTGTGATTGGATGCGTGCTAGCAACAAGCTTGCACAGAGTTGTACTTGGATGCGTGCGAAATGAATCCGATATGAACCGGATGTATGTGTGAAATGAATCCTATGAATTGGTTGTGTGATAATCCGACCCAAACGATCGTGGAGTAGATGACAATGAATCCGATATGAATTGTTGAGTTATACCCATAAGGCTGAAAAGACGGGTGCGGATTAATGCGTTGCTGGTTTGAGGGATTTGAGTTGGTAAGTGATGAATATGTGGAATGAAATAAATGAAATGTTTGCCGTGATGTAGACAAGAATTGGTATGTTTATGATTAATGATGAGTTGGAACTGCGAAGCACAGAACGAAATGAGGTCAAGACACCTGGGGCATGCCTCGATGAATCAGTGCATGGAGGGTGCTACTGGACTTGACTGACCTGTAAACACAAAGGCCAAACCAGTTGAGGATTCTATACTTGTCATAGACAACTGGCCAAATGGTGACTCCTAATGGGAGTGGTGAGCTTTGAAATAAAATGAAATGACATAAAATAAAATGAAATGAGACAAACAAACACAATGAAATGTTTTTTTTTTTTTTTTAGATATATATTTTTTTTTCCTTTTTTTTTTTTAGATATATATATTTTTTTTCCTTTTTCTATTATTGTTATTTCTTCCTTCCCCACCCCTTTTTTTTTTTTTTAATGAAATGAAATGAAATGAGACGAACAAACATAAATGTTGCCTTTGCTGAGAACCTGCCATGGCAGAAGCGCAGCTCGGTCGTGTCACAGGCGCCACTGACAGCGAGCCGGACTCTGGAGCATGTACTGAAATGAGGCGATTAGTGAAATGAGGCCAAATGAGCACGGCCCCCTGTCCAGAACCCGAATTTGTAAAACAACTGGGTTTGAACCGAGGTGCAGCAGGTGACAGTGAGATGAGTGAAATGAGTGAATCCGCCATGACAGAGGCCCGGATCGCCATGCCGTAACTTTGCGACTGAGCACGAAACGGACTCTGGAGCATGTACTGAAATGAGGCCAGTCCTGGGGCACGCCGAGACGAATTAGAACATAGGTGTGACTATTCGTGTCGGAGCGTGATAGGTGAAACGAAATGATACCCATGACAAAGACAGGGATCAACGGCTGCGCTCAAGAATCAACGGTGAACCCTGTCTCTGGAGCATGTACTGAAATGAGGCGAAGCAGCTGGGCACACCGGAACGAATCGGTGCATATAACTGCGACAGGATTCGAATCGGAGCGTAATAAGTGACATACCATGACAGAGACCGGAATCAACGAGTGGCCCACCGATTCGGTAAAGAATCCGTCTCTGGAGCATGTATAGAAATGAGGCCAAACAACTGGGCGTACCGAGGCGAATCGGTGCATCGATATAATGCGACTGGATTCGTAACGGGGCGTGATAGGTGACCAGAAATGATATGCCATGACAAAGACAAGAATCGAAAACCATGCCTGAACCTGCGAATGATTCTGTCTCTGGAGCATGTATTGAAATGAGGCCGACAACTGGGGCACACCGGAGCGAATCGGTGCATCGGAGATGCGACTAGATTTGAAGCGGAGCGCGACTCGTGACCGAAATGCAATGAAATGACTGAAATGATCGAAAATGATTGAAATGATCGAAATGATAGAAATGATCGAAATGATCGAAATGATAGAAATGATCGAAACGATTGAACTGATCGAAACGATTGAAATGATTGAAACGATTGAAATGATTGAAACTCTCCGGTTAGTTAGAATTCAGGACGTCTGTTTGGGAATTTTCGAAATGATCCGAACGATTCGGACGTAGGGACCCGTGATTTGGTCGGTATGCGGAAGGTTTGAAAAATGAAATGCTCGATGTGGAGTCATGAACGAGTGACCCCGACTTCTTTCGAGAAGAATGAAATAAAATGCAATAATTAAAACGATTAAAATGAGCCGGTTAATTAGAATTTAGAACATCTGATTGGGAATTTCTAAATGAACCGGACGATTCGGACGTTTCAGTAGAGACCAGTGATTTGGTCGGTATAGCGGGTTTGTGAAATGAAATGCTCGATGTGGTGTCACGAACGGATGACCATGACTTCTTTCGAGAAGCAAGGAGCACAAATGTTTAGAGGTAACGGATGCGTGAACGATATCGGAAAAATACGAAGGTGATATTTCAGTGAGTGGTTCGTGAGTTCAACAGATCATAGTTTAGTGACATGAAATAACATGAAATGAGAAATGGGAGCCGAAGCCCTACCCGTGACCGCCGAACCAGATGCATTGCACGATACCGGCAAGTTTCGAGTTGTTGCGCCTCAGACAATACACGAACGCTCACGACGGCAAAACCGACTGTAACACGAGGATGAAGACAGGACTTCAATGAAGACGGAACTCACGAACACTGCACTCCTTCTATCGAACGGTCTCGAATAGTCGGCCCTAGATCTGTGGTATTGCACACAGGAACCGACAAGGAACACAGCAGAATGGGCTGATTAAATACCCCTCCGGGCTCCTCCCATAAATTCCGGCCACCGTACTGGCTGATAAGGAACACAGCTGAACGGGCTGATCAATTACTCCTCCGGGCTCCTCCCATAAATACAGGCCACCATACTGGCCCTTTCAACATATATATATATATATATGAAACACATCATGAAAAATACATATATATAAAATTATATAATGTATACACAATGGACATGTATGTGCGTGCACACAGCATGCACACGCAAGTGCACATGCAAACAAGTATGCATGCACACATGAAAGAGCACACATATGTTCTACAGGGTGAGAGTCACAGAATTAAAAAGACTGTTGTGTGAAACCATCAGCGTGCAATCAAAGCACATAGACACATACGTGCAAAAGTGTGAGCATGGATTGAGCTTGTAGAAGTGCCTATTGCAATGGAATGAAGTGACAAGCAGGTGAAAGTATAGGGGATCTGAAACGCACCTGCCTATATAGCATAGAGAAGTGTGGTTCATATGTTTTTTTATGGGGATTCCATATAAAAGTCTGTCATTTGTGCCTACAGAGAGAAATGACACAGGGAATAAACCTGGGAGGGATGACTAAATCTGCTGATATATGTCAAACTTGACAATATCAGTCAGTGCGGATGTAAAAAATTATGAATGAATACATAGAATGAGTGAAACATCCATGTGACTAACCTGCATCCGAGTTTGTGAAGAGGCTGCAGCCTGCATGCATCAGTTCAAGAACAGGAGGCAGTTACTTCTGTGTGGGTTTTATGTACCTCTTATCAGAGAGTTGCCTTGTGCTGTAAAGAGGATTGTAAACCAAATTCCTCCTTGACTCCATTGAGTTTTGCCTCACTAACAATTACTTTTTCTATGTGGGCGAGTACTGTAGACAAACTAGAGGGACAGCCATGGGAGCCAGATTTGCTCCAAATTATGCAAACCTCTTCATGGGCTTCTGGGAAGACAGCTCAATATGGGCCAACAATCCCTTCAACGCTCAGCTTGCCCTCTATACTAGGTATATCAGTGACATCTTGATTATCTGGAATGGATTGAATACGTAGCTAAACAGATTCCTAGAGTACTGCAATTCTAATCCGTTTGGCATATATTTTGCCCATGTGGTTGATGACACATCACTCGTTTTTCTAGACCTTGAATTGCAGATTGATGAAGAAGGCATGATCATCTCTAAAACCCACTTTAAACCATGTGCTGGGAATTCCTACCTACATGCCAAAAGCAACCATCACCCAAAATGGATTAACAACATCCCATAGGGGCAATTTTGCAGGCTGAAGAGAACATGTACCAGGAAAGGCCATTATGAAAAGAGTCCATCCTAAGAAGGGATATAAAGAAGAGCTCATAGAACAAGCATTCTCAAAATACCTGATACAGTATGACAAAAAAAAACCCCTCACACTATGGTGATGGAGGCAAATTGTCAGAGAAGGAATGTTAACCCCGTCTCACCAGTACCGTAATTCCCCTGCATGCTTGCACGGCAGAATGAAGCTTCGGCGCACGCACGTTCGTGGCGAAACATTGTTTCATTGCACACACGTTTATTACCCCTCTGAACGGCGCACGCACATGCACACTAGCGCATTAGCACACGCATAACATGACCTCTTGCTGCCTATAAAAGTTGCCTCCTCCCTCAGACAAATCAGTGGTTTGTCTTCAGCTTTCTGTGCATTGTTTTCTGCTTCCTGTTTTGCCAATTACCTGTTGTGACCCGGCTTGACCTCGACCTGCCTTGATCTTCTCCTGGACCTCACCTCTGACTTGTTTAAATGGACTTTGCTTCTCTTGTGTTCGACCCTCAGCTTGTGGCCCGGATTACCTCCAGTCTCCTGTGCCTTGACCCTCTCCTTGTGATGCTGGATTTGCTTTGGCCTTCAGCCTGCTTATGGACTGCCTTCTGGTGTTTGACCCTCGACCTGTTCTGACCTCGCCTCTCTGCAAGCTTCAATTAACTGTTCCTGCACAGCTACCAAGTCCCACGCTGATCTTCATGCAAGTCCTGCCCAGCCTGCTGGTAGCTTGTGTCTCTTCATGCCATTCACCCTCTGTACCATCTCCAGGGGGTGGAGGGTGCTTAGTCGCAAGAGTGAACCGCTCTCTGCATTTCGGCCTCAGTGAGTACCCTACTTCCTGACAGTACAAACCAGCCATGTCAGAGGCCGACAGAGCGTGTTCTCCTCTTGAGGTCCTGTGCCAGCAGGTCTCAGCTCTCACAGAAGCTGTTCAAAAGCTCCAGGAAGGCTACGTTCAAATTGATGACCACCTTCAGCAAATCTCCAGGACATCAGTACCAGTGAGCGGCAGCACCAACACCCATCGGTGGGGCCTCCTCTTCTCAGCCCCAGCCCCAGTCAAGTCCTACCATGGTAATAGCCCTTCCTGAGCCCAGAGTTCCCACACCTAAGCATTTTTCTGGCGACCGCAAGAAATTCAGAGCTTTTAAAAATGCCTGTTCCTTGTACCTGGCACTGCAATCTAGGACTTTTTCTACTGAAAGAAGAGCCGCAAGCCTGGGCCCATAGCCTAATGGAGCAAAGACATTCTTTGCTAAAATCTGTGGATACTTTTTTTGAAGCCATGGCTCAATTATATGACGATCCACAGCGCACTGCTACAGCCAAAACCATTCTTCATACCCTATCACAGGGGAGAAGGCCGGCAGAGGACTATACAGTTGAATTTCGCAAATAGTCAGCGGACACTGGTTGGAACGAACCTGCTTTTAAATACAAGCATCGCCAGGGTTTGTCGGAAGTTCTTAAAGACGAGCTGGCCTGGGTTGAGACCCCTACTACCTTAGAGGACTTAATCCAATCAGCCACTAAGCTGGACAGACACATGCGGGAGCGACGCTCTGAGTGCTTTCAGGCTCCTCGACCCAGTTGGATGATCCACCATCTCCGGCTCCCTTGGACATTCCTGTTAAAGAAGCGGAACCAATGCAACTGGGACTAGTCCGTTCTCCTCTCACCCCTGAATAGGGATGAGCCAAACACCCCCCCCCCCCCCAGTTCAGTTCGCACCAGAACCTGCAAATGGACCAAAAGTTCACGCGAACGTTAGAACCTTGTTAAGTGTATGGGACTCGAATGTTCAAAATCAAAAGTGCTAATTTTAAAGGCTAATATGCAAGCTATTGTCCTAAAAAGGGTTTGGGGACCCGTGTCCTGCCTCAGGGGACATGTATCAATGCAAAAAAAAGTTTTAAAAACATCAGTTTTTTTGGGAGCACTGATTTTAATGATGCTTAGAGTGAAAATAAAAGTGAAATATTCCTTTAAATATCGTACCTGGGGGTGTCTATAGTATGCCTGTAAAGCGGCACGTGTTTCCTGTGCTTAGAGCAGTCCCTGCACAAAATTACATATTTAAAGGAATGAAAGTCATTTAAAACTGCTTGCGGCTTTAATGTAATGTCTGGTCCCGGCAATATGGATGAAAATCAGTGAGACAAACGGCATGGGTACCCCGCCCCCCAGTCCATTACCAGGCCCTTTGGGTCTTGTATGGATATTAAGGGGAACCCCACATCCAAATTAAAAAAAGGAAAGCCATGAGGCCCCAGGCCCTATATACTCTGAACAGCAGTATACAGGTGGAGCAAACAAGACAGGGACTGTAGGTTTGTTGCTAAGTAGAATCTGTTTGTAATTTTAAACTGGTACATTTTTAAAGTGTAAATCTATTTTTAAGCTTTTTGGAAAACATAGGGAATGGTTATCACCCCTGTAACATTTGTTTTGCTGTCTGTGCACCTCTTCAGAATATTTCACCTGACTTTCTGTCCCATTGACAAATGTTTTTAGAAAATTTGGGGTTTTTAGTGAAACAAGGATTGGTGATAAAGCATCAGTGGAGAGGAGACACGTTTTTCCCATATCAACTCTTACGGGAGAGAATTTCCCTTTCTAGGGGTAGATTTCATCTCACTATCTGTTGTCTCCTTCCATTTGCAAGTAGGAGTCGTTTGTAAGTTGGATGTTTGAAAGTAGAGGCCTGCCCTATATGCTCTGCAGAAATTTGGTCCTAAGGTGCTGGTGTTGCCACAACACTGTAAGCCCTCACATTTACTCTGGGTGGACGCTGGAATGCCCTGCTGAGAACTATTATATCAAGAATTGTAATTACATGCCATTGTTGAGCAGTGGTAGAAAATTGGGCCTTTGGTGGTGGTGGTGGTGCTGGTGCTACAACACTAATTCTCACAGTTACTCTTGGTGGGCGCTGGAATGAGCCCTGCTGTGAAATATTATATCAAGAATTGTAATTACATGCACCTGTTGAACAGGGGCAGAAAAATTGGGCCTTAGGCACTGGTGCCACAACACTGCAACACCTCAAAGAAACTCTAGTTGGAGCACAGGAATGAGCCCTGCTGCAAAGTATTGCATCAAAAATTGTAATTACACGCCCCTGTTAAACAGGGGCAGAAAAATTGGGCCTTAGCCACTGGTGCTGATGCCACGACACTGCAACCCCTCACAGATACTCTAGTTGGAGCGCAGGAAAGAGCCCTGCTGCAAAGCATTGCATCAAAAATTGTAATTACACACCCCTGTTAAACAGGGGCTGAAAAATTGGGCCTTAGCCACTGGTGGCAGTGCCCAGAACCAAAAATGTTCTTACAAGCTATCAGGATGATCATTGAGGAGGAAGAGGATAGTCACTCAGCATAACAGGATAGTAACTCAGCATCAGCATAGGCAGTCTTGAAGGGATCTGACATTTCCAAAAAAAATATTTGGTTACATCAGCATCAGGTGCTTGGTAGCTGGTGGTTATCCAAGACGGATTCATTTTTATGAAGGTCAGTCGATCAACTGAGTCGGTGAACAGGCGCACCCTGTGATAAGTTACAAAGCCTCCAACAGCACTGAATGTGTGTTCCGAAAGAACACTGGATGCAGGACAGGCCAGTAGCTCAATTGCATACTGTGCAAGCTCTAGCCAGTGATCCATCCTCAAGACCCAGTAACCCAGAGGATTTTTGGTGGGAAATGTGTCCAAGTCTGATCTTGCTTCTAGGTATTCCTGCATGTAAAACAGATGCTGGCGATGGTTGCCGGAACCGATTGTACCTTGGGGCTACAGACTAAAAGATTGTCTGAACGCATCATTCAGATGGCCACCTTCTCCACCAATCCTTCTTTGACTGACAGAAGCCTCAGCAACACGTTGTTCAGGAACAGGAATTTGTAACTTTCCAGTCTCTGGGAACGCATTGTACAGACCTTTCTGCAAGGCCTCCCAAAGAGGTTTTATCCTCTGCGACAGCAAAATAAGGTCCGCAACCTTACCCTTTTAACGTGGAAAAAGGAGGGTTGCCAGCCAGTTATGATCCCCCTCCTTGATCCAACAAATACGAGGATCCTTCCACAGGCTTTGCAGGATCAGGGAGGCCATGCAGTGTAGTTTAGCTGAGGCATTCGGTCCAGAGTCCTCTGGGTCACTAAGGATGACATGATCCGCAGCCACCTCCTCCCTGCCACGTACAAGTCCATGTGTTTCTTGGGACTGTAAATGATCCATTAAAGCCTGCTGCTGATGCTGGGTGCCAGGCTCAACCTCCATGCTGACACAATCCTCCTCCTCCTCCTCCTCTTCCTGTGTGATCGGTGGGCCAGCAGGAACACTGTCTGGATAAAGGGGGCCTTGAGAGGTAAGGAAGTCCTCCTCTTCCTGCCTCTGTTCTGCCTCAAGTGCCCTGTCCATTATTCCACACAGCGTGTGCGCCAACAGGTGGAAAAGAGGGACAGTGTCACTGATGCATGCACTGTCACTGCTCACCATCGTCATGGCTTCCTCAAATGGTTACAGGATGTCAGGTCACCTTGAGGCGAGGTGACAGGTGCACACCGTAGGGATCAGGAGTGCACCGCAAGGTTGTGGACCCTACGGCTGACTGCTGCAGACGGGGAACAGATCCCACTAGGGTTAGAGCGTAAGATTCCCTGGGGCGCGAAATCTAAGAGCCAGCAGGTGTTCACCAGCGCCTCCAGTGGTGAGGATGGACTTGGCTGCAACTGGCTCCAGGTCGTGACCCCCAGGGTCCCCCAGCTCACACCCACAGTAGGCAACAGGAGGATAGGGATGGTGAGGGACAAAGCCAAGGTCGAGGCCACAAGCAGACAAGAATAGTCGGGTACACGCCAAAAGGTCAGGATCACAGGCAGGGATAGTCAAGACACGCCAAAGTTGGTAACGGAAAACAGAAGCAGAGCACACGGCAGGAAGCTAACACACAAAGGAATACACAATGGTTGATCAGCCCTGATGGCCTGCAGTGCACAGGTTAATATAGGGCTCCCTGATAGGGCCTGGGGTAAAGCCATGCTTAGAGGAGAGGTTATAAAAACCACCAGGTGGAAGTGGCTAACCTCTTAGTCTGAAGACATGAGGGAAGGTAAGCAAACACAGGAATATCACTGCATAACATGACAGTACCCTCCCTCTTATGAGGCCTCCCCCTCCCCCGCCTGGGTCCAGGCTTAAAGGGAAACTTCAGATGGAACCTTCTCAACAGACGAGGAGCAAAGACCTCAGATGCAGTGATCCAAGACCTCTCCTCAGGACCCAACCCTTTCCAAAGTACAAGGTACTGAAGAATGCCTTTACGGAGCCAGGAATCCAAAAGTGAATGATCGACTCAGGTTCATAGGTGGGCTCCTCATCCAGAGTACCACATGACCTAGAGAGTGCATCAGTCCAACTATTGCAGGACACATCCCAGAGATCGCTATATATAGTGGGAAGAGCAGAAGATAGTGGGATGGTGGTAACAGGAAGTTTCTCTTTTGTGGTACCCTTGAGTAGGCAGGAAGAGGAACAGGAGGAACCCCAAGCCAGGATCTGACCAGCAGACCAGTCGACGTGTGGAGAATGGAGCCGTAACCAAGGAAGACCTAATATGATAGGAGATGAAGCCTTAGGTAAGACAAGGAAGGATATCCACTCCTGGTGGAGTGTCCCTACTGACATCTTAACAGGAAGAGTCTGGAAGCGGATAGGGCCCCCTGGGAGAACAGTGCCATCAATCGCCAAGACCACCAATGGCGTTGTAAGGGGCAAAAGGGTAAGTTTCATGGAGGATGCAGTTTCCCAATCCATGAAATTGGCAGCGGCTCCGGAATCCAGAAATGCTGAGCCCGAACGAGAGGCAGCACCGACATGAAGCAACACAGAAAGGAGAAGACGAGAAGGTGAATGTGATATTTCAGGGTCTAATACTCCAGATGTATTAGCCCTGAGTGTTTTTCCGGACGAAGAGAACAAGTATCACGGAAATGACCTTTGGCCCCACAATAGAGGCATAGGCCCAGAGTTCTGCGCCTAGCACCTTCTTCGGGAGATAACTTTGTCCGGCCCAACTGCATAGGTTCCTCAGCAGGCAGGGGTTGCTCCACGGATCGAAGAGAAGGGATTGGGGGCTCAGGCTGCCTAAAGAACGGGGAGTGCTGGCGTCTTTTTTCCAGGGCCCTCTCCTGAAAGTGAATATCGATCTGGTTACACAAGGTGATGACACTGTCCAGATCAGCAGGAAGGGATCTTCCTGCTAATTCATCCTTCACTCTATCAGAGAGGTCATGTAAAAAGGTTGCAACTAGGGCCTCATTATTCCAGCTCAATTCAGCTGTGAGGATACGGAACTGAAGAGCATACTGTCCCACAGACGCAGACTCTTGACGGAGACGTAAAAGAGCGCTAGCCGCTGAGGAGACACGACCCGGTTCCTCGAAGATATTCTGAAAAAGTTTCAAGAAATCAGACAGGCTGAGACAACCACTGGATCATTCAGTTCCCACAGAGGGGCGGCCCAAGCTAACGCCTTGCCGGACAGGAGGGATATAATATATGCGACTTTTGCCCGATCGGACAGGAAGTTTTGGGGCTGAAGTTCAAAATGAATAGTGCACTGGCTAAGGAACCCCCTGCAAGCCTTCGAGTCCCCAGAGAAACGGACCGGAGCTGGCAGTTGTAATGAATGTGTGGCTGCGACTGATGCGTCAGGTGCAGCGGCAGATAGCGGTTGAGGTTGTTGAACCGGGGGTCCTAATGAGGCCTGAACTTGTTCAACACGGGATGCCAAATCCTGAAGGAATCGCACCACCTGGGTCTGATGCGATTCTTGGGTCTCAAGACGCCGAACTAAGCTCTGCAATGGATCATCTGCAGGAAGCGGCACGTCAGCCGGGTCCATGGCTGATCAAACTGTCAGCTCACCTTGAGGCGAGGTGACAGGTGCACACCGTAGGGATCAGGAGTGCACCGCAAGGTTGTGGACCCTACGGCTGACAGATCCCACTGGGGTTAGAGCGTAAGATTCCCTGGGGCGCGGAGTCTAAGAGCCAGCAGGTGTTCACCAGCGCCTCCAGTGGTGAGGATGGACTTGGCTGCAACTGGCTCCAGGTCACGACCCCCAGGGTCCCCCAGCTCACACCCACAGTAGGCAACAGGAGGATATGGATGGTGAGGGACAAAGCCAAGGTCGAGGCCACAAGCAGACAAGAATAGTCGGGTACACGCCAAAAGGTCAGGATCACAGGCAAACAGGGATAGTCAAGACACGCCAAAGTTGGTAACGGAAAACAGAAGCAGAGCACACGGAAGGAAACGGGAAGCTAACACACAAAGGAATACACAATGGTTGATCAGCCCTGATGGCCTGCAGTGCACAGGTTAATATAGGGCTCCCTGATAGGGCCTGGGGTGGAACCATGCTTAGAGGAGAGGTTATAAAAACCACCAGGTGGAAGTGGCTGACCTCTTAGTCTGAAGACATGAGGGAAGGTAAGCAAACACAGGAAGATCACTGCATAACCATGACACAGGACAGTGCATGCATCCCAGATCATGGCCCACTGGTATGGGGAAAATAAACAAGCTCCCCTGGCCATGTCCTGGTGCCGTAGTCACACAGGTACTCATTGATGACCCTCTGCTGAGTGTGCAGCCGCTGCAGCATGGCTAACGTTGAGTTCCACCTGGTGGGCATGTCACAGATTAGGCGGTTCTTGGGTTAAATTCCTTTTGGAGGTCAGCCAGCCGAGCACTGGCATTATATGACCAGTGGAAATGCACACAGACTTTCCTGGCCTGCCTCAGGACATCCTGTAAGCCCGGGTACCTACCCAAGAACTGCTGCACCACCAAGTTAAGGATGTGAGCCAAACAGGGCACATGAGTCAGTTGTCCTTGTCAGAGGGCGGAGAGAAGGTTGGTGCCATTGTCGCAAACCACCATTCCTGGCTTAAGCTGGCATGGCATCAACCACCTCTCAGCCTGCCCCTGCAGAGCTGACAGAATCTCTCCCCCAGTGTGTGACTCCTGTCCCCCAAGCACACCAACGCAAGCACCGCATGGCATCTTTTTGCCTGCATACTTGTGTCGCCCCTTGAACACCTACGGAACACCGCTGGTTCCGAGGACAAAGCACAGGAAGAGGCCATAGAGGAAGAGGAGGGGTGGAGGAGAAAGGTGTGTCAGAATCGCCGGTAGTAGCATTTTGGAGGTGTGCTGGCAGAACAACATCCAACACTACTGCACCTTGTCCTGCTTCCTTTCCAGCTGCCAGCAGAGTCACCCAATGCACCGTGAGGTCCGCTTTGTTCTTTGGTGTGGGTCTTTTATGTACGCTTGCCAATGAACTGCATGGCAGGTCGACATATGTCTGGTTAAGCATGTGGTTCCCGAGCAACTGATGTTTTGGCCACGTGAGATACGCTTGAGACATATGTTACAAATAGCAGTGGTGCGATCTGATGCACTCATCTCAAAAAAGCCCACACCAAAGAACTTTTGGAATAATGTGCAGAGGCGGTGCCCTGCACATGCAGAGCTCTGCAGTGTGATGCAGTTGGTGTGCTGCCCTTAAGTTGGCCCCTGGAGGGGATCCTGCCTCATTGGAGATGTGCCTCCTCCTCCTCCTCCCTCCTCATCACTGGAGCAAACCTGGCAGTATACTGCAGCTGGGGGAACATGACTGCCAGACTGCTGTCCTTCTTGGGCACCTCCTCTCTCTGGGCTCACGTTACTGCCTTCCTCTATCTGGGTGCCATCATCAGAGCCTTCAAAACATTGGGCATCCTCCTGGAGCATTAACACTGTGGTCAAACAGTTCGGGGGACTCCTCAGGAGGACATGGTGGGTCTAGGGAAGGAGTGACTGATGCCATTGAGCTGAGGGAAGAGGCCGCGTTGGCAGCTGTTTTGCCAGACAAAGTACCCTGAGCTCGGGTGAGAGAGGATGAGGAGGAAGAGGACGGCTTGGTCATCCACTCTACCAAGTCTTCGCCATGTTGCGGCTCAACATGGCCAGCTGCCAAAAAAAAGACAAGCGTGTCCCATGGCCATGTGCTGATGAGGATGCACCATTTCCATCACCAGCACTATTGTCTCTAGACTTGCCTGCTTGCCCTCTTTTATTGGCTCATGACTGTCTGCCTCTCCTTTGATGGCCTTCCAGACATACTAATGGCCTGCAGGGAGATGTAGCTGCACAAATCTGGGATGTATATACTGATTATACTGCAGCCAGCAGAATCAACTGCCTGCCTTTAGTATTAGTATGAGAACACCAGCAATTCTCATGTGTAAAGTGGGTTTGCCTTTAGTAAATAACCCCCTGTTCCTGAGCCTTTCAATGTATTTCAAAGTCTCTCTGCCCCCCCCCCCCCCCCACCCCTCTGGCCACATGCAGTATTGCATGCAATATAAGTCAATGTAGAACGAATTATCTTAGATTCCATTGACTTCTATGGGGAAACTCGCTTTGATAGGTGAGTGTTTTGGATTTGGATTTGGACAAGCATTCTCCTGGAACAGATTATACTTGTAATTCAAGGTTACACTGTCCAAGTAAAAAAGGCATTTCTTAAAATATTACTTGCATGTCCCCCTTGGATCTATAGTGACTTGGCCTTTACTTTAGTAGAAGTAACCTCCCCCCCCCCAAACAATACTTCCAAAAACACATCTTACACTTGATGTGTAGATTATTCCCACTTCTGGGAACTTAGAGGAGAGCACATTCCCTGTCAGTATTATTGGTCTAGGTAAAGTGTATAGTATAGTTGGTCATTTATTAAAACTGGCAAGTGCAGAATTGGGTGACAATCAGCTCCAAAATGTATCTTTTAGAGTTAATCTCAGACAATAAAACCTGGAAGCTGATTGGTTTCTATGCAGAGCTGCACCTTATTTTATACTCTCCAGTTTTAGTTAATCTCCAATTCTGAGTGGTTGCCAAGTTTGAGGGAAAGAATTCCTTTTTAAATGTATATTTGGTTACCTTATTTCAAGCAAACAGTCCACTCACCATACTTGACCACATTTGCTTGCCCTATTCCTAGGGTGTTGCAGATGTCATGTCACCTGGCTTATCTTCCTACATCAAAGAATCAAATGTTCAGCTTACACACATTGGATTTTTTTGCAGCATCATCAAATTTGCCAACGCAATTCAATTTTTAGGGAACATAACTTTGAGAAATCTAGTTAGTGTGTATGAAACACATTGGCAAAGACAAATTCTTCAAGCCTAAAAATCTCTCCTCTTTTAGTATGACTTGCTATGAATAGGTAAAGCCCAAATCTCACCCTTCCTGGTAAATGGCCATCCTTTCAGCAAGCACATAGCAGATGTCTAGCACCCTCTGTTTGACATTTCTCTGCCTGTGTAGAGAAGTGTGTGTTTGTTTCTTTGAATTTTCTCACTAATTATAATTCTCTCCACCTGTGATTTTTTTAAGTTAGTTTTATTCCCCTAATTTTTGGGAAAGGTATTTCAGGTGTGTTTTGGAGCACAAAGTAGAGGACACAGGCCTGGTGCCAAACATTAGGACATCATCTATGTATTTTTAGAGTTCTAATCTTTGTGAAATCTTATCTTTGAAGTAGTATACGCAAGGAGGAACAATCTTTGACAATGTGATTCTGAAGAAGCATTCACTTATTCACACACATAATCTTTGATGTCCAACTTTCACAGAGCATGTTTTTTATGGCTGTCCCTCGATTCAATTTTTACTTTACTATTTTTAAAATGCCTTTTTGTGAAACATGTATTTAGAGGGCATGAAATGTTAAAAAACTTCTATTGTGAACACAAAAGAGGCATCCGTTTAATCCACCTTGACATGTGAATGTCAGCAATTTCCTCAGCAAACTTCCATGAAAACTACTTTGGACATTAAATTAACATGTTAAGTGAATCGTTTGTGCTAAGCTGGTGTTAAGTTATTAGCTCACAACAACACCGGATCCTTAGATTGCTCAAAACCAATCTCAGAGACCCAATTCAGGTTTTTTAGTATTTGCCACAAATGATACTCAGGATTGAAGACTTTTCTTTTTTTTCTGACAGACACATTTCAACGGGTCGTTCTGGTCCTCATCAAGTGGGTCCTCCAGAGAATGGATTATTTGGAGGAGCTCATGGGCTTACCACCATCAGAGGACCAGCCAGAAATGTATTGTTTTCGTTTTTTTTTTTTTTTTTGCTGTCATGTTATTTATCTTGTTTTTTTTAAGTTTTATATGTTTGAATGTTTCTATAAAAAAAATGTAATCCAAACCTTTACTACCTTGTCAAATGTCCTTTCCTATTTTGCACGTAAACACACTCTGAAACCCTGCAGTTACAAAACACATACATATCTGCCAAAGCCTGAACAAGACTCTGCTAACTTGAGGCACAATGGGCAGATTTTTCCCCATTCCAGCTGCAGTGCTAAATATTCTCTCAGGTGATTCCTTAAAAAAGGAAGGATGTGTAGCAGTCATTTGCCATGGATTGCAGCTCGTACAATATTTAGTTTGGGGATTCTTCTTTTTAAAGAAGGAAAACCTGAAAAGCGCTTCTGACTCCTCGTAAAGTTGGCATGTATCGAGTTAACCCAAAATCACAAACAAGTTTTTTGGTGTGTGCAAATTTGGGAAGACTGCTCAGTGGTCAAAGGGGGTTATTTACGAGAGGCAAATCCACTTTGCACTACAAGTGCGCTTGGAAGTAAGTGCAGTCGTTGTAGATCTGAGGGGAAGATCTGAAATAAGGAGAAGCTCTGCTGATCCAGGCATGTGCAAGCTAAAATGCTGTTTAATTTCTTTGCATGTCCCCCTGAGATCTACAGTGACTAAACATGAAAGTGCACTTGTAGTGCAAAGTGGATTTGCCTTTAGTTAAATAACCTCCAAGTCTCAAGTTTGCTCTTAGTGGATGTGGCGTTTGGTACACCTGGAAGTAGTTTCCCTTTGTAACAGCTAGGTTGGGGAAAGAGCAGGCAGCAGCCACCAGAGTTAAAAGATGCCTTGTTTACGACTTGCAGCTAGGCCAAAACCTAAAAATAATGTGCACTGTTGCAAACAACTGTGGATGTAGCTAGTTATTATTGTCTATAGTCTGCAGCCATCACTAGTATGTTCCTTCACATTTCAGTGCAATAGTAACAGTAGGTGGGGCAAGATGGAGTTCAGGGAGGCACAAATGGCCACTTCATACATGGACTGATTAATGTTGGCCCTTAGATTTGTCTTGACCCCAAATCTGTTAGACTAAAGTCCATGATGTAACCAAAAAACTTCCCAACATATGTATTAATTATAGGGTATGGCAAGTCAGCTACTAATATACCAGTTTCAGGGAGATGTTCCTGAATGTCAACCTAACTTTTTTCATTTGAAATATGTCTGCTGTAATAGCTACTTGCATGAAACCAAACATATTTCATTTTGTAGTGCTTCCTTAAAGTAAAATTACAAAGTTCCATGGCAATTGGTTGCCTCTTTCCAACATAATACATTTGTTAAGATGACTGCCAAAGGGTCAGTTAGCCTACTGTGGTGTTCTGCTCAATGTGTGCATAGCTGTCGCAATCTCCTCCTGCCCTCCTGAACACTCTAGCGATGGTTGACTTAGGACCAGGGGTGGATCCAGGGGGGGGCAACAGGGCAATTGCCCCCTCCGAGAATGCGGCAGGTGACAGCGTGGGCCGGCGGTTCTGCGGGTCTCGTTCCGCGGGTGGGTTCCATGGGTGACAGTGCAGGCGAGCGGTTCTGCAGGTGGGTTCCGTGGGTGACAGCATGGGCGGGTGGGGGGGGCAGCTGGGCGGCTCAGTGTGCGAGCGGGCTTCTGGCCAATCAGGAAGCCGGCGGGCAGGGGAGCAGTGAGATGACATCATCTCTCACTGCCCTGCATCTCTGCAGTTCTGCACTGTGCGGGAAGCAGTGGGCAGCAGAGAGATTATAGTAAACAAGAAAGGGAAAAATCGCGCTACAAAATAAAAAATAAAAAATTTACAAATCCAATACTGCTGCAGTTCTGTTATATACCAAAAAGTTATATACGTGTAAACATGACCCAGAAAGAACCGCGCTGTCCTAAAAATGAATCTTAGGGTATACGCCTCCCATATGGGAGACTATATATGTGAAAGCAAAAAATACAGTGCAATGTCATATAATAGATATGTTATAAATGGCCCAAAATGCAAAAAATTACAACCATACCTAATAAATGTATAGAAAGAAATCTATGTGCAAAATTATATTAATACATATACATCAACAGAAACTGTGATATAACATAAGCAGACAACCTAAAACACTCTCAATCTGAATGTGTCCTTATTCAATAGTCCTTAGAGTGAATCCATGAAAACAATAAGTTGCAAAAACACCACGTGTCAAATCTAGTGTTTAGAAGAGTTGACTCTCTGTTTCATGTTCCAAGCCGCAAGGCATACTGCAGTGCACCACCACCAAGAATTAAGCAGAGAGATTACATTATGTCTCTGCTGCCTAACTTCACTCTGGGACACAGCAAAATACCAGTGACACAGCAGGTGACAATCTGCAATGTATGGCAGGCGATGTGGCAAGTGACAACCCGCAATGTGTGGCAGGCTACGTGGCAAGTGACAGTCTGCAACGTGTGGCAGGCTATGTGGCAAGTGACAATCCGCAACCTGTGGCAAGCTACGTGGCAAGTGACAATCTGCAATGTGTGGCAGGTGATGTGGCAAGTGACAATGCGCAATGTATGGCAGGCTACGTGGCAAGTGACAATCCGCAATGTGTGGCAGGCTGCGTAGCAAGTGACAATCCGTAATGTGTGGCAGGCTACGTGGCAAGTGACAATCAGCAATGTGTGGCAGGCTACGTGAAAGTGACAATTCGCAATGTGTGGCAGGCGAAGGGACAAGTGACAATCTGCAAAGTGTGGCAAGTGACAATCCGTAATGTTTGGCAGGTCATGTGGCAAGTGACAATCCGCATTTGGTTACAAGTGACGTGGCAAGTGACAATGTGCAGAGTGTGGCAAGTGAGGTGGCAAGTGACGTGGCAAGTGACAATCCGCAGTGTGTGACATGTGACGTGGCAAGTGACAATCCGCATTTGGTGGCAGGCGGCGTGGCAAGTGACACCCTCAGGGCTCCCAGTGATTCTGCATTATGGTGAGTTGAACCATTTATTTTTGTATTACAATGTAATAATATAAATAATGTGCTTCAATCATCCTGACACCATAACAACTATGGTGCCGTGATGATTGAAGCGCCAATACCAGCCGTTTCCCATATAAATTGCCCCCAAAAAAAACATATTTTCTAGCAGTGCCCCTCCTGAGACTAGACTCTGGATCCGCCCCTGCTTAGGACCCATACACACCATTTGATATTCTGCAGATTTTTGACTTCATATTTACCCAAAGCGTGTAGTGCAAGAGCCTGCCTGATTGCAAATTGAAGCTCTTATGGTTTGTCCTCATATTATCTTGTTTGGTTAAATCAGAAAAAAAAAAAAAAACTGAAAATCTAATAGTGTGTATGGGGCCTTAAATTTACAGAGTCAAATATCTATTTTTAAGACACAATAAAGGGACACCTATACAAACATTACATTTATTGGATACCTTCAAACAGAATCAAGGGAAATTTTATTTTGTATATTCAAATTGTAGACACCCAATTTTTGAGAAACAAAAAAAATACATTACAATATCAAAAATGTGTCATACTGCTGAGGTAGCAGGGGCTATGTTTTATGGTAAGTTGCTGTAGTGGCACGCCCATCTGATGCTGTCGTGGCATACCTATCTGATGTTGTGGTGGCACAACCATCTGCTGCTGTGGTTTTGAATTACCAAACTTTTTGGCCAGTTTGGATACTTGAAACATGTGGCCAAATAGTTGAATTGGACCTAGCTTGGCAGAGGCTTAAAATGCTAATTTTGACACTGGCAAACCATCACAAACACATCAGTGTAGTGGTAAAGAGGCCTTTGCCCTCAATATATGTGTGAGTGTGTGCTTTGCAATGGAGATCTTGCTAGCAGGACACCCCATTGTATAAGCCATGTAGTCTATTCTGGATCTTAAGCAGGAGCACCCACCTAACTAATCCCCACCACAAAACGTGTTTAAATCTACAAGCATATGGTGTGTTGCCAGTTAACATTATGTGGTTGATATATTTGGGAATGATTCTGCATTTGTTAGCCTCCCACAAACCACTATGCTGTTCTTTTAATTATGCCTACACTGTTTTCTGTTAATATCCTTTTCCCATAAAAAGATGTTTGTCATAAATGTAGCCAGCTTCTTAAAATATCTTACCTAGATCTTCCCTCTGGCTTCCCTGAAGCGGGATGGGGCTTGGCGCTGCTGCCTCCTCCTCCTGCTGGTGTGTTGCTGTGAAGACATATATTTTGGCAGAAAATTATAGTTTCCTATTGTATTTTTGGCAAAGAAACAAAGTAGAGCTCATTTGATTACTTACCAGGAGGAACTTGAGATTCAACATCCGTACCTGTGTGGGCCTCTTCACCACGTTTCTGCTGGACAGAGAAGCTAGCAGGGTTGGATGACACAGGACTTGCTGAAGGGGCTAAAATTCAAGCACATAAAGTTTAGAGAAATTCATCATATTTCCTCATCAAGAGACACTTTGCATAAAGCATTATACATGAACAAGCAACCTCCCTCCCATGGAAAATGGTACATGTCATTTTTACTTACCATGCTGGATAGCATCAGTGTCATCATGAGAATCAACTCCAAGAATAGTATCCAGACTGATGATGGCCAGCAATTGCTGTTGATATGGTTTCAGTTGGCTCAGGTGAGATGGAGCCACACCCTGCCTGGTTACATACCCATCACGAGTCCACCTGCCCAGCAACCTTTTGGTATGCCCCACCAGATAATTTATATGTTTTTGGACTTTAGCAGCAGTATGTGAGCTTCCCCACTGCACTTACTGCCACAGCAATCTCCTCCCACAGGCGGTCTCTTTGATGAGCCCCTGTGCGGGAGGTGCCCAGTCCCCAGATTTCACAGCGCTTTTCCAAATATTTGGCCAGCAGGACCTGGTTTTCCTCCTCGGAGAATGGTGGCAAACGCCTTGTAGCCTGCCTGGATGAACCCTCCCCTGGTGACTCCAGGCTTGGGGACATCCATGTCTGCCGTCCTCGGGAGGAAGGTTGACCCCTCCCGCCTACAGCCACACCATGGCCAGACACCCTTGAACATCTGGGCCTTCTGGTGGGGGTCATGGAAAAAGGAGGCAGATAAAAACACAGCAGGCAAGTCAGCAATAATCAAAATGAGGGTATCTGAAAAGAGAAAAAAAAAACAAAGGAAACATGATTATAAATAAAGGGAAATAAAAAAATAAAAATAAATAAAGTGCAGCGCTTGTTCAATAAATAATGATTAAATAATCGCACAAGTGAAACGTGCAAAAATGGTGACAATCCAAAACTAAAGTGGCATTCAAACGAAATCAATATTAACAGTAAATGTGCAATAAAAAATTAATAAAAATGTATTCATATGCGAGTCCATAAATCATAATTAAATGTCCATAGAACTATCAAAAAAATCCAACAGATAGTGTGACTTGATTGAATAAAAATAATATACTTGATCACGTGGGACCCATCACCTTTAATCACCACTAATAAGATGGGGGCTTACCAGATCATCAGCGACCCCCTGTTTAAGGGAGGTCAGTCAGCACGTATAATGTCACAAATTCCGGCTCCAGGCGACCAGATGTGAAAAAATGGGTGTCCCCTATCTGCAGATTCCGCAGCTCAGGTGATCAGTCACCGTAAACTTCCCAAATATTTGCCAGCATGAAGGCTCATACAAAATAAAAAGTGCTCCAAATCGTGTAATATGTTTTTTGTGCCACTAGAACCATATCTCACCCAGTTTGAGACATAATGTCCGTATATACAGATGTACATTTAAAGGCGAACCAGCAGGACCACATCTTCTTCACCAGATCTGACTTATTCCGAAGGGAGTGAGATCTTCCAAATGATATGTGAGGTCTACCTCCGACAACCATTGACGTAGGGAGGGTATGGTTGTTTGTTTCCAATAATGTGGGATAAGTGCTTTTGCTGCGTTAAGCAAATGTGGTGTTATTGATTTTTTATAAGTTCCTGCTGGTGAGCCTATACAATGGAAGAGTATGACCCATGGGTCATTGGGTATCTCATAGCCTAGGATCTCTTTTACCCAGTATAGAATAGTTAACCAGTAGGGGCAGATGAGCGGGCATTACCACCAAATGTGGGCATGTGTGGCTTGATCTCCTCATCCCCGCCAGTATAGGGGTGATGTTTGTGGAAACGTCTTGTGTAGTACCGCTGGGGTGTAATGCCATCTTGTCAACAGCTTATAATTCACTTCCGCCATTTTAGAGGCCATGGAAGAGATGTGGGCCATGGACAGGATAGTAGATTTCTGTGCCTCCGTCAGCTCCTTATGGAGGTCCTTTTCCCAATTGGCCAGGAAAGAGGGATGTCCTGTGATTGACAGAGACTGTTGTGCCTGGTAGAAAAAGGATATTGGTCTCTCCACCGGCTGTTCTTCCCAAAAAGGCAGATTCAATAGGTGTTAGCTCAGCTGTAGAACATAGCGGTTTCGGGAGAGAGTGGACAAAAGCCGCCATAGGTCCACTGATCCATGGGTGTCGCCACTGAATTGGATAGTAATTGAGACAGGGGTACAATTCCTGTCTGAGTTGTAACTTGATGCAAAAGAGGCATAGTGCCCAGTCTCCAGGTTTGTATTCTAGGGTCTCTGTTTCCAGGTGGGAAGTAGTTATGACCAGTTCGTGGCATAATAGGGGAGTTATGTGGCCAGTTGTGTTTCTTACACAAAGAGTCCACAAATGTGTGAGTGGTGAGGTGGTAGCAGCCAAAGTTCTATGTCTCTTAGGGATCCATATTTGGGTAAAGAGATCTGTGCCACTGAGTGACAACTCAAGATTAACCCACATTTTAGAATCCTTGTGGTACTTCCAGTCCGATATTCTATTCATTACTATAGCCAAAAAGTAATGTTTAATATTGGGTAAGGCCAAGCCCCCTAGCTGTTTATGTCTGGCAAGCAGAGCTCGAGACAATCTGGGACGTCTTCTGATCCAAACATATCTGCCAATCAGTGAATCGATTATTGAAAAGAAGCCAGCAGGAATACCAACTGGTAGCATCTGAACCAGGAATAGCAGCCTGGGTAGGATGTTCATCTTCACTATGCTAATCCTTCCCAACCAAGAGTGTGCAACTTGGGACCATCTTTGTAGATCTACTCTGATTGCGTTAAGAAGGGGCAAGAAATTTGCACGAAAGAGTGATGTTGGTTTAGAGGTGAGATATACACCTAGATACTTAATTTTGTTTTTTTTCCAGCTAAATGGGAAAGAGTCTTTGAGGAGAGCTACTGTCCTACTAGGGATCAAGATATTTAGAATTTCCGACTTGGACACATTCATTTTAAAATTGGATATGACATTAAATTGTGAGAAGGCTAACATCAGGTTAGAGAGGGAGATCAGGGGTTGTTGTATGTAAAACAAAATGTCATCCACATAGGCCACATGTTTATGCTCTAGATTACCAATTGTGATACCATGGATGTTTGGGTTGTGCCTGATTGTTGAGAGAAAGGGTTCCAGGGATAAGGCGAATAAGATCGGCGAGAGGGGGCAGCCTTGGTGCGTACCATTATAAAGTGTAAATGGGTTGCTTAAGGTGCCGTTTATGCGTATTTGGGCAGTAGGGGAGTTGTAAAGGGCGGAAATATAGGAGAAGAGAGATGGGCCATTTCCCAAATGGGAGAAGGTGCGTAGGACATTGTCACAGGCTTCCCTATCCGGGATAAACCCTGTCTGATCTGTGGAAACCCAACGCGGGATTAAGGGTAAGAGTCTATTTGCGATGACTTTAGCGTATAACTTTAGCCGCGTACACACGTCTGTCCAACTTAGTCCGCTGAAACACATTTCAGCGGACAGTCCGCTCGTGTGTGGGCTTCAGCTGACTTTTTCAGCGGACAGTCTGGCGGACTAAGTCTTTCGGAATTTCCGTAATATTGTCCGTCCAACTTTGGTTTCAGCGGACAGTCCGCTCGTGAGTAGGCAAGTTGGACGGACTAAGTATGGCGCATGCTCAGAAAGGATTTACACGGCGAAAGGTTGCATTGCTGTGTATTGGACGTCCTATTTCTAGTCCCGTCGTACGTGCTGTACACGTCATCGCGCAAGCTTTCAACGGACTGTCTGTTCATCGTGTGTGGTCAAGTCCGTTAATTCAAAAGTAGGACGGACTGTCCGTCGGATTGTCTGACGGACTTAGTTGGCCAGACAGTCCGCCCGTGTGTACGCGGCTTTAGCGTCTATGTTTAGAAGAGAGATAGGGCGGTAACTCCCACACAAACTAGGGTCCTTCCCAGGCTTGGGGATCACCGTAATGTGTGCGTGGAGGGTTTCTGGTCTGAGGGACTCCCCTGCTGAATTCCCATTAGCGTAGGAGGCGAGGCGAGGCAACAAGGTCTATAGTAGAGAGCAGTAAAGCCGCCTGGCCCCGGTGCCTTACCACACGCCATGGCCTTCAACGCGATGCAAAACTCCTCTTCCAGTGTAGCAAGGGAGTCTGGATTAAGTTTGGGTAGGTTGGCCTGCTGAAGGTATTCACTAATCAGAGTCCTCCTAGTGTCCAAGTCCGTCACTGTTTGAGAGACATGGTACCCTGTTTCCCCTAAAATAAGACCTAGTGTGATTGTCGGTGATAGCTGCAATAAAAGCCCTACCCCCCAAATAAGCCCTAGTTAAAGTCCTTGTAGGTCTTCTTTTCAGGGTAGGGCTTATTTTTGAGGAAACAGGGTAGGGCTTATTTGGGTGGTAGGGCTTATATTGCAGCCAACACCGACAATCAGGCTAGGTCTTATTTTAGGGGAAACAGGGTATAAGTGTTGGTAAAATGCTTGAAACTCTGGCTATGTCTGAGGTTTCATATGCGAGAGTGTCGGACACTGTCTTAATTTTGTCTATGAAAGCTATAGTTTCTTTCTGTTGCACAGAACATGCTAGAAGTCTGCCCGGTTTGTTTCCCCCTTCATGGAAACGCTGTGCCACCAAGCGGGCACAGCGCTTCCGCTCCCCATGGAAAAGGGTCTTCAGTTCCTCCTTTTTAACGTTAGGGTATGAAATGTAGCCTGCGACAGGCTAGCTTTGTGTTGCAATTCGAGAACACTAATTTCCCGTATCAACTTAGTTTGAAAGTGTGTGCTTTCTTTCTTCCGCCTAGCCCCTAGTTCTATAAATTTGCCTCTCATGTGGGCCTTATGGGCCTCCCAAAGTACTCCTGGTGATATATCAGGGTGGGTATTTTCTGTAAAGTAATGCATCAATTCCTCACTCATTTTTAGTCTGTCTGCCTCCTCACTGATAAGATTCTCATTGAGTTTACAATTGGTAATTTTTTGGGGCATAGAGGGTATTTTTAATGTAAGCAAAATCGGGGCGTGATCAAATATAGTTGACGTTTCAATCCCAGAACTCATAAGAAGGGATAGGTGGTGGTGATCTATGAAGAAAAAAAATTATTCTAGCGTAAGATTGGTGGACCCCGGAGAAGTAGGTATAATCTCTCGTCTGTGGATGCATTATCCTCCATACATCCATCAGCTGGGCATCAAATAAGCATTTACGTATGTATAACAGCCGCTTATGAGGAATACAGGATTTTCCTTGGGACGTGTCAAGGCATGGTTCCACAGGGATATTGAAATCTCCTGCGAGGAGAATGCATCCACAGGCGAAGTCCTTCAGTTTTTTAAGAGTAGCTGGATAAATGTAGCTTGATCACGGTTAGGGGCATATAGGGTCGCCAGTATGCAAGGCAATCCACCCAGGCTACCCTTAAGGAACAGAAAACATCCATTAGGATCGCTCAGCATAGATTCCAAATTAAATGAGGTTCCCCTGCGGAGCCCAATAGACACTCCTTTTGCTTTATAAACATCCGATAGACTATAGTACCACTGCAAAGAGAATAGCTTCACCAAGGTGGTATGTGTGAGGTGGGTCTCCTGCAGGAAGACAACGTCCCCCTGCAGGCGGCCCAGTTCTCGGTATAAATTATGCCGCTTACCTGGTGCATGGAGACCTCTCACATTTAGGGATATTAGAGTCACAGTAGCCATGGGGATCCGTAGAAGGGTTCAACATATGGCAAATTCCCAAGGATTAGGACCAGAGGCAGGAGGGATAGGGAGCAGGGAGGGAGGAGAGGAGAGTAGAGGGGGAAAAAGAATGGAAAGTATAGAGAGAAAAACCATAGCCTACAAGTAACCTCTTGTAGCATATTCATCACAGACCATTTTGGATTGTGGTCAGCAAGTGCACGCATTTGTCTGCGGTGCAGCAAGAGCACAATTGCGCGGGCAGCCACCCCCGGACCCACCGCCCCAAAAGCGACAGGGACTCAGGGGCAGGGGCCCGCCGACACCCCCCTTGGAGGGGGCGAACGGGGTCAGCCATCAGTTGACTGACACCGAATACGGTAGGAACCGCAGACCCAGTGCCCACCCTAAATAAAAGGAAAGAAGCATAAGTTCACCATTATAATATAGCACTAAGTTTATGTATTAAGTATAGAAACTGAGAACACTACTCAACTTTTTTCAGAGCTGAAACACCTTGTGCCTGAGGCTGTGAGATATCGGTCCCGGGGGGAACCCACAGTTAACTGTCAGTGATATCCTATTTGAAAATAGACAATTTAACAAGTCTCCCATGAATGGCACCAAGGTAGTAAGTTAGGGTAATTAAAGCAAAGAAAAGTTTATACTTGCGGATCAAGGGAAGCAGGAACAGCGAATTGGGAAGATGGACAGGTTGGTACCATCTGATGTATACTTTAACCTTGCGTGGCCGGTGACCTGGAGGCCGAGGTGTGGTGTTTACGATTCACCTTCTGCCATTTTGGTTCTGAATTATTGGTGAGAGGTGGGATGCCGTCTTGCCAGCCAGGTAATTCCGGTGGAGAGATGTTGACGTCCATGCAGAATTTTTCCAGATCTTCTGGGAACCTGAGGACTGCTGTTTTCCCATCTCTTTGTGCAATCAGGGCTTCTCGAAATCCCTAGCGATAGTTGATGGAAGCTGTGCACAGTTTTTCAGTCAGAGGACGCAGAGCCCTGCGACACTCCAGGGTCTCCCTGGCCAAGTCAGGGAAAAAAGAGAGCGATGCACCATCAAAGTCCAAGATGGGAGCCTCTTTGATTTTCTTCATGATGAGCTCTTTCTCCTCAAAATAATGCACCCTGCATATCACATCGCGTGGAATTTCCGCTGTGAGGTTACACGGGCGGAGAGCCCTGTGCACGCGATCTATTTTCAAGGGATGTTCCGCAGCCAGTCCCAATAGCCCATTAAAAATGCCCCTCACAGTTGGCAGGAGATCCTCGTCTCCCATCGCCTCCGGGAGCCCCCGGATACAGATGTTGTATCAGCTATTATGGTTTTCTTGGTCCTCGATCTTCTAGAGGGCCGTCCTGTGGGCGATGGCGAGTGAGCGGGTGGTTGCCTGCAGTGACCTGATTGTGGTCGTGTGTCTGTCCAGCCGCTGCTCCATCTCCTCCAACCTGTCCAGTACTTGTGAAAGATCTTTTTTAATGGATCTTTCGAGCCACAGCAGCATTGACGCCAGCTCCGATTTGTTGGGGAGTCCACTCACCAGGGCCGCCACTTCGGAATGTCTGGACCCACTCCCTTCTCCCTCTGAGCCCACAGATGAGGCCAGGGAGCGGTGTCTGGGCTCTGGCCTGTGGCAGTGGGCGGAGCCTACACCATTGCTCACTTCCCGTGGAGAGCGGCCTAAGCCATCCAGGTCCCCCACTTCTTCGGGGTCGGCCAGGAATCTTTTAATGGAGCCCTCGAATGCACCTTTCTTCAGCAGAGACTTGCCGGTTCTCCCACCCATCTTCTCCGGTGAGGTATAGGTGCTCGTGCGGTGAATAAGTGCTATTCTTGCGGGGTCAGCGCTGGGGCGCGGGGAAGAAGTGTCCTCACCGCCGCATGTCAAGACCACGCCCCCTTCGTGTAATATGTTTTAACACCAAAATTTGTTTTTCTTTAGTGAATAAAGTCAGATGCTGTAAAATGGATGCCACCGAGTCCCCAATGTACAGATATCGTTTAAAATACAAACAGCGTTGAAAACGAAAAATAAAATTGCTAGCAGATAAAAAACCTGTATGTGGTTTTAAATTTCGATCGCTCATGCGCAGGACGTGTGGACGTGGCTACCTGCTGATCATTTCGTCACAGGCAAAAAAATGAAATTTCTTATTGCTAAGAAAACTAGGAAACTGGTCTTGCTGGATTTTGCGATTAATACAATTAAAACTAAACTTATCCCTTTCAAAAAGGAGTCCGAATATACACAAAAATCTGAATTATTAAAAGATGTTTTGATAAAGGAGGAAACTGAACAAAAAGCTAAAAAGAAGAAGTACAATAGGGACAAGAAAGACTACAAGAAAAATGTGGTCTTTAAATGGCAGGTTGTACCTATAACCAGTCCTGTTCCACCATCATGTTTGGATGACCGGGGTGTGCTGCCCCCTGTTGGTATTCCCTCAGATGGCGGTAACAACTGCAATCACCCTTTTCCTCAGTATCCACAAGGTTCTTTGCAGTATTTATGGAGAATGTCTCACAGCCATACCCTAACCTCAAGGGGAATTGATGGTGGGGGGAATTCCAGTCACCATTATCCTAACCCCAATGGGGGACATGACGGTGGTGGAAATTCCAGCTACCGTTATAATCAACAATCACCATTCAGGGGTCCACCCTCACCTTGGAGACAGGGTGGAAAAAAAAACTTTTTGTGGCAATGCCGGTAGCAATAATGTGAGATACTCTCAGGATGTGAGGGACTAAGGCAATTATTATAGGGTGGACACTTCCAATAGATATGCACCCTTTGCTAATGAAATGGAAAGGGGTTTAAGTTTGGTTAGTAATCAACTGGCTCCTCCCCCCATATAACAAATCTTCCTCAGGAAATCACTACCAACAGGTTTTTCGGGAGGGTACTCGGGGGGGAGGGGGGCACAAAGGAAATGGGGACATAAGAGAGGATGTAGAGGGGGAGGCATCTTCCCCCCCAAAGAGAAGGTGGATGTAAGTGGTATCATTAACCTCAGCACCAAAGAGTTGTCCAAGGAAGAGTTGGTGACCCTTGGTAAAGGTCTGAAATTCGCACCACTGAGGAATCTTAATAGATTTCAGACCTTTATTGACATTCAAAGGTATACACGTAAATTGAATATTCAGAGGTACATCATGAGTGATCCTACTAGGCAGCTGCATAGGGAATCGACAATGATTGTCCCTTCTGGCCTGTCAAATGTGCCACTTTTCAACCCCCCCCCCCCCAATAATACGGCACCTAATATAAATGTTTTCCATGATCTGGTAATTAAGGATCTTAATGATCTAATAATGAAACCAGTTTTACCTCAACAGGATTTAAAAATTGGATTAGATCTACTATGTAAGAGAAAGGACATAGTGGTTCGTCCGGCGGACAAAGGGAGGGCCATTGTCATTTTGGATAGAGAGATATATGCACAGGAAATGGTCAAGATTGTTTCAAATCCTGATACCTATTCCCCATTGATCATGGATCCATGGTACCCTTGGCTCCTCGGCTGCCAGTCATCTACTCACTGCCAAAAATTCACAAGTCCTTGACTAATCCCCCAGGTCGGCCCATGATCAATGGCATTGATTCGATAACATCCCATGTAGGGAAATATATTGATTGTTATTTACAGCCACTGGTGATGGGCACCCCTTCCTTTTTGAAGGATACGAAACATGTTATTAATGTTTTGCAATCCTTGGAGTGGAAATCAACTTATCTACTGGTAACAGCAGATGTTGCCTCTTTATATAAGGCCATTTCCCACCAATTGGGTTATGAGACAGTACAACATTTTTTATCCCAGGACAATAAAATTTCAGTGACCCAACGTATTTTTATTCTTGAGCTATTGGATTTTTCAATGACGCACAACTATTTCTGGCATGAGGGAGCCTATTTATTGCAGATAAAGGGGGTGGCCATGGGAGCTAAATTTTCTCCCAGTATGGCCAACCTCTTTATGGCAAAGTGGGAAGAGGATACCGTTCTGGGCAATAAGCCAACAGAACTAATAGCCTACAAAAGGTTTATTGACGATATTCTGTTCATAAGGGATGGCGATGTTCAATCTGCAGAGTTATTCCTATCCCATCTGAATAGTAATGATTGTGGCATAGTTCTTAGTCATGAACTAAGCCCCATTGAAATCCACTTTTTGGATCTGAGGATCTCAATTGTGGACAACAGTATTGTTACCACAACATTTTTTTTTTAAAACAATAGGAATGGCTACATCCCTCTGGATTCTTGCCACCATAATTCTTGGTTAGCTGCTGTACCCAAGGGACAATTTTTGCATTTAAGGCACAATTGTACTAATTTGGATGATTACCACAAGGAAGCATTGATTTTAAAAAAGTAGATTTTTGGCTAAGGGATACGATAATGTTCAACTCGAACACTGGCTGTTCGCCTGTTCTGCGGATCCAGAACTTTGTGGACCGCTCGCGCAATATATTTGTGTGGTGCTCAGGGCCCACAGTGCACTGCACCATTGCAGTGCATTGCTGGCTGATGATTGGCCAAGCATGCACTGTGACCCCGCATGCTTGGCCAATCACAGCGCCGGTAGCAAGGAGAGCCATAATTGGCCACAGGCAGGATGCCTGTGGCCAATTATAGCTCAGGGGGGTTTAGTACATGCCCCACACTATATAAGGCCGCCAGCATGGTGGCCTTGTGTAGTGTGTTGGCATGTAGGGAGAGAGCAGGATAGGCAGGGACAGTGTCATCTTTGCTTGTTAACCTAGCGCAGTTACCGTGGGTGTATTGTGCCTCCTGCACAATATATACACCTGAATCTACCCCTTAGGCCGCGTACACACGCCCAACTTTGTCCGTCAAACAGTTTCAGCGGACAGTCCGCTCAAAATTAGCATGGACGGACTTGCCCACACACGACGAACGAACAGTCCGCTGAAACCGTGCGCGATGACGTGAACGGCACGTACGACGGGACTAGAAAACGACGTCCTATACACTGCAATGCAAACTTCGGCGTGTAAATCCTTTCTGAGCATGCGCGGAACTTAGTTTGACGAACAAGCCTACACACGAGGGGACTGTTCACTGAAACAAAGTTTCAGCGGACAGTTTTTCGGAATTTCCGAAAAACTTTGTTCAGCAGACTGTCCGCTGAAACTGTCCGCTGAAAGCCCACACACGAGCGGACTGTCCGCCGAAACACTGTTCAGCGGACAAAGTTGAGCGAACAGTCCCCGCGTGTGTACGCGGCCTTATTGCTGGTGTTGTTCTGTTTCTCTAACACAAGCATCTGCAGCAGTTACAGGGGGTGTAGTGTGCCTCCTGCACAGTATACACCTGAAGCTACCCCTTATTGCTGGTGTTGTTCTGTTTCTCTAACACAGGCATCTGCAGCAGTTACAGTGGGTGTAGTGTGCCTCCTGCACAGTATACACCTGAAGCTACCCCTTATTGCTTGTGTTGTTCTGTTTCTATACCGCAGGCAGCTGCAGCAGTTACCGTTGGTGTATTGTGCCACCTGCACAGTATACACCTGAAGCTACCCCAATTGCTGATGTTCTTCAGATCCTATACCACAGGCAGGTAGCTGCTGTAATTACAGTCGGTGTACTGTGTCATCTGCTCAGTGTGCACCTAAAGCTACCCCAATTGCTGGTTTTCCTATCTCCCTGCAGGCCATAAGTATGTCTGGAAGGCCAACACGGAGAGGCAGACAGTCACGAGCCAATAAAAGAGGGCAAGCAGGCTCTGTGTCTAGAGACAACAGTGCTGGCTGTGGACGCGGTACATCATCATCAGCACGTGGCTATTGGACACGCTTGTCCTTATTTTCGGCAGCTGGACGTGTTGAGCCGCATCATGCCGAAGACTTGGTAGAGTGGATGACCAAGCCCTCCTCATCCTCTCTCACCCAGGCTCAGGGTACTGGAAAAGCAGCTGCCAACGCGTCCTCTTCCCTCGTCTCAATGGCATCAGTCATTCCTTCCCTAGACCCACCATGTCCTCCTGAGGAGTCCCCCAAACTGTTTGAGCAGTGTTGGGTACATGCTCCAGGAGGATGCCCAGGGTTTTGAAGGCTCTGATGATGATATCCAGCTAGAGGAAGGCAGTAGCATGAGCCCAGAGAGAGGGGATGCTCAAGAAGGACAGCAATCTGGCAGTCATGTTTCACCAGCTGCAGCATACTGCCAGGTTTTCTCCAGTGATGAAGAGGGAGGGGATGATGAGGTCACTGACTCCACGTGGGTGCCTGATAAGAGAGAGGAGGAGGCACATCTCCAATGAGGCAGGATGCCCTCTGGGGGCCAGCTTAAGGGCAGCACACCGACTGAATCACACCGCAGAGCTCCGCCTGTGCAGGCCACTGCCTCTGTGCGTTATTCCAAAAGTTCTTTGGTGTGGGCCTTTTTTGAGACGAGTGCATCAGATCGCACCGCTGCTATTTACAACATATGTCTCAAGCGTATCTCGCGTGGCCAAAACATCAGCCGCTTGGGAACCACATGCTTGACCAGACATATGTTGACCTGCTATGCAGCTCGTTGGCAAGCGTGCCTTAACCACTTGAGACCCGCACTATAGCCGAATGACGGCTACAGCGCGGATCTCCTTTGCCGGGACTACGTCTATTGACGTAGTCCCGTGCATGAGCGGCCTGCGCGACCCCTGGGGGGCGCGCGCGGCGGCGCTCTGTGATCGGAGAGACTCGCCTGATCACCGATCCGTGCAAGGGGTCGATCCCGACCCCTTATCACGTGATCAGCTGTCAGCCAATGACAGCTGATCATGTGATATAACGGAGCTGGTAATCGGCTATTATTCCTCCTCGCGCTGACAGCGCGAGGAGAAAAAAAAAAGCCGATCACCGGCGGCCGTGATCGGGACATCAGTCCCAATCACGGCCAGCCCTGCCAGTGCCCACCTGCCCCCTGCCAGTGCCCACCTGCCCCCTGCTTTGCCACATTAATAAAAAATGTGTCCCCCCTGTCAGTGCAACCCAGCAGTGCCCATAGTGACACCCAGCAGTGCCCACAGTGCCACCCAGCAGTGCCCACAGTGCCACCCAGCAGTGCCCACAATCTGCCTCAACAAAGGTGCTGCACCCCAGTGGCACATATCCACGCCCAGCAGTGCTGCCCATCAGTGCCCATCAGTGCCCAGCAGTGCCGCCCATCAGTGCCCAGCAGTACCACCTATCAGAGCCACCTATCAGTGCCACCTATCAGTGCCCATCAGTCCCATCTATCAGTGGTACCCACCCGTGCCACCCATCTGTGCCACCCATCCGTGCCATCTTATCTGTGCCCGTCTTTGCCCATCAGTGCCGCCTTATCTGTGCCCATCGGTGCCGCCTTATCTGTGCCTATTAGTGCCCACCAGTGCAGCCTATCAGTGCCCACCAATGCAGCCTATCAGTGCCCACCAATGCAGCCTATCAGTGCCCACCAGTGCAGCCTATCAGTGCCCACCAGTGCAGCCTATCAGTGCCGCCTCATCAGCGCACTTAAATGAAGGAGAAAAATGACCTGTTTGCAAAATTTTATAACAAACTATTAAACATGATTTTTTTTTTTGCATCTTTTTTTGTTTGTTTAGCAAAAAATAAAACTCCCAGCTGTAATTAAATACCACCAAAAGAAAGCTCTATTTGTGGGAAAAAAATGATAAAAATTTCATTTGGGTACAGTGTTGTATGCCCACGCAATTGTCATTCAAAGTGCATCAGCGCTGAAAGCTGAAAATTGGTCTGGGACTGAGGGGGGTTTAAGTGCCCAGTAAGCAAGTGGTTAAAGACCCACACCAAAGAACAAAGCAGACCTCTCCTGGCTCCTCATCAGCTGGGATCTCCAACCCCACTATACCTTCAGTCCTCTCTGAAACCTGCACTGAGAGGAATGAAGGTATAGAATTAGGTGTGTCACAGCCAAGTACTTGCGGGCACTCTGCTAGCAATACACAGACGTCTGATTGTACCAAAATTTCCCTGCCCCAGCTGCTGAACCGTCAAAAGAAATTCACTCCCAGCCATCCACATGCCCAGCGGTTGAATGCTAGCTTGGCTAAACTGCTAGCACTTCAACTGCTACCTTTTAATTTGGTAGACTCGGCCCCCTTCCGTGAGTTTGTGCAATGTGCGGTTCCTCAGTGGCAGGTTCCCAAATGCCACTTTTTCTCAGGGAAGGCGATTCCGGCTCTCTACTAGCATGTGGAAGGCAATGTCCATGCCTTGCTGGACAAAGCGGTCAGCGTTAAGGTGCATCTTATCGCTGACTCACGGTCCAGCAGGCATGGACAGGGACATTACCTATCTTTCACTGCCCATTGGGTCACTCTTCTGGCAGCTGGGAAGGATGCAGGACAAGGTGCAGTAGTGTTGGAGGTTGTTCCGCCACCACGCCTCCAAAATGCTACTACTGGTGATTATGACACATTTCTCTCCTCCACCCCCTCCCCTCCCCTTCTTCTTCCTCCATGGCCTCTTTCTGGGCTTTGTCCTTGGAACCAGCTGAGCTCCGTAGGCATTCAAGGGGCTACGCAAGTATGCAGGCAAAAAGATGCCATGCCGTGCTTGCGCTGGTGTGTTTGGGGGACAGAAGCCACACTGGGGCAGATATTTTGTCAGCTCTGCAGGGGCAAGCAAGAAGTCGTTGGCGCCACGCCAGCTTATGCCAGCAATGGTGGTTTGCGACAATGGCACCAACCTCCTCTCCGCCCTCTGACAGGGACAACTGACCCATGTGCCCTGTGTGGCTCACGTCCTTAACCTGGTGGTGCAGCGGTTCTTGGGCAGGTACCCGGGCTTACAGGATGTCCTGAGCCAGGCCAGGAAAGTCTGTGTGCATTTCCTCCAATCATATAATGCCAGTGCTTGGCTGGCTGAGCTCCAAAAGGAGTTGAACCTGCCCAAGAACCGCCTTATATGTGACATGCCCACCAGGTGGAACTCAACGTTGGCCATGCTGCAGCGGCTGCACACACAGCAGAGGGCCATCAATGAGTACCTGTGCGACTACGGGACCAGGACAGGGTCAGGGGAGCTAGTTTTTTTTTCACCACGCCAGTGGGGCATGATCAGGGATGCATGCACTGTCCTGTCACCATTTGAGGAGGCCACGAGGATGGTGAGCAGTGACAGTGCATGCATCAGTGTCACTGTACCTCTTGTCCACCTGTTGGAGCATACGCTGCGTGGAATAATGGACAGGGCACTTGAGACAGAACAGAGGCAAGAAGAGGAGGACTTACTTGCCTCTCAAGGCCCCCTTTATCCAATGTTCCTGCTGTCCCACCCATCACACAGGAAGAGGACAAGGAGGAGGAGGATTGTGTCAACATGGAGGTGGAGCCTAGCACTCACCATCGGCAGTCTTTTAGGGATAATTTACAGTCCCAGGAAACCCCTGGCTGGGAGGAGGTGGCTGCGGATCATGTCGTCCTTAGTGACCCAGAGGACTCCGGACCGAATGCCTCAGCTAACCTACACTGCATGGCCTCCTTGATCCTGCAAAGCCTGCGGAAGGATCCTCGTATTCTTCGGATCAAGGAGAGGGACTATTACTGGCTGGCAACTCTCCTTGATCCACGGTACAAGGATAAGGTTGCAGACCTTATCTAGCCATCGCAGAGGGAGCAGTGGATGAGACATCTCTGGGAGGCCTTGCAGAAAGGTCTGTGCAACACGTTCCCAGAGACTGGGAGGTTACAAACTCCTGGTCCTGGACAACATGTTGCTGAGGCTTCGGTCGGACACAGAATGAGCGGTGGAGAAAGTGGCCGTCTGACCGATGCGTTCAGACAATTTTTTAGTCCGCAGCCCCAAGGTATAATCGGTTCCAGCAACCATCGCCAGTGTCTGATTTACATGGTTCAGGAATACCTAGGGGTAAGGTCAGACTTGGACACCCTTCCCACCGAAAATCCTCTGTCTTACTGGGTCTTGAGGATGGATCACTGGCCAGAGCTTGCACAGTATGCAATTGAGCTACTGTCCTGTCCTGCATCCAGCGTTCTTTTGGAGCGCACATTCAGTGCTGCTGGAGGCTTTGTAACCAATCACAGGGTGTGCCTGTCCACCGACTCGGTTGATCAACTGACCTTCATAAAGATGAATCAGTCTTGGATCACCACCAGCTACCAAGCACCTGAAGCTGATGTAACCGAATATTTTTTTTGAAATGTCACATCCCTTCAAGACTGCCTATGCTGATGCTGAGTGACTATCCTGTTATGTTGATTGACTATGCTCTTCCTCCTCAATGATCCTGCTCATAGCTTGTAAGAACATTTTTGGTTCTGGGTGCTGCCACCGGTGGCTAAGGCCCAATTTTTCAGCCCCTGTTTAACAGGGGTGTGTAATTACAATTTTTGATGCAATACTTTGCAACAGGGCTCATTCCTGCACTCCAGCTAGAGTATCAGGGAGAGGTTGCAGTGTCATGGCACCAGCACCAGTGCCTAAGACCTAATTTTTCAGCCCCTGTTTAACAGGGGCATGTAATTACAATTTTTGATGCAATACTTTGCAGCAGGGCTCATTCCTGCCCTCCAACTAGAGTATCTGTGAGGTGTTGCAGTGTTGTGGCACCAGGCCCAATTTTTCAGCCCCGTTTAACAGGTGCATGTAATTACAATTCTTGATATAATATTTCACAGCAGGGTGCTCCAGTGCCCACCAAGAGTTACTTTGAGGGCTTACAGTGTTAACTTAACATCAACACCTTAGGGCAAAATTTCTGCAGAGCATATAGGGCAGGCCCCTACTTTCAAACATCCAACTTACAAACGTCTCCTACGTGCAAATGGAAGGAGACAACAAGAAAGGAGATGAAAAAAACGGACAGCAAAAAAATTATACAGGGGTGATAACCCTTCCCTAGGTTTTCCAAAAAGCTTACAAATAGATTTTTTGACTGGAGCTACACTTTAAAAATGTACCAGTTAAAAATTACAAACAGATTCTACTTAACACAACAAATCTACACAGTCCCTGTCTTGTTTGCACCACTTGTATACTGCTGTTCTGAGTATATAGGGCCTGGGGGCCCCACGCCTTTCCCTTTTTTAATTTGGGTATGGGGTTCCCCTTAATATCTGTACAAGACCCAAATGGGCTGGTAATTGGCAGGGGGGCTACCCATGTCATTTTTCTAAATGATTTTCATTCGTATTGCCGGAACCAGATATTACATTAAAACCGCAAGCAGTTTTAAATGACTTTTTTTCCGTTAAATGTCATTTTGTGCAGAGACTGTTCTAAACATCCCAATTTATTCAATCAAGTCACACTGTTGGATTTTTTTGATATTTCTATGGACATTTATTTATGATTTATGTACTCAAATATGAATACATTTTTATTCATTTTTTATTGCACATTTACATGTTAATATTGATTTTGTTTTAATGCCACTTTATTTTGGTTTTGGATTGTCACCAGTTTCACTTGTGCGATTATTTAATAATTTATTGAACAAGCGCTGCACTTTATTTATTTTTCTTTGCATAACTGTATGGGTTATGGTGTTCAGCTGCTGTTAGTTGTTTAAGTTTAACTGAGGGCAGATATTTACCTACTTACATTATCAATAAAGGGAGTCCACAACACAACATGCTGGCTTGGAGAGGGAATCAGGAAATACTCACTTGGGCATAAAATTGAGCTACCAAGCAAGGCAAAAAAACACAATTTGGTGTTCCATCTGAGACAAAGGAGATTCTGCAAAGAAAAAGAAAAATTAAAAGAAGGCAACAAAGGATTCCTGCAAATGCAGCCTGCCACCAAGGGGGTGCAGGGGATGCCATGTCTCCCGAAAGTTTTAGAGCAGAGGGGACCCATGGGGATGCTAAAGGGATGTTAGAGAAGACATTAAGAGGCTAGGCTATGCATACAGCTCAAGGCCAAACGTAAATGAACGCCAAAGCAGAATGGCCACAGGGAATAATTGACTAAGGGTGTAATAGAGGGAGCAGATAATGCTGGCTACCCATAGGGGATTATTTATGAAAGGCAAATCCACTTAGCACTGCAAGTGCACTTGGAAGTGCAGTTGCTTTAAATCTAAGGTGTAGATGTGAAATGAGTGGAAGCTCTGCTGATTTTAGCATCCAATCATATGCAGGCTAAAATGCTGTTTTTTTTATTTTCCTTGCATGCCCCCCCCCCCCCCCCCTCAGATCTACAGCGACTTTACTTTCAAGTGCACTTGCAGTGCAAAGTGGATTTTCCTTTAGTAAATAACCCCCATAGTGTAATCAAGTTTCTAAACTCCATTCAGCCTTCCCCCTCAGCTGCTGCAAAAAACATGAAAATGCAGGTTTGAGAATCAACACTTGAGCAGCCTCTGCAGACCACAAATGATGCAGGAACCATTTGGATGCATGAAACAATTACCCAGCAGCACATTACAATGCATGTGCTGCTGATCCCCCAAAAAACACCCTGTTGCAAATAATCTACCAAGATGGAACAAAAAGCTGTAAAGGATTGTCCCTGGGCTGCCCTCAAGGAAAGAACAAACGTGTGTCTAACTCACATTCAAACTCTAATATAACAATTCTTAGGCCAGCCAATTTTGTTACAGTTTTCTCAAGATTTACCTTCAACTATGAAGTGCAAGGAGCAAGAATGGTGAAATGGGATTTTAAAGGTACTTGTTATAATCACACAAATCAAATTGTAATATAAAAATATAACATGTTTTATTAGAAAAAGACAGATAAAAAAAATGGTGAGTACAGTTATATACAGAGTCATAGGGATATACACAAAATTCCTATTTCAGACAATGTTGATGCTGTATTCACACACATACGTCCAACAGCTTCTACATGTTTTGCTGGAACGGCTTCATCAGAAAAGTGGACGAATCATATTAAGTTAAGAGAAAAAAGGGTATACTATATCCAACCTTAGGTGTATAGAAAAGAAAATGTAAATTAATATAGCATGCCTCACAAAAAAATATATACAAAGTTTAATACATTAAACATAGCCAAACTGACTCAAAAAAGGTTCTCTTAAAAATTATAAACAATTAATAAACCAACCCCCCATTTTTTCCCTACAAGAAAAAAAAACACCCATCTAAACCCCCCCCCCCCCCCCACGTGTGGTGCAACACTCCCTACTTCAAAAAGTGGGTCCTGGAGTGGGCACAACCTAGGGACCCTCAAGGGGTATCCCTTTGTGTAAAAGTACACCCAGAAATCAATCCCAACCAAATCGGATCACCCATAGGGAGGGATATACAGTTTGTTAGTTCTGGTTATTATCAGCAGATGTGTAGACCAATACCTATAAAGTATATAGCAAATATATTAAATTTAAATTATTGTATTATAGAAAAAGAAAAAACACAGGGAGGGTGGACCTAAAACATCAATAGAGACCCAGACTCACCAATGTTACACTCATCTGTTGAATATTAGCTGCCTAGAGTGGGAATTCCTGCACATGATGCCATATGTAAAATATAAAGCATATTTGTAACTTTATGATAAAAAATTGTAAATAAGGGAAATATATATCACCATTAGTGATGGACCAACTTCTGACGAGACGTTTCGCGAACGCGGCCAAAAGTTTGCGAACCGCAAAAGTGCGCAGCGGACCCCATTGACTTTAATGGCAGGCAAACCTTAAAAACCTACAGGTCATATTTTCAGCCACAAAATACTTACTAGCTGTGCACACATAGTCCCACCACATGGCCAATGACATAACACATGTATGAGGTGAATCTGGGATCGACAACTACAAGCATTCTTTTTTTATATGTGAAATTCTGACAATTCAGGACTCAGGAGCGCAAGAAGGCAATGGAGGAGAGGAAAGGTCAGGGTAGGATATGAAGAGGGTGCAGGAGATGATCACCAGCACCATGAAAGAGTGCACTGACACCAGCACATGGACACTGACATAACAAAAGTATTAAGTGATTCTGGGATCGACAATGAGAAGCATTCTTTTTTTATCTGTGAAATTTTGACAATTCAGGAGTGCATGATGGCCATGGAGGAGAGGCAAGGTCAGGCCAGGCTTTGAAGGGGGTGCAGGAGACGATCAGTGCCACAGTCAGGGCAGCGCAGTCCTGTGCCAGTCTTCCAGTGTGCCAACCTGTGCTTGAGCCCCTCTCTCTGTCCGGCCCTTACCCCCACCTATGCAGGGCTCCACTGCGGTGGTCCGGAGGTGCCAGTCCAGTGCTGATCCTCAGCCATGGTGCTGGCACTGCCTGCTGATTGGCTTCTCCGCTGCTATCTCCCTCACTGTCTGAAACCAGCACCGTCATAGAGACTGAGCACTGACACCAGCACCGCGATAGAGAGCACTGACACCAGCACCGTGATAGAGAGCACTGACACCAGTACCGTGATAGAGAGCACTGACACCCACACCGTGATAGAGAGCACTGACACCAGCACCGAGATAGAGAGCACAGACACCAGCACCGAGATCTTGTGGACACCCACGTGACATCACTAGACACGTCATCATCAACATCACCTTTCCCACTGCTATAATTAGAGATCTCGGAGGAGGCAGCAACATCGGGGACCAACCTCCTTGGGCTGGGCGGGGCGGAGCGTCATGACGTAGGAGCGGCCGCACGCCGGATCTCCCGAGATCCTCACTCTGTCTCCCCCTCGTCACGCTCTCGATGCTGGGCTGTGCGCAACTCTGTTGGCCCACGGAGAGCTCCAGCAACGCCGCGCTGACTCGAACCAAGCTGCGGCGGCTCCCGTGATCCTGGCATATGCGCGGACTGTGCAAACGCTGACAGCCACCCTTTGCTCGGCGAATCGGCGGAAGATCTGGCGGATGCCTACCCCTCAGTGATTAAGACCCCCTGACTAGCAGACAGCTGTATCCGAAACCTGGCGTCAGGAGAGGAGCTGTGTACTCAAGGAGCTGTGTCTGTGCTTGTCGGTGTCTGGCGGTCAGTCTATGATGACAGGACAGCGGTAAGACAAGCGGTCAGAAGGGGAGGGGGACAGCCCAAAGCTGGAGGTGGCTAAAGACAGTATACCTGATAGGAAGGGTCCTTTCCCCCTGGTTATAGCTTGGGCGCACCTGTGAGTACCCCCCCCCCTTTAATGGCATAAGAAGGCTGTTATTGAATGTCTTTGAAGGTCTACCCTCAAAGGACAGTGTTTCTTTGCATACCCCAAACCTGCCGCTGCTAGATTATAAGTGTACGTGGAGAGGAGAAGGGGAAGCTATAATAAGAGGAAGAATAATAATCTGCTTGCTGCTGGAACTCGCTTTATCTGCTAAACCCTCTTTTGTTTGAACACAAAATTACAACTGAACGAGTATGTATATAACCAAAGGATGAAGTTTGCGCTGTTGTGAACAATTGAGGTTGGATGCATCCCGATGTTTTGATATCTGACGCAAGAGTTTCTTTTTCAGGAAAAACTCATCTAAAACCTTTTCTGGCTGGGTGACTGTTTTGACTGCCTCCATTTAACAGTTAAAGGACTGGATATATTTGATATTGTTTTTTGCTTTTCTGATTTTAGGGTGGGAAAATTTGTCATCAATGTAAGACGAACTCAGTATAACAGCTGTAATAATATTAATATCAATAACTTTTCGCTGCTTAGCCTATTACACTATAGGTATACCGTTGAGTTAGACGGTATGGACTCTGATAGAGGACTTATCTGCGGCGTGGAAAGCAGCTGAACTAGGTCCCATCCCTTTTTCTTTTTTTTTTTATTTTTATTTTTATTTTTTGGGGTTGAGAGTAAGCTAGCCGTTGCTGCTGTTACCCCTGATTTAATTGTACCTCATTGTGGGTGGTTCTAGGCCTCTGGGAGATTTTTCAGTGGTTCGGAAGGAGGTATATTAGATTAGGGTGGAGATAGGGGGGAAGAGGGGGAAGGAAGGAAAAGAGAGGGGGTTGATAGTAAAAAGGAACACCTGGTGAGTGTTAGATAAAGGGAGGAGGGTTTTTAGTCCTGCCAAAATGAGGGGAAAGACAAGTAAAGTCAACAAGACAGTCACCCCGGTTACAAGTCCGGTCGGGATTCAAAAATATCTGGCTGCAAATTCTAGTATAAGAGAGGATGAAGGGACCGATAGCCCCAGAACAGAAAAACCTACCCGCTCGGGCCCAAGTAGACAGAAGGGGGAAGAGGGAAGGGGGGTAAAAAATCCTGCCATAAAGTCAAGTGAGCTTAAAAAAAAAAGCGGAGTAAACCCACAGAATGTAGAAGTAGACCAGAATAACCCCCGGGGAGAGGGGGAGGTGGTTAACAGAGAGGCAGAAGAAATGGTTCCGGATAGCCATAAAGAAACCCCCCAACCCCCACAAATTAGGGAGATGCTCTCTGAGATGTTCTCGAGAATGGAGATCTCTCTAAGGGCGGATATCGCAACAATAAGAAGCGATATAGGTTTGGTATTGGGGAGAGTTGAGGAGATAGAAAACAGAGTCGAGACTCAAGAGCGTAAGATGGATGGAATCTTAGAGCAGATAACAGCCCTCCGGAGATCAAATAGAACAATTAGATATAAGTTGGAGGACCAAGAAAATAGAAGTAGGAGGAAGAACATACGGATAAAAGGTCTCCCCGAGACATATGGTGGGTCCGTCCTGGGAGAGATAGCTCAACAGATTTTTAATCCCTTATTGGACAAGGAAGTTACAGCCCCATTGAAAATTGATAGAATACATAGAATGACTCGACCCCGGGGGATTAGAACAGAAGCACCTCGAGACGTCATAGTGAGATTTCATAATGTAGCAGAAAAAATGCAGGTAATGAGAAGAGGGAGAATTCAGCCTGGGGTGGTCCATGAGGGCACGGAACTGCAGATTTACCCTGATTTAGCGGGTGAGACATTGGGAAGGAGGAGATGCTTAAAACCACTCACTGAATTACTGAGAGCGGCGGATATCCCATATCAATGGGGATTTCCAGCATGCCTCATAGGGAAGAAAGAGGGACGATCTGCAGTTCTGCGCTACCCTGAAGACCTCCCAGAATTTTGTGAGCAGTTAGGCATATACCCCGCCCCTCAGATAGAATGGGGGGGTGAAGATGTATTAGGGGGGGAGGGGAACAGCACCCAGGGGAGGAAAGGGCATGGTCGACGAACAGTTGGAGTCGAAAGTAGATTATTGGAAGTGAGTTGGATTAATAGGCCACGCTGAGAGCGGAGGAGTGTGAGGGGAGGGGAGATGGGGGGGGGGAGGGAAGGCGAGGGGAGCCTCGGGCAGATAAGGGTATGAGCCCCAGGGACACTATGGGGGTGAGGCGAACACAAATATCGGCCCACCAATGCCATATGCTTAACGGGAAGGGGGATGTCCTACCCAGTCTTACGAGACGTGCCGTTATAGGACGAGGGGGGAGGGGGGGAGGGAGGGAGAGGGAGGGGGGTGGTTTTTGGTGGGTTTTTGGGGCTCTCACTCGGTCCTCCCATGGGGCTGGGGGGGACAGGTAACACCGGACCCACCAGACGCTTAAGGGAAGGAAAAGGAAAGGGAAAAAAAAAGAAAGAGGGGGAATTACCCCGGTTTGAGAGGTATGGTAGTCCTTAATGTTACCACTTATATTGTAAGGGGTTTAAATTCAAAAAGGAAAAGATATAGGATAAATGACGAATTGCAATACATGGATGCAAATATAGTATGTCTTCAAGAGACGCATATAACATGTACTTCTGGGATTAGATTGAATTCGGCCAATTTCCCGGTGTGGTTCTATGGGGACTCCCCATCCCCCTATTCGAGAGGGGTTGCGATGGGGTTTAGTAGAACAACTACATTTAACCTAGTTGAGCGACTGGTGGATCCGGAGGGTCGTTACCTGTGCCTAAAAGGTAGGCTGTTCAATTTTAAATGTACAATTGTTAATATCTATGCCCCAAACAAGAATACGGGGAGATTCCTGAAGAAAGTATTGAATAAAATTGAAGACTTTAAAGAAGGGAAATTAATCCTGGCAGGAGATTTCAATTGGAGTATGAACCCTAAAATAGATACCACAGGGGCGGGCCCTAGGATATCGGAACATAAACAGAGAATGTTTCTAAGGGCATTAACTTCATATCAATTATACGATACTTGGAGAACACTGCATCCAAAAGATAGGGATTATACATGTTTCTCCTCGGTCCATGGTTCTTTCTCCCGCATAGATTATATTTTTCTGGAACACTCATTTTTAAGGTCACTTAAGAAGGCGGAAATAAAGACAAGAACAGTCTCAGATCATGCACCTGTGTGGATCCAGCTGGAGATTGGGGGGGGGACCATGGACCGAGGATGAATTGGAGACTGAATGAATCTCTATTACAGGATAAAGATACAGTAGAAGGGATTGAGCAGGAGATTGCACAATTTTTTAGTTTGAACGACATACCGGAAACCTCCAGCCCTGTATTATGGGAAGCACACAAGGCAGTTATAAGAGGGGTATTAATAGGGATTGGTGCAGGGAAAAAGAGAGAGAGGGTGAGGAAGAAAACCCTACTATATGAGGAAATTCAGAGATTAGAACAGACGAGGAGACCATGGGGGCTGCGGGACACCCAGGATTTGATAATAAAAAAACAAGAGTTGGAAGAGTATTTGGAGCAGAATAGGAGAATGGCCTACCATATTCTGGGAAGAGAAAGGTACCAATGGGGGAATAAATCAGGTAAATGGTTGGCTAGGAGGGTGAAGGAAAAGAAAAATAGAACTTTCATCCCAAAAGTAAGAAATGCTGTGGGGGATTTACAAAATATGCCAGATGATATTGTGAATACATTTTTTACATATTACCTCTATAATATCGGGCAACAGGATAAGGTAGAGAATCGAGTAGGGGAGGAAATAAAGGATTATTTAAATCGGATAGATATCCCCAGGGGCAAGCAATTAGAAATGGAAGTACTAGAAGCTCCAATAACAAGGGGGGAGGTTGAGATGGCGATTAAAAATACAACTAAGGGAGGTTGCCCGGGACCCGATGGTTTCCCGATCTCATATTACAAGCAATTCCAAAAACAGCTAGTCCCAAAATTATGCGATTATTTTAATGCAGTGGGGAAGGGCGAAAAATTTCGTGAGGAGACACTCTTGACACATGTGGTCCTGATCTTGAAAGAGGGCAAGGACCCAACTGCAGTAGAAAGCTATAGGCCAATTTCCTTGCTAAACTCAGATATTAAATTGTTTGCAAAAATTATGGCTGAAAGATTGAGACCACATGTGCCAGAGTGGATACTGCAGGATCAGGTTGGATTTATTGAAGGGAGAGAAGGTCGGGATAACACACTAAAGACTATTATGTTATGCCAAGAAGCGGTAAGATGTGGTGCCCCCACGGTACTCATGTCAATAGATGCGGAAAAGGCATTTGACAGAGTGGGGTGGGGATTCCTGTTTGAAGTGCTGGTAAGGTATGGATTGGGGGAGCGGATGAGGGGCTGGATAGAAGCCCTATACACCCACCCTAAAGCTAAAATAAGAATAAATGGGGCCCTGTCTTGCCCCCTTGAGTTGTTTAACGGGACAAGACAGGGCTGCCCGTTATCCCCATTATTATTTATATTGTCGCTTGAACCCCTGTTGATGTCCATTAGGATGAACCAAAACATTCATGGGATATGGGCCGCTGAGAGGGAGTTTAAGGTCGCAGCATTTGCGGACGACCTCTTGCTCTATATTTCCAACCCCGGGTCTTCCATACCAGTAATAATGGAAGAATTATCAAATTATGGGAAGGTCTCTAACTTCAAGGTTAATATATCTAAATCTGAAATTCTGAATTTAAATACCCCAATAACAGAGCAGAGCATCCTTCAATCTAAATTCCCCTTTAGATGGTGTGAGAGGGAATTGGCCTATTTGGGAATAAGGTTGACATCGGAGATGAGGGATCTGTTTGATGCCAACTATATACCCATACTAAATAAAATTAAACAACATTTGGAAAGGTGTCAACATAAAGCTCTATCATGGACAGGTAGAATAAACGTAGTTAAAATGTTTATTTTACCAATTTTCACCTATACATGCCAAATGATCCCAATAGTGTTACCACAGGTTTATTTAAATAAACTCAAAATTTTGATTAATAGATTTATATGGAAAAAAAAAGTGGCGAGGGTGGCACGGAATATCCTGATAAGAAGTAAAGAGAGGGGAGGGCTGGCAATGCCGGATCTTCAAAAGTATTATGAGGCTATAGTAATCTCACGAATACCGGATTGGATACACAATAAAAAGGGTAAGGATTGGGTTGAACTAGAAATTAAGTTAAGTAGAAGGGAATTAGGGGAAATAGTATGGATACCTGCAAAATATAGGGAATTAGGCCTTAACACAAACACACTGACAAAAAACTCACTTCAGATATGGGACACAATAAATAAGAGACATAACTGGGATCACAACTCACCATTAATGCCACTATTGGACACTACATTTTTTATCCCAGGTCATGAGGAATATTTATATTATAGTAGATGGGTTAAGAAAGATAACATTAAGTTATTGGAGGTGATGGAAGGTAATAGGATGTGCACATATGAGGAAATTATAGGGAAATGGGGTCACAAACCACTAGATAAATGGAGATATTATCAATTATATTATTTTACTCAGTCTCTACCACAGCCATTACGGGGTAAGGAACAATTTAGACCATTGGAGAAGTTATTAGCGAATCGTCAGTGCCTTGAAAAAAGGATTTCAAAACTTTATAAAATCTTAATAGAAAGAATAGAGCAAAACTACCCCCCCCTATCTTGAAAAGTGGGAAAGGGAAATTGGGCCCTTAAGCAATGATTATCATAGAAATAGGATAATTAGACGAACTTATTCGGTTGCCATAGACTCACAAACACGAGAGATGTCATATAAACTTTTGACAAGATGGTACATAACTCCACAACAAGGAAATAAAATATGTAGCGTGACCCCCCGGTTATGCTGGAGAGGCTGTTTGGGGACGGGGTCATTTGCCCATATATGGTGGCTTTGTCCTAAGATACAGACATTTTGGGATAAAGTAATAGAAACTATCTTTGAAGTAACAGGGGAAAGGATTAGGAGGGATCCATGGGTATGCCTATTCCATGATATAGAAAAAGGAGAGAGGGAGTATGGGTATTCTTTAATCCCCTGTTTATTAAATGCTGCTAAATCATTGATACCGCTAAAATGGAAAAGGTCTGAGCCTCCCTCGATGAGGGAGTGGGTAGAAAGATTAGAAAGGATACGAATTATTGAAGAGTCAATGTACAAACTGGATAATATGGAGGAAAGGTACCAGAATAAATGGCGTCTTTGGCTACTATTTGGTAAAACTGAAAATTATTTGAAGATGGTGGAATGTTAGTTAAAAGGAATCCCATGGAGTAGGACCGAGCGAGAGAGGGGTGGGCAGGGGGGGGGGGGGAGGGGAGGGAAAAGAAAGACAACCTTTATAAGAAATGATGATGTATTTTTTTTACTATGTGAAATGGGTTTTATATGAATTATAGTTGTTTGTATATTTTGGAAAATATTAAAAATAAAGAAATAATAAAGAAGTATAAAAAAAAAAAAAAAAAAACAACCTCCTTGGGCTGATCTGGGTACTGTCGTCAGACTGCTGAGTGGTGGTTGTTGCTACCTCCTCTTCCTGATCCAATGCCAAGAATGGCTGCGCATTGGAAATGTCGTGATATGGATCGGAAAATAATTCCTGTGACTCAAGCGGAAGGTATATGGTGGTGGTGGTGCTGGTGGTAGTGTCTTTGGGGGTGCACACAGCAGAGAGTGAAGAGGGTGCAGATCGAGAGGATGAGGAGCGTGCAGAAGAGCAAGGCGGAGTGAGCCACTCAACCAAGTCTGGTGCGTCCTTTGATGTAATCGCACGCACCTTCGGCAATTTGCCACTTTGGCTCAAGCCTGTCGCTCCTGCCCTACCCTAACACCCCTGCGGAAGGGCCTGCCTCTTCCTCTGCCTGTCATTTTTTAAATGACCCTGTGACAAAAGTCTCTAGAGAAGTGCAGTATGTATGTGGACCTAATAGCTAGCGATTTGTGTCACTACAGTCTGTCCCTGCTCCAGCAACCTCTCCCTACACTGACAAAAGACAGAATGTAAAATTGCCACCAGATCAGGTCTATTTATAAGGTAGGGGGAATGTCCAATTGTCCATGTTCTGAAATGTCTCAATTGGCTGTCCTGTACCCCATGATGGATGTGTCATTGTGGGTCAAAGTTCTTTCACAATGTAAACGTATATGTCCACCGGGCGAACAGTGGCAGAAGTCCGCCGGTTTGGCGAATCGCGAACACGCAAAATTCGCCACAAACCGACCACCGGGCGAACCGCAAGGCCATCCCTAATCACCATATGTTATTACAGATGTTATGTCACAAATTCAGGGATCAAGACAGGTCCATCCTCACCTAGAAATATGCTTGTAATATATGATGGCTTAATCCAAGATGTCTAACCTCCCAAAGCACCAAAATGCATAAGGGAGAAGAAAACAGTCACGCCAAGATGGAATCAATTTATGACCGAACGTAAGGCCCACCTTATATGTGTTAAGCGTATTTAGCGATGATCTAATCAAAATATAGAAAGAGAGAAAGGGGGGCACATAAATATCCCAAATATTCCATAGAGACCAACAAGCCCACACATAAATAACCAGGCTCTTTTTTTTTTAAATTGCTACTACATCTTTTACAATAAAGAACAAGAATAACCTTTACCTTCAGATGCTAAACGTATATTCCAGGAGTTCCCCAACTGCACAGATACACTTTGCAGTTTAAATACCCCTTCCCATTGGCGCCAAATTCCGGCGTGTGATGTCACGCCACTATTCATAGTTTCATAGTTAGTAAGGTTGAATAAAGACACCAGTCCATCCAGTTCAACCTGAGTGAGTGTCTACAATTGTCCCTATCCCTGTACATTGCACCCTCACATCAGTCCCTACCCTCAATGAGCCCACAATTGGCGCCACGTGGACAGCTCAGCGGGGCTCACATGTCCCAGACTGATGACCGGAGGCCGGAAGTTCCGTCACTTCTGGTATGGGCGTGGCTGCCACACAAACATAGCGTGTGGACAGCTCCCAGAGCACCAAAAAATTGGCCAACTGGGATGATAAGATTTAAAGCCCTGGCCACGCCCATTACTCAACGGAATGCCGTGAGCATAGGGAACCCCAGGGCGGGCGCATGGCGAAAGACCTCCATCAATATGATGGAAAGATAAAAATTATTCCAACGTGCACCCTTGGGTGTCTATACGGGGACCCATGAGTGGTCGATGGTCGATTCCAGTGTACAAATACAAAAGAAAAAAACAATACCGAACCTCATAAGCAACAGTATGGCTACATTTGTACAATGTTTACACACATTAATTGAGCTTATTTAGACACTTACCAATCTTTACATATATTATAGTCAATTAAACAATAACACTAAAGAATTAATTCTCAAAAAAAGTTTCCTCTTCTCCCACTATAGCCCGCAAAGTAAATCTTGGCAGCCTATTTCATCCGAAACGGTGCACTTTTACACAAAGGGATACCCCTTGAGGGTCCCTAGGTTGTGCCCACTCCAGGACCCACTTTTTGAGGTAGGGAGTGTTGCAGCACACATGGGGTGGGGGGGGGTAGATGGGTGTTTTTTTTTGTTTTTGTTTTTCTTGTGGGGGGGGGGGGAAAGGGGGGGTTGGTTTATTAATTGTTTATAATTTTTAACAGAACCTTTTTTGAGTCAGTCTGGCTATGTTTAATGTATTAAACTTTGTATATATTTTTTGCGAGGCATGCTATATTAATTAGCATTTTCATTTCTATACACCTAAGGTTGGATATATTATACCCTTTTTTCTCTTAACTTAATATGATTCGTCCACTTTTCTGATGAAGCCGTTCCGGCGAAACATGTAGAAGCTGTTGGACGTATGTGTGTGAATACAGCATCAACATTGTCTGAAATAGGAATTTTGTGTATATCCCTATGACTCTGTATATAACTGTACTCACCATTTTTTTATCTGTCTTTTTCTAATAAAACATGTTATATTTTTATATTACAATTTGATTTGTGTGATTATAACAAGTACCTTTAAAATCCCATTTCACCATTCTTGCTACTTTCTCTATAATAAGAGAAATGTTGGTACCGTCATATATTTAATTTACTTGGAAATTGATCTCTAACCTTATCATTGACTATGTAGTGCAAGGGCCTGCCTGCATACAATTGAAAGTGTTTAGTTTGACCTCATATGTTTTTTGGTAAATATCAAAGAAAACTGTAAAATAAAATTGAACATGTATGACCAGCCTTAAACCCCATACACACTATTATATTTGCTGCAGATTTTTTTTCTTCTGATTTATTCTGACCATGTAGTGCAAGGGCCGACCTAATTGCATACAAACTGAAACTCTTAAGTTTTGACCTCATATTATATAGTTTTGGTAAGGCCCCTTTCACACTGGGGCAGGAGGTGCGTTGCTGATAAAGCGCTGCTATTTTTAGAGGTGCTTTAGTGTTGGATTTGCGGCGCTATTCAGCTGCTAGCGGGGTGGTTTTAACCCCCGCTAGCAGCCAAGAAAGGGTTAAAAACCACCACGTCACTTTGCTAGCAGTATAGCTTGATTTCAATGGGTAGCAGTAGCGGAAGAGCAGGATACACACCACTCATTCACCGCTCCAAAGATGCTGCTAGCAGGACTTTTATTACCGCCCTGCTAGCACACCGCTCCAGTGTGAAAGACCACGGGTTTTCACACTGGAGACACAGCAGCAGCTGGTTCAGGTCGGTTTGCAGGTGCTAGTTTCAGCCAAATAGCACTTGCAAAAAGACCCAGGGGGGTATTTAAAAAAAGGCAAATCCACTTTGCACTAAAAGTGCAAACTACAAGTGCAAAGTGCACTTCAAATTGCATTGAAAGTGCACTTGAAAGTGCAGTCACTGTAGAGCCAAGGGGGGCATGCAAGGAAAATAAAAAAACAGCATTTTAGCTTGCACATGATTTAATGATAAAATCAGCAGAGCTTCTCCTCATTTCAAATCTACCCCTCAAATTTACAGCAACTGCATTTCCAAGTGCACTTTCAGTGCAATTTCAAGTGCACTTTGCACTTGTAGTTTGGACTTGTAGTGCAAAGTGGATTTGCCTTTCATAAATACCACCCCCCAGTGTGAAAGGGGTCTAAATCTGCACTTGTTGAGGCAAAGAGAGTTTCTGGACAACCCAAAGCCACATGGCTAATATGCAAACTCCATGCAGTGAGTGTATTAATTATGCCTAGAAAGAAACTAACATGTGCTTTTAGGTGTACACACTCACTTAACCACTGCCCTGTGCTTAGACTCCTTTCACACTGCAGCATTTTTGATGCGGTTTTCATGCGCTTTAGCATTAAAAAAAGCGCCTGTAAAGTGTTTGAAATAAGCTTCACCTGCAATTCCAATATGAAAGCCCAAGTACTTTAAGAGCCCTTTCACACTGCCAGTGCCCAAAAAAATGGCGCTATAGCAGAGTTTTTTTAGCGCTAGCAGCGCGTTTTTAATCCCCGCTAGTGGCCAAATAAAAGGTTAAAAGTGCCCACAAAGCGCCGCTGCCAAATGCGATTTGCAGGCGCTTTCCATTGATTTCAATGCGAAGGTGCACTTTAGGATTCACCACTCCAAAAGTGCTGCAAAGAAGCTGTTTGCAGGACTTTAAACCCTATTTTTAGCGCCTCAGTGTGAAAGTACTCAGGCTTCCACATTGGGATTGCAGATGAGGCTTCTTTCTGGCGCTTTACAGGCACCTTTTTTAATGCTAAAGCACCTGAAAAATGCAGAAAAATAGGATTTTTGTACTAACCGTAAAAGCCTTTTCTCTGTAATTCACCGACCGACACAGCTCCTCTCTGTAACTAATTGGGTTGTATAGCCTGCCATTAGGAGAACTAGGCAAAATTGTTACACAATACACAGAACTTTTAGTCCCGCCTCAGGGGGACGGACCCTGTGCTATCATCCCTCCCCACTGCTCCCAGCAGCTTCAGTACATCAACAAGCAGTATAATGTAGAGAAAACGAGGGGTGGGTGCTGAACCGGTCGGTGAATTACAGAGAAAAGGATTTTACAGTGAGTAAAAAAATCCTATTTTCACTTATATTCACCGACCGACACAGCTCCTCTCTGTAACTAAATGGGACGTCCCCAGGCAGTGCCAAACGAGGGGTGGGAAAAAACAGCATAAAAACTTCATCCACCATGGCAAGTGGGAACTAGTGAAACTAAACCCACAAAAAAACAGCAGTGTGTGGAAAAACCCCACCATATAACCGGGCATCCTCAACAGGAGTGATCCCCAAGACTGCAACATTGAAGAAGTAATGCAACAGTACATTAACAAAAACAGTAAATTTTTTTATCGAAAAAACTCAATTGCAACTACACGGCCGCCTGCAAAACTTTGCGGCCAAAACAAGCATCAGCTGATGCACTGACGTCTACCTTGTAGAACTTGGTAAACGTATGGACAGACGACCAGGTCGCCGCCTTACACACCTGAGCGACAGACGCTTGGTGTCGGAAGGCCCAAGACGTTCCGATTGCTCTTGTAGAGTGGGCTGTGACTGGAAAGGGGGGCACCTGCCCCTTCAAGTCGTAGGCCTGGACTACAATCTGTCTGATCCACCTGGAAATGGTGGCCGATGAGACCACCATGCCTTTCTTAGGACCAGCCACTGAAACAAACAGCGAGTCTGACTTCCGAAAGGGAGCTGTGGCAGACAAGTACACCTTCAGAGCCCTAACCACATCGAGAGCGTGAAGGGCCACCTCCTTGGGGTGCTCCGGCTTAGGACACAACGATGGTAATACAATGTCCTCATTGATGTGAAAAGCCGAAACCACCTTTGGAAGAAAGGACGGTTGCGGACGCAACACCACCTTATCCCTGTGGATGACCAGATAAGGCGACTCACAGGACAAGGCTGCCAATTCCGAAATCCTCCTGGCCAATGTGATGGCCACTAGAAAGACCACCTTCTGTGAAAGGGTCAACAGGGGAATCTCCCTGATATTCTCAGATGGCGGCCTCTGAAGCGCCGACAACACCAGGTTCAAATCCCATGGGGGTAATGGAGGACGCACCGGAGGGACTATATGTCGTACCCCCCAAACAAAGGTACACTCACTAATGAGTGAGACGCCAGGGGTCACTGAAAAAAGACAGCCAGGGCTGAAATTTGCCCCTTAATGGTGCTCAACGCCAATTTCTGGTCCACTCCATGCTGAAGAAACAGCAGGATCCTCACTATAGAAAAGGAGCATGGAAGCCACCCTTTCTCCTCACACATGGAGATGTAGGCCTTCCAGGTACGATGGTATATCTTCCATGAAGAAGATTTCCGTGCCCTCAGCATAGTTGGAATCACCGAGTCCGACAGAACCCGGTTCCTCAGCACCTGGCTCTCAATAGCCATGCCGTTAAAGCAAGTGATGGTAAAGCAGGGTGAAAGATTGGACCTTGAGATAGGAGGTCCTACCGCAGTGGCAGTGGCCAGGGAGCGTCTACCACCAGACGCACCAGGTCTGTGTACCAGGGCCGCTGAGGCCAATCTGGGGCAACCAGGATTACTGGAATCCCCTCAGCTTCCACTCTGCGAAGTAGACGTGGCAACAGTTTTAGTGGAGGAAAGGCGTAGATCAGCTGGTACTGATCCCACAAAGCCACCAGTGCATCTGACGCGTCTGCCCACGGATCTCTTGTCTTGGACACGAATCTCGGCACCTTCCAATTGAGACGGAAGGCCAACAGATCCACATCTGGCATGCCCCATTTCAGGCACAGCAGTTGGAATATCTCCGGATGCAACGGCCATTCTCCTGGGTCCAGCATCTGGCGGCTCAGATAGTCTGCTTGGCAATTTTCCACCCCTGGGATGTAAATAGCTGACAGGGCCAGAACATGTTGCTCTGCCCACCGAAGTATGTGAGCGACCTCCCGAGCAGCGGCTGAGCTTCTTGTTCCCCCTTGGTGATTTATGTACATTACAGCCGTGGCATTGTCTGACTGAATCCTGGTCGGACGCCCTTAAAGACACGTCGACCACGTGTCTCATGTGGAGGCACAGCCTGATCGCTCTCAATTCGAGCAGATTGATCGGCAACTTGGATTCTTCCATCGACCAGAGGCCCTGAGCCGATTGAATCCCCATCACTCCACCCCAGCCGGACAGACTGGCATCCGTAGTGATCACCATCCAGTTCAGAGGAAGAAATGATTTTCCTGACTGAATCACTGGGGACCTCAACCACCAGATCAGGGAATTCCCTGACTGGTTGGCTCACCTTGATCTGCCGATCCAGGGACAACGGAGATTTGTCCCATTTTGTCAATATCTCCTTCTGCAGGACTCTGGTGTGGAACTGGGCATAAGGTACTGCCTCGAAGGAGGCCACCATGAGTCCCAGCACTCGCATGCATGCAGCGACCACTTGCGGTTCATCAGTAGCTTGACTGCAGACCTGAGAGTCAGCAATTTGTCTGAGGGGAGAAAAACCCTCACTTCCCTGGAGTCCAATAGTAAACCCAGGTACTCCAGACCCTGAGTTGGTACAACCACCAACTTCCTTAGGTTCAACAGCCACCCAAATTCTTGCAGGGTCTGCATGGTGATCGCCGCATCCTCCTCTAATTCTGAGGTGCAAGATGCTCTCAGGAGGAGATCATCTAGGTAACCCACGATCGCGAACCCGCGCTGCCTCAGCAACGCCAATACTGGAGCCAGTACTTTGGTAAAGACTCGGGGGGCTGATGCCAGGCCAGAAGTAAGAGCCACAAACTGGTAGTGGGCTTCCCCTACTGCCAAACGCAGACATTTTTGATGCCGAAGGAAAATGGGTATGTGCAGGTAAGCATTCTGGATGTCCAAGGACACCAGGAAGATTCCATTCTGAACCTCTGCACCTTTACAAAGTGATTGAGGGCTTTTAAGTCCAAGATTGGACGTACCCTGTCCTCCTTGGGAGTAGAACCCCTGGAAGTGCTCCGATTCCGGAAACCAGTACAATCACCCCCTGATTCAGCAAGTCCCTTACCACCCCTAACAGGGCCTCCCTGCGAACCGGGGACACGGGTATGCTGGAGGGAAAGAATCTGGTGGCCAAGAGAGAAACTCTATCTTGTAGCCTGTGGAAATCAGGTCGCAGACCCATTGGTCGGATAACCGGGAGGTCCACCGGGCGGCAAACTCCCGAAGACGACCCCCCCACCCGATAAGTGGGTGGGGGCAAACCTTCATGTGGTAGCACCTTTGTTCGCAGGCTTGTTAGGCTTGCGGTTCCAGGGACGCTTCTGACCGTCCGTGGGCGTCCTGTCGGGCTGGTGGCGTTTTACCGAAGCACCGGGCGGACAAAAAAGCCGCTTGTGAGTGGAAAAAAAGGGCCCTTGCCTGCGGCGAGGCTCCTTAGCCTTCCTGGCCTGTGGGAGTAGTGTACTCTTACCACCAGTGGCATTCTTAATAATGTCATCCAACGAGTCTCCAAAGAGCCGCTCACCAACGAAGGGAAGATCCGCCAGGGCTTTTTTGGATGCCTGGTCAGCAGACCAGCATTTTAGACAAATAAGGCGCCACAGCACCACACCTGACACTGAAGCCTTGGATAACAGAGGGAGAGTATCCAGGGGCGCGTCACAAATGTACTTAAGGCCTTGCACTAGTTGGTCTGCTAGCTCCACGCAGACAGGGGAGGTGTTCTGCTCTCCCAATTCGCGGTGCAAAGGTTTTGCCCACTCAGTCAGTGTCTGCGACACCAGTGCAGATGCCAGTACAGGTCGCACGGCTGACCCCACAACCGTAAACAAGGAACGAGCCACCGCCTCGGCCTTCCTATCCGCGGGATCCTTGAATGCAGGAGTCCCCTCAACCGGGATCGTGGTTACTTTATTTAACCTGGATACTGGGGGGTCCACGACCGGAGGAGCCGACCACTTTTTGAGAAGGCTTTCCTCAAAGGGGTAACGCACCGCCAAATTTTTGGGGACCAAAAAGGTCCGTTGCGGGCGACTCCATTCCCTGTAGATGAATTTGTCAAAATTAGCCAAATACGGGAACACCTTAGGTGAACGTGCTGGCTTGTGGGACCCAAAAGGGACCGGTGCATCAGCAGAGGGATCCGCTGGCTCCTGAATCTTCAGGGTATCACGCAACAAGCGATTTCTTGCACCTGGGCCCGGACGGGGAATCATCCTCACTGTCCGAACGGTCCTGGTCAGCCTCGTCTGATATGTCAGAGCAGGGGTCACCAGCCGCAGCAGGGACCGATTCTGCATCAGAGCTCTCCCCAGAGGATGGGGGGGCAGGGGCCTCTTACGTGCACCTTTCCTTCCACGCGCCACCTCTATCTTAGCAACAAAAGAGTCAAGGACCGCTGTCAGGGTGTCCTTGCGCACCGCGCTATCCGCAAGTGACCTGGTTGCTATAGCCTGGATTTCGGGGGAAGAAACACCAGTTTCTGAAGCCATGCTGACCCTAGCCTCTCTGCCACCTGCAAGGGGACTTAGGACAATAAAGGTCCCACCCTCCTGCTGCCGCCGCGTGGCAGGGTGGGGGGGGGGTACTTAGCGCTAGACTCACCACTCTGGGGCCTCTGTGAATGCCACTAGCAGTGTCTGTAGTCCCTAGGAGGTTCCCAGTTGCAGAGAGGAGAAAAATGTGTCAGCAGCAGCTGCTTATAACAGCAGTGAAACGTTGTGCACTGCTGGCTTCAGCATTCAGCAAGGAGCCATCCAGCATCCTCTACACACAGTGGACACAGGAAACAGAAAGTGAGAGCACATGTAATGGTGCCACAAGAGAAATGCGGCGAAAAGAGCACTCAGGCTTCAAGAAAATGGCCGCCAATGTAACTAATAGGAGATCCTGAAGAAGAAGATGAAGCTTACCAGGGGAATACAGGCTTTCCCACATCCAAGATGGCTGCTGGACAGCGCCATGTGGTGACAGAACAAACCCAGAACAGTACTGCCTGCTTACAGCCAGAACAACATCCACAGACCCCTTTGGGACCCCCCCAGTCCTGGATCAGGACCAACACCAGCCGCACAGAGCCCCTACAGGTGAGAAACCAGCGAACCCACACATACACTGCCCACAGCGCATGCAGCCACCCCCCTCAGAGGGGGGAAGGAGGGGAGATAGGGACTTTGGAGAGAAGATAGGGAGGTGAGGTGGCCCCGAATCGACACCCCCAGGGAATGCCCAGCTGCTCACCCCACCGAAGCAGGGAGAGCCGTACTTACCAGTCCTGAAGAGCTAGGAGACATTCCATTACAGACCTACTCCTGCACAGTTACAGGGTAGCTGCTGGCCCAGTATACTGTGATCCAGACAGCAGTAGCCCGGTCATATGTATATCCCGGAGCATTGAAGCTCACCGACCACCTCTGGAGCTGAGGCATGTCGTGGCCTGTTGAGCCTTAGCTGCGGCCTGCTCACGCTCGATGGCCAGACTGGGGAGACTACAAGGATAATCATTAACCAGCCTATCACCCAGCCGGCAGTTGATAGAAGATCGCAGGATCTTTCATCTTGCTCAAAAAACATCAAACCTGCAGCAAAAACATGGACCGAGAGGGCCCGCAGGGTTCCTAGGTCATTCTCCTTTACTAGGCAAAATAAAAACTGAAGCTGCTGGGAGCAGTGGGAAGGTTGTTAGCACAGGGTCCGCCCCCCTGGGGCGGGACTAAAAGTTCTGGGTATTGTGTAACAATTTTGCCTAGTTCTCCTAATGGCAGGCTATACAACGCATTTAGTTACAGAAAGGAGCTGTGCTGGTCGGTGAATATGAGAAAAACACTCCAGTGTGAAAGGGGGCTTAAAACTATGAGGGTTATTTACATAAGGCAAATTTCAGTGCACTCGTAGTGCAAAGTGGATTTGCCTTTAGTAAATAACCCCCTAGGTAACAAACATTTATAAATTTGGAGCACCAAAAACAGTTTATGGAAAAAGTTCCTTAGCAGCACATCCTAATGACTTACCTTTATAAGGAAGTTGGCGATATGCTAGTGTACAGAGCACAATTCTGTGTCACAACTCTGCATCCAAAAGAGAGAATGAATAGAAGACATTGCTGTATTTATACACTAATAGGGCGTGGTGAATTGGCATGGCGCATGGGCATAGCGCACGGATGTGGCGTGCATGGGTGTGGTGCACAGCCTCATGTGTGTAGCGCACAGGCACATGAGCGAGCTCTTTTTGTGCATAAAAGCGTGAATGTAAAGATGGTCATTTGCTCATCTTTTCTGTTCACAAATATGGCGCAGGACCAAGAGCTTGTTGATTTTCTTGCTCTATTCGAGTATAGCGATGTGGTTGGAGTTGGCATTTGCTATCCCAAGCAATATCCTAGGAAATAATGGAGGAGGAACATGCTGGCAATTTTCAACCCCGCATTTGACAATCATAGCTCTTTATGCCACGTGCATTTTTAGGAGGAATGCGGGACTCCGCTTATCTAGAGGAGCTGTTATCTACCTCTATGGACTTATAGAGCAGAAACTTCAGCCAGCAACATCCCGAAGCCATGCAGTGCCTGGGATGGTCAAGTTACTGACCACACTGTACATTTTGGCCCGTGGCAGCTTCCAAACCACCTCTGGCCTTATATTGGGAATCAGCCCACCCACTGTGTCCAGGGTGTTTATGTAGGTCATTAATGCCATTCTTGACCTTGTGCCCCAATTTTTGCATGCTCTCAAAAATCCACCCACCGTTATAGCTCTAATTGTATGCATGCATGCACAAAATGAATCCGACCTACAAAAAAGGAGCCACAGCAGACAGATACACCCGGAGAGCCCGAACCACATCCAAAGAATGTAAGGCAATCTCCTTCGGATGAGATGGTCAAGGACACAAGGAAGGAAGAACAATGTTCTCATTTAGATGAAAGGCAGATACCACTTTAGGAAGAAACGAGGGCTGTGGACTCAGCACCGCCTTATCCTTGTGGAGAAACAAAATAGGGAGATTTGCATGACAAGGCCATCAGCAAAGAAACCTGCCTTGAAGACATAATGGCCACTAGAAAGACAACCTTCTGAGATAACGTAAGTAGGGGGATCTCCAAAATGTTCTCGAACTATGGTTTCTGGAGTACTGAGAGTACCAGATTCAGATCCCATGGAGGCAGCAGCGAGCATATCGGGGGAGCCACATGGCAAACACGTGCACCTGAATAAACACGTGCACCAACGAGTGAGCTGCCAATGGTCGCTGAAAAAATAGGATTTTTTGTACTCACTGTAAAAATCCTTTTCTCTGTAATTCACCAACAGACACAGCTCCTCTCTGTAACTAATTGGGTTGTATAGCCTGCCATTAGGAGAACTAGGCAAAATTGTTACACAATACACAGAACTTTTAGTCCCGCCTCAGGGGGACGGACCCTGTGCTATCATCCCTCCCCACTGCTCCCAGCAGCTTCAGTACGTCAACAAGCAGTATAATGTAGAGAAAACGAGGGGTGGGTGCTGAGCCGGTCGGTGAATTACAGAGAAAAGGATTTTACAGTGAGTACAAAAATCCTATTTTCACTTATATTCACCGACCGACACAGCTCCTCTCTGTAACTAAATGGGACGTCCCCAGGCAGTGCCAAATGAGGGGTGGGAAAAAACAGCATAAAAACTTCATCCACCATGGCAAGTGGGAACTAGTGAAACTAAACCCACAAAAAAACAGCAGTGTGTGGAAAAACCCCACCATATAACCGGGCATCCTCAACAGGAGTGATCCCCAAGACTGCAACATTGAAGAAGTAATGCAACAGTACATTAACAAAAACAGTAAATTTTTTTATCGAAAAAACTCAATTGCAACTACACGGCCGCCTGCAAAACTTTGCGGCCAAAACAAGCATCAGCTGATGCACTGACGTCTACCTTGTAGAACTTGGTAAACGTATGGACAGACGACCAGGTCGCCGCCTTACACACCTGAGCGACAGACGCTTGGTGTCGGAAGGCCCAAGACGTTCCGATTGCTCTTGTAGAGTGGGCTGTGACTGGAAAGGGGGGCACCTGCCCCTTCAAGTCGTAGGCCTGGACTACAATCTGTCTGATCCACCTGGAAATGGTGGCCGATGAGACCACCATGCCTTTCTTAGGACCAGCCACTGAAACAAACAGCGAGTCTGACTTCCGAAAGGGAGCTGTGGCAGACAAGTACACCTTCAGAGCCCTAACCACATCGAGAGCGTGAAGGGCCACCTCCTTGGGGTGCTCCGGCTTAGGACACAACGATGGTAATACAATGTCCTCATTGATGTGAAAAGCCGAAACCACCTTTGGAAGAAAGGACGGTTGCGGACGCAGCACCACCTTATCCCTGTGGATGACCAGATAAGGCGACTCACAGGACAAGGCTGCCAATTCCGAAATCCTCCTGGCCAATGTGATGGCCACTAGAAAGACCACCTTCTGTGAAAGGGTCAACAGGGGAATCTCCCTGATATTCTCAGATGGCGGCCTCTGAAGCGCCGACAACACCAGGTTCAAATCCCATGGGGGTAATGGAGGACGCACCGGAGGGACTATATGTCGTACCCCCCAAACAAAGGTACACTCACTAATGAGTGAGACGCCAGGGGTCACTGAAAAAAGACAGCCAGGGCTGAAATTTGCCCCTTAATGGTGCTCAACGCCAATTTCTGGTCCACTCCATGCTGAAGAAACAGCAGGATCCTCACTATAGAAAAGGAGCATGGAAGCCACCCTTTCTCCTCACACATGGAGATGTAGGCCTTCCAGGTACGATGGTATATCTTCCATGAAGAAGATTTCCGTGCCCTCAGCATAGTTGGAATCACCGAGTCCGACAGAACCCGGTTCCTCAGCACCTGGCTCTCAATAGCCATGCCGTTAAAGCAAGTGATGGTAAAGCAGGGTGAAAGATTGGACCTTGAGATAGGAGGTCCTACCGCAGTGGCAGTGGCCAGGGAGCGTCTACCACCAGACGCACCAGGTCTGTGTACCAGGGCCGCTGAGGCCAATCTGGGGCAACCAGGATTACTGGAATCCCCTCAGCTTCCACTCTGCGAAGTAGACGTGGCAACAGTTTTAGTGGAGGAAAGGCGTAGATCAGCTGGTACTGATCCCACAAAGCCACCAGTGCATCTGACGCGTCTGCCCATGGATCTCTTGTCTTGGACACGAATCTCGGCACCTTCCAATTGAGACGGAAGGCCAACAGATCCACATCTGGCATGCCCCATTTCAGGCACAGCAGTTGGAATATCTCCGGATGCAACGGCCATTCTCCTGGGTCCAGCATCTGGCGGCTCAGATAGTCTGCTTGGCAATTTTCCACCCCTGGGATGTAAATAGCTGACAGGGCCAGAACATGTTGCTCTGCCCACCGAAGTATGTGAGCGACCTCCCGAGCAGCGGCTGAGCTTCTTGTTCCCCCTTGGTGATTTATGTACATTACAGCCGTGGCATTGTCTGACTGAATCCTGGTCGGACGCCCTTAAAGACACGTCGACCACGTGTCTCATGTGGAGGCACAGCCTGATCGCTCTCAATTCGAGCAGATTGATCGGCAACTTGGATTCTTCCATCGACCAGAGGCCCTGAGCCGATTGAATCCCCATCACTCCACCCCAGCCGGACAGACTGGCATCCGTAGTGATCACCATCCAGTTCAGAGGAAGAAATGATTTTCCTGACTGAATCACTGGGGACCTCAACCACCAGATCAGGGAATTCCCTGACTGGTTGGCTCACCTTGATCTGCCGATCCAGGGACAACGGAGATTTGTCCCATTTTGTCAATATCTCCTTCTGCAGGACTCTGGTGTGGAACTGGGCATAAGGTACTGCCTCGAAGGAGGCCACCATGAGTCCCAGCACTCGCATGCATGCAGCGACCACTTGCGGTTCATCAGTAGCTTGACTGCAGACCTGAGAGTCAGCAATTTGTCTGAGGGGAGAAAAACCCTCACTTCCCTGGAGTCCAATAGTAAACCCAGGTACTCCAGACCCTGAGTTGGTACAACCACCAACTTCCTTAGGTTCAACAGCCACCCAAATTCTTGCAGGGTCTGCATGGTGATCGCCACATCCTCCTCTAATTCTGAGGTGCAAGATGCTCTCAGGAGGAGATCTAGGTAACCCACGATCGCGAACCCGCGCTTCCTCAGCAACGCCAATACTGGAGCCAGTACTTTGGTAAAGACTCGGGGGGCTGATGCCAGGCCAGAAGTAAGAGCCACAAACTGGTAGTGGGCTTCCCCTACTGCCAAACGCAGACATTTTTGATGCCGAAGGAAAATCGGTATGTGCAGGTAAGCATTCTGGATGTCCAAGGACACCAGGAAGATTCCATTCTGAACCTCTGTACCCTTTACAAAGTGATTGAGGGCTTTTAAGTCCAAGATTGGACGTACCCTGTCCTCCTTGGGAGTAGAACCCCTGGAAGTGCTCCGATTCCGGAAACCAGTACAATCACCCCCTGATTCAGCAAGTCCCTTACCACCCCTAACAGGGCCTCCCTGCGAACCGGGGACACGGGTATGCTGGAGGGAAAGAATCTGGTGGCCAAGAGAGAAACTCTATCTTGTAGCCTGTGGAAATCAGGTCGCAGACCCATTGGTCGGATAACCGGGAGGTCCACCGGGCGGCAAACTCCCGAAGACGACCCCCCCACCCGATAAGTGGGTGGGGGCAAACCTTCATGTGGTAGCACCTTTGTTCGCAGGCTTGTTAGGCTTGCGGTTCCAGGGACGCTTCTGACCGTCCGTGGGCGTCCTGTCGGGCTGGTGGCGTTTTACCGAAGCACCGGGCGGACAAAAAAGCCGCTTGTGAGTGGAAAAAAAGGGCCCTTGCCTGCGGCGAGGCTCCTTAGCCTTCCTGGCCTGTGGGAGTAGTGTACTCTTACCACCAGTGGCATTCTTAATAATGTCATCCAACGAGTCTCCAAAGAGCCGCTCACCAACGAAGGGAAGATCCGCCAGGGCTTTTTTGGATGCCTGGTCAGCAGACCAGCATTTTAGCCAAATTAGGCGCCTCAGCACCACACCTGACACTGAAGCCCTGGATAACAGAGGGAGAGTATCCAGGGGCGCGTCACAAATGTACTTAAGGCCTTGCACTAGTTGGTCTGCTAGCTCCACGCAGACAGGGGAGGTGTTCTGCTCTCCCAATTCGCGGTGCAAAGGTTTTGCCCACTCAGTCAGTGTCTGCGACACCAGTGCAGATGCCAGTACAGGTCGCACGGCTGACCCCACAACCGTAAACAAGGAACGAGCCACCGCCTCGGCCTTCCTATCCGCGGGATCCTTGAATGCAGGAGTCCCCTCAACCGGAATCGTGGTGACTTTATTTAACCTGGATACTGGGGGGTCCACGACCGGAGGAGCCGACCACTTTTTGAGAAGGCTTTCCTCAAAGGGGTAACGCACCGCCAAATTTTTGGGGACCAAAAAGGTCCGTTGCGGGCGACTCCATTCCCTGTAGATGAATTTGTCAAAATTAGCCAAATACGGGAACACCTTAGGTGAACGTGCTGGCTTGTGGGACCCAAAAGGGACCGGTGCATCAGCAGAGGGATCCGCTGGCTCCTGAATCTTCAGGGTATCACGCAACAAGCGATTTCTTGCACCTGGGCCCGGACGGGGAATCATCCTCACTGTCCGAACGGTCCTGGTCAGCCTCGTCTGATATGTCAGAGCAGGGGTCACCAGCCGCAGCAGGGACCGAGTCTGCATCAGAGCTCTCCCCAGAGGATGGGGGGGCAGGGGCCTCTTACGTGCACCTTTCCTTCCACGCGCCACCTCTATCTTAGCAACAAAAGAGTCAAGGACCGCTGTCAGGGTGTCCATGCGCACCGCGCTATCCGCAAGTGACCTGGTTGCTATAGCCTGGATTTCGGGGGAAGAAACACCAGTTTCTGAAGCCATGCTGACCCTAGCCTCTCTGCCACCTGCAAGGGGACTTAGGACAGTAAAGGTCCCACCCTCCTGCTGCCGCCGCGTGGCAGGGTGGGGGGGGGGGTACTTAGCGCTAGACTCACCACTCTGGGGCCTCTGTGAATGCCACTAGCAGTGTCTGTAGTCCCTAGGAGGTTCCCAGTTGCAGAGAGGAGAAAAATGTGTCAGCAGCAGCTGCTTATAACAGCAGTGAAACGTTGTGCACTGCTGGCTTCAGCATTCAGCAAGGAGCCATCCAGCATCCTCTACACACAGTGGACACAGGAAACAGAAAGTGAGAGCACATGTAATGGTGCCACAAGAGAAATGCGGCGAAAAGAGCACTCAGGCTTCAAGAAAATGGCCGCCAATGTAACTAATAGGAGATCCTGAAGAAGAAGATGAAGCTTACCAGGGGAATACAGGCTTTCCCACATCCAAGATGGCTGCTGGACAGCGCCATGTGGTGACAGAACAAACCCAGAACAGTACTGCCTGCTTACAGCCAGAACAACATCCACAGACCCCTTTGGGACCCCCCCAGTCCTGGATCAGGACCAACACCAGCCGCACAGAGCCCCTACAGGTGAGAAACCAGCGAACCCACACATACACCGCCCACAGCGCATGCAGCCACCCCCCTCAGAGGGGGGAAGGAGGGGAGATAGGGACTTTGGAGAGAAGATAGGGAGGTGAGGTGGCCCCAAATCGACACCCCCAGGGAATGCCCAGCTGCTCACCCCACCGAAGCAGGGAGAGCCGTACTTACCAGTCCTGAAGAGCTAGGAGACATTCCATTACAGACCTACTCCTGCACAGTTACAGGGTAGCTGCTGGCCCAGTATACTGTGATCCAGACAGCAGTAGCCCGGTCATATGTATATCCCGGAGCATTGAAGCTCACCGACCACCTCTGGAGCTGAGGCATGTCGTGGCCTGTTGAGCCTTAGCTGCGGCCTGCTCACGCTCGATGGCCAGACTGGGGAGACTACAAGGATAATCATTAACCAGCCTATCACCCAGCCGGCAGTTGATAGAAGATCGTAGGATCTTTCATCTTGCTCAAAAAACATCAAACCTGCAGCAAAAACATGGACCGAGAGGGCCCGCAGGGTTCCTAGGTCATTCTCCTTTACTAGGCAAAATAAAAACTGAAGCTGCTGGGAGCAGTGGGAAGGTTGTTAGCACAGGGTCCGCCACCCTGGGGTGGGACTAAAAGTTCTGTGTATTGTGTAACAATTTTGCCTAGTTCTCCTAATGGCAGGCTATACAACGCATTTAGTTACAGAAAGGAGCTGTGCTGGTCGGTGAATATGAGAAAAACACTCCAGTGTGAAAGGGGGCTTAAAACTATGAGGGTTATTTACATAAGGCAAATTTCAGTGCACTCGTAGTGCAAAGTGGATTTGCCTTTAGTAAATAACCCCCTAGGTAACAAACATTTATAAATTTGGAGCACCAAAAACAGTTTATGGAAAAAGTTCCTTAGCAGCACATCCTAATGACTTACCTTTATAAGGAAGTTGGCGATATGCTAGTGTACAGAGCACAATTCTGTGTCACAACTCTGCATCCAAAAGAGAGAATGAATAGAAGACATTGCTGTATTTATACACTAATAGGGCGTGGTGAATTGGCATGGCGCATGGGCATAGCGCACGGATGTGGCGCGCATGGGTGTGGTGCACAGCCACATGTGTGTAGCGCACAGGCACATGAGCGAGCTCTTTTTGTGCATAAAAGCGTGAATGTAAAGATGGTCATTTGCTCATCTTTTCTGTTCACAAATATGGCGCAGGACCAAGAGCTTGTTGATTTTCTTGATCTATTCGAGTATAGCGATGTGGTTGGAGTTGGCATTTGCTATCCCAAGCAATATCCTAGGAAATAATGGAGGAGGAACATGCTGGCAATTTTCAACCCCGCATTTGACAATCATAGCTCTTTATGCCACGTGCATTTTTAGGAGGAATGCGGGACTCCGCTTATCTAGAGGAGCTGTTATCTACCTCTATGGACTTATAGAGCAGAAACTTCAGCCAGCAACATCCCGAAGCCATGCAGTGCCTGGGATGGTCAAGTTACTGACCACACTGTACATTTTGGCCCGTGGCAGCTTCCAAACCACCTCTGGCCTTATATTGGGAATCAGCCCACCCACTGTGTCCAGGGTGTTTATGTAGGTCATTAATGCCATTCTTGACCTTGTGCCCCAATTTATCCACTGGGCACAAACTGAAGATGAGTGGACCAATGTGAAGTTGGCTTTCCAATTTCCACAGATCCAGTGGGCCATTGATTGTACCCATGTTGCAATCAGGCCCCCCCCGGAGATGTGAAGTGAACTATAGGAACCGTAAGCAATACCACTCTCTAAATGTGCAACTTGTATGTGATGCCAGACACTGAATTATGAGTACACGGATGGGTTTTCCAGGGTCATGTCATGATGCTTTCATTCTAAGACAGACTGCATTGTACCAAAAGTTTGAGAGTAGCCAAATGCCCTCAGGATGGCTCCTTGGTAATGTATAATGTTGAGACATTTGTTTGACTAAATGTACACAATTTTGAAATGAGATGTGCATGTTATTTTGAGAACAGATCACATAACAACATGTCATTGGAAGTAACCATGGCCCAGCATTATGTTACAAATCCCTATCTGCCTGTTCCAGGTTTATTAGAAATTACAGGTACCCCCAAAGCCAGGCAGAGCACCTATACAACAAGGCACACCAAAGAACAAGCAGGGTTATTTACGAAAGGCAAATTCACTTTGCACTTCAATTGCTCTTGGAAGTGCAGTTGCTCTCATATCTAAGGGGTAGATCTGAAGTGAGTGGAAGCTCTGCTGATTTTAACATCCAATCATGGGCAGCACAGTGGTTTAGTGGTTAGCACTCTCACCTAGCAGTAAGAAGGGTCGCTGGTTCGAATCCCAACCCTGACACTACCTGCCTGGAGTTTGCATGTTCTCCCTGTGCCTGTGTGGGTTTCCTCTGGGTATTCCAGTTTCCTCCCACACTCCAAAGACATGCAGGTAGGCTAATTGGCTTCTGTCCAAAATTGTCCCTAGTATATGAATGGGGACCTTGGATTGTGGGCTCCTTGGGGGTAGGGACTGATGTGAGAGTGCAATATACAGGGATAGGGACAATTGTAGACACTCACTCAGGTTGAACTGGATGGACTGGTATCTTTTTTCAACCTTACTATGCAACTATGTGCAAGCTAAAATGCTGTTTTTTGTTTTCCTTGCATGTCCCCCTCGGATCTACAGCGACTTTATTTCCAAGTGCACTTTCAGTAGAGTTTCAAGTGCACTTGTAGTGCAAAGTGGATTTTCCTTTAGTAAATAACCCCCAAGGAGTATTTGCATCATTTAGTTATGCTAAAGGACAACCTAGCCTAACAAATCATGTCTGACTTTGACCTAACTTTTTAACAGATTATCCTTAAACTGGAAATACACCTGTAGCGGCCATAACCCATTGCAGGGCGGCCTTGACTTAATGGGCTTACCGGTTACCTTCTCTTGGCCTGCTCTTCCACTTCTAGGGGTTCCCAGGGTTGATACCCAACGACTTGTACACTGACACAGATGAAGTCCTTTCAAAAAGGTTTTATTCTGTAGTAGAACTTTCAATTAACACAGTCTCTTAGGGAACAGAGGGCCCGGGTGAAGAACTTAAGCACCTTGAACTGCAGGTCTAGTAAAGTCTCCTGTTCCACCCAGAGAGTAGCCACTCGCAGCTGGGTACTTCAAGGCTGAACAGATCTCTAGCCAGAGATCATGGCAGTCAGCACGTTGACTCAAACATGAACAAACAACTAAGGGCAAACAAGGATCTTTTTCCTCCGTACCTGGAACATTTCCCGTCTCCTTTATGGTACTGGAAAAGTGTGAATTTGTCAATGTCCTTCTCAACTCAGTAACCAGGCACTTCTCAGGATACCACTTGCCGGCCCTCCTCCGAAGAGTCCTCCCCCGTCACTTCCACGAGCTGTGGTGTCCCTCCAAGCCGAGAGCACACCCGGACACTTTGAATCCTCCCTCAGTTACTGCACCTCAGTCCAGCAGGTTCCGAGACTCGGGAACAGATGGATCCCTACCCCAGACCAGGCAGGTCTTTCAGGGCCCACTGACATGTTGTGGGGTGTCGAACACCCCGTGACCGGGACCCCTCATGGGGCTACCCCGGTCCTGGAACCAGACCACGCGGGTCTCTCGAACAACTCCGGATCCCCAAACACGTGACCCAAACCCATTTAAGTACCCCCTCCCAGACTCATCAGCGGGTCCCAGCCCTCCTGCTGATTGGCTCCGAGAGGGCCAATACCCAAACATCCAAACAGACTTGGTTCTGGCCTGCCATGTGCACCTCACTGCTCACATGGCCAGGCATAACTTTCAAACAGCTGATGACAAGGCCTACCTACACAATTAACCCTCAGAACCTTTACTGTTCTGAGGCCAAAAAACTAAATTTACAGGCATGTGACATTTGATCCCAAATGTCATCTGCTACACACCATACAATTTTATTCTTCAATTTACTTTAGATTTTCCTTCAACTATGTAGTGCAAGGCCCTGTCTGATTGCATACAAATTGAAAGTGCTTAGGTTTGACCCCCTATTATATGGTTTTTGCAAATCTAAAGTAAAAATGTACAAGAAAATTGGATAATGCATGGGCAGCCTTAGGTAGATGTATAGTGTAAGCTTGGAACTTGATGGAAAAATAACCTAATCCTTGAAGTTCACTTTTTGTGAGTGATAGAGTGGAGAAGGCACATTTCAAACATGATATTTACTAATTGTGATTTTTATTTTGGCAGGGCATTCCAGTTACCCGCAACTGGCATGGCTTATGGCTCCAGTCAGGTACCCCCAGAGTCTGGCAGAGCACCGGTACAATAGGGCACATCAAAAAACTCGAGCCATTGTGGAGAGCACATTTGGACTTCTGAAAAGCCGGTTCATGTGCCTGGCCAAGCCTGGGGGAGAACTCCTGTACTCTCCTCGGAAGGCTGCCAGGATTATTCTTGCCTGCTGTGTTTTGCACAATATTTGCCTGTTAAGGAATGAATCCTGGGAGCCTTCTGAGGATATGGAGCCTGAGGTCCATCAGCCACCAGTCGCCAGAAGGGAGAATACTGAGGAAGGATTGGCTACTTGGGCTGAGCTGATAAGCAGAAACTTTACATGTAAGTAATCATACCTAGTTGTGAATAGGGATAAGCTTCGCGTTCGAGTCGAACATACGTTTGTCTCGAACATCGGCTGTTCGCACGTTTGGCGAATACAGAACGCTATGGGCCATTTGAGCCAAATATGTGTGGCGCTCACGGCCCACAATGCACTGCGCCATCGCAGTGCATTGCTGGCTCATGATTGGCCAAGCATGCACTGTGACCCCGCATGCTTGGCCAATCACAGCACCAGCAGCGAGGAGAGGCATGATTGGCCGCAGGCAGGATGCCTGTGGCCAATCATAGCTCAGGCTGTGTAGTACACGCCCCACACTATATAAGGCCTCCAGCGTGGCGGCCTTGTGTAGTGTGTTGGTGTCTGTAGGAGTTAGTGGGTGTTCTGTGTACCTTCAACACAGTATACACCGTTCGTTATCGGCCGATTTTGCGTTCTTGCTCTTATGTAATTGAGCTGTTAGCAATCTGCAGGAGTTTGTGGGTGTTGTCTGCGTGCCCTGACCGCAGTATACACCATTATAGCCACCTATATAGCTAGCTATATTGCTCTTCTCTAATAGAGCTTGCAATCAGTTGTAGGAGATTGAGCGTGTTGTCTGCGTGCCCTGACCGCACTATACACCATTATATCCACCTATATAGCTAGCTATATTGCTCTTCTGTAATAGAGCTTACAGTCAGTTGTAGATTGTGCGTGTTGTCTGCGTGCCCTGACCGCACTATACACCATTATATCCACCTATATAGCGCTTCTCTAATTGAGCCATCTGCCATCTGCAGTGGGTGTTGTGTGCCTCCAGCACAATATACACTACCCAATTGCTGGTTTTCCCATCTCCCTTCAGGCCATTACCATGTCTGGAAGGCCAACAAGGAGAGGCAGACAGGCACGAGCTGATAAAAGAGGGCAAGCAGGCTCTGTGTCTACAGACAACAGTGCTGGTCGTGGACGCGGTGCATCGTCGTCATCAGCATGTGGCCATGGGACATGCTTTTCCTCCTTTTTGGCAGCTGGACGTGTTGAGCCACATAATGCCAAAGACTTGGTATAGTGGATGACCAAGCCCTCTTCATCCTCCTCATCCTCTCTCACCTAGGCTCAGGGTACTAGCAAAGCAGCTGCAAACGCATCATCTTCCCTCGTCTCAATGTCATCATCAGTGACTCCTTCCCTAGACCCACCACGTCCTCCTGAGGAGTCCCCTGAACTCTTTGAGCACAGTGTTGGGTACATGCTCCAGGAGGGTGCCCAGTGTTTTGTAGGCTCTGATGATGATTCTCAGCTAGAGGAAGGCAGTAGCGTGAGCGCAGAGAGAGGGGATGCTCAAGAAGGACAGCAATCTGGCAGTCATGTTCCACGAGCTGCAGCATACTGTCAGGTTTGCTCCAGCGATGAAGAGGGAGGGCATGATGGGGGCACTGACTCCACGTGGGTGCCTGGTAGGAGAGAGGAGGAGGAGGAGGCACATGTCCAACGAGGCAGGATGCCCTCCGGGGGCCAGCTTAGGGGCAGCACACCGACTGAATCACACCGCAGAGCTCCGCCTGTGCAGGGCGCTGCCTCTGCGTGTTATTCTAAAAGTTCTTTGGTGTGGGCCTTTTTTGAGATGGGTGCATTAGATTGCACCTCTGCTATTTGCAACATATGTCTCAAGCGTATCTCGCATGGCCAAAACATCAGCCGCTTGGGCACCACATGCTTGACCAGACATATGTTGACCTGCCATGCAGCTCGTTGGCAAGCGTGCCTTATAGACCCACACCAAAGAACCAAGCGGACCTCTCCTTGCTCCTCATCAGCTGAGATCTCCAACCCCATTAGACCTTCAGTCCTCTCTGAAACCTGCTCTGAGAGGAATGAAGGTGTAGAATTAGGTGTGTCACAGCCAAGTGCTTCCGGGCACTCTGCTAGCAGTACACCCACGTCTGATTATAGCAGGCAAATTTCCCTGCCCCAGCTGCTGGACCGTCGAAAGAAGTTCACTCCCAGCCATCCACATGCCCAGCAGTTGAATGCTAGCTTGGCTAAATTGCTAGCACTTCACTGCTGCCTTTTCAGTTGGTAGACTCGGCTCCCTTCCGTGAGTTTGTACAATGTGCAGTTCCTCAGTGGCAGGTCCCCAAATGCCACTTTTTCTCCCGAAAGGTGATTCCGGCTCTCTACCGGCATGTGGAAGGCAATGTCCTTGCCTCGCTGGACAAGGCGGTCAGCAGTAAGGTGCATATTACCGCTGACTCATGGTCCAGCAGGCATGGACAGGGACGTTATCTGTCTTTCATGGCCCATTGGGTCCTCCTCTTCTTCTTCCTCCATGGCCTCTTCCAGTGCTCTGTCCTCAGAACCAGCGGTGCTCCGTACGCGTTCAAGGGGCTACGCAAGTACGCAGGCAGAACGATGCCATGCCGTGCTTGCGCTGGTTTGTTTGGTAGACAGGAGCCACACTGGGGCAGATATTTTGTCAGCTCTGCGGGGGCAGGCCGAGAGGTGGTTGACGCCACTACAGCTTATGCCAGGAATGGTGGTTTGCGACAATGGCACCAACCTCCTCTCCGCCCTCCAACAGGGACAACTGACCCATGTGCCCTGTGTGGCTCACGTCCTTAACCTGGTGGCGCAGCAGTTCTTGGGCAGGTACCCAGGCTTACAGGATGTCCTGAAGCAGGCCAGGAAAGTCTGTTTGCATTTCCGCCGATCATTTAATGCCTGTGCTCTGCTGGCTGAGCTCCAAAAGAAGTTGAACTTGCCCACGAACCGCCTTATATGTGACATGCCCACCAGGTGGAACTCAACGTTGGCCATGCTGCAGCGGCTGCACACGCAGCAGAGGGCCATCAATGAGTACCTGTGTGACTACGGCACCAGGACAGGGTCAGGGGAGCTTGGTTTTTTCTCACCACGCCAGTGGGGCATGATCAGGGATGCATGCACTGTCTTGTCACCGTTTGAGGAGGCCACAAGGATAGTGAGCAGTAAAAGTGCATGCATCAGTGACACTGTACCTCTTGTCCACCTGTTGGAGCATACGCTGCGTGGAATAATGGACAGGGCACTTAAGGCAGAACAGAGGCAGGGAAGAGAAGGACTTCCTTGCATCTCAAGGCCCCCTTTATCCAGACAGTGTTCCTGCTGTCCCACCCATCACACAGGAAGAGGACGAGGAGGAGGATGATGATTGTGTCAGCATGGAGGTGGAGGCTGGCACTCAACATCAGCAGTCTTGTAGGGATGATTTACAGTCCCAAGAAACCCGTGGACGTCTACGTGGCTGGGAGGAGGTAGCTGCGGATCATGTTGTCCTTAGTGACCCAGAGGACTCCGGACCGAGTGCCTCGGCTAACCTACGCTGCATGACCTCCCTGATCCTGCAAAGCCTGCGGAAGGATCCTCGTATTCATCGGATCAAGGAGAGGGACCATTACTGGCTGGCCACTCTCCTTGATCCCTGGTACAAGGGTAAGGTTGCCGACCTTATCTTGCCGTCACAGAGGGAGCAGAGGATGAGACATCTCCGGGAGGCCTTGCAGAAAGGTCTGTGCAACGCGTTACCAGAGACTGGGAGGTTACAAACTCCTGGTCCTGGACAACGTGTTGCTGAGGCATCGGTCAGAAGGAGTGGTGGAGAAGGTGGCGGAGAAACTTCCTCCCGGGGCTTCTTATTATGAGGGGTTCCCACCATCCCTGTGCTGTGCTGACTTCCTCCTGGGGCTGCTTACGGTGCAGGTGTCAGTGCTGTATATCACGGTGCTGGTGTCAGTGCTTTATGTCATGCTGCTGATGTCAGTGCTCTCTTTCATGGTGCTGGTGTCGGATCACTCTATCACGGTGCAGGTGTCAGTGCTCTATATCACGGTGCTGGTGCTGGTGATCATCTCCTGTACCCTCTTCTTTGGCTACTCTGACCTTCCCTCGCCTCCATTGTCTCAAGAGTCCTGAATTGTCAGAATTTCACATATAAAACAAGAATGCTTGTAGTTGTCAATCCCAGATTCACCTCATACATGTGTTATGTCATTGGCCATGTGGTGGGTTTACGTGTGCACAGCTAGTAATTATTTTGTGGCTGCAAATATGACCTGTAGGTTTGTAAAGTTCACCATCCCTGTGCTGTGCTGACTTGCTCCTGGGGCTGCTTATTATAAGGGGCTCCCACCATCCCTGTGCTATGCTGACTTCCTCCTGGGGCTGCTTATTATGAGTGGCTCCCACCATCCCTGTGCTGATTTCCTCCTGGGGCTGCTTACGGTGCAGGTGTCAGTGCTGTATATCACGGTGCTGATGTCAGTGCTTTATGTCACGCTGCTGATGTCAGTGCTTTCTATTACGTGCTGGTGTCAGATCATTCTATCACGGTGCAGGTGTCAGTGCTCTATATCACGGTGCTGGTGATGATCATCTCCTGCACCCTCTTCTTTGCCTACCCTGACCTTCCCTCGCCTCCATTGTCTCAAGAGTCCTGAATTGTCAGAATTTCACATATAAAACAAGAATGCTTGTAGTTGTCAATCCCAGATTCACCTCATACATGTGTTATGTCATTGGCCATGTGGTGGGACTATGTGTGCACAGCTAGTAATTATTTTGTGGCTGCAAATATGACCTGTAGGTTTGTAAAGTTCACCATCCCTGTGCTGTGCTGACTTCCTCCTGGGGCTGCTTATTATGAGGGGCTCCCACCATCCCTGTGCTATGCTGACTTCCTCCTGGGGCTGCTTATTATGAGGGGTTCCCACCATCCCTGTGCTGTGCTGACTTCCTCCTGGGGCTGCTTACGGTGCAGGTGTCAGTGCTGTATATCCCAGCGCTGGTGTCAGTGCTTTATGTCACGTTGCTGATGTCAGTGCTCTCTATCATGGTGCTGGTGTCAGATCACTCTATCACGGTGCAGGTGTCAGTGCTCTATATCACGGTGCTGGTGATCATCTCCTGCACCCTCTTCTTTGCCTACCCTGACCTTCCCTCGCCTCCATTGTCTCAAGAGTCCTGAATTGTCAGAATTTCACATATAAAAAAAGAATGCTTGTAGTTGTCGATCCCAGATTCACCTCATACATGTGTTATGTCATTGGCCATGTGGTGGGACTATGTGTGCACAGCTAGTAATTATTTTGTGGCTGCAAATATGACCTGTAGGTTTGTAAAGTTCACCATCCCTGTGCTGTGCTGACTTCCTCCTGGGGCTGCTTATTATGAGGGGCTCCCACCATCCCTGTGCTATGCTGACTTCCTCCTGGGGCTGCTTATTATGAGGTGTTCCCACCATCCCTGTGCTGTGCTGACTTCCTCCTGGGGCTGCTTACGGTGCAGGTGTCAGTGCTGTATATCACAGCGCTGGTGTCAGTGCATTATGTCACGCTGCTGATGTCAGTGCTCTCTTTCATGGTGCTGGTGTCGGATCACTCTATCACGGTGCAGGTGTCAGTGCTCTATATCACGGTGCTGGTGCTGGTGATCATCTCCTGCACCCTCTTCTTTGCCTACTCTGACCTTCCCTCGCCTCCATTGTCTCAAGAGTCCTGAATTGTCAGAATTTCACATATAAAAAATGAATGCTTGTAGTTGTGGATCCCAGATTCACCTCTTACATGTGTTATGTCATTGGCCATGTGGTGGGACTATGTGTGCACAGATAGTAATTATTTTGTGGCTGCAAATATGACCTGTAGGTTTGTAAAGTTCACCATCCCTGTGCTGTTCTGACTTCCTCCAGGGGCCGCTTATTATGAGGGGCTCCCACCATCCCTGTGCTATGCTGACTTTCTCCTGGGGCTGCTTATTATGATGCAGATACCTGTACTGTACAGTAACCTGCACCCTTCCTCCCCCCTGAAAGGTGCCAATTGTGGCGCCGGAGGGGGGGGGATTCCAATGAGTGGAAGGTCCACTTTAGGGTGGACCTCCGCTTTAAAAATGCCCCCTACCTCCTCCTACCAATTATGCAGACTAAGCTTTGCAAGAAAGATGTATATACATCGGTCCGGTGACATAATCCGGCTCCCTTGTGTCAGTCAGCGGCAGCTGAAGGGGAAAGGAGGGATCCCTTAGTATATACCAACTTCTTAGGCCGCTTACACACGGGCGGACTGTCTGACGGACTTGGTCCGCTGAAACGCGTTTCAGCGGACAATCCGCTCGTGTGTGGGCTTCAGCGGACTTTTTATAGGACTATATAGCGCTTCTCTAATTGAGCCATCTGCCATCTGCAGTGGGTGTTGTGTGCCTCCAGCACAATATACACTACCCAATTGCTGGTTGGGTAGTGTATGAAGCAGGCCAGGAAAGTCTGTTTGCATTTCCGCCGATCATTTAATGCCTGTGCTCTGCTGGCTGAGCTCCAAAAGAAGTTGAACTTGCCCACGAACCGCCTTATATGTGACATGCCCACCAGGTGGAACTCAACGTTGGCCATGCTGCAGCGGCTGCACACGCAGCAGAGGGCCATCAATGAGTACCTGTGTGACTACGGCACCAGGACAGGGTCAGGGGAGCTTGGTTTTTTCTCACCACGCCAGTGGGGCATGATCAGGGATGCATGCACTGTCTTGTCACCGTTTGAGGAGGCCACAAGGATAGTGAGCAGTAAAAGTGCATGCATCAGTGACACTGTACCTCTTGTCCACCTGTTGGAGCATACGCTGCGTGGAATAATGGACAGGGCACTTAAGGCAGAACAGAGGCAGGGAAGAGAAGGACTTCCTTGCATCTCAAGGCCCCCTTTATCCAGACAGTGTTCCTGCTGTCCCACCCATCACACAGGAAGAGGACGAGGAGGAGGATGATGATTGTGTCAGCATGGAGGTGGAGGCTGGCACTCAACATCAGCAGTCTTGTAGGGATGATTTACAGTCCCAAGAAACCCGTGGACGTCTACGTGGCTGGGAGGAGGTAGCTGCGGATCATGTTGTCCTTAGTGACCCAGAGGACTCCGGACCGAGTGCCTCGGCTAACCTACGCTGCATGACCTCCCTGATCCTGCAAAGCCTGCGGAAGGATCCTCGTATTCATCGGATCAAGGAGAGGGACCATTACTGGCTGGCCACTCTCCTTGATCCCTGGTACAAGGGTAAGGTTGCCGACCTTATCTTGCCGTCACAGAGGGAGCAGAGGATGAGACATCTCCGGGAGGCCTTGCAGAAAGGTCTGTGCAACGCGTTACCAGAGACTGGGAGGTTACAAACTCCTGGTCCTGGACAACGTGTTGCTGAGGCATCGGTCAGAAGGAGTGGTGGAGAAGGTGGCGGAGAAACTTCCTCCCGGGGCTTCTTATTATGAGGGGTTCCCACCATCCCTGTGCTGTGCTGACTTCCTCCTGGGGCTGCTTACGGTGCAGGTGTCAGTGCTGTATATCACGGTGCTGGTGTCAGTGCTTTATGTCATGCTGCTGATGTCAGTGCTCTCTTTCATGGTGCTGGTGTCGGATCACTCTATCACGGTGCAGGTGTCAGTGCTCTATATCACGGTGCTGGTGCTGGTGATCATCTCCTGTACCCTCTTCTTTGGCTACTCTGACCTTCCCTCGCCTCCATTGTCTCAAGAGTCCTGAATTGTCAGAATTTCACATATAAAACAAGAATGCTTGTAGTTGTCAATCCCAGATTCACCTCATACATGTGTTATGTCATTGGCCATGTGGTGGGTTTACGTGTGCACAGCTAGTAATTATTTTGTGGCTGCAAATATGACCTGTAGGTTTGTAAAGTTCACCATCCCTGTGCTGTGCTGACTTGCTCCTGGGGCTGCTTATTATAAGGGGCTCCCACCATCCCTGTGCTATGCTGACTTCCTCCTGGGGCTGCTTATTATGAGTGGCTCCCACCATCCCTGTGCTGATTTCCTCCTGGGGCTGCTTACGGTGCAGGTGTCAGTGCTGTATATCACGGTGCTGATGTCAGTGCTTTATGTCACGCTGCTGATGTCAGTGCTTTCTATTACGTGCTGGTGTCAGATCATTCTATCACGGTGCAGGTGTCAGTGCTCTATATCACGGTGCTGGTGATGATCATCTCCTGCACCCTCTTCTTTGCCTACCCTGACCTTCCCTCGCCTCCATTGTCTCAAGAGTCCTGAATTGTCAGAATTTCACATATAAAACAAGAATGCTTGTAGTTGTCAATCCCAGATTCACCTCATACATGTGTTATGTCATTGGCCATGTGGTGGGACTATGTGTGCACAGCTAGTAATTATTTTGTGGCTGCAAATATGACCTGTAGGTTTGTAAAGTTCACCATCCCTGTGCTGTGCTGACTTCCTCCTGGGGCTGCTTATTATGAGGGGCTCCCACCATCCCTGTGCTATGCTGACTTCCTCCTGGGGCTGCTTATTATGAGGGGTTCCCACCATCCCTGTGCTGTGCTGACTTCCTCCTGGGGCTGCTTACGGTGCAGGTGTCAGTGCTGTATATCCCAGCGCTGGTGTCAGTGCTTTATGTCACGTTGCTGATGTCAGTGCTCTCTATCATGGTGCTGGTGTCAGATCACTCTATCACGGTGCAGGTGTCAGTGCTCTATATCACGGTGCTGGTGATCATCTCCTGCACCCTCTTCTTTGCCTACCCTGACCTTCCCTCGCCTCCATTGTCTCAAGAGTCCTGAATTGTCAGAATTTCACATATAAAAAAAGAATGCTTGTAGTTGTCGATCCCAGATTCACCTCATACATGTGTTATGTCATTGGCCATGTGGTGGGACTATGTGTGCACAGCTAGTAATTATTTTGTGGCTGCAAATATGACCTGTAGGTTTGTAAAGTTCACCATCCCTGTGCTGTGCTGACTTCCTCCTGGGGCTGCTTATTATGAGGGGCTCCCACCATCCCTGTGCTATGCTGACTTCCTCCTGGGGCTGCTTATTATGAGGTGTTCCCACCATCCCTGTGCTGTGCTGACTTCCTCCTGGGGCTGCTTACGGTGCAGGTGTCAGTGCTGTATATCACAGCGCTGGTGTCAGTGCATTATGTCACGCTGCTGATGTCAGTGCTCTCTTTCATGGTGCTGGTGTCGGATCACTCTATCACGGTGCAGGTGTCAGTGCTCTATATCACGGTGCTGGTGCTGGTGATCATCTCCTGCACCCTCTTCTTTGCCTACTCTGACCTTCCCTCGCCTCCATTGTCTCAAGAGTCCTGAATTGTCAGAATTTCACATATAAAAAATGAATGCTTGTAGTTGTGGATCCCAGATTCACCTCTTACATGTGTTATGTCATTGGCCATGTGGTGGGACTATGTGTGCACAGATAGTAATTATTTTGTGGCTGCAAATATGACCTGTAGGTTTGTAAAGTTCACCATCCCTGTGCTGTTCTGACTTCCTCCAGGGGCCGCTTATTATGAGGGGCTCCCACCATCCCTGTGCTATGCTGACTTTCTCCTGGGGCTGCTTATTATGATGCAGATACCTGTACTGTACAGTAACCTGCACCCTTCCTCCCCCCTGAAAGGTGCCAATTGTGGCGCCGGAGGGGGGGGGATTCCAATGAGTGGAAGGTCCACTTTAGGGTGGACCTCCGCTTTAAAAATGCCCCCTACCTCCTCCTACCAATTATGCAGACTAAGCTTTGCAAGAAAGATGTATATACATCGGTCCGGTGACATAATCCGGCTCCCTTGTGTCAGTCAGCGGCAGCTGAAGGGGAAAGGAGGGATCCCTTAGTATATACCAACTTCTTAGGCCGCTTACACACGGGCGGACTGTCTGACGGACTTGGTCCGCTGAAACGCGTTTCAGCGGACAATCCGCTCGTGTGTGGGCTTCAGCGGACTTTTTCAGCGGACAGTCTGGCGGACTAAGTCTTTCGGAATTTCCGTAATATTGTCCGTCCAAACTTGGTTTCAGCGGACAGTCCGCTCGTGAGTAGGCTAGTTCGACGGACTAAGTTTGGCGCATGCGCAAGGATTTACACGGCCGAAGGTTGCATTGCAGTGTATTGGACGTCGTATTTCTAGTCCCCTCGTATGTGCCGTACACGTCATCACGCAAGCTTTCAGCGGACTGTCTGTTCGTCGTGTGTGGTCAAGTCCGTTCATTCAAAAGTAGGACGGACTGTCTGTCGGATTGTCTGACGGACTTAGTTGGACGGACAGTCCGCCCGTGTGTACGCGGCCTTACACAGTTTAGTCAGCAAAGATATTAGGAGGGGGTAGGGGTCATATTTAAGACTACATAGGCTTGGCCTGGAATTCTATGTTAAGGTTATTTTAACTTCTGTAAATGTTAAAGGATAAGTTCACCTTTTGGGAACCTGCTTTTAGGATGGAATGTGTAACATGTTCCCAATGCTGCAGCCTTAGCGTGCCCATGTGGGGCTCTGCCCATTCAGACACACCATTCATTCATCGAGTTCTGTGAATGATTTAACTACAAGTGGCAACAAACTTTGCAGATGTCAGTTTGCAGTTCTCAATGAACTACCACAGTGCTGTGGATCGCCGTGGTAGTTCATTGATTCTTCCTGTCAGTGTAGCTGCTTGCCCGTACGGGCACTCAGATACACTGACGGGTCTGCAGGAGACCTGAATGGCATGAGCAATCAGCTGATCGCTGGTGCAATGCTTTACAGGCTCCAAAAAATAAATAAAAACATTTTTTTTTACCTGTGCATTTATACATTTTTTTTAAAAAGTGAACTTATCCTTTGAAGGAAAGATTTTCTGAAATGCTTCAGTATCACGCCTCGGCTTGGTATTGCCATCTGTCAGGGTTTTATGACCCACTTATTGATTTAGTGGGTCCCATTGAATTCATGAGCTCATTTCCATTGGAAGTAGTGTTCCAAGATTTTATACATTTATAATTATTATATTATCAATTCCTGGAACGTGCAGGACCACAAATATTTCACTCACCGTGGCTGAATGACCACAGGCTAAACAAGAGAAATCTATTAGTTTATGGCTAGTATTATTTCTGCTTTAAAACAATATATTAAATAAAACCCCTTTGTGTCTTTGAAAAATGCAAACATTATTTAGGTTGGTATTATTTAGAGTCATTGTCATGTTAACCAATGCACACTGATGCTACTAAATTTGTGGTCTGGGTATCTAGGCCTCAATGTCACACAATCATGAATGGGATTAAAGTGGTTGTAAACCCTTACAACACATTTTGACCTACAGGTAAACCTAGATTAAGGCTTACCTGTAGGTCCAAGAAATATCTCCTAAACACGATTTAGGAGATATTTGTCGAAAGACAGGCACTGCTGTCTACAGCGCATGCGCCGTAGACAGCGGCGTGCTGGCGTACTGAGCGCGGCATCGTCAACGACGAAGATGCCGCATGTGTCAGCTCCCATGCACATGCGCAGTAGTGACGGCTTCGCCAATTGACAGCGGCGGAGCAGCGAGACCCCACCGAGAAGATGGATGCGCCGGACTACAGGGGACAGCGGTGACATCGCTGGCTCCTGTGTCAGGTAAGTGACACATAATGGACTACTATGCGATGCATAGTAGTCCATTATGCTTTGCCTTTGCAGGGAATGAAAGAGGAAGTAAACCCATCAGGGTTTACTTCCTCTTTAAAGAGTGATCTAATTTGCTTAGGAAAATTAAAGTACTGTATGTGGGAAAAAAGCAAATAGTAAAATGTTTAAATTGCTCCTTGTAAAGTAAAGCCTTGTATAGGCTTATAGAAACTCTTTGTAGCACATACCAGCAGCTTAGGTGTTGCTGGTATGTTTAGCATTTTTATTTGACTTTGCAATAAAGTTTACAATTGCATTTTTTGAAAAATTGGGTAGTTATTGATTTCGATTTTCCCATCCCATTCCCAGAACAAAATCTGTACATTTTTGCTTCCCCCCCAACTGAACGTCGAAATGAAGTCTTACTGTCCAGTCAAAGACTAGAATGGTCACCGTGCTGACTGTGCTGCCTGATAGGGCTCTCTGAATCTCAGCACTGGGCTTTGTGTGCTGCTTCTTTAGGAACCCCTGATTATCAGTGATAGGTGGAGAGGGTTTGTTATTGATGCCCTAAAGGCGAATGCTAGTGGCTTGATGTGCCGCAGCCATTCGTCAGTTAGGAAATGTGCTGGGATCAGAGCTAGACACTGAATGCCACACAGGTCATTTTGTCAAAATCATACTTGCTTTTTTAAGGCTGCATTCACACCGGAGTGTTTTCAGCTCGTAAAACATGTGGAAAAAAACCTGAGAAGTGCCCAACAAGCAAAATCCCAGTCATTTCAATGGCACCTATTCACATCTTAGCGCTTTGTTACCTGAAGCAAAACGCCTTAGGCCTCTTTCACATGAACGACCCGTTCAGGTCCACCTGTCAGTTTTTTAGACAGACCTGAATGGATGCTCCATAGACCTCTACGGAGCGTCGGATGTCAGCGGTGACATGTCCGCTGACATCCAACCTGCTCTGATTCGAAAAAGTGTGACAGAAGAAAAACCTACCTTTCCATCCGTCTGCGGATTGGATTGGGTGACGACGGACTCTGAGGTCCGTCGTCATCCGATCTCCCATAGGGGAGAGTGGTGCTCTGACAGGTCCATCTCTGCACAGTGTGCAGAGATGGACCTGTCATCTTCTTGCTCAGCGGGGATCGATGGAGCGATCCCTGCTGAGCAAGTGGAGGTCCACGGGGCGGAACATCACGGCTCCATCCCATGTGAAAGAGGCCTTAAGCTCAAAAAAGAACAAGAGCTTCTTTGGGGCCAATTACAGGCGCTTTTCTGCTTTTTTAATCGGTGATCTGCACAAAATCGTGGTAAAAACACGTGACTTTGAAACGCTCAGGTGTGAATGCAGCCTAAAGGAACACTATAGTTTACAACTTATCTGATCCCATGTATAATGGGACTGGGAAAGGAAGGGGCACAGCTGTGAACCAATCAGGCATTTTGGCATTGCACAGTGCTGTTAGTTCCCCAACTGAAATGCTTAAAGCAGTCCTTCACTCACAATTTCTTTATAGCCTCCTTCTAACCCCCACCTCCTTTTATACATAAAATAGGTTGTTTTTTGCAAGTACCCACTTTAGCAGGTACTTGCTCCCACTTCCTTATATTTAGCCAAGGTTCTTCCACACCCACTGATCACATTACACATCGCAGGAGACTACAGGACCAATCAACTGCATCTGGCTGATCTTGCACATGAGCATTTTGAAGCTGGTTTATCAGGAAATAACAGCTGGAACCCTGAATCCAAGATGGCAGCACGGGAGCCAGGCAACTTGTGAACACTAAAGCCCCATACACACTATCAGATTTTCTGCTGATTTTTTTCCTTCATATTTACCAAAACCATATAATATGAGGTCAAACCTTAGGAGTTTCAATTTGTATGCAATCAGGCAGGCCCTTGCATCTCATGGTTTTGGTAAATCTGAAGACAAAAATCAGCAGAAAATCTGACAGTGTGTATGGGGCTTTAGGGTGCTAGTGTAGCACTAACCCCCGAAGGAGCTGCTGGTTAGATTGGGCTTACCGTTACCTTCTTTTTCCTCACTTCACGTCTAGGTGGGTCTAGGAGTGTCCCGTGGTAGATGGCCCAGTAACTTGAGAGACTGACGACAGATCCACTTAAATGGATTTTATTTGCAAAAACGTAGACAATGAACAGTCTCTTAAAATGGGAAAGGAAGTTCAGGTACTCTTAGTGTCAAAGTCAATATTGAAGAACTTGCTTACTTTGACTGCGTCCAGAGAATAGCCATTCGCAACTGGATGTTCACTCAAGTTGGACAGTCCCTCTCTCACAAGGCCTAGCAGCCAACAAGGTGCTTGCTCAGGAACAAGTCTCTGCCACAGACGTTGTTGTAGAACATACAAGGATAAGTCTCTGCCACAGACGTTGTTGTAGAACACATAGGAAAACTAAACTTGTAGAACACTCGTGTGAAAGCTGGATCTGTCAGCCAGCTTGGCGATATCCACGAGACCGGATTCTCTTGGGTTCTTCAGCTCCTCTAGGCTCTTGCTAAGAAACCAACCTTTATGTGGCCTTCTTCTGAAGAGTCCTCCCCTGGATAGCATGAAGTCACTGGGTCTCTCCCAAACCTGAGACGGCACCCAAACACCTCAGAATCCTCCTTTAGTTACCTTGCCTCGGGCTAGCCAGCCCCGAGACAACAAGATCGGGTGGATCCACACCCCAGGACATAGCCTTCCTGGGGGCTGGTCAGGAGGACCAGGACCATGAAGTCAGTACATCCTTCTGGACCGGTAACCCCAAACCACGTGACATCCGCATCTTAAATACCCTCTCCCAGAAAGCACAGCAAGAGTGCAACTCCCACTGGGCAGGCTCCGAGAAAGAGTAACTTAAGCACCCAACCAGACCATAGTTCCATGCCTTCCAGAAGAGACAGTGCCCCCTGTGGTCAGGCTGAACATCTCATAGTCCAGTCAGACTTATGCTGAGGTCCAAATTTAGACAATTGTACCCAAACCAAACTGCAGTTCAGGTGTAACATTAAATTTGAAAAACACATAGCGCGTGCTCTTCAGGAGCCGGTGTAACACAAGGAAGATAATGCTGGACCTTGCAGACTGGTAGATTCATCTTTCTTAGAAATCAGCAGCTACAGTATCTTCTACTTTTGTAAAAACAAGTGAAGTTCCTCTTTAACTGCACTGTGAAAAGTGAGGTCATTGGCATAGTTACATTTTCTGGCAGGGGTGCCTGGATCACAGAAGTGGCTTAAAAAAACTTACAAGTACTTTGGTAGCTTACACAGTTCCCATATACATATTTAAACCGCATATTTATCTGATTGCTTGGAAAATTATCTAGCAGAGACACTGGGGTTGATTTACCAAAGGCAAATAGACTGTGCAATTTGCAGGTGCAATTGCTCCAGAACTTAGTAAATGAGGTAAGGCTTGACTTTGCAAAGAGTACCCAAATCCTGTGCAAGGAAAATTAAAAAAAAAACATCATTATTGCTTGCACATGATTGGATGATGGAAGTCAGCAGAGCTTCTGCTTATTTACTAAGCTCTGGAGAAACTGCTCTTGCAGAGGGCAACTGCACTTTACAAAGTGCACAGTCTTTTTGCCTTTAGTAAATCAACCCCGCTGTGTTAGGTCTACATGGGGATCACATGTAAAAGTTGTTTCATGATAAAGTAGACCGTGACAAATTCAGCAACTCTGCTGAAACATCAGATGGCAACAGGTAACTGATGGGCTTCTTTACTGATATCTGTAGCTACCAGTCTGCACCCTTTGTATAGAGATATGCCGCGTACACACGATCAGAATTCTCAACGGAAAAAGTTCTGATGGTTTTCCCGTCGGAATTCCAATGGAATTTCGCTCAAACTGTCTCGCCTACACACGGTCATACCAAATTTCAATGGTCAATAACACCGATCAATAACAACAACACGTTCGACGGCACTATAAAAGGGAAGTTTAATGCTTCCGAGCATGCTTCGAATTGTTTCCGAGCATGCGTCGGAATTTTGCGTGTCAGAATTGCATACATCTAATAGAAAGGTTTTCCAAACAGGCTCTCAATCAAAAGTCTGTTGGAAATGCAGACAGAAAAAGACCGATGGGCATACATGCGGTCAGAAAATCTGATTAAAAGCTCACATCGGACTGTTTCCATCGGAAATTCTGGCCGTGTGTACGCGGCAATATGCTGCGACTAGGGAGCTCAAGTTCGAAAGCGGACCATACATTATGCAATTTTCTTTCCTTCCACCAGAAGTGAAAGGAATGAAAATTGCTCAATTCCCCGATCAACATAGTCAGTGTTGATGGGAGAATCCTTCCAGCAGCGCTATTGTATTCTGCAGGCGGGAAGAGCATGGATTAAAACAGGAGGAACAAAAACAAAGGGCTTTAGACAGGGCTTCAATGGGAAAACACACTCGGCGGTATAAGTACAAAAGTTTATCATATGAAAAAGCAGCATGAAAAAATAACAGCATGGCTAATTAGCCAGGAAATAATCAAAACCTTCACCAAACATACTAAAACACTGGGGGTTATTTACTAAAGGCACTGAAAGTGCACTTGGAAGTGCAGTTGTTGTAGAACCCAGGGGGAGCATTTTAGCTTGCACATGATTGGATGATAAAATCAGCAGAGCTTCCACTCATTTCAGAGCTTCCCCTCAGATCTACAGCAACTGCACTTCCAAGTGAACTTGTAGTGCAGAGTGGATTTGCCTTTAGTAAATCAACCCCGTTATGGCAATGTTGTCGCAATGAGATAAAACAGCCCGGGCTCACTTACACACACACAATTAAATCCTCACACACACAGGGGTTTCTAGATGGTCAAAACCTAAAAGGCGTCATCCAGTGACAGCAAATACCGAGTGGCATAAAGTTCAAGAAACCCTTGAATCCAGTAATGCAGGGATGGTGTCTGCGATTTAGAGCCAGAGATACCAGTCTGAAGAAATAGCCACTAATTGAGTCAGCAATGTGGAGAGAGCAGCAGTGTGTTGTCCAAAGACATTCACATATGCAGATGAATAGACACTGGAGATGTTGTCAGTATAGGAGCTGGATATAGGGGAGCATATATGGTGAAAACAGGTAATCCTGTCCCCATTGGGGAGGTTTGCACTTGCTTCCTGTGCTAGTGACCCCCGCTCATGTCCTGACATTAGGGAAAACTCCAAGGACAGAAGTGAGGGGAAATCTCAATGGGGCACCAGACAGCATTACCTCCCCCATACAACTTCTAACCCTTCCCCCACTGTATATAGAACATAAAGAGACCCTGTCACCACCAGAGAAAAGCTCAGAAACTTCCAGAATTTTACAGGTTTTATTTTTATTTTTTTCTTTCCATAAATCCATTTCTCTTCTCTTGTGATGTGATGTTGAACTTGCTGGGAGATGTGACTCTTCTTTTTGTGAATGGATCTCTCTACAGATCTTCTCTTCTTGCGGCTCAGAGCGATCGTTAGGTTGGAGGGGAGGCCGCCATCTTGTACACTCTGTAAAATCTCATAACGGTGACAATTAATCAACAAGCCTGTCTGTGGAGTGTGGGGGGGGGACCGGGATGTGAACTACGGACCCCAGTGCTGCAAGGCACAGTTTGAATGACAATTGTGCGGTCATGCAACACTGTACCCAAACAAATTTTTTTATCATTTTCTTCCCACAAATAGAGATTTCTTTTGGTGGTATTTGATCAAGTCTGGGTTTTTTATTTTATGCTAAACAAACTAAAAAAGACTGACATTTTTGGGGGAAAAAAGTTTTTCCTTGTTTGTTATAAAATTTAGTTTTCTCCTTCACTGATACACTGATGAGGCTGCACTGACAATCACTGATAGGGTACTAATATGTATAATTGATGGGCACTGTTGGGCACTGTTTGTTGGCATTGACCTGCTTTGCACCTGGAATTCAGCTTTACACAGTGGGGTTGATTTACTAAAGCTGGAGGGTGCAAACTTTGGTGCAGCTGTGAATGTAACCAATCAGCTTCCATGAATTTTTGTCAAAGCTTGGTTTGAATAAGCTGATTGGCTACCATGCACAGCTGCACCAGATTTTGCACTCTCTGGTTTTAGTAAATCAACCTCGGTGTGTGTTCAGATCTGTGCACCCACTCTTGCCTGCGTGTTATTTTTGACATGTGGTGGTGTCCGTGCAGATGCTGTGTCCTCATCCACCTCTATAGGCTGCCTGCAGATGGCCCAGAGCAAATGCAGGTGCATGACATCTGTAGGACTCAACCCAGTGTTGTCTCTATATATACCTCGTAACCTTAAACCCGGCTTCCCGCCCCCTCCCAACCTTGTCCCTCTTAAACAAAATGACTGGACAGGTTATGGAGTAAATGGCCATCAGGCCTAAACATTTTTATTAAATAACCAAAATATAATCTTTTAATAAATATCAACATTAAATACGAAAATAACTTTCCCAGCCTTTCCAAGGGGTCATGGGTACGTAGCATCCTAACATCAACTTGGTCACTGCCTACAACTTTAACTGTAACCTTTTGACCTCCAGACGGCAACCCCTGTCTCGGAGGCAATAACCAACTGTAGCAGTGACCTACCCGTTTTAAACCCTTCCAGGTTAAACCCTCGTAACCTGGAAGTACCTACAACCACTCCCATCCCATGGATGGGTACAACAGGCCTTTTACCTGTACCACACTTCTTCATCTAAAGACCCCTGACCCGCTCAATGAAGCAAACGAGCACCCGAGACCAAACAACCCCGTACCAAAACCCAGGGAGGGTGGGTGGGGATTCCTTCCTCCTCCGCTCTGCAACTGATGACACTGCCCCTTGCTGGCACGAGATGGCCGCCGTGGCTCCGCCCCCGGCTCCGCCCACCCCACATTCTTAAAGCGGCCACACCTCCCTTAAAACGGCGACTGTGCAGTCCAGCACATGTCATGCCGTCCCTGCGCCTACCTCCCCCTAGTGGATGCTAGCTGCGGGACTCCCTTGGCATCTGTAGGACTCAACCCAGTGTTGTCTCTATATATACCTCGTAACCTTAAACCCGGCTTCCCGCCCCCTCCCAACCTTGTCCCTCTTAAACAAAATGACTGGACAGGTTATGGAGTAAATGGCCATCAGGCCTAAACATTTTTATTAAATAACCAAAATATAATCTTTTAATAAATATCAACATTAAATACGAAAATAACTTTCCCAGCCTTTCCAAGGGGTCATGGGTACGTAGCATCCTAACATCAACTTGGTCACTGCCTACAACTTTAACTGTAACCTTTTGACCTCCAGACGGCAACCCCTGTCTCGGAGGCAATAACCAACTGTAGCAGTGACCTACCCGTTTTAAACCCTTCCAGGTTAAACCCTCGTAACCTGGAAGTACCTACAACCACTCCCATCCCATGGATGGGTACAACAGGCCTTTTACCTGTACCACACTTCTTCATCTAAAGACCCCTGACCCGCCACAGCCCGAAAGGGGTAACCCCTTACCCTTTCGAGCACCTCCACACGCACAGTCCACGTTGAATGCCGTCCTGAAGGCCCAGAGACCATATATCAGTACCCACATCATTCAAGTGGACTCCGTCACTCCGCAAATACCGCCAGGTGTCAATTTCCAACTCCCTATGGCGGATAGCCAGGCCCCCATTTTTTATGAAGAACTTGCTGACTTCTTTATTAACTTTCACCCGGGCCCTGTCAACCTTTTTATCCGACAACGCCCAACGCCAGGAAGACCTGCCCACCATATCCGACCAGACCATGACCATTCCCGGGTAATCCGACTGTAACCTCAGGAAATCACACTTGATGTCCCGGATCAGTTGCCTCATAGACCTAGCCCCCATGTCATTGCCCCCAACATGAAACAACAGAACATTCGGAGGCCTGTCCAGTCTGGCGAATCTACGGACTTCTCCTAAGACCCTGATCCTCCGCATGCCCGGAACCCCAATCCACCGTACTTGTGCCTCCTGCCGAGGTATGCGGAGTTGTCTGCCATTCGGCCGAATGTCGGCCCTCTTCGCACCCCAGAACACAAAAGAATGGCCCAGTATCCACACCAGACCAACTTCATAACCTGTAACGACAAAAAAAACAAAATAGGAAAAAAAAGAGGGGGGGGGGGTTAGAACTGCTCACACCCAGCGAAAGCACACCCCACTACCCCCACCCAGTCCCCAACCCGCTCCCTCACCCCAACCATTGTGGGCGGACATATAATCTAAAACGATCAGAATCCCACCGCCCAATCCTCCTGACCGCCGCAGAACCCAAACCAGCCCTGGAAGCCTCCGTAGCCGCCCCGATCCTAAAGGAATGGGAAGAAAAATTAAGCGGGTCGAAACCAGACGCCCTCACGCACTTCCGAAAAACCGCTACAAACTGAAACTTGGACAGTGAAGAGCCATCCAAATGAATGAAAAAGGGGCCCGCGACCGCCGGTCGCACCGCCAGAAATCTGTCCACTGCCTTCACCGGGCAAATATCTCCTTCCGCAATCCTAGCCACTTCCACAGCAACCCCTTTCCCAGTTCGATCCGTCTTGGACCGACGGATCCAGATGCGAACCCTGTCCTGGCCCAGCTCTACATCCCCCCGCGCCAAACCCCCTGCCGTTGTTCTTGACCGGCTAACCAATTCACCCACCCGCAATGCACCAAAGAAAGCAAGGGCGAATGCCGCCCTAAACAGCGCCTGTTCATACGCTGAACTGCAGACCCCGGCCACCACCCCGCACAACCCTTGAAGGAGGCTAAAAGACACCGGCCTTCTCCCATCCCTACTCTTGTGCGCCCTCCTGTAACCTTTGACCGCTTGCCGCAACCAAAACTCCTTCGTATGATCCCTTTGCCCTTGCCATTTGAATAAGAAAGCCAAAGCCGACAGCTTCCGGTCGATCGTGGCCGCCGACACTCCTCTATCCATAGCCCCACTCAGAAAATAAAAGACCGCCTGAGCCATGCCCGCGTCGCCCGGGGCCATGCCGATAACCTCCAGGCAAGCCGACCACTCTTGCCACACCGTCACGTAGGCCCTCCAGGTAGCCTCGCTCACAGACCGCTGAATCCACCTCTCCGTTACTCCAGCGCAACGCCCCACAACCAATTGGGGCAGTCGATCCCTTGACGCTCCGCCTCTGGCGCCAGTCCCCGAAATCTGTCCCACTGAAAACGAGACAGAGCGTCAGCCAGTGTGTTCTCCACACCGGGCAAGTGCACAGCATAAATGAAAGCATTCACCTGTAAACACCGCAATACCAGGTGTCGTAGGAGCCTGACCACCGGCCCGGAGGCCGCCGTCAGCCGATTGACCACCTGCACCACTCCCAAATTATCACAGTTAAACCTCACTTTCCGATTTCTGAACGCCTCCCCCCACAGCTCCACTGCCACCACGATGGGGAACAATTCCAGTAGAACCAGGTTCTTCAGCAACCCCGCCTCGGCCCATTCAACAGGCCAGGGAGCGGCGCACCATTGGCCCTTAAAGATGGCCCCGAAACCCGTGGACCCCGCCGCATCGGTAAACAATTCAAGATCCCCATTGCTGATTGGACCTGACATCCAAAGCGCCCTGCCATTAAAGGACTCCAAGAACCCCTGCCAAACTTTCAAGTCCTCCCTATGGTCCCGAGTAAGGGTCACGTAATGCGTGGGGGCCCGGATGCCAGCGGTAGCGGCCGCCAGCCGGCGGCAAAACACCCGCCCCATCGGCATAATCCTACATGCAAAATTCAGCTTACCAAGGAGCGACTGCAACCGCCGTAGTTGCATCTTCCTCACCCCCATGGTCCCACGAATTTCCGCCTGCAGCTGCTCGAGCTTGTCCGCCGGCAACCTGCACTCCATCTTCACCGAATCGATCACAATCCCCAAGAACACTATGCAATCCGTGGGGCCCTCCGTCTTTCCCGGAGCCAACGGAACCCCAAAGCGCCCCGCCAAGTGTTGCAGCGTCCCCAACAGAACGGCACAAACGTTGGTGCGTGCCGGGCCAATGCACAAAAAATCATCAAGATAGTGGATGACCGAGTTGATACCCGACACCTCCCGAACAGCCCATTCCAAAAAGGAGCTAAACTGTTCGAAAAAGGCGCACGAAATCGAACACCCCATCGGCAGGCACCGATCGACGTAGAATCCCCCTTCCCACCTACAGCCTAACAGCCGAAAGCTATCCGGGTGTACTGGCAACAGCGGAAAAGCAGATTCGATGTCAGATTTTGCCATCATAGCCCCTTGCCCATAGCGCCGCACCCACGACACTGCCGCGTCAAAAGAGGTGTATGACACCGCACACTCCTCCGGGGCAATGGCATCATTGACGGACGCCCCTTTCGGGAAGGACAGGTGGTGAATCAACCGGAACTTATTGGGCTCTTTTTTCGGCACTACCCCCAGAGGCGAGACCACCATATCTGGAAGGGGCGCCGACGGAAACGGGCCAGCCATGCGGCCTAACGCAACTTCCTTCCCCAATTTTTCGGTGACGACCACCGAGTGCAGCAACGCGACTTCAAGTTTTTTGCCAAAGGCGGGACAGTTGCAAGAGAACAAGGGATCTTGAAACCGTACGTAAAGCCGTCTGCCAGCAGACGGGCCCCAACCCGGTCCGGATATCTACGCAGAAAAGGTAGCATCCTTGCCACCCGAACCGGAGTCGTCCCTCTTGTTCGCAAGATCCCCGGGACGCCCCTTTCCCTTGCGGAAACACTTTGACAGAGCATGGGATCCCCCGCAGCCCGAACAAGTGTGCTTGAATCGGCAGTTAGCTCCAAACTTGCAGGAGCCGTCGTTAAACTGGCAGCAGAAACCCCAACGTTTTTCGGTCGGTTGCCCTGAGGTAGCTGAACCTCCGACCCCCGCCTGAAAAAACTGGTGAGGAGCCCGCGCCGCCGTCATCAACTTCATCCATAGGCTGATGTCCTTATGGTCCCAGCGAAGCGACGGTCGGACTGCCATCCTCTGCCTGAACTGCTCGTCGTACCGAAGCCAGGCCGTCCCACCGTAAGTCCTATGCGCCTCACTGATGGCTTCCAAGTACACAAACAGCGCGGAACAGTGTTCCGGAGCTTTTTCCCCCACCACGCTGGCCAAAATGGCGAATGCCTGCAGCCAGTTAGCAAAGGTCCGAGGGATCAAACGATACCTACGCTTCTCCTCGTCCTCCTTCTTCCGCTCTTCGGGCTTCAACCTGTCCAGGTTGAACTTCTCCAGCGGCAGCAGGGTGAAGATCTCAATATACTCACCCTTCCAAATCTTCTCCTTCACCTCCATCTTCAGATGCGCTCCCAACGGGCCTTCAAAGCAGACGTAGACCTCGCTTCTTGCTGCATCCGCCAGCCGCACCGCATCCGTGACCTTCTCAGGCGCCTTAACCGCCTCCCCGACCGCACTCGAGCTGGCCGGCAGCTCGGCAGGCGCCCCCGAAGCGTCCGCGGGTGCCAGCACTCCGGTCGCCACCACATTAGCGGCCGATTCAGCCGCCGGGCGCCATGCCTGTGCCGGACCACCCACCCCCTGATCAAACTTCTTCACCAGCTCCTTGAGCCCCAAGAGCAGACCCCCCATGGCGCTCTGCCCCGTACCCACGTCCTCCACCCCCGACGCCGGAGGGACTACCGCCGCCCCCCCAGTCCCGTCGCCCCCTCGCGAACTACCCTGTGCAAGCAAGTCATGTAACAAAGAAGTAATGGAAACAGAAGATGTGCACTCACCAGGCTGCCCAGGACCGGGCCTCACAGCCGCCGACATCGGACCCAACGGAGACGACCGACCACGATCTCCTTCTCCCTCCGACTCCGACAGTTCGCCTTCGGACCTCCCGTCTGCGACCACCTGCTGCTGGCGAGGAGTGCGATTCCCTGACGAGCCGGCACTGTCATCCTGGGGTCTGGTGCGCTGTGGAAGAGAGGCTCTGCTCCTCCGCCCGCCAGCCCCGCTCTCCCGCCTAGGTGACACGCTCCTGCGTCTCCGATCCAGCCGACTCCCACAGTCCTGCGACTCCATGGCCACCTCGCTGGCCCTCTGGCCACTCCTCCGCCCAGGTACGCTCTGCCGAGGGCTGGGGGCCGCTCCTGAGGCCCTGACCCCCACCCGCTGACCCACCGGTTGCCGCCGTCCCGACTGACTGCCTGCTGCACCTCCTCTCGTACCGGATGGCCGCACCACACCCTGGCCACCTCTCCGCTGACTGCCGCCTGTGCTGGGACTGGGGGGCGCATCTGCCCGGCCCCCCACTCGCCGATCCTCCTGCCCTTGCTGATTCGATGGGCCTGTCTCCCCTGTCCCTCTGGCGTCAGCGCTGCACCCCAAACATCTACGCCGGGCTGGTGGGGGGGGGGGAACTTGGGACCCGCTGGCCTCCTCCACTGCGATGTCTGGGCCCCTCCTCCTCATCCCCCTCGTGGCGTACCTGCTGCTCCCGACCCCCGATGGGGTGGAGGCTGGTGTGTCCTGAAGCTGGGGGCGAGCCACCGCTCCGATCCCCCTCCGATCCATCCCAGTCGCAGCTCCCCGTGGGCCCCCCGGACCGACATCCGGGCTGTACCGCTCGGGCGGCCGAGAACGCCGCGCCCGAGGTGTCATCGTATCTCCCCCGCCGGCCGCCGTCCCGCCGTCTGCCGCCATGGCTGCTATCTGGTCGTGTAGCCATGCGGTGCCCTGAGTATCCAGAGCCGAGCGCAATTGCGCCAGAAAGTCCGCCGCCGCCGCCGCCATCTTGGGATCTTGTACTGCAGAGCGGGAGGGTACGTCAGATTTCTTCCTCCTCCGCTCTGCAACTGATGACACTGCCCCTTGCTGGCACGAGATGGCCGCCGTGGCTCCGCCCCCGGCTCCGCCCACCCCACATTCTTAAAGCGGCCACACCTCCCTTAAAACGGCGACTGTGCAGTCCAGCACATGTCATGCCGTCCCTGCGCCTACCTCCCCCTAGTGGATGCTAGCTGCGGGACTCCCTATAACAGAGGGAGCCTGCATGCATGGAATTTGTTTAGTGTAATAAAAATTATATCTGGCTTCCTCCTCCCCCTTATGGCCGGCCAATCGCGTTCCTTTTTTGTAAGATGTTATGGCTGGGTTCACACTAGTGAAAATTGGATGTGGGTTTTCTCCACATCCAATTTGCATGTCAGAAGATTGTGATCGACTCTCTATGGAGCCGGTTCACACATCTCCGGAGCGAATTGCACAGAAGTCCTGTGCGTCTTCTGGTCTGTTTCAGGTCTGAATTAAGCCAAAAATTCAGACTGAAATTGGACTTGAAATAGGGAACAGGGACCCACCAGACCCTGCTGTCAACCGCTCCATGCGGCAGTGTGAACCCAGCCTAAAATGCCACTAAATTCTGGTTTGAATAAGATATATGTATTCAAGTATGTATTCTTAACACAAAAAGTACCTTTTACTGCTCCGACTCCAAATCTCCATTTAAAAAAAATAAAGATTATCTGATTTGTTGTTGCAGGGTAGCTACATTAGTTCTCCATGTCCCACTGTAAGCAAGAGAATAGAGCGTGTCTTCTCACTCCTGAGATTAAAGTGTATAGAGCAGTCCGAATGACCAAATTAAATACTATTAAAAATAAGGATATTGTTTAAAAAAAAATTATTTTTTTAAATCCGGCCTCCTCTTTCCCCTTATAACCGGCCAATCCGCTCCTTTTTTGCAAGATGTTAAAGTGATTCTAAACTCTGGTTTAACCACTTGCTTACTGGGCACTTAAACCCCCCTCAGTCCCAGACCAATTTTCAGCTTTCAGCGCTGATGCACTTTGAATGACAATTGCGCGGGCATACAACACTGTACCCAAATGAAATTTTTATCATTTTTTTCCCACAAATAGAGCTTTCTTTTGGTGGTATTTAATCACAACTGGGAGTTTTATTTTTTGCCAAAGAAACAAAAAAAGATGCAAAAAAAAAAAAAATCATGTTTAATAGTTTGTTATTGTTATTTTGCAAACAGGTCATTTTTCTCCTTCATTGAAGTGCGCTGATGAGGCGGCAATGATAGGCTGCACTGGTGGGCACTGATAGGCTGTACTGGTGGGCACTGATAGGCATAGTTAAGGCGGCACTAATAGGCACAGATAAGGTGGCACCGATGGGCACAGATAAGGCGGCACTGATAGGCAAAGACGGGAACAGATAAGATGGCACGGATGGGTGGCATGGATGGGTGGCACTAAGGGGCACTGATAGGTACCACTGATGGGACTGCTGGGCACTGATAGGTGGCTCTGATAGGTGGCACTGCTGGGCATGGATATGTGGCACTGGGGTGCAGCACCTTTGTTTAGGCAGACTGTGGGCACTGCTGGGTGGCACTGTGGGCACTGCTGGGTGGCACTGCTGGGTGGCACTATGGGCACTGCTGGGTGGCACTGACAGGGGGGACACATTGTTTATTTAGGCAGGCAAAGCAGGGGGCAGGTGGGCACTGGCAGGGGGCAGGTGGGCACTGGCAGGGCTGGCCGTGATCGGCTTTTTTTTTTCTCCTTGCGCTGTCAGCGCGAGGAGGAATAATAGCCGATTACCGGCTCCGTTATATCACATGATCAGCTGTCATTGGCTGACAGCTGATCACGTGATAAGGGGTTGGGATCGACCCCTTACATGGATCGGTGATCAGGCGAGTCTCGTAGACTCGCCGATCACAGAGCGCGCCGTGCGTGCCCCTCAGGGGGCGCGCAGGGTGCTCTTGCACGGGACGACGTCTATTGACGTCGTCCCGGAAAAGGAGATCCGCGCTGTAGCCGTCATTTGGCTATAGCGCGGATCTCAAGTGGTTAAAAAAACTTTCTATTCTTGTATGTATTCTTGACCCCCAGAAAGTACCTTTATTCACTGCTCTCAGATTCCCCCCAAATCTCTTTTTTTTTTAACCGCTTAAGGACCGCTTCATGTACATATACGTCGGTACTTTGAAGAGGGATATCTCGGTAACGGCAGCAGCTGCTGCCACAACCGAGATATCCCTCTTTACAGGAGGCGGTCCTGTGTGCGATAACGATGGTCTCTGTGTCGGATTCACCGAGAAATCACTGTTATCTGCGGCGGGAGAGGTGCCACCCCCACTCCCCCGCACCCTCTGTCGCTTACTGGAGCCGTCGGTAGGGGCGGAGGCGATCGGATCCTTCTTGCTGCTGGGTATGGAGACGAGTGAGGCTAAGATGGCCCCCTCTCATCGTTATACCATAGGAGGTCGGAAGCGACGTCAAAACGTCACTTCCGCCCATACCTCTTATAGGTACATTTTGTTCAATATCATTTTTTCAAATGACATTTTTTTTTTAAGTCCATATATGAGATCTGAGGACTTTTTGACAACAGATCTCATATTTAAGAGCGCCTGTCATTCTTTTTTCTATTACAAGGGGTGTTTATATTCCTTGTAATAGGAATAAAAGTGATCTATTTTTTTTAAACCACTGTAAAAAAAAACAAAAAAACAAGTAAAATAAATAAGAAAAAAAATAATTTTTAAAACACCCTGTCCCGACGAGCTTGCGCGCAGAAGTGAATACATACGTGAGTAGTCCCCACATATGAAAACAGTAGTCAAACCACACATGTGAGGTATCGCCGCGATCGGTAGAGCGAGAACAATAATTCTAGCCATAAACCTCCTTTGTAACGCAAAACATGCAACCTGTAGAATTTTTTAAATGTCGCTTATGGAGATTTTTGAGGGTAAAATGTTGACGCCATTCCACGAGCGGGCGCAATTTTGAAGCGTGACATGTTGGGAATCAATTTACTCGGCATAACATTATCTTTCACAATATAAAAAAAAATTGGGCTAATTTTACTGTTGTCTTATTTTCTTATTCAAAAAATTGATTTTTTTTTTTTAAATTGCGCTTGTAAGACCGCTGCGCAAATATGGTGTGATAAAAAGTATTGCAATGACCGCCATTTTATTCTCTGGGGTGTTAGAAAAAAACAATAATGTTTGGGGGTTCTAAGTAATTTTCTAAAAAAAAAAAAACATTTTAAACGTGTAAACACCAAGTCTGAAAATGAGTCCTGGTCCTTAAAGCGGGGTTCCACCCTAAAGTGGAACTTCCGCTCATCGGAACCCTCCCCCCTCCGGTGTCACATTTGGCACCTTTCAGGGGGGGGGTACAGATACCTGTCTAAGACAGGTATTTTCACCCACTTCTGGGCATAGACTCCCACAGGAGTTTATGCTTCTTCCTGTCCCGGCTGCTGTCTGCTGGGACACACACGGGTCCCAGAGACAGCGCAGACCATTCCTATTGCGCTGCGTGAATTGCGCATGCGCAGTAGGGAACTAGGAAGTGAAGCCGCAACGCTTCACTTCCTGATTCCCTCACCGAGAATGGCGGCGGTAGCCGCTGAGAGCCGAGTGATTGATTGCGTACAAACGCGTAGTGGCGACAAACTACATACATTTTTAAAAGCCTTTACAGAGGAGGTCTACTGCTAAAATTACTGCCCTCGATCTGACCTTCGTGGTGATACCTCACATGCATGGTGCAATTGCTGTTTACATATGACGCCAGACCGAAGCTTGCGTTCGCCTTTGTACAAGAGCAGGGGGGGGGACAGGGGTGCTTTTATTTAGCTTTTTTATTTTTCAACTGTTCCTTCCAGTTTTGTTTTTTTTATAATTTTTATTGTTATCTTAGGGAATGTAAATATCCCCTATGATAGCAATAGGTAGTGACAGGTACTCTTTTTTTGAAAAACATGCCCTCAAAGCATCTGACCACACCAAGTTCAGTGTGAAAATGCTTTCCCAATTTCCCAATGGCAATGTTTATATCCGGGAGGGGAGACATTCCCTCCCACTGCTTGTAAAAGCAGTCTAGAGGCTAATTAGCCGCAAGGATTGCTTTTACATGAAAGACATTCACTGGCTGAAAAGAATGATACCAAGATGATACCTAAACCTGCAGGCATCGTTCTGGTATAACCAAAGTCCAGCAACATACCAGTACGTTACTGGTCCTTGTTGGACATATATTGTAATCTTTTTTTTTTTTCATGCAGCCTGTTGGCTGAACGAAAAAAAGAGATTGACCGGTGGGTATGCCCACCATTAGAATACCTCCCTTCATCCACCCACTTCTAATGATGTGCATACGTGCACCATTTATATATGCCGAAGCATGGCGGCATCCGCCCCAAAAGTTAGGAGCAAATCGCTCCTCCGCCCCTGCTGCCCCCATGCTTCGGCATATATGCTCTTTTTTTTTGTTGTTTAACTGTGGTGGTGAAATCACCTCCTACAGCGTTGGAGTCACGGCTTTATGTATCTTGGGAGCAAACGCTGTTGCTGTCAAGATAAATAAATCCGCGCTACAACTGAATAGCGTACCTGCTAAGCAAATGATGGTTAACAATAAAACAAAGTAACATTACAGTATAACAGTAAGACATATCATACCTGCAAAGCAAATACAAAAAAAAAAAAAAAAAATTGTAACGCAATCTGTGCCTTAAATATATATATGCCGAAGCAATTTGGCATCCGCCCCAAAAAGCAGGAGCAAATCACTCCTCCACCTCTGCTGCCCCCATGCTTCGGCATATATACTTTTTTTTTTTTTTTTAACTGTGGTGGTGAAATCACCTCCTACAGCACTGGAGTCACGGCTTTATGTATCGTGGGAGCAAACGCTGTTGCTGTCAAGATAAATAAATCCGCGCTGCAACTGAATGGAACACCTGAAAACAAAAAATGGTTAACCATAAAACAGTAAACAATAAAGTATAAAAAAATTTGCATACCTGAAAAGCAAACAGGATGAAATATAATAACAATAAAACACCTTCTTGAATCTTCCTAACTTCCTGAAATGGGTTTTGGGCTGTGGGCTTTGGCAGTGGCGGCTGGTGAAGTTTTAGGATGGGGGGGCACAAGACCCCGCCCCTTCAGATCTGGCCCATCCCACTTCTCACAAGCCACACCCCTTATCAAAATCAAATCAACATATACCAGGCTGCACATTATACACAGGGCTCTGCTAAAGCAGATGAATCGTGCCTATCTTGTGTATAACCACTAGTGATGGACGAACTTCCGACGGGACGTTTCGCGAACGCGAAATGCGAACGGACCCAAACGTTCGCGAAACCGAACGTTCGCCGCGGGCCCCATTGACTTCAATGGGAGGCGAACTTTGCAAACCTTCATGTCGAATTTGCGGCCACGTGGTAATTATTAGGGGGTAAAACGTAGTCCCACCATCTGGACAATGACATAATACATGTATGAGGTGAATTTGGGATCGATAACTACAAGCATTTTTATTTTATTTGGGAAATTGTTCTAACAATTCAGGACTATGGAGCTAATGAAGGCAATGGAGGAGAGGGAAGGTCAGGGACCAGGGTAGGCAAAGAAGAGGGTGCAGGAGATGATCACCAGCAGCGTGACATACCGGAATGACACATGCACCGTGATAGAGGCATCTGACAGCAGCACCGTAATACAGAGCACTGACAGCAGCACCGTGACATACAGCGCTGACAGCAGCACCGTGACATACAGCGCTGACAGCAGCACCGTGACATACAGCGCTGACAGCAGCACCGTGACATACAGCGCTGACAGCAGCACCGTGACATACAGCGCTGACAGCAGCACCGTGACATACAGCGCTGACAGCAGCACCGTGACATACAGCGCTGACAGCAGCACCGTGACATACAGCGCTGACAGCAGCACCGTGACATACAGCGCTGACAGCAGCACCGTGACATACAGCGCTGACAGCAGCACCGTGACATACAGCGCTGACAGCAGCACCGTGACATACAGCGCTGACAGCAGCACCGTGACATACAGCGCTGACAGCAGCACCGTGACATACAGCGCTGACAGCAGCACCGTGACATACAGCGCTGACAGCAGCACCGTGACATACAGCACTGACAGCAGCACCGTAAGCAGCCCCAGGAGGAAGTCAGCACAGCACAGGGATGGTGTGATCCCCTCATAATAAGAACCCCCAGGAGGAAGTCAGCACAGCACAGGGATAGTGTGATCCCTTCATAATAAGAACCCCCAGGAGGAAGTCAGCACAGCACAGGGATATCATAAGCAGCCCCAGTAGAAATATGACACCGCTCAACCTCTTCAAAGAGGAGGGTAGGGGCATATAGTACGGTGTGCTTTTTTGGGTCAAGGAAGTGAGCCAAATGAATTAAGAAGGTCTGTGTGCTTGATTAAAAAAATAGTTTATAGACATATACATGGTCTACTGGTCACATGTGTTGAATTCCTCCGAGATCCATGCCTCATTCATTTTTAGAAATGTGAGGTAGTTAACACTGTGGTGAGCTAGGCGAGTACGCTTATCGGTCACAATCCCCCCTGCTGCGCTGAACGTCCTTTCGGACAGGACACTGGATGAGGGGCAAGCCAACAGTTCGATTGCAAATTGGGCAAGCTCTGGCCAGAGGTCAAGCCTGCCCACCCAGTAGTCTAGGGGTTCATCACTCCTCAGAGCGTCCACATCGGCCGTTAACCCAATGTAGTCGGACACCTGACGGTCTAGGCGTTCCCTGATGCTGGATCCGGATGACACCTGTCGATGGGTCGGCTGAAAGAATGACCTCATATCCGAAGTCACCAACACATCTTCAAACCGGCCTCTTCTTGCAGGCGCTGTTGGATTGGTACCCGCAAATCCTTCTCTGGGAGTGGGAATTGCTCCTCTGCCAGCGCACGCAAAAGCAGAATGCAGCATTTCTCGAAGCAAGGCCTGGAAGTGCTGCATTCTGACAGCCCTCTGCGACGGCGGTAACATTTCCGCCATTTTGTGTTTGTACCGGGGGTCTAAGTACGTTGCCACCCAGTACTGGTCCTTGACCCTCATGCTTTTTATACGGGGGTCCCTATTAAAACACTGGAGCATGAAGGCCCCCATTTGCACTAAAGTGGAAGCGGTGTGGTGGCCTGGCTCCTGCTCATCATCCAGGATAATGTCGTCCTCTTCATTCTCCTCTCCCCATCCTCGCACAACAGGGATCCCAGAAAGGTTTAAAGCATGCTCTTCTTGCTCCTGCTCATCCGCCCCGGCACCATCCTCCTCTGACTCCTCATCAGACTCCTGTTGTTGACTTGTCTCAGATAGAGTAGCCCCCCCTGGGAATTCATCCAGCATTGCGACTTCCTCATCTTCCCGCTCCTGCTCCTCCACAGCCTGATCAATGACACGACGCAATGCACGCTCCAGAAAGAAGGCATAAGGTACCATGTCACTGATGGCGCCATGGCTGCGACTGACCAGTTTGGTGATCTCCTCAAATGGCCGCAGAAGTCTGCATGTGTCGCGCATGAGCAGCCACTGGCGCGGTGAAAAAAAACCCAGCTCCCCAGAACCGTTTCTTTCGCAGAGTTCATACAGGTAGACGTTAACTGCACGTTTCTGCTGGAGCAGCCTATCAAGCATATAGAAGGTTGAGTTCCATCGCGTCGGGCAATCGCAAATAAGACGTCTGACCGGCAGATGGTGTCGCCGCTGAATGTCAGCAAGGCGAGCCATGGCCGTGTAAGATCTTCTGAAATGGGCCGAGATTTTCCTTGCCTGCCGCAAGATGTCCTGGACCCCAGGGTATTTGACAAGGAATCGCTGCACGACCAAGTTTAAGACGTGTGCCATGCACGGCACGTGCGTGATTTTGCCCTGTTTCAATGCGCTAAGCAGATTGGCACCGTTGTCACACACCACTTTACCAACTGTCAAATTGAGCGGTGTTAGCCACTCATCTGCCTGTGAACGCAAAGCTGAAAGGAGTGCCGGGCCAGTGTGGCTCTTTGCTTCCAGGCACAACAGACGCAGCACGGCATGGCAACGTCTCACCTGGCATGTGGAATAGGTTCTGGGGAGCTTGGGCGGTGCAGTGGAAGAGACGCTAGCAGCGGAAAAGGAGGAGGCAGCTGAGGAGGAGAGGGAGGAGGATGGAGTAGGAGGAGGAGAAGAAGAGTCAGGCCTGCATGCAATCCGTGGCGGTAAAACCAAATCTACACGGGTGCCACGGGTTACATGCTTGACGGCCGTCAGAAGGTTCACCCAGTGGGCAGTAAAACTGATATACCTTCCCTGCCCGTGTTTGCTAGACCACGTGTCTGTGGTCAGATGTATCTTGGCACCGACACTGTGTGCCAGAGATACATTCACTTGCCGCTGAACATGGCCATATAGCTCTGGGATGCCCTTCTCTGAGAAATACTTCCTTCCTGGGACCTTCCATTGTGGTGTTCCAATGGCCACAAATTTGCGAAAGGCCTCCGAGTCCACCAGTTTATATGGCAGTAGTTGGCGGGCTATGAGTTCTGACAAGCCAGCCGCCAACCGTTGGGCAAGAGGGTTATCCGGCGTCATCATTTTTTTACGCTCAAACATTAGGCCCACGGAAGCCTGCCTTTTTGCAGAAAAATGTGAGCTTGGCGTGATGGAAGGTGGAGTGGAGGACAATTGTGAGGAGAGAGGAGAAGGAGAAGTAGAAGACGAGGCTGGACGGTGAGAGCCTGCAGTGTGGCTTTGTGTGTTCCGTTGCTCCCACTGGGCTCGGTGATGGCTGCTCATGTGCCTTCTTAAGGCGGTCGTCCCTAGGTGAGTATTGGGCTTACCGCGACTAACGCGTTGACTGCAAAGATTGCAGATGGCAACGCTATTGTCAGCAGCGGACACGTTAAAAAAAGCCCACACTGCGGAGCCATGTGCCGGTGTCCTGGGAGCGCCAGATGTGACCGTACATGGTCGATGACTCGCTCCTGATACATTTGCAGTCTGCTTTGTCCCTGCTGTGCAATGTAAGTCATTGCTGCTTCTCCTCCCTATCTGCTGGTCCATATCTCCCTCTGAACTCCCCTCCTCTTCCTCTCTTGTGGGCACCCACGTGACATCACTAGACACGTCATCATCAACGTCACCTTCCCCACCGCTATAAGTAGAGATCTCGGAGTAGGCAGCAACACCGGGGACCAACCTCCTCCTTGGGCTGATCTGGGTACTGGCGTCAGACTGCTGAGTAGCGCTTGTTGCTACCTCCTCTTCCTGATCCAATACCAAGAGTGGCTGCGCATCAGAAATGTCCTCTTGATATGGATCGGAAAATAATTCCAGTGACTCAAGCGGAAGGTATGTGGTGGTGGTGGTGGTGGTCGTGTTGTTGGTGGTAGTGTCTTTGGGGGTGCACATAGCAGAGAGTGAAGAAGAGGGTGCAGATCGAGAGGATGAGGAGGGTGCAGAAGAGTAAGGCTGAGCGAGCCACTCAACCAAGTCTGGTGCATCCTTTAAAGTAATTGAACGCACCTTCTGCAACTTCCCACTTTGGCTCAAGCCTGTTGCTCCTGCCCTACCCCTACCACCCCTGCGGAAGGGCCTGCCTCTTCCGCTGCCTGTCATTTTTTAAATGACCCTGTGACAAAACTCTTAGTCCCTATACCGATGAAGGACTGCTGCAGTATAGGGCAGCGGTCAGCAGTGGTGCACGTCAACCCTATCTATTGTGGACCGATAGCGGTCCTTACAGAACAGCAGACTGTACCGCACTCAAGCCTATGTACCGTAGCACCCTATACCAAGTTACCAGTCCTTATAAGAACTTTTGTGGACCAAGCAGGTTGTGTATTAGTGATTAGCAGACTGTACGTCAGTCCCTATACCGCTGAAGGACTGCTGCAGTATAGGTGAGCGGTCAGCAGTGGTGCACGTCAACCCTATCTATTGTGGACCGATAGCGGTCCTTACAGAACAGCAGACTGTACCGCACTCAAGCCTATGTACCGTAGCACCCTATACCAAGTTACCAGTCCTTATAAGAACTTTTGTGGACCAAGCAGGTTGTGTATTAGTGATTAGCAGACTGTACGTCAGTCCCTATACCGCTGAAGGACTGCTGCAGTATAGGTGAGCGGTCAGCAGTGGTGCACGTCAACCCTATCTATTGTGGACCGATAGCGGTCCTTACAGAACAGCAGACTGTACCGCACTCAAGCCTATGTACCGTAGCACCCTATACCAAGTTACCAGTCCTTATAAGAACTTTTGTGGACCAAGCAGGTTGTGTATTAGTGTTTAGCAGACTGTATGTCAGTCCCTATACCGCTGAAGGACTGCTGCAGTATAGGGCAGCGGTCAGCAGTGGTGCACGTCAACCCTATCTATTGTGGACCGATAGCGGTCCTTACAGAACAGCAGACTGTACCGCACTCAAGCCTATGTACCGTAGCACCCTATACCAAGTTACCAGTCCTTATAAGAACTTTTGTGGACCAAGCAGGTTGTGTATTAGTGTTTAGCAGACTGTACGTCAGTCCCTATACCGCTGAAGGACTGCTGCAGTATAGGGCAGCGGTCAGCAGTGGTGCACGTCAACCCTATCTATTGTGGACCGATAGCGGTCCTTACAGAACAGCAGACTGTACCGCACTCAAGCCTATGTACCGTAGCACCCTATACCAAGTTACCAGTCCTTATAAGAACTTTTGTGGAACAAGCAGGTTGTGTGTTAGTGATTAGCAGACTGTACGTCAGTCCCTATACCGCTGAAGGACTGCTGCAGTATAGGGCAGCGGTCAGCAGTGGTGCACGTCAACCCTATCTATTGTGGACCGATAGCGGTCCTTACAGAACAGCAGACTGTACCGCACTCAAGCCTATGTACCGTAGCACCCTATACCAAGTTACCAGTCCTTATAAGAACTTTTGTGGACCAAGCAGGTTGTGTATTAGTGTTTAGCAGACTGTATGTCAGTCCCTATACCGCTGAAGGACTGCTGCAGTATAGGGCAGCGGTCAGCAGTGGTGCACGTCAACCCTATCTATTGTGGACCAATAGCGGTCCTTACAGAACAGCAGACTGTACCGCACTCAAGCCTATGTACCGTAGCACCCTATACCAAGTTACCAGTCCTTATAAGAACTTTTGTGGACCAAGCAGGTTGTGTATTAGTGTTTAGCAGACTGTACGTCAGTCCCTATACCGCTGAAGGACTGCTGCAGTATAGGGCAGCGGTCAGCAGTGGTGCACGTCAACCCTATCTATTGTGGACCGATAGCGGTCCTTACAGAACAGCAGACTGTACCGCACTCAAGCCTATGTACCGTAGCACCCTATACCAAGTTACCAGTCCTTATAAGAACTTTTGTGGAACAAGCAGGTTGTGTGTTAGTGATTAGCAGACTGTACGTCAGTCCCTATACCGCTGAAGGACTGCTGCAGTATAGGGCAGCGGTCAGCAGTGGTGCACGTCAACCCTATCTATTGTGGACCGATAGCGGTCCTTACAGAACAGCAGACTGTACCGCACTCAAGCCTATGTACCGTAGCACCCTATACCAAGTTACCAGTCCTTATAAGAACTTTTGTGGACCAAGCAGGTTGTGTATTAGTGTTTAGCAGACTGTACGTCAGTCCCTATACCGCTGAAGGACTGCTGCAGTATAGGGCAGCGGTCAGCAGTGGTGCACGTCAACCCTATCTATTGTGGACCGATAGCGGTCCTTACAGAACAGCAGACTGTACCGCACTCAAGCCTATGTACCGTAGCACCCTATACCAAGTTACCAGTCCTTATAAGAACTTTTGTGGAACAAGTGAGTTGTGAATGTTTAGCAGACTGCAGCAGAAGGGCAGCAGTCAAGTATAATATCCTTTCTATATTTGGAAGAAAGAATATTATACATGTACAAGCCTATTACTGTACCACTGATACCAGTCCTGAAAAGAACCTTTGTGGAACTAATAATAACAGCAAGTCTTTAAAATTACCCTCACTGCCTGACAACACTGCTTCCTTCCTGTCCCTATACAAATTGGCAAAAAAAGAGAACGATTAGTGGTTACTGGAACAGCTCTTTTGTGGACCTTGATAGTAACAGCTAATGATGATGATGATGATGATGATGATGAAAGACTAATCTGGCTGTCCCTGTAGCATACACCGTCCTTTCCCTTTCTCTAAACTAACAAAAGACACTCAGGCTGCTGCAAGAATCAGCAGCACAGCAAACCTATCAACACCTAACACCTATACCAGTCCTGAAAAGAACTTTTGTGTACCAAATAGCTAGTGGTTTATCTCTCCCTACTCCACACAGGAACCTGTCCCTATCGTAACAGAAGAAAGAATGTAAAATGGCCACCGGATCGGGTGTATTTATAGGTTAGGGGGAATGTACAAGTGTCCATGTGCTGTCATGTCTCAATTGGCTGTCCTGTATCACATGATAAACGTGTCACCAAAGGTTAAAGTTCTTGTATACATTAAACACGTAAGTCCGCCGCGGCGAACGACGGAAAAAGGCGTTCGAACGTGCGGACCGCGAATGTCGGAAATTCGCCGCGAAACGACCGCCGGGCGAACCGTTCGGCCATCACTAATAACCACATCAGACACCTTTTCTGCAACCTGTAAATCACACTTTTTTGCATTCTGCAACCTGTAAATCACACATATCTGTATTCTGCAACCTCTAAATCACACATATCTGCATTCTGCAACCTGTAAATCACACATATCTGCATTCTGTAAATCACACATAACTGCATTCTGCAACCTGTAAAAAGCACATATCTGCATTCTGTAAATCGCACATAACTGCATTCTGCAACCTGTAAATTGCACATATCTGCATTCTGCAACATGTAAATCGCACATATCTGCATTCTGCAACATGTAACATTTAAATCACACATATCTGCATTCTGCAAATCGCATTCTGTAAATCGCACATATCTGCATTCGGTAAATCACACATCTGCATATTGTAAATTGCACATATCTGCAACCTGTAAATAGCACATATCTACAACCTGTAAATCGCACATATCTGCATTCTGCAACCTCTAAATTGCCCATATCTGCATTCTGAAACATGTAAATCGCACATATCTGCATTCTGTAAATCGCATTCTGTAAATCGCACATATCTGCATTCTGTAAATCACACATCTGCATTCTGTAAATCGCACATATCTACAACCTGTAAATTGCACATATCTACAACATGCAAATCGCACATATCTACAACCTGTAAATAGCACATATCTGCATTCTGTAAATTGCATTTTGTAAATCACACATATCTGCATTCTGCAAATCGCACATATCTACAAAATGTAAATCGCACATATCTACAACATGCAAATCGCACATATCTACAACCTGTAAATCACACATATCTACAACATGCAAATCGCACATATCTACAACCTTTAAATCGCACATATCTACAACATGCAAATCGCATATATCTACAACCTGTAAATAGCACATATCTCCATTCTGTAAATCACATTCTGTAAATTGCACATATCTACAAACTGTAAATTGCACATATCTAGCCTAGCCGCGTACGGGGCACGCAAAAACCAATCACCGCCTGCAGGCTTTCTAAGGGTGTAAATTTTTGATTTCACTCCTCACTACCTATCTCAGTTTCGAAGGCCATAAAATGCCAAGATGGCACAAAAAAATGGTCTGCAAAATGCTCACCATACCTCTCAGCAAATGGGTCATTGGGGTGTCTACTTTCCAAAATGGAGTCATTTGAGGGGGTTTTGAACTATCCTGGCATTTTATGCACAACATTTAGAAGCTTATGTCGCACATCACCCACTCTTCTAACCACTTGACAAAGCCCTTTCTGACACTTTTTGTCTACATGAAAAAAAATTTTTTGCAAGAAAATGACTTTGAATCCCCAAAACATTATATATTTTTTTTAAACAAAGGCCCTGCAGATTAAAATGGTGGGTGTTTCATATTTTATTTATTTTTTTCACACAGTATTTGCGAAGCGATTTTTCAAATGCATTTTTTTGGGGAATAAACACACTTTTTAAAATTTGAACGTGCTAAAACACACTAAATTGCCCAAATGTTTGATGAAATAAGATGATCTTTGGCTGAGTACATGGATACGAAACACGACCTGCTTTAAAATTGAGCACAAACATGCAATGGCGTCAAACTACATACATTTTTAAAAGCCTTTACAGGGTACCACTTTAAATTTACAGGGGAGGTCTACTTCTAAAATTACTGCCCTCGATCTGACCTTCGCGGCGATGCCTCACATGGTGCAATTGCTGTTTACATTTGACGCCAGACCGATGCTTGCATTTGTGCGAGAGCAGGGGGGGACAGAGGTGCTTTTTTTTTTTTTTATGGGTTTTATTAGACCCTAGATCTCTCCTCTGCCCTCAAAGCATCTGACAACACCAAGATCGGTGTGATTAAATGCTTTCCCTATTTCCTAATGGCGCTGTTTACATCCGGCGAAATCTAAGTCATGAAATGCTCGTAGCTTCCGGTTTCTTAGACCATAGAGATGATTGGAGCCATTCTTGTCTCTGATGAGCTCTATAGTCAGCTGGCCTAATCACCGGCTGCATTCTCAGGCTCCCTGTTGGGACAGGAGAGCCAGAGAAGAACATGGAAGATGGTGGGGGGGCATGGGGGCATTCCCTCCCACTGCTTGTAAAAGCAGTCTAGAGGCTAATTAGCCCTTAGGATTGCTTTTACATGAAAGCCGACCGCTGCCTGAAAAGGATGATACCTAAACCTGCAGGCATCATTCAGGTATAACCACTCAGTCCAGCAACATACCAGTACGTTGCTGGTCCTTGTTGGGCATATATTGTAATCTTTTTTTTTTCATGCAGCCTGTGGGCTGAACGAAAAAAGAGATTGATCGGTGGGTATGCCCACCATTAGAATACCTCCCTTCATCCACCCACTTCTAATGATGGGCATACGTGCACCATTTATATATGCCGAAGCATGGGGGCATCCGCCCCAAAAGTTAGGAGCAAATCGCTCCTCCGCCCCTGCTGCCCCCATGCTTTGGCATATATGCTCTTTTTTTCGTTGTTTAACTGTGGTGGTGAAATCACCTCCTACAGTGCTGGAGTCACGGCTTTATGTATCGTGGGAGCAAACGCTGTTGCTGTCAAGATAAATAAATCTGCGCTGCAACTGAATGGCGTACCTGCTAAGCAAATGATGGTTAACATGCAAATCGCACATATCTACAACATGCAAATCGCATATATCTACAAACCCGTAAATAGCACATATCTCCATTCTGTAAATTGCACATATCTAGCCTAGCCGCGTACGGGGCACGCAAAAACCAATCACTGCCTGCAGGCTTTCTAAGGGTGTAAATTTTTGATTTCACTCCTCACTACCTATCTCAGTTTCGAAGGCCATAAAATGCCAAGATGGCACAAAAAAATGGTCTGCAAAATGCTCACCATACCTCTCAGCAAATGGGTCACTGGGGTGTCTACTTTCCAAAATGGGGTCATTTTAGGGGGTTTTGAACTATCCTGGCATTTTATGCACAACATTTATAAGCTTATGTCGCACATCACCCACTCTTCTAACCACTTGAAGACAAAGCCCTTTCTGACACTTTCTGTTTACATGAAAAAAAATTTTTTTTGCAAGAAAATGACTTTGAACCCCCAAACATTATATATTTTTTAAAGCAAAGGCCCTGCAGATTAAAATGGTGGGTGTTTCATTTTTTTTTTTTTTTCACACAGTATTTGCGAAGCGATTTTTCAAACGCATTTTTTGAGGAATAAACACACTTTTTTAAATTTGAATGCGCTAAACACACTAAATTGCCCAAATGTTTGAAGAAATAAAAAAGATGGTCTTTGGCTGAGTACATGGATACGAAACACGACCTGCTTTAAAATTGAGCACAAACGTGCAATGGCGTCAAACTACATACATTTTTAAAAGCCTTTAATAGCCTTTACAGGGTACCACTTTAAATTTACAGGGGAGGTCTACTGCTAAAATTACTGCCCTCGATCTGACCTTCGCAGCGATGCCTCGCATGGTGCAATTGCTGTTTACATTTGATGCCAGACCGATGCTTGCATTTGCGTGAGAGCAGGGGGGGACAGGGATGCTTTTTTTAATGTTCATTTTTTTTTTAAATGGGTTCTATTAGACCCTAGATCTCTCCTCTGCCCTCAAAGCATCTGACAACACCAAGATCGGTGTGAAAAAATGCTTTTTTACCAATTTCCTAATGGCGCTGTTTACATCCAGCGAAATCTAAGTCATCAAATGTTTGTAGCTTCCAGTTTCTTAGACCATAGAGATGATTGGAGCCATTCTGGTCTCTGATGAGCTCTATAGTCAGCTGGCCGAATCACCGGCTGCATTCTCAGGCTCCCTGTTGGACAGGAGAGCGAGAGAAAAACATCGAAGATGGTGGTGGGGGGAATTCCCTCCCACTGCTTGTAAAAGCAGTCTAGAGACTAATTAGCCGCTAGGATTGCTTTTACATGAAAGCCGACCGCTGCCTGAAAAGGATGATATCTAAACCTGCAGGCATCATTCTGGTATAACCACTCAGTCAAGCAACATACCAGTACGTTGCTGGTCCTTGTTGGGCATATATTGTAATCTTTTTTGTTTCATGCAGCTTATGGACTGAACGAAAAAAAGAGATTGATCGGTGGGTATGCCCACCATTAGAATACCTCCCTTCATCCACCCACTTCTAATGATGGGCATACGTGCACCATTTATATATGCCGAAGCATGGGGGCATCCGCCCCAAAAGTTAGGAGCAATTCGCTCCTCCGCCCCTGCTGCCCCCATGCTTCAGCATATATACTCTTTTTTTTTGTTTAACTGTGGTGGTGAAATCACCTCCTACATCAATGGAGTCACGGCTTTATATATCGTGGGAGCAAACGCTGTTGCTGTCAAGATAAATAAATCCGCGCTGCAACTGAATTGCGTACCTGCTAAGCAAATTATGGTTAACATGAAAATCGCACATATCTAAAACATGCAAATCGCATATATCTATATATCTACAAACCCGTAAATAGCACATATCTCCATTCTGTAAATTGCACATATCTACAAACTGTAAATTGCACATATCTAGCCTAGCCGCGTAAGGGGCACGCAAAAACTAATCACCGCCTGCAGGTTTTCTAAGGGTATACATTTTTGATTTCACTCCGTACTACCTATGTCAGTTTCGAAGGCCATAAAATGCCAAGATGGCACAAAAAAATGGTCTGCAAAATGCTTACCATACCTCTCAGCAAATGGGTCATTGGGGTGTCTACTTTCCAAAATGGGGTCATTTGAGGGGGTTTTGAACTATCCTGGCATTTTATGCACAACATTTAGAAGCTTATGTCGCACATCACCCACTCTTCTAACCACTTGACAAAGCCCTTTCTGACACTTTTTGTCTACATGAAAAAAAATTTTTTGCAAGAAAATGACTTTGAATCCCCAAAACATTATATATTTTTTTTAAACAAAGGCCCTGCAGATTAAAATGGTGGGTGTTTCATATTTTATTTATTTTTTTCACACAGTATTTGCGAAGCGATTTTTCAAATGCATTTTTTTGGGGAATAAACACACTTTTTAAAATTTGAACGTGCTAAAACACACTAAATTGCCCAAATGTTTGATGAAATAAGATGATCTTTGGCTGAGTACATGGATACGAAACACGACCTGCTTTAAAATTGAGCACAAACATGCAATGGCGTCAAACTACATACATTTTTAAAAGCCTTTACAGGGTACCACTTTAAATTTACAGGGGAGGTCTACTTCTAAAATTACTGCCCTCGATCTGACCTTCGCGGCGATGCCTCACATGGTGCAATTGCTGTTTACATTTGACGCCAGACCGATGCTTGCATTTGTGCGAGAGCAGGGGGGGACAGAGGTGCTTTTTTTTTTTTTTATGGGTTTTATTAGACCCTAGATCTCTCCTCTGCCCTCAAAGCATCTGACAACACCAAGATCGGTGTGATTAAATGCTTTCCCTATTTCCTAATGGCGCTGTTTACATCCGGCGAAATCTAAGTCATGAAATGCTCGTAGCTTCCGGTTTCTTAGACCATAGAGATGATTGGAGCCATTCTTGTCTCTGATGAGCTCTATAGTCAGCTGGCCTAATCACCGGCTGCATTCTCAGGCTCCCTGTTGGGACAGGAGAGCCAGAGAAGAACATGGAAGATGGTGGGGGGGCATGGGGGCATTCCCTCCCACTGCTTGTAAAAGCAGTCTAGAGGCTAATTAGCCCTTAGGATTGCTTTTACATGAAAGCCGACCGCTGCCTGAAAAGGATGATACCTAAACCTGCAGGCATCATTCAGGTATAACCACTCAGTCCAGCAACATACCAGTACGTTGCTGGTCCTTGTTGGGCATATATTGTAATCTTTTTTTTTTCATGCAGCCTGTGGGCTGAACGAAAAAAGAGATTGATCGGTGGGTATGCCCACCATTAGAATACCTCCCTTCATCCACCCACTTCTAATGATGGGCATACGTGCACCATTTATATATGCCGAAGCATGGGGGCATCCGCCCCAAAAGTTAGGAGCAAATCGCTCCTCCGCCCCTGCTGCCCCCATGCTTTGGCATATATGCTCTTTTTTTTCGTTGTTTAACTGTGGTGGTGAAATCACCTCCTACAGTGCTGGAGTCACGGCTTTATGTATCGTGGGAGCAAACGCTGTTGCTGTCAAGATAAATAAATCTGCGCTGCAACTGAATGGCGTACCTGCTAAGCAAATGATGGTTAACATGCAAATCGCACATATCTACAACATGCAAATCGCATATATCTACAAACCCGTAAATAGCACATATCTCCATTCTGTAAATTGCACATATCTAGCCTAGCCGCGTACGGGGCACGCAAAAACCAATCACTGCCTGCAGGCTTTCTAAGGGTGTAAATTTTTGATTTCACTCCTCACTACCTATCTCAGTTTCGAAGGCCATAAAATGCCAAGATGGCACAAAAAAATGGTCTGCAAAATGCTCACCATACCTCTCAGCAAATGGGTCACTGGGGTGTCTACTTTCCAAAATGGGGTCATTTTAGGGGGTTTTGAACTATCCTGGCATTTTATGCACAACATTTATAAGCTTATGTCGCACATCACCCACTCTTCTAACCACTTGAAGACAAAGCCCTTTCTGACACTTTCTGTTTACATGAAAAAAAATTTTTTTTGCAAGAAAATGACTTTGAACCCCCAAACATTATATATTTTTTAAAGCAAAGGCCCTGCAGATTAAAATGGTGGGTGTTTCATTTTTTTTTTTTTTTCACACAGTATTTGCGAAGCGATTTTTCAAACGCATTTTTTGAGGAATAAACACACTTTTTTAAATTTGAATGCGCTAAACACACTAAATTGCCCAAATGTTTGAAGAAATAAAAAAGATGGTCTTTGGCTGAGTACATGGATACGAAACACGACCTGCTTTAAAATTGAGCACAAACGTGCAATGGCGTCAAACTACATACATTTTTAAAAGCCTTTAATAGCCTTTACAGGGTACCACTTTAAATTTACAGGGGAGGTCTACTGCTAAAATTACTGCCCTCGATCTGACCTTCGCAGCGATGCCTCGCATGGTGCAATTGCTGTTTACATTTGATGCCAGACCGATGCTTGCATTTGCGTGAGAGCAGGGGGGGACAGGGATGCTTTTTTTAATGTTCATTTTTTTTTTAAATGGGTTCTATTAGACCCTAGATCTCTCCTCTGCCCTCAAAGCATCTGACAACACCAAGATCGGTGTGAAAAAATGCTTTTTTACCAATTTCCTAATGGCGCTGTTTACATCCAGCGAAATCTAAGTCATCAAATGTTTGTAGCTTCCAGTTTCTTAGACCATAGAGATGATTGGAGCCATTCTGGTCTCTGATGAGCTCTATAGTCAGCTGGCCGAATCACCGGCTGCATTCTCAGGCTCCCTGTTGGACAGGAGAGCGAGAGAAAAACATCGAAGATGGTGGTGGGGGGAATTCCCTCCCACTGCTTGTAAAAGCAGTCTAGAGACTAATTAGCCGCTAGGATTGCTTTTACATGAAAGCCGACCGCTGCCTGAAAAGGATGATATCTAAACCTGCAGGCATCATTCTGGTATAACCACTCAGTCAAGCAACATACCAGTACGTTGCTGGTCCTTGTTGGGCATATATTGTAATCTTTTTTGTTTCATGCAGCTTATGGACTGAACGAAAAAAAGAGATTGATCGGTGGGTATGCCCACCATTAGAATACCTCCCTTCATCCACCCACTTCTAATGATGGGCATACGTGCACCATTTATATATGCCGAAGCATGGGGGCATCCGCCCCAAAAGTTAGGAGCAATTCGCTCCTCCGCCCCTGCTGCCCCCATGCTTCAGCATATATACTCTTTTTTTTTGTTTAACTGTGGTGGTGAAATCACCTCCTACATCAATGGAGTCACGGCTTTATATATCGTGGGAGCAAACGCTGTTGCTGTCAAGATAAATAAATCCGCGCTGCAACTGAATTGCGTACCTGCTAAGCAAATTATGGTTAACATGAAAATCGCACATATCTAAAACATGCAAATCGCATATATCTATATATCTACAAACCCGTAAATAGCACATATCTCCATTCTGTAAATTGCACATATCTACAAACTGTAAATTGCACATATCTAGCCTAGCCGCGTAAGGGGCACGCAAAAACTAATCACCGCCTGCAGGTTTTCTAAGGGTATACATTTTTGATTTCACTCCGTACTACCTATGTCAGTTTCGAAGGCCATAAAATGCCAAGATGGCACAAAAAAATGGTCTGCAAAATGCTTACCATACCTCTCAGCAAATGGGTCATTGGGGTGTCTACTTTCCAAAATGGGGTCATTTGAGGGGGTTTTGAACTATCCTGGCATTTTATGCACAACATTTAGAAGCTTATGTCGCACATCACCCACTCTTCTAACCAGTTGAAGACAAAGCCCTTTCTGACACTTTTTGTTTACATGAAAAAAAAATGTTTGCAAGAAAATGACTTTGAACCCCCAAACATTATATATTTTTTAAAGCAAAGGCCCTGCAGATTAAAATGGTGGGTGTTTCATTTATTTATTTTTTTCACACAGTATTTGCGAAGCGATTTTTCAAACGCATTTTTTGGGGAATAAACACACTTTTTTAAATTTGAATGCGCTAAAACACACTAAATTGTCCAAATGTTTGATGAAATAAAAAAGATGGTCTTTGGCTGAGTACATGGATACGAAACACGACCTGCTTTAAAATTGAGCACAAACATGCAATGGCGTCAAACTACATACATTTTTAAAAGCCTTTAATAGCCTTTACAGGGTACCACTTTAAATTTACAGGGGAGGTCTACTGCTAAAATTACTGCCCTCGATCTGACCTTCGCAGCGATGCCTCGCATGGTGCAATTGCTGTTTACATTTGACGCCAGACCGATGCTTGCATTTGCGTGAGAGCAGGGGGGGACAGGGATGCTTTTTTTAATGTTCATTTTTTTTTTAAATGGGTTCTATTAGACCCTAGATCTCTCCTCTTCCCTCAAAGCATCTGACAACACCAAGATCGGTGTGATAAAATGCTTTTTTACCAATTTCCTAATGGCGCTGTTTACATCCAGCGAAATCTAAGTCATCAAATGTTTGTAGCTTCCAGTTTCTTAGACCATAGAGATGATTGGAGCCATTCTGGTCTCTGATGAGCTCTATAGTCAGCTGGCCGAATCACCGGCTGCATTCTCAGGCTCCCTGTTGGACAGGAGAGCGAGAGAAAAACATCGAAGATGGTGGTGGGGGGCATTCCCTCCCACTGCTTGTAAAAGCAGTCTAGAGGCTAATTAGCCGCTAGGATTGCTTTTACATGAAAGCCGACCGCTGCCTGAAAAGGATGATACCTAAACCTGCAGGCATCATTCTGGTATAACCACTCAGTCCAGCAACATACCAGTACGTTGCTGGTCCTTGTTGGGCATATATTGTAATCTTTTTTTTTTCATGCAGCTTATGGACTGAACGAAAAAAAGAGATTGATCGGTGGGTATGCCCACCATTAGAATACCTCCCTTCATCCACCCACTTCTAATGATGGGCATACGTGCACCATTTATATATGCCGAAGCATGGGGGCATCCACCCCAAAAGTTAGGAGCAAATCGCTCCTCCGCCCCTGCTGCCCCCATGCTTCGGCATATATACTCTTTTTTTTTTTTTTTTTTAACTGTGGTGGTCAAATCACCTCCTACAGCGCTGGAGTCACGGCTTTATGTATCGTGGGAGCAAACGCTGTTGCTGTCAAGATAAATAAATCCGTGCTGCAACTGAATGGTGTACCTGCTAAGCAAATGATGGTTAACATGCAAATCACACATATCTATAACATGCAAATCGCATATATCTATAAACCCGTAAATAGCACATATCTCCATTCTGTAAATTGCACATATCTACAAACTGTAAATTGCACATATCTAGCCTAGCCGCGTACGGGCCACGCAAAAAACAATCACTGCCTGCAGGCTTTCTAAGGGTGTAAATTTTTGATTTCACTTCTCACTACCTATCTCAGTTTCGAAGGCCATAAAATGCCAAGATGGCACAAAAAAATGGTCTGCAAAATGCTCACCATACCTCTCAGCAAATGGGTCACTGGGGTGTCTACTTTCCAAAATGGGGTCATTTTAGGGGGTTTTGAACTATCCTGGCATTTTATGCACAACATTTATAAGCTTATGTCGCACATCACCCACTCTTCTAACCACTTGAAGACAAAGCCCTTTCTGACACTTTCTGTTTACATGAAAAAAAATTTTTTTTGCAAGAAAATGACTTTGAACCCCCAAACATTATATATTTTTTAAAGCAAAGGCCCTGCAGATTAAAATGGTGGGTGTTTCATTTTTTTTTTTTTTTCACACAGTATTTGCGAAGCGATTTTTCAAACGCATTTTTTGAGGAATAAACACACTTTTTTAAATTTGAATGCGCTAAACACACTAAATTGCCCAAATGTTTGAAGAAATAAAAAAGATGGTCTTTGGCTGAGTACATGGATACGAAACACGACCTGCTTTAAAATTGAGCACAAACGTGCAATGGCGTCAAACTACATACATTTTTAAAAGCCTTTAATAGCCTTTACAGGGTACCACTTTAAATTTACAGGGGAGGTCTACTGCTAAAATTACTGCCCTCGATCTGACCTTCGCAGCGATGCCTCGCATGGTGCAATTGCTGTTTACATTTGATGCCAGACCGATGCTTGCATTTGCGTGAGAGCAGGGGGGGACAGGGATGCTTTTTTTAATGTTCATTTTTTTTTTAAATGGGTTCTATTAGACCCTAGATCTCTCCTCTGCCCTCAAAGCATCTGACAACACCAAGATCGGTGTGAAAAAATGCTTTTTTACCAATTTCCTAATGGCGCTGTTTACATCCAGCGAAATCTAAGTCATCAAATGTTTGTAGCTTCCAGTTTCTTAGACCATAGAGATGATTGGAGCCATTCTGGTCTCTGATGAGCTCTATAGTCAGCTGGCCGAATCACCGGCTGCATTCTCAGGCTCCCTGTTGGACAGGAGAGCGAGAGAAAAACATCAAAGATGGTGGTGGGGGGAATTCCCTCCCACTGCTTGTAAAAGCAGTCTAGAGACTAATTAGCCGCTAGGATTGCTTTTACATGAAAGCCGACCGCTGCCTGAAAAGGATGATATCTAAACCTGCAGGCATCATTCTGGTATAACCACTCAGTCAAGCAACATACCAGTACGTTGCTGGTCCTTGTTGGGCATATATTGTAATCTTTTTTGTTTCATGCAGCTTATGGACTGAACGAAAAAAAGAGATTGATCGGTGGGTATGCCCACCATTAGAATACCTCCCTTCATCCACCCACTTCTAATGATGGGCATACGTGCACCATTTATATATGCCGAAGCATGGGGGCATCCGCCCCAAAAGTTAGGAGCAATTCGCTCCTCCGCCCCTGCTGCCCCCATGCTTCAGCATATATACTCTTTTTTTTTGTTTAACTGTGGTGGTGAAATCACCTCCTACATCAATGGAGTCACGGCTTTATATATCGTGGGAGCAAACGCTGTTGCTGTCAAGATAAATAAATCCGCGCTGCAACTGAATTGCGTACCTGCTAAGCAAATTATGGTTAACATGAAAATCGCACATATCTAAAACATGCAAATCGCATATATCTATATATCTACAAACCCGTAAATAGCACATATCTCCATTCTGTAAATTGCACATATCTACAAACTGTAAATTGCACATATCTAGCCTAGCCGCGTAAGGGGCACGCAAAAACTAATCACCGCCTGCAGGTTTTCTAAGGGTATACATTTTTGATTTCACTCCGTACTACCTATGTCAGTTTCGAAGGCCATAAAATGCCAAGATGGCACAAAAAAATGGTCTGCAAAATGCTTACCATACCTCTCAGCAAATGGGTCATTGGGGTGTCTACTTTCCAAAATGGGGTCATTTGAGGGGGTTTTGAACTATCCTGGCATTTTATGCACAACATTTAGAAGCTTATGTCGCACATCACCCACTCTTCTAACCAGTTGAAGACAAAGCCCTTTCTGACACTTTTTGTTTACATGAAAAAAAAATGTTTGCAAGAAAATGACTTTGAACCCCCAAACATTATATATTTTTTAAAGCAAAGGCCCTGCAGATTAAAATGGTGGGTGTTTCATTTATTTATTTTTTTCACACAGTATTTGCGAAGCGATTTTTCAAACGCATTTTTTGGGGAATAAACACACTTTTTTAAATTTGAATGCGCTAAAACACACTAAATTGTCCAAATGTTTGATGAAATAAAAAAGATGGTCTTTGGCTGAGTACATGGATACGAAACACGACCTGCTTTAAAATTGAGCACAAACATGCAATGGCGTCAAACTACATACATTTTTAAAAGCCTTTAATAGCCTTTACAGGGTACCACTTTAAATTTACAGGGGAGGTCTACTGCTAAAATTACTGCCCTCGATCTGACCTTCGCAGCGATGCCTCGCATGGTGCAATTGCTGTTTACATTTGACGCCAGACCGATGCTTGCATTTGCGTGAGAGCAGGGGGGGACAGGGATGCTTTTTTTAATGTTCATTTTTTTTTTAAATGGGTTCTATTAGACCCTAGATCTCTCCTCTTCCCTCAAAGCATCTGACAACACCAAGATCGGTGTGATAAAATGCTTTTTTACCAATTTCCTAATGGCGCTGTTTACATCCAGCGAAATCTAAGTCATCAAATGTTTGTAGCTTCCAGTTTCTTAGACCATAGAGATGATTGGAGCCATTCTGGTCTCTGATGAGCTCTATAGTCAGCTGGCCGAATCACCGGCTGCATTCTCAGGCTCCCTGTTGGACAGGAGAGCGAGAGAAAAACATCGAAGATGGTGGTGGGGGGCATTCCCTCCCACTGCTTGTAAAAGCAGTCTAGAGGCTAATTAGCCGCTAGGATTGCTTTTACATGAAAGCCGACCGCTGCCTGAAAAGGATGATACCTAAACCTGCAGGCATCATTCTGGTATAACCACTCAGTCCAGCAACATACCAGTACGTTGCTGGTCCTTGTTGGGCATATATTGTAATCTTTTTTTTTTCATGCAGCTTATGGACTGAACGAAAAAAAGAGATTGATCGGTGGGTATGCCCACCATTAGAATACCTCCCTTCATCCACCCACTTCTAATGATGGGCATACGTGCACCATTTATATATGCCGAAGCATGGGGGCATCCACCCCAAAAGTTAGGAGCAAATCGCTCCTCCGCCCCTGCTGCCCCCATGCTTCGGCATATATACTCTTTTTTTTTTTTTTTTTTAACTGTGGTGGTCAAATCACCTCCTACAGCGCTGGAGTCACGGCTTTATGTATCGTGGGAGCAAACGCTGTTGCTGTCAAGATAAATAAATCCGTGCTGCAACTGAATGGCGTACCTGCTAAGCAAATGATGGTTAACATGCAAATCACACATATCTATAACATGCAAATCGCATATATCTATAAACCCGTAAATAGCACATATCTCCATTCTGTAAATTGCACATATCTACAAACTGTAAATTGCACATATCTAGCCTAGCCGCGTACGGGCCACGCAAAAAACAATCACTGCCTGCAGGCTTTCTAAGGGTGTAAATTTTTGATTTCACTTCTCACTACCTATCTCAGTTTCGAAGGCCATAAAATGCCAAGATGGCACAAAAAAATGGTCTGCAAAATGCTCACCATACCTCTCAGCAAATGGGTCATTGGGGTGTCTACTTTCCAAAATGGGGTCATTTTAGGGGGTTTTGAACTATCCTGGCATTTTATGCACAACATTTAGAAGCTTATGTCGCACATCACCCACTCTTCTAACCAGTTGAAGACAAAGCACTTTCTGACACTTTTTGTTTACATGAAAAAAAAATTTTTTGCAAGAAAATGACTTTGAACCCCCAAACATTATATATTTTTTAAAGCAAAGGCCCTGCAGATTAAAATGGTGGGTGTTTCATTTATTTATTTTTTTCACACAGTATTTGCGAAGCGATTTTTCAAACACATTTTTTGGGGAATAAACACACTTTTTAAAATTTGAATGCGCTAAAACATACTAAATTGCCCAAATGTTTGATGAAATAAAAAAGATGATCTTTGGCTGAGTACATGGATACGAAACACGACCTGCTTTAAAATTGAGCACAAACGTGCAATGGCGTCAAACTACATACATTTTTAAAAGCCTTTAAAAGCCTTTACAGGGTACCACTTTAAATTTACAGGGGAGGTCTACTGCTAAAATTACTGCCCTCGATCTGACTTTTGCGGGGATGCCTCACATGGTGCAATTGCTGTTTATATTTAATGCCAGACCGATGCTTGCATTTGTGCGAGAGCAGGGGGGACAGGGGTTCTTTTTTTTATTTTCATTTTTTTTTTAAATGGGTTCTATTAGACCCTAGATCTCTTCTCTGCCTTCAAAGCATCTGACAACACCAATATCGGTGTGATAAAATGCTTTTTTACCAATTTCCTAATGGCGCTGTTTACATCCGGCGAAATCTAAGTCATGAAATGTTCGTAGCTTCCAGTTTCTTAGACCATAGAGATGATTGGAGCCATTCTGGTCTCTGATGAGCTCTATAGTCAGCTGGCTGAATCACCGGCTGCATTCTCAGGCTCCCTGTTGGGACAGGAGAGCGAGAGAAAAACATGGAAGATGATGGTGGGGGGCATTCCCTCCCACTGCTTGTAAAAGCAGTCTAGAGGCTAATTAGCCGCTAAGATTGCTTTTACATGAAAGCCGACCGCTGTCTGAAAAGGATGATACCTAAACCTGCAGGCAACATTCTGGTATAACAACTCAGTCCAGCAACATACCAGTACGTTGCTAGTCCTTGTTGGGCATATATTGTAATCTTTTTTTTTCATGCAGCCTGTGGGCTGAAGGAAAAAAAAGAGATTGATCGGTGGGTATGCCCACCATTTGAATACCTCCCTTCATCCACCCACTTCTAATGATGGGCATACGTGCACCATTTATATATGCCGAAGCATGGGGGCATCCACCCCAAACGTTAGGAGCAAATCGCTCCTCCGCCCCTGCTGCCCCCATGCTTCGGCATATATACTCTTTTTTTTGTTTAACTGTGGTGGTGAAATCACCTCCTACAGCGATGGAGTCACGGCTTTATGTATCGTGGGAGCAAACGTTGTTGCTGTCAAGATAAATAAATCCGCGCTGCAACTGAATGGCGTACCTGCTAAGCAAATGATGGTTAACATGCAAATCGCACATATCTACAACATGCAAATCGCATATATCTACAAACCCGTAAATAGCACATATCTCCATTCTGTAAATTGCACAGATCTACAAACTGTAAATTGCACATATCTAGCCTAGCCGCGTACGGGGCACGCAAAAACCAATCACCGCCTGCAGGCTTTCTAAGGGTGTAAATTTTTGATTTCACTCCGTACTTCCTATGTCAGTTTCGAAGGCCATAAAATGCCAACATGGCACAAAAAAATGGTCTGCAAAATGCTCACCATACCTCTCAGCAAATGGGTCATTGGGGTGTCTACTTTCCAAAATGGGGTCATTTTAGGGGGTTTTGAACTATCCTGGCATTTTATGCACAACATTTAGAAGCTTATGTCGCACATCACCCACTCTTCTAACCACTTGAAGACAAAGCCCTTTCTGACACTTTCTGTTTACATGAAAAAAAAATTTTTTGCAAGAAAATGACTTTGAACCCCCAAACATTATATATTTTTTAAAGCAAAGGCCCTGCAGATTAAAATGGTGGGTGTTTCATTTATTTATTTTTTTCACACAGTATTTGCGAAGCGATTTTTCAAACGCATTTTTTGGGGAATAAACACACTTTTTTAAATTTGAATGCGCTAAAACACACTAAATTGTCCAAATGTTTGATGAAATAAAAAAGATGGTCTTTGGCTGAGTACATGGATACGAAACACGACCTGCTTTAAAATTGAGCACAAACATGCAATGGCGTCAAACTACATACATTTTTAAAAGCCTTTAATAGCCTTTACAGGGTACCACTTTAAATTTACAGGGGAGGTCTACTGCTAAAATTACTGCCCTCGATCTGACCTTCGCAGCGATGCCTCGCATGGTGCAATTGCTGTTTACATTTGACGCCAGACCGATGCTTGCATTTGCGTGAGAGCAGGGGGGGACAGGGATGCTTTTTTTAATGTTCATTTTTTTTTTAAATGGGTTCTATTAGACCCTAGATCTCTCCTCTTCCCTCAAAGCATCTGACAACACCAAGATCGGTGTGATAAAATGCTTTTTTACCAATTTCCTAATGGCGCTGTTTACATCCAGCGAAATCTAAGTCATCAAATGTTTGTAGCTTCCAGTTTCTTAGACCATAGAGATGATTGGAGCCATTCTGGTCTCTGATGAGCTCTATAGTCAGCTGGCCGAATCACCGGCTGCATTCTCAGGCTCCCTGTTGGACAGGAGAGCGAGAGAAAAACATCGAAGATGGTGGTGGGGGGAATTCCCTCCCACTGCTTGTAAAAGCAGTCTAGAGGCTAATTAGCCGCTAGGATTGCTTTTACATGAAAGCCGACCGCTGCCTGAAAAGGATGATACCTAAACCTGCAGGCATCATTCTGGTATAACCACTCAGTCCAGCAACATACCAGTACGTTGCTGGTCCTTGTTGGGCATATATTGTAATCTTTTTTTTTTCATGCAGCTTATGGACTGAACGAAAAAAAGAGATTGATCGGTGGGTATGCCCACCATTAGAATACCTCCCTTCATCCACCCACTTCTAATGATGGGCATACGTGCACCATTTATATATGCCGTAGCATGGGGGCATCCACCCCAAAAGTTAGGAGCAAATCGCTCCTCCGCCCCTGCTGCCCCCATGCTTCGGCATATATACTCTTTTTTTTTTTTTTGTTTAACTGTGGTGGTCAAATCACCTCCTACAGCGCTGGAGTCACGGCTTTATGTATCGTGGGAGCAAACGCTGTTGCTGTCAAGATAAATAAATCCGTGCTGCAACTGAATGGCGTACCTGCTAAGCAAATGATGGTTAACATGCAAATCACACATATCTATAACATGCAAATTGCATATATCTACAAACCCGTAAATAGCACATATCTCCATTCTGTAAATAGCACATATCTCCATTCTGTAAATTGCACATATCTAGCCTAGCCGCGTACGGGCCACGCAAAAAACAATCACTGCCTGCAGGCTTTCTAAGGGTGTACATTTTTGATTTCACTCCTCACTACCTATCTCAGTTTCGAAGGCCATAAAATGCCAAGATGGCACAAAAAAATGGTCTGCAAAATGCTCACCATACCTCTCAGCAAATGGGTCACTGGGGTGTCTACTTTCCAAAATGGGGTCATTTTACGGGGTTTTGAACTATCCTGGCATTTTATGCACAACATTTAGAAGCTTATGTCGCACATCACCCACTCTTCTAACCACTTGAAGACAAAGCCCTTTCTGACACTTTCTGTTTACATGAAAAAAAAATTTTTTGCAAGAAAATGATTTTGAACCCCCAAACATTATATATTTTTTAAAGCAAAGGCCCTGCAGATTAAAATGGTGGATGTTTAATTTATTTATTTTTTTCACACAGTATTTGCGAAGCGATTTTTCAAACGCATTTTTTGGGGAATAAACACACTTTTTTAAATTTGAATGCGCTAAAACACACTAAATTGACCAAATGTTTGATGAAATAAAAAAGATGGTCTTTGGCTGAGTACATGGATACGAAACACAACCTGCTTTAAAATTGAGCACAAACGTGCAATGGCGTCAAACTACATACATTTTTAAAAGCCTTTAATAGCCTTTACAGGGTACCACTTTAAATTTACAGGGGAGGTCTACTGCTAAAATTACTGCCCTCGATCTGACCTTCGCAGCGATGCCTCGCATGGTGCAATTGCTGTTTACATTTGACGCCAGACCGATGCTTGCATTTGCGTGAGAGCAGGGGGGGACAGGGATGCTTTTTTTAATGTTCATTTTTTTTTTAAATGGGTTCTATTAGACCCTAGATCTCTCCTCTTCCCTCAAAGCATCTGACAACACCAAGATCGGTGTGATAAAATGCTTTTTTACCAATTTCCTAATGGCGCTGTTTACATCCAGCGAAATCTAAGTCATCAAATGTTTGTAGCTTCCAGTTTCTTAGACCATAGAGATGATTGGAGCCATTCTGGTCTCTGATGAGCTCTATAGTCAGCTGGCCGAATCACCGGCTGCATTCTCAGGCTCCCTGTTGGACAGGAGAGCGAGAGAAAAACATCGAAGATGGTGGTGGGGGAATTCCCTCCCACTGCTTGTAAAAGCAGTCTAGAGGCTAATTAGCCGCTAGGATTGCTTTTACATGAAAGCCGACCGCTGCCTGAAAAGGATGATACCTAAACCTGCAGGCATCATTCTGGTATAACCACTCAGTCCAGCAACATACCAGTACGTTGCTGGTCCTTGTTGGGCATATATTGTAATCTTTTTTTTTTCATGCAGCTTATGGACTGAACGAAAAAAAGAGATTGATCGGTGGGTATGCCCACCATTAGAATACCTCCCTTCATCCACCCACTTCTAATGATGGGCATACGTGCACCATTTATATATGCCGAAGCATGGGGGCATCCACCCCAAAAGTTAGGAGCAAATCGCTCCTCCGCCCCTGCTGCCCCCATGCTTCGGCATATATACTCTTTTTTTTTTTTTGTTTAACTGTGGTGGTCAAATCACCTCCTACAGCGCTGGAGTCACGGCTTTATGTATCGTGGGAGCAAACGCTGTTGCTGTCAAGATAAATAAATCCGTGCTGCAACTGAATGGCGTACCTGCTAAGCAAATGATGGTTAACATGCAAATCACACATATCTATAACATGCAAATCGCATATATCTACAAACCCGTAAATAGCACATATCTCCATTCTGTAAATAGCACATATCTCCATTCTGTAAATTGCACATATCTAGCCTAGCCGCGTACGGGCCACGCAAAAAACAATCACTGCCTGCAGGCTTTCTAAGGGTGTACATTTTTGATTTCACTCCTCACTACCTATCTCAGTTTCGAAGGCCATAAAATGCCAAGATGGCACAAAAAAATGGTCTGCAAAATGCTCACCATACCTCTCAGCAAATGGGTCACTGGGGTGTCTACTTTCCAAAATGGGGTCATTTTAGGGGGTTTTGAACTATCCTGGCATTTTATGCACAACATTTAGAAGCTTATGTCGCACATCACCCACTCTTCTAACCACTTGAAGACAAAGCCCTTTCTGACACTTTCTGTTTACATGAAAAAAAAATTTTTTGCAAGAAAATGATTTTGAACCCCCAAACATTATATATTTTTTAAAGCAAAGGCCCTGCAGATTAAAATGGTGGGTGTTTCATTTATTTATTTTTTTCACACAGTATTTGCGAAGCGATTTTTCAAACGCATTTTTTGGGGAATAAACACACTTTTTTAAATTTGAATGCGCTAAAACACACTAAATTGACCAAATGTTTGATGAAATAAAAAAGATGGTCTTTGGCTGAGTACATGGATACGAAACACGACCTGCTTTAAAATTGAGCACAAACGTGCAATGGCGTCAAACTACATACATTTTTAAAAGCCTTTAATAGCCTTTACAGGGTACCACTTTAAATTTACAGGGGAGGTCTACTGCTAAAATTACTGCCCTCGATCTGACCTTCGCAGCGATGCCTCGCATGGTGCAATTGCTGTTTACATTTGACGCCAGACCGATGCTTGCATTTGCGTGAGAGCGGGGGGGACAGGGATGCTTTTTTTAACCACTTTCAGACCGGACCAATTTGCTGGTCAAAGACCAGACCACTTTTTGCGATTCGGCACTGTGTCGCTTTAACTGACAATTGCGCGGTCGTGCGACGTGGCTCCCAAACAAAATTGACGTCCTTTTTTTCCCACAAATAGAGCTTTCTTTTGGTGGTATTTGATCACCCCTGCGGTTTTTATTTTTTGCGCTATAAACAAAAATAGAGCGACAATTTTGAAAAAAACGCATTATTTTTTACTTTTTGTTATAATAAATATCCCCCAAAAATATATAAAAAAACATTTTTTTCCCTCAATTTAGGCCGATACGTATTCTTCTACATATTTTTGGTAAAAAAAATCGCAATAAGCGATTATTGATTGGTTTGCGCAAAAGTTATAGCGTTTACAAAATAGGGATAGTTTTATAGCATTTTTATTAATAATTTTTTATTATTATTTTTTTTACTAGTAATGGCGGCGATCTGCGATTTTTATTGTGACTGCGACATTGTCGGGGACCCATCGGACATTTTTGACACATTTTTGGGACCATTGTCATTTATACAGTAATCACTGCTATATAAATGCAGTGATTCCTGTGTAAATGACACTGGCAGTGAAAGGGTTAACCTGTGGGTGGCAGTGTAGGGGTTAAGTGTTCCTAGGGGTGTGTTACTAACTGTGGGGGGGTTGGGCTTTCATTTAGTGTACACTGATCTCTGCTCCAATCACATGGAGCAGAGATCAGCGTCACTAGTTGCTAGGCAGAATGGGAAAATGTTGTTTATACAGCATTTCCTCCATTCGGCCGCTCCGTGAGACGATCGCGGGGATGCCCGCGGCGATCGAGTCCGCGGGTCCCGCGACCGGACTCACGGGGGTCCCGACCAGCGCGGGAGCACGCCGCCGGCGGCGCGCTCCCGATGGCACGGCGGCAACGAATATTGGACGTACATGTACGCCAATATGCCTGCCCGTGCCATTCTGTCGACGTACATCGTCGTGCGCTGGTCGGGAAGTGGTTAATGTTCTTTTTTTTTTTAAATGGGTTCTATTAGACCCTAGATCTCTCCTCTGCCCTCAAAGCATCTGACAACACCAAGATCGGTGTGATAAAATGCTTTCCCAATTTCCTAATGGCGCTGTTTACATCCGGCAAAATCTAAGTCATGAAAAACTTGTAGCTTCCGGTTTCTTAGACCATAGAGATGATTGGAGCCATTCTGGTCTCTGATGAGCTCTATAGTCAGCTGGCCGAATCACCGGCTGCATTCTCAGGCTCCCTGTTGGGACAAGAGAGCCAGAGAAAAACATGGAAGATCGAGGGGGGGGGGCATTCCCTTCCACTGCTTCTAAAAGCAGTCTAGAGGCTAATTAGCCGCTAGGAATCATTTTACATGAAAGCCGACCGCTGGCTGAAAAGGATGATATCTAAACCTGCAGGCATCATTCTGGTATAACCACTCAGTCCAGCAACATACCAGTACGTTGCTGGTCCTTGTTGGGCATATATTGTAATCTTTTTTTTCATGCAGCCTGTGGGCTGAACGAAAAAAGAGATTGATCGGTGGGTATGCCCACCATTAGATACCTCCCTCATCCACCCACTTCTAATGATGGGCATATGTGCACCATTTATATATGCCGAAGCATGGGGGCATCCGCCCCAAAAGTTAGGAGCAAATCGCTCCTCCGCCCCTGCTGCCCCCATGCTTCGGCATATATACTCTTTTTTTTTTGTTTAACTGTGGTGGTGAAATCACCTCCTACAGTGCTGGAGTCACGGCTTTATGTATCGTGGGAGCAAACACTGTTGCTGTCAAGATAAATAAATCCACGCTGCAACTGAATGGCATGCCTGCTAAGCAAATGATGGTTAAAATGCAAATCGCGCATATCTACAACCTGTAAATTACACATATCTACAACCTGTAAGTAGCACATATCTGCATTCTGTAAATCGCATTCTGTAAATCACACATATCTGCATTCTGTAAATCACACATCTGCATTCTGTAAATCGCACATATCTATAACATACAAATCGCACATATCTACAACCTGTAAATCACAAATATCTACAACATGCAAATCGCATATATCTACAACCTGTAAATTGCACATATCTACAACATGCAAATCAACCTGTAAATAGCACATATCTCCATTCTGTAAATCACATTCTGTAAATTGCACATATCTACAACCTGTAAATTGCACATATCTACAACATGCAAATCGCACATATCTACAACCTGTAAAAAGCACATATCTGCATTCTGTAAATCTCATTCTGTAAATCGCACATATCTACAACCTGTAAATTGCACATATCTACAACATGCAAATCGCACATATCTGCATTCTGTAAATCGCTTTCTGTAAATCGCACATATCTACAACCTGTAAATTGCACATATCTACAACATGCAAATCGCACATATCTACAACCTGTAAAAAGCACATATCTGTATTCTGTAAATCGCATTCTGTAAATCGCACATATCTACAACCTGTAAATTGCACATATCTACAACATGCATATCGCACATATCTACAACATGCAAATCGCACATATTTACAACATGCAAATCGCACATATTTACAACATGCAAATCGCACATATCTACAACCTGTAAAAAGCACATATCTACATTCTGTAAATCACATTCTGTAAATCGCACATATCTACAACCTGTAAATTGCACATATCTACAACATGCAAATCGCACATATCTAAAACCTGTAAATCGCAAATATCTACAATCTGTAAATAGGATATATCTGCATTCTGTAAATCGCACATATCTGCATTCTGTAAATCACACATCTGCATTCTGTAAATCGCACATATCTACAACCTTAAAATCGCACATATCTACAGCATGCAAATTGCACATATCTACAACCTGTAAATCGCACATATCTACAACATGCAAATCGCACATAATGATGGGCATACGCGCACCATTTATATACGCCGAAGCATGGGGGCATCCGCCCCAAAAGTTAGGAGCAAATTGATCCTCCACCCCTGCTGCCCCCATGCTTTGGCATATATGCTCTTTTTTGTTGTTGTTTAACTGTGGTGGTGAAATCACCTCCTACAGCGCTGGAGTCACGGCTTTATGTATCGTGGGAGCAAACGCTGTTGCTGTCAAGATAAATAAATCCGCGCTGCAACTGAATGGCGTACCTGCTAAGCAAATGATGGTTAACAATGAATGAATAATCAAGAATTTCTAAGCTGCCATGCGGCAGCCCCTTACCTCTTAGGCGGGCAGAACAGAGAAGTGCCGTGCCAACGTCACTTCCTTGAGTGACGTCGGAAGCACTGCCCACCACTCACTCATTTGCAAGTCTATGCACTTGCTCGGTCAGTCGATCGCGCCGGAAGCTGTGGCGTGATCGGCTGCGCCACAGAGCGCGCTTTTTTTGGCCAAATGAAGCGCCTCGTCTGCAATCTTGTGATTGCATAGACGTGGCGCTCCCTATATTGCACTGCGCCTGGCGCCAGTGCACATTGGGAGGGAAATTTAAAAAAAAATAATTCTTAAAGGGACACGTTTAAAAAATCTTTTTTTTTATATTTTTTTTTTTTACTACATGGGAGGGGGGTGGGCAGCGCCTGGGCGCCCCCTATGGATGGACCTCCACTGGGCTTTGGGCTGCAGGTTTTGGGATATGGGATATGGGCTGTGGGCTTTGGACTGTGAGCTAAAGGAGAGGTTTGGGAATTAATGGAGAATGACAGAGGGAGGCGCAAACATACAGAGACAATTCCATGACAAATAGTTTACAAGGACGTTAACTAAAATGTCTATCTTTATATTAGATTTTTTTTTTTAAAACAAGACCAAAAACATACATACTATTTTATCATATCACTATCCTATCTCTATTTACAATATATATATATATATATATATATATATATATATATATATATATATATTTTTTTTTTTCCAAACAGAGGTGAGGGGAAAGGGAGGGGTTTGGGAGTTAACAGAGGATGTGACGAGGAATCGGAAACGCACATAAGAAACAATTTCATGACAACTTATTTACAAGTACATTGACTTAATAATATCCATCTTTTCTATAAAAATCTATACAAGAACAAAAATCATACATACTGTCTTAAAATATCACTATCTTTTAATTTTTTTTGCATTTTTACATTTTTTTTTTCAAACAGAGGTGAGGGGAAAGGGAGAGGTCTGGTAGTTCAACCACTTCATGCCCAAAGTATGTGATATGACGTCATAGACTTTGAGGGGGATATCTGAATGATGCCTGTATTGTATTTTTTTGGCCAGCGACACTGCACACCGTAAGAACAATCCCAACAGCTCAGCCGCTTGACCGTTCTTACAGGCGGCGGGAGGGGATGTCCCCCCCCCCCCGCCACTCTCCGGTGCTCTTTATGGGCTTGCCTGTACAATTGGCGACCCAAAGAAAGAATCGGTCAACAACGGAAGTTTACCGTAGAGATTTATGACGTTATGTCACGTCCGGGCTGGCGGATGTAAACAAAGCCGAGAGCGTTCATTTTTTTTATTTTTAACGATCTCAGCCTTTCCAGCCTGGAGGAGAGAGTGGGGTCCATTAAGAGGACCTGTCACACACTACTCATATAGTAAACTCTGTTTTAAAAGTATATATTCAATTTAAGTATGTGTTCTTAACCCAAAAAAGTAGCTATGGGCTTTTGGACTGTGGGCTTTCTTCTCCCCAATTAGCCGCCCAATCACACTTCTTTTGTGTACTTTGGTAAAGAAGTGACACTAAACTCCGGTCCCTTCATTTATTTTATGATCCAACTTCCTGAAAAGGGCAATGGGCTTTAGACATTATGCTATGGGCTTTGGGCTATAAGATTTGGCCTATAATCTTTGGGCTCTGGGCTTTGTAGTGTTCATAGAGCAGTGTACATGACTGCAACTAACGTGCACTGCTCATTCGAAACAGACGTGAGGGGAAAAAGAAGGGGTGTAGGAGGACCATTAACTAATGGATGTGTATGAATTTTTAATGAAAAATAAGGATATTGTTTAGTGGAAAAAAAAAAATCCGGCCTCCTCCACCCCTTATACCCAACAATCCCTCTCCATCTTTGTAATATTAAAAAAAAATGTGTTTTGCTGTTTATATGTTGAGTTTGTAACTACATTTTGTAGTCTGGTCTGGAATCCTCAACTTCATCAGGATGAAGGGACTCCTTTTTGGTGATAATTGTCTGGAGCGCTCCCCTGGAAAGCTTGACGCTGCATCAGGATGAAACAACTCCTTTGCGGTGATAATTGTCTGGAGCGCTCTCCTGGAAAGCTTGAAGCTGCATCAGGATGAAACTACTCCTTTTCGGTAGTAATTGTCTGGAGCGCTCGCCTGGAAAGCTTGAAGCTGCATCAGGATGAAACTACTCCTTTTCGGTGATAATTGTCTGGAGCGCTCGCCTGGAAAGCTTGAAGCTGCATCAGGATGAAACTACTCCTTTTCGGTGATAATTGTCTGGATCGCTCGCCTGGAAAGCTTGAAGCTGCATCAGGATGAAACGACTCCTTGGGCACTGATGAGATGGCACTGATGAGCACTGATGGGCTGCACTGATGAGGTGGCTTTGAGGTTGGAACTGATGGGCACTGACAGTAAGCACTGATGGGCACCAATAGGCAGCACTGATGTGCCACTGATGGGAACTGATAGGTGGCACTTATAGGCAACACTGAGGTGGCACTGATGGGCACTGATAGGCAGCACTAACATGTGGCACTGACAGGTGACACTGATGGGCAGCACTGACAGGTGGCACTGATGTGCAGCACTGAAAGGTGGCACTGGGCAGCACTGAGGTGGAACTGGTTGGCACTGGCAGGTGGCAATGGTTGGCATTGGCAGGTGGCAATGGTTGGCACTGGCAGGTGGCACTAATTGACATGTGTCACTGGTTGGGATTGGCAGATGGCACTGGATGGCAATGGTGGGTTTCACAGCAGATAGTGTAACTGAATGCTCTCTGCAGCACTGCGGTGTGTGAAACTGTATGGAGAAAGAGAGGAGCTGACAAATTCAGAGTGATGTCGGAGGTTGTCGGGACACGGGGTGGTCGGGACACGGGGTGGGCGGGACACGGGGTGGGCGGGACATGGGGTGGGCGGGACCCGGCAGCTATCCAGCCAATGATTGGGCTGTTTAAGAAAGGGACAGGTGTTAGATAGCTGGGTCTCGCCCATCCCGGGTCCCGCCCACCCCGACATTCAACCTCAATTTTGACAGCTCCTCTCTCTCTCCATACAGTTTCACACCGTGGCTCTGCTCTGCCAACAGAGTGTGAAGAAGGGAGGAGGAAGCTCTCGCCATGTCAGCGGCTGTTGCGTTGCTCCCTTCCTGCTCCATCCCCACTCCTGCCGCTAATCACTTTACCAGACAGTGCTCTGTGTGTGGAGGGTCTACGAGGCCTGCAAGGCACCTCCACTTTCCCGGTCAAGACCCCACAGCCCGCCCTGTAGCAGGGGTACCTGTCACTGACAAAAGCCCAGGCCCCGGGGCACAATTTCTAGTCGCAATGGTGACCTGGCGCCTGGGATTTGTTGAGCCCTGCTCTATAGGGATCATTACCACCTATCGATTACCTCATACTCATCGTCCTCTTCAAAAATCTGAAAGTGAAGCATCAGGTGTTGAATGTTAAAGTACCACGCATAACCATTTTCATCAAGCTGAATCTCAAACCTGTCGTTGAGCCACTCATCGATGTCAATGTGAAAGTGGATTCCGTGGTCCTGCTGGTCCTGCTGGGGGATGGGAATAAGAGCACGGCACAGTGGACAGGTTGCGCTTTGCTCGATCCAACGTTGGATGCAGCCCATGTGGAACTCGTGAGCGCAGGTCAGAATGGCCGTGTCTTCTCCAGGTTCATACCCTAGAAGACAAATTGAACATCTCACCTCCCCCTCGCCACGCAGCTCCATGGCCGGCGGCGGTGCTGGAAGATGTTCAGCCACCCTGTCGCGGTCTCTCGGCGAACGGCTCCTGTTCCTGGGTGGGCCTGCCTCCTGTCTCCGCTGATGTGGGGCTCTGGATCGCGTCCTGTGGACGATTGGTGACTCGTCGCTGTCCTGGCGTGAGCGCCTTCGCCGGGATCTGGGACGTGAAGGCCGAGGCATCTTGTTGAAAGTCTGTATACCTGCAAAAAACTACAAAATTAATGATAATATTCTAATAAGGGTTAATAATAGCGATAAAAATCAATAAAAATGATAAAAATTGTGGTTATTTGCCATCAGTCGCTGAAAATCGCAGTGAAATACGGGAGCTCATAGGTTTGCTAATCTGACAGAACTTCGCTGCTTTTAAAATTCAACATCTAAGCAGTCAGACGTTCTAAGTCCTGTATTTCACTATAGAAACTAACTTTACTGTTATAAATACGTCTAAAATGCTAAACTCTGGTGGGTGTAACAACATCTACCCCCCATCAACCCCCTTCTGTGTTCACTCATCTACCGCCATCACCCCCCTTCTGTGTTCACTCATCTACCGCCATCACCCCCCTTCTGTGTTCACTCATCTACCGCCATCACCCCCCTTCTGTGTTCACTCATCTACCCCCCATCACCCCCCTTCTGTGTTCACTCATCTACCGCCATCACCCCCCCTTCTGTGTTCACTCATCTACCCCCCATCACCCCCCTTCTGTGTTCACTCATCTACCCCTCATAACTCCCCCCTCCGTGTTCACTTATCAACCCTTTATAACTCCCCCCTCCGTGTTCACTCATCTACCCCGGATAATCCAACCTTGTTCACTCATCTACCCCTCCATCACCCCCCTCCTTGTTCACTCATCTGCCCCCCATCACCCCCCCCCCCGTGTTCACTCATCTACCCCTCCAACACCCCCCCTCCATGTTCACTCATCTGCTCCCCATGTTCATTCATGTATCACCCCCCTCCCCCAATAACCTCCCTCCGTGCTCACTAACCCCCCATTCACTCATCTGCCCCATCACCCCCCTCCCCATCCATGCTCACTAACCCCCCATGTTCACTCATCTATCTCACCCCCACCTGTTCACTTATCACCCCCCTTCCCCAATCAACACCCCTGTATTCACTCATCTGCCCCCCATCACCCACCTCAGTGCTCACTATCACCCCCCCCCGTGTTTAGCACCACCTGAATCGGATGACCAATTCCCAATAAGTACTTCCTGTATTACTTTTGCTGATATTTGAATTGTTGGTGTGAAATTGTATGCGTTCAGCTGGACATTTCTATCCCCTCCATGTCATCCTCCTGGAAGAAGTCTGTTTTTTTATCAGTAAAACAAGCTGTCATGCAGATGTAGCAGTTAGTGGGTTGAGCCAAACCATGTGCCACTGATAGGTGATTGCAGTGATCAGCTCTTTTATTTATTTGTGTAAAACCTTTATCCTAAAAATCTGTTGTTCAAACTGCTTGTGAGTCTAAAGTGTGACCTGGAGATTGGCTCCAATTTGGTAGTGTATGTAAATCTGCTAGTACATCTAGTACCCCCTCCCCTCAGACCAACAATTCTTCTGTCCTAAGATGTGCCCCCTGTGCTCCTTCATCCAGAGTGGGGGCAATCTAGTACAGGAGGTGTATTACTGGCCAGATTACCAAGGGGAAAAGCCTTCGGTCCCTTTCACACGGGCGGACCACTCAGGTCCTCCTGTCAGTTTTTTAGGGGGACCTGAACAGAGGATCCATACAGGTCTATGGAGGGTCGGATGTCATCGGTGACATGTCCACCGACATCCGACCCGCTAAAGTCAGACGGATGGAAACCCTATTTTCCATCCGTCTGGCGGATCAGATGAAGACGAACTCTACAGTCTATCTTCATCCCATCCCCCATAGGGAAGAGCGGAGCTCTGATAGGTCCGTCCTGCACAGTGTACAGAGATGGAGCTGTCATCCACCTGCTGAGCGGGGATCAACGGAGCGATCCCTACTGAGCAAAGCGGAGTCCGTACACGGACACGTCTATGTGAAAGAGCCCTTAAAAAAGAAAACAAATACAGCCACCACATCTACTGATCGTTAAGCTGCAATAGATGACATCCAATCAGGTGGCTGGCTGAACGTGTTGCCATACGTCTGTTTTTAGCGGCTCGGATGGCAGGTGGGTGTCAGGGGACACATCTCTGCTGACATCCGTCTCCCCATAGGAGTCAATGGGGGGGCCCGCTCAGATCCACCTGAAAAATGCACAGATCAGAGCACGCCGATCGTGTGGGAGGGGCCAAAATGTTTGTGTGCATCCCGAGTTCCTTTATTTACTCTTCAGGTACATTTCATGTTATATTCCAATGGAGAAGACGATTGAAGTGGGAAATAACGGTGACATATGTAAGGAGATGTCAGGAACACTTAGGGCTGCTTCACTCCGCAAAAACGCCTTCCGCATGTGTTTTGCATGAATGTGTTTAATGCGTTTTTGGTGCGTTCCGGTGTATGTTTGATGCACTTCCAGATGCTTTTTTCTTTTTTTTTCAGTTTTTGACTGTACTGGGGTCCGGTGCATTTTTGATGCATTCCAGTGCAGTTTTCTATGCGTTTTATTGCCTTCCAGTGTAGCAAAAATGCAGTTTTTTTTTCTGGAACTGGAAAGCCCCGGGGCACTGCACTGGGGGGACCTATGTCATTGGAAATCATATAACCTACTTTCCAATGCGTTTGGGGGCAAAATGCACTGGACTGAATGTGGTGTGAATTACGTTTTTTTTTATATATATATTTCGGACATTAACCACTTCAGGTCCGGAAGATTTACCCCACCCCCCCCCTTAATGACCGAGCCATTTCTTGCGATATGGCACTGCGTTATTTTAACTAACAATTGCACGGTCGTGCGACTCTGTACCCAAATAAAATGTCCTTTTTCCCCCCCACAAATACAGCTTTCTTTTGGTGGTATTTGATCACCTCTGCTTTTTGTTTTTTTGCTCTAGAAACAAGATAGATAGAAAAAAAAAGACAATTTTGGAACAAATAAATATTTTTTGCTTTGTGCTATAAGGGCCGATTCACACTGGTTCGCTGTGTGAGATCGCATGGGATTTGCACCGCACTGCAGTGCAATTCACATGCAATGTCCGTTCGATGCGATTTCAGCCATACAGATAGTCGCATTTGGACCAAACTCGCACAGGAAACTATTTTTGGTCTGCTGGTCTGCACAAGAATTGAATCGCAGGGGTGATCACACCTATGCGATCCGATTCATGGCCGAACTGACAGTTCGCAGTGCGGTATGCGAGCTGAAATGGGGGCGTCATTAACATTATATTGACACTCAGAGTGGTTCGTATATGGCAATGTGAAGTGCTGTGCGAGTTGGGTGCGATGCAGGAACTCGCAGGGTTTCTGCATCGCACTGGTGTGAACCCAGCCTTAAACACATCCGATAAAAAATGTAAAAAAAAATCACATTTCATTATCAGTTTAGGCCAATATGTATTCTGCTACATATTTTTGGTACAAAATCCCAATAAGCGAATATTGATTGGTTTGCACAAAAGTTATTGTGTTTACAGACTATGGGATATATTTATGGATTTTTTTTTATTTATTTTTTTTTTACTAGTAATGGCGGTGATCAGGGACTCATATCGGGACTGGGAGATTGCAGCTTTAAAACTGGACACCTTACAAGCACATTTTTGTGAACCAGTGACACCAATACAGTGATCAGTGCTAAAAATATGCACTGTCACTGTACTAATGACACTGGCAGGGAAGGGTTTACCATCTTGGGCGATCAAAGGGTTAAACGTGTGATGAACATGTGGTACTGTGTGTGCTCTGTGCTGTTTTCTACTTCCTGCTTTGCAGGGAGAAACAAACCGCACATTGCTGCTGTCAGAAGAGATTACATGGGGCTCTCTCTCAGTACATATTGTTAGCACTGATCGCTGTATTAGTGTCACTGGTTCCCACAAAGTGTCACTAATGCCGCGTACACACGAGTGGAATGTCCGACAGAAAAAGTCAGACGGAATCTTTTCATCGGATATTCCCATCGAGTGTGGGCCTCATCTGACTTTTATTTTTTTTTCGAAAATTCTGACGGACCTAGAAATAGAAAATAGTTTTAAATATTTCCGGCGGAACCAATTCCTATCGGGAAAACCCTCGTCTGTATGCTGTTCCAAAAACGACGCATGCTCTGAAGCAAGTACGAGACGGCAGCTATTGGCTACTGGCTATTGAACTTCCCTTTTCTAGTCCCGTCGTACGTGTTGCACGTCACCGCGTTCTAGGCGGTCGGACTTTGGTGAGATTGTGTGTAGGCAAGACACACGATTTTCCGTCAGAAAAATATTCGGAGTTTATTCTGACAGGAAAACCAGTCGTGTGTAAGTGGCATTAGTGTACGATTTGTCCACCGCAATATCGCAGTCCCGCTATGAGTCACTGATTTCTGCCATTATTAGTAAAAAAAATAAATAAATATGTTCCCGTTATTATGGCATCCTTCACCCGTATTTCATTTTAAAAATATGGTCGCCTTTTTTTAGGGTGAAATATGTAACCTGTTTCCAGTGCTGTAGCTGCCCTACAAAGTCCACACCTCATCAGTGCCACCTATCGGTGCCCATCAGTACTGCATATTAGTGTCACTGTCACATGACATAAAAAAAAAGTATCAGCAATCGGTATCAGCAAGAATTTTATAAAAAAATGATCAGTACTTGTACTCCGTCTTAAAGTGGTATTGGGGCAACCCTATTTAAAAATGGAAGTATAGGTAAAACGTTTTATTTTTGGATAGAGCAAGAGAGGGTTATAACCCCTGCCAGATTTTTTTTTATTATTATTATTAGTATTTGTTTTCACCATCTGTGTCCCATTTTGGAGATTTTCCCTCACTTCCTGTCTCATAGCCAAACAGGATGTGAGAGGAAGCATACAGTGCCAGACCGTCAGAGCCCATGCCATAAATGGCGGCTCCTATGCGCATGGGCGGGAGTGACATCATAGCGCCCCTGGCCACTCATGTACCCGGAGGCCATGAACCCGGGAGGCCGGATAAAGATGGAAGTCCTGTCAAGCAGTGAAAGTGCGCCATTGCATGGCTTTGTTTTAAGGTAAGTCTCTGTTAATGTGCTAGTATGCGATACATACTAGCACATTATGACATTGCCTTACAGGGGGAAGTTTTTTTGTTTTGTTTTTACTGCAGTTTACTATCGCTTTAAGGGAATCCCTTGGGGAACCCCAAGTGACCAGAACTGGTGTCCCCATTGGAAGATTTCCTCTCAATTACTTTTCTGGGGACACCCCAAAATGTGGGATTTTCTTTACGTTCAATGATAATGGTAATATATATACCTTATATACATATATATTTTGTTATAAAATGTTGACAACTGGAAATTTTTCTCCTTCATTGATGTACAAATGATAAAACTGCTTTGATGGGAACTGATAAGGTGGCACTGAAGGGCATTGATAGGTGGCACTGGTGGGCATTGAGAAGGGGTACTAATAGGTGGCACTGATGGGTGGTAGTGATGGGCACTGGTAGGTGGCACTGATTGGCATCACTAGTGGGCATTGATAGATGGCACTGATTTGTGATTCGTGCCACTGTGGGCACTGGCAGGCGGCACAGATGAGATGGCTGTGCATCTTCCTCTTCGGGACTGATGTCCTTTGCACAGCAGCCAGTGATTGGCTATTTTTTCTCCTCGTGCTCCTCTCATTGACTCAGTGATCACAGTGTGGGGGGGGGACGTCTATTGATGGCCTCCTGGCAATGTAGGTCCACACTGTAGCCGTCATTCGGCTATAATGCGGATCTGAAGGGGTTAATATTACAAAGTACTTTAATTCTGTATTTTGCTTGGGGATCTATTCAGGTTAAATATCTGGGGCAGGCACTAATGCCATATTATTTCTAGATTTTGTATATTCTTTATTACATCAGGAGATTAATTTTTGATTTTTTTTCAATGAAAACAAATGGACGTCCAGATGTATTTCTAGCCCCCCCCCCCCCCCCCTTGCTTTTTTTATTTGTTTTTTTTAAAGGACTAACGTTTATAGTGCAACTCTTGGTTCAAACACCGCCCCCCCCCCCATGACCCCAGTAGTATTTTCAACTTTTATTAATCTTTATTTTCTTGCTCTTAATTTTTTTCCCCCACTGCTTGTGTGTGAAAAATTATATTTTTTTCCCATTTATTTACAGTATTTATCTCAATTTGCTGATATTGACTCCTTTATAATATATATATATTTTTTTAAATAAAACATTAAAACACAATTATGGTTTTGTTAATGTGTCTTTTTTAAATTTATTTTTAATTCAGTCCAGCAGACATTGTGTGTGGTATTTGCAAGGCTGTTTAAATGGTCTTTTGCATGCATCCTCTGCAGCATTAAAAGGGTATACTGCAGGCCACATATTAACGAGGTGCATTGGCTCCATCAGATTCAGGGTGAAAGTGTATTCCGCTAACTCCAAGCCAGGGTGTGGTATGAGCAGGGAAAAGTGTACCAGAGGTATGTGGCCTGAGCGGTGTGTGTGCGAAGAGATCCAGTCACAGTATGGGGTAAGGTCAGGCACGTCTTTAAGGTGGGGCAAAAGGGGAAGCTGCCCCGGGCCCAGTTATTTTTGTGGGGACCAAAGCAGCTGCCCCTGGAGCCCAGGGGTTGCTCATAGCTACAGGGGCCCATGCTGCCTCCCTATTATATCAGTGTAGCTGAGCGTTCTCCCCTCACACCGCTGCACAGGCATTACAGGTCTCAGGTCTGCTGTGCTATCACAGGGAAAAGGCGCAGCTGCAGGTTGTCTGTGTGCTCGCAACCTCCTGCCCCCCCGTCAGCAGCCAGCTCTGTCTAATCACTGCTTGCTTGCTCTTCCCCCTCCCTCCAGCTAAGAAGAATGAGCTGCCAATCAGAAGAGACTTGAGGGGCATGAATGGGACATGTAGTCTCAAGGAATGGCCTATTCACCAAAGTCCATGGGGCCTGAACTCAACCCTGCTTTTTGTAAAGGGAGCAAGATTTGCCCAGGCAAAAATTCACCAGGATGGCGCAGTGTTATGGGAGAGTTGGTGAGCGGTACAGCAGTACAGTTACAGTCCCCCCCGTGAGAGACTGAGCTGCTGAAAAACCACCAAGCGAATACTATGTGGGGGACTGGAAGAGTGAGAAGACGTGTTGCTGAGCCACTGCCAGGATATAGACCTTGCTGCAGTGCCTACTGGAGATGTCACAGGCAACCAAGCAGTGAGCTTTAATGATGTGCTGTTATCTCTAGCAACCATTAAGTGATAATGATGCACAGTAACTAATAGCAGGGGTCTTCAAACTACGGCCCTCCAGTTGTTCAGAAACTACAATTCCCATCATGCCTAGTCATGTCTGTGAATGTCAGAGTTTTACAATGCCTCATGGGATGCGTAGCTCCAACAGCTGGAGGGCCGTAGTTTGAGGATCCCTGACCTATAGCAACGAATCAGTGAGCCGTAATGTGCAGTAACTATTAGCAACAAAGCAGCCATAATGTGTGCTGTTTCCTCTAGCAACCAGTTATTTTGTGGTAATGATGTGCTGTATTCTCTGGCAACCAATCTCAATTGCTGCCTGATCTGCTGTAGTAAACTGATTTTGAGTCTAGCTGCTCTCCTAGCAGTTGGAGAGCAAAATTGCATGGCACCAGCGGCGGTGTGTTCATAAAGGGCACAGGAGCGCCGCCAACCCTCCCCCCCCCCCCCCCGTCTCCTGGCACCGCTCTAATCCCCACCGTCGGCTCTAATAGGCACCCAAATACTCAGCTGTATGTTAGCAAAACAAAGGGATTCATTTTGCTAACATTGAACCCCCAGCCAATCAGGTGTGCAGGATTTGTGTTACCTGTCACATGATTTCTTGAATGACAGGCTCTGTGATTGGACATGTGATAGGTGTCCAATCATAGCAGAGGAGGAGCAGGCTGGAGAAGACATCAGGGTCAGGGAAGAAATGGGGGACACCGAACATCACCGTCACCCGCTGCCCACCCGAGACAAGGCAAGTGCTGGGGAGATGGGCGGCACAGTGGCAGCTTTTTCAGGCTTGTCGGTGATTACACACCAAGGATCGAAGAACCTCAATGGATATAGGCGTGGAAACAGTTTATTTAAAACATTTTGCTTGTCTTGCAAAATGCTCTCAAACCAAGGTTTTACTGTATATGTAAAGTGCTGTGTAAATTGATGGCGCTATAACAGTATCTCATGGACAGAGGACAGAGTGGGGGGTTGTAGTCAGTGGGGGGGGTTGTAGTCAGTGACGCCTCCTTCGCTGGCCCCGGCTACCTGGAGACGTGCTCAAAATGAGCGGACTTTTATCCGGGCGGGAAAAGTCCGTTCATTTCAAAAGTACGGTGGACTATCACACGCACGGCCGGATTGTCCGCCGAAATGCGAGTCCGACGGAAAGATTGGACTGCAAAACTACTTTCTAAGCCCGCCGTACTTTTGCGTTAAAAAAAAATCCGCCTGAGGCTACACACGGGGGGATTGTTTGATCGTGTGTACGCGGCATAAGAGTACCTGAACTTCCTTTCCAACCCTCTGATCCCATGTTAAGAGACTGTTCATTGTCTACGGTATTTGCAAATAAAATCCATTTAAGTGGATCTGTCGTCAGTCTCTCAAGTTACTGGGCCATCTACCACGGGACACCCCGTGGCCCAATCTAACCAGCAGCTCCTTCGGGGGTTAGTGCTACATTTGTATATATCTTTTGGGATGTGATGCCCTTGATCCCCTGACACCTGGCAGGTTCAATACAACTTATTTTGGTGGTATTTCATGACAACTTTGTTTTTTTTAACCACTTCAGCTCCGGACCAATAAACACCTTAAGGACCAGAGGTCTTTTTGCAATTTCGCACTGCGCTGCTTTAACTGGTAATTGCGCGGTCATGCAATATTGCACCCAAACGAAATTTGCGTCCTTTTCTTCCCACAAATAGAGCTTTCTTTTGATGGTATTTGATTGCCTCTGCGATTTTTTTTTTTTGCGATATAAATGGAAAAAGAGCGAAAATTTTGAAAAAAAAAGATATTTTCTTCTTTTTGTTATAAGGAAAATCGAATAAACTAAATTTTAGTCATACATTGAGGGCAAAATTTATTCAGCCACATGTCTTTAGTAAAAAAAATGTCAATAAGCGTATATTTTTTGGTTTGCGCAAAAGTTATAGCGTCTACAAACTAGAGTACATTTTCTGGAATTTACACAGCTTTTAATTTATGACTGCCGATCTCATTTCTTGAGGTGCTAAAATGGCAGGGCAGTACAAATCCCCCCCAAATGACCCCATTTTGGAAAGTAGACACCCCAAGGAAATTGCTGATGGGTATGTTGAGCCCATTGAATATTTTTTTTTTTTGTCCTAAGGGATTGAATAATGCCAAAAAAAAAAAAAAAAAAAATTTTTTTTACAAAAAGTTGTCACTAAATGATATATTGCTCACACATGCCATGGTTATATGTGGAATTGCACCCCAAAATATATTTCGCTACTTCTCCCGAGTATGGGGATACCACATGTGTGGGACTTTTTGGGAGTCTAGTCGCGCACGGCACCCCGAAAACCAATCACCACCTTCAGGATTTCTAAGGGTGCAAATTTTTGATTTAACTCCTCACTACCTATCACAGTTTCGAAGGCCATAAAATGCCAAAATAGCACAAAACCCCCCAAAATGACCCCATTTTGGAAAGTAGACACCCCAAGCTATTTACTGAGAGGCATGTTGAGTCCATGGAATATTTTATATTTTGCCACAAGTTGCGGGAATATTACAAACTTTTTTTTTTTTGCACCAAGTTGTCACTAAATGATATATTGCTCACACATGCCATGGTTATATGTGGAATTGCACCCCAAAATATATTTCGCTACTTCTCCCGAGTATGGGGATACCACATGTGTGGGACTTTTTGGGAGTCTAGTCGCGCACGGCACCCCGAAAACCAATCACCACCTTCAGGATTTCTAAGGGTGCAAATTTTTGATTTAACTCCTCACTACCTATCACAGTTTCGAAGGCCATAAAATGCCAAAATAGCACAAAACCCCCAAAAATGACCCCATTTTGGAAAGTAGACACCCCAAGCTATTTACTGAGAGGCATGTTGAGTCCATGGAATATTTTATATTTTGCCACAAGTTGCGGGAATATTACAAACTTTTTTTTTTTTGCACCAAGTTGTCACTAAATGATATATTGCTCACACATGCTATGGGCATATGTGAAATGACACCCCAAAATACATTCTGCTGCTTCTCCTGAGTACGGGGATACCACATGCGTGGGACTTTTTGGGAGTCTAGTCACGCACGGCACCCCGAAAACCAATCACCACCTTCAGGATTTCTAAGGGTGCAAATTTTTGATTTAACTCCTTACTACCTATCACAGTTTCGAAGGCCATAAAATGCCAAAATAGCACAAAACCCCCCCAAATGACCCCATTTTGGAAAGTAGACACCCCAAGCTATTTACTGAGAGGCATGTTGAGTCCATGGAATATTTTATATTTTGCCAAAAGTTGCGGGAATATTACAAACTTTTTTTTTTTTTGCACAAAGTTGTCACTAAATGATATATTGCTCACACATGCTATGGGCAGAAGTCAAATTACACCCCAAAATAAATTCTGCTGCTTCTCCCGAGTACGGGGATACCACATGTGGGGGACTTTTTGGGAGCCTAGCCACGTACGGGACCCCGAAAACCAAGCACTGCCTTCCGGATTTGAATATAAAATGCTACCAAAAAACCTGTTAGCGATGGCAGGGACCAGGCCTGACTCTGCGATCGCTGCAGTTATGTGTTTAGTGTTTTGTAAGTGACAGTGATCGATCGATACTGCACTTGGGTGGGCTGGGCAGAGGGGCAAAACGCAGGTGCTAGCAGGTATTTGGGCTGATCCCGCTAACAATGCATTTTTTTGGAACCCTAAACTGCTGGGGACGCTAGTATAGATCTGATCAGATCAGATATTGATCTGTTCAGATTCTATACCACTACGGGAGGTGTATGCTTTGCGTGTGGGTGTTAGCGGTACTGGCACTAACCTAGCGCTGCCTGGGGAGACGCAGACCCTGACCCTAAAACCTAATTGATATCACCCGCCGGGTGATCAGGGGGTTAAACCTTTATTGGGTAATAAATGGTGGGTGCCCTGATGCTATAAAAAACAAACTAACCAGAGTCACCCGTAACACTTATACGGTGATCAGTGGTGAAAGGGTTAACTAGGGGCAATCAGGGGGTTCAAATTTTTATTAGGTAGTATATGGGGGTCCCTGGCGCTATATAAAAACCTGACGGGGAACCTAAATAACTAACTGGTTAACCAGCGTCACCAGTGACACTTATACTGTGATCGCTGGTGAAAGGGGGTGAAAGGGTTAACTAGCAGCAATCAGGGGGTTAAAACCATTATTGGGTAGTATATCGGGGTACCTAGCGCTATAAAAACCTGGCGGTGAACCTAAAAAAATAACTAGCTACCTAGCGACACTAGCGACACTGATGCAGCGTTCAGAAAAATTATCGCTTAGTGACACTGGCAAAAGGGGGTGAAAGGGTTAACTAGCGGAAATCAGGGGGTTAAAACCATTATTGGGTAGTATATCGGGGTACCTAGCGCTATAAAAACCTGGCGGTGAACCTAAAAAAATAACTAGCTACCTAGCGACTGTAGCGACACTAATGCAGCGATCAGAAAAACGATCGCTTAGTGACACTGGCAAAAGGGGGTGAAAGGGTTAACTAGCGGCAATCAGGGGGTTAAAACCCATTATTGGGTAGTATATCGGGGTACCTAGTGATATAAAAACCTGGCGGTGAACCTAAAAAAATAACTAGCTACCTAGCGACACATGCAGCGATCAGAAAAATGATCGCTTAGTGACACTGGCAAAAGGGGGTGAAAGGGTTAACTCTAGGGGCAATCAGGGGGTTAAATCTTTATTGGGGGGTGATAGGGGGCTACCCTGGACCTAACACTAACTGTCCTGACAGTTTTTACTGTCACAACTGACACTGAATGCATTGATCAGTAAAGAAATGATCAATGCAATCAGTGACACTGTGACTGGGGGGGGAGGGGGGGTGGGGGGGGATCGGGGGGGGGGGTTTGTGTGCCTGTGTGTACCTACATGTCAGTGTAGTGTTGGTGCACACTTACTATTAGTCTTCTCCTCGTAGTCCGGTCAAAAAGACCGCCCCGAGGAGAATGACATCACTTCCTCCTTCCTGTGTAAACAATACACAGTGGGAGGAAGCGTCTCATTGGCCAGGAGCGATCCAGAGGGGGTGGCCGAAAACCAACGGCCATCCCCTCATCACGGAGCGCTCCTGGAACGAACCGGACCGCCGTAACCAGCGGGAGGGGGTCCGATCGGACCCCCCACCCGCTGGAAGGCAATCACGTACATCTACGTGATTGTGCCTGCCTGTGCCATTGTGTTGACGTACATTGGCAATACGGCGGTCCTGAAGTGGTTAATATATAAAAGTCCCGACCCCAACCCGATAGAACACCTTGGGGATGATTTAGAGCAGAGACTGCGAGCCAGGACTTCTCGTCCACATCAGTGCCTGACCTCACCAATGTTCTTCTGGAAGAATGGCCAAACATTCCCATAGACACACTCCAAAACCTTGTGGACAACCTCCCCAGAAGAGTTGAAGCTGTAAGGCTAGGTTGACACCATAGCGATGCGGGAACGCCGCAGCGTTTTCCTGCATCGCATGCCTCCCGCTGGCAGTTCACACTGCCCTATGCGGACTGCTGGGAGTGTCAATGAAATGTTAATGACACCCCCAGATCCGTCCGCATATCGCAGTGCGATCTGCACAGTTGCACAGGAATCGGATCGCATGGTGTGAACACCCATGCGATCCGATTCTGCTGCGGACCAAAAAAAGGGTCCCGTGCGAGTTTGCGGCTGGTGCGATGCGAGTTCAGCCATACTATCTGTATGGCTGAACTCGCATCGCTACAGAGATCGGATGTGATTTGCACTGCAGTGCGGTGCGAATCACATCCGGATCTCCCACCCGCAGCAGTGTGAACCCAGCCTTATAGCTGCAAAGGGTGGGCCAACTCAATATTGAACCCTACAGAATAAGACTGGTATGCCATAAAATTTCATGTAAAGGCAGGTGTAATATAGTGTGTGTATACACAGACGTTTAGAAATAAATGTAAACAAACATATTAAAACATGAAATCATGGATGGTGTCAATAGGGCAGTGGCCAGTGTCAGTAAAACAGGGGAATATGTGCCGCACCTGGTGATTAGGATGTGCCGAGGCTCACCCTGTGGGCATACCATTGGGAATGCCACAACCCTGGTATCCTCTTCAACAGCAGGCGGGCCGCTTTCAGATAAAAGTGGTCTCTGCGGTGGATTTGTCGCAAGATCACTTTTATCGTCGGAGGGAGAAGAGCCCCCCCGCCGTGCTGCGGCCATCTCCACCGCTTACCAGAGCCGTCTGTAGTGGCAGAGACGATCGCGTCCTCTTCCCTGTGAGGCTGGATGCCACGTGAGGGAAAGATGCCCCCACTCTGCTCCATACCATTGGATGCCGGAAGAGACTTCAAAGGTCACTTCCCCCTAATGGTCTCTAGGTTTCAATTGTGGCCCTGAAATTGTATCTCCCATCGAGAGATGCCACCTACGATGCCCTGGTCACATCACTCCAGCTGATCGGCAAATCAGCTGAAGTGCGGCTCCGTCCTGCGCATGCGCGGGCACTACTCGATGGGGGGGCACTTCTAGACAGAACACCGGCAGCAGGAAATGTGGATGGGGGCGGTAATCACACTGTGTGTGTGTACAACCCAATGTCATCTAAGAGCAATCCTGTCTCATGTGCTGGAGGAGCGCTGTAGTGACAGGAGAGGATGAGGAGGGGAAGGTCACTGGGAAATTGTACACAATGGAGGAGGGGGGGGGTGTAAAAGTTTGTGCTTTGGATGTTTGTGGAGAAGGGGGATGGGCATTTATCTGTGCTGTGAGATGTAATCAGGATGGGGGGTGTATTTGATAGAAGGAGAAATAGGGGGGATATGTGCTAGGGCAGTTTTGGGGGATTTGAGCCGGACGGGGAATGTTTGCCCTAAGGGTGTGGGAATTTCTGCTAAGAGGGGGAAATTTCTTTTGGGGGGAGATTTGGGTAGGGAGGAAGAATGTGTGCTAGGAAAATGGTAATTTGGAGGGGGTTGTGGATTTGTGGGGGGATTTGCTCTAGGAGGAGGGAGTGGGGGATTTTTTTTGCTAGGTGGAAGGATTTGTGTTAGGAGTGAGGGCTGGGGGAGGAGTGAGGGCTGGGAGTGGGGGTTGGGGGATTTGTGCTGGGAGTGGGGGTTGGGGGGGATTTGTGCTGGGAGAATGGATTGGGGGGGTTATTGCTAGAAGGGGGGATTGGGGAGGATTAGTGATTTGGGGGATTTGTTCTAGGAGGGATTGGGGGGGCGGGAGGATTTGTGCTAAGAGAGGGAATTGGGGGGTAGATTTCTGCTAGGAGGGGGGATAGGGGTGGGATGTGAGTTGGTGGGGTGGCATAATAACTGTGTAGTGGATACTCCTACTTTGAATTATATATAATGATGAAAAGTGACCCGCTGCCGCAGGCACCCGATATCCTATGGGTATGTAATGTGATTGGTATATATATGGAATGGAGGGGCTGCTGTAGTGATTGGCAAATGAATTGATGCATCAAAGCTGACATGACATCGGTGTACAAGGATGTAATTAATGGCGATTCCAATAATGTGACAATAATGAGCAAATAAATATCCAACACGTGAGAATTCATATAATACAATCCAGAGCACTTTAGGTGCTGATAACAGTAATAAATATATGAAAAGAAGGTGGAGATGAATGTATAAAATACGGAGGATTCATCTGTCAATGTGCAGCGATTGCTATGAAGACAGCAGAATATTAATAGTGATTTATAAACAGACGACTCCGAAGTAAAGGGGGAGATGAGAAATCTGAGGCGACTTTCACACTAAAAAATAACGGCAATTTACCGCCGATACCCCCATCCCCCCCAGTGTGAAAGAGCCCTAAATTGTTCTCTTGTTATCCTTTAATGTAATGGGGTGTCCCTTTCCAGTGTTCTAGGAGGGATTGGGGGAATTTGCGCTGGGAGGAGGGGGGCCCCTGTCATGGAGGAAGTCAGGGGGCCCTGTCATGGAGGGGCCCTGTCATGGAGGAAGTCGGGGGGGCCCCTGTCAGGGAGGCAGTCGGGGGGCCCCTGTCACAGAGGCAGTCTGGGGCCCCTGTCACAGAGGCAGACTGGGGCCCCTGTCACGGAGGAAGTCAGGGGCCCCTGTCACGAAGGAAGTCAGGGGCCCCTGTCACGGAGGAAGTCAGGGGCCCCTGTCAGGTAGGAAGTTGGGGGGCCCCAGTATGGAGGGTGTCGGGGCCCCTGTCATGGAGGAAGACGGGGGCCCCTGTATCGGGGAGGACCTTATCATGGAGGAAGTTTGGGGCCCCTGTCATGGAGGGTGTCAGGGGCTTCTGTCATGGAGGAAATCGGGGACCCCTGTCAAGTAGGAAGTCGGGGGACCCCTGTCATGGAGGGTGTCAGGGGCACATCATGGAGGAAGTTGGGGGGCCCTGTCATGGAGGGTGTTGGGGGTCCCTTATCATGGAGGGTGTCGGGGGCCCCTTATCATGGAGGGAATTGGGGGCCCCTGTCATGGAGGAAATCGGGGTCCCCTGTATGGAGCAAGTCGGGGGGCCCTGTCATAAAGGAAGTTGGTGGGCCGTCATAAAGGGAGTCGGGGGCCCCTGTCATGGAGGGAGTCGGGGGCCCATCATAAAGGAAGTTGGGGGGCCTGTCACGGAGGGTGTTGGGGGCTCCTGTCACGGAGGGTGTCAGGGCTCCTGTCACGGAGGGTGTCGGGGGCTCCTGTCACGGAGGGTGTCGGGGGCTCCTGTCACGGAGGGTGTCGGGGGCCCCTGTCACGGAGGGTTCGGGAGCCCAAGTTACGGAGGGAGTCGGGGGGCCCTGTCACGGTTGGTGTCGGGGGGGCCCCTGTCACGGTGGGTGTCGGGGGGGCACGGGTGTCGGGGGCCCCTGTCGCGGAGGGTGTCAGTGGCCCCTGTCACGGAGGGTGTCAGGGGCCCCTGTCACGGAGGATGTGGATGTGCCCCTGTCACAAAGGATGTGGATGGGCCCTGTCAAGGAGGGTGTCAGGGGAGCGCTGTCACGGAGGGTGTCCCCTGTCACGGAGGGTGTCGGGGGCCCCTGTCACGGAGGGTGTGGGTGGGCCCGTCACGGAGGGTGTGGGGGCCCGTCACGGTGGGTGTGGGGGGGCCCCTGTCACGGAGGGTGTGGGGGGGCCCCTGTCACGGAGGGTGTCGGGGGCCACATCACGCAGGGTGTGGGGGCCCCTGTCACGGAGGGTGTGGGAGGCCCCTGTCACGGAGGGTGTGGGAGGCCCCTGTCACGGAGGGTGTGGGGGGCCCCTTTCATGGAGGGTGTGGGGGGCTCCTGTCATTGAGGGTGTGGGGGGCCCCTGTCTGGGAGGGTGTTGGGGGGGGGCTCCTGTCACGGAGGGTGTCGGGGGCACATCACGCAGGGTGTGGGGGGGCCCCTGTCAGGGAGGGTGTTGGGGGGGGCCCTGTCACCAGGGTGTTGGGGGCCACACCACACAGGGTGTGGGGGTGCCCTGTCACGGAGGGTATTGTGGGCCCCTGTCATGGTGGGTGTCGGGGGGCCCTGTCAAGGAGGGTGTCAGGGGAGCGCTGTCACGGAGGGTGTCCCCTGTCACGGAGGGTGTCGGGGGCCCCTGTCACGGAGGGTGTGGGTGGGCCTGTCACGGAGGGTGTGGGGGCCCCTGTCACGGTGGGTGTGGGGGGGCCCCTGTCACGGAGGGTGTGGGGGGGCCCCTGTCACGGAGGGTGTCGGGGGCCACATCACGCAGGGTGTGGGGGGCCCCTGTCACAGAGGGTATTGTGGGCCCCTGTCACAGAGGGTGTGGGGGCCCCTGTCACGGAGGGTGTTGGGGGGCCCCTGTCATGGAGGGTGTTGGGGGCCACATCGAGCAGTGTGAACTCAGCCTTATAGCTGCAAAGGGTGGGCCAACTCAATATTGAACCCTACAGAATAAGACTGGTATGCCATAAAATTTCATGTAAAGGCAGGTGTAATATAGTGTGTGTATACACAGACGTTTAGAAATAAATGTAAACAAACATATTAAAACATGAAATCATGGATGGTGTCAATAGGGCAGTGGCCAGTGTCAGTAAAACAGGAGAATATGTGCCGCACCTGGTGATTAGGATGTGCCGAGGCTCACCCTGTGGGCATACCATTGGGAATGCCACAACCCTGGTATCCTCTTCAACAGCGGGCGGGCCGCTTTCAGATAAAAGTGGTCTCTGCGGTGGATTTGTCGCAAGATCACTTTTATCGTCGGAGGGAGAAGGGCCCCCCCGCCGTGCTGCGGCCATCTCCACCGCTTACCAGAGCCGTCTGTAGTGGCAGAGACGATCGCGTCCTCTTCCCTGTGAGGCTGGATGCCACGTGAGGGAAAGATGCCCCCACTCTGCTCCATACCATTGGATGCCGGAAGAGACTTCAAAGGTCACTTCCCCCTAATGGTCTCTAGGTTTCAATTGTGGCCCTGAAATTGTATCTCCCATCGAGAGATGCCACCTACGATGCCCTGGTCACATCACTCCAGCTGATCGGCAAATCAGCTGAAGTGCGGCTCCGTCCTGCGCATGCGCGGGCACTACTCGATGGGGGGGCACTTCTAGACAGAACACCGGCAGCAGGAAATGTGGATGGGGGGGCGGTAATCACACTGTGTGTGTGTACAACCCAATGTCATCTAAGAGCAATCCTGTCTCATGTGCTGGAGGAGCGCTGTAGTGACAGGAGAGGATGAGGAGGGGAAGGTCACTGGGAAATTGTACACAATGGAGGAGGGGGGGGGGTAAAAGTTTGTGCTTTGGATGTTTGTGGAGAAGGGGGATGGGCATTTATCTGTGCTGTGAGATGTAATCAGGATGGGGGGTGTATTTGATAGAAGGAGAAATAGGGGGGATATGTGCTAGGGCAGTTTTGGGGGATTTGAGCCGGACGGGGAATGTTTGCCCTAAGGGTGTGGGAATTTCTGCTAAGAGGGGGAAATTTCTTCTGGGGGGAGATTTGGGTAGGGAGGAAGAATGTGTGCTAGGAAAATGGTAATTTGGAGGGGGTTGTGGATTTGTGGGGGGATTTGCTCTAGGAGGAGGGAGTGGGGGATTTTTTTTGCTAGGTGGAAGGATTTGTGTTAGGAGTGAGGGCTGGGGGAGGAGTGAGGGCTGGGAGTGGGGGTTGGGGGATTTGTGCTGGGAGTGGGGGTTGGGGGGGATTTGTGCTGGGAGAATGGATTGGGGGGGTTATTGCTAGAAGGGGGGATTGGGGAGGATTAGTGATTTGGGGGATTTGTTCTAGGTGGGTGTGGGGGGGCCCCTGTCACGGAGGGTGTGGGGGGGCCCCTGTCACGGAGGGTGTCGGGGGCCACATCACGCAGGGTGTGGGGGGCCCCTGTCACAGAGGGTATTGTGGGCCCCTGTCACAGAGGGTGTGGGGGCCCCTGTCACGGAGGGTGTTGGGGGGCCCCTGTCATGGAGGGTGCTGGGGGCCACATCGCGCAGGGTGTGGGGGGCCCCTATCATGGACGGTGTGGGGGGCCCCTGTCACGGAGGGTGTGGGGGGGTCACATCACGGAAGGTGTCAGGGCCCCTGTCACGAAGGGTGTTGGGGGGCCCTGTCACGGAGGGTGTCGGGGCCCCTGTCACGAAGGGTGTTGGGGGGGCCCTGTCACGGAGGGTGTCGGGGGCCACATCACGCAGGGTGTGGGGGCCCCTGTCACGGAGGGTGTGGGAGGCCCCTGTCACGGAGGGTGTGGGGAGCCCCTGTCACGGAGGGTGTGGGGGGCCCCTGTCATGGAAGGTGTGGGGGGGGCCCTGTCACGGAGGGTGTTGGGGGGGCCCCTGTCATGGAGGGTGTTGGGGGCCACATCGCGCAGGGTGTGGGGGCCCCTATCATGGACGGTGTGGGGGGCCCCTGTCACGGAGGGTGTCGGGGGCCCCTGTCACGGAGGGTGTGGGGGGCCACATCACGGAGGGTGTCGGGGCCCCTGTCACGAAGGGTGTTGGGGGGGCCCTGTCACGGAGGGTGTCGGGGGCCACATCACGCAGGGTGTGGGGGCCCCTGTCACGGAGGGTGTGGGAGGCCCCTGTCACGGAGGGTGTGGGAGGCCCCTGTCACGGAGGGTGTGGGGGGCCCCTGTCATGGAGGGTGTGGGGTGCCCCTGTCTGGGAGGGTGTTGGGGGGGGCCCCTGTCACGGAGGGTGTCGGGGGCACATCACGCAGGGTGTGGGGGGGCCCCGTCAGGGAGGGTGTTGGGGGGGCCCCTGTCACCAGGGTGTTGGGGGCCACATCACACAGGGTGTGGGGGGGCCCTGTCACCAAGGGTATTGTGGGTCCCTGTCACGGAGGGTGTGGGGGGGCCCCCTGTCATGGAGGGTGTGGGGGGCCCCTGTCACGCAGGGTGTCGGGGCCCCTGTCAGGGAGGGTGTTGGGGGGGCCCCTGTCACGGAGGGTATGGTGGGTCACTACCTGGCATTTCTCTTCCCTCAGACCAGAAAGGAGGAGAGAAAACAATGACGGATCATTACACCAGCCCGCCCCCATCCCGACACTGGACCCGCCCCCCGTCAGGTGACATCGGTCATATGACATTTACTTTCTCTCCAATAGATGTGCTATGAAGAAGGGGGGGGGGGGGTGTAGTCTCCGGTTTGTCCTCTGTAGGGCGCTGTGTCCTCTCAAAACAGTCTCCGAAATGCACACTCCCTCTTTCTGACACACCAACAGCAACAAAATGGTGCCGCTCGGCCAGATAATTCGTTATGCTGTCCTCATTTGATTGGCGGAGGTGAGCGTGCACATAATCTCCATGACAACGGGGGAAACAGGCTGGTTGCATGTCACAGGGCTGGCAAGTCTGGATGTCACATGGGGGCCAAGTCTGTCAGGGGAGGGCAGTCTAGATGTCCCACGGGGCAAGTCTGTCACCTGGTAGGGGCAAGTCTGTATGTCACATATGGGGGGGTGGCAAGTCTTCTGGATGTCTTTTGGGGGGCAAGTCCGGATGTCACCTGGGAGGGGGCAAGTCTGGATTTCACCTGGGAGGGGGCAAGTCTGGATTTCACCTGGAAGGGGGCAAGTCTGGATGTCACCTGGGAGGGGGCAAGTCTGGATGTCACCCAGGGCAAGTCTGTCACCGTAGGGAGGGCAAGTCTGGATGTCACCGGGGGGCAGTCTGGATGCCACAAGGGGGGGGGCAGTCTGGGTGTCACACGGGGCAAGTCTGTCACAGGGGGTCAAGTCTGGATGTCACCAGGGGGGTCAAGTCTGGATGTCACCCAGGGCAAGTCTGCCACAGGGGGGGCAGTCTGGATGTCACACGGTGCAAGTCTGGATGCAACCGGGGGGGCAGTCTGGATGTCACATATGTTGGGGCAAGTCTGGATGTCATATATGGGGTGGGCAAATCTGTATGTCACATAGGGTGGGCAAATCTGTATGTCACATAGGGGGGGCAGTCTGGGTGTCACACGGGGCAAGTCTGTCACAGGGGGTCAAGTCTGGATGTCACCAGGGGGGTCAAGTCTGGATGTCACCCAGGGCAAGTCTGCCACAGGGGGGGGGCAGTCTGGATGTCACACGGTGCAAGTCTGGATGCAACCGGGGGAGCAGTCTGGATGTCACAGGGGGGGCAGTCTGGATGTCACAGGGGGGGCAGTCTGGATGTCACATATGTTGGGGCAAGTCTGTATGTCACATATGGGGTGGGCAAATCTGTATGTCCCATAGGGTGGGCAAATCTGTATGTCACATAGGGGGGGGGGAAATCTGTATGTCACATAGGGGGGGCAAATCTGTATGCCACATGGGGGGGCAAATCTGTATGTCACTAGGGGGGGCAAGTGCAAGTTTGGATGTCACATGGGGGGGCAAGTCTGGATGTCACATGAGGGGGGGCAAGTTTGGATGTCACATAGGGGGGGGAGTCTGGATGTCACATTAGGGGGGCAATCTGGATGTCACATTAGGGGGGGCAATCTGGATGTCACATTAGGGGGGGCAATCTGGATGTCACATTAGGGGGGGCAATCTGGATGTCACATTAGGGGGGGCAATCTGGATGTCACATTAGGGGGGGCAATCTGGATGTCACATTAGGGGGGTAATATGGATGTCACATATGGGGGGCAAGTCTGGATGTCACATAGGGGGGCAAGTCTGGATGTCACATGGGGGGGCAAGTCTGGATGTCACATAGGGGGGGGCAAGTGCAAGTTTGGATGTCACATGGGGGGCAAGTCTGGATGTCACATGGGGGGGGCAAGTCTGGATGTCACATGAGGGGGGGCAAGTCTGGATGTCACATTAGGGGGGGCAATCTGGATGTCACATTAGGGGGGGGCAATCTGGATGTCACATATGGGGGGGCAAGTCTGGATGTCACATAGGGGGGGCAAGTCTGGATGTCACATAGGTGGGGCAAGTCTGGATGTCACATGAGGGGGGGCAAGTCTGGATGTCACATAGGGGGGAGTCTGGATGTCACATAGGGGGGCAATCTGGATGTCACATATGGGGGGGCAAGTCTGGATGTCACATGGGGGGAGCAAGTCTGGATGTCACAGTGGGGGGGGGCAAGTCTGGATGTCACATGGGGGGAAGTCTGGATGTCACAGCGGGGGGGGGCAATCTGGATGTCACAGTGTGGGGGCAAGTCTGGATGTTGCAAGGGGGAGGCAAGTCTGGATGTCACCCAGGGCAAGTCTGTCACAGGGAGGGCAGTCTGGATGTCTCACGGGCAAGTCTGTCACGGGGGGCAAGTCTGGATGTCACCCGGGGGTGTCAGTCTTAATTTCACAGGGGGCAAGTCTGGATGTCACATAGGGGAGAGGGGGGCAAGTCTGGATGTCACATAGGGGAGGGGGGGCAAGTCTGGATGTCACATAGGGGAGGGGGGGCAAGTCTGGATGTCACATAGGGGGAGCAAGTCTGGATGTCACACGGGGCAAGTCTGGATGTCACAGCGAGGGGGGGCAAGTCTGGATGTCACAGCGAGGGGGGGGGGCAAGTCTGGATGTCACAGCGAGGGGGGGGCAAGTCTGGATGTCACAGAAAGGGGGGGCAAGTCTGGATGTCACAGCGAGGGGGGGCAAGTCTGGATGTTACAAGGGGAGGCAAGTCTGGATGTCACCCAGGGCAAGTCTGTCACAGGGAGGGCAGTCTGGATGTCTCTCGGTCAAGTCTGTCACGGGGGGGCAAGTCTTGATGTCACAGGGGGCAAGTCTGGATGTCACATGGGGCAAGTCTGTCACCTGGTGGGGGGCAAGTCTGGATGTCACATGGGGGGGCAAGTCTGGATGTCACATAGGGGAGGGGGGGGGCAAGTCTGGATGTCACATAGGGGAGGGGGGGCAAGTCTGGATGTCACATAGGGGAGGGGGGGGGGCAGGTCTGGATGTCACATAGGGGAGGGGGGGCAAGTCTGGATGTCACATAGGGGAGGGGGGCAAGTCTGGATGTCACATAGGGGAGGGGGGGCAAGTCTGGATGTCACATAGGGGAGGGGGGCAAGTCTGGATGTCACATAGGGGAGGGGGGGCAAGTCTGGATGTCACATAGGGGAGGGGAGGCAAGTCTGGATGTCACATAGGGGAGGGGGGGCCAAGTCTGGATGTCACATAGGGGTGGGGGGCCAAGTCTGGATGTCACATAGGGGAGGGGGGGCCAAGTCTGGATGTCACATAGGGGAGGGGGGGCCAAGTCTGGATGTCACATAGGGGAGGGGGGGGCAAGTCTGGATGTCACATAGGGGAGCGGGGGCAAGTCTGGATGTCACACGGGGCAAGTCTGTTACATGGTGGCCAGACTGGATGTTACATGGTGGCCAGTCTGGATGTCACATAGGGGGGCAATCTGGATGTCACATTGGGGGGGCAATCTGGATATCACATTGGGGGGGCAATCTTGATGTCACATATGGGGGGGAGCAAGTCTGGATGTCACAGCGGGGGGGCAAGTCTGGATGTCACAGTGGGGGGGGCAAGTCTGGATGTTACAAGGGGGAGGCAAATCTGGATGTCACCCAGGGCAAGTCTGTCACAGGCAGGGCAGTCTGAATGTCTCACGGGCAAGTCTGTAATGGGGGGGCAAGTCTGGATGTCACCCGGGGGTGGCAGTCTTGATTTCACAGGGGGCAAGTCTGGATGTCACATAGGGGAGAGGGGGGCAAGTCTGGATGTCACATAGGGGGCGCAAGTCTGGATGTCACATAGGGGAGGGGGGGAGGGTAAGTCTGGATGTCACATAGGGGAGGGGGGAGGGTAAGTCTGGATGTCACATAGGGGAGGGGGGGCAAGTCTGGATTTTACATAGGGGAGGGGGGGCAATTCTGGATGTCAAATAGGGGGGGAAGTCTGGATGTCACAGCGAGGGGGGGGTCAAGTCTGGAAGTCACAGCGAGGGGGGGGTCAAGTCTGGATGTCACAGCGAGGGGGGGTCAAGTCTGGATGTCACAGCGAGGGGGGGGCAAGTCAGGATGTCACAGCGAGGGGGGGCAAGTCTGGATGTCACAGCGAGGGGGGGCAAGTCTGGATGTCACAGCGAGGGGGGGGCAAGTCTGGATGTCACCCAGGGCAAGTCTGTCACAGGGACAGCAGTCTGGATGTCTCACGGGCAAGTCTGTCACGGGGGGGCAAGTCTTTATGTCACCCAGGGCAAGTCTGTCACAGGGACGGCAGTCTGGATGTCTCACGGGCAAGTCTGTCACAGGGGGCAAGTCTGGATGTCACACGGGGCAAGTCTGTCACCTGGTGGGGGGCAAGTCTGGATGTCACATAGGGGGGAAGTCTGGATGTCACAGCGAGGGGGGGTCAAGTCTGGATGTCACAGCGAGGGGGGGGGTCAAGTCTGGATGTCACAGCGAGGGGGGGTCAAGTCTGGATGTCACAGCGAGGGGGGGGCAAGTCTGGATGTCACAGCGAGGGGTGGGGCAAGTCTGGATGTCACAGCGAAGGGGGGGCAAGTCTGGATGTCACAGCGAGGGGGGGCAAGTCTGGATGTTACAAGGGGGAGGCAAGTCTGGATGTCACCCAGGGCAAGTCTGTCACAGGGTGGGCAGTCTGGATGTCACATAGGGGAGGGGAAGTCTGGATGTCACATAGGGGAGGGGTGGGCAAGTCTGGATTTCACATAGGGGAGGGAGGGCAAGTCTGGATGTCACATAGGGGGGGCAAGTCTGAATGTCACATGGGGGGGCAAGTCTGGATGTCACATGGGGGGGCAAGTCTGGATGTCACATAGGGGGGGCAAGTCTGGATGTCACATAGGGGGGGCAAGTCTGGATGTCACATAGGGGGGGCAAGTCTGGATGTCACAGCGAGGGGGGGGCAAGTCTGGATGTCACAGTGAGGGGGGGCAAGTCTGGATATCACAGCGAGGGGGGGGCAAGTCTGGATGTCACAGCGAGGGGGGGGCAAGTCTGGATGTCACAGCGAGGGGGGGGCAAGTCTGGATGTCACAGCGAGAAGGGGGAAGACTGGATGTCACAGCGAGGGGGGGCAAGTCTGGATGTCACAGCGAGGGGGGCAAGTCTGGATGTCACAGCGAGGGGGGGACAAGTCTGGATGTCACAGCGAGGGGGGGCAAGTCTGGATGTCACAGCGAGGGGGGGACAAGTCTGGATGTTACAAGGGGGAGGCCAGTCTGGATGTCACCCAGGGCAAGTCTGTCACAGGGAGGGCAGTCTGGATGTCTCACGGGCAAGTCTGTCACAGGGGGGGCAAATCTGTATGTCACCCAGGGCAAGTCTGTCACAGGGACGGCAGTCTGGATGTCACAGCGAGAGGGGGCAAGTCTGGATGTCACAGCGAGGGGGGCAAGTCTGGATGTCACAGCGAGGGGGGGCAAGTCTGGATGTTACAAGGGGGAGGCAAGTCTGGATGTCACCCAGGGCAAGTCTGTCACAGGGAGGGCAGTCTGGATGTCTCACGGGCAAGTCTGTCACGGGGGGGCAAGTCTGTATGTCACCCAGGGCAAGTCTGTCACAGGGACGGCAGTCTGGATGTCTCACGGGCAAGTCTGTCACAGGGGGCAAGTCTGGATGTCACACGGGGCAAGTCTGTCACCTGGTGGGGGGAAAGTCTGGATGCCACCTGGTGGGGCAAGTCTGGATGTCACATGGGGGGGCAAGTCTGGATGTCACATGGGGGGGCAAGTCTGGATGTCACATAGTGGAGGGGGGGCAAGTCTGGATGTCACATAGGGGAGGGGGGGCCAAGTCTGGATGTCACATAGGGGAGGGGGGCAAGTCTGGATGTCACACGGGGCAAGTCTGTTACATGGTGGCCAGTCTGGATGTCACACGGTGGCCAGTCTGGATGTCACATGGTGGCAAGTCTGGATGTCACAGCGGGGGGGCGGCAAGTCTGAATGTCACAGAGGGGGGGGGGCAAGTCTGAATGTCACAGAGAGGGGGCAAGTCTGGATGTTAGAAAGGGGGAGGCAAGTCTGGATGTCACCCAGGGCAAGTCTGTCACAGGGAGGGCAGTCTGGATGTCTCACGGGCAAGTCTGTCATGGGGGGGACAAGTCTGGATGTCACCCGGGGGTGGCAGTCTTGATGTAACGGGGGGCAAGTCTGGATGTCACACGGGGGGCAAGTCTGGATGTCACACGGGGGGCAAGTCTGGATGTCACATGGGGGCAAGTCTGGATGTCACATAGGGGCAAGTCTGGATGTCACATAGGGGAGGGGGGTCAAGTCTGGATGTCACATAGGGGAGGGGGGTCAAGTCTGGATGTCACATAGGGGAGGGGGGGCAAGTCTGGATGTCACATAGGGGAGGGGGGTCAAGTCTGGATGTCACATAGGGGAGGGGGGGCAAGTCTGGATGTCACATAGGGGAGGGGGGTCAAGTCTGGATGTCACATAGGGGAGGGGGGGCAAGTCTGGATGTCACATAGGGGGGCAGGTCTGGATGTCACAGCGAGGGGGGGGGTCAAGTCTGGATGTCACAGTGAGGCGAGGCAAGTCTGGATGTCACAGTGAGGGGGGGCAAGTCTGGATGTCACAGCGGGGGGGCAAGTCTGGATGTCACAGCGAAGGGGGGCAAGTCTGGATGTCACAGCGAGGGGGGGCAAGTCTGGATGTTACAAGGGGGAGGCAAGTCTGGATGTCACCCAGGGCAAGTCTGTCACAGGGAGGGCAGTCTGGATGTCTCACGGGCAAGTCTGTCACAGGGGGGGCAAATCTGTATGTCACCCAGGGCAAGTCTGTCACAGGGACGGCAGTCTGGATGTCACAGCGAGAGGGGGCAAGTCTGGATGTCACAGCGAGGGGGGCAAGTCTGGATGTCACAGCGAGGGGGGGCAAGTCTGGATGTTACAAGGGGGAGGCAAGTCTGGATGTCACCCAGGGCAAGTCTGTCACAGGGAGGGCAGTCTGGATGTCTCACGGGCAAGTCTGTCACGGGGGGGGGCAAGTCTGTATGTCACCCAGGGCAAGTCTGTCACAGGGACGGCAGTCTGGATGTCTCACGGGCAAGTCTGTCACAGGGGGCAAGTCTGGATGTCACACGGGGCAAGTCTGTCACCTGGTGGGGGGAAAGTCTGGATGCCACCTGGTGGGGCAAGTCTGGATGTCACATGGGGGGGGCAAGTCTGGATGTCACATGGGGGGGCAAGTCTGGATGTCACATAGTGGAGGGGGGGCAAGTCTGGATGTCACATAGGGGAGGGGGGGCCAAGTCTGGATGTCACATAGGGGAGGGGGGCAAGTCTGGATGTCACACGGGGCAAGTCTGTTACATGGTGGCCAGTCTGGATGTCACACGGTGGCCAGTCTAGATGTCACATGGTGGCAAGTCTGGATGTCACAGCGGGGGGGCGGCAAGTCTGAATGTCACAGGGGGGGGGGGGCAAGTCTGAATGTCACAGAGAGGGGGCAAGTCTGGATGTTAGAAAGGGGGAGGCAAGTCTGGATGTCACCCAGGGCAAGTCTGTCACAGGGAGGGCAGTCTGGATGTCTCACGGGCAAGTCTGTCATGGGGGGGACAAGTCTGGATGTCACCCGGGGGTGGCAGTCTTGATGTAACGGGGGGCAAGTCTGGATGTCACACGGGGGGCAAGTCTGGATGTCACACGGGGGGCAAGTCTGGATGTCACATGGGGGCAAGTCTGGATGTCACATAGGGGCAAGTCTGGATGTCACATAGGGGAGGGGGGTCAAGTCTGGATGTCACATAGGGGAGGGGGGTCAAGTCTGGATGTCACATAGGGGAGGGGGGGCAAGTCTGGATGTCACATAGGGGAGGGGGGGCAAGTCTGGATGCCACATAGGGGAGGGGGGTCAAGTCTGGATGTCACATAGGGGAGGGGGGGCAAGTCTGGATGTCACATAGGGGAGGGGGGTCAAGTCTGGATGTCACATAGGGGAGGGGGGGGCAAGTCTGGATGTCACATAGAGGAGGGGGGTCAAGTCTGGATGTCACATAGGGGAGGGGGGGCAAGTCTGGATGTCACATAGGGGGGCAGGTCTGGATGTCACAGCGAGGGGGGGGTCAAGTCTGGATGTCACAGTGAGGCGAGGCAAGTCTGGATGTCACAGTGAGGGGGGGCAAGTCTGGATGTCACAGCGGGGGGGCAAGTCTGGATGTCACAGCGAAGGGGGGCAAGTCTGGATGTCACAGCGAGGGGGGGCAAGTCTGGATGTTACAAGGGGGAGGCAAGTCTGGATGTCACCCAGGGCAAGTCTGTCACAGGGAGGGCAGTCTGGATGTCTCACGGGCAAGTCTGTCACGGGGGGGCATGTCTGTATGTCACCCAGGGCAAGTCTGTTACAGGGACGGCAGTCTGGATGTCTCACGGGCAAGTCTGTCACAGGGGGCAAGTCTGGATGTCACACGGGGCAAGTCTGGATGTCACCTGGTGGGGGGCAAGTCTGGATGTCACCTGGTGGGGGGCAAGTCTGGATGTCACATGGGGGGCAAGTCTGGATGTCACATGGGGGGCAAGTCTGGTTGTCACATAGGGGAGGGGGGGCAAGTCTGGATGTCACATAGGGGAGGGGGGGCAAGTCTGGATGTCACAGCGAGGGGGGGCAAGTCTGGATGTCACAGCAAGGGGGGGGCAAGTCTGGATGTCACAGCGAGGGGGGGGCAAGTCTGGATGTCACAGCGGGGGGGGCAAGTCTGGATGTCACAGCGGGGGGGGCAAGTCTGGATGTCACAGCGAGGGGGGCGGGCAAGTCTGGATGTCACAGCGAGGGGGGCAACTCTGGATGTCACAGCGAGGGGGGGCAAGTCTGGATGTCACAGCGAGGGGGGGGGCAAGTCTGGATGTTGCAAGGGGGAAGCAAGTCTGGATGTCACCCAAGGCAAGTCGGTCACAGGGAGGGCAGTCTGGATGTCTCACGGGCAAGTCTGTCACGGGGGGCAAGTCTGTATGTCACCCAGGGCAAGTCTGTCACAGGGAGTGCAGTCTGGATGTCTCACGGGCAAGTCTGTCACGGGGGGGCAAGTCTTGATGTCACAGGGGGCAAGTCTGGATGTCACATGGGGGGGCAAGTCTGGATGTCACATAGGGGAGGGGGGGAAGTCTGCATGTCACATAGGGGAGGGGGGGCAAGTCTGCATGTCACATAGGGGAGGGGGGGGCAAGTCTGGATGTCACATAGGGGAGGGGGGGCAAGTCTGCATGTCACATAGGGGAGGGGGTGCAAGTCTGGATGTCACAGCGGGGAGGGCAAGTCTGGATGTCACAGCGGGGGGAGGGCAAGTCTGGATGTCACAGAGAGGGGGCAAGTCTGAATGTTACAAGGGGGAGTCAAGTCTGGATGTCACCCAGAGCAAGTCTCTCACAGGGAGGGCAGTCTGGATGTCTCACGGGCAAGTCTGTCACGGGGGGGACAAGTCCTGATGTCACCCGGGGGTGGCAGTCCTGATGTCACCCGGGGGTGGCAGTCCTGATGTCACATGGGGGGGGCAAGTCTGGATGTCACATGGGGGGCAAGTCTGGATGTCACATAGGGGAGGGGGGGGCAAGTCTGGATGTCACATAGGGGAGGGGGTGCAAGTCTGGATGTCACAGCGGGGGGGGCAAGTCTGGATGTCACAGAGAGGGGGCAAGTCTGAATGTTACAAGGGGAGTCAAGTCTGGATGTCACCCAGAGCAAGTCTCTCACAGGGAGGGCAGTCTGGATGTCTCACGGGCAAGTCTGTCACGGGGGGGACAAGTCCTGATGTCACCCGGGGGTGGCAGTCCTGATGTCACCCGGGGGTGGCAGTCCTGATGTCACATGGGGGGGGGCAAGTCTGGATGTCACATGGGGGGCAAGTCTGGATGTCACCTAAGGGAGGGGGCAAGTCTGGATGTCACATAGGGAAGGGGGGGCAAGTCTGGATGTCACATAGGGGAGGGGGGGCAAGTCTGCATGTCACATAGGGGAGGGGGGGCAAGTCTGAATGTCACATAAGGGAGGGGGGGGCAAGTCTGGATGTCACATAGGGGAGGGGGGCAAGACTGGATGTCACATAGGGGAGGGGGGCAAGACTGGATGTCACATAGGGGAGGGGGGGCAAGTCTTGATGTCACATAGGGGAGGGGGGGGGCAAGTCTGGATGTCACATAGGAGGGGGGGGCAAGTCTGGATGTCAAATAGGGGAGGGGGGCAAGTCTGGATGTCACATAGGGGAGGGGTGGCAAGTCTGGATGTCACATAGGGGAGGGGGGCAAGTCTGGATGTCACATAGTGGAGGGGGGAAAGTCTGGATGTCACATAGGGAAGGGGGGCAAGTCTGGATGTCACACGGGGCAAGTCTGTTACATGGTGGCCAGACTGGATGTTACATGGTGGCCAGTCTGGATGTCACATTAGGGGGGGGCAATCTGGATGTCACATTAGGGGGGGCAATCTGGATGTCACTTTAGGGGGGGCAATCTGGATGTCACATATGGGGGGTAGCAAGTCTGGATGTCACAGCGGGGGGGTAGCAAGTCTGGATGTCACAGCGGGGGGGAGCAAGCCTGGATGTCACAGCGGGGGGGAGCAAGTCTGGATGTCACAGCGGGGGGGAGCAAGTCTGGATGTCACAGCGGGGGGGAAGTCTGGATGTCACACTGGGGGGGCAAGTCTGGATGTTACAAGGGGGAGGCAAGTCTGGATGTCACCCAGGGCAAGTCTGTCACAGGGAGGCCAGTCTGGATGTCTCACGGGCAAGTCTGTCACGGGGGGGGCAAGTCTGGATGTCACCCGGGGTTGGCAGTCTTGATTTCACAGGGGGCAAGTCTGGATGTCACATAGGGGAGAGGGAGGCAAGTCTGGATGTCACATAGGGGAGGGGGGAGGGCAAGTCTGGATGTCACATAGGGGAGGGGGGGCAAGTCTGGATGTCACATAGGGGAGGAGGGGCAAGTCTGGATGTCACATAGGGGAGGGGGGGGCAAGTCTGGATGTCACATAGGGGGGGCAAGTCTGGATGTCATACGGGGCAAGTCTGGATGTCACAGCAAGGGGGGGGCAAGTCTGGATGTCACAGTGAGGGGGGGCAAGTCTGGATGTCACAGCGAGGGGGGACAAGTCTGGATGTCACAGCGAGGGGGGCAAGTCTGGATGTCACAGCGAGGGGGGGGCAAGTCTGGATGTCACAGCGAGGGGGGGGCAAGTCTGGATGTCACAGCGAGGGGGGGGCAAGTCTGGATGTCACAGCGAGGGGGGGCAAGTCTGGATGTCACAGCGAGGGGGGGGGCAAGTCTGGATGTCACAGCGAGGGGGGGGGCAAGTCTGGATGTCACAGCGAGGGGGGGGCAAGTCTGGATGTCACAGCGAGGGGGGGCAAGTCTGGATGTCACCGCGAGGGGGGGGCAAGTCTGGATGTCACAGCGAGGGGGGGGGGGCAAGTCTGGATGTCACAGCGAGGGGGGGGCAAGTCTGGATGCTGCAAGGGGGAAGCAAGTCTGGATGTCACCCAAGGCAAGTCGGTCACAGGTAAGGCAGTCTGGATGTCTCACGGGCAAGTCTGTCACGGGGGGCAAGTCTGTATGTCACCCAGGGCAAGTCTGTCACAGGGAGTGCAGTCTGGATGTCTCACGGGCAAGTCTGTCACGGGGGGGGGCAAGTCTTGATGTCACAGGGGGCAAGTCTGGATGTCACATGGGGGGGCAAGTCTGGATGTCACATAGGGGAGGGGGGAAGTCTGCATGTCACATAGGGGAGGGGGGCAAGTCTGCATGTCACATAGGGGAGGGGGGGCAAGTCTGGATGTCACATAGGGGAGGGGGGGGCAAGTCTGCATGTCACATAGGGGAGGGGGTGCAAGTCTGGATGTCACAGCGGGGGGGGGGGCAAGTCTGGATGTCACAGCGGGGGGGGCAAGTCTGGATGTCACAGAGAGGGGGCAAGTCTGAATGTTACAAGGGGGAGTCAAGTCTGGATGTCACCCAGAGCAAGTCTCTCACAGGGAGGGCAGTCTGGATGTCTCACGGGCAAGTCTGTCACGGGGGGGACAAGTCCTGATGTCACCCGGGGGTGGCAGTCCTGATGTCACCCGGGGGAGGCAGTCCTGATGTCACATGGGGGGGGCAAGTCTGGATGTCACATGGGGGGCAAGTCTGGATGTCACCTAAGGGAGGGGGCAAGTCTGGATGTCACATAGGGAAGGGGGGGCAAGTCTGGATGTCACATAGGGGAGGGGGGGCAAGTCTGCATGTCACATAGGGGAGGGGGGGCAAGTCTGAATGTCACATAAGGGAGGGGGGGGCAAGTCTGGATGTCACATAAGGGAGGGGGCAAGACTGGATGTCACATAGGGGAGGGGGGCAAGACTGGATGTCACATAGGGGAGGGGGGGCAAGTCTGGATGTCACATAGGGGAGGGGGGGGCAAGTCTGGATGTCACATAGGAGGGGGGGGGCAAGTCTGGATGTCACATAGGGGAGGGGGGCAAGTCTGGATGTCACATAGGGGAGGGGTGGCAAGTCTGGATGTCACATAGGGGAGGGGGGGCAAGTCTGGATGTCACATAGGAGGGGGGGGCAAGTCTGGATGTCACATAGGGGAGGGGGGGCAAGTCTGGATGTCACATAGGGGAGGGGTGGCAAGTCTGGATGTCACATAGGGGAGGGGGGGCAAGTCTGGATGTCACATAGGGGAGGGGGGCAAGTCTGGATGTCACATAGGGGGGGGCAAGTCTGGATGTCACATAGGGGGGCAAGTCTGGATGTCACATAGGGGGGGGCAAGTCTGGATGTCACATAGGGGGGGCAAGTCTGGATGTCACATAGGGGAGGGGGGCAAGTCTGGATGTCACATAGGGGAGGGGGGCAAGTCTGGATGTCACATAGGGGAGGGGGGGCAAGTCTGGATGTCACATAGGGGAGGGGGGCAAGTCTGGATGTCACACGGGGCAAGTCTGTTACATGGTGGCCAGACTGGATGTTACATGGTGGCCAGTCTGGATGTCACATTAGGGGGGGGCAATCTGGATGACACATTAGGGGGGGCAATCTGGATGTCACTTTAGGGGGGGCAATCTGGATGTCACATATGGGGGGGAGCAAGTCTGGATGTCACAGCGGGGGGTAGCAAGTCTGGATGTCACAGCGGGGGGGTAGCAAGTCTGGATGTCACAGCGGGGGGGAGCAAGTCTGGATGTCACAGCGGGGGGGGCAAGTCTGGATGTCACAGCGGGGGGGCAAGTCTGGATGTCACAGCGGGGGGGCAAGTCTGGATGTCACAGAGAGGGGGCAAGTCTGAATGTTACAAGGGGGAGTCAAGTCTGGATGTAACCCAGAGCAAGTCTCTCACAGGGAGGGCAGTCTGGATGTCTCACGGGCAAGTCTGTCACAGGGGGGACAAGTCTGGATGTCACCCGGGGGGGACAAGTCTGGATGTCACAGGGGGCAAGTCTTGATGTCACATGGGGGGGCAAGTCTGGATGTCACATGGGGGGCAAGTCTGGATGTCACATGGGGGGCAAGTCTGGATGTCACATAAGGGAGGGGGCAAGTCTGGATGTCACATAAGGGAGGGGGTACGTCTGGATGTCACATAGGGGAGGGGGGGCAAGTCTGGATGTCACATAGGGGAGGGGGGGAAAGTCTGGATGTCACATAGGGGAGGGGGGGCAAGTCTGCATGTCACATAGGGGAGGGGGGCAAGTCTGCATGTCACATAAGGGAGGGGGGGCAAGTCTGGATGTCACATAGGGGAGGGGGGCAAGACTGGATGTCACATAGGGGAGGGGGGGCAAGTCTGGATGTCACATAGGGGAGGGGGGGCAAGTCTGGATGTCACATAGGGGAGGGGGGCAAGTCTGGATGTCACATAGGGGAGGGGGGGCCAGTCTGGATGTCACAGCGGGGAGGGGGGGCAAGTCTGGATGTCACAGCGGGGAGGGGGGGCAAGTCTGGATGTCACAGCGGGGAGGGGGGGCAAGTCTGGATGTCACATAGGGGAGGGGGGCAAGTCTGGATGTCACATAGGGGAGGGGGGCAAGTCTGGATGTCACATAGGGGAGGGGGGCAAGTCTGGATGTCACACGGGGCAAGTCTGTTACATGGTGGCCAGACTGGATGTTACATGGTGGCCAGTCTGGATGTCACATTAGGGGGGGGGCAATCTGGATGTCACATTAGGGGGGGCAATCTGGATGTCACTTTAGGGGGGGCAATCTGGATGTCACATATGGGGGGTAGCAAGTCTGGATGTCACAGCGGGGGGTAGCAAGTCTGGATGTCACAGCGGGGGGGTAGCAAGTCTGGATGTCACAGCGGGGGGGAGCAAGTCTGGATGTCACAGCGGGGGGAGCAAGTCTGGATGTCACAGCGGGGGGGGAAGTCTGGATGTCACACTGGGGGGGCAAGTCTGGATGTTACAAGGGGGAGGCAAGTCTGGATGTCACCCAGGGCAAGTCTGTCACAGGGAGGGCAGTCTGGATGTCTCACGGGCAAGTCTGTCACGGGGGGGCAAGTCTGGATGTCACCCGGGTTGGCAGTCTTGATTTCACAGGGGGCAAGTCTGGATGTCACATAGGGGAGAGGGAGGCAAGTCTGGATGTCACATAGGGGAGGGGGGAGGGCAAGTCTGGATGTCACATAGGGGAGGGGGGGCAAGTCTGGATGTCACATAGGGGAGGAGGGGCAAGTCTGGATGTCACATAGGGGAGGGGGGGCAAGTCTGGATGTCACATAGGGGGGGCAAGTCTGGATGTCATACGGGGCAAGTCTGGATGTCACAGCGAGGGGGGGGCAAGTCTGGATGTCACAGTGAGGGGGGGCAAGTCTGGATGTCACAGCGAGGGGGGGGGGCAAGTCTGGATGTCACAGCGAGGGGGGGGCAAGTCTGGATGTTGCAAGGGGGAAGCAAGTCTGGATGTCACCCAAGGCAAGTCGGTCACAGGGAGAGCAGTCTGGATGTCTCACGGGCAAGTCTGTCACGGGGGGCAAGTCTATATGTCACCCAGGGCAAGTCTGTCACAGGGAGTGCAGTCTGGATGTCTCACGGGCAAGTCTGTCACGGGGGGGGGGCAAGTCTTGATGTCACAGGGGGCAAGTCTGGATGTCACATGGGGGGGCAAGTCTGGATGTCACATAGGGGAGGGGGGAAGTCTGCATGTCACATAGGGGAGGGGGGGAAGTCTGCATGTCACATAGGGGAGGGGGGGCAAGTCTGCATGTCACATAGGGGAGGGGGGGAAAGTCTGGATGTCACATAGGGGAGGGGGGGGCAAGTCTGCATGTCACATAGGGGAGGGGGTGCAAGTCTGGATGTCACAGCGGGGGGGGCAAGTCTGGATGTCACAGAGAGGGGGCAAGTCTGAATGTTACAAGGGGGAGTCAAGTCTGGATGTCACCCAGAGCAAGTCTCTCACAGGGAGGGCAGTCTGGATGTCTCACGGGCAAGTCTGTCACGGGGGGGGGGGACAAGTCCTGATGTCACCCGGGGGTGGCAGTCCTGATGTCACCCAGGGGTGGCAGTCCTGATGTCACATGGGGGGGGGGGGCAAGTCTGGATGTCACATGGGGGGCAAGTCTGGATGTCACATAGGGGAGGGGGGGGCAAGTCTGGATGTCACATAGGGGAGGGGGTGCAAGTCTGGATGTCACAGCGGGGGGGGGGGGGCAAGTCTGGATGTCACAGCGGGGGGAGGGCAAGTCTGGATGTCACAGAGAGGGGGCAAGTCTGAATGTTACAAGGGGGAGTCAAGTCTGGATGTCACCCAGAGCAAGTCTCTCACAGGGAGGGCAGTCTGGATGTCTCACGGGCAAGTCTGTCACGGGGGGGACAAGTCCTGATGTCACCCGGGGGTGGCAGTCCTGATGTCACCCGGGGGTGGCAGTCCTGATGTCACATGGGGGGGCAAGTCTGGATGTCACATGGGGGGCAAGTCTGGATGTCACCTAAGGGAGGGGGCAAGTCTGGATGTCACATAGGGAAGGGGGGGCAAGTCTGGATGTCACATAGGGGAGGGGGGGCAAGTCTGCATGTCACATAGGGGAGGGGGGCAAGTCAATGTCACATAAAGGAGGGGGGCAAGTCTGGATGTCACATAGGGGAGGGGGGCAAGACTGGATGTCACATAGGGGAGGGGGCAAGACTGGATGTCACATAGGGGAGGGGGGGCAAGTCTGGATGTCACATAGGGGAGGGGGGGCAAGTCTGGATGTCACATAGGGGAGGGGGGGGCAAGTCTGGATGTCACATAGGAGGGGGGGGCAAGTCTGGATGTCACATAGGGGAGGGGGGCAAGTCTGGATGTCACATAGGGGAGGGGTGGCAAGTCTGGATGTCACATAGGGGAGGGGGGGCAAGTCTGGATGTCACATAGGAGGGGGGGCAAGTCTGGATGTCACATAGGGGAGGGGGGGCAAGTCTGGATGTCACATAGGGGAGGGGTGGCAAGTCTGGATGTCACATAGGGGAGGGGGGGCAAGTCTGGATGTCACATAGGGGAGGGGGGCAAGTCTGGATGTCACATAGGGGGGGGGGGGCAAGTCTGGATGTCACATAGGGGGGGCACGTCTGGATGTCACATAGGGGGGGGCAAGTCTGGATGTCACATAGGGGGGGAAAGTCTGGATGTCACATAGGGGAGGGGGGCAAGTCTGGATGTCACATAGGGGAGGGGGGGCAAGTCTGGATGTCACATAGGGGAGGGGGGGCAAGTCTGGATGTCACATAGGGGAGGGGGGCAAGTCTGGATGTCACACGGGGCAAGTCTGTTACATGGTGGCCAGACTGGATGTTACATGGTGGCCAGTCTGGATGTCACATTAGGGGGGGGCAATCTGGATGTCACATTAGGGGGGGCAATCTGGATGTCACTTTAGGGGGGCAATCTGGATGTCACATATGGGGGGGAGCAAGTCTGGATGTCACAGCGGGGGGTAGCAAGTCTGGATGTCACAGCGGGGGGGGAGCAAGTCTGGATGTCACAGCGGGGGGGAGCAAGTCTGGATGTCACAGCGGGGGGGGGCAAGTCTGGATGTCACAGCGGGGGGGGGCAAGTCTGGATGTCACAGCGGGGGGGCAAGTCTGGATGTCACAGAGAGGGGGCAAGTCTGAATGTTACAAGGGGGAGTCAAGTCTGGATGTCACCCAGAGCAAGTCTCTCACAGGGAGGGCAGTCTGGATGTCTCACGGGCAAGTCTGTCACAGGGGGGACAAGTCTGGATGTCACCCGGGGGGGACAAGTCTGGATGTCACAGGGGGCAAGTCTTGATGTCACATGGGGGGGCAAGTCTGGATGTCACATGGGGGGGCAAGTCTGGATGTCACATGGGGGCAAGTCTGGATGTCACATGGGGGGCAAGTCTGGATGTCACATAAGGGAGGGGGCAAGTCTGGATGTCACATAAGGGAGGGGGTACGTCTGGATGTCACATAGGGGAGGGGGGGCAAGTCTGGATGTCACATAGGGGAGGGGGGGAAAGTCTGGATGTCACATAGCGGAGGGGGGCCAAGTCTGCATGTCACATAGGGGAGGGGGGCAAGTCTGCATGTCACATAAGGGAGGGGGGGCAAGTCTGGATGTCACATAGGGGAGGGGGGCAAGACTGGATGTCACATAGGGGAGGGGGGGCAAGACTGGATGTCACATAGGGGAGGGGGGGCAAGTCTGGATGTCACATAGGGGAGGGGGGGCAAGTCTGGATGTCACATAGGGGAGGGGGGGCAAGTCTGGATGTCACATGGGGGGGCAAGTCTGGATGTCACATAGGGGAGGGGGGGCAAGTCTGGATGTCACAGCGGGGAGGGGGGGCAGGTCTGGATGTCACAGCGGGGGGTAGCAAGTCTGGATGTCACAGCGGGGGGGTAGCAAGTCTGGATGTCACAGCGGGGGGAGCAAGCCTGGATGTCACAGCGGGGGGGAGCAAGTCTGGATGTCACAGCGGGGGGGGAAGTCTGGATGTCACACTGGGGGGGCAAGTCTGGATGTTACAAGGGGGAGGCAAGTCTGGATGTCACCCAGGGCAAGTCTGTCACAGGGAGGGCAGTCTGGATGTCTCACGGGCAAGTCTGTCACGGGGGTGCAAGTCTGGATGTCACCCGGGGTTGGCAGTCTTGATTTCACAGGGGGCAAGTCTGGATGTCACATAGGGGAGAGGGAGGCAAGTCTGGATGTCACATAGGGGAGGGGGGAGGGCAAGTCTGGATGTCACATAGGGGAGGGGGGGCAAGTCTGGATGTCACATAGGGGAGGAGGGGCAAGTCTGGATGTCACATAGGGGAGGGGGGGCAAGTCTGGATGTCACATAGGGGGGGCAAGTCTGGATGTCATACGGGGCAAGTCTGGATGTCACAGCGAGGGGGGGGCAAGTCTGGATGTCACAGCGAGGGGGGCAAGTCTGGATGTCACAGCGAGGGGGGGCAAGTCTGGATGTCACAGCGAGGGGGGGGCAAGTCTGGATGTCACAGCGAGGGGGGGGCAAGTCTGGATGTCACAGCGAGGGGGGGGCAAGTCTGGATGTCACAGCGAGGGGGGGGCAAGTCTGGATGTCACAGCGAGGGGGGGGCAGGTCTGGATGTCACAGCGAGGGGGGGGGCAAGTCTGGATGTCACAGCGAGGGGGGGGCAAGTCTGGATGTCACAGCGAGGGGGGGGCAAGTCTGGATGTCACAGCGAGGGGGGCAAGTCTGGATGTCACAGCGAGGGGGGGGCAAGTCTGGATGTCACAGCGAGGGGGGGGGGGCAAGTCTGGATGTCACAGCGAGGGGGGGGCAAGTCTGGATGTTACAAGGGGGAGGCAAGTCTGGATGTCACCCAGGGCAAGTCTGTCACAGGGAGAGCAGTCTGGATGTCTCACGGGCAAGTCTGTCACGGGGGTGCAAGTCTGGATGTCACACGGGGCAAGTCTGTCACCTGGTGGGGGGGAAGTCTGGATGTCACATAGGGGGGGCAAGTCTGGATGTCACATAGGGGAGGTTGGGGCAAGTCTGGATGTCACATAGGGGAGGGGGGGCAAGTCTGGATGTCACATAGGGGAGGGGGGGCAAGTCTGGATGTCACATAGGGGAGGGGGGGCAAGTCTGGATGTCAGACGGGGCAAGTCTGTTACATGGTGGCCAGTCTGGATGTCACATGGTGGCCAGTCTGGATGTCACATGGTGGCAAGTCTGGATGTCACAGCGGGGGGGGGGGGCGCGGCAAGTCTGGATGTCACAGCGGGGGGGGCAAGTCTGGATGTCACAGAGAGGGGGCATGTCTGGATGTTACAAGGGGAGGCAAGTCTGGATGTCAACCAGGGCAAGTCTGTCACAGGGAGGGCAGTCTGGATGTCTCACGGGCAAGTCTGTCACGGGGGGGACAAGTCTGGATGTCACCCGGAGGTGGCAGTCTTGATGTCACGGGGGGCAAGTCTGGATGTCACATGGGGCAAGTCTGTCACCTGGTGGGAGGGCAAGGCTGGATGTCGCATGGGGGGGGGCAAGTCTGGATGTTGCATAGGGGGGGCAAGTCTGGATGTTGCATAGGGGGGGCAAGTCTGGATGTTGCATAGGGGGGGGCAAGTCTGGATGTCGCATAGGGGGGGCAAGTCTGGATGTTGCATAGGGGGCAAGTCTGGATGTCTGGATGTCGCATAGGGGGGGCAAATCTGGATGTCGCATAGGGGGGCAAGTCTGAATGTCGCATGGGGGGCAAGTCTGGATGTCGCATAGGGGGGGCAAGTCTGGATGTCGCATAGGGGGGCAAGTCTGGATGTCGCATAGGGGGGCAAGTCTGGATGTCGCTTAGGGGGGGCAAGTCTGGATGTCGCTTAGGGGGGGCAAGTCTGGATGTCGCATAGGGGGGCAAGTCTGGATGTCGCATAGGGGGGGGCAAGTCTGGATGTCGCATAGGGGGGGCAAGTCTGGATGTCGCATAGGGGGGGGCAAGTCTGGATGTCGCATAGGGGGGGCAAGTCTGGATGTCGCATAGGGGGGGCAAGTCTGGATGTCGCATAGAGGGGGCAAGTCTGGATGTCGCATGGGGGGGCAAGTCTGGATGTCGCATGGGGGGGCAGGTCTGGATGTCGCATGGGGGGGCAGGTCTGGATGTCGCATGGGGGGGCAAGTCTGGATGTCGCATGGGGGGGCAAGTCTGGATGTCGCATGGGGGGGCAAGTCTGGATGTCACAGCGAGGGGGGGGGCAAGTCTGGATGTTACAAGGGGGAGGCAAGTCTGGATGTCACCCAGGGCAAGTCTGTCACAGGGAGAGCAGTCTGGATGTCTCACGGGCAAGTCTGTCACGGGGGCAAGTCTGGATGTCACACGGGGCAAGTCTGTCACCTGGTGGGGGGAAAGTCTGGATGTCACATAGGGGTGGCAAGTCTGGATGTCACATAGGGGAGGTTGGGGCAAGTCTGGATGTCACATAGGGGAGGGGGGGCAAGTCTGGATGTCACATAGGGGAGGTTGGGGCAAGTCTGGATGTCACATAGGGGAGGGGGGGCAAGTCTGGATGTCACATAGGGGAGGGGGGGCAAGTCTGGATGTCAAATAGGGGAGGGGGGGCAAGTCTGGATGTCACACGGGGCAAGTCTGTTACATGGTGGCCAGTCTGGATGTCACATGGTGGCCAGTCTGGATGTCACATGGTGGCAAGTCTGGATGTCACAGCGGGGGGGGCGGCAAGTCTGGATGTCACAGCGGGGGGGGCAAGTCTGGATGTTACAAGGGGAGGCAAGTCTGGATGTCAACCAGGGCAAGTCTGTGACAGGGAGGGCAGTCTGGATGTCTCACGGGCAAGTCTGTCACGGGGGGGGGGAAGTCTGGATGTCACCCGGAGGTGGCAGTCTTGATGTTACGGGGGGCAAGTCTGGATGTCACATGGGGCAAGTCTGTCACCTGGTGGGAGGGCAAGGCTGGATGTCGCATGGGGGGGCAAGTCTGGATGTTGCATAGGGGGGGCAAGTCTGGATGTTGCATAGGGGGGCAAGTCTGGATGTCGCATAGGGGGGCAAGTCTGGATGTCGCATGGGGGGGCAAGTCTGGATGTCGCATAGGGGGGGCAAATCTGGATGTCGCATGGGGGGGCAAGTCTGGATGTCGCATAGGGGGGGGCAAATCTGGATGTCGCATAGGGGGGGGAAGTCTGAATGTCGCATGGGGGGGCAAGTCTGGATGTCGCATAGGGGGGGCAAGTCTGGATGTCGCATAGGGGGGGCAAGTCTGGATGTCGCATAGGAAGGGCAAGTCTGGATGTCGCATAGGGGGGCAAGTCTGGATGTCGCATAGGGGGGGCAAGTCTGGATGTCGCATAGTGGGGGCAAGCCTGGCTGTCGCATGGGGGGCAAGCCTGGTTGTCGCATCGGGGGGCAAGTCTGGATGTTGCATCGGGGGGCGGGGCAATCTGGATGTCGCATCGGGGGGGCGGGGCAATCTGGATGTCGCATCGGGGGGGCAATCTGGATGTCGCATCGGGGGGGCAATCTGGATGTCGCATCGGGGGGGCAATCTGGATGTCGCATCGGGGGGGCAATCTGGATGTCGCATTGGGGGGGCAAGTCTGGATGTCGCATAGGGGTGGCAAGTCTGGATGTCGCATAGGGGGGGGCAAGTCTGGATGTCGCATAGGGGGGGCAAGTCTGAATGTCGCATAGGGGGGCAAGTCTGGATGTCGCATAGGGGGGGCAAGTCTGGATGTCGCATGGGGGGGCAAGTCTGGATGTCGCATGGGGGGGGCAAGTCTGGATGTCGCATGGGGGGCAAGTCTGGATGTCGCATAGGGGGGAGCAAGTCTGGCCGTCGCATAGGGGGGAGCAAGTCTGGCCATCGCATAGGGGGGGCAAGCCTGGCCGTCGCATAGGGGGGGCAAGCCTGGCTGTCACATAGGGGGGCAAGCCTGGCTGTCGCATGGGGGGGCAAGCCTGGCTGTCGCATAGGGGGGGGCAAGCCTGGCTGTCGCATAGGGGGGGGCAAGCCTGGCTGTCGCATAGGGGGGGCAAGTCTGGATGTCGCATCGGGGGGCGGGGCAATCTGGATGTCGCATCGGGGGCGGGGCAATCTGGATGTCGCATCGGGGGGCAATCTGGATGTCGCATCGGGGGGGGGGCAATCTGGATGTCGCATCGGGGGGCGGGGCAATCTGGATGTCGCATCGGGGGGCGGGGCAATCTGGATGTCACATCGGGGGGGCAATCTGGATGTCGCACCGGGGGGCAAGTCTGGATGTCGCATCGGGGGGCGGGGCAATCTGGATGTCGCATCGGGGGGCGGGGCAATCTGGATGTCGCATCGGGGGGGGCAATCTGGATGTCGCATCGGGGGGCAATCTGGATGTCGCATTGGGGGGGGCAATCTGGATGTCGCATTGGGGGGGCAATCTGGATGTCGCATTGGGGGGCAATCTGGATGTCGCATTGGGGGGGCAATCTGGATGTCGCATTGGGGGGGCAATCTGGATGTCGCATTGGGGGGCAATCTGGATGTCGCATTGGGGGGCAATCTGGATGTCGCATTGGGGGGGGCAATCTGGATGTCGCATTGGGGGGGCAATCTGGATGTCGCATTGGGGGGGGCAATCTGGATGTCGCATTGGGGGGGGGCAATCTGGATGTCGCATTGGGGGGGCAATCTGTATGTCGCATTGGGGGGGGACAGTCTGGATGTCACAGGGGGGCCACAGGCTGCACTGGCTGGGTGTCATGAGGGGCCACAGGCTGCATGCCACAGGAGGTACGTGATGGTTGGCACAGGCTGCCTGGATGTCAGAGGACAGCCCTGCATTATAAGGGGTGATACCTATTTTCACGGCCTGCATTACTTGGGGATACCTATTTTCAGGGATGCACCAAAATTTCGACCTCCGAAACATATCGGCTGAAAATGGCCCTTTTGGCAAAAAGCCGAAAGAGAATACCCACCGATACTTGCACGGAAAATTGGGTGGGATGGGGCTCCACCTATCAGGGGGGCTTCCTAGATCATAGAAAAGAGGAGAGCCGCTGCCTGTTCCATTATAGCGCCGGGAACATCACAGCTTTCATTTCAATAGCTGTGTGTTCCCCGCTGTGCGCCGTCACATACAGCCCCTCTCCCTTGTCCGGGCACTTTGATAGACAGATCAAACGGGTGATCTGTCCTAAAGTGCACAGACAAGGGAGAGGGGCTGTATGTGACGGAGCACAGCGGGGGGAACACACAGCTATTGAAATGAAACCTGTGATGTTCCCGGCGCTATAATGAAACAGGCGGCGGCTCTCCCTTCACTGGCTGCAATGGCGACACTGGCTGCACTACCGGGGACACTGGCTGGCTGCATCTGACGGGCACTGGTGAGGCTGCATTGATCTCTTGTATCATGTCCCCAATCTCTGATCATCTTCTGTATAAAAATATTTTTAAAAACAGTCACTTTTGGTATCGGTGTTATTAGGTTTTCCGGATCAAGGAAGATTTATTTTTGGTATCGGTTTCGGCACCAAAAAACCCACTCGGTGCATCCTTACCTATTCTCACGGCCTGCATTACTAGAGGGGATACCTATTTTAAATGCTGTCATTACAACAAGAGGGATGCCTATTTTCACGGCCTGTAATATTATAAGAGGGGATACAGAATTTCACGACCTGCATTAGTACTATTGTGGGAGGACACAAACTTAACCCCCCAACTGTCATAGAGGGGAAAAAAAAGGAAAGCGGTAGCAGTTATTATTGTCATTAGTTGGGGGTGACGTGTATTAGTGACAGGGGTTCAGTCTGGTGTTTCAGTTGGACGGGGGTCAGTCTGAGGTGTCAGTAGTTTATTATGGGGGGTGTCAGTCTAGGGGGTGGTGATCTATCTGTGTAGCCAGCGGTTGGGGTAATTCCTAATTTTTAGTGGTTTGAAAGGGGTATGTTTCCTCACTCCTCAGTGTACTTATTATATTTCAATTAAACTATTTTATACAAACTTTGTGACGGGGTTCACACTATTGCGAATTGGATGAGGGTTTCCACCACATCCAATGCACATAGCAGGAGATTGTGACGACTCTCTATGGAGCCGCTTCACACATCTCTGCGGTCTCCAGTGTGAATTGCACAGGAGTCCTGCGCATCTTTTCATTCATTTCAGGTCTGAATTCAGCCAACATTGGACCTGAAACATTGAATGGAGACGCACCGGACTCCTGCTGTGAGCCGCTGCATTCCCCATGTGAGCCCAGCCAGTTCTAAATGGAAATTTAAATCCCTGGCCCACCCATTTTTTAGTTAACCAACGTTAGAGGTATGTTACCATGTATCTCTAAATTTGTCGGTTTCTGACTCTTCAATGTTTTTCTTTTTCAGCTTCCACCATCTGTTTTGGCTGTCGCCATGCAGATCTGCAATTTTCTCATTCGCCCGTGATTGGCCGTGTACTTTTGAAGTGGAAACATATTACAATTCTTTATGCAGCTCACCTTTACATTTTTCCAATCTTGTATCGTCCATCAGCATAAATGGTTTCTACAATCAAGCTGACCTGGTCCACCCTTCCTTTCCTAATCCTAGCTATTCTTTGTTAGGGGTATTGGGGCCCACTTTTTATTTTTTATTTTTTTGGTAAACGTGGTTAAATACTTAAATGGACTATTGTATACTGTGAGTCTTGCTGTGTGAGCTTGTGTCGGGTATTTATTTACTTATGTTTTTGTTTTCATGCCACATTTTTTGAATACAATTCACTGTTTTTAAAAGTTTAAAAATAATATGCTTTTAACATCAATAAAATGGTCGGTGCCTTTTTTTTGCTCATACTCTTGTCTTGTTGCTTATTTCCTTAACTTTTTGTCTTTTAGTTTTTGACCTCCAGAAGGTTTTACCCCCTTTATGACCATAATATTGTTTGCTATCCAGCACTGTGCTACTTTCACGCTGGGGGCATCGGCGGTAAAGTGCCACTTTACCGTTGTTTTAGCGGCATTATTTGGCCACTAGCTGGGTGCTTTTAACCTCCGCCAGCAGCCAAAAAAAAACACTTTGTCGGCGGTATGGAGACGCTGCCCACTGATTTCCAATGGGTAGGGGCGCTGTAGGAGCGATGTGTACACCGCTCCTACAGCGCCTCAAAGATGCGGCTAGCGGGACTTTTTTTTACCATTCTGCCAGCGCACCGCTACATGGGTTAGATTAGAAGAGATGGAGGCCCAGAGACATGTCCAGGGTACACAGAGGATACGTGGGATAGATTAGATGGGATGGATGTCCAGGGAAAACAGAGGAGGCCTCCATCCCTTCTAATCTCCCATGTATCCTCTGTGTACTCTGGACATGTCTCTGGGCCTCCATCCCTCTGCGAACCCCGATGTACAGGACAATGCTGCAGACCCTGATGTAAGTGGGAGAAGGGGGTCCCTGTCCCCAAGAGGTAGAGAAGGGGATCCCCGTCCTCAGAGGTAGGGGGGAAGGGGGTCCCTGTCCCCAAGAGAGAAGGGGGTCCCTGTTCCTCGGGGGGAGAAGGTTTCCCTGTCCTCGGAGGGGTGGAAGGGTGTCCCTGTCCTCGGAGGGGTGGAAGGGTGTCCCTGTCCTCGGGGACGATGGAGTGGGATATGGGATGGTCTCACTTACCATGACATGCAGGTCCCTCATTTATGGTCGTCTGGGCTCCCTCGAGCAGCCCCAAGGTATGATCGGTTCCAGCAACCATCGCCAACGTCTGATTTACATGGTGCAGGAATACCTAGGGGCAAGGTCAGACTTGGACACCTTTCCCACAGAAAATCCTCTGGCTTACTGGGTCTTGAGGATGAATGAATTAATGAAATACTTGTATAGCACACAATGCGAACTGAATAGCCTCAAGGCGCTGTGGCGAGCTTTGATCATCGGCTAGAAGAGGAAGGTCTTGAGTTTTTTCCTAAAAGCCAGGTGATTTTCTTCCAGGCGGATGTTGATTGGTACAGCATTCCATAGCCGAGGACCTTGGACAGCGAATCTCCGATCCCCCTTAGATTTATACCGGGCTTTGGGCACAAGGAGGAGGTTTTTGTTGGTTGATCGAAGACTGCGGTTTGGTGTGTAATGATTTATTTTCTCCATTAGGTGTTGCGGAGCTTCTCTATGCACGCATTTATGGGTGAGGCAAAGGGTCTTGAACGTGATTCGATTTTTTATGGTTAGCCAATGTAAGCTCCTCAGCGAAGGAGAGATTCCCAGGTTTTTTTTTCCTGTTATCAGCCTTGCCGCTGTGTTTTGGATCAGTTGTAATCGCGCAAGTTGATGGGATGGATCACTGGCCAGAGCTTGCACAGTATGCAATTGAGCTACTGACCTGTCCTGCATCCAGCGTTCTTTCGGAAGGCACCTTCAGTGCTGCTGGTGGCTTTGTTACCGATCACAGGGTGCGCCTGTCCACTGACTCAGTTGATCGACTGACCTTCATAAAGATGAATCAGTCTTGGATCACCCACAGCTACCAAGCACATGAAGCTGATGTAACCGAATAATTTTTTTTTTAAATATCACATCCCTTCAAGACTGCCTATGCTGATGCTGAGTGACTGTCCTGTTATGTTGATTGTCTATCCTCTTCCTCCTCCGCTGATATGTTGGAAGAACATTTTTGGTTCTGGGTGATGCCACCAGCCCAATTTTTCTGCCCCTGTTTAACAGGGGCATTTAATTACAATGTTTGATGCAATGCTTTGCAGCAGGGCTCATTCCTGTACTACAACTAGAGTATATGGGAGAGGTTGTAGTGTCATGGCACCAGCACCAGTGCCTAAGGCCCAATTTTTCAGCCCCTGTTTAACAGGGGCATGTAATTACTATTCTTGATATAATATTTCACAGCAGGGCCCATTCCTGTGCCCACCCAGAGTAACCGTAAGGTAACTTATAGTGTTGTGGCACCAGCACCACAACCACCAAAGGTAAATTTTTCTACCACTGTTCAACAATGGCATGTAATTACAATTCTTGATATAATCCTTCACAGCAGAGTCACTTTGAGGGCTTACAATGTTGTGGCACCAACACCTTGTTCCGCCATTTCTGCAGAGCATATAGGGCAGGCCCCTACTTTCAAACATCCAACTTACAAACGTCTCCTCCTTGCAAACGGAAGGAGACAACAGGAAGTGAGATGAAAAAAGACGGACGGCAAAACAAATTATACAGGGGTGATAACCCTTCCCTATGTTTTCCAAAAAGCTTAAAAATTGATTTTTTGACTGGAGCTACACTTTAAAAATGTACCAGTTCAAAATTACAAACAGATTCTACTTAACACAACAAATCTACACAGTCCCTGTCTTGTTTGCACCGCCTGTATACTGCTGTTCTGAGTATATAGGGTCTGGGGGCCCCACATCTTTCCTTTTTTTAATATGGGTATGGGGTTCCCCTTAATACTTGTACAAGACCCAAAGGGGCTGGTAATGGGCAAGGGGGGGCTACCCATGCCATTTTTCTCAATGATTTTTATCCATATTGCCGGAACCAGATATTACATTAAAAACGCAAGCAGTTTGAAATGACTTTTTTCCGTTAAATGTCATTTTGTGCAGGATCTGTTCTAAACACGGGAAACACGTGGCACTTCACAGGCATACTATAGACACCCCCCAGGCACAATATTTAAAGGAATATTTTACTTTTTTTTTTACTTTGTCATTAAAATCAGTTCTCCCGCCAAAACGGCCATTTTTAAAAACATTTTAGGCATTGACCCATGTCCCCTGGGGCAGGAGCCAGGTCCCCAAATCCTTTTTAGGACAGTATCTTGCATATTAGGCATTAAAATTAGCACTTTTTATTTAGAACGTTCGAGTCCCATAGACTTCAATGGGGTTCTAAAGTTCGTACGAATTTGCGGTCCGTCGAAAGTTCTTTTCCAAACGAACCGGAGAGTGTTCGGCTCATCCCTAGTTGTGAATATGCAATAAAAATCACATTGAAATCTCTTCATAACATGTACACACACACTAAGAAATATCTGTCACCTGTTCTTGGCATTATATGGAGTTTGTCGTCAACATGATGCCACTGGGCAGCACAACCCCAAGATAAATGGCAAGCATTGTTTATTTTGTGACATGGAGTGGAGAGGGAGTAGAACAGCTGTCAGGTGTTTGTCCCTTTTAGAGAGAGCTAAACTGTCTATTATGAAATTACTTCTGCTGTGTTTTTGATGTTTGTAATTTTTTTGTTCTTTAGCTGAATGAGCACATGACCTTTTTTGGACCCTGGAAAACCCGTTCAGAAGGACTGTCTGGAGTCATAGGTGTGTGCCTTAATTAGTACCCATGTGTTACCTGGAGCACAATCACAGCTCCCCCTCCAAGGAAGCAAAGCTGTTTGTAATTTCATAAATTAAACATCTTTTTTAACTTTGTGCTTGATTGCCAACATCAACCAAACACCAAAAATGCACAGCTGCCATTGCATGTAGCACACTACACACACCAGCATGAACACACATGGCTCTCCCGAGTCTATAGATGCCCAATGACAAACTTGGACCTAAATTGTCCTGTATGCCCCACATGAAGTAAAGATACTGTGCTAATCAACATGTGTTTGCAACCAATATGTTTGTTTTACTCCTGATCTATAATAAAATCTAACTAGCCTGCAATAAATGAAAGCCTATTGTGAAATGTGACTCATATCACATTGTACAGGAGTGGTACTGCTTACGGATCCTGTTGGTAGGAAGCCACCTTCACATGCTCCACTCATCTTCATTTGTGGAAAGTGGATACGTTGGGGCACAAGGCAAGTACTGGCATCTTGGACCTGCATAAACACTCTGGCATGTCAGAGGTGGTTTGGAAGCCGCACAGCTATTTCCCCATCCCTCTCTTCTATGTTGCTGTGTAATTTTTTTTCTTGTGCGTTTTAAAAAATAAAATATAATGAGATTTACATCTGAGACCTTTTTCTTTCCAAAGGTGGAAGTGCCATGTGTCGGCAAAGAGCTGGGAATTTGTGTGAGCATTCCAAATAGACTCCTAGCCAAATAGATCCTTGAGAAATACATTAAATACTAAATCGTATTACTCCAAATTTAGTCCAGCGTGGGCCCTAGCATTGAGATGATCATAAAGCTGACATTGATCATAAAGTTGATATTGGGCCAAAGACAATCCATAAGCCCTGGTTCACATTGGTAGTTGGGTACAATTTGACATGTCAAATTGGCAGCAATGGCATCGTCCTAATCGGTGCAACGCTGCATTTTCAGTGCCGCAACAATTGTTAAATATTTTATGGACTACTTTTTGCAATTTTGGGCTGCGATTTCCATTGATCTGGACTGACACGCTATTGTAAAATTGTGCGAGTCCAGCTCAGCGATTACCTGGGCTAAATGTGCTTTTAGCAAAACTAGTTCAGGTAAGAACAGTCAAATAAAAACCGAAAATCTGATTTATTTAAACAATAAAGTCCTGTAAAAAACTCCATTCCAAATGTTTATATTAAGATGGTCAGACACTACACAATCTGATTGTACAATCTCTGCCCAATTAGACACTGAGGCTTGATTTCCACTATTGCAAACCCAAAGTCACGCCATTTACCACAGTTTTGCTTGCCACAATTTAACCACAATTTTTAGCCTCAATTTTGATGCAACACCTGTGTATTTTTGTGGTCTAGGGAGCTCAAGTCGCATCAAAGTGGGAACAAAGTAGTGCAGGGACTACTTTGACGTTGCTGCTACTTTAAGTCGCAGACATATGAATGGTACTCATTGTAAATCATGGGGTACAACTTGTCAAGCAACTTTTCAGTCCCAAGTCGCATGACAAGTCACAATAGTGGAAACCAAGCCAAAAATGAACATTGTAAATCATGCAACTTTGGGGGTGAAATAGTGGAAACAGAGCATTAGGCTAAAGCGGTAATAGGAAGATGCACTGGAAGAATTGCTTATAATTGTAGAAAATCAAACAAGCTTGTGCACTGAATCGAATTTATGGAAGATCTAACTGATTGCCCAGTGTATGGTCACCTTTAAAGATATGAAAACATGAATTTCTGTTGTTTAGAAACACTTCTCTGTTCTTTCTATTGTATTGAAAGATTTTGGTACAAAAAGAAACAACATTCAAAGATATATTAGAAGAACAAGAATTAGCTTAGTAACAAAAGGGGGTAATTAAATGAGAACAGATAGTAATTGCGTAGCAAGACACCCAATTAGATTAAAAGAAGTAATTGCATTGAGTGTGCGTTGATATTAATGATAAACTCGCTATTGTTGTGCTGAGCATATGCGTGTGCCAGTTCACACCTCAATGTGCCAGTTCGCACGCTCAATTAATGCTTTATCAGGCACACCAATTAAAGTGTGAACCGGTGCAGCGCATTCGTCTTAGTAAATCAGCCCCAATGTGTTCCTGTGAAGGGTAAACACCTGGGAGGACGCTGAGACCTTGGCTGCGTACATAAAGGCCTGGGCTGGGTATTAAGCCAGAAGCGCATGTGATCTCCTGTAATAGGAATTCAACAGGAGTTGGTAAGCGGCAGTGTGTGTGTGGAGGTGGAACGCACATTTTTTTCAAATCACTATTTCCAGGGGGTATTGTGTACTGATTTCACATTTGGAGATCTACTATCAATAGAATGGACTGCTTATAGTGTGCATATTTATCAAATTGTATTCATGATTTTCACTTCAGAAGGATTGAATAAGATTAACTCATTGCACAAATTCACTTTTATGGAAAATATAGCACAACTTGATATTGGAAGTTGTTGATTGATGTGTGGGAAGGTGCAGCAGTTTTTTCCATACTCGTTTAAATTTTCACTATAATTCACAATTTTTTTTCTCACATTTTTCAGGACAGCACAGTAATTTTAACCATTTTGATATATATTAAGGGAAATTGTTATGGTTATGCAGTGATCTTCCTCTGGTTGCTTACCTCCCCTCATGTGTTCTGACTAAGAGGCCAGCCACTTCCACCTGGTGGTTTTTATAACCTCTCCTCTAAGCATGGCTCCACCCCAGGCCCTATCAGGGAACCCTATATTAACCTGTGCATTGCAAGCCAACAGTGCTGATCAACCATTGTATATTCATTGTGTGTTTGGCTTCCTGTTTGCTGTGTGCTCTATGTTTGACTCTGTTACCGACCTTGGCGTGTTCTCAACGATTCCTGTCTGCTTGTGACCTTGGACCTTTGGCGTGTACTCTGTTATTCGTGTCTGCTAGTTGCCCTGACCTCTACCGTATCCCCTTAGGCTGGATTCACACCTATGCATTTTTAGTGCTTTTTGCATTTTGCAGATTTGCACTACAGAACGTGTTCCATAGGAAACCATGTTAAATGGACTGCAGTGCAAATCTGCAAAAGGCAAAAAGCACTAAAAATGCATAGGTGTGAATCAGGTCTTACTATCCTTGTGGTTCTAGCCTGCTGCTTCCTTCTCCTGTAGTCTACTGTGAGCGTGAGCTGTGAGACCCTAGGGGCTGTGACCTGGAGCCAGACTGCAGCGAAGTCCATCCTCACCACTGGAGGCTCTGGTGAACACCCGCTGGCTCTTAGACTCCGCGCCCTGGGGAATCTATGCTCCAGCTCCCATTGGGATCTGTGTTAGTGATCCTGTAGACCTGTGTCCTGAATCTCCCTGGGTACAATCCGCAGCAGTAAGTCCTAAGGTCCACTACCTAGCGGTGCACTTCCGACTCCTACGGAGTGCATCTGTCACCTGGTTTCAGGTGACCTGACAGTTTGATCAGCCATGGACCCAGCTGATGTGCTGCTACCCGCAGATGATCCATTGCAGGGCTTAGTTCGCAGACTTGAGACGCGAGAATCGCATCAGACCCAGGTGATGCGATTCCTTCAGGATTTGGCATTCCGTGTTGAACAGGTTCAGGCCTCATTAGGACCCTCGGTTCAACAACCTCAACCGCTATCTGTTGCTGCACCTAGCGTATCAGTCGCAGCCACACATTCATTACAACTACCAGCTCCGGCCCGTTTCTCTTGGGACTCCAAGGCTTGCAGGGGGTTCCTTAACCAGTGCACAATTCATTTTGAACTTCAGTCCCAAAACTTCCTGTCCGATCGGGCGAAAGTAGCATATATTATATCCCTCCTGTCTGGTGAGGAGCTAGCTTGGGCTGCCCCTCTGTGGGAACTGAATGATCCAGTGGTTTCCAGCCTGTCTGATTTCTTGAAACTTTTTCGGAATATCTTTGAGGAACCGGGTCGTGTCTCCTCAGCGGCTAGCGCTCTTTTACGTCTCCGTCAAGAGTCCGCTTCTGTGGGACAGTATGCTCTTCAGTTCTGTATTCTCACAGCTGAATTGAGCTGGAATAATGAGGCCCTAGTTGCAACCTTTTTACATGGCCTCTCTGATAGAGTGAAGGAGCTAGGCGCAGAACTCTGGGCCTATGCCTCTATTGTGGGGCCAAAGGTCATTTTCGTGACCCTTGTTCTCTTTGTCTGGAAAAATGCTCAGGGCTAATACATCTGGAAGGTGGAGTATTAGACCCTGAAATATCACCTTCTTGTCTTCTCCTTTCTGTGTTGCTTCTTGTCGGTGCTTCCTCTCGTTCGGTCTCAGTACATCTGGATTCTGGAGCCGCTGCCAATTTCATGGATTGGGAAACTGCATCCTCCATGAGACTTACCCTTTTGCCCCTTACAATGCCATTGGTGGTCTTGGCGATTGATGGCACTATTCTCCCAGGGGGACCTATCTGCTTCCAGACCCTTCCTGTTAAGATGTCAGTAGGGACACTCCACAAGGAGTAGATATCCTTCCTTGTCTTACCTAAGGCTTCATCTCCTATCATATTAGGTCTTCTTTGGTTACGGCTCCATTCTCCACACGTTGACTGGTCTGCTAGACAGATCCTGGCTTGGGGTTTCTCCTATTCCTCTTCCTGCCTACTCAAGGGTACCCCAAAAAAGAGACTTCCTGTTGCCACCATTCCTGTATCTTCTGCTCTTCCCACTGTATATAGCGATCTCTGGGATTTGTCCTGCAATAGTCGGACTGATGCATTCTCTGGGTCATGTGGTACTCTGGATGAGGGGCCCACCTGTGAACCTGAGTCGATCTTTCACTCCAGTTTGCATGGCCATTTACCTTTGCCTGGTCCTAATCTCCCTTGGACGCACAGCCAGGCTAACTTGTCTGCAAGTTCCAGAGTCGCTATGCCCTGTGATGCGATTGAGATGGTCGCTACACCTGACAATACTATTCAGTTGGCCTCTGCACCACTTATGCCAGTCCAGTCCATGCCCAATGAGCTTCCTGCCTCTTGTTCAGGACCTTCTGTAACCTGGCCTCACCCTACTGCTACTATGTCCGTTCAAGAGGCTCAATCCATCCTTTGGATAGACTGCCTCATTCGGCCAGGTGGGGTTTTCAATCTTTTTCTCAGGGCTCTCTGCATTCTGTTTCAGCTATCCAGCTTGACTCTTGTGACATGTCCCCTTCTAACCAACCTGACCTCAGGGATCCACTGACCCCTGCCCAGTCTGGTGGTCCTGTGCTGGATGTCCAGCTCATCTTTAAGGGTCTGGGGGACCCTGCTCAGACTCCTGATCTTCTCATGCCCTTACCCATTCCTAAAAAGCCTGTAGTCCTCTCCCTACCTCGGTTCCGGTCTCTGAGGATAATCTAAAATACTAGGTTAGTCAAGTTGTGGATTCCCGGCTCCGTAAAGGCATTCTTCAGTACCTCGTACATTGGAAAGGGATTGGCCTTGAGGAGAGGTCTTGGATCGCTGCATCTGAGGTCTTTGCTCCTCGTCTGTTGAGGAGGATCCATCTGGAGTTTCCCTTTAAGCCTGGACCCAGGCGGGGGAGGGGGAGGCCTCGTAAGAGGGAGGGTACTGTCATGGTTATGCAGTGATCTTCCTCTGGTTGCTTACCTCCCCTCATGTGTTCTGACTAAGAGGCCAGCCACTTCTACCTGGTGGTTTTTATAACCTCTCCTCTAAGCATGGCTCCACCCCAGGCCCTATCAAGGAACCCTATATTAACCTGTGCACTGCAAGTCAACAGTGCTAATCAACCATTGTGTATTCATTGTGCGATTGGCTTCCTGGTTCCTGCTTGCCGTGTGCTCTATGTTTGACTCTGTTACTGACCTTGGCGTGTTCTCAATGATTCCTGTCTGCTTGTGACCTTGACCTTTTGCATGTCCCTGACCATCCCTGTCTGCCTGCGACCCTGAACCTTTGGCGTGTACTCTGTTGTTCCTGTCTGCTAGTTGCCCTGACCTCTACCGTATCTCCTTACTATCCTTGTCGTTCCAGCCTGCTGCTTCCTTCTGTTGTCTACTGTGAGCGTGTGCTGTGAGACCCTAGGGGCCGCGACCTGGAGCCAGACTGCAGCGAAGTCCATCCTCACCACTGGAGGCTCTGGCGAACACCCGCTGGCTCTTAGACTCCGCGCCCTGGGGAATCTATGCTCCAGCTCCCATTGGGATCTGTGTTAGTGATCCTGTAGACCTGTGTCCTGAATCTCCCTGGGTACAATCTGCAGCAGTTAGTCCTAAGGTCCACTACCTAGCAGTGCACTTCCGACTCCTACGGAGTGCATCTGTCACCTGGTCTCAGGTGACCTGACAGATACTTACTGTAATTTTCCTTTCCTGGATCCTCCCCGTCAGCCCCGCCCCCTCTGACCCCTCCAGGATCACCCTTTTCTTAGCCCATAAAGGGCGGCTGTCTGCCCACACCAGTGTTCAAAAATAGGATTTGTTGTACTCACCGTAAAATCCTTTTCTCTGTAATTCACCGACCGACACTTACTGTTCTGAGGCCAAAAAACGCTCCTCTCTTAGCCATTGGGTTGTTATGCCCTATTACTAGGAGATACTAGGCATTAGTTGTAATACAACACTCAGAACTGTTAGTTCCTCCCAGGGGGTGGTCCCTTGGGCAACAACCCTCCAGTCTGCCATGCAGCCATCAGTACCTCAACAAGCAGTATAATGTAAAGATAAAAAGGAGGGGCGGGTGCTATGTCGGTCGGTGAATTACAGAGAAAAGGATTTTAGGGTGAGTACAAAAAATCCTATTTTCTCTTATATTCACCGACCGACACAGCTCCTCTCTTAGCCATTAAAGCGGGAGTCCACCGGGACTGCAGCTGCTGACTTTTAAAATAGTGACACTTACCTGTCCAGCGCGCCCGCGATGTCGGCACCCGAAGCCGATCTGTAGATCGTATATCGGGTGCTGCCGCCGCCATCTTGGGTATGGGAATCAGGAAATGGAGCCTTTCGGCTTCATTTCCCGGTTCCCTACTGCGCATGCCCGAATCGCGCTGCGCAATAAGGACGGTCCCCGCTGCCTCTGGGATCTGTGTGTTTCCCAGCAGGCAGCGGGGCACTTGCGGAAAGGGGCATAATATACGCCCCTTTCCGCAGAGAGCTATCCCGGAAGTGGGTGCAGAATACCTGTACTGTACAGGTATCTGCACCCCCCTCCCCCTCCCCCCTGAAAGGTGCCAATTGTGGCGCCGGAGGGGGGGAGGGTTCCGATGAGCGGAGGTCCACTTTAGGGTGGACCTCCGCTTTAAGACATCCCCAAGCAGCGCCAAACGAGGGGTGGGAAAACAGCATAGAAAACGTCATCCACCATGGCAAGTGGGAACTATTGAAACTTTACCCACAAAAAACAACAGTGTGTGGAGAAATCCACCACAAAACCAGGGTATCCTCTACAGGAGTGACTACCCACAACCGCACTAAAAAACTGCAGAATGTAATGCAACAGCGCATTAATTTTAATTACATTTTTATCGAAAAACCAGGAAAAAATAAAATATATTGCATATTCAATTGCAACTATACGGCCGCCTGCAAAACTTTGCGGCCAAAACAAGCATCAGCCGATGCACTGACGTCTACCTTGTAGAACTTGGTAACGTGTGGACAGATCACCAGGTCGCCGCTTTACACACCTGAGCAACAGACGCTTGGTGTCAGAAGGCCCAAGATGTTCTTATTGCCCTTGTGGAGTGGGCCGTGAGGGAAAGGGAGCAGTGGTAGACAAATACACCTTCAGAGCCCGAACCATTTCCAGAGCGTGAAGGGCCACCTCCTTAGGGTGTTTTTCGGCTTAGGACAGAGAGAGGGTAATTCAATGTCCTCATTAATATGAAAAGCCGAGACCACTGTCGGAAGACACCTTATCCTTGTGGATAACCAGATAAGACGACTTGCAAGACAAGGCCACCAGTTCTGAAACCCTCCTGGCCGATGTGATGGCCACTAGAAAGACCACTTTCTGGGAAAGAGTCAACAGGGGAATCTCCCTGATACTTTCAAACATAGGTTTTTGAAGCGCCGATAACACCAGGTTAAAATCCCATGGGGGTAACGGTGGACGCACCGGACGGATTACATGTCATACCCCCTGAACGAAGGTACTCACTAATTAGTGAGACATCAGGGGTCGCTGAAAAAAAAAAAAAAGACAGCCAAGGCTGAAATTTTCCCCTTAATGGTGCTTAACGCCAACTTCTGTTCTACTCCTTGCTGAAGAAACAGCAGGATCCTCGATATAGAAAAGGAGCACGGATGCCATCCTTTCTACTCACACATGGAGATGTAGGCCTTCCAGGAACGATGGTATATCTTCCGGGAAGAAGATTTTCGGGCCCATAACATAGTTGGGATCACCGAGTCCAACACACCCCGGTTCCTCAACACCTGGCTCTCAATAGCCAAGCCAGTGATGGTAAAGCATGATGGAGAATCGCACCTTGAGACAGAAGGTGCTCTCGCAACAGTAGTCGCCAGGGAGCGTCTGCCACCAGACGCACCAGGTCTGCGTACCAAGGAAGCTGAGGCCAATCTGGGGCAACCAGTATTACTGGGATCCCCTTGGCTTCCACTCTGCGAAGCAGGCGTGGTAACAGTTTCAGTGGAAGAAAGGCGTAGATCAGCTGGTACTGATCCCACGGATCTCTTGTCCTGGACACGAATCTTGGCACCATCCGAGTGAGACGGGAGGCCAGAAGATCCACGTCTGTTGTGCCCCACTTCAGGCACAGTAACCTGAATATCTCCGGACGCGACGCCCGTTCACCTGGGTCCAGCATCTGGCAACTCAGATAGTCCGCCTGCGAGTTCTCCACTCCAGGGATGTAAATGGCCAACAGGGCCTGTACGTGTTGCTTTGCCCACTGACGTATGTGAGTGACCACCTGTGCAGCGGCCGAGCTTCTTGTTCCCCCTTGGTGATTGACGTATGCCGCAGCAGTGGCGTTGTCTGACTGGATCCTGATCGGATGCCTCTGAATTCTCATCAACCACGTGGAGAGGCATAGCCTGATCGCTCTCAGTTCGAGCAGATTGATCGGCAACTTGGATTCTTCCGTCGACCAGAGGCCCTGAGCCGACTGAACCCCCATTACTCCACCCCAGCCAGAAAGGCTGGTGTCCGTTGTGATCACTGTCCACTTCAGAATCACTGGGGACCTCAGCCACCAGATCAGTGAGTCTCTGACTGACTGGCTCACCTGGATCTGACAATCCAGGGACAACTGAGATTTGTCCCATTTTGTCAAAATCTCCTTCTGCAGGACTCTGGTGTGCAACTGGGCATAAGGTACTGCCTCGAAGGAGGCTATCATGAGACCCAGGACTCACATGCAAAACCGGAATGACGACCACTTGCGGTTCATAAGCAGTTTTACTGCAGATCTGAGAGTCTGCAATTTGTCTGAAGGGAGAAAAACTCTCACTTCCGTGGAGTCCAGCAGTAAGCCAAGGTACTCCAGATGCTGGGTCGGTACAATCACTGATTTCTTTAGGTTCAACAGCCACCCAAATTCTTGCATGGACTGCATGGTGATCGCCACATCCTCCTCTAACTCTGAGGCAGAAGATGTCTTCAGGAGGAGATCGTCTATGTATCCCATGATCGCAATCCCACGTTGCCGCAGCAATGCCAAAACTGGAGCCAATACCTTGGTAAAGACTTGGGGGGCTGATGCCAGACCCAAAGGAAGAGCCGCAAACTGGTAGTGGGCTTCCCCGACTGCAAACCGCAGAAACTTTTGATGCCGAAGGCATATGGGTATGTGCAGGTATGCATCATGGATGTCCAAGGATGCCAGGGAGTCCCCTTGATGGAGTGCAGCGACTACTGAGCGAACTGATTCCATTCTGAACCTCTGCACTTTTACAAAGTGATGGAGGGCTTTTAGGTCCAAGATTGGACGTACCCCTTCCTTCTTGGGAACTACAAACAGATTTGAGTAGAATCCCTGGAAACGTTCCGAATCCAGAACCGGTACAACCACCCAGCGATTTAGCAGGTCCCTTACTGCCCCCAAGAAGGCCTCCCGGCGAGTCAGGGATATGGGTATGCTGGAGGGGAAGAATCTGTTTGGCGGCCAAGAAAGAAACTATCTTGTAGCCCGTGGAAATCAGATCGCAGACCCATTGGTCAGATAACCGAGAGGACCATCGGGCTGCAAACTCCCAAAGGTGACCCCTCACTTGAGACATGGGTGGGGGCAAACCTTCATGCGGTAGCACTTTTATTCACAGGCTTGGAAGGCTTGCGGTTCCAGGGACGTTTTTGTCTATTGAAGCTCCGGGTGGACGAAAAAGCCGTTTGTGAGCGGAAAAAGAGGGCCCTTGCCTGTGACGTGGCTTCTTAGCCTTCCTGGCCTGTGGGAGTAGGGTATTCTTACCACCCGTGGCATTTTTAATAATGTCATCATAAGAGGCTCCAAAAAGCCAGTCGCCAAGTAAGGGAAGATCCGTCAGGGCTTTTTTGGATGCCTGGTCAGCAGACCAGCGTTTTAGCCAAATCAGGCGTCTCAGCACCACAGCTGACACTGAAGCCCTGGATAACAGAGGGAGAGTATCCAGGGCCCCGTCACACACGTACTTAAGGCCTTGCACTAGTTGGTTTGCTAGTTCCACCTTCCTGTCCGTGGGATCCTTAAATGCAGGAGTCCCCTCTACCGAGATCGTGGTTACTTTATTTAACCTGGATACTGGGGAGATCCACGACCAGAGGAGCCAACCATTTTTTGAAAAGGCTCTCCTCAAAAGGGTAATGTACCACCATGCATTTGGGGACCGAAAAGGTCTGTTGCGGGCGACCCCATTCCTTGTAAATTAACTTGTCAAAATACGTCAGATACGGGAACACCTTAGGTGAACATGCTGGCTTGCAGGACCCAAAAGAGACCGGTACATCAGCAGAGGGATCTGCTGGCTCATGAATCTTCAGGGTATCACGCACAGCTTTGATAAGTGCTCCAACAAGCGCCTTGTGCACGGACCCCGACGGGGACTCATCCTCATTGTCCGAACGGTCCTGGTCAGCGTCCTCTGACAAGACATAGCAGGGGTCACCAGCCTCAGCAGGACCCGAGTCTGTGCCAGAGCTCTCTCCAGAGGACGGGGGCAGGGGCCGCTATAGTGCACCTTTCATCCCATGCACCGCCTCCATCTTGGCAATGAACAAATTGAGGACTGCCGTCAGAGTGTCCATGGGCACTGCGCAGTCTGCAGGTGACCCGGTTGCAATTGCCTGGATTTCGGGGGAAGAAACACCAGTTTTCTTGAGGGGATCCGCTGGACTCACCACCCTGAGGAGTTGTGCGCTATCCTGCAAGTAGTGCCTGTAGTCCCTGTGGGCTCCCAGGTGCAGAGGAAACAATGCTGTGTCGGTGGCAGCAGCTGCAAATAGCGCCAAAACCGCTCTGAATTGTGCTCAGGCTTCAATAAAATGGCCGCCCAGCGTCCAGTACAAAGACATAAAATACAGGGAAAATGGCTGTGAGAGCTCAGGAGCACATGCTGCCGCTAGAGAACACTGAAAAAAACGTGTGCAGGCTTCAAGAAAATGGCCGCTAGTGTCCTGAATAGGAGATCACTAGGAAAATAGCTGCTGAAGCCCAGGATAGTATGCTGAACATGCCCACACCTAAAATGGCCGCCGAAGCAGCTCCATGAGGTACAAGGAGAAAACGATGGCAGTCAACATAGCGCTGTACAGGACATCGGCAAAACCTCACAGACACCTTCCAGGGGCATGAAGAACAGGACCCAGCACACCATTAGAAAGCGCAGCTCCCCAACCCAGGTGAGAGCCCCTGCACAGACACACACACACCGCTCAGCAGCCACATGCACCATCCCCCCAGAGATGGGGGAGGGAAGATAAGGACAGGGGAGAGAAGAGAGGGATGTGAGGGACCCCCGAATCGACCTCCCAGGGAATGCCCAGCTGCTCAGCCCCGCCAAGGCAGGGAGAGCTGTACTTACCAGTCCTGAAGAGCTGGGAGACATTCCATCACAGACCCACTCACTGATCAATACAGGGTAGCTGCTGGCCCGGCATACTGTGAGGCAGACATCAGTAGCCCGGTCATATGTATGCCCTGGAGCATAAAAGTTCACCGACCACCTCTGGAGTTGAGGTTTCATTCATTCATTTTGCTCAAAAAATCACGCTTCTGCATAAAAAAGCACAGAGCGATGGGCCCACAGGGTTCCTAGGTCCTTCTCCTCCACTAGGCAAAATAAAACTGATGGCTGCATGGCAGACTGGAGGGTTGTTGCCCAAGGGACTGCCCCCTGGGCAGAACTAAGAGTTCTGAGTGTTACAACTAATGCCTAGTATCTCCTAGTAATAGGGCATAAAAACCCAAAGGCTAAGAGAGGAGCTGTGTTGGTCGGTGAATATAAGAGAAAAATACCTGTCTTGCAACAGATAAACTGGGTGGGAATCCTCCGGGTGACATGTGGAGGATCCAGGAAAGGAGAATTACGGTAAGTATGGATAACAATTTTACTTATTCCTGGACCTTCCCATGTCAGCCTACTATGGGATGTACCAAGCAATATTAAGAAGGGAGGGAAGACAAAAAATAAGCCAAACCCTCAACACAATGCTACTCAATTTAAATGGGCAACAGCCACCGTAATAACCAAATGTTTCCTCAGGCGGACAAGCCAAATTAAGCCTGTAATGCTTAATAAAAGGTCTTGGTGCTCTAGCTTGCTGCTCTACAAACTACCTTAGGGGCAAACTTTGCATATCCTGCCCAGGATGCTGCTATACCCCTCATCGAATGTGCTTTGAATGCCCTTTTAGGCTCCATTGGGAAAAACTACAGCTGATCTAGTTTTCAAAAGCTTTTAGTCCATTTCAGGTAGTTTGAAACTGCAGAGACCAGGTCTAACCTACTCCACTCATCATCAGCTGCATCTGATAGAAAGGCTGGGAGAATGACCTCCCAGTTCATATGATATTATATGGCAACCTTAGGTAGTAAGCTTGGTATCAGCCTAAGGACTATTTTGTCTGGTAGCACCAAAAAATATGGTTTGTTAGATGAGAAGGCGTACAACTCAGAGACTCTTCTGGCCGAGGCAATGGCTAGTAAAAAACAGAAACAAAAAATTAATGTACAGGCCCCACTCTGCAGGAGGAGATTTTGAAGGAGGCAGTGGGATTGGTGAGCCCAAATGTATCCTCCAAGCCAGAGGGAACCACGACTCCCTGAGCCAGTACGGTAAGACTGCTATAGCTGTGATCCTTTCTCGCTGAATCTTCAGCAGGATTTTGAGAGCCAATGGAAGCAGCAGGAACACATACACCAAGGGGAAGTTCCAAGACCAGGACAGAGCACCCTGGCCCAACGCCTGTGGATGCCAGGTCTGGGAGAAGAAGCAAGGCAGTTGACAATTCTCCAATGCTATAAGATTTATCGATTGAGGCTCCATTCGTTGATCATCAAAGCCTCGACTGAAGTGATCTGCTAAAATCTTCCCAGATGAGACACAAAAGCCACCGTAGTTTTCCAAAGAATCTTGACAGCTCGCCCTCGCAACATAGGTTGGAATGCTAACAAATTTGAACTCTTCGCCCCACAAAAGTTCCATTGGCCTTGAACCTGCTGTCCCAGGCAGTGTGCCCCTCAGCCTGCCAGACTGGTATTGGTGGTCACCGCTATTGGTTCTGAGGCCTTCAACGGAACTCCGCGGTAAAGATTGCGAGCTACTAACCACCAAACCAGGGACCAGATTATTGGAATTGGCAGATAGATTTTCTGGAACAAGGAGTGATGATCCCACTTGAAGAAGAAAGTTGCATTGAAACCTCCTTCTGGCTCTTCCGAAATTTGAACAAACGACCTAAACGAGCTAGTGCTTTGCAGGTGAAATTCACATGAAGTAGAAGGAGCTCATTTGATGGACCCAGAAGTAGCATGTCGTCTAGATAATGGAATATTTGCACCCCCCCCCGAGAGTCATGATGACAGTAAAAGAGCTAGCAGAAGATAGCGGAGGAGTCCAGCAGAAGACCCCCCAAGACGGAAGAAGACCCACAGAGCTGTGCAATAAATTATTTTGAAACCTTGTGTTGTGTTTTATTTACATTTTATTCATCAGGTGAATGGGTAGTACATTGTACCCCAATACTCATTCACATAGGGTGGGGGGGCTGGTATCTGGGGGCCCCTTATTAAAGGGGGCTCCCGGATTCTGATAAGCCCCCCGCCTGCAGACCCCGTCAACCAATGGCCAGGGTTGTCGGGAAGAGGCCCTCGTCCTCATCAACATGAGGACAAGGTGCTTTGGGGTATGGGGGGGCGCAGGACCCCCCTTCCACAAAGAGCCCCCCCATGTTGAGGGCACGCGGCCTGGTACGGCTCAGGAGGGGGGGCGTTCGCTCATCCCCACCCCCTTTCCTGACTGGCTGGGCTGCGTGCTCGGATAAGGGTCTGCTATGGACTTTGGGGAGACCCCCACGCCGTTTTTTCGGCGTAGGGCTTCCCCTTTAAGTTCATATCAGGTGAGACAATCTCGCCCATGGAGGCGGCGACATTGACCTCCCTCGCTAGTCCTGTCTACCTGGAGGCACGTTCAAAATGAAAAGACTTTCTTCCATGTGCGGGAAAGTCCGTTTATTTCAAAAGTCCGGTGGACTAGCGCACAGACGGCCGGATTGGGCGCGGATTGACTCGCAGTCCGGTGGACAATTTTTGAGTCAAAACTACTTTCTAAGTTCGCCAGACTTTTGAGAAAAAAAAGTCAGTCGGAGCCCACAAATGGGTGGATTGTCTGATCGTGTGTACGCAACATAAGTCTTCCCGAAGCATAGCTTCCCGTTGAATAGAACCGAACATAGACAGTGCTTAGAAGCCTTATCAGCCAACCAATGCTTCAACCATAAGGCTCTGTGGTCTGTGACGGAATGAGCCATTATCTTTGCTGTCATCTTTTGAACTGGCTCCCTGACCTGGTCGACAGCCACTTCAGCCACAAACTCTACAGTAGTCTTGAAAACTGCAAAAGAGAAGAACTGCCACTTCCCAGACTTCCATCAGAACATCCATCCACCAGCTCCGCTACCCACAGTCTAAGGCTGGATTCACACCCATGCACTCCCAGTGCTCCCTGCATTCCACAGACCCGCACCACAGAACACGCCCCATAGGAGACCATGGTAAATGAACGGTAGCAGAAATATGCAAAAAACACCAAAAAACACACAAGTGCGAATCCAACCCAAGTGCTGCTGCCACAGAAGTGAGCACTACCGCCGGCCTGCAGGCTGCTCCGGCCATACTATACAACCTTTTTAGGTCTGCGTTTATTCTGCGATCCATAGGATCCCTAAAGGAGACTCAATCCTCCAGCGGAAGCGGAATATGGCGGGCGAATCTATGTAATGAAGCATCCACCTTAGGTGTAGTGTCCCAAGGGTTACAGCTTTGATACTCTATTATACACATAGAGCTTCTTCTCAGGCCCGCCCACTCATTGTCAAATACTTCTTTAATTTCAATTTTTTATTTCAGAAATGAATGGGAAGGAAGGTAACAATTTCTTTAAATACGGTTAGTATCTCTGCTGTTTCTTTGGAGGCGACAATTCTTCCTGCCACTACATCGCATGCTTAACAGCCTCCACCAAGGGGGGAATAAGTGCAAAAATCAAACGTATGCGATTCCGAGACCATCTCAGCCTCAGATGGATCCGAATCGCTATCAACTTCAGAGTTAAAATGAACTGAAAACACATGATCTGAATCTGCAGATGCTGAAGATACAGCAGGATGAGCAGGATTCCTTGAAACACTGTTTAACCCTTCCTTGACAGAGTGCTTAATGTAGGATTTAACCTGGCGGGCTTTCACAGCATTGTCCTGAGCCGCTCCCTTGAAGCAAGATGCACATACCCGCTTTCCTCTGAGCACCTCAGCTGAGCAGGCCCAACAGGATCCTTCTTCTGCCTGGGCTGGCGATGAAGACCTATCCAAAGAAGAAGATCTTCTTCTCTGTCTGTGCCCGGATTTGCACTAGAGGCTTTCTTATGTCTTGACCTCTCTCGGCTCGGGCCCGAGTGCCTAAAGAGAGGTAAGGGCGAGGGAGATCTGGAATGCTGTGACAACAGGCGTCTATCCAGCTGTATGCGACTCTGCGATTTGTCATGACTAGTCCCCTTTTTACTCCTTTGAGGCTGGAATGCTGATTAGGAACCTCTTTGCGGGCGTTTATCTCACACTGAGCCCTTCTCTCTGTAAAACACAGAGGCTGTGCTCTCTTTAAAAATAAATAAATAAATAATAAATAAAATAGACTTCTCCATCTGAATCTTCAGTGCTAAGGCAGCTAGGCAGGCAGGTAAAACTCCTCAAATCTATAAAGGCACAGGATAATAACACTCTGACAGACAAATAACAGTAATGAGAATCCTGGAAGGAGGCTTACCAGAGCAGAGCAGATTGATCAGCTGGAGGCTGAGATTAGCCTAGAGGACAGAGCCTGCTGTAAATTAGCAGTAGGCATGTGTTTGCTAAGCAACCCAAAGAGGAAGCTACATCTGACCACACCTGGTCAACTCTGAGCTTCCTGAAAGGAATACATGTAGAGGCAGTGAATTACAAGTCCCAGCGAGCCAAACCACTGCCTGAACATACACAAACATGGAAGGAAAGAGTGCCAGCACTTGCCTAACGAAGGTATATACAGTCATTTATACTGCCAGTAATACACAGTCATTTATACTGTATGTAACGGCTCCCCTAATATAAAAGGGGTTAACGCCGTTTGCGATGTTCCCTCTTCTGGACACACATCCACTCGCTACCAATATCCACAGCTAAACGACCCTTTCCTATAGGAGCCGATCCCTCTGGCAAAAAGACGAGACGCACTCTGTCCCTTCTGTAGTAGGAATGACTTTATTAAAAGCCAACATTGTAACTTTATACACAATTCAAGGCACATGCTTTAACATGAACAAGAGCCCAGCTCCACCCACACATCCCAAGACGTCTGCTAGGCTTCAAACGATCCCACTCAATACACATCTTTTCACAAAGGGTTAGCAGCCAGTCTGTCTGGCACTTTACAATACACACAAGGACAGACTTAAATGAACAATGGAAATGCAAAACAACTTAATTCCTCACAGCAATGACACTTAACCCCCACATACAATATACATCCAATTTATATACAATGTATTATATAGCCTTGAATATGGCTATCACAGACCATATCGGGGTTTTCTTTTATTCACCCTGTGTCCAAAGTGACCCCACTGTCACACTGTATCATACAATCCCAGCACCACGGGAACCCACCTCCTCAGGAGATTTACAGCCCATATGGGGGGGGGGGGGGGGTTGTCTGATCCGGGAGAGGCTGAACCTGAATAGGATGGATGGTGGATGGAGAATAAAAAAAAAAAAAAAAAAAAAAACTTTAAAAGGCGTCCGGAGCGAGGACGAAAAAAGAATACTGGCGTAGGCAGACAGCCGCCCTTTATGGGCTAAGAAAAAAGGTGGTCCTGGAGGGGTCAGAGCTGACCCATAGTAGGCTGACATGGGGAGTTCCAGGAAATATACATATATAAATATATATGTATTTACAGCATTTTTTTTTCTTCTTGAGAAAAAAGCTTAAGCTTGAGAAAGGAGCGTGCAATTGTCTCTTCTACTGCGTATACTCCAAAATGCGGTGCGATATTGTGACTTCATTAGCGTAGGTGCCTGTTTCTTCTCTTCTCTTGTTAAATCACAACACCCCCTTCCCAGACATTACCGTGAGTAGCATAATCAAAGTTTGAAAGGTACCACATTTTGGGGGATAGAGGTAGTAAATCAGGGCAGACCCTGTGCTGACATCATCACAACGCCCAGACTAGAAGTAGCAGCATTGTTGTACAATGCGACTTTGCACAACTTGTTTGTGAGTAGCCTTTTTATTTTTATCGCAATCAACTTAGTGGCACTATGCTATGAGATTTGTGCTTTCTTTGCTGGACCTTTGTTATGATGTGAAACGAGGAAGTAATTGAGCAAGAGTTCCACTGATGTACCTTGAAGTTCTCTGCTACCTAATCCATGGTAGTTATAGTGTCATTCTGACATGGATTGAGAGACTTTAGACCTACCTATAATTTTACAGATCTAAATTAGCAGTAAGAGGCATAGTTTTAACAGTGGTGGTAGAATTTACCTGGGAAAATACGAGGATATAATTGCTTTTTTACACACATTTTGGTTGATGGACTTGATCACAGATTTTTATTACGTTTTGTTTGTTCAATCACTGTTAAAAATCATCCCTGGAACCATCGCAGGATATACTTTTTTTTTTTAGATATCTAGTAGATGCAAGGTCCCAGAGTCTCTTTCTGCCACTTGGTGAGAGTTCCATGAAATCCAGGAGAAGCATCGGGTCTGCTGGGTCTGATGACGGTGAATATTCCGCCAGTGACGTAGGCCCAATTACACTCCAGAGAGCTCCGATTTTTTTCTACTCTCCACTTGGGGAAAAAAAAGAGACTCGCTAGATGGAAGTATCAAACCTTTCCCTTTGGCAAAGTCCTCCCTGGACTAGTGGCTAGATCCAGGCAGACTTATGAAAGGCAGGCTTTGGGCTCCGTGGGACCTGGTAAATGGGACCACGGATGCAAGCTCCTGGGGGTGGGAGCCCACTTAGGAGACTTGCAAGCTCAGAGGGCCTGGGGCAGACTTCCTCAAATTTCAAAGAGCTGAGGGTGGTAGGAGAGACATGGAGGTCCTTTGAGGAGACAATTAGCGGACCCAGGCAAGGGCTACAGGCTTCTAATGCCGCGTACACATGATCGGATTGTCCGGCGGACAATCCGCCCGCGTGTGAGCTCCGGTGGACTTTTTCTTCCCAAAAGTCCAGCGGACTTAGAAAGAAGTCTTGACTCAAAATTGTCCGCTGGTCTCGGCAGTCCGGCAGACAATCCGCCCATCTGTGTGCTAGTCCGCTGAACTTTTGAAATGAACGGACTTGCCCACACATGGAGAAAAGTCTTTTCCTTTTGAACGTGGCTCCAGGTAGATGGAACTAGCGAAGAAGTCAATGTTGCCGTCTCCATCAGTGAGATTGACACCTCGCTTGCCCCGTCACCTGGTATGGATTTAAAGGGGAACCCCTACGCCAAAAAAACGGCGTGAGGGCCCCCCAAAGTCCATAGCAGACCCTTTTCGAGCACGCAGCCCGGCCGGTCAGGAAAGGGGGTGGGGACGAGTGAGCGCCCCCCCCCCCCCCTCCTGAGCCGTACCAGGCCACGTGCCCTCAACATGGGGGGGGTGCTTTGGGCACCTTGTCCCCATGTTGATGAGGATAATGGCCTCAAAAGTCCGGCGGAGTCCCGTCATAGTCCGGCGGATTGTCCGCCGGAAAAGTCCGGATGTGTGCAGGTCCGCTCGTTCAGAAAGTCCGGCGGACCTCCGCTGCAAAGTATAGTCTGCTCGTGTGTGCGCGGCTTAAGGCAGCAGCATAAGGCAGCAGCATAAGGCATTGGGCAGCACAGTGGTGTAGGGCAGCACAGTGGTGTAGTGGTTAGCACTCTCACCTAGCAGTAAGAAGGTCGCTGGTTCAAATCCCAACCACGACACTACCTGCCTGGAGTTTGCATGTTCTCCCTGTGCCTGTGTGGGTTTCCTCCGGGTACTCCGGTTTCCTCCCACAATCCAAAGACATGCAGGTAGGTTAATTGGCTTCTGTCCAAAATTGGCCCTAGTATATGAATGGGGACCTTGGATTGTGGGCTCCTTGAGGATAGGGACCGATGTGGGTGTAGCAACATACAGGGAAAGGGACAATTGTATACACTCACTCAGGTTGAACTGGATGGACTGGTGTCTTTATTCAACCTAATTAACTATGAAACAACTATGAAACTATGAGACAGTGTCTACATGGATTAGGCAGGCTATTGTGTTAGCTTATGAGAGTTCAGGTTCACCAGTCCCAGCACATTTAAAGACGCTCTACAAAATTGATGGCAGCAAAATATCTTTGCAAAACGCTACACAGAGTGGATGTAATGTCCCAGCAAGATATGGCCTTTGGTCTTGCAAGCAAGGGTCTCAGGTGTGCCATTCTGGAAAATGATGTTCTCCCCTCCTGTAGTCTGTCCTCGGCGCTGGGATGTTAACTGTGGGCACCTGGCTGTGCATAGCTTGTGACTTTATAGCCGGATGCCCACTGCGTATGCGAGAGTGGCACTGCACCTTGTGAATGGTCCCCTAGTCTTCTGGGACCTGTCACGTTTCCCAAAAGACAAAAACTGCCAGGAGGGAGGGAAGAGGAGACCCTCCACTTTTAATTGACTAGGGCAAGCAGAGCAGAAGTGGCAAACCTTATTTATTCCTCTTATGTTTATCTTTGCACTTAGGATTTGTGTGCGAGTGCTGCAGGAATTGTTTATAGTAGTTTCTTAAACAAAGCCAAGTTAGGGCCGGTTCACACAGCGATGCGATGCGAGGCGACACGGCTCGCCTCGCCTCGCTCCCGCAAGTCGCCCCCGTTCAGTACTATGGAACCGTTCTGAGAGGAGCGACTCGAGTCGCTCCGACTCAGAAAAAAGGTTCCTGTACTACTTCGGGGCGACTTGCATTGACTTCTATACAGAAGTCCTCTGCAAGTCGCCGCTGAGATCCCCGCAGGTCGCGGCGAGGCAAGTCGGAGACGCCTCGCCGCGCCTCGCTGTGTGAACCGGCCCTTAAGAGCACAGCGCACAGAACCCGAGGTGGCTAAGCAAATAGAAAATGATTGGCAGTGTTGCTCATCTACATGAGTGTGCATGTGGTACACATCGAAAAAAAAAACTATGAATGCCTCAAATTTTACCAATGCTCTAAGGTGATTCCTTGCCATCCACCAGAGAACCAGTGAAGCTGTTAAAGGCTAAGTTTTCACACAGAATTTCATGTTTCATAATAAATAGAAGCCTTTTCTAATGTCTTTTCTCCCCAAGCCTTTCCAATGTGCTAATCTCTCACCTAATCCATGGCAGCCTTGAATATGCACCTCTTTTGTCAAGTTTAAAAAAAAGGCACCATTTAGAGACTGCCCCCCACATATATACTGTGGCAGGGCGGCTCTATTGAGCTGTGCAATGTTCCCTGCACGAGATACCGTGGGCACGCACGGGCTGCACAGCGGAGGGGGGGGGGGGGCGCAACTCGATGTCTGCTGGCCAGCCGCTCTTGCACCATAGAGAGGCAGAATGGGGATCTGCCTATGTAAACAAGGCAGATTCCTGTTCCGACAGGGAAGTACACAGAGATTGTCTGTTCCTAGTAATCAGGAACAGCTATCTCTGTGTTCCTCCTGTCAGTCCTTCCCCCACACAGTTAGAAAGCACTAGCAGGGAACACATTTAGCCCCTGATGCTAACCTGTATAATATATATAGAATACATAATGGCCTAAACTGATGAAGAAATTTGTTCTTTTAATTATTATTTTTTTTCTGGATATATTTTATAGCAAAATGTAAAAAATATTGTTTTCTTCAAAATGTTTTTTTTTTTAATAGCGCAAAAAATAAAACCTGCAGAGGTGATCAGATACCGCCAAAAGAAAGCTCTATTTGTAGGAAAAAAAGGACATTGATTTTATTTGGGTACAGCATTGCATGCCCGCACAATTGTCAATTAAAGTAACAGTGTTGTATCATAACAAATAGCCTGATCATTAAGGGGATAAATCCTTCCGGGGCTGAAGTGGTTAAAGTGGTTGTAAGCCCTCTCCTATACCCAGTAAAACGAATAGCCTCAGATGATACACAGAGATGAAACAAACCTTCCTACATATGTTTTACATGTATATCTGCAGTCTTTCACTTTCTACACCCTTTAAACACACTTTAAAAGTGCAGCTTGTGTTACAAATCTTGTTTCCTCTACCAGCAGTGAGTGTGGAGCTACACACCCTTAAAAGGCCCATACACACGATCAGACTTTTTGACAACAAACATGCAAATTAGCTGTTTTGGAGCAACCTCTGACGGTGTGTACGCTCCATCGGAGAAACTTTTTTGGTTTTCATCGGACTTTTGTTGGCTGTGCGAACGGACAAACTTTTTGGCAACAAAAGTCTTATGGAGCAAAGTCTGATTGTGTGTACAGAAAACCATAGGAGTTTTGTACAAAGTACAAACAGGCATGCTCAGAACCAATGCAAAAGATCAGACAACAATACAGTTGACCAAAGGTGGCGGTAAAGAGCAGAAAAACCACGTGATTTGGTGAAAGTTGGCTGAAAAAGTCCTACTGTGTGTATGCAATACAAGTTCAGGGCCGACGCCCTTTGTACAAAAATCCAAGGGAAAGTTTGTACAAAGTCCTATCGTGTGTATGAGGCTTTATTCCACATAGGCAGAGGATCGAAGAAACTTGCAGAGCTGCAGTCTGAATAGACAAGCTCTCTTCTAATCTATCTTTAAGATACCTCCCCGACACAAATATTCAGCTGCTTTTATCTCATGTGTTGGAGAACTTGTCAGAAGTTATCATGCTGATAACAGAGGAACGGAGCAGCAGAAAGACACGGCGCTCAGACCTTTGGAGAGAGATAAGTAAACGCTACAGATATGTGTGCCTAGGTCAGATTTTATGAATGGGGTTTACAACCACTTTAAGGTGGTCATCCACTGAACAATCTGATTGTACAATCTCCTTTAGATCTACCATCAACTATACAGTGCAAGGGCCTGGCTGATTGAAAACAAATTTATTTGGATTGTTCAGGTAGGTCCTCCTAGTACAAAGTTTTGGTAAATCTAAAGGAAATTGTACAGAGATTGTACAATCAAATTGTGTAGTGTATGGCAAGCTTTATAAAAGTACAGGGGAGTGGGTGGAGACACACAGCTGTCATTGTTCTTGTAAACCAGCAATTTCACTTTCAGATCCCATTTACACCTAGCATAGTGGAAGCGCATGTTTTTCCTGCAACACCAATAGGGTAGTCCATTGATGTCACATATGGCAAAGTAGCTCAAAGAGCATTTTGTTGTGTTGTGGTTTGCACGATTTTACTGCACATTTTCCCTGCAGTGAAATTCGCATTTGCTTCTGCATTTCAGGTGCAGTTAATTATTGGCACCACAAGCATGACACCAGTTTTCCCATATTTCAGGAATGCACAGATGTAATGGTATTTAATTATGCCCCTTTAAGACCTTCCCACTGCAATTTGGCCACACCCACTATTTGATGTGGTTAGTTTTAGAGCTGCGCCCAAGCAAGCCATAGAAATGTATCTGTACACAGTGGCTGCATGGAAAAACTGCATCTGCATGACATGTCAAACCTGCATCTGAATGCAGGTTAAGCACAGAGGACAGGTCTCAGAGCCCATATGAATAATCTCCAAATCTGCTTATAAACGCATATGAGCCAAATATAAAGCAAAAATAAACTGCGCTTGTGATGACAAATAACCTAATATACAGCTGCACCACTCAAGTGAGATTATCACAAACAAGAGTAAGTAAAAAAAATTATGTTGCCCTAAAAATAAAAAATAAATAATAATGATAATATTGATCAACAAAAAAGTGAGTCCATGAGTCACCAATGTGATATAAATAAGTGAACAGGTATATTGACCATTGAATCACCAACAGAATCCTCTGTTGGTGATTCAATCCTCTGATTAAACCATCACCAATTAAGGATTTCTTACCAGAGAGCGTTGACCTCCTATTATGGGAGGTCAAAAAAGGCTCTTGTATCTTAGATACTCCAACACTGTTGAGAAATCCACATGAGGAAGGCGGGGAGATCACTCCAAACAGCCAGTGGGGAAATCAACAAATCCATTTCTTCCAACTGTAGCACCAAATGTCATACCCCAATGAGAGATAAAACACCAAAATAGTGTAAAATCTTTTACAAGACTTTATTAAAAGTAATGCACTTACATGCCAACGGATTAAAAACAGCGTGTGTAATATGGCACAGTGACATTCGTGTGCTTTCCTCAGAATGCGATGACAGGAAACAACACCTCAGCCTGACTTGTTTCATCACTACAAGGACTTCTTCTGGGTCGTGGGCATCTTACCCTCTCATCGCTAATAAATACTTTTTGTGTTTGTCCGAGCCTTGTTCCCATCCTCTGCCTTGTGTGGTTCATCGCATTTGGCCAAGCCTCGTTCTGAACGAATATGCCGTTCAAACGTAATTTTGAGTCAGGTCCTCAGATTACATGTCTCCACTTCTGGATTCACCTAGAGTTAATAAGTCACATGACCTGAAATTCCAGAAGGACAGAGCTCATGGCTCCAATCTGGGAAATACAGCTAGCCTCATACTGTGGTGACAAAGTCCTAAGTTCCACAGCAAAGATGAAGATGAGATCAGGCTTAGATATTATGTATAATAAAAGCCTTACATAATTCAGTACTTAATATGTCAATATATACACAATAAATTACACATATAGATGCTAAAATATTAATAAAAAGGTAAATATGAAAAAATGTATCAAATATTTTATGAATTATCCAAAAAGAAATTGACATCCCAGTCCACATTTAACGCATATGGAATATAACTTTTGAGGAGAAAAATACATTAGGTTTCGATCTTAGCTAGTTCCCTAACTTTGAGGCTACCCCTCCAGTGTGATATAAAACTGTCTATACCCATGAAAAGAGTTCCAGTTGGATCCCTACCATGGACTGAATCATAGTGTCTAGAGACACTATGATTTATGTATCCTTTGAAAATATCAGCTATATGTTCATTGAGTCTCACATTCAGTGCCCCGTTGGTATGGCCCATATATGGTAACCCACACGGGCATTGATTCAAATAAACCACATAAGTGCTTCTGCAGGTAATAAAAGATTTCACAAAATATTTTTTTGAAGTGGCCCTAGAAGAAAGTTTTATCATTTGTCTTCTTTTTTGCATTGGTTAAGGCCACAAACCTGACATCATCCAAATTTATAGTACCCAATGAGATTGTGGAAGAGAGGAGATCTAGCAGGGGGATCCAAAATGTTATGTGCTATTTTATCTTTAAGGATGGAACACCTCTATAAACAAACTGAGGTTTAGATTGCAAAACCGGCCAAGAACTCAGTTATTTTGTAAAATATGCCAATTTTGTTCATAATACATTTGATGCTTAAACGTTGCGTGGAAAAGGAGGTGATCAGAAAAAAAGTTGGTCAGATGTCTGCCCTCTCTATAAATGTGGACGTTGTCAAGTTTGTGGCTTTAACCAATGCAAGAAGAAAAATAAAACAATAGAATTTTCTTCTAGGGCCACTTCAAAAAAATATTTAGTGACATTTTTTATTACCTGCAGAACCACTATTGTGGTCTATTTGCTTCAGTGCCCATGTGGGTTACAATATGTGGGCTGTACCACCGAGGCACTAAATGTGATGCTCAATCAACATATAGCCAATGTCTCTAGACACGCCCGTGTGGGTTACCATATATGGGCCATACCAACGGGGCACTGAATGTGAGACTCAATGAACATATAGCTGATATTTTCAAAAGATACATAAATCATAGTGTCTCTAGACACTATGATTCAGTCCATGGTAGGGATCCAACTGGAACTCTTTTCATGGGTATAGACAGTTTTATATCACACTGGTGGGGTAGCCTCAACGTTAGGGAACTATCTAAGATCAAAACCAAATGGATTTTTCTCCTGAAAAGTTATATTCCACATAAGTTAAATGTGGACTGGGATGTAAATAGCCTTTTGGATAATTCATAAAACATTTGATACATATTTTCATACTTACCTTTTTATTAATATTTTAGCATCTATATGTACACCCCTCACATTTTTGTAAATATTTATTATATATTTTTATGTGACAACAGTGAAGAAATGACACTTTGCTGCAATGTAAAGTAGTGTGTGTACAGCTTGTATAACAGTGTAAATTTGCTGTCCCCTCAAAATAACTCAACACACAGCCATTAATGTCTAAATTGCTGGCAACAAAAGTGAGTACACCCCTAAGTGAAAATGTCCAAACTGGGCCCAAGGTGGCAATATTTTGCATGGCTTCCATTATTTTCCAGCACTGCCTTAACCCTCTTGGGCATGGAGTTCACCAGAGCTTCACAGGTTGCCACTTGCATCCTCTTTAACTCCTCCATGATGGCATCACGGAGCTGGTGAATGTTGGAGACTTTGCGCTCCTCCACCTTCCGTTTGTGGATGCCCCACAGATGCTCAGTAGGGTTTAGGTCTGGAGACATGCTTGGCCAGTTTATTACCTTTACCCTTAGTTTTTTTTTAGCAAGGCAGTGGTAGTCTTGGAGGTGTGTTTGGGGTTGTTATATTGGAATACTACCCTGCGGCCCATTCTCAAACGGGAGGGGATCATGCTCTGCTTCAGTATGTAACATTACATGTTCGTATTCATGGTTCCCTCAATGAACTGTAGCTCCCCAGTGCCAGCATCACCCATGCAGCCCCAGACTGTAGGCAAGACACGCTTGTCTTTGTACTCCGCAACCTGGTTGCCGCCTCACACACTTGACACCATATGAACCAAATAAGTTTATCTTGGTCTCATCAGACCACAGGACATGTTTCCAGTAATCCATGTCCTTAGTCTGCTTGTCTTCAGAAAACTGTTTGCAGGCTATCTTATGCATCATCTTTAGAAGAGATTTACTTCTGGGAAGACAGCCATGCAGACCAATTTGATGCAGTGTGCAGCGTATGGTCTAAGCACTGACAGACTGACCCCCCCCCCACCCCTTCCACCTCTGCAGCAATGCTGACAGCAATCATACGTCTATTTCCCAAAGACAACCTCTGGCTATGACGCTGAGCATGTACACTCAACTTCTTTGGTCAACCATGACGATGCCTGTTCTGAGTGGAACCTGTCCTGTTAAACTGCTGTATGGTCTTGGCCATCATGCTGCAGCTCAGTTTCAGAGTCTTGGCAATCTTCTTATAGCCTAGGCCATCTTTATGTAGAGCAAAAATTCTTTTTTTCAGATCCTCAGAGTGTTCTTTGCCATGCGCTTCCATGTTGAACTTCCAGTGGCCAGCATGAGAGAGTGAGAGAGCGATAACACCAAATTTAACACACCTGCTCCCCATTCACACCTGATACCTTGTAACACTAACGAGTCACATGACACCGGGGAGGGAAAATGGCAAATTTGGACATTTTCACTCTACATTGTAGCAAAGTGTAATTTCTTCAGTGTAGTCACATGAAAAGATACAATAAAAAAAATGTGAGGGGTGTACTCACTATTGTGAGATACTATATATATTGGCATATTAAGTGCTGAATTATGTAAGGCTTTTATTATACATATAATCTGAGCCTGATCTCATCTTCATCTATGCTGTGGAATTTAGAACTTAATGTCACCACCACCACAGACTTTATTTCCCAGATTGGAGCCGAGAGCTCTGTCTTCCCAGAATTTCAGGTCATGTGACTTCTTATGGGACTCAGGGTGAATCTAGAAGGGATAAAATAAAATATAAACGTTAAAATTATATATAAACAATTATGTGCATAAAAAATATATTTGATACAAAAACACAATAATATATGTAAATCATGTGAATAAAAAGTCCTTCGATAGGAAGGTAAGGTTTGGAAAACACATACATAAGGCACACTTTTTATTCACATGATTTAAATATATGATTGTGTTTTTGTATAAAATATCTTTTTAATTCACATAATCTTTTATATATAATTTTATATTTTATTTTATCCTTTCTAGCATAACTTTTACCAGATTTGGTTTGGCTCAATAACTATTATGCTGATTTTGTTATACCATATCCTTTAGGTATATATTTAACATCCATCACCAATATTATGCACATATATACAGTGGGGATCGAAAGTTTGGGCACCCCAGGTAAAAATGTGCATTAATGTGCATAACGAAGCCAAGGAAAGATGGAAAAATCTCCAAATGGTATTAAATTACAGATTTACAGAAAAAAGTTAGATTTCCATCATTTACACTTTCAAAATTACAGAAAACAAAAAAATGGCGTCTGCAAAAGTTTGGGCACCCTGCAGAGTTAATATCTTGTACTTCCCCCTTTGGCAAGTATCACAGCTTGTAAACGCTTTTTGTAGCCAGCTGAGAGTCTTTCAATTCTTGTTTGAGGTATCTTTGCCCTTTCTTCCTTACAAAAGTGTTCCAGTTCTTTGAGATTTCTGGGCTGTCTGTAACGCACTGCTCTTTTAAGGTCTATCCATAGATTTTCAATAATGTTGAGGTCAGGAGATTGTGAAGGCCATGGCAAAACCTTCAGTTTACGCCTCTTGATGTAATCCCCCGTGGATTTTGAGGTGTGTTTAGGATCATTATCCATTTGTAGAAGCCATCCTCTCTTTAACTTCAGCTTTTTCACAGATTGCATCAAGTTGCCATCCAAAATTTGCTGAAATTTTATTGAATCCATTTTTGCTTCTACTCGTGAAATGTTCCCTGTGCCACTGGCTGCAACACAACCCCAAAGCATGATTGATCCACCCCCATGCTTAGCAGTTGGACAGAGGTTCTTTTCATTAACCACTTGCTTACTGGGCACTTAAACCCCCCTCCTGCCCAGACCAATTTTCAGCTTTCAGCGCTGATGCACTTTGAATGACAATTGCGCGGGCATACAACACCGTACCCAAATGAAATTTTTATCATTTTTTTCCCACAAATAGAGCTTTCTTTTGGTGGTATTTAATTACAGCTGGGAGTTTTATTTTTTGCTAAACCAACAAAAAAAGATACAAAAAAAAATAAAAAATAAATCATGTTTAATAGTTTGTTATAACATTTTGCAAACAGGTAATTTTTCTTCTTCATTGAAGTGCGTGGATGAGGGGCACTGATAGGCTGCACTGGTGGGCACTGATAGGGATAGTTAAGGCGGCACCAATAGGCACAGATATGGCAGTACTGATGGGCACAGATAAGGCGGCACTGATGGGCAAAGATGGGCACAGATAAGATGGCACGGATGGGTGGCACTAAGGGGCACTGATAGGCACCACTGATAGATGGGACTGATGGGCGGCACTGATGGGCACTGGTAGATGACACTGATGGGCATGGATATGTGGCACAGGGGTGCAGCACCATTGTTGAGGCAGATTGTGGATGGCACTGTGGGCACTGATGGGTGGCACTGTGGGCACTGATGGGTGGCACGGGGGGCACTTATTTATTCCTGAGGGGGGCAGGTGGGCACTAGTAAGCTGGCCGTGATCGGGACTGATGTCCTGATCACGGCCGCCGGTGATCGGCTCTTTTTTTTCTCCTTGCGCTGTCAGCGCGAGGAGGAATAATAGCCGATTACCGGCTCCATTGTATCACATGATCAGCTGTCATTGGCTGACAGCTGATCACGTGGTAAGGGGTCGGGATCGACCCCTTGCTCGGATCCGCAATCAGGCGAGTCTCATAGACTCGCCGATCACAGAGCGGGGCGCGCAGGCCGCTCGTGCACGGGACGACGTCAATAGACGTAGTCCCAGCAAAGGAGGTCCACGCTGTAGCCGTCATTTGGCTATAGCGTGGGTCTCAAGTGGTTAAATTCTTTGCCCTTTCTTCTCCAAACATACCTTTGCTCATACCGGCCAAAAAGTTATATTTTAACCCCATCGTTCCACAGAACTTGTTTCCAAAATGCCTCAGGCTTGTCTATATGTTCATTTGCAAAGTTTCAAACACTGATTTTTGTGGTGAGGACGTAGAAGAGGTTTTCTTCTGATGACTCTTCCATGAAGACCATATTTGTACAAGTATCTCTTTATAGTGGAATAGTGCACCACAACTACAGTGTCTGCCAGATCTTTCTGGAGGGATTGTGCAGTCAAACGTGGATTTTGAATTGCTTTTCTCACAATCCTGTGAGCTGCTCTGTCTGATATTTTTCTTGGTCTTACAGATCTTGCTTTAACTTCCACTGTTCCTGATGACTGACATTTCTTAATTACATTCCGAACAGAGGATATTGACATCTGAAAATGCTTTGCCATCTTCTTATAGCCTTCTCCAGCTTTGTGAGCGTCAACTATTTTCAGTTTCAGTTTTCTAGACAACTGCTTAGAAGAACCAATGGTGCTGATTGTTGGGGCAAGGTCAGATGAGTCTGGCCACTTAAAACCTTTGAGATTGACATCACCTGGTCCTCCCAGACGATGATTGAGAACAATCCATGACACTGGCAGGTCTCAGCTTTGCAAAGGGGTCAGTGCATGCTATAAATTCTGCAGGGTGCCCTAACTTTTGCAGACACCATTTTTTGTTTTCTGTAATTTTGAAAGTGTAAATGATGGAAATAAAATTAACTTTTTTTGACATATTATAAGAATGTCTAATCTGTAATTTGATGCCATTTGGAGATTTTTCCATCTTTCCTTGGCTTCGTTATGCAGACCAGACCAATTTGCTGGTCAAAGACCAGACCCCTTTTTGCGATTTGGCACTGCGTCGATTTAACTGACAATTGCGCGGTCGTGCGACGTGGCTCCCAAACAAAATTGACGTCCTTTTTTTCCCACAAATAGAGCTTTCTTTTGGTGGTATTTGATCACCCCTGCGGTTTTTATTTTTTGCGCTATAACCAAAAATAGAGCGACAATTTTGAAAAAAACGCATTATTTTTTACTTTTTGTTATAATAAATATCCCCCAAAAATATATATAAAAACATTTTTTTCCCTCAGTTTAGGCCGATACGTATTCTTCTACATATTTTTGGTAAAAAAATCGCAATAAGCGATTATTGATTGGTTTGCGCAAAAGTTACAGCGTTTACAAAATAGGGATAGTTTTATAGCATTTTTATTAATAATTTTTTATTATTTTTTTTTTACTAGTAATGGCGGCGATCAACGATTTTTATTGTGACTGCGACATTGTGGGGGACCCATCAGACATTTTTGACACATTTTTGGGACCATTGTCATTTATACAGTAATCACTGCTATATAAATGCAGTGATTCCTATGTAAATGACACTGGCAGTGAAAGGGTTAACCAGTGGGTGGCAGTGTAGGGGTTAAGTGTTCCTAGGGGTGTGTTACTAACTGTGGGGGGGTTGGGCTTTCATTTAGTGAACACTGATCTCTGCTCCAATCACATGGAGCAGAGATCAGCGTCACTAGTTGCTAGGCAGAATGGAGAAATGTTGTTTACACAGCATTTCCTCCATTCGGCCGCTCCGTGACACGATCGCGGGGATGCCCGCGGCGATCGAGTCCGCGGGTCCCGTGACCGTACTCACGGGGGTCCCGACCAGCGTGGGAGCGCGCCGCCGGCGGCATTGAATATTGGACGTACCTGTACGCCAATATGCCTGCCCATGCCATTCTGTCGACGTACATCGTCGTGCGCTGGTCGGGAAGTGGTTAATACACATTTTTACCTGGGGTGCCCAAACTGTCGAACCCCACTATATAAATTTTAATATTTGTGCGTATCTCACTTCTAGCAGCTGCTTTTTTATTTATTTTTTAGTTTGTAGTTTGATTTTTGGTTTAGCGCGGTATTTCACTTTTTCATTGAATCTAGAAGCATTCAAGCCTTGTTCAGATCGAGGCTTGGCCAAATGCAATGAACCGCACAAGGCAAAGGATGGGAACGAGGCCCGGACAAATATGAAAAGTATTTATTAGCAATGACGTGGTAAGATGCCCACTCCCTGGAAGAAGTCCTTGTAGTGATGAAACCGGTGGGGCTAAGGTGTCGTTTCCTGTCATAGCATTCAGAGAAAAGCACACGAATGTCACTGTGCCTTATTACACATGCAGTTTTTAATCCGTTGGCATCTAAGTGCATTACTTTTAATAAAGTCCTGTTGTAAAAGATTTTACACTATTTTGGCATTTTATCTCTCATTGGGGTATGCCATTTAGTGCTATGTTGGAGCAAGAGGATTTGTTGATTTCCCCACTGGCTGTTTGGAGTGATCATGTGGATTTCTCAACGGTGTTGAAGTATCTGAGATACAAGAGCCTTTTTTTGACCTCCCGTAATTAGTGGTCAAAGCTGTCTGGTAAGAGCACATCCTTAAAGCGGTGTTCCACCCTAAAGTGGAACTTCCGCTGATCGTAACCCTCCCCCCCTCCGGTGTCACAATTGGCACCTTTCAGGGGGGAGGGGGGTGCAGATACCTGTCAAAGACAGGTATTTACACCCACTTCCGGGCATAGACTCCCACGGGAGTCTATGCCTCTTCCTGTCCCTGCGCGCTGTCTTCTGGGACACACACGGGTCCCAGAGACAGCGTGGACAATTCCTATTGCGCTGCGCGACTCGCGCATGCGCAGTAGGGAACCGGGAAGTGAAGCCGCAGCGCTTCACTTCCTGATTCCCTCACCTAGAATGGGGACGGCAGCAACCTAGAGCCGAGCGATCGATCAGCCTCGGCTGCCGGCATCGCTGGACCCTGGGACAGGTGAGTGTCCATTTATTAAAAGTCAGTAGCTGCAGTATTTGTAGCTGCTGGCTTTTAATATTTTTTTCCACAGTGCAATCCCGCTTTAATTAGTGATGGTTTAGGTTGAGGATTCTGTTGGTTATTCAACAGTCAAGATACCTTTTCACTTATTCAGGTCACATTGGTGACTCCTGGACTCACTGTTTTGTTGATCAATATTATTATTATTATTATTATTTTTTTTAGCGTAACACAATTTTTTTTACATACAAACTAAATGCCTGCGTTATTGCAGCAAAAATAATAGTGTACAATACCTAAATCCAGGGGAAAGTGATCATGGCACCTCTCTTGCTCTCTCTGCTGCCGTCTCCCCCTCCTCCAAGAAAGCTAGATAATTTCTGGTGTATAAAGGTGGTCAGTCTGATTATACAGTCTGATTGCCCAATTTACCAAAACTATATAATAAGATGACATAGCTGATGATAGTCTAAAGCAGATTGTATAGTGAGTTTTACATACGTCCATTGATACACTTCTCCTGTTTTCAATACTACAACTCTGCTCCACATAGGCTGTTATGTGTTGCTCAGCTCCTTCACCTGCTCCAGTGTGCACACTTTGCCAAATAAACAATCTATGCAGAGAAGTACAAAACGATCTATCAGCAGAGGAGAGCCCTGGCTTATGTATTGAGGGAGAATGGTGCTCACTGACAGTGACTGCATTGGAGAAGCATGTAACTGCAGAGGTGGGTGGGACATATATTAGGGAGCAGTGCAGTAGGTTTTAGAAAGTACTGCAGCACTGGGCTGAACTAAGATAGTGGGGAGGTGGGGGGGGGGGGGGGCAATCTCGTAGAGGAGGAGGGAAGCAGGGAGCAGTTCAATTACATCAACTACTGTGGAACTTTCTCACTCTACTAACAGCTCTGGCGTCCTGCAGGACAGATACCAGGAAGTCATGAAGGAGTTTTCTATAGACGAAAGCAGAGGCTGAGTTGATGCCTGTGTCAGAAACCATGAATCACACTGAGACAGAAGTACAGTTAAATCACACTTGTTTAATAACAATAAAGAAAAGGTAAACAGTGTAAACGTAGTCAAAACAAAGCCAGAGTTCAGGAAACGGAACAGATAGACAAGCCCAAACATCAGGAAGCCAGAGATGAGCGTAGTAGAACAGCAAGCAGGATCTGGAGCCAGAAGAAATGTCAGTCAAGCAAGTCTTAAACAGGAACACAGGAGAGCGTCTCTAGAGATGTGACCAAGGCGAAGGCAGAGATCATCTGGATTGGACGGCTTAAGTAGGCAGGACTAACGAGCAGGATATCAACAGATGAGTCACTGTGGAGAGATAGGAGCTGGCAATTAGCCAACAGCTGAGCGGCCAGGTTTGAGAAGGAAGGGCTGAGCCCAGCCCTGACAGTACCCCCTCCTCAGTGACCCCTGCCTATCGGAGGACCACCAGGCTTGAGGGGAAAATGTCTATAGAAATCACAGGAGGATGGGGCATGTACCTCCGAGGATGAGACCCCAAGAGTGTTCCTCTGGACCGTACCCTTTCCAATGCACCAGGTACTATATGTACCCACAGAACCTACGGGAGTGAACAATGGACTGTAGTTCATATGCCTCATAGTTCTCAACCTGTACAGGGTGAGGATGAGGCACCAAGGTGGTAAAGCGGTTGCAGACCAAAGGTTTTAGTAAGGAGACATGAAATAGATTCGAAATACGCATATTAGAAGGAAAGACTAATACGTAAGTGTCAGAGAAGGACTTTGTCCACCCATGCTCGCCATGCTATTGCATGCATGTGTGGTGGATTCGCGCTCCGGCTCGCAAGTGTGCGTGATAGCGCACGGGTGTGCGCAATGGCGCACACGCTATGGCGTGGCTATTTCAGACAGCTCTGGAGTCCAAACGGGTTGCTGGTTTGTCGTCAGCTTCCCGTCTGTACCTGCTTCCTGTTTTCGGCATACCCAATTACCTGCTGTGACCCGGACTGTTCTTGACTACGCTACTGTTCTCCTTGATCTGACCCCCGGCTTGCTCAATAGACTTGCTCGATCTGCCTACACGTGTTTGACCCTCGGCCTGCCTAATGGACTTGCTTACCTGCGCTTACGAATTAGACCCTTGGCCTGCTTCACGGACTTGCTTACTTGTCTACACGGGTTTGACCTCTGGCTTGTTTACTGTCTCCTGTGCATGATCCCTTGCTGTGTTCTGGACTGCCCGCTAAAACCTTGCATTGGACCCTCAGACAGTTACTGAACCGCAGCTCACCTCCTGTACAGTTCTACAGACTTCTTCAGGAACTACACCTGCTAGTGGCCCATGCCTCTGCGTGCCACCCACTCCCTGTGCCACCTCCGGGGATGGGGTGCGCATAGTCGCAAGGGCAATCCGCTCTCGGCCTCGGTAAGTACTTCTTGTTATAGTAAGCCACTGGGTTAATCCTGCAAAGAATACGGCATGGCCCAATAAGCCGAGGTGCGAATTTCAGAGAGGGAACACGAAGTTGGAGGTTGCGAGATGACAGCCAGACCCTGTCCCCAACCTGCTAGGAAGGCGCTGGCAGGTGTATGTGGTCAGCGTGGAGTCTGTACCTATCATTAGCATGTCGCAAAGCCTCCTGGACTTGTGCTCAAGTGGAACGAAGACCACGGAGATGCTCTTCTAATGCAGGAATACTCTGCGGAACAAATGAGCCAGGCAACATGGAAGGTTGGAAACCATAGTTCGCCATAAACGGGGACAATCAGGAAGCATAATTCAAGGCACTACTGTGAGCAAACTCCACCCACGGTAAGAGGTCTGACCAGTTGTTATGATGGTCAGAAATATAGCAATGTAGGAATTGCTCTAAGGAGTGCTTGGCTCATTCTGCGGCCCCATTAGACTGCTGGTGATAACCAGAGGAGAAAGCAAGCTGAATTCCAACTTTGCACAAAAGGCTCGCCAGAACCAGGACACACTGACTACCCCGACCGAGAATCCCCTTGGGTAGCCCATATAAAAGATATCCCAAGCAAAAATGGAAGCCAGGTCCTTAGAAGTGGGCAACTTCTTAAGTGGAATACAATGGGACATTTTCGAGAACCAGTCAACCCCCATAAGGATAACTGTGTTGCCCTGGGAGTTGGGTGACTGCACAATGAAATTCATAGACAGGTGAGTCCAGGGCCTCTCTCCATTGGGTATGGGCTGTAGGAGGCCCACTGGAAGTTGTCGTGGAGTGTTACTCTGAGCACACACGGAATAAGCAGCTACGAAGGCGGTTACATCAGCACGTAGACTAGGCCACCAGAATTGTTGGGAAATGTTGGGAAAACCTGCAGAGGACATAAACTCATGGGTCGGCCCATGTAGGACTACTGAAAGTTTCTCTGGGTCCATCAAAAAAACAGCAGTGGAAATTACATAACCCAGGAATTTAACCTGTTCACGATAGAATTCACACTTCTCCAATTTACAGTAGAGATTGTTCTCTCTTAGTTTCTGAAGCACGACAGACATCTGTGTGGTGGCTCTCCAGGGACTTGGAAAATATGAGGATATCGTCGCAATAAACCACCACACATAACTGCAACAAATCGGAGGACATTGTTAATAAATTCCTAGAAAACTGCTGGGACCTTACAAAAGGCATTACGAGGTACTCATAACGGTCTGTTCTGGTATTAAAGGCAGTTTTTCACTTGTCGCCCTCTTTAATCCTCACAAGAATATATGCCCCTCTCAAATCAATCTTTGTGAAAATCGTTGCTCCCTTGAAGCGGTCAAATAACTCTGTAATAAACAGAATTGGATAGGCATTCTTAATCATAAAATGATTGAGACCCCTATAATTAATACAAAGTCTCAGTTCACCACTCCTCTTCTTCACAAAGAAACCAGCAGGAGTTGAGAATTTGCAGATGTAACCTTGAGTAAGTGCGGCTGCAGCGGAATCAGGTGCTTTGATATAAAGGCAGCATCAATGATGCAGCCTCAGAGTAGCCCCACAGTAGATTAGACCCTCTATCACGACGGATGACTCAGCCCAAAAAAGGGTAACTGAAACCAGGGGCTTATCCTTCTGGATAACTGGGGACAAAACGCCGCCACCTAAGGTCTGTCCGTGATAGGACCTCAAGGTTCGGGCATTCCCTGGACAGGTAGAACAAGGACTTCAAAAAGTGACCTGTCTGGCCACAATAAAGGCACAATCTCTCCCTCCTCTGAGTTCTCTCATCTGCAGAGAGATGCATAAAGCTCAAGTGCATGGGTTCATGTTTACAGACCGACTCGGTACCAGGAGGCATGGGAGGTGAGGGAGGCAAGGGTGGAACTGCAATGTTTGAGGACAAATGTACAGGAGGCTTCCGCAAGCGGTCCTTAAAAGGGAGTCTGAGTCTGGAGTCAATGAGGATGGCAAACATGATCAACCTCTCCAGCTTAGTGGGTATATCTCAGGCTGCTATCTCATCCTTGATGGTATCTGAGGGACCATGAGAAAAAGCAGCCACCAGGGCCTCATTGTTCCAAGCAACCTCTGCTACCAGAGTACAGAATTCAATGGCATAATTGGCAACAGTTCCTGCACTCTGTTTGATGGACATGAGGCACTTGGCTGCAGAAGCAGAGCGTGCGGGAACGTCAAATACCCTATTAAATACAAACTCAGGGTAACTCAGGACAACAGGTTTTTGCGTCTCCCATAGAAGGTTTGCCCAGGCCAAGGCTCTCTCAGAAAGCAAAGATATCATGAAACCTACTTTGCTTCTGTCCGTAGGAAAGCCTGGGGCAGCATCTCAAAGTATATCTCAACCTGGTTGAGAAACCCTCTGCATTGGACTGGATTGCCCCTAAATCGCTAGAGGTAATACTCGAGGTGGGTGCCTACACAGAGACTGGAGCAGCAGCAGGGACGGCCTGAAACACATGTTGTACTGGAGCAGCCACAGTGGGAGATTTCAGGTGAGCCATGCGACTCAGGAGCATTTGTAACACCATGGCAAACTGATCCATGTGGTGATCCTGCTCATCCAATCAGAAAAAGTGGATTCACTGCATCTTCTGAATTCATGGCCTTCGCCTACTGTCAGAAACCATGAATCAGACAGAGAGAAGTACAGTTAAAGCACACTTGTTTAATAATAATAATAATAATTAAAAAAGGTAAACAGAGTAAACATAGTCAAAACAGCCAGAGTTCAGGAACCAGAATGAATAAACAGATAAGCCAAAATGTCAGGGAGCCAGAGGTGAGCGTAGTAGAACAGCAGGCAGGATCTGGAGCCAGAAGGAATATCAGCCAAGCAAGTCTTTAACAGGAACATAGGAGCGTGCCTCCAGAGATGTGACCAAGGCAAAGGCAGAGATCATCTGAACTGGATGGCTTAAGTAGGCAGGACTGACGTTCAGGATATTCTCAACAGGTGAGTCATTGTGGAGAGATAGGAGCTGGCAATTAGCCAACAGCTGACCTGCCAGCTTTGAGAAAGAAGAGATGAGCCGAGCCCCGACAGCCTGCTCCAGAACATAGAGACAGTTTTTCCATTTCTGCAACAGAGGTACATTCATTGCATATTGGTACATAGAAAAGGTAAAAAAAAAAAAAAAAAAAAAAAAGAAAAAAAGGTGAACTTAGCCTTAGCTTAAGTTAAGAACTGAATGCAGAACTAATTTTACTAGTGGGAAGGCATGCAGTGACGCCACCACGCCGTACAAGGGGAGGACGGGTTCCCGAACGAATGCCGGCCGTCTTTTTGACTGTTCTTTATATGCGGTTTCTGATGCAAGTTTTGTAAGTGCAATTATTTATTTGTTTTACTAAAATGTCCAATCGGTTTTACACTATGAGGGCCTCCTCCTCTCTTTGAGTTACTAATAGTGCTATCCGTTTGGGATTGTGGATCCTGTGAGATATAAGTGACGCTGTAGATACCGGTGGAAGGTCGATCCATACATTTTGGTGCACGAGTAATGACACGGATGGTTCACAATTAAAGCCCCATTTGTTTTACTGTCTGGTAAGTGCATTCACATCTCGTGATGGGCACTTGCTTGCTGTTTTTTGTGTGAAATCACCTGATAAGAAGTTATATTAAGGAGTTATTTGTGCAAGCTTTGGATGGACTGTTGCCTTAAAGTCACTTTTAAGCAAATCTAGTTTCGATAAATGTGAATATTTCGAGGATTTAGAGTCATTTATCACATTTAAATAAATTTGTGTGTGATTTATTCTTTTATATAATATTAATTTGGTTATTTAATGGTGCCTATGCGCAGCTCTTGAGCCTTTCTCTTTATGCTGTTCTGTGTATGTATCCCACTTTATTCTTGGTGTCTATGCCTAAGCGCAGTTTATTATTGTTTTTATAATTTTACTAGTGTCTGCTGAGAACTGCAGCTCAACTATAAACTAATCCAGAATTATTTGGATGACAAGACCTGTACATAACTATCCGCATTTTTTTCCACATGGTTGATACGTGGAAGAGAATAATAGGCATCACACGTAGATTACTGGACTCTATGGTAATGAACTTGAATTCCACAAGGCTTACTCACAAAACTTGAACTACATCTTGTACCGTCCTTGCAAAAACAACTGCTATAATCAATTCAAGATCCCTTGTGTTCCAGAGTCACAGCTATCCTTGCTCTAGTGACTCTTCTTACCCAGAAGCTTGGGACTGTTCCTTTTTCACCTGGAAAATTTTACAGCAGGGAATCTGTACCAAAGTCAGTGGAAGCATGTAGATGACTGCTTCTGAAATCAATGGAAGAAGGAATAGCTTAACCTTTTGCAAGGATGCAGAAAATGGCATTGTCTCAATCCCATTTTAAATGTTGAAGACCTCAAACATCAGCAAACTGAGAGAATTGACTAGCCCATGAGACTCATCATTAAGAGCATTCCTAGTGATGATGGCAAGATATGCAAGGTAGAGGTACTAAATTTGTTTTGCTCTTGCCTTTTGCAGACTGAACTCTTCTTCCCCGGCCAGGACATTGAGCCGATACTACATGTTGCAAAATAGAACACTGCCTTAAAGATAAATGCCAGGTAATGGTATATTTTTTATCATAGATGCATTGGTCTAGCTTGAACCAATGTAACTATGTATACCTCATACCTTGCTGATGTCTCTGGAAATCAGTAAAGTAGACACTTCTGTACACCCAACAGTTTCTGCATTATATGCATGTTTTCCCTTTTGTCTTTCAGATTTTCAAGACAGCTACTTCCAATTACAGTGCTGTATATTTGCATTTATAGAACTGTCTCCATGCTAACATAATACAGTGCCATACCAGACAAGGATTGTGCTGCCTTTGGCAGTTATTTGAGCAATGCAATTGCATCTGTGTATATACAGATGCTGTTTGACTAGTTGTTTATGGTTGTGTTGCCACCCTGTGGTAATTGATTAATTATATGTTATTTTATTTAATGTCTCCCTTTAGTATGATGTATTTGTCTACTTGAAACATTGCAATATCAGCATCTACCTCATTATATGGTTTGCCTCAACCCTTCTGCATGCAATAAAGATATTCATGGATACCAAGTGTTTTGTAAGTTCACCAATCTAATGTGGATTGTCTGCAGTGATGGTCTCTGCTACATTCAGGCCAGACATATAAGCCACAGAAATGGATAAGTCACTAAGGGAGTCAGAATAAAGCTAGAGGCTGATTTATTGCCATGCACAGCTGTTTCAGATTATGTCTGCTCCAGTTTAAGTAAATTTCCCTGGCACTGTCCTTGTCAGTTTCTTTAGTAGAATAGACAGCAAAAAACACGGTTGTTTTTATTTTCGAAACTACTGATCAAATCAACCCAATCTAATGGAAATGAACAAAGGTATACGTGTTTTGTCCACGTTTCCAGGTGGAAATCATGGCTCGCTCCAGTGGGGGGAATTTACAAAAATTAGAGCAGATAGAATCTGGGGCAACTGTCAATAGCAACAAGAAGCTTCTAGCTTCATCTTGTTCAATGAAGCTTTGAAAATGAAATTTAGAGCTGATTAGTTGCCATGCACCACTGCTACAGATTATGTCTGGTCCAGTCTTAGTAAATTCCCCTCACTCTGTTTTGTCGAAGAATTACCAGATTAGAGAAAAGGGGGGGGGGGGGGCTAAAAAGAGTAAACTAACATCTCATCTGAGGACCTGTAAGCTGCAATACAATTTTTGTTTTTGGGTTTATATACACTTTAAGAGCAAGACTGGGTAGTTAAGAATCTTTCACATAAGAAACACTGCAGTGAGAAGACAGTAAACTGCACAATAAAATGACAACTATATTTAATAAATTAATAGACATTGTTGTTTCAGATTTATAATTAAGATCTGCTTAATGGGATACCCCTCCGAATGTCTTCATCTGGCTAATATTTGTACAAAGACAAAAAAAAAAGGTCACAATAACCAAATCAAAACAGGTGAGAAGATGAAGGTGTTGATCACTGTCAAAGATGAAAAAAAAGTGGCAGACTGCACATGTGAACTGTCTTTAGAAAAGTATGCTATATGACAATGAAATTAGTAAATGTCATGAAAATAGACAAAAGCAATGTAGAAGTCTCTGGATGTAAAAGAATCTTGGCCTTTCCTTTTTATTTCTAATCCTGCACTATTTGAAAAGGATGTGCTGAAGGAGAAGTGGTGGATTTGCTTGACTTCCTTTCATAATTTACAAGGCGCTGGCCAACGAGATACCTAAGAGCAAACAAACAAATGTTAGATAAAAAAGAAGAAAGAGGGGATAGGACAGAAGCAAAGAAAGAAAGAGATAGCCAGTACTGCCTGGATTTTTCATAGCGTTATATAAGGTGTCACAACAAAAAACTAACACAATATGAAGAAACACTGGGAGCGATTTGCAACAGAATTCTGGCACTATAGCTGTACACAGAACTCTTACCAAATGAATAAAAAATGTGTGACAATTCCATAGCTAATTATGATGCATTCAACAGGTTAATAAAGTTCTTATTTGTGATACTTTCCCAATATGTCACTATTGCTGTATACAGCAATGTCTAGCATACAGTGGTGTGAAAAAGTGTTTGCCCCCTTCCTCATTTCCTGTTCCTTTGCATGTTTGTCACACTTAAGTGTTTCTGAACATCAAACCAATTTAAACAATAGTCAAGGACAACACAAGTAAACACAAAATGCAATTTGTAAATGAAGGTGTTTATTATTAAAGGTGAAAAAAAATCCAAACCATCATGGCCCTGTGTGAAAAAGTGATTGCCCCCTAAACCTAATAACTGGTTGGGCCACCCTTAGCAGCAACAACTGCAACCAAGCGTTTGCGATAACGTGCAATGAGGCTTTTACAGCGTCCTGGAGGAATTTTGGCCCACTCATCTTTGCAGAATTGTCCTAATTCAGTTACATTAGAGGGTTTTCAAGCATGAACGGCCTTTTTAAGGTCATACCACAACATCTCAATAGGATTCAGGTCAGGACTTTGGCTAGGCCACTCCAAAGTCTTCATTTTGTTATTCTTCAGCCATTCGGTGGTGGACTTGCTGGTGTGTTTAGGATCATTGTCCTGCTGCAGAACCCAAGTTCGTTTCAGCTTGAGTACACGAACAGATGGTCGGACATTCTCCTTCAGGATCTCTTGGTAGACAGCAGAATTCATAGTTCCTTTTATCACGGCAAGTCTTCCAGGTCCTGAAGCAGCAAAACAGCCCCAGACCATCACACTACCACCACCATATTTTACTGTTGGTATAATGTTCTTTTTATGAAATGCAGTGTTCCTTCTACGCCAGATATACTTGGACACACACCTTCCAAAGAGTTGCACTTTTGTCTCATCGGTCCACAGAATGTTGTCCCAAAAGTCTTGGGGATCATCAAGATGTGTTGTGGAGAAATTGAGATGAGCTTTGATGTTCTTTTTGCTCAGCAGTGGTTTTCTCCTTGGAACTCTGCCATGCAGGCCATTTTTGCCCAGTCTTTTCCTGATGGTGGAGGCATGAACGCTGACCTTAACTGAGGCAAGTGAGGCTTGCAGTTCCTTGGACGTTGTTGTGGGGTCTTTTGTGACCTCTTGGATGAGTAGTCGCTGTGCTCTTGGGGTAATTTTGGGCGGCCAGCCACTCCTGGGAAGGTTCACCACTGTTCCATGTCTTCGCCATTTGTGGATAATGGCTCTCACTGTGGTTCGCTGGATTCCCAAAGCTTTGGAAATGGCTTTATAACCCTTTCCAGACTGATAGATCTCAATTACTTTCTTTCTCAATTGTTCCTGAATTTCTTTGGGTCTCGGCATGATGTGTAGCTTTTAAGGATCTTCTGGTGGACCTTACTGTGTCAAGCAGCTCCTATTTAAGTGATGCCTTGATTGTGAACAGGTGTGGCAATAATCAGGCCTGGGTGTGGCTAGAGAAATTGAACTCAGGTTTGGACAACCACAGTTATAGTATGTTTTAACAAGGGGGGCAATCACTTTTTCACACAGGGCCATGATGGTTTGGATTTTTTTCACCTTTAATAATAAACACCTTCATTTACAAATTGCATTTTGTGTTTACTTGTGTTGTCCTTGACTATTGTTTAAATTGGTTTGATGTTCCGAAACACTTAAGTGTGACAAACATGCAAATGAACAGGAAATGAGGAAGGGGGCAAACACTTTTTCACACCACTGTATATTTGTGACAAATTCACATACATGTTTCCAGCAGGTATGTGAATCAGTTCGACTCAAAGTCTTGTCATGCAAGACAAACTTCCAAAGGGGGTTTGCACCCCTCTTTAGGAAATTCCAGGGACTGTACTTATAGATGTACATTAAAGATGACCGATGGGATCAGAATTAAGGTTGTGGCTATAGATGTTCAGACCAGACTCCTGAATGGCCATTTTGATTCTGTCTTTACTACCTACTGAGCCACAGATCTGTAACACGCATACAAGATGAGCGTTCACATGTTTTAGACTTGGCTGACTATATGCTTGTTCAGGGTCAGCAACTCCCTAGTTAGTTAGGGTCGAATTGAGATGACAGCCCTAGAGCCTGCAACTTTAACAAGTCAGCAAGGGCAGCTCCCATATTATTCTACAACTATTTGTGGTAAACCTAAACCCCCACATTAAGTATTACATATTTACTTAAAGTAACTGTAAATGTAATAAAAAAAATAAAAAAAGTAGTAAAAAAAACCAAAAAAAAAAAAAAAAACCTTATATACTGTATAATGTGCACAGAGCAAAATATTTCCCCTGCCACATCGGTGTCGCCACTCCCAGTTGTAAACTATTTGTAATCCACAGAGGTGGCCATCTCAATTCCATGGATTGATTCACAAAAATATGCTTAAATATTTCATACTAAAAAGTCTTTATTCATAGTATCTATTTTCAAAAAATCATGTCACACCATTAAAACATTTTAGCAAAAAATACCTGGAAATAAGAAGCTGCATCTGCTTTTTTGACGCCAGTGTCTTTCAAACCTACTCTATGTCTCAAAGTCTGCTTGAAAACAGTCAACAGTCAATCTCCTTGCTCTCCTGTAGCTCTCAAGGATTCTTCCTGTTGCCCACTACATCATTATGCTCTCCTGTAGTGACGTGGAAGTCAGCAGGACGAACTATTGAGAGTTGTTGGGGACCACAAACTTCGACATTCTGGAAAGTGTTGGTTTCCCAGCAGACTTCGAAGGATCAATTCTCTGAAACAGAACAGCATTCAGCGGCAAGATAGATAAATGTTCTGTCTCTTCTTTCCAATTTTGAAACCAGTGTTGAAAGTGGCACGGCAGTCTGGCATTACTTACAGATGGGGTTTCCCCATCAGTGACATTCCGGAAAGCTTAACAATACTTCACCCTGCGCACCCCTACAGAGCTCCCTGCACTGTCTGCCTTTATGGAGACTGACCCCATGGAAGTACCCAACTGGCTTCAGGTGACCCAGCACTTCACCCCCCCCCCCCCCCCCCCGCCAGGCATGTAAGGTCAGAGGAGGGCCCACTTGCCCAGACCACAGAGGGGTCGACGCAGGTCTGGCGTCGCCTCCACGGAGGAGTCCAGGGAAGCCTAACTGAAGTGCTGTAAGCTACCATACACACAATACAGGTTACTTCCCCATGCCTCCTGAGGCGACCCCTTGCTCTTTCTTCCCCACGTCCCACTTTTTGTTAAAACTGTTTTTGTTCTTACCCTTTATCCTGCTCCTTGTATTTTTTATGCCACCCTGAGATAGAACATTTACACTGCCCAGCCTCCCTATTTGGCACCCCAGCTGACTGAGGCAGCCTCACACTTCACTTGATATGGGGGAGGGTAGGTGCCCAGGGCAGTTGGTCACAATCTCATTTAATGCTTGGATCGGAGACCCTCGGAAACCGCCAGACCATACGACCCTCTTGGTCAGAATATGGAGGATAGCAAGAAGATGGGCCCTGCCCCCTCATGCGGGAAGACGACTGCTGCTCTCAGATCTCATGGGCTAAGGTCCGGGTCACCACATGAGCACTCACGGACCCATCCACAATGGAACCAAACGAACCCATGAATCCCACACCCTCTAGAGACATATGGGCTCATACTGAAGAGATTTTAGTGACTAAATATCTTGCGGCTATACGCCTAAGTACATCAGGATTCCCTGATGAAGTCACGTGACCTGTGACGAACATGGTTCCGGGACTGCTGCTACCGGAAGTGACGCTGATTGTGCTCGCCGCTCGTTTATACACCGCTCATTGATTTATACATGTTTTGTGAGTACCTGTCTTTACCTTGTTTTAAGTGAAAATAAATGCTTTATAAATACTACACTATGAGGCATCCCTTCTCTTTGTTTAAATCCCTTTATATGGTATTCTGGTGAGGCCCTCCATCCTGAGCATCCTTAAGCTACTTTTAAAGGGACCATACGCTGCTTGAAATAGGCAGGATAGGAACGCCAGCCAGGACCTGGGTTACCACAGTAGGATTTTTAAAGGGAACGACCACCAAGGATCCTAAAGATATATATACTGTATCTATGCTGTAACCTTACAGCAGTAAGGTAAGGGGACACCCATATACTTACCATGCAGGATTGCGCGGGATACCCACTTCTTACAGCACCTTACACCGAATGATGTTTACAAGCACCAGCACTTTATGTATCGGATATAGAATATTGCTACACTGTGCACTTTAGATTTATACGTTTGGAAATATTTTTGGACACTGAATATCTTTTTATTTAATATTTTTAGCTTTTTGAAAAACTAATTTTATTATTTACAGCTTTAGCTTTGCTCTATTAGTGACCGTGTATATTCACCACTCTCAGTTCTGATCGCACGTTGAGAGAGTAGCACTTTATCATTTTTCTTCCAGCACGTGGGTCTACTATTACCCGCATTCACGTATTTATTTTAGTTAAGTGCGTAATATATTTTTTGTGATATACACCATCATTTTGGAAATGGATTTATTTGTTTATGTATAAGTTTCTTTTGCATATTATATCATCTTTGAAATATCTATTCTGTTTATGACACCTGACCCCTGTATTTAGGATCAGCTTGACCACTGCCACTGGGTATTATTTATTTCCCCTTTGGAAAATCTTTTTTGTACAGCGCACCACTATCCTTTTAACGGTTTATTCTCCTGTGGGTTCAGACATTTCCCCCAGTGCATGCAGCAGTACGCTAGCTAGTATTCTATAGATTGACGCAGGAATACCCCTTTTATTATATATACGCCTAACTAATATCCGCTGCTCTCTATTGCAACTGTTAGTTTGAGACCCCTCCCCCCTACAAAATCCCCCCCTTTTTTTTCTTCAAAATGAGAGACATGATTAACCACTGTATTTTCTCTCCTGTAGGCTACTGAGAGCAGAACTATTTTGATAGTATATGTAGATGGGGTCTGGAAACCTGGGGGGAATAGAGCGGTGAGCACTATTAGTTATACACAACAAAGGTTTCAAGGTTTTAATTCCCCCCCTTCCATTTCAGCAAAGAGAGGAAACAAGCGTAATTTTGTACACACAGACCATGATGTGCAAGCGTCCGCGGGCTTCCCCCTTGGTGGTCCAGATGGGTAGAAGGCTGTCAGTTGAAATAAGATAGTTGGAAACGAACATGTGGAGGGCAAGTAAGATACATCCTTAAGATGTGTTAGTGAGAGTTGGGGAATCCCACCATCCCCCACTCAGCGCCTCGCTGGAGGTGCAGGGGATGGGGGGAGCCCACCCAGTTATGGTGCATGGATCACCACTCTACAGCCTATCCCCATATAGGATCAAAGGGTTCAGCACGATCCTGGTGGCAGAAATGGGTCAGACACACACGATTTTGAAGGGGGACTCCCATCACCAGGGGATACATTACCCATAATGGAGACCTGCGGGCATTCATTATATCAGGCAGAATTTTTGGGGGGTATTTATTACTACTATACAGGGGCATCCAAAAGAAATATCGGCACACAAGGGGTAGTAAGATGCTGCTGGGGACGAGGTCTGCGCCACCTCTTAAATGGACGCTCACAGAGCAGTTTGAAGTTAATTGTTTGCACATTCTTTATAAGACAATGGAGTTGCACTCTTTCTGTTTAGTACTCTTCTGTTACAGAGTAAATATTGAATCTATGTTTCAAGCTGGTGGGGCTAGACGAGGCTGGGCAGACTCCCCCCGGTCGTATCTAACCTCTTCCCCCATTAGGCCAAGGCACATTCTCTGTCTACAACCAGAGAGTGGTCCATTGCAAAAGCTTTTTTGCTTGCTTTTTTAATAGAACAGACAGTATAGAATGTCTATTCTCACCCTTCCTGATCTGATCCTGATTTTCTATTTCTAGCTTCTCTCTCTACTATAGTCTCCCCCCCCCCCCCTCCTTCCCTCACTGGGACAGGATGGATTCCATCACTATATACTCACTAAATGCAAAGGGTCTAAACATACCGTAGAAACGCCATATGCCATTGAACACTGATTTGGCGTTCATACAGGAAACACACTTCAGAACGGGAAATCTTCAATGCCTTAGAAATTTATACTTGCCCTTGTCTTACCATGCCACCAATATAGCAGCTAAATCCAAAGGAGTGACCATATTCCTCTCGAGCATGGTATCCTGGACATGCAAAGAGACCCTAGTGGACACTGAAGGCCAATATGTGTTTATTAGGAGATAGGAGACACACAGGTGACTCTGGCCACCGTCTATGCACCGAATGACCGTCAGGACGCCTTTCTACACTGTACACTGAACTTACTTATGAACTTAAAAGAGGGTCAGCTGATCATAGGGGGGATCTTAATATACCCCTGACCCTCTCTGTGGACACCTCATCTGGTCTTTCATCAGTCCGAACGAGAGTCCATAAATGTATTACCCAGGAACCACTCAACACCCAACTGACAGATGTTTGGAGACTACACCATTCTGGAGAGAGGGATTACACCTTCTTTTCACCCCCTCACAGAGTATATTCGAGAATTGATTATTTCTTAGTTCTGCTGTACTGGACACTGTACTGGAGGCAGTACATGACCCTGTGATAAGCAGTATCACTTGGTCAGATCATGCACCTATCACCATGCGCTACACTCTTTCACCAACCTCAATACCCAGATCCATGTTCTGGAGACTGAACGAAAGCCTACTACAGACACCGGCAGTTCTGGCTGATGTCTCTAATGAGTTAAAATATTACTTCTAAGCAAATGACAATGCTGTCAGAAACCATGAATCAGACAGACAGAAGTACAATTAAATCACACTTGTTTATTAATAAAAATAAAAAGGTAAATAGAAAAAGCGTAGTCAAGCACAGCCAGAGTCCAGTAACCAGATCGGGTAGTCAACCAGGCCAGAAGTCAGGGAACCAAGTAGAGCAACTGCAAGCAGGATACGGAGCCAGAAGGGATGTCAGCAAGCCAGTCTTTAAACAAAGCACAGGAGATTGTTTCTAGTGATGTGACCAAGGCAAAGGCAGAGGTTAAGTGACCTGGAAGAATTAAGTAGGCAGGTCAGACGAGCATCATCAGGAAAAGCTGGTAACTGTGCAGAGAGAAGAGAGCTGGCAATTAGCCGACAGCTGAGCGGCCAGCCCAGAGAAGGAAGGGCTAAGCCAGCCCTGACAGTACCCCCTCCTAAATGACCCCTCTCCCTCGGAGGGCCACCGGGCTTGAGGGGAAACCGTCTATGGAACTCGCGGAGGAGGACAGGGGCATATACGTCAGAGGATGAAACCCAGGAGCGTTTCTCCGGACCGTACCCCTTCCAATGCACCGGGTACTGTATGTGCCCACGAACCTATGGGAGTCAACAATAGATTGTGCCTCATACTCCTCATGGTTCTCAACCTGAATAGGGTGAGGACGTGGCACAGAGGTGGTAAATCGGTTAAAGACCAACGGTTTCAAAAAGGAGACATGAAACTCATTCAAGATGTGCATACTAGGAGGAAGATCTAACGCGTAAGCCACTGGGTTAATCCTGCGAAGGATACGGAAAGGCCCAATAAACCAAGGTGCAAACTTCAATGAGGCAACACGAATCCGGAGGTTGCGAGATAACAGCCAGACCCTGTCCCTAAACTGGTAGGAAGGCGCAGGCGTCTGCAGTCAGCATGGAGTCTGTACCTATCATTAGCATGACGCAAAGCCTCCTGGACTTGTACCCAAGTGGAACAAAGACCACGGAGATGCTCCTCTAACGCAGGAACAAACGAGTCAGGCAACATGGAAGGTTGGAAACCATAATTCGCCATAAACGGAGACAATCAGGAGGCAGAATTCAAGGCAAACTCTGCCCAAGGTAATAGGCCAGACCAGTTGTTATGATGGTCAGAAATATAGCAATGTAGGAATTGCTCCAAGGATCAATTGGATCGTTCTGCGGGTGATACGCAGAAGAGAACGCAAGCTGGATTCCCAACTGTGCGCAAAAGGCTCGCCAAAACTGTGAGACAAACTGACTGCCCCTGTCTGAGACAATAACCTTGGGTAGCCCATGTAAGCGCAAAGATCTCCCGAGCAAAAATGGAAGCCAGTTCCTTAGAGGTGGGCAACTACTTAAGTGGAATACAATGACACATCTTTGAGAACCGGTCAACCACATTAAGGATAACAGTGTTGCCTTGGGAGTTGGGCAACTCCACAATGAAATCCATAGACAGGTGAGTCCAGGGCCTCTCTCCATTGGGTATGGGTTGTAGGAGGCCCACTGGCCTGGTGTCGTGGAGTCTTACTCTGAGCACACACGGGACAGGCAGCTACGAAGGCAGTAACATCAGCCCATAGACTAGGCCACCAGAATTGTTGGGAAATGGCCCAAATGAGTTGATTCTTCCCAGGATGGCCAGCTGCCTTGGGATGGTAAGTCTGGAGCACAGCAGTACGGAGACTCTCGGACAAAGCAGCGGTCACAAGGTTTATCAGGAGGAGCAAGGACCTGAGCAGCAAGAAAGAATTTTGTCACCCAAAGGAGAAGTAAGACTGGTGCGAACCATAGCCAAGATACGATCAGGAGGAATCATAGGAACCGGAACCGACTCCGACTTGGAAGTGGAGGAAAATTGTTGTGACAAGGCATCAGCCCTTACATTCTTAGTACCAGATAAGAATGAGACAATGTAATTAAAGCTCGACAAGAAAAGAGCCCATCGCGCCCTTCTGGGAGAGAGTCGCTTAGCCTCAGACAAGAATGTAAGATTCTTATGGTCAGTAAGAATAAGAACAGACACAGTGGTACCTTCAAGCAGATGTCTCCATTCTTTCAGGGCTAAAATGATCGCCAACAGCTATCTTATAATTGCATTCAGCAGGTGACAATTTCTTGGAAAAGTAGCCACATGGATGCATAGTGCTCTCAGAGTTAGGACGTTGAGACAGAAGGGTGCCAACTCCAGTCTCAGAAGCATCAACTTACGTAGGCAACGTAGGAGCAGGATGTGCCAACACAGGAGCAGAAACAAAGGCAGCCTTGAGAGTCTCAAAGGCCTTAATGGACTTCGGAGACCAAATCTGTGGGTTACCGTCCTTTCTGGTCATATCAGTCAGGGGCTTGACCAGAGACGAGAAGTTACGAATAAACTTCCGATAGTAGTTGGCAAAGCCCAGGAAACACTGCAGAGAACATAAACACACAGGTCGAGGCCGCTGTAGGACTGCCGAAAGTTTCTCTGGGTCCATTGAAAAACCAGCAGTGGAAATGACATAGCCCAGGAATGTAGCCTCTTCACAATGGAACTCGCACTTCTCCAGTTACAATAGAGATTGTTCTCTCTTAGTTTCTGAAGCACACGACAGACATCTGTGTGGTGGCTCTCCAGGGACTTGGAAAATATGAGGATACCATCGAGATAAACCACCACACACAACTGCAACAAATCTCGGAGGATATCGTTAATAAATTCCTGGAAAACTGCCGGGGCATTACAAAGGCATTACAAAGGCCAAAAGGCATTACCAGGTATTCATAATGATATTAAAAGCAGTTTTCCACTCGTCGCCCTCCTTAATGCGCACGAGATTGTATGCCCCTCTTAAGTTAAGCTTCGTGAAAAACGTTGCTCCCTTGAGGCGGTCAAATAACTCTGTAATCAATGGAATCGGGTAGGCATTCTTAATCGTGACACGATTGAGACCCCTATAATCTATACAAGGTCTCAGTTCGTCGCTCTTCTTTTTCACAAAGAAGAAACCAGCACCAGCAGGAGATGAGGATTTGCGGATGAAACCTCGAGCAAGTGCGTCAGCAACATACTCCTCCATGGCCTTATCCTCCAAGACCGACAAAGGGTAAACCCGGCCACGAGGAGGTATGGCACCAGGTCAAAGGTCAATTGCGCAATCATAAGACCGGTGTGGAGGCAAACTATCGGCTTGACCTTTATCAAAGACATCTTTACAATCACAGTACTCCTCCGGCAGGGAGGGGAGTGAAGAGGTGCACAGGACCTTGGATACCTTCAGGAAGCATGTCTCACTGCATTGTGGTGACCAGGAGAGAACCTTAGCACAGAGCCAATCAAAAGAGGGGTTGTGCCTCTGTAACCAAGGATAACCAATAACCAGCGGAAACCTGGGTGAGGAAATAACTTGGAATTGGATTATCTCATGGTGAAGAGCCCCTACGGCCATGGACAATGGAACCGTCTCATGAGTCACATGGGCAGGCTGTAAAGGTCTCCCGTCAAGAGCCTCAATGGCAAGTGGAGTGTCACGAAACAAATGCAGCATCAATGAACAGGCCTGCAGAGCCAGAGTCGATTAGAGCCTGTATCTCGATGGACGACTCAGCCCAAGAAAGGGTGACCAAAACCAGGGGCTTATCCTTCTGGATAACTGGGGATGAAACAACGCCACCTAAGGTCTGTCCGTGACAGGACCTCAAGGTTTCGGGCATTCCCTGGACGGGTAGGACAAGACTTCAAAAAGTGACCTGCCTGGCCACAATAAAGGCACAATCTCTCCCTTCTCCTAAAGGCTCTCTCATCCGCAGAGAGACGCGTGAAGCACAGGTGCATGGGTTCATCTTCACTGACCAACTCGGTACCAGGAGGCATGGGAGGTGAGGGAGGCATGGGTGGAACTACAAAGCTCGGAGGCAAACAGACTTCCACAAGCGCTCCTTAAGAGAAAGTCTTTCTCTGAGTCTGGAGTCAATGAGGATGGCAAACGAGATCAAGCTCTCCAGCTCAGTGGGTATATCTCAGGCTGCTATCTCATCCTTGATGGAATCCGAGAGACCATGAGAAAAAGCAGCCACGAGGGCCTCATTGTGCCAAGCAACCTCTGCTGCCAGAGTATGGAATTCAATGGCGTAGTCGGCAACAGTTCTCATACTCTGATGGACATGAGGCACTTGGCAGCAGAAGCGGAGAGTGTGGGAATATCAAATACCCTTTTAAAGGAGGCCACAAACTGAGGGTAACTCAAGACAACAGGTTTTTGCGTCTCCCATAGAGGGTTAGCCCAGGCCAAGGCTCTCTCAGAAAGCAAAGATATCACAAAACCTACTTTGCTTCTGTCCGTGGGAAACGCCTGGGGCAGCTTCTCGAATTATATCTCAACCTGATTGAGAAACCCTCTGCATTGAACTGGATCACCCCCAAATCGCTGGGGAAGTGGAGCAGAACCAGACATACCTCTTATGGTGGTAATACTCAAGGCGGGTGCCTGCACAGAGACAGCAGCAGGGACGGCCTGCGACTCAGGTTGTACCGGAGCAGCCACCGTGGGGGATTCCAGGTGCGCCGTGCGATTCAGGAGCGTTTGTAACGCTATGGCAAACTGATCCATGCGGTGATCTTGCTCATCCAATCTGGAAAAAATATTATCAACAAGTGGATTGACTGTAACTTCTGAATTCATGGCCTTTGCCTACTGTCAGAAACCATGAATCAGACTGAGACAGAAGTACAATTAAATCACACTTGTTTATTAATAAAAATAAAAAGGTAAATAGAAAAAGTGTAGTCAAGCATAGCCAGAGTCCAGTAACCAGATCGGGTAGTCAGCCAGGCCAGAAGTCAGGGATCCAAGTAAAGCAACAGCAAGCAGGATAAGGAGCCAAAAGGGATAGGGATGTCAGCAAGCCAGTCTTTAAACAAACCACAGGAGATGGTTTCTAGTGACGTGACCAAGGCGAAGGCAGAGGTGAAGTGAGCTGGAAGGCTTCAAGTAGGCAGGTCAGACGAGCATCATCAGGAACAGCTGGTAACTGTGGAGAGAGAAGAGAGAAGAGAGCTGGCAATTAGCTGACAGCTGAGCGGCCAGCCCAGAGAAGGAAGGGCTAAAGCCAGCCCTGACAAATGCTGACTGCCACCCGTGGGGTGCTAATTAAACATGGGGCACGCATCAAAAGAGAGCGAGAATTACAATTTCTACAACTTCTCCAGAAGATACGCAAAGTAGAAACAAAACATAAAAGCACACTGGTAACCTCATTGGAAACAGAACTGTTATCTCTCAGAAGGCAAACAGTGGACTTACTACACTACAAAGCTAAAGCGGCATTATAATTCTGCCGAAAGCTTACCTACGAATCTGGAAATAAATGTGGGAAACTATTGCCTAATGTGGTTAAGCACCACAGATTAAACATGTACATAGCCAAAATCATTATGCCCTTGGGGCAAAAAAGTGTCTTACATCACGCAGAAATTCAAAGATTTCTATTCAACTTTACACAATCTCCCTAGGCGATCTCCTAACTAAACTACAATAGAAGACTACATTGCTTCATGCCGGGTCCCCCAACTCACTGAGGAGATGGGGGCGGAGATGGACAACCCCATCACTTTAGAGGAACTGAAATACACAGTGGGAAGGATGAAACCGGGCAAAGCCCCGGGTCCCGATAAGTTTACCCTTCCAATATTAGGGTAAATATTATTAAACTGTTCAATGCTCTTAGTGAATTAGCACATTTCCCTAGAGATACCCTAACAGCCCACATCTCCCTCATCCCAAAGGAAGGTAAGGACCCCACTGCCAGACAGATCAGGGGACAATCCTCCATATCTTTTGGCCTTGTCTGCTGCTGCAACACTTTTGGACAACAGTCAGGACAGTTACACAGAAATTCACTGATCACATGATTTAGGACAATCCTGCTTTCCTTCTGCTAAATTGCGACCACAATCCTGCCACAGAACTACAAAAAAATCAATAGTGCAACACCTAGCCAACTATAGGGCTGTGAGTGGAGGAAATTAAAAAACTAGAAGACCTAGTTCTCACACCTCAAATACAAACTAAAAAAAACAGCTTACCTGTAAAATAATTTTCTTTGAAGTACATCAGGGGACACAGGGCCATAGTAGTTACTATGTGGGTTATAGGCCACCTTTAAGGGATGAACACTGGCACGCCCTAAGACAAGAAGTGCACTCCCTATATAACCCCTCCCACTACTGGGAGTACCTCAGTTTTGTAGCCAAGCGAAACACGTGTACATCAAAGAAGGGAGGGACCACTGTGTCCCCTGATGCACATAAAAGAAAAGGATTTTACAGGTAAGCCGTTTTAAAAATCCTGTTTCCTTTTCAAAAATCAGGGGACACAGAGCCATAGTAGTTACTATGTGGGACGTCCCATAGCAATGGCAACTGAAGGGAGAAGCTAGAGGACTTATACTGCAGCCTGCAGTACACTACGTCCAAAGGCAACATCCTCATAACCTTTAACATCGATTTCATAGAATCTGGTAAATGTATGGACTGAAAATCAAGTTGCGGCCTTGCAGATCTGAGCCATAGAGGCCTGGTGGATGCACCGCCCAAGAGGCACCAACAGCCCTGGTGGAGTGCGCTTTAACATGAAAAGGAGGAATTTTCTTCTTTAGACCATAAGCTTGAACAATCACTTGACAAATCCATTTGGAAATAGTAGCTTTTGATGCTGCTTGTCCTCTTTTAGGACCTTCTGGCAGTACAAACAAAAATCTGTTTTGCGAACCTGAGCGGTCTCCTTTAACCACTTACTGCCCGCCATATAGCAGAATGACGGCGGCAAAGTGGTTTCAATATCCTGACCAGACGTCATATGACATGATCAGGATATTAAGCCGCTGCACACCCCCAGGGGTGCCCATCGCGGCGATCGTTGTTGCGGTGTGTCAGTCCGACACACCGCAACTACGATCTCGGTAAAGAGTCTCTGACGGAGACTCTTTACCACGTGAACAGCCATGTCCAATCACAGCTGATCACAGTGTAAATAGGAAGAGCCATTGATCGGCTTTTCCTCAATCGCGTCTATAAGATGCGAGTAGAGGAGAGCTGACTGCTCCTCTGACGGGGGGGGGGGGGTCTGTCCTGATCAATTATCAGCACAGCCCCCCCCCCCCGAGGATGCCCACACTGGACCACCAGGGATGCCACCAGACCACCAAGGAAGCCCAGCACCAGGTATGCCACCCTAGACCACCAAGGATGCCAGTCAGCGCCCACAATGGATGCCAATCAGTGCCCACAATGGGCATCACTGATTGGCATGCATTATTGTTTGGCCATACAATACTTTACACTACAATGCCACCTATCAGTGCCCAGCCGTGCCGCCTATCAGTGCCCAGCTGTGGCGCCTATCAGTGCCCAGCCGTGCCGCCTATAAGTGCCCAGCCAATGCCGCCTATCCATGCCCATCCATGCCGCCTATCCATGCCAATACGTGCCACATATCAGTGCCCAGCCATGCCGCCTATCCATACCCATCCGTGCCATCTATCCATGCCAATCCGTGCCACATAGCTTTGCCTATTTGTGCCACCTATCAGTGCCTGTGTTGCCTATCAGTGCCTCCTAGCAGTGCTACTTTATTGGTGCCACATCATCGGTGCCCATCAGTGCCTGTCACTGCTGCCCTGTCAGTGCCCATCAGTGAAGGAGAAAATGCACTTATTTACCAAGATTTGTAACTGAAACCAAAAAAACTTTTTTTTTTCCCAAAAATTTTTTTTTTATTTGTTTAGCAGAAAATTTAAATCCAGTATTGAAGTGGTTAAATAGACTTTGACCGCTCTTACTACATCAAGAGAATGTAGTGCCTTCTTTTCCCTAGATCGAGGCTCTGGGAAGAAATAAGGCAAAATAATTTCCTGATTCAAATGAAAACCTGTCACCACCTTCGATAGGAATTCAGGATGAGGCCGCAATACCACCTTATCCTTACGCATGATCAAATACAATCGGCAATCGGCTCTCCTCTCCTCACACCACTGTATAACAGCCACAACAGTTTAAAACCAGCAAAAAAATCATCCAGGGTTGGCTCAAGACCCAACTCACCACACCAACAGGTCTAAGCAACGCAGGCCAGCAAGACCTGGTACAGGAAAATGCCCTGAAAGAGGTGGATATGCCATGGGGAGATTGTATCATATGCGGGTTGGAGTCAAGAGATTAGTTGGATTCCAGTATGCCCTGAACGAACGGTGTAGAGACACCTCAAACGTTCACTCTGTCCTTCCATCATGGTGATCCAGAACCCTTCAGTAGTATACAGCATTGCTATGTCAATTGACGTGCATCCACACAACCATGCAACATGTTCTTATGTATTTTGCTAAAAAATTTTACTTTTGTATAATAAAATCATATATTTTTTCATAATTTTTTTTTCATTCTTCTACTTTTTACTATTACTATATAGTACCTGTGGTAACTGTATTTACAATCACCAGGGCCCCTAAAGTCCCTTAAGGGGGAATATTACCTTTTTAATGAGCACAGAGGCCTCCGTCATCCGTAAATGGAAGAGGTTTGGAACCACCCGGACTCTTCCTAGAGTAGGCCAAACTGAGCAGTCAAGGAAGAATGGCCTTAGTCAGGGGAGGTGACCAAGAACCCGATGGTCATTCTTACAGTGCTCAAGCCTTGCTCTGTGGAGAGAGGAGAACTTTCCAGAATAAGAACCATCTCTACAGCACTCCACCAATCAGGCCTGTATGGTAGAGTGGCCAGACAGAAGCCACTTCTCAATAAAAGGCACATGACAGCCCGCCTGCAGTTTGCCAATAGGCACCAGCAGGACTCTGACCGTGAGAAACAAAATTCTCTGGTTTGATGAAACAGATTGAACTATTTGGCCTGAATAGCAAGCGCCATGTCTGGAGGAAACCAGGCACCGCTCATCACCTGGCCAATAACATCCCTACAGTGAAGCATGATGGTGGCAGCATCATGCTGTGGGTATCTTTTTCAGCAGGAGAAACTGGGAGACTAGTCAGAATCAAGGGAAAGATGAATGCAGCAATGTACAGAGACATCTTTGAAAACCTACTCCAGAGGGCTCTAGACCTCAGACGGGGCGAAGGCTCATCTTCCAACAGGACAACAGCCAAGATAACAAAGGAGTGGCTACGGGACAACTCTGGGAATGTCCTTGAGTGGTTAGCCAGAGCCCAGACTTGAACCTGATTGAACATCTCTGGAGAGATCTGAAAATGGCTGACGTTCTCCATCCAGCCTGAGAGGTCCTGCAGTGACAGAAACCGCCCAAAAATAGATGTGCCAAGCTTGTAGCATCATACTCAGAAAAAATTGAGGCTGTTATTGGTGCCAAAGGTGCTTCAACAAAGTATTGAGCAAAGGCTGTGAATACTTGTGTACATGTGATTTTTTTTTTTTTTTTTTATAAATTTGTAAAGATTTCAAACAAACTTCTTTCACATCGTCATTATGGGGTATTGTTTGTAGAATTTTGAAGAAAATAATGAATTGAATCCATTTTGGAATAAGGCTGTAACATAACAAAATGTGGAAAAAGTGAAGCGCTGTGAATACTTTCCAGATGCACTGTAAGTGGCCATGAAAGCATAAGACAGACAATTGGCTGGAGCCCTGTTGGACATTAGGTAACACACTATTTTCTATATACTCAAATCAGCAGCCCACCCCTCTTCAAAAGTTTCTCTTTACGCTCTGTTTAACATAACAGGTAAGTTGAGCCTATAGTAGATTTAACATAAAATATTACATGAGATGACTGAAACCTGATAAAAGATGCCTGTAAGACAATAGGGATCACACTGCTGTATAGTCAGGCCAATAGCCCACCCATATCATAACAGCCAGTTATTACCGTGCAGCTCTTTATGCAATATACAGGACTTATAAAACAACATAACACACAGAGCAAAATAGACTAATCTAGGATTCAATCAATAATAACTTTGCAGTGTGATCAAGTCCTAAATCACAAGTGTATGTGCTCACATAATGGAGTATTCATATAAAGCCAGGGCCAGTGCTAGACTATTTTGCTCCCTAGGCAAGACCAGCTACTTGTACCCTCAAAAAAGTGATGGGCTACAAGTCCCAGCTTTAACCCTTGAGATCTAAGGATGTGACCCCCCCCCAAAAAAAACGAAGGATATCAAAAGCCAGCTTGAACCTTTGAGATCTAAGGATGTGACCCCTTAGATTTCAGGGGTGTATGCTGGGACTTATAATCTTTCACTAGTTGGGGGTGTCATTGTCCTCAGCTTTGAAGGGTTCATGCTGGTACCTGTAATCCTTTACTTTCGGGGGTCACATCTCCCAAAAGTGAAGGACTACATGTATCAGCATGAACTCCTGAGATTTAAGTATGTGACCTCTTCCCCCCCATCCCTTTGTGGGTGTCATCTGTTCTCCTGCAGCAGCAACTCAGCTGGCTTCCTTTCTATATGGGTCTTTGCCTGGCTCAAATGCAGTTCCCTTCCCTCTAAGCAGGGTGCTGCCGCAGAGGTTGGAGGAAGTGGATGGAGCTAAGCCCTGTCTGTCCCCCCCACGTCCTGGCCCTGGTGAAACAAGCGGCCATGCCCTAGGAGGCTGCCTAGTTCACCTAGCAGTAGCGCCAGCCCTGTATACAGCAGCCTATAAAAGTGCTGCTGCTCAGCTTGTCTTCAGTACAAAGTTCACTCACCTGTGGTTTAGGCTCTAAAACTTCTTTACAGGCATTTAGCTATCATATTATAAGCTACAAAAAAGTTTTCTACAATTTATCCTATGGAGGATATGTATCCTATGGAGTAATTCTATAAGAAATGGGGGGTTCCAGCAATTGATGCTGCAATCACCTTGGAGAATAAAAATCTCTCTTGTTTGGTAGACAATGCGCAGATGTTAAAGAATCCAACAGATAAAAAGTTGGAATTTCTTTTTAACCACTTCCCACCCGGCCAATGCATATATACGGCCGGGTGGGAGCCGTCTACTCCTGATAGGACGTTCAGGAACGTCATTCAGGAGTAGCGGGATCGCGCGCGCGCGCACCCGCGCAGCGGCGCGATCCCGATGTGCTCGTGTCACCCGGACACTGCACATCTCAGATCGGCAGGAGGGCTCTGTGATTGGCCCTCCTGATCACATGACGGCCGTGTCCAATCACGGCCGTCATGTGATGTAAACAAACAGCCGGTTGCTAGGCAATCGGCTCTCCTCTCCTCACACGGAAGTCACCGCTGAGGAGAGGAGAGCAGAACGCTGCAGCCGGCTGATGATCAGTGAGTATGGGCTGCTTTTTACAGCTTTTTACTCACTGATCATCAGTGTAGTGTAAACACACAACACACCACACAGTACAAACACAGTCCCCACACATGTCCCCAAAACACACATGTCCCCAAAACATACATGTCCCCAAATAATAAAAACACATGTCCCTAATAATAAAAACATGTCCCCCACATATGTCCCACTAAAATCACATGTCCCAATGATTATCTGCACACATATGTACGTGATCACCTGCACACATATGTACATGATCATTTGCGTACATATGTCCGTGATCACACAAACCAATTATTATACACTTAACGGAATATTTTTTAACAAAAACATGTAGCAGAATACATTTTGGCTTAAATTTATGACAAAATTTGATTTTATTGGATTTCTTTTCAAATAGAAAAAAGAAAATATAGTTTTTTTTCCACATTTCCTCTATTTTTGCGCTTATATCGCAAAAAAAAAAAAAAAACGGAGTCGTGAATAAATAACACCAAAATAAAGCTCTATTTGTGCGAACAAAATGATAACAATTTCATTTGGGTACAGTGTAGCATGACCGCGCAATTGTCACTGAAAGCGCTAGAGCGCTGAAAGCTGAAAATTGGGCTGGGAAGGAAGGGGGCGAAAGTGCCCTGTATTGTAGTGGTTAAGGACAACATGTCCTTGGCAAGTTCAGTAGCGCAGCAGGTTCTTGCGGCAATTGGTGTATCTTAGTCCATAAAGGATCAGTTTGTATAGATACTTACGGTTCTTCCTGATCAGCAGGCCCCACAATGGGCTGGCATATCAGATGCACTATGTTTTATGGTGGATGCTATGAAAGATTCTATCATTCAAGCCTCACTCATTCAAGCCCAAGCTTATGCTAGGACTAGTGCATACATGCAGAGTCCTGTGGCTGAAGAATTGGTCAGCCGAAGCACCGTGTATGAAGCTCTTGGCCAGTTTCCCATTTCACGGTGAACAGTTATTTGGAGACGATCTAGATAAATATATCCAAAGGATCTCTAATGGGAAAAGTTCTCTCTTACCGGTAAAGAAGACGTTTAAACATTTCTCCTTTAGGCGTGCTTCCTCTCCAGTGCCAGGAGCATCTGCCTCTAGGCAGTCTCAACGGCCTCCACCATTGGGTTCAAGAGAAAGACCTCAAGGGCAGTCCCAGGGACAAAAGAGGACTTGGGGCAGAAAGCCTGCAAAACAAAATACTAAAGCCTCCTTATGAAGGGGCACCTCCGCTCGCTCAGGTGCGGGGAAGGCTTCTGCAATTTTCAAAGATCTGGCAGGAACAATGTCAAGACAGATGGCTGGCTTCCTCAGTTTCTCTAGGATACAAACTAGAGTTCCGAGAATTCCCGTCTCTTCGTTTTCTAAAATCAAATGTTCCCAGAGAGCCAGAGAAAAGGAAGTCTCTCTTTCTAGCTCTGGATCATCTCTTATCCCAGGAGGTGATATCAGAGGTTCCCTTAGAGGAACAGGGTTCAGGGTTTTATTCAAACCTTTTCACGGTTCCAAAACCAAACTGGGAGGTAAGACCCATTCGAGACCTCATTGATCTGAACCGACACTTTTAAATATCCAGTCCTTTTGCATGGAGTCAGTCCGATCGTTTGTTTCCATTTTGCAAGTTTTTGCCATTGATCGATATCAAGGATGCATATCTCCACATGCCGATATTTCCCACTCACCGGAAATTTCTACGCATTCGAGGTAGAAAATCATAATTTTCAGTTTGTGGCTCTGCCATTTGGTCTAGCCACCGCACAAGTGTATTCACAAAGATCCTGGCACCTCCTTTAGCCAGGTTAAGGGCTAAAGCTACCTGGAATTCCTAGGTTGGATACTCAACCTAGATAAATCCTCCTAAAAACCATGAAGGAAATGACAGTACTTGGAGCTGGTCATAGATACTGTACAAAAGAAGGTATTCCTACCCCAGGCAAGAATCAGCTCCATAAAGAACCGATTCAACTTGTCAAACCAAAGAGAAATCCTTCCATTCAGCTGTGCATGAAATTGTCTGAGAAGATCGTGGCCTCCTTCGAGACCGTCCGTTATGCGCAGTTTCATTTAAGACTGCTACAAAACACCATTATGTCGGCCTGGAACAAGAAGGTTGAGGCTTTGGACTTTCCAATGGACTTATCACCCGAGGTGCGTCAGAGCCTCAATTAGTGCTTGATATCCAGCAACCTCCAAAAGGCGAAATCCTTTTTACCAGTATCCTGGAAAGTGGTAACATCGGATGCCAGCCTTCTAGGCGGGGAAAAAGTCCTGGAAGAAGCTTCTGTCCAGGGAAAATGGTCCAAGTCAGAAAGGACCTTGTCCATCAACATTCTAGAGATTTGGGCAGTACGTTTGGCCCTAGAATCCTGGACGCTCAGGCTACGGAATTGTCCTGTCAGGATTCAATCCAACAATGCCACGGCTGTGGCCTACATCAATAACCAGGGGGGTGCGAGAAGTCGTGCAGCCCAAAAAGAGGTGAATCATGTTCTAGCTTGGGCAGAAAGCAACATTTTTTGCCTATCAGCGATTTTCATTCCAGGGATAGAAAATTGTCAGGTGGACTAATTGAGTCACCAACAATTGTTTCTAGGAGAATGGTCCCTTCACCCCGACATCTTTCTGTCGACATGTCAAAAACGGGGTATCCTGGACGTGGATCTGTTCGCGTCCAGATTCAACAACAAAGTCGTCAACTTTCTGTCAAGGACGAGGGATCCGCTAGCGTGCGGAACAGACACCTTGGTCTTCTCATGGGATTCGTTTTCACTGATCTATGCATTTCATCTGGTTCTGCTACTTCAGCGCTTTCTCTGCAGGATCAAGCAGGAACGAAAGGAGGTGATTCTGGGGGCACAGAAGATCTTGGTTTGCTGAGATCATAAAGATGGCGGCAGGAGTCCTTTGGACCCTGCCATTGTGGCCAGACCTTCTTGCTCAAGGTCCGGTATTCCATCCTACCTTACAAATGATAAATTTAACGGTTTGGCTATTGAAACCCACATTTTACAGGACTTTGGGTTATCCCCTTCCGTAGTGTCTACTTTGGTTAATGCTAGGAAGCCAGCCTTCAGAGTCATTTACTATAGAGTCTGGAAGGCATATGTTTCCTGGTGTGGATCCAGGGGTTGGCACCCCAGGACGTATGTCATAGGTAGGATCCTTGAATTCCTGCAAATGGGATTGGAAATGAAGCTGGCCTTGAGTACTATCAAGGGCCAGGTCTTGGCCTTATCAGTATTTTTCCAACGGCCTCTTTCTTCTCTTCTGGTGCATAGTTTTATTCAGGGGGTGACACAAATGAATCCCCCTGTCAGGGCACCTCTAAATCCTTGGGATTTGAATTTAGTCTTGGCGGCTTTACAGAATTAGCCTTTTGAGCCTTTATGGGAAATTCCCTTGGTTCTTTTGACAAGAAAAATTGTCTTTTTGGTTGCCATATCCTCTGCCAGAAGAGTATCGGAATTGGCGGCTCTGTCTTGTAAAGCACCATACAGTGGTGTGAAAAAGTGTTTGCCCCCTTCCTCATTTCCTGTTCCTTTGCATGTTTGTCACACTTAAATGTTTCGGAACATCAAACCAATTTAAACAATAGTCAAGGACAACACAAGTAAACACAAAATGCAATTTGTAAATGAAGGTGTCTGTGCTCATTAAAAAGGTAATATTCCCCCTTAAGGGACTTTAGGGGCCCTGGTGATTGTAAATACAGTTACCACAGGTACTATATAGTAATAGTAAAAAGTAGAAGAATGAAAAAAAAATTATGAAAAAATATATGATTTTATTATACAAAAGTAAAATTTTTTAGCAAAATACATAAGAACATGTTGCATGGTTGTGTGGATGCACGTCAATTGACATAGCAATGCTGTATACTACTGAAGGGTTCTGGATCACCATGATGGAAGGACAGAGTGAACGTTTGAGGTGTCTCTACACCGTTCGTTCAGGGCATACTGGAATCCAACTAATCTCTTGACTCCAACCCGCATATGATACAATCTCCCCATGGCATATCCACCTCTTTCAGGGCATTTTCCTGTACCAGGTCTTGCTGGCCTGCGTTGCTTAGACCTGTTGGTGTGGTGAGTTGGGTCTTGAGCCAACCCTGGATGATTTTTTTGCTGGTTTTAAACTGTTGTGGCTGTTATACAGTGGTGTGAAAAAGTGTTTGCCCCCTTCCTCATTTCCTGTTCCTTTGCATGTTTGTCACACTTAAGTGTTTCGGAACATCAAACCAATTTAAACAATAGTCAAGGACAACACAAGTAAACACAAAATGCAATTTGTAAATGAAGGTGTTTATTATTAAAGGTGAAAAAAAATCCAAACCATCTTGGCCCTGTGTGAAAAAGTGATTGCCCCCCTTGTTAAAACATACTATAACTGTGGTTGTCCACACCTGAGTTCAATTTCTCTAGCCACACCCAGGCCTGATTATTGCCACACCTGTTCACAATCAAGGCATCACTTAAATAGGAGCTGCTTGACACAGTAAGGTCCACCAGAAGATCCTTAAAAGCTACACATCATGCCGAGACCCAAAGAAATTCAGGAACAATTAAGAAAGTAATTGAGATCTATCAGTCTGGAAAGGGTTATAAAGCCATTTCCAAAGCTTTGGGAATCCAGCGAACCACAGTGAGAGCCATTATCCACAAATGGCGAAGACATGGAACAGTGGTGAACCTTCCCAGGAGTGGCCTCCACCATCAGGAAAAGACTGGGCAAAAATGGCCTGCATGGCAGAGTTCCAAGGAGAAAACCACTGCTGAGCAAAAAGAACATCAAAGCTCGTCTCAATTTCTCCACAACACATCTTGATGATCCCCAAGACTTTTGGGACAACATTCTGTGGACCGATGAGACAAAAGTGCAACTCTTTGGAAGGTGTGTGTCCAAGTATATCTGGCGTAGAAGGAACACTGCATTTCATAAAAAAGAACATTATACCAACAGTAAAATATGGTGGTGGTAGTGTGATGGTCTGGGGTTGTTTTGCTGCTTCAGGACCTGGAAGACTTGCCGTGATAAAAGGAACTATGAATTCTGCTGTCTACCAAGAGATCCTGAAGGAGAATGTCCGACCATCTGTTTGTGTACTCAAGCTGAAACGAACTTGGGTTCTGCAGCAGGACAATGATCCTAAACACACCAGCAAGTCCACCACCGAATGGCTGAAGAAAAACAAAATGAAGACTTTGGAGTGGCCTAGCCAAAGTCCTGACCTGAATCCTATTGAGATGTTGTGGTATGACCTTAAAAAGGCTGTTCATGCTCGAAAACCCTCTAATGTAACTGAATTAGGACAATTCTGCAAAGATGAGTGGGCCAAAATTCCTCCAGGACGCTGTAAAAGCCTCATTGCACGTTATCGCAAACGCTTGGTTGCAGTTGTTGCTGCTAAGGGTGGCCCAACCAGTTATTAGGTTTAGGGGGCAATCACTTTTTCACACAGGGCCATGATGGTTTGGATTTTTTTTCACCTTTAATAATAAACACCTTCATTTACAAATTGCATTTTGTGTTTACTTGTGTTGTCCTTGACTATTGTTTAAATTGGTTTGATGTTCCGAAACACTTAAGTGTGACAAACATGCAAAGGAACAGGAAATGAGGAAGGGGGCAAACACTTTTTCACACCACTGTATTGCTGTTCATACGTCAACATTGTGACCATTGTTCATCTTGCTTGTCATACAAAAAAAACCCCCTGAAGATAGAAGTTTTGAAACACGTTGGGTATGGTTCGAGGACTCCGTTCTTAAAATCATGGTGGTACGGAACTCTTCAGTAGTATATATCACTGTTGTGTCAACTGATGTGCACCCACACAGCCATGCACCATGTTCTTGTGTATTTTGCTAACATTTTGTACTATTACTATATAGTACCTGTGGTGACTGTATTTACAATTTACAATCACCAGGGCCTCTTAATTCTCTTAAGGGGGAACCTTTCCTTTTTGATTATCTGGGATGTTGGCCCATCTATAATTTGACCCGTCTCAACTTCCTTGTACTGTGCTCATTGAGACCTTCAATGCTGCAGAATATTTTCTGTACCATTCCCCAGATCTGTGCCTCAATACAATCCTATTTCGGAGGTCTACAGACAATTCCTTGCACTTCATGGCTTGGTTTGTGCCCTGACATGAACTAACTGTGGGATCTTATATAGATAGGTGTTTGCCTTTCCAAATCATGTCCAATCAACTGAATTTACAACATGTGGACTCCAATAAAGTTGTAGAAATTATCAGTGAAAACAGGATGCACCTGAGTTAAATTTTGAATGCCATGTCAAAGACTGTGAATACGTATGTACTTGTGATAAATTAATTCTTTATTTTGAATACATTTTCAAAGATTTCAAACAAAATTCTTTCACGTTATCAATATGTTTGTATAATTTTGAGGAAAACAATGAATTTAATCCATTTTGGAATAAGGCTGTAACATAACAAAATGTGGAAAAAGCGAAGCACTGTGAATACTTTCCGGATGCACTGTATATGCTTGGATTGGTTCTATTAAGGCCCCTTTCACACTGGGGCAGTGCGGGTGTCGGTGGTAAAGCGACACTATTTTTAGCTGCGCTTTACCGTCATTTTAGCAGCGGTCTGCGGCCACTAGCGGGGCGGTTTTAACCACCGCTAGCAGGGAAAAAAGGGTTAAAAACGCCCGCAAAGCGCTACTGCAGTGGCGCTTTGCCTGCGGTATAGCCATGCTGCCCCATTGATTTCAATGGGTAGGAGCGGTTTAGGAGCGGTCAATACACTGCTCCTTTCACAGCTACAAAGATGCGGCTAGCAGGACTTTTTTCACTGTCCTGCCAGTGCACCGCTCCAGTGTGAAAGCCCTCCGGCTTTCACACTGGAGTGAAAGGGGCCGGTTTTTTCAGGCGCTATTTTTAGCGATGTAGCGCCCGAAAACCGCCCCAGTGTGAAAGGGGCCTTATGCATTATGTCCACCACTTACATTTATTTGGTTTACAAAATTTATTAATATTATTTATTGTTTAATAAACAGGCTCATAGCAGAAATAATAAAAAGCAAAGCATTAGAGGCTTTTCTTGCCATGACAAAGGCTCCTGAAAAAAAGTGCAGGACTGGCTACCAAACTAACTTTCAGTCCATCAGTTACAACAAAGCCTGCCTTTCTAAAGGATGGAATGGCCTATAGATAAAGCCTAATGACCCTGACCACTATCTTTGTAACAAATTCTCATTTGGATGGATCAGAGTTAGAAATAGGGAATGATGCACATCATCTTCTCACTGAGGTAAAAAGAGGAGATACCATACCTCTGATAGGAGGGAAAGTCTCAGCTTAAAAACCACTGTGTCCTTATGAAGACTGAGAACGATAGGATTGCATGACAAGTCCACTAACTCTGAGACTCTACTTTCTGAAATTATCCTATATCGTTTGTCACTGTCAGCAAGGAAATGTAAGTAAAGCTTGCAAAGGGCAGCTTTTACAAGACCAACTTGAGGTTCCACTGAGTGAGAGAAGACCTGACAGCTGAAGCTGCCCATAGATCGATCAAAATGTGTCTGCTTCAGCAGGGACTGTCCCAATTTCAATCCATGTATGGTCACTGTGGATGTACAGAAGTTGATCTACCTATTGACTTGTGTACAACTGCCCTGCTGTAAAATCTCTCCTCGATCAGTGCATTCTGATGGCAGGGAAGTCTCCCCGCTGTCAGAATACAATAGCATTCCCTCATAGACCTTCAATATGTGGATAGGGGAATTAGGACAGTTTTTTTTTTTTCTGTTGAACTCACTGGTTGAATGAAAAAAAAATTGAGCCATCTATGGGCTACTGTAATTGAAATTTGTAAGTTCTGTACAGGTCCTTCTCAAAAAATTAGCATATTGTGATAAAGTTCATTATTTTCTGTAATGTACTGATAAACATTAGACTTTCATATATTTTAGATTCATTACACACAACTGAAGTAGTTCAAGCCTTTTCTTGTTTTAATATTGATGATTTTGGCATACAGCTCCTGAAAACCCCAAAATCCTATCTCAAAAAATTTGCATATTTCATCCGACCAATAAAAGAAAAGTGTTTTTAATACAAAAAAAGTCAACCTTCAAATAATTATGTTCAGTTATGCACTCAATACTTGGTCGGGAATCCTTTTGCAGAAATGACTGCTTCAATGCGGCGTGGCATGGAGGCAACCAGCCTGTGGCACTGCTGAGGTGTTATGGAGGCCCAGGATGCTTCGATAGCGGCCTTAAGCTCATCCAGAGTGTTGGGTCTTGCGTCTCTCAACTTTCTCTTCCCAATATCCCACAGATTCTCTATGGGGTTCAGGTCAGGAGAGTTGGCAGGCCAATTGAGCACAGTAATACCATGGTCAGTAAACCATTTACCAGTGGTTTTGGCACTGTGAGCAGGTGCCAGGTCATGCTGAAAAATGAAATCTTCATCTCCATAAAGCTTTTCAGCAGATGGAAGCATGAAGTGCTCCAAAATCTCCTGATAGCTAGGTGCATTGACCCTGCCCTTGATAAAACACAGAGGACCAACACCAGCAGCTGACATGGCACCCCAGACCATCACTGACTGTGGGTACTTGACACTGGACCTCAGGCATTTTGGCATTTCCCTCTCCCCAGTCTTCCTCCAGACTCTGGCACCTTGATTTCCGAATGACATGCAAAATTTGCTTTCATCTGAAAAAAGTACTTTGGACCACTGAGCAACAGTCCAGTGCTGCTTCTCTGTAGCCCAGGTCAGGCGCTTCTGACGCTGTTTCTGGTTCAAAAGTGGCTTGACCTGGGGAATGCGGCACCTGTAGCCCATTTCCTGCACACGCCTGTTCACGGTGGCTCTGGATGTTTCTACTCCAGACTCAGTCCACTGCTTCCGCAGGTCCTCCAAGGTCTGGAATCGGTCCTTCTCCACAATCTTCTTCAGGGTCCGGTCACCTCTTCTCGTTGTGCAGCGTTTTCTGCCACACTTTTTCCTTCCCACAGACTTCCCACTGAGGTGCCTTGATACAGCACTCTGGGAACAGCCTATTCGTTCAGAAATTTCTTTCTGTGTCTTACCCTCTTGCTTGAGGGTGTAAATGATGGCCTTCTGGACAGCAGTCAGGTCGGCAGTCTTACCCATGATTGCGGTTTTGAGTAATGAACCAGGCTGGGAGTTTTTAAAAGCCTCAGGAATCTTTTGCAGGTGTTTAGAGTTAATTAGTTGATTCAGATGATTAGGTTAATAGCTTGTTTAGAGAACCTTTTCATGATATGCAAATTTTTTGAGATAGGAATTTGGGGTTTTCATGAGCTGTATGCCAAAATCATCAATATTAAAACAAGAAAAGGCTTGAACTACTTCAGTTGTGTGTAATGAATCTAAAATATATGAAAGTCTAATGTTTATCAGTACATTACAGAAAATAATGAACTTTATCACAATATCCTTTTTTCTTGAGAAGGACCTGTATATAATTGCATTCTATTTTATATGTATTGCACACTGCCCTCACTGTGCACATGGCACTAATAATGTTTACAGTACATGTTTTGCATTTTTTTGAGTCCTGATTAGAATTAGCCTGCCTATGTAATGCCCCTTGTTACCATAAACGTACAATTGTAATATTAATGTGATACCTACGTAACAATGTGTATAAAAACCTTCAAATGCGTCATAATAAAGGAGAACAGTTATTTGGAAAGATGCTGAGCGTATCTTTTGTGCATCTTTTTTTCTGTTCCCTACTGCAGTAGTTATTAATTTGGAACCACTAATCAATATGAGGATAGGAGTTGCCTATCTATAAAATATCTATTTCAGGTGGCAAGCTTTGCTGAGGAGGGGTTCCCAGGTGACCCTGAGTATCTGAAACAAGGAGCTTGAGACGATCCGGGAATTTCTGATAATCAGCCGGCTGAGGTAAGCCTTTTGCTCACATTTGAGTTATCAGACTTTCTTCATAGTTTCATAGTTAGTTAGGTTGAATAAAGACACCAGTCCATCCAGTTCAACCTGAGTGAGTGTCTACAATTGTCCCCATCCCTGTACATTGCACACTCATGTTGGTCCCTACCCTCAAGGAGCCCACAATCCAAGGTCCCCATTCATATACTAGGGCCAATTTTGAACAGAAGCCAATTTACCTACCTGCATGTCTTTGGATTGTGGGAGGAAACCGGAGTACCCGGAGGAAACCCACGCAGGCACAGGGAGAACATGCAAACTCCAGGCAGGTAGTGTCGGGGTTGGGATTTGAACCAGCGACCATTCTTACTACTAGGTGAGAGTGCTAACCACTACACCACTGTGCCGCCACAGTCAAGTCATTTTTGGGACAAAGGGTACCTATTTAACTCCCCTTAATCAAACTGTATTGATTAGTGGTTATATGTTATGTTGTCACTGTCTACTGTCCATCGGTGTGCTATAGATAAGAAAGGGAAGAATAGTGCTGTTCACAGGTATATGTAGTACATCTGCTAGATAAAGTAGTTAAGAGGCAAAAGGGTATAGGCACACGTAGAGAAGACTGGCCAGTCATTATGGGCATTAAATTAAGTAAGGGAATGAAGGTTAAGAGACACTCAAAATTGCCCAGCCCAAGAGGAGTGCTATATATGAACCGAAGGTGCAGTTCTGCCTATACTGAGCCCCTAGATTAATGGTTAAAGTGGACAGGGATCCACAATGGGTAACTGGGTTACCACCAAAGTCCTCAGGGATTAAGAATCATGCAGAGTAAACAGCTAGAGAAACAGCTATGTGAGCAGGACGGATCAAGTGTGACAAATATCACGAGACAGAAAGGGACATTTTGATGTTAAGTTGTGGGATGAATTTGGCATCAGGCACTACAACTTGTAAAGTGAAGAAACAGAGAAATGAGAGTTAAAACAGAATGCTTTATATGTTGTCAGAGATGGGACGAGCACTATGGCTGCCCATCTGATCATAGAAGGTACAGTATGTAAGTATGGTATTACAATACATTGGATACAAAAGATATCAGAACAAAATAAAGAAAGCAGAAGTTTAAAGTGGAAGTAAACCCATCGATTTAAACAGTTAAAAAAAAAAGCATGACGGGAATGCTAACTGCACAAAATGTAAGCGATTTTAGAGAGCTATTTGTGTATGTCTGTGAATGCTGGAACCTTTAGTTCTATCTCTTGTGTGTATGTCATGTATGCAGATGTGACCTCCTCCTTTGTGCTCTCATGAAAGAATGTTGCTGGGATAAGAGGTTGGCGATAAGCTGGAAGGACACCATGCTAATTTCAGTTTTTCAGACAAAACATTTATAACAAAATGTGCTAGTTTAACGAATCTAATGATAAACAATATGATCACAATTATTTTTGAATCTTTTTTCCAAACATGGTAAAATGAAGGTGATGGTAATTTGCATAGCTGGCCCCTCTGGATAGAACGGAGATCGTTAAGATACCACAGGTTTACAACAGTTCATGCTCCATTACAACAGTTCATGCTCCATTAAAGTCTATCTGATGAATTCAATTAGTCATTTTTTGTTTGTGGATCCTATCCCACATGACCACTTTAAATACGATGTAGGAAATCCCAACAAGATCTTTAATCATACCGAGTCCTTTCTTCCATCTTTGACCTTTTACACAAAGAGAACCGCCTGGCAATCAATGCTGATAATACACCGGTTAGTAGCGATTAATTCCAACCTCAGTCATTCATTCCATTATAATACGCTACAACAGTTCAAGCGATTTTTTCAGCACATGTCAAACGTTTCAGAATGGTATAAATGTTACCAAAGATCTTATATGTTCGTAATCTCCGCAAATACTTTGCAATAAAACAAGTTTTTAATTAACTACTTTACCGCTCCTTAGGATTTTTAGACACATTTTTTTGTGTGTGTATAGAGGTCCCAGGCGGCCAATAATCCGACAAGCAAACTGGATATATACGAGATCCTTCACCGCCAACGATCCAAATCGGCCGATAATCCAATGAGCAGATTAGACATATGTGGGATCCTTCACCGCTTATACTTTAACATCCGAGCCATACCATTCCTGTCGTATTGGATTCACCCCAGGGTATTTTCGATTTGGCTGTGTAAATTAGTGCCCAATGAGGGCCTGCTATCCTCATATACGTCAACGCGTTTCGCAACGTGGCATCACATAGCTTCAACTGGACGTCCAGTAAATGAGCATGGGATAGAGCCAGGGTTCTCCACAGTTGTTTTTATAACATACCACTTCTTGTTTTACCTGTTACCAAAAGCTGAACATCCCTTCCAGAGATAACAAAAGATATATCCAGATGCCAAAGTCAGGATCTTACGAGTATGCATTTTGTTTGTATGGACATGTTTTCTGGATGTCCAGTGGCAAATGCTACTGCAAAGGCCATAGTAAAAAGTATTAACAGAAGTAGTTTGTAAGTACAGAGTGCAGAATCTACAGGGAGTAACAGAGGAAATCATTTTTATAGGAGAGTCCTTATTAGAAGTTTTGAGGTTTTATTTTTTACACCCCCCTACTGTCTACAATGTAGCGGACAAAGTAGAGTAAGAAACTAGAAAACTTTTGCCTGAATGTTTTCTTATATTTTATCAAGCCCCTAAGGGGATGTTGGACTCTCTCCCTATGGGATTTTGTCTGGGATTGTGTTACTCACTTGCTTATATTTTGTCTCAGCAGCTGAAGTCCTCCATTCAGATCTTACAGAGAAAGGTTGCTGATCTTTTAAGGTTTTTGACAAACTTATTTATGTGTTTTCTCCCCAATTCCAGATCCTAAAAGTTTGTAAGGATCTAAAACTAAAGCCAGGTGACTTGTGGATTGTGAAGAGACATTTATATATAAGGAAATGTTTGGAGACTCAATACAGCATCTATTTCATGTACAGTTTTGCAAAACTTGAAGGAAAAGTCACCTGGATCCACACCAGACACTGCAAATGACTAAATTAAAGAAATCTCTGTGTTTGATTTGTTTCCCTCTTGCGATCACAGTCTAGGGTACTTTTTGATTCAATTACTTTAATTGTAATGGATATATATATATATATATATATATATATATATATATATATATTGAAAAGTAGTTTAGCCATGTTGAAGTTATATTTGTCTTTTGTACCTCTTCCATTTTATGTAGAATTGTCTGTGTTTACATATGCTGATAAGTCTGTAAATGTAAATATGTCTTATCAATCATTTGTTTTTCACAATGAAAAGTCATTTTGTAATGAAAAAAGCTGCTCAGCTATTTTCTCCATTATTGAGTTTTTGCCTCTTTGGCCAGGTATGGTTAGTGATCAAAATATTGATAAAAAGAGAGGAGACTGTAATGAAAATGTGTTCTGTATATAATTGCATTCTATTTTATATGTATTGCACACTGCCCTCACTGTGCACACGGCACTAATAATGTTTTCAGTACATGTTTTCATTTTATTGAGTCCTGATTAGAATTAGCCTGCCTTTGTAACACCCCTTGTTACCATAAACGTACAACTGAATATTAATGTGATACCTACATAATCATGTGTATAAAAACCTTCAAATGCATCATAATAAAGGAGAACAGTTATTTGGAAAGATGCTGAGCGTATCTTTTGTGTCTGTTCCCTACTGCAGTAATTATTCATTTGGAACCACTAATCAATATGAGGATAGGAGTTGCCCATCTATAAAATATCTATTTAAGCTACCTAAATCCCTGAATGAAAGTACAAACAAAGGGGTGATTAGCTATCATGCTTAAACAGAAAAGCAAAGGTCAATACATGATCCACCTCTTGCTGCTGAAGGGACAAAAACCTATCTATCAAAAAACATTGGGACGTGCCCCTAAAGACTCCCATCATCTAAAATAAGCTTTCCATGGGGGCGCGACCAAGATGCCGACCGGGACAGACGTCTAGGAGTGGAGCTCTGCACCAACAGAGGGGATTGAATTCTGATTCACCATCCTGACCTGCCTGAGACCTCTCTGACTTGCCTGGTAGACTCGTGTAGATGGTCCAGACCCGGAAGAGTAAAGGGGGCGCACTCGTAACTCAATGTGGGGGACCCCAGGCCGGATCATCCGGAGTGGCCGCACACATGGGGAGGACTTCTAACATGGAGACCCAAACTCCCGAGGCAGATTCAGCCCTTGCAGAGACCGATAATGGCCTGCATGAGTGCAAAGAAGTTAACGGATGCCAGGCTGCACTTACCTCTAAAATGTACTCCTTGCAAATAGAGATGGGCCTAATGAGAAAGGACTATGAAAAAGTCAGGCGCCGAGTGGATGAAGTTGAGAGTCTAGTGGGAGACACTGAGGACACCCTGCCACCCTCCACACGGTCCAAGTGCGCCTAAAACACCTGGAAGCGAGGTCCGAAGATGCCGAGAACCGTACTAGGAGCAACAACTCACGGATTATCGGCCTCCCCAAGGGCACAGAGGGCCCCGATGTTCCGGCATTCACAGAACATCTTCTCTGCAATTTCCCCAGGCTCCATTCTCCCCGTACTTCGTTGTGGAGAGGGCCCACAGAATGGCCCCCACTCATGGGCTTCCTGGAGCACCATCGCGCACGTTCATGTTTAAACTGATGAACTTTAGAGACCGTGATCTCATACTTGGAGAGGCCAGGAAGATGGATACCATTCAGTATGAAGCACCCGCCTAATGTTCTTCCCTGACTTCTCGGTTGATACCCAAAAAAGGCGGAAATCGTTTGATGTGGTCAAACAATCCCTCTAGTCCCGCAACATCAAATACAGTATGATGTTTCCCGCACGTCTGCGGGTGATGGACGGGGAATCAGCCCGGTTCTTTACAACACCAGAAGAAGCGGCAAGGTGGGTGGATGCCCTCCTGCGCGAATAAGCTGGGGAACCTGCCGACGGAGATCTGCTTCTTGATATGTGAGTTGTTACTTCTAATACACTGTCCCCTTTTTTTACTATGCCTACACATGAGAATGGGAGACTCTTTCCAAGTGGATGGCGCCTTCCCTCCCTTTCGCTCCCTGTCCCCCTCTAAGTGACTGAGTTGGGGGGGAGATGGCGCTGACTCTAATTTTGCTTCACGTGCCTTTGGTCCCAGCATAGATGAAGGGCTGCCGTATGTATTATGGATAACTCCCACCAATATACCCTGCACTGGTAGCCGCTGCATTGACGGTCCACCTCAAGGCGGTGAGGTGTCCATACTTATGCCTGCTCCAGCCTATACCTGTTTCGGCACTTGTGACTTGGATGCCCGTCGGCGATGCCGGTACACACAGCTATGTAGATGCACGGCCGGAACACAGGGAATGCTGGAGGATAATACTGTGGTGACGGCCAGCCTTGCTGCTGCCCATTTGTGTGTGTAGGTACTCTGCACGAGCTAGACCCCTTCTCTACCCCTGGCTCAGCCAGGAGACTCCTGATGTGATTAGCCCACTCTGTTGGCAACACCTCTGCAAGAACCTGACGCACTTAGAACAGAGTTTGCGTTGCCTTCTTGTTTTTTGTTCATGACCCACTGTGGTTGTTAACCATGTTTGTTGCGGGGATCCAAGTGCTCCCGGGTTGTGGGGGATACACAGGGTGGTGGTGGTGGTGGGGGGGGGGGGGGGGGGGCTGTGTTCTATCTGTTTTTTCTGCTGCTTTTCTTTTTTTCAGTTTTTTAAGTCATGTTACAGAGGTTGAAGGAATGTTCTATTTATGTATGCCATGGGTGCTGCGCACTTAGGAACTGAAATCAGGAGATTGCTGGTGGGGGAGAGTCCCCTCATGGGATGCCTTCTGTGATCCAGATGCGGGGCTGGGGCCCCCAGACATATACCTATATCTTCCCTCATGACGCCCCTGAAGGTCATATCATGGAACGTTAGGGGGTTGAATTCCAAAATTAAACGGACTTTGGTCTTCAAATTCCTTAAACAATACTCACCGGCTATTTGCATCCTACAGGAGACACACTTACTTGGGAGCAGGGTCCTTAGCCTTAGAAAGCCCTGGGTAGGCCACTACTATCATGCCACCTATTCTACCCACACAAGGGGGCTCAGCATCTTGATCCGTAAGTCCCTCCTGTTTCTCCTCCTAGACCTGCATCTGGATCTCAAAGGGAAATATGTGGTTATTCATGCAAATGTTGATGGCATGCCTGGGGTCTTAGCGGGACTTTACAACCCCCTGCCTGCTACGGTTGGACTCCTAACCAGGATGGCGCTGATACTGACCTCACATTCGGTTGCTGCGGTGATCTTGGCTGGGGACTTCAACATGGTTCCATTCCCTAATATGGACAAGTTGGCTCCCGGCCTGGTCACGGATTCTACACTTTCCCGCTGGGCAGCGGCGAAGTGCCTCACAGATGTCTGAAGGTGGAAGTACCCCAGGACCAGGGGATACACATGTAGCTCTGCTACATATACAGCTATGTCACATATCAACCTTATATGTCAGCAGCCCTGTTTTGTCAAGGGTGCAGGAGATATCTGTCCTCCCTAGGGGGATCTCGGACCATGCGCCTATCCTCTTGAGACTGCACACCAGGATGAGCCTGGGTGATTCCCTTTGGCTCCTTTCGAGGTACTGGGTCTCGGATGAGCGGGTTGAGCCTGTGGTGGAATGGGCCATTGTGACTTACTGGGCTCCAGACCCTGTTGGGATGGAGACGCAAGCCAGATGGGAACAGTTTAAACACCACATCCGGCAACAATATATAGTGGGCATAGGGTCGGCACCCTCATCCTCCTGGGCTTCGCTTGAGCAAGCTGAGATCTCCACCCAGAGGTTAGAGAGTGAGTACATTGGGGGTGAGGCCCAGAGAAAATACCTACTTGTAGCCCTGAGGGAGGTACAGCTTCTCCGGCTCTCCGCGGCTAAGAAACAATTGCTATTACAATCACAAAGAGTGTTCGAACAAGGCGAGAGGTCAGGCCGCATGCGCGGGAGTGACGTCATCGCGGCTTCGCCGAATGACAGCAGCGGAGCTGAGAGACCCCACCAAGAAGATGGATGCGGCGGACTACAGGGGACAGCGGTGACTTCGCTGGCTCCTGTGTCAGGTAAGTGACACATAATGGACTAATATGCGATGCACAGTAATCCATTATGCTTTGCCTTTGCAGGGAATGAAAGAGGAAGTAAACTCATCAGGGTTTACTTCCTCTTTAACGCGGTCATACTTTCTTTGATACATGGGGATCAGACTGGTTTTATGCCCGGTAAAGGAACAGACATAAACCTGAGGAGATTGTTTATGGTGATGGACCAGGTGGCTGAGAGGGGGGGGAGAGGAAGTAATTGCATCGTTAGATGCTAATAAAGCCTTGGACTCAGTGGAGTGGGACTACCTGTGGAACGTGTTGCAGAGATTTGGTCTAGGCCCAATATTCATCGGATGGCTCCGGTTGCTGTACTCCAACCCGTCAGCCAGGGTCCGGACATGTGGTCTTCTCTCTGCAACATTTCCGCTCCACCGAGGCACCAGGCAGGGATGCCCCCTCTCCCCGGCTTCGCCCTGGCTATTGAGCCCCTAGCCATTCTCCTCAGATCCTCCCAGACGATAGCCGGCATATAGATCTACCCCATTGTCGAAAATGTTTCCATGTATGCGGACGATACCCTTCTATACCTTAAAGACCCTCATGACTCCCTATTGGCAGCCCTGGAACTGATTGAATCCTTTGGCAAATATTCTGGCATCAGAATAAATTGGGATAAATCGATTCTATTCCCGCTAAATCCAAGTGAACCTCCTCCGGGACTCCCTGCTCCTCTCCAAAGGGTAGATAGTTTTAAATATCTCGGCATTCAAATCCATAGGCACTTACCACAATACCTAGAATCCAATTTCCAACCAGCCCTGCACAGGTTTATCCAGAAAACCAATACCTGGAAAAACCTACCACTTACGCCAGTGGGACGAGTCAATTTAATTAAAATGTCTTTTCTCCCCAAGTTCTTATATGTGTTTAGGAACACCCCTATAATTATACCCAAATCTTTTTTCAAGAAACTAGAACAAACAATAGGCTCGTTTATATGGCAGGGTGCGGTGCCGAGAGTAGCCAAGTCTACACTCCAGGTAGCACTCTCAGAAGGCGGGCTCCAGAATTTTAGGAAATACTATTGGGCAGCAGTCCTGGTGTCCGTACCTTGGTGGTTTACGCAGGATCAATCCTACCCTTCGGTTAACCTAGAAGCAGCTATAGTGGGTTCTTAGTCAGAACTGAGTAACCTGGTGTACAGAGAGCCTAAATCCACCACACCCCCCCCATGAGAAACATGTAAAAGTGTGAAAACAAGTTTCAAACCCCCTAGAGAAACCGCAGAGGTTTTCTCCCCACACGGTGCCTGACCCACAGGTATGGGCCAGATACGGAATAAGAATGCTAAAAGACGCTATGCCTGAGGGATGCCTTTCATCCTTTGAGAGACTCAAGAGCAAATTTGAACTCCCCCTGGATGTACTTCAGATTTTTGAAGTTGAGACATGCCCTCAGAGCACAGTTCCCAGGCTCCATTACAGTAGAACCCCACTTGGTTGAATGACTCTTGACATCATGCATAATAGACTAGACGCTGTCCTCTATCTACCTTCGATTCACATGTGCGGGTGGCACTGGGGCCAGTAGGGCGTTTTTGGCCTGGCACTGTGACATCCCAACACTGACAGAGGAAGATTGGTCAGAGGGCTTACAACAGTTAGCCTCTCCGCTAGGGATAAATTTGTTCAGTTAAAATTTTTGCATAGGGTGCATTATACGCCCCAAAGTCTGGCACGGATGTTCTCCACCTCTGACGATAAATGCCCTAAATGTACCGCAGAAGTGGGTAACTACATACATATGGGTTGGCAGTGCCCACGGGTGCAGGAATTCTGGCAGGCAGTGGCTGCTAACATCTCTTTGATTGGTGGCATACCTATTGGGCTTGATCCCCTGGTCCTACTGCTGAGTATATCAGACAACTTACCCACATATACTCATAAGAAGCTGTTTATTTTTTTACACTATCTACTACGTCAGGAATACAATTCTACTCCAGTGAAAGACACCAGAACCACCCAGGGTGTCTACATGGTTGGAACTTGTGAATAAGGCCCTTCCCCTCTATAAGCTGACTTACATGGGCCGCAACTGTCCCAAGAAATTCAATAAAATATGGGCGTTGTGGGTAGAGGCCAGACATCTTACAGTGTGATTGCGGAGGCTGGCTGCACCCCTCCAGTGAATTTCAAACACCCTCTTGAGATTAGCCTGTCTCCGCCTGGTCCTGGTGGTGCTAGGCGCTGCTGCCATTATACCTTCCCTTGCCTCTTCCCCCCCCCCCCCCCCTCTTCCATCCCTTGCTCCTTCCTTCCCCCCCCCCTTTATTCCCTTTTCGGCGCTGGTGATGGGTGCTACGTCAGCTGAGACATATTTGAGAGGAACAGCTTGTGCAGAGGTCCAATTTTTCCCCACTACCTCAGTTCCAAGACCTGCCGATGTATATCTTGAACCACTAAGATTGTGACTATACCTGCTCTCTTTATACATCTGTTATGTTCTATTAGCCCTTGTACACAAGGTTGGACATTCTGACAACAAAATCCGTTGGATTTTGTCCAAAACTGGTGTTGCATACACACGGTCGGACAAAGTTGTTGGAAAATCCGATCGTTTGTAACGTGATGACATAATTTAGTTATGATGGGACTACGTTCAGGCTAGTAGCCAATAGCTTTGGTCTCGGAATTTGATCTGAGCATGTGTGGCACTTTGTCTGATCAGAATTCTCTACAAACGTTTGGACAAAGTCAGAACGGATCATGTTGTCGGAAAATTTTATAGCCAAGCTCTCGAACTTTGTCCGTCGGGTATTCAGATGGAAGCAGTCCGATGGAGCCCACACACGGTCGGATTATCCGACAACACGGTTCGATCGGACATTTTCCGTCGGAATATCCGACCGTGTGTACAAGGGCTAAGACTTATCAAAGGACCCTTATACGAGGATGTACTACTTGTTTGTTGAAATACCTGCAATGCCTAACATGTATCTGATTGACATTTTTAATAAACATTCCTTCTGTTAAAAAAAAAAAAAAAGCTTTCCAGGGTATCATTTTACACTTTCCAAGAAAAGGATTTATGAGCCTTCAACATTGTAACGGGTTCTGAAATACTCTACTCAACACCTGGGCTTCATCAGTTATACCATTAAAGCTACAAACCAGAAATGCAAACAAGGCTATAATTTATGCCAAAGAGAAAAACATTAGCTTAGCTTCCTATCAACAGATGCTGAAAAAACATGTGATAGGGTTAGCAGAAACTGTGTACATGACAGCGCACATCCACAGATTCTAGAGCCCAGAGATCTAGTTAAACCTGAGGCCTACCCAGTATTATTGCTGGATTATGTTCAGCTCTAATCCCTGCGACCTGAGTTCTTAGAAACCTGCTGATGTTGCTACTGATCTTTCTCTGGATTTCACATACCTGACTCCAAGCTACTGCTCACAGGATACCAGCACTTCCAAGCAGTGCTGGATTTAGACCTTAGGGGGCATTTCAAGTTTGTGGGTCCCCCAACATAAAAAAAAATTATATGATAGTATTTAGAGCATGGGAAAAAAGCCACTTATTATGCGTCAACTTTACTACTATACTTTGTGCAAGACATGTAATGAAGAAAGATCCTCTACATGCTGCCGATTTCGTACAACACTCAACTATGCCATTCTGGCCAAATTCTGATCCAGGGCCACGCCTGTCCTGAATTCGACCTACCTCAAAATTTCAGGTAACACTTGCTAACAAAGTTTTATCCTATCCAAGATTGCCGAGAGTCCAATCCACCTATTGACCCAATCACAGTCAAGCCAGGGAGTGCGCTTTCTAATTTTCCTGACTGAAGTACATTGATGCTGTTCATTAACTTGACTCGATGGGGTCATAGCCTGTTGCCTGGCAAAATCCAACATTCTTTGAACTTTTCCCTTGTCCCATCCACATGTCTCTCATAAACAAGGCAATACATTACGTCACACAGTCACATTAAAACAAACATCTGAAATACTAAAATAATATGAGAAGTTGAAATGTAAAACATCTGGCAGAAGCCCTCATCTCTTACATTTCCTCTAAAGTCAGGCTTAACCGTTCCTTATCCTGACCCCCCTCCACACACATAATAACATTTATCAAATATTATTAATTATTATTATAATTGGGGGCCCCCTCTGGCAGTCCCCCCCCCCCTTGTCCCCTTATAAATCCAGCATTTCTTCCAAGCTCAAGTTCACTGATCAAACTCCTTCTGCTGCTCTAGCAGTTCCTGTCTCCATGCAAGAGGCATCTTGCGCATATAGCCCTGGCCAAAAGTTTGAGAATTACATAAATATGAATTTTCACAAAGTCTGCTGCTTCAGTGTTTTTAGATCTTTTTTGTCAGATACTATGGTATACTGAATTACAATTACATTAAGTGTATGCCATCAGTCATTATTTGAAGTGTTGACCTCTGCAATTCCTTCTGGCATGCTGTCAATCAACTTCTAGGCCACATCATGACTGATGGCAGCCAATTCTTGCATAATCAATGCTTGAAGTTTGTTAGAATTTGTTCGATTTGTCTGATTGGACCCTCCCCCAGTGGCGGTGCCCCGTTTCGCTTCAGGAGCGATCCGTGATGAGGGGGCGGCCATTGATTTCTGGCCACCCCCTTTGCGATCGCTCCTGGTGAATGAGAAGTTTCACCTGCCTGTGAACTGTAAACACAGGCAGGAGGAAGTGATGTCACTCTCCTCGTGGCAGTCTTTTTGACCAGAACGCAGAGGAGAGAAGACATCATAGTACGTGCACAAACACTACACTAACGCCAGGTACACACAGGCACACAAATCATCCCTCAGTCACCCCCTGACCCCCCAGTCACAGGGTCACTAATTGCAGTGGTCATTTATTTACTGATCACTGCATTTAGTGTCATTTGTGACTGTAAAAAGTGTCAGGACAGTTAGCTTTAGGCCCCTTTAGGTCCAGGGTAGCCCCCTAACCCCCCCAATAAAGGTTAAACACCTTGATTGCCCCCCAGGTAACCCTTTCACCCCCTTTTGCCAGTGTCACTAAGCGATCGTTTGTTCTGATCGCTGCATTAGTGTCGCTGGTGCTGCTAGGTAGCTAGTTATTTTTTAGGTTCACCGCCAGGTTTTTATAGCGTCAGGCAACCCCATATACAACCTAATAAAGGTTTTAACCCCCTGATTGCCCCTAGAGTTAACTCTTTCACCAGCGATCACCGTATAAGTGTCACTGGTGATGCTGGTTAGCCAGTTAGTTATTTAGGTTCCACGTCAGGTTTTTATATAGCGTCAGGTACCCGCATATACTACCTAATAAAGGTTTTAACCCCCTGATTGCCCCCTAGTTAACCCTTTCACCAGTGATCACCTTAAAAGTGTTACGGGTGACGCTGGTTAGTTTGCTTTTTATAGCATCCGGGCACCCGCCATTTATTACCCAATAAAAGTTTAACCCCCTGATTGGTAATATCAATTAGGTTTTAGGGTCAGATAGGGTCTGCGTCACCCCAGGCAGCATCAGGTTAGTGCCAGTACCGCTAACACCCACGCGCAAAGCATACACCTCCCTTAGTGGTATAGTATCTGAACAGATCAATATCTGATCTGATCAGATCTATACTAGTGTCCCCAGCAGTTTAGGGTTCCAAAAAACACATTGTTAGTGGGATCAGCCCAGATACCTGCTAGCACCTGCGTTTTGCCCCACCGCCCAGCGCAGCACAGCCCACCCAAGTGCAGTATTGATCGATCATTGTCACTTAAAAAACACAACACACATAACTGCAGCGTTCGCAGAGTCAGGCCTGATCCCTGCGATTGCTAACAGTTTTTTTCGTAGCGTTTTATACAGTTGCTGACAGCCTAGGTGCTTTTTTACCTGTGAATCTCACTAGTTGTACCAGAAAATTTAGAGCCCAAAATGACAAATCGAAGGTACACTAGTGAAGAGGCCTACACGTTTCTGAGCATGACAGATAGTGAAGAGGAGGTCACTCATCTGTCAGATTCAGTCTCAGAATACGATCCTGTAGACGACAGCGGCTCCATGACAGATAGCTCTGGTGACGAAGGTGAGGTCCCTGCTAAGGACAGGCATACACAATCCCGATCTTCTGATGTTGTTGAGGTGCAAGAACCGCAGGTCCCTCGTATGGAGCAGAGAGCCAGTACTAGTGCCACTATTCCTTCTGGTGAACTGGCAAGCACCAGCAGCCTAGTACACCCTGAACGTACATCCAGCACTGCAGTAACACTTGGTGACGTGGCGAGTCCCATAAGTGCAGTTCAAGCTGGCAAGCACAAGTAGTGTCCTGCTGCCACCAAGAAGACAAAGGCAGGCCCGTCGTGCCCATAGTGTCCTTCCTGCAGAATTTGCCAATCCTGATTGGGTGCCCACCACTTCTGCAGAACCCAAACTTCCCCCATTCACTGAACAACCTGGTATTTAGGTGGAAAACGCTGATTTTACGCCACTTGATTTTTATTCGCTGTTTTTCACGGAAGATCTCTAAAGATCTATTGTGGACCAAACTAATTTATGCCTTCCCTTGCCAGAGATTGGAAACCAATTACGGTTTCCAAATTTAAGACCTTTCTGGGCCTTCCTCTCAACATGGCCATACATAAATTCATGACGTTGCGGACCTATTGGTCCACGCGCCCAATTGACCATATGCCCACGTTCTCTGCCTCCATGTCCAGGAAATGATATGAGCAGATCTTTCAGTTCATGCACTTCAATGATAATGAACTTTTTTGTCCTCGTGGAGACCCTGAATACGATCAGCTCTACAAAATTCGGCCCCTCATAAACCACTTCAACCAATGTTTTGCAGCCTTGTTTACTCCCGATCAAGTTGTCTGCGTTGATGAGTCCCTGATTACATTTTCTGGCCACTTGTCTTTCAAACAGTACCTTTCCAGCAAGCGTGCCAGATACGGGGTCAAGCTCTATAAGTTCTGTGACAGGGCAACAGGCTATGTATGGAGCTTTACGGTTTATGAGGGAAAAGATAGTTACGTAGAGCCGGAGAACTGCCCAGATTACATAGGGAGCACTGGCAAGATAGTGTGGAACTTAGTGTCACCCTTATTTGGAAAGGGGTACCACTTGTACATGGACAATTATTACACGAGCGTGCCACTGTTTAGTCATTTGTTTGATCAGCAGATTGAAGCATGTGGCACCGTGCGACCTAATCACCGGGGCTTTCCCCAGCGGCTTGTAGATTCCCGTCTTAGGCTGGGGGAGAGAGCCTGCTTGCAGTGTAATAACTTGTTCGCTATGAAGTGGAGGGATAATAAGAATGTTTTCATTCTTACCTCCCTTCATGCAGACATGACAGTCCAAATTACTACAGCGATTGGTGTTATGGAGAAACCCCTCTGTGTCCACAAATATAACCAAAATATGGGAGGAGTGGACCTCAACGACCAGTTGTTGGCGCCCTATCTAGTTGCCCGTAAGGCCAGACGCTGGTACAAAAAAGTGTCTGTTTACTTATTTCAATTGGCTTTGCTGAACACTCATGTGCTATACAGAGCTTCAGGCGGGCCTTTATCCTTCCTTACATTCCAGGAAGAGATTGTCACAGACCTCCTGTATCCAGACGATTCTGCACCTCACCATTCCCAATCAAATTCAGTAAGCCGGCTGCTTGAGAGGCATTTTCCATATGTCCCCGAGAGTACCCCTACCCAATGAGCCCCCCAAAGAAGATGTTGTGTCTTTACCAAGCACGAATATAGGCGTGACACCGGGTATTGAACCATCACAAGAACAGCGCATCAGAGAGACTCATAGTCTGATGTGAACAGCATAAAAACAATTTATTAAAATGAAAAAGAAAAAAACTCAATAAAAGACGTCTGATCCTCCAGGGATCTTAAAACCTTTACATCAGTCAATCACGACAATAAAACAACAGTTGCTTGATGATAAATTAACCCTGGGATCTTCTACTCGTAACTTTGAGATGTTGGTAAAAACAGGGCTGTGTTGCTAGTGTAGTCTATTGTACACGTAGATTGAATGATTGTGGGTGATTATCTCCCAGAGGCAGGGGGAACCAGTGAAGTTCGTATATAGGTGTAAATAAATGGTTGGAACTGAGTTCCCAAAAGACACTCACTTTTGTTAATGGCTGGACTGTAGGGCTGGGGCGCCGTCACGCTGAGCTGGAGGAGTGGAAGAAAAAAGGTCAATCCTGCTCCCTGTGCTCCGGGACGGAGGTGCAGTAAGCGCTGAAGGATGTTAATCCAAGTTGGACACGAGGTGGCGTCCACCTTGTGTGTTGGAGAGGCTTGGAGCGCAGCGCTTCGCTTGCCCGAACGGTTGCGGGTCACTATTGGTCACGTGGAAGGCTCCGTAGCGAGGGGGGTTGTCATGCCGACCGGCCTGCTAACATGTTTCGCGCGCATGCGCTTTATCAAAGCTGAGGCGGCGTGTGGTACACATAGGGATATATAGCATCGGGTTGTATGGAGGGGCGGGGAGTACCGGAGTACACTAAATTAACCCCTCATGTGTCAAAACGTATGTTTTGCTTGAGACTTGTGGAACAATGATATCTATTGGTGTGTAGACTTAAGGGACACCGATAACAATGGATTCGGATTCGATTGAGATATTGAGTGGGTGAAAAGGGATATGAAAATCTAAGGAGAAGTGTGGGGTGGGGAAAAAGAGAGAAAATTATGTGAAAAAAATGGGGGAAAGGGGGGGGGGGGGAGGTGGGGAATGTATAGGAAAGATGTAAATTGGATATAGCGACATATCTTTGGTAAAAAATTGTAAATATATGGAACGTAAAAAAATGTAAAAAATGTGAAAATAAAAAGAAAGATGAAAAATAAAAAAAAAAATGGAAAAAAAAAGAAAAAAAAAAAAAATGTGAAATGTAAAATGTATATGTACATATGTATTCACCCACTCAGATACATGATACAATGGGGGGGGGGGGGGGGGGGAGGAGAGGGGAAAAAAAAAAAAAAAAAAAAAGAAAAATTAAAAAAAAAAAAAAAAAAAAAAAAATATATATATATATAATAATATAATGGGGGATGGCGGGCAATGGGTTATGTTTATGTCTGACAGATGTGTATCAGGAGGTTATGCTGAGGATATCGATGTCTTCGTTGAGGCCTTCTGGTGAGAGGGTACCCATGAGATATATCCAAAAGGTCTCTCTACGACACAGAAGGGAAAATCTTTCGTTATCCGTTAGGGTACCCTTTGGGATAGACTCAATTGCAAGAACCTCCATTTTTTAAAAATCTTTATCATGGAACTGGCGAAAATGGCGCGGGATGCTGTGTTTAATGCAACCCTTTTTGATTAGGCGGCGATGTTCGCCCACCCTAATACGTAAGGCCCGTATGGTACGGCCTACATAAAGGAGGCCGCAGGGACAACGTAGGACGTAGATCACATATTCGGTGGAGCATGTAATGAACTGTTTTATCTCAAAAGTTTTTCCTTGAGGTGTGATAATGGTGGATTGGCCATTAGGGATGGATTGGCAGGTAAAACAGCCTCTTTTGCGACATTTATATATCCCATGTCTATTGTCGAAATACATCCTGATATCGGAGAATGTTTTATTGCAATTTTTACCTGATTTAGTAAGTTTGCTAGGGGCGATAATATTTTTTATTGTACGGGAACGTCTGAAGGTAATTTGTGGTCTAGGCGGAAGGGAAGAAGCCAGGATAGGATCTAGCTTAAGGATATCGTAATGTTTGAGAATTATTTTTGAAATATGTTTATACTGTGTATTAAAAGTGGAAATGAACCTGACTGTGGGGCTGTATGTCGCTATATCCAATTTACATCTTTCCTATACATTCCCCACCTCCCCCCCCCCTTTCCCCCCTTTTTTTCACATAATTTTCTCTCTTTTTCCCCACCCCACACTTCTCCTTAGATTTTCATATCCCTTTTCACCCACTCAATATCTCAATCGAATCCGAATCCATTGTTATCGGTGTCCCTTAAGTCTACACACCAATAGATATCATTGTTCCACAAGTCTCAAGCAAAACATACGTTTTGACACATGAGGGGTTAATTTAGTGTACTCCGGTACTCCCCGCCCCTCCATACAACCCGATGCTATATATCCCTATGTGTACCACACGCCGCCTCAGCTTTGATAAAGCGCATGCGCGCGAAACATGTTAGCAGGCCGGTCGGCATGACAACCCCCCTCGCTACGGAGCCTTCCACGTGACCAATAGTGACCCGCAACCGTTCGGGCAAGCGAAGCGCTGCGCTCCAAGCCTCTCCAACACACAAGGTGGACGCCACCTCGTGTCCAACTTGGATTAACATCCTTCAGCGCTTACTGCACCTCCGTCCCGGAGCACAGGGAGCAGGATTGACCTTTTTTCTTCCACTCCTCCAGCTCAGCGTGACGGCGCCCCAGCCCTACAGTCCAGCCATTAACAAAAGTGAGTGTCTTTTGGGAACTCAGTTCCAACCATTTATTTACACCTATATACGAACTTCACTGGTTCCCCCTGCCTCTGGGAGATAATCACCCACAATCATTCAATCTACGTGTACAATAGACTACACTAGCAACACAGCCCTGTTTTTACCAACATCTCAAAGTTACGAGTAGAAGATCCCAGGGTTAATTTATCATCAAGCAACTGTTGTTTTATTGTCGTGATTGACTGATGTAAAGGTTTTAAGATCCCTGGAGGATCAGACGTCTTTTATTGAGTTTTTTTCTTTTTCATTTTAATAAATTGTTTTTATGCTGTTCACATCAGACTATGAGTCTCTCTGATGCGCTGTTCTTGTGATGGTTCAATTTCTGCTTTCTTCCACCATGTCCAAAGTGGTCTAGCAGCTGCACATTGAGACTAATTATAGGCCCTCTATGAGACAACAATTAACCTAATACTTGGATAAAGCGTTCTCTACAAAAGGTTTTTTCCATTTGTGTGCCAAGAACTTTTGTTTTTAATATTGTGACACCAGTTATTGTCCATGCAGTCCTGACAATCCTGGTCTTTGCATTGGTGAATGTTTGGAACGCTACCACACACTAGTGAAGTTTCAGCGTAGGGTACAGCATTTCACAGACTAGGACACACTTACACAGGGTCTCCCAAGATGCCATCGCATTTTGAGAGACCCGAACCATTACAGTTGTTACAATTACAAAAAAAAGTGTAAAAAAAAAAATATATATATAAAAAAATTGTTGTCATTTTATTGTTCTCTCTCTCTCTATTCTAACTCTATTGTTCCTCTTTTTTACTGTATTCTATTTTGCAATGTTTTATTATGTTTTATCATGCTTGCTTTTCAGGTATGTCATTTTTTTTATACTTTACTGTTTACTGTGTTTTATTGTTGACCATTTTTTTGTTTTCAGGTGTGCCGTTCAGCTGCAGCGCGGATTTATTTATCTCGACAGCAACAGCATTTGCTCCCACGATACATCAAGCCATGACTCCAGTGCTGTAGGAGGTGATTTCACCACCACAGTTTAAAAAAAGGAGCATATATGCTGAAGCATGGGGGCAGCAGGGGCGGAGGAGCGCTTTTGCTCCTAATGTCGCGTACATACAGTTGAAATTCCGACGAATGCTTACCCATGGAAAAGTCCGACCATGTGTATGCGGCATAACTTTTTTGTGGGAGGATGCCCCCATGCTTCGGCATATATATATTTTAGGCACAGGTTGCGTTAAAAAATGTTTTATTTTTTACTATGTTTTTTTTGGTATTTGCTTTGCAGGTATGGTAAGGTCTTACTGTTATACTGTAATGTTACTTTGTTTTAATGTTAACAATAATTTGCTTAGCAGGTACGCCATTCAGTTGCAGTGCAGATTTATTTATCTTGACAGCAACAGCGTTTGCTCCCACGATCTATAAAGCTGTGACTCCAACGCTGTAGGAGTTAATTTCACCACCACAGTTAAAAAAAAAAAGAGCATATATGCAAAGTATGGGGGCAGCAGGGGTGGAGGAACGTGGAAAAGTCTGACTGTTTGTACATGGCATAACTTTTGCGGGAGGATGCCCCCATGCTTCGGCATATATCAATGGTGCATGTATGCCCATCATTAGAAGTGGGTGGATGAAGGGAGGTATTCTAATGGTGGGCATACCCACTGATCAATCTCTTTTTTTTCATTCAGCCAACAGGCTGCATGAAAAAAAAGATTACAATATATGTCCAACAAGGACCAGCAACGTACTGGTATGTTGCTGGACTTGGAATGGTTATACCAGAATGATGCCTGCGGGTTTAGGTATCATCTTGCTATCATTCTTTTCTGCCAGTGATCAACTTTCATGTAAAAGCAATCCTAGTGGCTAATTAGCTTGTAGACTGCTTTTACAAGCAGTTGGGAGGGGGGGGGGAATGTCCCCCCTCCCAGATATAAACAGCGCCATCGGGAAATTGGTAAAGCATTTTATCACACTGAACTTGGTGTGGTCAGATGCTTTGAGGGCAGAGGAAAGATCTAGGGTCTAATAGACCCCAATTTTTTTTAAAGAGTACCTCTCACTATTGCTATCATAGGGGATATTTACATTCACAGTTTCAGAGGCCATGGAATGTCCAGATGGCACAAACCCCCCCAAATGACCCCATTTTGGAAAGTAGACACCCCAAGCTATTTGCTGAGAGGTATGGTAAGTATTAGTACTTTCCAAAATGGGGCAATTTGGGGGAGTTTTGTGCTATCTTGGCATTTTATGGCCTTCGAACTGTGATAGGTAGTGAGGAGTGAAATCAAAAATTATACGGCTAGGCTCCCAAAAAGTCCCACACATGTGGTAGGCCCGTACTCAGGAGAAGCAGCAAACTGTATTTTGGGGTGCAATTCCACATATAACCATGGCATGTGTGAGCAATATATCATTTAATTACAACTTTTTGTAAAAAATTATTATTTTTTGTCATTATTCAATGACTTGGGACAAAAAAATATTCAATGCAACTTTGTGCAAAAAAAAAAAAAAGTTTGTAATATTCCCGCATCGTGTGGCAAAATGTAAAATATTCCATGGACTCAACATGCCTCTCAGCAAATAGCTTGGGGTGTCTACTTTCCAAAATTGGGCCATTTGGGGGGAAGGGGGTTTGTGCTATTTTGGCATTTTTTGGTATCAAAAATGTGCACCCTTAGAAATCCTGAAGGCGGTGATTGGTTTTCGGGTGCCGTACGCGGCTAGGCTCCCAAAAAGAAAGTCCCAAACGTGGTATCCCCGTACTCAGGAGAAGCAGCAACGTGTATTTTGGGGTGCAATTCCACATATAGCCATGGCATGTGTGAGCAATATATCATTTAGTGACAACTTTTTGTCAAATATTTTTTTTTTTTGTCATTATTCAATTACTTGAGACAAAAAAAAATATTCAATGGGCTCAACATGCCTCTCATTTTAGCACCTCAAGAAACGAGATAGGCAGTCATAAATTAAAAGCTGTGTAAATTCCAGAAAATGTACTGTAGTTTATAAACGCTATAACTTTTGCGCAAACCAATAAATATACGCTTATTGACACTTTTTTTACTAAAGACGTGGCTGAATAAATTTTGGCCTAAATGTATGACCAAAATTGAGTTTATTCAATTTTTCTTATAACAAAAAGTAGAAAATATCTTTTTTTTTTTATATTGCAAAAAATAAAAATCGCAGAGGCAATCAAATACCATCAAAAGAAAGCTCTATTTGTGGAAAAAAAAGGACACAAATTTAGTTTGGGTACAACATTGCATGACCACGCAATTACCAGTTAAAGCAGTGCAGTGCGAAATTGTAAAAATACCGCTGGTCCTTAGGCTGACAATTGGTCTGGGGCTTAAGTGGTTAAACATTCAGCATAACCTCAGACCAGCCATAACTCATATACTCTTAGAAACACATTCATTAATTCTATGCAATTGGAAATCTTGCAAAGCCATTAACACCTCTGATATAATCACAGCGGTGCATAGGAATTACACATTCGAAAGGCTCATATCCATCAAGTCTCTGAATTGAAAAAGATTTGATAAATGTTGGTTTATATGGCCCAAACATCTATGACATTTTGCTAAGCTGCATTAATGTAATGAATCTCTGAAGTATAAAAATGTATATCAGTTGTTGTGTATATCAATGCATTCTTTATACCTTGTAAAAATTGAAAATTTTCAATAAACATTATTTAATTAAAAAAAACGTCACTATAGTGTTAGATGCATGTATGGGAGTACAGTCGTGCATGAACAATGTAAACAGGGCTGGACTTAACACACATCCCTGTGGTAGCCCTGTATTCAAAATAATAGTGTTAGACACCTGATCTCCTATTCTCACCATTTGTGGCCTGTTTGTTAGAAAATCCATAATCCATGAGCGTAGCAACGGACATAGGCCCAAAGCTTTTAACCTTTTCACTAATTTGTCAGGAACTACTGTGCAAGCATCAATGAATAAAATCCTAACATATGTGTTTGAGAGCTCAAGATGTGTCAAGGCAGCATGCAATGCAATATCAATTGCATCATCTGTGCATCTATTTGCATGGTAGGCAAACTGATACTTATTCAGATCAACAGGAATGCTTGCCTTAAGATGTGATAATACGAGCCTCTCAAAACATTTCATGATGATAGGAGTTAGGGCAACTGGGCGATAATCATTTAAGCATGTTAGGCCGCGTACACACGCGCGGACTGTTTGCCCAACCTTGTTCGTCAAACAGTTTGGGCAAACAGTCCGCTCAAAATTTGCATGAGCGGACTTGCCCACACACGAGCGGACTGTTTGACGAACAAGGTTGGGCAAACAGTTCGCTCAACTTTTGAAATGAACGGACTCGCCCACGTAAGGAGGAGGCAAATCCGCCCATTTCGAGCGCGTGTACAGGTAGGCGGGGCCCGCGAAGGAGACGTCGCGGGCTCCGCCGCCTGGAATGGGCTTAAAGGGGAACCCCAACGCCGAAAAAAATCGGCGTGGGGGTTCCCCCCAAGTCCACACCAGACCCTTGTCCGAGCACGCTACCCGGCCGGCCAGGAAAGGGGGGCGAGCGAGCGCGCCCCCCCTCCTGAGCCGTACCAGGCCGCGTGCCCTCAACATGGGGGGGTGCCTTGGGGAAGGGGGGGCCGCGCGGCCCCCCCACCCCAAAGCACCTTGTCCCCATGTTGATGAGGACAAGGGCCTCTTCCCGACAACCCTGGCCGTTGGTTGTCGGGGTCTGCGGGCGGGGGGCTTATCGGAATCCGGGAGCCCCCTTTAAGAAGGGGGCCCCCGGATACCGGCCCCCCACCCTATGTGAATGAGTATGGGGTACAATGTACCCCTACCCATTCACCTGTGGAATAAAGTACAAAAAAAACACAACACATGGAAAAAGTATTTTATTGCACAGCTCCGGGGGTCTTCCGTCTTCGGGGGTCTTCTCGCCGGACTCCTCCGCTATGTGTGTGTAGCTCTTTTACTAGCGGAGGAGTCCGGCTTTCTTCCTCCCCGCCGCCGGCCTCTTCTCCCGACTTCGGGGGTCTTGTCCCCCTCTTCGGTTCTTCTGCCGGGCCACCGCGCCTGGTCCGGTGGCCCGGTCTTCTGTCGCCGTCTTCCGTTCTTCTGTCGCCGCCTTCGGTTCTTCTGCCGGGCCACCGCGCTTTCTTGTAGCTCTTTTACAGGCGGTGGCCCGGTCTTCTGTCGCCGCTGTCGTCGCCGCCGCCGCCGCCTTCCGTTCTTGTTCTTCTTGTTCTTCTTCTTGTTCTTCTCCTGGAGATGTTGACTCGACGATCTCTCCGGCCGGAATGCCAGAGCCGCGCTGTGCGGTCACTTATATAGTGACAATGGGGCGGTGTCACATGGTATATGTCACATGGGTTGGTCACATGGTGACCCCGCCCCCTTACGATGTCATAGTCCCCATGTGACATCAACCCATGTGACCAACCCATGTGACATATACCATGTGACACCGCCCCATTGTCACTATATAAGTGGCAGCGGAGCGTGTCCCTGGCATTCCGGCCGGAGAGATCGTCGAGTCAACATCTCCAGGAGAAGAAGAAGAAGAACAAGAACGGAAGGCGGCGGCGGCGACGGCGACAGAAGACCGGGCCACCGCCTGTAAAAGAGCTACAAGAAGGCGCGGTGGCCCGGCAGAAGAACCGAAGGCGGCGACAGAAGAACGGAAGACGGCGACAGAAGACCGGGCCACCGGACCAGGCGCGGTGGCCCGGCAGAAGAACCGAAGAGGGGGACAAGACCCCCGAAGTCGGGAGAAGAGGCCGGCGGCGGGGAGGAAGAAAGCCGGACTCCTCCGCTAGTAAAAGAGCTACACACACATAGCGGAGGAGTCCGGCGAGAAGACCCCCGAAGACGGAAGACCCCCGGAGCTGTGCAATAAAATACTTTTTCCATGTGTTGTGTTTTTTTTGTACTTTATTCCATAGGTGAATGGGTAGGGGTACATTGTACCCCATACTCATTCACATAGGGTGGGGGGCCGGTATCCGGGGGCCCCCTTCTTAAAGGGGGCTCCCGGATTCCGATAAGCCCCCCGCCCGCAGACCCCGACAACCAACGGCCAGGGTTGTCGGGAAGAGGCCCTTGTCCTCATCAACATGGGGACAAGGTGCTTTGGGGTGGGGGGGCCGCGCGGCCCCCCCTTCCCCAAGGCACCCCCCCATGTTGAGGGCACGTGGCCTGGTACGGCTCAGGAGGGGGGGCGCGCTCGCTCGCCCCCTTTCCTGGCCGGCCGGGTAGCGTGCTCGGACAAGGGTCTGGTGTGGACTTGGGGGGAACCCCCACGCCGATTTTTTTCGGCGTTGGGGTTCCCCTTTAAGCCCATTCCAGGCGGCGGAGCCCGCGACGTCTCCCTCGCGGGCCCCGCCTACCTGTACACGCGCTCGAAATGGGCGGACTTTCCGAGCGGGAACAGTCCGCTCATTTCGAAAGTACAGCGGACAGGCCCACACACGGGCGGACTGTTCGCTCAAACACAGTTTCAGCGGACAGTTTTTCGGAATTTCCGAAAGACTTTGTCCGTCCAACTGTCCGCTGAAACTGTCCGCTGAAAGCCCACACACGAGCGGACTGTCCGCCCAAACACTGTTCAGCGGACAAGGTTGGGCGAACAGTCCGCCCGTGTGTACGCGGCCTTACTGCTGATTTTTTAGGTATTGGGACAATAGTAGTAGATTTAAAACAAGAAGGTACTGCAGCCTGCTTCAATGACAAATTAAAATTATCAGTAAAAACACCTAACTGGTCTGCACATCCCCTTAGTATACGGCCTGACACCCTGTCTGGTCCTGCTGCCTTTGTAATGTCAATCTTCCTCAAATTTGACTTGACCTTATGTATTTTTAATACCAGTAAATGGTCGTCCTCTACTAGTTCTTTACTATGGATTTCACATTTCATATTTTGAAACTCAAAGCGAGCAAAAAATCGGTTTAAGGTGTCAGGGAGCACTTTACAAACCTGTGTATTCCTAGATTTAAAATCTATCATTGTTTTAATCCCCTTCCACATGCTACAAGATTTTCAAAATAAGATTCAAAGCTTTCCTATAAGCCATAGGGTCGCCCGATCTAAAGGTCACATCCCTTGCTCTAAGCTGAGCCCTTACTTTACCATCCAACCAAGGCTTTTGGTTTGCAAATACCTTAATAGTTTTTGTATACATCTCCATTTCAAAAGTGAATATAAGCTAGAAAATCTGAAGCATATTCCTCTAAGTCTGCATCCTGTGCAAATACATTCCAATCAGTTGATTCAAAGCACTCTTGCAGGGGTGAATTTGACTTCTCGCTCCAAACCTGTATTGTTTTAATATCTGGTTTTGTTCTGCAAACAAGAGGCTTATAACATGGGATAATCATTAAAGAGGTATGATCTGATAGACCAAGATGTGGCAACAAAGAAGCTTCATATGCACTGGAAAAATATATATGTGCATATATACATATATATGCACACACACACTCTAATGCCCCGTACACACGAGAGGGATTAAGTCTGACAGACCTCCAAAGGAGTTCCGCCGGAGTTCCGCCGGAGTTCCGCCGGAGTTCTGGCGGACTTTTCGACCGAACGGACTTGACCACACACCATCACACCAAACTCCGACGGAGTCGAACGTGATGACGTACGACTGGATTCGACGTAGGAAGTTCCTAGACAGTAGCCAATAGCTGCCCTAGCGTCGGTTTTAGTCCGTCGGAGTAGCACACACACGAGCGGATTTTTCAAAGGGGACCGGGTCCGGCGGAGTTCCGTCGGGAAAATTTAAAGCATGCTTCATTTCTAAAGTCCGTCAGACTTTAGCTTCGCTAAAGTCCGTTGCAGCCCACACACGATCGGATAGTCCGCCGGACTCAGTCCGTCGGAGTTTGGATGTCGAAAAGTCCGCTCGTGTGTACGGGGCATAACATTATACATTGTGGGAAATACGGTAATAAAAAAAAAAAAGAAAAAAAAGAATGACACAGAAACAATGTCCAAATATTGACCAACAAACATCTCTAGGGTTGAAGGTACACTAGCGAAAAAAATAAAAAAAAACATGAACAGCTCGTGGCAGGAATATTCAAAGGGATGCCTTAAGGCTGATGTGGAAAATGCAGCACCCTGAGCTGGGTGTTTGCAAAATGTGAATAGAGCACTTGAGTGGAGGGCATTACAATTTTAAATGTCCTTGTCCCATAAGGATAGTCACAGTAAGCCATGGAAAATAGCCGCTTCTTCAAATGGCTCTGTCGCTTTCCCAGACTATCCAACCATTCACAAGCAGACATTGGGGTTTCAAAAAAATTGGTTATCCCATCCACTACTCAAACTACTCAAAGTTTTGCAGGCTAGAACATAGAATAAGTAAGTTGAAGCTTTTGAAGCCTTTTCTAAACATCAGGAAATTTTGCCTTTTATTCTGAATTTCTTGGGAGAAATCTGGAAATATCATAATTTTTGAACAATTATAGGAAAGTTCACCTTTTGATGGTGATAGTTGGTGAGGTTGAAAAAAAAGACACCTGTCCATCCAGTTCAACCTAGGAGATGCCCTCGCAATCGGACAGATCACCTCTCCGGAAGAGTGGAGAGGAGATCGTCTGGCGTTGCTCTGGTGGGAAGGTGTTCTGTGATATGACTGGAATTCAGATTTAGAAGCACTAAGACCGAGAATAAAGATGGCGGCGAGATGGAGACGAGCCACCATTCCTGACATTGGAGAAACACTATTCCTATATATATAGTGGTATGCTGCTGAAGCTGGACTGCTAAGGACGAGTGAATATCGGTTTTGTTGCAGTGCTTATACATTTGATTTCTGAGGTGAGAGGCTGGGGGAAACAGTGGGTGCACGGAGTTGTGGCACTGAAATTGGGCACTGAAGTTGATCGGTGGACAGTCACGGATCTGAAGAACACTTTATTAATTTTGCATGAACTGAGATACATGCTCACTATTTAATTGCATGGACTTCATTAGAGAAGCACTTTTTATTTATTATTTGTCATTTTATTATTATCCGTCATTTCTCGGACTGTTTTCATAAGAGTATTTATTCAGCAATTTTCACATTTAATATTTTGTTAATATTTCATGCATGATGTTTTGAAGATTTATACACTTTATTTTATCAGGATACTATAATATTCACGGTTGAATATTGCACATTTATCACTTTTAGTGAGGTGAATTCACTGTTGCACCACATGTGTTTGAGTATTGTATTTTATTCTAGGTAGCGCCGCATTTCTTGTATTTTTATATTTCTCTGAGTTCATGTTCAGATACAGTGCTCCATTAATCCTGACTATAAGGTTATATTGCCTTCTGCAGGAGTAGGACTAGGCAGAACAAAAAAAAAACAAAAAAAACTTGGCTACGCCCATGGGCCATCCTCAGTTGGTATATAACCCCCTCGTTGCTATAGGCATTCAGTTTAGTAGCAAGCTGTATTAAAAGTATCAAAACTCTATAAAAGGTGGTGGGTTCCATGTCCATCAGAGAAATCAGAGAAATGGAAATGAAATGGAAATGTCTGAAATCAGAGAAATGGATTTTTACAGAGAGTACAAACATCCTATTTTCTCTTTAGCTCATCAACAGACACAGAGCTCCATTAATCCTGACTAAAGGGACGTCCAAAAGTAGTGCCATGAGGAAAGGAAAATGAGGGCTGGGGAAAATAAACCAAGGCTAAAACACAAGAGCCCTAACCAGGTCACAGGCGTCCCATCTGAAATAAAAATGTAAAGAAAAAACACCCCTCGTCCCTTAAACAGCAGCCTGCAAAACCTTGCAGCCAAAATAAGCATCTGCAGATGCCAAAATATCTACTTTGTAGAATTTGGTGACAGAATGCACCAACGACCAAGTGGCCGCCTTGCAAACCTGAGAAATTGACGCTTGATGACAGAAGGCCCAAGACGTAGAAGTGCCCGAGTAGAATGAACCAAGACAGTCACTGTCTGTCTGATCCATCTGGAAAAGGTAGCCAAAGAAGCAGCCAGCCCTTTCCTAGGTCCTGGTCTAACCACAAACAGCAAGTCTGACCTCGGAAAGGACTATGTGGCTGCCAGATGCACCTAAATCGCTCGAACCACATCCAAGGCATGCAAATTCCTTGGGATGAGCCAGCTTGGGACACAAGGAAGACAATACAATGTCCTCATTCAAATGAAAGTCCGAGACAACTTAGGTAGCATTGATGGACAGGGATGAAGAACCACCTTATCTCTGTGGGCCACCAAATAGGGAGTACTTTTTACATCACAGAAACCTGACATTTTAACAGAGGTTTGTAGATTATTTTTATATCCACTGTATATCTAAAAAATAAGATACAAAGCCTGGGGGGGGGGGGGGGTGGCCTAGACATGGCTTTGTAGAGATGGAACACTGAAGAGCTCCCGGCCTCGTATCCCCTTTACAGGCCTTACTGCTGCTTGAACCCGGCATGTTACCGACTAAATGTCACAGGACAAGAGCCGCTACTCGGGGGAGCCCTGCCGCCAAGAGTCCCGGAGAGATTAGCCGTTTCTTTAAGAGAGCTCAGGACACGAGCTCCGAGGCATCAGCTTCAGCCTCAGCTGTGCGGGGTCTATCAGGTGGCACCACGCTGGGGGACCGGCATCAAGAGGATTACCCTAGTACCCAAGGCTCTGCCTCTCAATTCGGCGATCATCCAGGACATCTGGAACCATACAGTGGCGGGATGTCGGCGAGAAGCCCTGTTGCCTCAGTGGACATAGACCAAGATATTAGGGCTCTCCTGCAGGCGCTGCCTACAAGGACGGATATAGAGGCACTGATCCTTCGCCTCGAGGAAACACATCGTAGGGATATCCAGGATGTGAGAGGTGAGGTGTCTAGTCTGGAGGAGCGTGTGCACACAGGAGAAGCCTCAGTCTCCTCCCTGTAGGGCCGACTGTTAGCCCTGGAGCAAGCGGGGGATCAATACCGTGACACTGCGGTTAGTTTACAGCTCTGCATGGAAGATCTTGAGGACCAGAGCCGTCGGTCTAATGTGCGGCTCCGCAGCATCCCGGAGTCCTCTGCTGCAGAAAACCTGGGGGAAGTAGTGACAAGAATTTTTCGTATCATAGCGGCCGACCCTGGGATGTCCTTTGAGCTCGATAGAGTTCACAGAACTCGGGGACCGTGAATGGCAGACCCAGCGAGGCCGCGAGATGTTGTATGCCGCTTCCACCGCTATGCTCAGAAAGAACTTATACTGCGGCGTGCCTGGGAACATGGCGAGGTGGAGCTGGAGGGTGCACGGATTCTGATCTTACCAGACCTCTCCAGGGCTACATTGAAGCGCAGGGCACTGCTTCGTCCCCTACTTGATATGGCAAAACAGCGTGGTTAAACCTATCGGTGGGGTTACCCCCTGTCAGTCACGTTTCGGAAAGAGACATCATTATTCACGCTCCAGGTGCCGTCGGAACTTCCAGCTCTTTTTCAGTTTCTGGCTGTGGAACCGGTTACAATCCCGGATTGGCTGCAATCCCTACCTCGTCCGATTGGCAGGTCCGGCGCCTTCCTACTGCAAGATTCTCTTCCCCGCGGTCACCAGCAATCAGGAGGGAGACAGCGTTCAGTTTCCAGGGACGTCCACCGTGAGTAACTTGGGGGCCGCTTAAACTTCCCTCTTTTTGCCAGACATAATTGTTTGCCCCTTACCTGCTCTACCCCATTTAGCTGGTTAATAGGACTAATGTGTTTTTTTTTTTGCCCCGATTCCCCTTTATAGACTACACCACCCATAGTTTGCGGGGACGGCATGTGCGTGTGGCCAGTTTTGCACAAGCCTCTGCGGCTTTGGCTTCCCACCGCTGGATGCCGGGGTCCCCTTGGGGGTTACCTTTGAGTGTCTGGGCGGTAACATGCCTCCCGCCGAACTTCTCACGCTGATCGGTTTATGAAGCAGGAGGACTACTGTTAGACTGAGCCTGTGACCTTTGGGTGACTTGGGGATCGCCCTGCGTTGCCCTTTTGATAGACATGGCTTTTTGCCCTTTTTCCTGTTTTGCCTCGTCTAATGAGATACCACTATAGATGCTCTCTGCCCCTCGCTCTCCTCTTACAGACTTTGTCATCCACAGTTTGCTGGGAAGCATGTGAGTTAGACCTGTTTAATGCATGTTTGTGCGACTGTGACATCCTATTGTTTGATGTCGGGTCCCCTTTGGGGGTTATATCTGAGGGTCTGGGTGGTACCACACTTCTCTCTGAACACTTTATATTGACTTTTAACCCTGTGGCAGGAGGAACATTGTTAGACTGTGACCCGGGATTGTTATCCTGGGGTTTATTTATGATGCTTTTGGACCACTAGTGGGAAGCAATTTATATTCACTGAGGCTTGTTTGCCATTATGGAGGTGCTAGAGGAATGTAAATTATAATATATGAGCTTTCTCCATGGTGACTACATATCCTTCCACCCTCCCCCCTTCCCTTCCCTCCATTCCTTTTTCCCTTTCCTTCATTCCTTTTTCCCTTTCCTTCTCCTTATTTTCTCTTTCCTCCTCTCCCCTCCCCCTCCCTCCCCCCTTCTCTCTCCTTCCCTTGCCCTCCCTTTCCCCCCCTTCGCTTCACTTTCTGTTCCGTTTTTTTCCTTTCCCCTTGCCCTTTTCCTTCCCGTTCCCTTTCCCTTTCCCTTCTTTCCTCTCTTTTTTCCCCCCCTCTTTTTTCTCTTCTTTCCTTCCCTTTATACCTTATCCTTTCCTCCCCCCCCCCTTTTTCACTCTCCCCTTTTTTTTCGTCTACTTCCTTACGTTCCCCCCATCATCCAATCTATCCCCTCCTTTCCATTATCATTCCTTTTTTATTTTTTATTTCCTATCCGTTGCCTCCCTCTTTCCTCCTTTCCCTCTTTTTTCTCTTCTCCTTTATTTTTTGTTATTTTTCCTTACCCCCTTTCTTGAGGGGGGATGGGGGGGTTGCAGAGAGACGTTATACATAGGGGAGTAATAGAGGTATGTTTTATGTTCTCTTTTGGGCATGTGGGGCATAGTGGTTTGGAGGGGGGGGGGGGGCAATTGCTACTTGGTGGTGACCCAGCTGTTGTCTTGGACTCCCTCAAGTGTGCCTATGTCTTAGGGCGGGCCGGGGGACTCCTCGGAGCTGCTGAGTCTAAGTTTTTCAGATAATGTTATTATATTGTTTACCATTTTGTTTAGGTTTGTGATTTACTGTCGGACTTTTCATCTGCATGCCGTTATAAAATGATGTAACTTTACAAGGCCGGGAGTGGGGGAGATAGGTCGGGAATCTTCTCTCCAATCCTGTCTGCCTAAACACCCCAAATAGGACGACGCTTTAAATCCAGCATAGTGCTGGTATGCGTTCTAGCAATTTTTTGCTACTATAGTGTCTATTCCGTGCTCTTAGTGCAGAATTTTTATTTATTTTTCTCTTAGGGGCTGGAAAGCCCTGTCTTACTATTCCCCCTTTTTTTTTTTTTTTGTTTTCTCCATCGATTACCCATTTGATACTCACCTTGGTTTTTTGTTTGGGTAGCTCCCTTTGTAAATTCTAAAGCGAGATGACAGACCGTATTAAGTTCACCAGTGTTGTTAAGGGGCTGAATACCCCTCATGTCTACCATTCCAATAACCCCACTGCTAAGACAAAGGGCGTCTCTATTATGATCTCTATCAAGCTCCCCTGGGTACTTCAGGAATCCCGGGTGGACCCTGAAGGTTGCTTTCTTTTTCTTAAGGGCCATATAGGGGAATTGCTATTTACCCTCGCTACGATATATGTCCCCAATGCTCATCAGGATGTGTTTCTTAGAGCTACTTTTGAGCGATTTTCGGGAGGGCCAGCTGATTGTGGGAGGGGACTTTAACATTCCCCTGTCACCCTCGGTTGATTCTTCTACCGAGAGCTCCACGGTCCCTGTTTCGGCAAGGAAGAAGATAACCCAGTGCTTCCTGCGGGACCAACTGGTTGATATGTGTGGCGGCTGCAACATACAGGGGAAAGGGACTATTCCTTTTATTCTTCCCCTTATAAATCCTACTCAAGGATAGATTTCTTTTTAATCCCTCATGACCATCTGCACCTGGTGGAATCTTCATCCATTGGCCATATTACTTGGTCCGACCATGCTCCTGTGGCCCTTACTTATATCCTCTCGAAGAACCCCTCGCCCAGGTCACTGTTCTGGCGCCTCAATGAGAGTCTTCTCCAAGACCCAGAGGTTTTAGCAGATGTTACTAAGTCGCTCGACCTGCACTTCCAAGAAAACGAGGTGCAGGATTGTGACCCGGGGATGGTTTGGGAGGCCCATAAGTCGGTTCTCCGCGGGGTCCTGATTAAACATGGGGCTCGAATTAAACGAACGCGGAATGAGCAGCTGACTAAGCTACTCTTCAAGCTTGCCTCAATCGAGGCAAGGCATAAACATGCTCCCACACGACCCCTAGAAATTGCCCAGATCAATGACCTACTTCATTATAAAGCGAAGGCGGCACTCCAGTTCTGCCAGAAACTGACTTATGAGTCAGGGAACAAATGTGGGAAGATTCTGTCTCGGTCTGTTAAGGAGTTGAAGTCTTCCTCCTATATACCGCAGTTGTTGGATGGGAATGGACAATGGGCCTCTACTCCAACTCAGATAGCCGAGGTTTTCAGGAAATTTTACCATGATCTTTACAACCTGCCCCCCTCTGGATCCAGTCTGGAAGAAATAGATGGGTATGTGGCCTGTTCGGGACTGCCCCCTCTATCGTTGGAATCGCGGGAACGTCTAGAAGACCCGGTTACGTTGGAGGAGGTACAGCGGGCGGTGGGCTCTTTGAAAGGGGGTAAGGCCCCGGGCCCAGATGGATATACTTCGCAATACTATAAGATCCTCCTTCCCGCCCTCGGCCCATGTTTGGTGCAGTTTTTTAATGTCCTAGGATCAGGGGGGAACTTTCCAAGGGATACCCTCAGAGCCCATATTTCCTTGATTCCCAAGGAGGGCAAGGATCCGGGTCTTTGTGGGAGCTATAGACCGATCTCCCTTTTAAACTTGGATTTGAAGCTATTTTCAAAAATCCTTGCCACACGTTTGGCACAACATCTGCAATCTCTCATTCATATCGACCAAGTAGGCTTCATCCCCTCCAGGGAAGCCTGGGATAACATCATTAAAGTACTTAATTTGGCGCATAAAGCTAAATCATCCGGGACTCCCTGTCTTTTTGTGAGTACAGATGCCGAAAAGGCTTTTGATCGGGTTAATTGGACGTTTATATTCTCGGTCCTCCGTCACATAGGCCTAGGGGGACGAATGTTGTCGTGGATAAGTAAAATATACTCCCGTCCCCTGGCTCAGGTAAAAGCGAATGGGGTGCTTTCGGCTCCTTTTGAGATAAGGAATGGAACCAGACAGGGGTGCCCCTTATCGCCCCTTTTATTCGCTTTGTCCCTGTAACCGTTCCTCTCTACTATTCGACAAAACCCAGACATAATGGGACTTCACATGGGCAGCACTGAGTGTAAGATCTCCGCATATGCGGATGATATGCTGTTTTTCGATAACGAACCCTAGAACTTCTTTGCCAAACCTCCTCCGAGAGTTTAAAATTTACGGGGGGCTTTCCCACTTAAAAATAATTTCTTAAAGTCAGAGGCTATGGGGGTCGCTGTCCCTCTAGAAACCTTATTCGATTTGCAGTCGAATTTTCGATTTAAGTGGACTCATACGGCCCTAAAGGTACTTAGGTACATATATTCCGCCGGACATAGCAAGTACGTTTGCATTGAATTCCCCCCCCCTTGTTACTAAGATACGTATTCTCCTTCAAAAATGGCGTTCCGGTCTTCATTCATGGTTTGGGAGATGCAATCTTATTAAAATGAATATTCTTCCTAAATTTATATATCTTTTTCAGGCTCTCCCGATCCAGATTCCAGTCTCATTTTTTAAACAGGCCCAATCTCTGCTTATCCAATTTATATGGGCCCCCAAAAAACCCTGACTTCAACGATCACAATTGACATTAGCTAAACAACAGGGAGGTTTGGCTCTTCCCGACCTGCAAAGCTATTACCAGGCTTCTCATATGGGGCGGGTGTTAGACTGGAACGTAACCAATTTACTAAGTTATGGGTGCAATTAGAGCAGTCTTACTCTCGTATCCCATTGAAAAGCGCCCTGTGGTGCTACAAAGATTTCCCTAAGGATTTGAAGTTGCATCCTATCATAGGAGCCTCACTAAAAGTTTGTTATCGGATTGCTATCCAAAATGCACTTACGACTCTGGTCTCCCCCTTATTTCCTATCCTCGGACACCCAAATTTTGCGCCGGGGATTTATTCCCGAGAATATGACCCGCTCAGACGTGCTAAATTGGACCATGTGTCTAAATATGTTATCGACGGAAAATGGCCATCTATCTCAATTCTGATCGACCCATCGGGGAATTTCCAGTTGACTTTTTGGAGAGCAGTGCAATTACATCACTTCCTCCACTCTCTTCCTAATCCCCAAGAATTAGACCACCGTCAGACGGATTTTGAGATGCTATGTACGAGAGAAGGTCCTTTGGCCCACATCCTTTCTCAGACATATGCGCTTCTGAATATACCTCCGGAGCATCCCGACTTACAGTGTCTGACACGCTGGGAAAGGGACCTTAATTGCACATTTTCCCCGGAGCAAAGACATTGTATTATTACTCTCGTTTTTAAGTCCTCGCTGTGCACCAATATGCAGGAGACGAACTTTAAACTCTTTACCAGGTGGTACTTGACACCAACCAAACTGCATAAATGTTTCCCCTCCGCCTCTGACAGATGTTGGCGCTGCGGGGTAGAATAGGGTACGTTGCTTCATATATTCTGGTCCTGTCCCTGTTTGATCGACTTCTGGAGAGAGGTCAGACGCATAACACAGAAAGTTATGGAAATTCCAATTCCGGAAGAGGCGGCATTTTTTCTCCTACACCTCTCACGGATCCCCATTAAAAAATATAGAAAATCCATTCTAAGGCACCTGATAAATGCTGCGAAGTCCTGTATCCCGCTCTACTATAAACAAAGTTCCCCTCCCTCCATCGTTCATTGGGTCAGGAAAGTAGAAGAAATTAAAAAGATGGAGGACTTGATCCTTACAGCACAAAATAAACAGGAGACCTTTAAACAAACTTGGGACGGTTGGAATGTCTTCATATTCTCACTGGAGGGATGCCGCCTGCTTTCAACTTAGTGCCCAGGATTGGCCTAATGGGGCCCTTAGGGCAGTGGCTGCCATCATGACCCTTTTTTTTCCCCTCTCTTTCTCTCCCCCCCCCCCCTTCCCCCTCTGTTACTTGTTCTTTTTTGAAAATGTGGAAAAGTGGGACAAACGGCCCCCTTCCCGTATATGGGGATGGCTGGTGCCGGGGGGATATGGGGTTCATATGATCCCGAACCCTGGCACGGAATTCTCACTAGATCTCACCAGGATATGGTGTACGACAGTCTGATAATTGCACTTTTTAATTGTACTAAATTTTGGCTCTTTGTATTGTTTTGTACTTTGTCATTGTATGCTGATTTCTCTTTTCTGGGGACCGTTTCTCCCTGTTTGGAGTCGAATAAAGATTATATTGGAAAAAAATAAAATAAGATACAAGTGGTTAACAGCACAGCGAACATAACTTTTCACATTTGCTCAAAATACTGATGCTGAACAAAAGCACCTACAGTGTTAATATGCTATGTTTGACGCATGTTAAAAAAGCCTTGAGGGGCGGGGCTTGAAGCCTGACTGAGCAGACATGCCAGCTTAGTGCTCCACTCCTGAAGGGAGCCACTTTATCACTTCCCAGCTCGACTCTGCTGTCAAAAATTTGCTGTCCGGCCCGTGATAAATCCCCACTACCTCAGGTGAGAATGAAGTAAAAAAATGTCAAAGAGGCACTTGTCCAGACTTCACTTTATGGAATAATCATCTTCATTTCTTGATCCAATGCCAGTTTTCAATATATCTGGCCCATCTAGTCATTCAGATGGCTAGAAAGTTATCCTGCTTTATTTTTTTTTATCTTGCTTTTTGCAAATACATAACTGTTATTTGACACATACTTCAACTGCTGGTCTCCCTTTTACTAATAGCAATATGGTACCAGCTTTACTTTATTACATAGCATTGTGCTATTATTTTATTTTATTGTTATATTTGATGCTTTATGTTACGTGGTTGCTCCTTACTCTAATTTTTACACTCCCCCTCTTGGGCTTTTATAGAGCATTTTAGGGTATGGAAAATACCAGGATGTAGTTATCAACTTTCTATATGTATTATATTTTTATTGCTTCAGGTGTCTTTATGCCCCCCAGCTAGCTACCTTCCGATCCCCATTATTATTATGGGGTTATCAGACGGTAGCCCTTTGGTCTCTGGTGGACTGATTGTCGCTCCTCAGTACACCCTTGTGTTTTGTACTTCATTCTCTATACCATATTGCAAAATTTTAAATACATTTGCTCTACAAGAGCTAGTTCTCCTTCTTTTCTTATATTATTTTTATTCTACTTCTTTTGCTGAGGTAGTTGCAGTCCTTTCATATATTGTTAAATCATCTGTTATTCAGTTCCTAACATCATTATTATGGCACCCTTAAATGTCTAAGGTCTTAATATACTGTACCACATAAACGTATGAAGGCTCTTTTGCTACAGCCAAAATCCATATTCTTTGTCTACAAGAGACTAATTTTACAGCTCAAGCCACCCCCATTGTACCTCTTATGCCACGTACACACGATCAGACAATCTGCCCATGTGTGGGCTCCGGCGGACTTTTTCTTTCCAAAAGTCCAGCGGACTTAGAAAAGTTTTGACTCAAAATTGTCCACCGGACTCGGTAGCCCAGCAGACAATCTGTGTGCTAGTCCGCCGGACTTTTGAAATGAACGGACTTGCCCACACACAGAGAAAAGTCTGTTCATTTTGAACACGGCTCCAGGTAGACGGGACTAGAGCAGGAAGTCAATGTCGCCACCTCCTTCAGCTAGATTGACACCTCGTTGGAGCAGTCACCTGGTATGGACTTAAAGGGGAAGCCCTACGCTGAAAAAATGCCATGGGGTCCCCCCAAAGTCCATATCAGACCCTTATCCGAGCACGCAGCCCGGCCGATCAGGAAAGGGGGTGGGGACAAGCGAGCCATACCAGGCCGCGTGCCCTCAACATGGGGGGGTGCTTTGTGGCCCCCCCACCCCAAAGCACCTTGTCCCCATGTTGATGAGGAAAAGGGCCTCTTCCCGACAACCATGACCATTGGTTTTCGGGGTCTGCGGGTGGGGGGCTTATCGGATTCCGGGAGCCCCTTTAATAAGGGGGCCCCCAGATACCTGGCTCCCGGATTCCAATAGGCCCCCCAGCCCGCAGACCCCGACAACCAACGGCCAGGGTTGTCGGGAAGAGGCCCTTGTCCTCATCATCATGGGGACAAGGTGCTTTGGGCATGCGGGGGCCTCAGGGCCCCCCTTCCCCAAAGCACCCCCCCATGTTGAGGGCACGCGGCCTGGTATGGCTCTCACTCGTCCCCACCCCCTTTCCTGACCGGCCGAGCTGCGTGCTTGGATAAGGGTCTGATATGGACCTTGGGGGGACCCCATGCCGTTTTTTCGGCGTAGGGCTTCTCCTTTAAGTCCATAAAAGGTGACGGGACCCGAAAGGTGTCAATCTCACCGATGGAGGCGGTGACATTGACTTCCTTCACTAGTCCCGGCTACCTGGAGCCACGTTCAAAATGAATGGACTTTACTCCATGTGTGGGCAAGTCCGTTTATTTCAAAAGTCTGGCGGACTCCCGCCACAGTCCAGCAGGTGGTCCGCTGGACCTAGTCCACCAAAGTACGGGGCAGGTCCGCTCAGAAAAGTCTGGCGGACCTCCGCTGCAAAGTCCACCGTACTAAGTCCGCCGGATAGTCCGCTCGTGTGTACTCGACATTATCCACAGCCTCAGAGGCCACTCAACAACCAGGAGTTCTTATAGCTTTCCACCGTACAACGCCATTAGTACCAACATCTGAAATTAAAGACCCAGAGGGTCGTTATCTCATACTTACTGGACACATTTCAGTTATAGCAGTAACCATAGTATCATATTATGCTCCTAATAAATACCCAACCTTTTTTTCTTCTTTTTTCCATCTTTTCCATGTAGTTTATACCCATAAATTAGCTACCGTGATACTATGTGAAGATTCAAACCAAGTACTCTTTCCCTTTTTAAATAAATTCCCACCCTGTCCCTCTTCCAGTCCTTTTAAATGTTAATTTCAACAGCTTCTTTCTAAATATACCGTATATACTCGAGTATAGGCCGACCCGAATATAAGCCGAGGCCCCCAATTTACCCCAAAAAAACTGGAAAACTTATTGACTCGTGTATAAGCCGAGGGTGAGACATGCCTGTCCATCCCTGTGTGTCCATCCATCCCTGTGTGTGTGTCCATCCATCCCTGTGTGTGTGTCCATCCATCCCTGTGTGTGTGTCCATCCATCCCTGTGTGTGTGTCCATCCATGCCTGTGTGTGTGTCCATCCATGCCTGTGTGTGTGTCTATTCATCCCTGTGTGTGTGTCCATCCATGCCTGTGTGTGTGTCCATCCATGCCTGTGTGTGTGTCCATCCATCCCTGTGTGTGTGTCCGTGCAGCCTTGTGTGTCCAGCCTACCTGTGTCCCGAGCCTCCGTCCCGTCCCGAGCCTCCGTCCTTCTGCCATGCCAGGATCGCCGCTCTTCGTCGGCACCTCGGCGGCCATTCCACTGTTCAAAAGCCGCGCCTCCGTCTGTGATAGGCGGAACACTCAATTTCCCAGCAGTCTGTGTTCCGCCTATCACGGACATCCTCTCATCCTCATCCGTAGTATGAGGATGAGCGGATGTCCGTGATAGGCGGACCACTGACTGCTGGGAAATTGAGTGTTCCGCCTATCACAGACGGAGGCGCGGCTTTTGAATAGTAGAATGGCCGCCGTCTGTCTGCTCGACACGCTGATCGGGCAGGCAGACGGCGATGACTCGAGTATAAGCCGAGGGGGGCACTTTCAGCCTCAAAAAAGAGGCTGAAAATCTCGGCTTATACTCGAGTATATACGGTAACTTGTTTGACTCCTGACGTGAGCTTAACCCAGCTCGCAGGTGCTTTATCTATATCTACTACTCTAATCCACATAAATCATTCTCTAGGATTGATTATATTTTCCTAAATATAGGTATGGCACCAGAAGCCCTTTTGATCATTATACCCTTTACCTTGTCTAATCATAATGCAGTTTGTACTACCATCTCCTCCCATTCCAAAAGCACGAGATACATTCTGGTGTATAAACAATTTGATTTTCACTCATCCCATTCATTAGATATCAAGCTGACTAACTCACTAATAATACTTTCTCTACTCACTCTTTGGGAAGCCCATAAACCTGTAATCTGGGGTGACCTTATCTGACAGGCATCATTTCTCAAACGTGAGCACAAACTCCTCCACCAAAGTTTAGAAACTGATTTTAATTATTTTCAGAATACATTTCAAAATTCTCCCTCCCCTCCACTAAAGCTAAACTTGATAGGGCCTATTTAGAGTTTGACTTACCGCCTCTGCAGATAAACTTTATGCAAATCGCAACACCTCTATTATTTCAAGGCAAACAGACCTGATACCCTATTAGCTCAAACCTTGCACTCACTGCATAAACCCACAACATCTATGCGACTTAAGCCAAATCAAGATAATATCAAGATAATTATACAAGTAATCCTGTCAAAATGTTACACACCTTTCGCTATATCTTGCTAAATTATACTCTAATACAACTATAAATTTGATCATACAGCTGCTGATGCCCTTTTTTGACATATCACACTTCCCCATACTTATTGTGAAAGACTTAAGTGCCCAATTTCTGCAGTGGAAGTTAGTACGGCTATCAAAGCTTTAAAACCTAATAAGAGTCCTGGCCCAGTTGAGTCTTAAGCTTTTCTGATATTTTAACTCCTATCCTGACTGAAGCCTTTCATTTTTTGCTGAAGGGACACTCTTTTCATTCAGAACCTTTAATGGCTATAATCTCTGTTACCTAAACCTAAATTTGATACAACCTCCTGCACATATTATCATCCTATTTTGCTCCTTAACCAATTAAGGACCGAACCCCTTTTGGAGATTTGTTGTTTACAAGTTAAAAACAGGCTTTTTTTGCTAGAAAATTACTTAGAACCCCAAACATTATACATTATTTTTCTAACACCCTACAGAATAAAATGGCGGTCGTTGCAATACTTTCTGTCACACCGTATTTGTGCAGCGGTCTTATAAGCGCACTTTTTTTGACTTAAAGTTAGCACAATTTTTTTTTATATTGTGAAAGATAATGTTATGCCGAGTAAATTGATATCCAACATGTCATGCTTCAAAATTGTTCCCGCTTGTGGAATGGCGACAAACATTTACCCTTAAAAATCTCTATAGGCAACGTTTAAAAAATTCTATAGGTTGCATGTTATAAGTCACAGGGGAGGTCTAGGGCTAGAATTATTGCTTTCACTTGACACCTCACATGTGTGGTTTGAACACCGTTTTCATATGGGGGCGCTACTCACGTATGCATTTGCTTCTGCACGCGAGCTCAGCGGGGCGTGTTTAAAAATGTTTTACATTTTTGTTATTTATTTTACAAAATTGATCACATCTGATGTACTGGTGGACTCTCACTTCTTGAACAAGTAAGGAAAGTACAAATACCCCCCAAATGACCCCATTTTGGAAAGTAGACATTCCAAGGTATTTAGTAAGAGGCATGGTGAGCTTTTTGATGTTGTAATTTTTTCCCACAATTCTTTGCAAAATTAAGATTTTTTTATTTTTATTTTTTCCACAAAATTGTCATTGTAATAGGTTATTTCTCTCACGTGGCATGTGTATACCTCAAATGACACCCCCAAAAAAATTCTGCTACTCCTCCTGAGTATTACGATACAACATGTGTGGGACTTTTTCACAGCCTGGCCACATAGAGAGGCCCAACATGCAGGGAGCACGTCACATGTTCTAGGAGCATAAATTACACATCCAACTTGTTGTCTACCTATTACACTTTTGAAGGCCCTGGAGCACCAGGACAATGAAACGTGGCACTGATGACAGATGGCACTGATACGTGGCACTGATGAAACATGGCACTGATACGTGGCAATGATGACACATGGCACTGATGACAGATGGCACTAATATGTGGCACTGATGACAGATGGAACTTATAAGTGCCATCTGTCATCAGTGCCACGTATATGTGGCACTGATGACACGTGGCACTAATACGTGGCACTGATGACAGATGGCACTAATATGTGGCACTGATGACAGATGGCACTAATACGTGGCACCGATGACGCGTGACCCTGATGAAAGATGGCACTGATAAGTGGCATTGATGACACGTGACACTGACAACAGATGGCACGTGACACTGACAGGTGGCACTGATGACAAACGGCACTGATACGCGGCACTGATGACAGATGGCACTAATATGTGGCACTGATGACAGATGGCACTATGTGGCACTTATACGTGGCACTGATGACAGATGGCACTGGGGACAAATGGCACTGACAACAGGTGGCACTGGGGACAGATAGCACTAACAGGTGGCACTGGGGGCAGGTGGCACTGGGGAGGATGACACTGGGGGAGGATGGCACTGGGGGAGGATGGCATTGTTTTCCCTTTTTAACTTACGGCTGCTGCAGCCGTTGATCTCTCCCTTCTCACACGCTGTCTGTGAGAGGAGGGAGAGCAGCGCTGAGAGATGATCTCATATGTTTACATATGAGATCATCTCACATTGGACACGCCGATTGCGCTGTAAACGGCCGCTGTGATTGGCCGTTTACAGCGATCCGTGACTGGCTGTGTCCGAGGGACACGGCCAGCACAGAGCTTCCCCGATGCACACTCGCGGGAGCGTGCATTGCGGAAGTAAACAGGCAGTTAGCGTCCTCTCTGCAGCTTTATTTCGGCTATAGGGTGGGCGCGAAGCGGTTAAAGACCTCAGATCTCATATTTACACACACACATACAAAAAAAAAAAAGTTGGCATTTAAAAAAAAAGAAATAAAATAAAAATGCCCCTTTAAGAGCTATAGGCGGAAGTGACGTTTTGAAGTCGCTTCCGCCCAGCAATGGTATGGAGACGGGTGAGGGCCATCTTCCCCTCACTCGTCTCCATACCCAGCATGGGTGAACATCCGATCGCCTCCGCCGCTGCCGACGGCTCTGGTAAGTGGCAGAGGGCACCGGAGTGTGGGGGGAGGGGCCCTCTCCCACCGCTGATAAAAGTGATATTGCGGCGAAGCCGCACAGACTACTCTTATCGGAAAACGGACCACTGAAGAAAGAAGAGGATACCGGGGTTATGGCAGCTAGCTATGCAAGTTCATCTATTGGCACTATTTAATCATTTTTCTCACTTTATATGTGATTTATGGTAACATTGTTCACAATATTTGGTCATAAGTTTGCACATTTTTGTAAGTTGTGCAAAACAACTTTCTTCATATATATGTTTTAGCGTTGCTCTATTTTACATATTTATTTATACCTTATGTCTGGGTTATAATGTTCAGCTGCTGCATGCTGCTTTTTACCAAGCGCGGATATTATTACCTTTATTTTAAATTGACGGAGCAATCCCGCGCTGAGCAGAGCAGGCTCCATACACAGACACGTCCGTGTGAAGGAGCCCTTAGGCCGTTTTTCACACATTTCAGGTCTGACAGTTAAATACCAAAAATCTACTGCACTCAACATCTCCCTGTCTCCTGCTGAACTTCTACTTGCTAAAAACTCGCTCCCCATTGCATGGACACCACATCGACACCCATACCTAGGAATATAAAATTTACTGCTAAAATAACCGATTTATATTCAGCTAACTTCCCTCTGTTGCTGAAACAGGTTACTGAATTGTTAACACAAAGGTCCTCTATCTCCTTATCCTTAACAGACACAATTAATGTAATCAAGATGGCCATTTTAACCAAATTCTTATACCTTTTTAGAGTCCTGCCCATTTCTTAAGACTTATTCAGCGTAGAATTATCTCCTTTATCTGGGGCACAGCTAAGCCCCATACCTCTAAATCCACTCTTTGTCTTCCACAGCAAAGTGGAGGCTTAGGTTTCCCCAATATTTCTGCCTATTATCGTGCAGCTCACCTTGCACATTTACCTAAATACCATGCAATATAGGAAGTTCCACTATGGGTAGCAATTGAGCCTGTCGACTGTGACCCTATCTCAGTAGCCAATATTTTATGGTCACGTCCAGTTGATCAAACCTCAACCCGCAATCCTTTTACAAAACACTCTATATCCATCTGGGATAGATTCAAACCAGTATTGGTCTTCGACTCATATACCACTTGTTTCTTTTATTAAAAACCCTGCCTGTATCTCCCCTAATTCCTTAAATGCTTGGAATGCAGCTAATCTATTTTGATGATATAAATTTGTATCTTCAATACACACCTTTCCTACTTTATGTGAAACTTATGGAATTCCTCAATTATTACGTTATTTACAGATTACATTTTTTTTCTAACCATACTTACAATCAGGCCCTCTGTATTCCCAGATGTCGAGTTTTGAGCATATATGTAATTATGTCCCACATATCAGACTTATTTAGATACTTTATAAACTAATTCTCGCTAGTTTTGATACTAGACCCCCTCCCTATGTTTCTAAATGGGAACAAGATCTAAGCCGCTCATTTGATGACACTGAATGGTCCAGTATATGGTTAGCCACTAAATCCCTCTAATGTTGTTCCTGTGGAAAATTATAAGGTGCTTTCTCGTTAGTATTTAGTTCCTGCTAAGATAGCGAAATATGCTCCAGATTACCCTTTACAGCATTTACATTACAGCTTTTTCACGGCTGTTAAGATCCTGGCACCCAACTCCATATATGGTGGGATTGTCCAATAGCCCAAAAATTTTAGAAGGCACTTTTTGATTTAGCTTCTAAAGTGTTTGAAACGTCCATACAACCTAATCCTGCTACAGCACTTTTGAATCTAAAACCAGACAAATTACATGGAATAAATTTCACCTTATTTTACAGCTTTTAACAGCTGCAAAACAAACAATAGCTAAGGCATGGGAAATTGAAAATCTGATTGTAGCCAGAAACCATTCACAGAACCAATAGTTCATGCTAAAATGGAAGCAATTGAAAGTGATAAGATCTGCAAATTTGAAAAACTTTGGTTATCTCCAGACTGATGACATTTTACTATTGCCATGGTAATAATACTGTATTTAGCCTATCACCCTTCATTCGGTTGAAGCCATACTACCGCTATCAAATTTACTCTATATTCACTAAGAAGCTATCATATTGTTCACGCACGCACATACTTTATGTTTGAACACTTAGGTAGATATCTTGTGTATTCACTTTATTTTGTTCATTATCACATCAGGTCACTATTTAAAGGAACAACGCACCATTAACCATTCCTTTATCACTTCCAAGATTTGAGTTGCAGCAGTTCCATACCAGACTAGCGCGGAGATATTTTTACTCATGAGCAAGAGTTTGCTATGAATATGTAAGGGTTCATAAGTGGCCACACCTCTTTAGTATCATGTGTTTGATATATGGAAGCTTTTTAGGACCTAAACACACATCTCCATTTTAAATGCATAGGGCATGTTAATAATTAAAAAGGGCAGGGATGCCCAAGTTGCTGTATTCTCTCATGGAACATTAAGTTAAGCTCACTGTGCTGTAACCCTTGTTTTGTGTTTATTTTATTTATTTTTTGAAAACACACCTAGCTGCATGTACAGATTACTGTTTTGCCTGATGGTGCTGTCCTCCTAGGCTTTGTGCGCATATATATATATATATATATATATATATATATATATATATATATATATATATATATATATATATATATATATATACACTAAGGTAGAATCTAAAAGCCTCTGCTGGTTTAAAAAGCTGGTTTTGTTAGAGAATTAATAATGACTTACTTGTCGTTTTTTATGTGTTCATAAAGGCGTTTAAACTGTCTTAACTGAAAAGACAATATTCCCATCAAAAAAACCACCATTAGCAGAAAAGGATAAATACGACGCTGAACCAGATTCTGCATTTCAGCAGTGACACCTGTAAGGTAAACAAATATATTTATAATTATTGCAACATGAAAAACATTGAATAATAAGTACAAAAAATTGTCATGAATACAAACACCTCTGCAGTAAAATAAAAATAAAATGTTCCGTCATTTTCAGTGCAGTGGGAGTGTGCATTACAGGAATTGCAAGCTTAACCCCTTATTAAACCTGACTTAAGGCATCTGTAAGACGGGGGTATAACTAGAGGATCATATATACCGTACATAAAAATGTCACATTTATTATAATATATGCATGCCAAATATAATTTTGGAGAGTTATTTTCCTGCGGTCACATGACTACAATACCTCCAGATCAGAAGTGCTGAGCATGGTGAGGGGCATGTTCTCTTATGCAGAAAGTGATCCTCCGCTGTGATTGGGGATCAGTACAGGGGGGAGGGGTAGCAACTGCTTAACGATTCCCTGTGTGGCTCTCTGCAGCAGCTGAAAGACAATTTCAACCCCTCTCCCCCCCTCCAGCTGCTGGAGGGAGAGTCACAGACCAGTGTTGCCAACCAGTTTAACAACCAATAGCGCTGCTCATCTGAGTGGGAGGGAGTGAGTGCTGATAAGTTGGTCTGCCTCCCACCACCTCCTTAGCCAATCAGCATACCTCTGTAACCTGCCCCTTACCCAGCCTGCCACATTTTGACCAGAAGATTCAGGCGGCCAGAGCCAGGATGGAGAGGATCCAACATACTGGAGTATAGGCTCCCTGCTAGAAGGAGGTATTTTTAGATCACACTAATCATGCAGCACCCACACAAGACTCTACACAAATAGTTCTATGGAAAAACCTGATGACCATCATTAACAACATGTCACACACATGTAATGCCAGCTGTAGAAGTCTAATCATCATCAGTGTGTTCTCCCATCCTTCGGTCTTCTCATATTGCTTATTTTTATTTACACTTACACACTGCAAGGACAGGCGAACACACTGATGATTAAACTTCTGGAAGATGCTTCTGCATCCGGCATTACATGTGAGTGAGTGACATGTTGCCAGTGATGATCTTCAGCTGTTTCTATAGAGCTATTTGTGCCAAAGTCCTGTGTGAGCCCTCTAGGATTAGTTTGACCTTTTCTGTTTAGGTCACTTTTGCAGGCTTTAGGCTGGTCAGGCTAAGAGTTTCACAGAATTGTTAACAATTTACTGTCCTCCTGTGCTTGAAAAATTGTCAGTTAGTAAAGTAGAAATTATCGATTGACCATCACCTGTAGTATACCCACAGTCTCTGACCATCACTTGTAGTATGCCCGCAGTCTCTGATTATCTCCTGTAGCACATCTGCAGTCTCTGACAATCTCCTGTAGTATGTCCACAATCTATGACCATCTTGTGTAGTATGTCTGCAGTCTCTAACAATCTCTCTGTGACATGCATAGCAGAACTTGTTTTTCAACTGTATCCCACTGGGGCTGATATTTTGTCATGTTGTATTGACTTGTTATGGGTATTGCCATTGTTTACCTATAAAGTTTATACTGTTTTTTAGGTTGTCAGTAAAAAATGTGCTCTATCAAAAAACTTTTCAAGTTTTGTTTAAAAAAAAAAAAAAAGTCACCAAGGGTTGGTGACACTGGCACAGACACAGGGCATCATTCTGTAATTGTCCCCCAGCCCCGCACTGATCCACCTTCCGTTGCCGCCCACATCTGTTCCCAGGCCTCCCCTCGTCCCCTTAGAGCGCTGCTGGATTCCCTCTCCCACTGGCTGCTGCAGGGACACAAGGGGGTGGAGAGGAGTAAAGGGCCGGTAAATACTGTATGTAATTTACCAGCCCCTTTCTTAACTGAATTGGACAAAGTGAGCGATTGGTGGGGAGGAGTGAAGATGGATTAGGGTAAAAATTGCACCCCTTCCCACTTTGTGTGTCCAAATAGAGTTTATTGATTTTCAGGTGATGTAAGGAAGCTAGAGGCATTTGAACTTTATAGAGAAACCTTGGAGTCCAGATTTAATAGTATTCGTCTTCCTGGTAAGGAATATAAGGAGGAGTTTTAGCAATGAGCTTTTTTTTTTTTTAAATCAAATCCTCTTTATTAATTTATATGGAAACAACATTAAAACAGTATAGACAAAACAAAACAAAAAAAAAAATATCATAACCCCCCCCCCCCCCCCCCACAAAAAAACCCACAGACCACCCCCCTTCAACAAACCCCACCATCCCCTGGTCACTCGGAGTATATATCTTACACAAATAAAAACACAAGAAGAAAAAAGGAATAACAATATCCAGTATTACAAAGTACACAGTACCTATTGAATGAAATGATACCCAAGTCATAGATTGAAGCCATCTAGACCAGATCACATCAAACTTATTCAGGGAATTCCTTCAGGGGGTAAGTATGTTTTTTAAAGAGAATAATCCTATTGAGATCTACAATCCAATCAGACACAGTCGGTGGATGTGGAGAGTTCCATTTAAGAGCAATCTGTCTACAGGCAACAAAAAGTGCACGCCTTATAGTGTTAGCAGTAGGGGAGGTGTAGATAGACATATCACAGTAACCCAATAAACATATAAGCGGTTCAACTGCGATGTTAAATATCCAATATCCTATTTAAGGTACCGATCACCTCCACCCAGTATCTTTGAAGTTCTGGACATCACTACAAAAGATGTATTAATGTACCTGTGTTACTACATCTAGCAAAGGCTGGCTCAGATTTCAGTCCAATTGCAAAGTGAAACTGTGGAGTTTACTCTTTGCACCTCCACCCAGTATCTTGGGTATCTACCCAGTATCTTGGGTATCTTGGGTATCTACCCAGTATCACCGCAAAAGATGTATTAACTCACTTCCCACCCGGCCAATGCACATATACGGCCGGGTGGGAGCCGTCTACTTCTGATAGGGCATTCAGGAACGTCCTTCAGAAGGAGCGGGATCGCGCGCGTGCCCGCACAGTGGTGCGATCCCGATGTGCTTGTGTCACCCGGACACGGCGCATCTCAGATCGGCAGGAGGGCTCTGTGATTGGCCCTCCTGATCACATGACGGCCGTGTCCAATCCCGGCCATCATGTGATGTAAACAAACAGCCGGTTGCTAGGCAATCGGCTCCTCCTCTCCTCACACAGAAGTCATCGCTGAGGAGAGGAGAGCAGATCGCTGCAGCCGGCTGATGATCAGTGAGTATGAGCTGTTTTTTACAGCTTTTTACTCACTGATCATCAGTCTAGTGTAAACACACAACACACCACACAGTATAAACACAATGTCCCCAAAACACACATGTCCCCAAAACATACATGTCCCCAAATAATAAAAACACATGTCCCTAATAATAAAAACATGTCCCCCACATATGTTCCACTAAAATCACATGTCCCAATGATTATCTGCACACATATGTACGTGATCACCTGCACGCATATGTACATGATCATTTGCGTACATATGTCTGTGATCACACAAACCAATTATTATACACTTAACGGAATTTTTTTTACCAAAAACATGTAGCAGAATACATTTTGGCTTAAATTTATGACAAAATTAGATTTTATTGGATTTCTTTTAAAATAGAAAAAAGAAAATATTGTTTTTTTTGCGCTTATATCGCAAAAAATAAAAAACGGAGTCGTGAATAAATAACACCAAAATAAAGCTCTATTTGTGCGAACAAAATGATAAAAATTTCATTTGAGTACAGTGTAACATGACCGCGCAATTGTCACTGAAAGCGCTAGAGCGATGAAAGCTGAAAATTGGGCTGGGAAGGAAGGGGGTGAAAGTGCCCTGTATTGAAGTGGTTAATGTACCTGTGTTACCACATCTAGCACAGGCTGGCTCAAATTTCAGTCCAATTGCAAAGAGAAACTGTGGAGTTCTATAGACCCTATGAGGAATTAAAAATCTGGATCAGTCTGTGTGATGGAGAAAGAGACACCCTGGACCGGGACCAAAGAACATTGTCCCAAATCTCCTCAGATGGGACCAATATCTTTCTCCCAGCCAGCCCGAGAATGGATGGGGAAGTTCAATAGGAACCCTTCTGACAATACCCTATAAGTAACCAAGGTAAGACCCTTTGTTGACTCTGCCCGTACTATTTTATCTAAGACAGGGATAGAGGGGAAAAATATCTTAGCAGAAGAAAACTGGGCATGTAGAGCATGTCTTAATTGAAGGAACTGGTAAAACCAATTGGTTTCTACAGAGAACTCTCCCCTCAGAGCTTCAAAATATTTAAGTATACCATTCTGATATAGCTGAGCTAAAGTAGTTATTCCTAATTTTCCCCATCTCTGAAAGCCTCTGAGAGCCAAAATTTAAGGAAGTAATTTTCCCATATGGGAGTGTATCTAGTGGCATATGAGACACCCAAGCCTTTTTTTTAACTGTATCCCATACTTTACAGATTAACATACAAATAGGCATATAAGCAGGCGAGACACCCCGTCCTGCACCATCGAGGACAAAGAGTGGAAACCGACCCTTAAATGCAAAATTGAATAATCGTCGGGCAGGAAGGGGTATCTGTTTAGACTCCTATCCAGCAAAATGCTGTAGTTGGGAGGTGAAAAAATATAGCCTCGGATTAGGAACTCCCAGCCCACCGGCATTTGTGGGATGTTGTAGAATCTCCAGTTTGATACAAGGAGTTTTGTAACGCCATATTAATCACTTAAATATAGTGTTAATTTTAATAAAGATCCGGATAGGTATCCAAATCAGGGCATTATATAAAAAATAGAGAAGCTGAGGCATCCATATCATTTTTATTAGATTATTGCGACCTATTAGCGATAAAGTGAGCTTAGTCCAAGTTTTGAAATTTAATAAGTAATGGAAATATATTATCTGCAATATATGACTGTGGGGAGGAGTCTGACATAGTTATACGCAAGTATTTTATGGAAGATACAATCAAAAAAATGAGAAAGTATAAGTGGTAATGTATCCGGAAGGGGGTCTAAAGGCATCAACATGGATTTCTCCCAGTTTATGCCTAAACCGTAAAACCTTCCAAACTTCTTAACGTATTCCATTACTACTGGCAGGGATGAACAGACATTGGACATGAAAAAAAGAAGATCATGCGCATATAGTGGATAACCTTTCCTCCATGTCTCCCCTAGTCAAACCACTAACATCAGGAGAGGCCTGTATAAGACATGCCAAAGGCTCTATGGCCAGCATAAAAAGCAGGGGAGACAGCGGACACCCCTGTCTAGTGCCCCGGAAGAGTCTGAAACTAGGAGATTGAAAGCCATTCATCCTAATCGATGCCCCCCGAGCGGTATAGAACAACCGGGCCCATTTGCAAAAACTAGAGCCAAGCCCAAATTTTTTAAGAGTGGCCCACAAATATGGCCATTCGACACAAACTAAGGCCTTGATTGCATCTAACACTAAAAAGGCATAGTTTGAATAGCCCGAGGCCGGAACCTGCATATTTAAATATGCACATCTAATATTAAGTGCGGTTGATTTATTAGACACAAATCCTACCTGAGCTGGATGAATAATAGTATTAATAACCTTGTTTAATCTAGTTGCAAGTATCTTAGCAAGAATTTTAACATCTGTAGATAATAAAGAGTTTGGTCTATAAGATTCCGGGTGTAGCAGATTTTTATCCTTTTTTCGGTATGACTACTGTTACGGATTGTCCCATAGAGTCTGGGAGCCGACCCATATGAAAAGCCTAATTTAGTGTTCTAAGAAGAGCAAGAAGTAATTCTTTAATATATTTTCTTATAGGTCTCTGTCAGGTCATCTGAGTCCAGGTGACAGATGCACCCCATGAGGGGTCTGGAGTGTACCTCAAGGTAGTGGACCCTACAGCTGACTGCTGCGGATAGAGCCCTGGGTGGTCTAGGAAAGCAGGTACTCTGGCGCACGGATCACACTGGGAGCAAGAGCATGAGATTTCCCATGGTGCGGAATCTAAGATGGACTTCGTTGCAGTCTGGCTCTGGGTCGCGGCCCCCAGGGTCTCCCAGCTCAGGCTCGCAGAAGAGTACAGGAAGGTAGAGAGGAAGCAGCAGACTGCGACAACAAAGGATAGTCAGGAGATAAGCCAAAAGATCAGGGCAACAAGCAACAAGCAGATAGGGATAGTCAAGGAACACGCCAAAGGTCAGTATATGAAGCAGACAAGGACATTCGAGAGCAAGCCAAGGTCGGTAAACAGGATCAGACGTAGGACACAGAGCAATGAGCACATGGCAGCCAAAACACACAATATTGATCAGCAGAGCCGGCTTGCAGTGCACAGGTTAATATAGAGTTCCTTGATATGGGCTTGGGTGGAGTCATGCTTTGAGGAGAGATTACTTAAGCAGTCAGGTGAGAGTGGCTGGCCTCTTAATCTGAACACATGGAGAGGTAAGCGGACAGACAAACATTACTGCATAACCATGACAGTTCCCCCCCTCTTATGAGGCCTCCCCCTCCCCCGCCTGGGCCCAGGCTTAGAGGGAAACTTCAGATGAAACTTCCTCAACAGAAGAGGTGCAAAGACCTCAGATGCAGTGATCCCAGACCTCTCCTCAGGACAAACCCTTTCCAATGTACGAGGTACTGAAGAATTCCTTTACGGAGCTGGGAATCCAGAACTTGACTAACTTCGTACTATTATCCTCAAGAGACCGGAACTGAGGTAGGGAGAGGACAAGAGGACTTATTGAGGACTAAAGGCTTTTTAGGAATGGGTAAGGGCATGAGAAGGCCATCAGGAGTCTGAGCAGGGTCACCCAGACCCTTAAAGATGAGCTGGGCATCCAGCACAGGACCATCAGACTGGGCAGAGGTCAGTGCATCCCTGAGGCCAGTTTGGTTAGAAGGTGACGTGTTGTGAAGGTGACAGGAGTCAAGCTGGATAGCTGAAACACAAGCAAAATGCAGAGATCCCTGAAAAAAAGGTTGAGAACCCCCCTGGCCGAATGAGGCAGTCTATCCAAAGGATGGATTGAGCCTCTTTAACAGGTTTGAATGGACGTAGTAGTGGGGTGAGGCCAGGTTACAGAAGGTCCTGAATAAGAAAAAGCAGACCAAAAATCCAGGATACAGGTAGGAATGACATCCTCTTTGGGGAATAATTCCAACCAAAAGGGATTCAGCTGCCAAGACATATTAGACGCCTGACGCTAAAGTGACTAACAAAGGAGAATGGTCTGAGATACCTCGAGGTTCGATATTCACATCCAATACATATGGTATAAAATCAGCCGAACACAAAGCCAAATCTATTCTTGATAGTGTATCATACGTAGTCGTCCAAAGGGGGAGAGACAGAAGCCACAAGGTCAATTGGTCATTGACCTTGGAGCTGGGCATCTGTCCCACCTCATATCGACAACACTATTGAAATCTCTGAGTACCAATAATGGTATCAGAGGAGAGACCCCTGCAAAGGAAATAAGCTGACAAAGTATTTCTGAAGGATATGGGGAGGTATATATATATATATATATATATATATATATATATATATATATATACACATACATAGCGGCAAGAATCAGCTCAAGGTCATTCAGCTCACATTGTAAAAAAATATATATTTGCCAGCATCGTCTACCATAGTTCTACTGCAGGAGAACACCACACCAGCATAGACCAGGACTGTACAGTCTGAGGATTTCTCCAATTGCAATTTATTTGTTTTATCTTGTGTCGCATACCACCTTGCCAGGCACTTATAATTCAGCTCGCCCGTCTTTAAATCTACAGCAGAGCTAAGCGTTCGTGTCAAAATCTTGTCAATGTTATCTTTATTACATCTTGTAGTAATAGTAAATGATTATTCCTGCGCTACCACTAATATAAGCTAATTTTAGGAAAAGCTGCATACACCGAAATGGATCAAACTGTATCCACTGATGCAAAAATGATGGGGTGTGTTGATGTCACGCTAATCTTATTAAATTATAAATCAAAGGACTATCTGACCTTCTCGGTCTACCTTGCTAATACAAGGTTAACCTCTTAGACAATGGTTAAAAGAAAAAAAATGACAGTGTTTAAATATAAAATACACTCTTGATGTTCAGATATTACCATACAGTGTTCGGTGTTGATAGCCGCTCCAGTGGTCTATAGTCTTCCCCATATCTTACTGGGTGGGGCAATTTCTCCTTAACTGGAGGTATCGCCATTCATCTGTCACCATTAAGTCTGTGTCAAGGTTTAATTCTTGACATGTGCTTATTTTACCCCTCTTTATTATATTTTTCAATTGTGCGGTTTCTTTTTTTATCCAGTTCCCCCCCTCACAAAATACTCATTATCCTTTAAAAAAAAAAAATCAGAGGTGAATTGTATGACCATTTGTTTTGTGTATGCATTCAATCCCATATTTTTAGTGTATTACGTGTTATTTTGTGTGTTTTTGCTCCTAGCACCCTGTGCTGTGTGGGGTTCCATATTATACACCTTAATTGTGTGCTACTCATTACATTTTCAATTTTTCCCCCCCTTTTTTCATTTACCTCTTTTGCCCATTCCACCACCCTTGTAAGTGCCACTGCGCAAATGCTAAATCCCCCGTTTTTTTCCCCCCTTCCAAGTACCACAGATGTTATTCTTGGTTTTTTATTTTGCCATATAAACTTCAACATTAATCTTTTTAAAGTTTTAAAGTATGTTTGTGGAAGCGATAGAGGCAACATTTGGAACTTGTATAACATTTTCGGGGTCATCACCATTTTGACCATATTGATACGTCCTATCCAAGAGAGAGGTCGTGTTGCAATTTTTTTCATTTCCTTCTTTACTTCATCTAACAGAGGGATATAATTTATCAGATATATTTGCCTTAAGGAATTGGTCAATCTAACTCCCAGATATTTTATATGCTTTCTCGATTGGAAATGAAATTCTTTTTGCAATTTCTCTTCTTCCTGTCTACTTATATTTAAGATTTCCGACTTACCAAGGTTTATTTTAAAATTTGAGATTTCTCCGTACTGTTTCAATATCCTTAGCAAGTTTGGGGTTGTAATCCTTGGGTTTGAGATACAGAACAGGACGTCATCGGCATACGCTGCCAATTTATGCTCTTCCTCCCCTATATTAATCCCGTTAATGTTTGGGTTATTTTGAATTGAGGCCAACAGGGATTCCAGGGTCAGCAAAAACAAATTGTACCTATCACTTCCAGACAGGTGAGGTGAGGAAATCTAGCATTTTTTTTTAAAATCCTTGTGCAAATACACTGAACTCTCCTTATGCGGAAGGACTCTGCAGACGTACCAGCGAAAGGTTAAGGAACAACCTCATTCATACACTGTATGGTTAAAGGGAAACAATCCGGAAACAAAAGCAGTTGATGTTTGAAACCTCAGCACCATTGGACCCTACAAGCATCAACCAAATTAAGAATGAAATTGAAACCTTACAAAGACAACTGCAAAAACTTGCCATGAACAGGAAGGCAAAAAAACTCCAAAAGCTACACCAAGAGCAGACCTTTTGGATACAACCTAAACAACAAAAAACAAACACAACTTCTACAACTCCTGCCATCAGCAACTTGAAACCCGAATCCCATGGTATCCCTTATATAAATGCTGACTTGACAGAAAATATGGATATAACAGAGGAACTCGGAATCATAAAATTTGTCAAATCATAAACTTTCTACACCAGAAACAGTCCTCTCCAAAGACCTCACATTCTGCCCAACCACCAAATTGGATAATTTACAGGTATGGTCAGATATGGAGGAATTCTTTAGGAGACTAAGGATCAAAGAATTTTTTCACAGTAATGAAAGGAATCCTAAGACAATAGGAAGTGACAAAAAGAAAAAGAACAGCAATTTTACACCCCCACAAGGACGCAACCCCAAACTGGATATCTATATTGACAGCTTCAGGCTACGAGTTACATCCCTGCTATCCACCCAGCAAAAGAAAATATTATACAACCTTTCACCACTGGAGCGAAGAGCTGTACATGATCTGCACAATAATCAGGCCATAACCATCAAACCAGCAGATAAAGGGGGAGCAGTCATTGTGATAGATACAGACAAATATATACAAGAGGGCCAGAGGCAGCTGGCAAATACTACTTACTACAAAAAATGGATTATGATCCGACCCAGGATTTTACTAAGCAATTAAAAGATCTCATTGCGACAATACCAAGCCACCTACATTCAGAACTCATCAATGCAATTCCGGATAATCCAGAAATTGGAGACTGCTACATGCTGCCCAAGATTCACGAGCCAGGAAATCCAGGCAGACCCATTATAACAGGTATGAATACACTTACCGAACATATCTCAGGCCTGGTAGAAAACATGTTAAAACCTTTAGTCATGAACACTGCGAGACACCACTGATTTTCTGAACAAGCTTAACAATATAAAACAATTACCATCAAATACACTTCTAGTCACCATGGATGTAGAATCTCTGTACAGTAACATCCCTCACAAGGATGGGTTGTCGGCATGTCACAGATTCTTATCATCCTCACCAAACCAGAAATACACTGCTGAGGATGTGACACAGCTCATCGAATTCATTCTTACACACAACTACTTCACTTTCAATAATGACATCTATCTCCAGTGTATGGGTACTGCTATGGGTAGCAAAATGGCACCCCAATATGCAAACTTATTTATGGCTGACCTGGAGGACAAATTTCTGAACAGCATACAACAAAAGCCATACAGATATTATCGCTATATTGATATCTTCATGATATGGACTGAAGGTGAAGAAAATCTAAACCAATTCTTCTCATTGATCAACATATTTCACCCATCTATTAAACTAAAAATAGATTATTCAAACACACATGTCAACTTCCTAGACACCACAGTATACATCAGGGATCACAAGCTTCACACGTCGATATACAGAAAACCGACTGACCGATGCAGATATCTTCACAGTTCCAGTTTTCACCTGCAACACACTAAACGGGCCATCATACACAGCCAGGCCATCAGATACCACCGAATTTGTTCAGACCCAGAAGACAGAGATAAACATCTCAGAACACTGGCAGACTCCTTCCACAAGAAAGGTTACAAAGAGAAAACCATCAACAACAGCATAAACACAGCCTTGAAAACCCAAAGAGAAAATCTCCTCCAATACACAGAGAAAAAAAACAAATAACCGAGTACCTCTAGTCACCACATACAACCCAGCACTAGAAGGGATCAAAAAGATAATCAAAGATTTACAACCCATTATAACAGAGGATGGCACTCTGAAAGGAATATTCCAACAACCACCATTATTGGCTTTCAGACAACCACCCAACCTCAGACACAAACTAATCAGCAGGAAACTTCACTCTGATTATGAAGTCACAAATAATGGAAGCAAACCCTGCAATAAAAAGCGCTGCAAACTATGCAACCAGATCAATCTATCCAAAAGTGTCACACACACACAAACGGGACCTTCAATATCATGGGATCTTACAACTGTACCTCCAGCAATGTTGTGTACCTCATCCAATGCAAAAGGTGCAGCAAAGGATCTTATGTTGGTGAAACAGGACAGAAGTTGCAAACGAGGATGAATTTACACAGACATACCATCAAGGAACATAAAGAAGACAGTTTATGTACACCTGTGGGACATCACTTCTCACAACCGGACCACACTATAGAAGACCTCAATGTTTTAGTTCTTAAAGGGAATTTCAGAACTATCCAGGAAAGGAAAACCTTTGAACTAAGAATGATAATTCTTTTTGACACAAAAAATAATGGCCTGAATTTAGATATAGGTTTCCTTACTCATTATACTAAAGTTTTACAACCCCCTCTGTGACTAGCAACCCCGATCCATTCCATAGCTCTCCCTCTGCCTTATCTCACTAACTCTTCTGTTATCTTTATTGCCATTGATTTGTATGTGTTTTTTTTTTGTTCTTTTTTCTCTTCTTTCCCTCAGAGGTGTTTTTTTTGTTTTTACATTCTGCTTAAAAATTTGTAAATCAGTACTGCTTGGACCTTGAAGAAGGGGACATACCCGAAAGCTTGTCCTGAAAAATTGTATGTTAGTGCAAATAAAAAAAGTATCACAGACAGTACTCAATTTTCTCTGTCACAATTGCACTAATACGGCTACAATCACATTAAGTAAAAAATTCTTAAATTTTTTCCACTTTCTCTGTTTCCTGTTGTCCCTTCTGGCCTACGGAATATAGGGCCCCATAATAGTTCCTGAACACTTCTGTGTTCAGGAACTCTCATTAGTTCTATATACTATTTCTCTGTTTTTATCTTGGATTTTTTCAATATAGTTTTCTTTTTCAACATTCGTGCTAGGTGTTTGCTCACTTTATTCCCCCACTGGTATCTTTCTTTTGCAATTCTATTAAATGTCCTTCTTGACTCTTGTTACGTGATATCCTTGAGTTCATCTCTCTTAACTAATTGATGGAATAGCACCTGGTGTTGGCCCTTATGTTTTTTATGTCCTTGTTCTAGTCTATGAATTTCTTCTATTAAGGTGTTCATTTTTTTTATTCTCTCTTTTTTTTCCCCTACCCCGATGGAGATAAGGATGCCCCTAATACAAGCCTTGTGTGCTTCCCACGAAATTTCACCCATATTATTAGCTAAAAAATATAGTTCTATTTCTCTATGGACTGCTTCTACTACTTTCTCATCCTGTAAGAGAGTTTAATTTAGTCGCCATGTATAAGGTTGTCTTTGAAACCCTGATATCCTCATCGAGACCGGGGAATGGTCAGATAACATGGATATTTCTATCTTTGCTTCCCTTACTTGATCCACCATTATGTAGTCCAGTCTTGAGTACGTCCCATGCACAGGGGAGAAGAATGTGTAATCCTGTGTCTTGGGATGTTGCGCCCTCCAAACATCCACAATTTGAGACTGACGCATTCTGACTTTAATCATTTTTAACAAAACCTTACTTGTCCACTGCGCACGGGACATACTATCTAATTCCGGATCCATACAAAAATTTAAATCACCAGTTAATATCACCTCTCCAATCTTAAAGTCCATTAATCTACCCAAAACCTGTTTCAGGTACCTTATGGGGTTTTTGTTATGGGCAATATACATTTGCCAAGGTGAGTGTCCTTTCCCCTAATCTGCCCTTCAGGAAGAGGTATCGGCCTTCGGGGTCTGTCATTCTATCTTCCAGTATAAACCTTGTCATTTTCGCAAACCCAATTGGTATCCCCTTGGCCCTCTTGGTTGGTGTATCCCCATAAAACCAAGTTGGGAAATCTTTAGAATATAATTTGATATTTGTTTCCTGCAATAAATGGGTCTCCTGTAGAAAGGCCACTTCTGCTCTGTATTGCTGGAGTTCTTTTAAGATTTTATGTCTCTTAATAGGGGAATTTAGGCCTTTGACATTATATGTCATAAAATTTATTTCTGTCATCTATAACTTTTAGATGAGGTACAAGCCAAAAGGGGCATAATATCTATCCTGCCTTGGCCCTCTCCCATTACTAATGGTCTCAGGGCTCTTGTTTTTCTGAGGTTGTTGAGCTTTGTTGGGATATCTTCCTACTGTGGGTGCCTATTGTTAGTCTCTGCAGGGTGCATCTACCACCCCCTTCCCCCAACACAGTCACGAGGCCTTTACTACTGTTCATCAATCCTGCTATATCATTTCGAATTCCTGATCTTCCAGCTTGTATAGGATTTTCCTTTGGTTTATTTGCATTAGTCTGACTTGAGCTTTTATTTGACTTAATTCCTGAGCCTGGATGCCTGCTGTCTCCTCTGCCACCTCTACTCACGCCAACATATGTCTCATATCCACTCGTAGTGTAGTTATCTCAACTTTTATGGCAATTCCAGTCTTGGTAGCATCTCCGCCATATCGGTTTTTGTAGGGATTTGGGATCCAGCATTCAGTTTCTCCATTTTACTTGGGGCTTGTCATATATTGTTTTATCGTGCTGGTATTTAGCTTTTTCTTCTGGGGTTTTAGGATCTCCCCCTTCGTAGTTTTGCCTTTCTTACTATTCACTTTTTCTTTCCTTTTTTTCTCCGTACTTCCCCGGTTTAATTCCTTCTAATTTCAATAGGTGTTTCCTGTTTGATGCTGTAGGCATCAGCTGGAGAATAATCGGTTAAGTTGGAGTGTCAGCCAACAGTTATCTAATGAAACCAGCTTACTAGGAAATACATGCCTAAAAAAAAAAAGAGAGAAGGTGCAGCTTATCAAGATGCTGGTTAGTATTTATACATTGACAGTCTCCAATGTGGCCCCGAAGCCTAAGCTGTTTACTTTACCTCCATGTTCAGCTATAAGAGAGTGTCACAGATATATAGTCCATTCCTTTGTGGAAATCTTCTGCTGACAAGTGTGCAGCTTAACCACTTTCAGACCGGACCAATTTGCTGGTCAAAGACCAGACCACTTTTTGCGATTCGGCACTGCGTCGCTTTAACTGACAATTGCGCGGTCGTGCGACGTGGCTCACAAACAAAATTTACGTCCTTTTTTTTCCCACAAATAGAGCTTTCTTTTGGTGGTATTTGATCACCCCTGCGGTTTTTATTTTTTGCGCTATAAACAAAAATAGAGCGACAATTTTGAAAAAAACGTATTTTTTACTTTTTGTTATAATAAATATCCCCCAAAAATATATATAAAAACATTTTTTTCCCTCAGTTTAGGCCGATACGTATTCTTCTACATATTTTTGGTAAAAAAAAAATCACAATAAGCGATTATTGATTGGTTTGCGCAAAAGTTATAGCGTTTACAAAATAGGGATAGTTTTATAGCATTTTTATTAATAATTTTTTATTATTTTTTTTTTACTAGTAATGGCGGCGATCAGCGATTTTTATTGTGACTGCGACATTGTGGGGGACCCATCGGACATTTTTGGGACCATTGTCATTTATACAGTAATCACTGCTATATAAATGCAGTGATTCCTGTGTAAATGACACTGGCAGTGAAGGGGTTAACCAGTGGGTGGCAGTGTAGGGGGTTAAGTGTTCCTAGGGGTGTGTTACTAACTGTGGGGGGGTTGGGCTTTCATTTAGTGAACACTGATCTCTGCTCCAATCACATGGAGCAGAGATCAGCATCACTAGTTGCTAGGCAGAATGGAGAAATGCTGTTTACTCGGCATTTCCTCCATTCGGCCGCTCCGTGAGACGATCGCGGGGATGCCCGCGGCGATCGAGCCCGCGGGTCCCACGACCGGACTCACGGGGGTCCCGACCAGCGCGGGAGCACGCCGGCGGCGGCGCGCTCCCGATGGCAGGGCGGCATTGAATATTGGACGTACCTGTATGCCAATATGCCTGCTCGTGCCATTCTGTCGACGTACATCGTCGTGCGCTGGTCGGGAAGTGGTTAAGCAAAAGGACAGGCAAGCATTTACGGCCACTGTGCCACTACATCTTTGTTTAGGGGAGAGAAAAGAAATAAAAAGAAGAGAAGCAACACTACAGCAAGAGTGTTTTCTCATTCTGGTCATTTATATACACATACGTTCTCTGCGCGTTTAATACTGGCGGAGCGGCAACAGTTACACCTCAGATGTAATATTCATTCATTTAACGGAGAGTTTGGCAGCTTGTGTATGGTTTAAGCGTCAGCAAATGCGATATTTATATAGATAGAAAACTCAGATTCCATCCGGTGGAAAGATCTATACAACCATAAACCATTTTGTAGGTCAGAAGGAAAAAAAAAAAAAAGGAATAGAAGTATGCTTGATAACCGATCACTATAATAGCATTACAGCTGAGCGGTGGTGCATCGTTAACAGGTTTATACCAAATACGGGCGTTCCTATGATCCAATTGCAGGGAGAGCGACGTATCTCACTCAGTTAACTGTCTATTGTTCGTGCATAGGCTGCTAAATAGCCGCTGTAACCCAGGCTTGTAGCAGATCATAGGTCATCATGAGCCTCGTTCCCCCATGCACCCTCCTCGGCGGCACGGTCAGGCCCCTTCCTCCACATGGAGCATTACGTCCTCACCAGGGCCAGCGCTACCACTAGGCGAAGTAGGCAGCCGCCTAGGGCGCACTACCACCTAGAGCGCAACTACGGCCTCTGCCCAGTGTGAGCTCCTCTTCTGCTCTCTCGCCCCCCCTGTGGTGTTCCACCGGCGCCACCAATCCCCCATGTTTCCCACTGAGTGCCCCACCGTACTCATCTCACAGCGCCGCTCCGGGACTCCTTTGCTCCAGCCTGTCCCTCTGGAGCGGCGCTGTGTGTCTGTGTGAGTGCAGCGGAGGGGCGGGGCTCGGCGGAGATGGGAGCTTCGAGAGGTCGGTCAGCTGACCTCCTGCCCGGCGGGGACATCATGGAGCGGGGTTGACGGCGCTGGCCTGGTCCCGGCGGGGATATGATGGAGGCGGAGCGGATGGATGGCGCTGGTGTGGCCCCGGCGGAGCGGGTGGACGGCGCTGGTGTGGCCCCGGCGGAGCGGATGGATGGCGCTGGCGTGGCCCCGGCGGAGCGGCAGTGCGGAGGAGTCGGAGAGGCCCGGTGGGATGATGGTCGCTGAAGGCAGCATCAAAGAGCAGAGGTAAGGAGGAGGATGGATCCATTGAGCTGTATGGAGGGGGTTTGTGTGTGAGTAATGCAGGAAGTAGGAGTCAGGTAGGTCAGTGTGATGTGTGTCAGTGTCATGCCAGTGTGGTGTGTCTGTGTATGTGTCATGTCAGTGTGATGTGTCTGTGTATGTGTCACGCCAGTGTGATGTGTCTGTGTATGTGTCATGTCAGTGTGATGTGTCAGTGTATGTGTCATGTCAGTGTAATGTGTCAGTGTATGTGTCATGTCAGTGTAATGTGTCAGTGTATGTGTCATGTCAGTGTAATGTGTCAGTGTATGTGTCATGTCAGTGTAATGTGTCAGTGTATGTGTCATGCCAGTGTGATGTGTCAGTGTATGTGTCGTGTCAGTGTAATGTGTCAGGTCAGTGTAATGTGTCAGTGTATGTGTCATGTCAGTGTAATGTGTCAGTGTATGTGTCATGTCAGTGTAATGTGTCAGTGTATGTGTCATGTCAGTGTGATGTGTCAGTGTATGTGTCGTGTCAGTGTATGTGTCATGTCAGTGTAATGTGTCAGTGTATGTGTCATGTCAGTGTGATGTGTCTGTGTATGTGTCATGTCAGTGTGATGTGTCTGTGTATGTGTCATGTCAGTGTGATGTGTCTGTGTCTGTGTCATGTCAGTGTAATGTGTCAGTGTATGTGTCATGTCAGTGTAATGTGTCAGTGTATGTGTCATGCCAGTGTGATGTGTCAGTGTATGTGTCGTGTCAGTGTATGTGTCATGTCAGTGTAATGTGTCTGTGTATGTGTCATGTCAGTGTGATGTGTCAGTGTATGTGTCGTGTCAGTGTAATGTGTCAGTGTATGTGTCGTGTCAGTGTAATGTGTCAGGTCAGTGTAATGTGTCAGTGTATGTGTCATGTCAGTGTAATGTGTCAGTGTATGTGTCATGTCAGTGTAATGTGTCAGTGTATGTGTCATGTCAGTGTGATGTGTCAGTGTATGTGTCGTGTCAGTGTATGTGCCATGTCAGTGTAATGTGTCTGTGTATGTGTCATGTCAGTGTGATGTGTCTGTGTATGTGTCATGTCAGTGTAATGTGTCTGTGTATGTGTCATGTCAGTGTAATGTGTCAGTGTATGTGTCAGTGTATGTGTCAGTGTATGTGTCATGTCAGTGTAATGTGTCAGTGTATGTGTCATGTCAGTGTAATGTGTCAGTGTATGTGTCATGCCAGTGTGATGTGTCAGTGTATGTGTCGTGTCAGTGTAATGTGTCAGTGTATGTGTCGTGTCAGTGTAATGTGTCAGGTCAGTGTAATGTGTCAGTGTATGTGTCATGTCAGTGTAATGTGTCAGTGTATGTGTCATGTCAGTGTAATGTGTCAGTGTATGTGTCATGTCAGTGTAATGTGTCAGTGTATGTGTCATGCCAGTGTGATGTGTCAGTGTATGTGTCATGCCAGTGTGATGTGTCAGTGTATGTGTCGTGTCAGTGTATGTGTCGTGTCAGTGTAATGTGTCAGTGTATGTGTCATGTCAGTGTAATGTGTCTGTGTATGTGTCATGTCAGTGTGATGTGTCAGTGTATGTGTCATGTCAGTGTAATGTGTCAGTGTATGTGTCATGTCAGTGTAATGTGTCAGTGTATGTGTCATGTCAGTGTAATGTGTCAGTGTATGTGTCATGTCAGTGTAATGTGTCAGTGTATGTGTCATGTCAGTGTAATGTGTCAGTGTATGTGTCATGTCAGTGTAATGTGTCAGTGTATGTGTCATGCCAGTGTGATGTGTCAGTGTATGTGTCGTGTCAGTGTATGTGTCGTGTCAGTGTAATGTGTCAGTGTATGTGTCATGCCAGTGTGATGTGTCAGTGTATGTGTCGTGTCAGTGTAATGTGTCAGTGTATGTGTCGTGTCAGGTCAGTGTAATGTGTCAGGTCAGTGTAATGTGTCAGTGTATGTGTCATGTCAGTGTAATGTGTCAGTGTATGTGTCATGTCAGTGTAATGTGTCAGTGTATGTGTCATGTCAGTGTAATGTGTCAGTGTATGTGTCATGCCAGTGTGATGTGTCAGTGTATGTGTCATGCCAGTGTGATGTGTCAGTGTATGTGTCGTGTCAGTGTATGTGTCGTGTCAGTGTAATGTGTCAGTGTAATGTGTCAGTGTAATGTGTCAGTGTAATGTGTCAGTGTAATGTGTCTGTGTATGTGTCATGTCAGTGTGATGTGTCTGTGTATGTGTCATGCCAGTGTGATGTGTCTGTGTATGTGTCATGCCAGTGTGATGTGTCTGTGTATGTGTCATGCCAGTGTGATGTGTCTGTGTATGTGTCATGCCAGTGTGATGTGTCTGTGTATGTGTCATGCCAGTGTATGTGTCATGCCAGTGTGATGTGTCGTGTCAGTGTATGTGTCGTGTCAGTGTATGTGTCGTGTCAGTGTATGTGTCATGTCAGTGTATGCGTCAGTGTATGCGTCAGTGTATGCGTCAGTGCCATTGTATGTGTCAGGGTATGTGTTTTCAGGGTATGTGTTTTCAGGGTATGTGTTTTCAGGGTATGTGTTTTCAGGGTATGTGTTTTCAGGGTATGTGTTTTTAGTGTAGGTGTCAGCGTGATGGTCAGTGTAGGTGTCAGCGTGATGGTCAGTGTAGGTGTCAGCGTGATGGTCAGTGTAGGTGTCAGCGTGATGGTCAGTGTAGGTGTCAGCGTGATGGTCAGTGTAATTGGCAGTGTAGGTGCCAGGTGGGTTGGTGTAATTTTCAGGTGGGTCAGTGTAGGGGTCAGTGTGATGTGAGTAGTGCAGGAAGTAGGAGTCAGGTGGATTAGTTTGTGTCAGGGGGTCAGTGTAGGGGTCAGATAGGTCATGTGTAGCAAGGGCAGGGTAAGGTGGAGTCATGGGCGCAGCCGGGGGGGGGGGGGCGGCAAAATTAGGTTTTCGCCTAGGGTGTCAACGATCCTTGCACCAGCCCTGGTCCTCACTGAGAGTCTACCCCACTCTAAATCCGCCCCCAGCACAAATCCTCTACCCCTTAAATTTCCCCTCTGAATATATTTGCCAGCATTGTCTACCATAGTCCTACTGCAGGAGAATACCACACCAGCATAGACCAGGACTGTAACCCCCCTCCCCCTTGAATGAGAGGTATATAACGAGTGGTATGCCTCCCTAACTGATCGGCGCTTCAAAAATTTGGTCGTGCTGAATGTGGCATGTGTCTCCTGCAGACAGACAAGGGCAGGATGAAAAGAAGCAATATAGTCAAATATAGATTGTCTTTTTAAAGCATTATTCAGCCCCTAACATTCCAAGAAAGTATTCTAATTGATTGATTTACCATGGGTGCAATGGCATAAGAACTAACCAACCAACCTATACTGTATACAAAAATATGATATATAAATGCAAAACATAAAAATACTGATCTAGGAAAAAAAAAAAAAAAAACATTCAGCGGGTATTTCTGATTAGGCCTCTGACATCCTGGCTCATTAATGGAAAAAAAAAAGTATATATCAATGCTGCCTCATTTCATACTAAATAAATATATACATTTAAGAGGGGGGCTATGACCCCAAAGTCTACGTTTTAGCCTGACCATCAAGCCAGTCCTGTGCATCCTGTGGTGTTTGGAATATTTGTGCCTTCGTGATTCACTCGCAAAAGGGCAGGGTATAACATAGAATATTTAAGCCCTTGGAGTAACAAACATTTCTTCACTTCGTGAAAATTTGCCTTCCTATTTCTGAACCTCTGGTGAAAGGTCAGGATAAAACTATTTTTGATCCATTGTATTTAACATTATTTATATTTTTTATTATAATTTATATTATATTTTAATATTTTTTGGAGGTCTCCACGTATAAAAACAGCTTCTTCCCGTATGGCATGAACCTGGCCAGTGATCACAGAGAGGGAGGAAGAACAGCGTTGTATCAAAGAATAGACATCCCTTAGTGTGGATTCAAAAGCCTTTCTGGCTGTACGCTCCCCTTCGGTTGATTTCTGACTAGAATCTGTTTGAGCAGTTAAAGAGTTGGTGTTCATTGTCACCACAGGGATATTGCGTCAGCTGGGGATCCATCTTAGTGGTTTGCGAGGAGGGGACTTCCATTCAGGAGACCACCCTGCAGTCCTCTAATTGTCCATGGTGGTCTGAGGTTAAGTTAGTGCCATCATGGCAGGTGGCAGTTCCTCTTGCAGTTTTTGCTCTTATAGTAGCTCTGGATTAAAAAGAAGCAGGAGGAAGGGGCGTGCCTTGTCAGCATCACTGATAGCTGCCTAATCTCTCTCCTCTGCACCATAGCAGGTCCACAGCACGATATCCAAAAATAAATCCACCCGATCGCAGCCCGCCTCCAGCGGGTCACACAGCACCTAGGCGCAATGCTGAATAGGGGAAAACCGCTGAACATGCCTCACAAGCTGACAAATTTCTTCTCGCCGGCGGGAGCGGGCAGAGGACAAGATGACACCAACGGCTCTCACAGACATGCAGCTGTGCCCTCTCCTCACATTAGCGGCGGTGGATCACTAATGCAAGCAGTAGTGCCTGACTTAACTAACAGAGATCTGGAAATAGACAGAGCATAGGCTGCCAAAACCGCCTCACCTCCAAGTGGAGAAACCCAGAGATGTCTTAGCACACATACACTTTTACAACGCAAAAGAAACAGTGATGTTAGCTGCAAAACGCACTCAAAGCCTCCTTGATCCTTTTACTGCTATTATACTATATATGGATCTCTCCAAGACAACCATGGAGAATTGTCGGCAACTAGCCACGATCATGGAAGCTCTCCAGAATCACAGTATACCATATAAGAACGGGGGTTTCCCAACAAAGCTGCTGGTCAAATTTCAGAGTAAAACTTGTGTGGTGCACACACTTCAAGCGGGCCTCTAGCTGCTGAGGCTCTGGCGTATTATTCCGGAGGATATGACAAGATAGTTATTCCTGCGCTGCCACTATTAAATAGTAGATCAAGGAACTGCTGCGTTCACTGAGATGGATCAAACCTTATCCACTTGATGCAACTAAAGGGTAAATTGGTGTCGCGCTGTTCTAATTTGGAGTGTTAATTCAAAGAAGTTAAATCCCCATCTACCTAGCTCATAGGGGGGATTACAGATAATAAACATAAAAACAGGGGTATACAATCCTCTATAAATGTTAAAGAACTATTGGGACTATTTTTAGACCCAAAGGTAAAGTACAAGTCTATTCACATGTGATTCCAAATAAATTGAATAAAATTGTGCAAAATGCCGACTAGGTATCAAAGTGCAATGTGTCATATAAAAAAAATTGGTAAATGCACTACAGAGGTGTCTTCTTTGGTTGTATTGTAATTTAATTAATTTTTCATCTTTATGTATTATTGCACTTAGCACTTTTTTGATTTTATTTTTTTGTACCCACGAGCTAAATATTACGCACTTGATGAATAGGCTCTGTAGGGCATTTACTTTTTATATCATATTTTACTGATTGATTTTTTCTTTTGGATGGTATTCATTTATGAACTTATTTTTAATTTATTGGGTGTAGCCACCTATGGTGTATTAATTTTTATTTATTTTTTATTTAGAAATCTTTTTAGTTTTTTATTCTATTATTTTAACTATTTGCTATTGTTATTCATTTGCACTTACCGTATAAGCACATAGCACTTTCTGGTTGTATTGACCTTTGCAGGCTTAAGGGTGACAGTGATGGGTTATTGTTTACATTATTTAGCTAAATTATGTAACGCAAGCCATAGTTGACTCTGCAGTGCGTTTACTTTTACCATTTTTAACGGTATTAGTCATGTCCATTTATTACGATTATAATAGTATACTAAGTGTATATATTCTTGAAAAAGCATTACCATTTATGTTTAGGATCTAGGCGAAGACACCTCTGTAGTGCGTTTACCAATTTTTTTATATGACACATTGCACTTTGATACCTAGTCGGCATTTTGCACAATTTTATTCAATTTATTTGGAATCACATGTGAATAGACTTGTACTTTACCTTTGGGTCTAAAAATAGTCCCGATAGTTCTTTAACATTTATAGAGGTTTGTATACTCCCTGTTTTTATGTTTATTATCTGTAATCCCCACTACGAGCTAGGTAGATAGGGATTTAACTTCTTTGAATTAACACTCCAAATTAGAACAGCGTGACACCAATTTACCCTTTCATTATTCTGGAGGATAGCCCGAGACCACCTCCTTCTCCTCCTTCCCAGATGGAAGCCGAAGGGTCCCTTCAAGATGTCTGATCCTACCTGTTTGCGCATAAGTTCAAATATGCTACATAGCTGGGTTATGGCGGGTTACTGCCTCTTTCAAGCCTTTCTTTCCATCCACTGGCTCCTAGTTGCCACTGGAGGAAATCCCCCCTGTTTGGAAAGATTCAGCAGTAATTCTGCACATTGAACCTGTATTGTTCACGGGCTCTCTTTTTTTTTTTTTAACTACCCTCCCGATTCCACACCAGCCTCCAACATATCTTCTGGACCTACTACATCAACCCATCACTACCGGCCGGACTGAACCAATCTCCTCAGACCACACTCTTATACGAATAAGAATTCCTAGCATGTACTTTCCCAAACCTGGCATTACTGACTTACCACAAAGGGTCATTACCAACAGCCTTACCATGCCAATTAAATTGACTTCCCTAAATGTCAAAGGCCTAAACAGCCCACAAAAATGGGCTAATCTACAAAGAGAACTGAGGAATCAAAATGCAGACATTGTTTTTATACAGGAGACACACTTTGCAGAATCAAAAACACTCAAGCTCATACTTAAGGGATATGACACCGTATATCTTGCCTCAGGCCTGAGGAAAAAGAACGGAGTACTGATGGCTATCCGCAAAACCCTCCAGTTCCAACACCTCCACACCTATGCCGATCCGCGGGGCCACTACATAAATCTCATTTGCTCCATCGTTTAAACCACCTACATCCTGGTCAATATATATGGCCCAAACTCCAGACAACTCCGCTTTCTCCGATGCCTCTTCAAGAAGTCATGGCTGGTGACCTGAACATAATTGGCGACCTCTCCATGGATAGCTCCACTAAAAAATTTCACCACCGGACAGCTTTGAATCCTCTGCTGGAGAGCAAAACATGGCTCAGAATGTGATTATATGTACTTTTCCCACCCAGTTATCCTATTCACGCATTGACTCCTTTCTGGTAGACAAATGGACCCTACAAAATGTCATGGATTTTGACAGGTCTCATTTCCTGGTCAGATCATGCCCCTATTTCGCTAACCCTTGGTAACCTTCGGCCGGGACCACCGAGAATATGGAGACTGGACACCTCCCTGTTAGAGGAAACTAAAGTTTAACAAGAAATAGAGACCGAGCACCAATCTTTCTTTGAACTTAATGAACTGCCTGACACCGACAAATTCACACTCTGGTCAACCTACAAAGCTTACAATTGAGGTCTTTTCATAAAGCTGAGTAAAAGAGCGAGACACCAGAGGACCCAGTAGATTGATGAGGTTATGTCCAACATTTCATAAGTAGAAAAACTAAATAAATCCTCTCTTTCCCACATGCAATCCATTAAGCTCCTAAATCTAAGACAAAAATGATGCACCCTCCTGCTCCACAAATTTGAACATAACTTTAAATTCTCCAAGTCCAATTTTTATGCATTAGGTAATAGAGCTGGATCACTTCTAGCAAAACAAGTTAAAGCACAATGTACAAAAGCCAAAATTCTTTCTCTCCGCCAGCCCCACTTCAAAGCAACTTTTACCTAACTCTAAGGAAATTGTAAATGCATTTAGTGACATCTACGCATCGCTCTATAACCTCAGAAAGGACCCTCTCCCTCCCCAACCAACAGAGGAGAAAATTTGCAGCTTCTTAGACCTGATCAATTTACCTACATCTCAGAGGCACGATTCGAAAGGATCTCTAAACCATTTACTATGGAAGAAGTCCTCAAATCAATCAAAACCCTCCCTCTCCATAAGTCCCCGGGAGAGGATGGCTTCTCTAATCTATTTTACCAAAAATATGACAACATCTTAGGTCCCTAAACTAACAGACCTCTTCAACACTGCTGGTTCCCCTGGCTCCTTGCCTACAGATATGCTGTGCTCACTTATATCCACCATCGCGAAACCCGGGAAGGATACCTCTGTTGCCTCTAACTATAGGCCAATATCGCTCCTGAATACTGACATCAAGCTACACGCCAAAGTTATTGCCAACAGACTGATGGTGTTTCTCCCAGAGCTGGTTCACCCAGACCAAGTTGGGTTCGCCCCAGGCAGACAGGCAACAGACCAGGGTGCACAACCTCATCCACCAGGCTGCACAAATACGCCTTCTCTACTACTATCCCTAGATGCAGAGAAGGCATTTGATAGAATTCACTGGATATTCCTCCAGGCAGTGCTGACTAAATTCGGTACTACAGGATGGTTCCAAAGCGCAATCCTCTCCTTATACTCTAACCCATCAGCTAAAGTACTCACCGGGGGGACGTTATCCACCCCTTTTGAAATTTCTAATGGTACACTGTTATATTCTTAATATCTAAATTTTTATTGGCTTTATTATAATGTATTCAGGATAATAATATTCCCATACTCCCATACTGTGTGAAAGGAAGGCTTTGAGTCAATTAATTCTGTGTTATGGCTTGCATAGCTGGAAAAGTAAATATTTAAAACCTGTCAGGATTTTGATGAATATTGTATATCTTATATATACTTTTAAGGGCTATGTAAGTGATATTTGTTTATGTTCCAGTTCATTATATATATGTTTTTAGAAAGTCATTTTATATGTAAGTGAGGAGGCCTATGTAAGTTGAGACAATATTTTTCTAGAGTCTAAGTCTAAATTCTCCCTTCCCCCTTACATCCGGTCATGGTAGACTGTGGAGTTGTGGTTTAAGTGTTAACATATGTTAGATTGATTATAACAATCACTCCTTAGCCCCCACCTCTGTAGAGGAGGAGTTGTCTTTTTGGCGCGAAATTAGAAGCCTTGTTAATATAATGGTAAACCTGGGAGGATGTCGGCCTGTTGTTTCCTGCCCTTGCCACGAGGCAGATGTACTCTTGAAAGACCAAGCAGGCAAGCTAATACATTTTCTCTTACACAGCAGACAAAGAGTTTTCCACACATGCAATAATTTTATACAAATGATTATCATTGTACTATTTTTGTAAGCATCCTTTTGTATTTAAATGTGTACAAATAAATACACATTTTTTTGAATTACGCTGACTCAGATCTAATTAAGGAAATTCGTCGCACAAGAATTGATTGATTTCAACATATACTTAAGACTTTGAAATATCGTTTATTTTTTCATATTTGACAGGGGTGCCCCCTCTCCCCATTTATCTTTGCTCTACTAATGGAACCCTTGGCCTCTAAAATTAGATCCGATTCACAAATCTCAGGCATTCCCTGCAATGGCACAGACCAAAAAATGAGTCTATTTGCAGACGACGTGGTTCTGATGGTCACTAATCCCACCCAGTCACTACAGGCAATACAAAACACCCTCCACAAATTTAGCTCTCTTATTATAAACTCAATGCCACAAAATCCATAGTCCTCCCCATACATCTCCCACCACAAATGGCTACCCACCTGAAATCCAAATTACCCTACGTATGGCGAGCACATCTATTCCACACTTAGGAATTCAGATTACACCCAACCTAAAATGAATGATTGACTTAAACCTCAGAACCTTCTCTCGAAAACTTACCCACACTACTGAAACCTCTATGTAGCATAGGCCTCTCTACACTGGGGAGTATAGCTACCTTCAAAATGATAATACTGCCGAAGCTTCTTTACTTAATTCGAACACTCATTCTACCTGTTCCTCGCTCCCTCCTGACCTCAATACAACCAAATTTATCTGGGATTCTAAACCACCTAGTTGCACAGGCTACATACTCACTAGGCCCCACAGGTTAGGCGGAGCAGAATTGCTCCATATTGGCAATTACTACTATGCCTCAATATTGGACCAACTGTACTTTTGGTGGCATCCTACGCCTGAAAAACAATGGTCCACCATGGAAGCCTCCTACCCACAACCTGCTACTCTAATAAACTAACTCTTACTATCGACAGCTAGATACTCCCCAACCCTTCGATACACTAACCCTATGAACTCTGCCTCCATGTTGGCCTAGAAAAAACTTTCTAACGTGTACCCCCACAATTTACCTAGTAAAACATTACCAATACCACTAAGAGCCATATCGTCCTGCATTCCTGATTTGAACTTCTCCCAGTGGCACTCTGCTGGCATACTGACTGTCGCTGATATGATAAATCACAGTTCACTGCATATATTTGAGGCTCTGCAAACTAAATTCAAACTCCAAAGCTCAGAAGCTTACGCATATGCTCGAATCTTTCACTTCCTGAAGGCATCTAAACTACCATCCACAGTAAAAATTCCCACATCAACATACCAATATTACTTCTCTACCCCATACCCTAGCAGAGGTATCTCCCTGATGTACTCTTGACTTAGCGACACCAGTCCCTGCTCTCAAGTGCATTCTTTAACCACTTGACCACTTAAACACCCTTAATAACCAGGCCAATTTTCAGCTTTCGGTGCTCTCACATTTTGAATGACAATTACTCAGTCATGCAACACTGTACCCATATGACATTTTTGTCCTTTTTTTCCTCACAAAATTGTCATATTATCAAGTTATTTCTCACACACAGCATATGCATACCACAAATTACACCCCAAAAACACATTCAGCTATTACTCCTGAGTATGGCGATACCACGTGTGAGACTTTTACACAGCGTGGCCACAAACAGAGGCCCAACATGCAGGGAGCAACATCAGGCGTTCTGGAGCACCCAGGCCAATTCTGACATTTCTCCCCTACATGTAAAAAACATTATTTATTTGCTAGAAAATTACATAGAACCCCAAAACATTATATATGTTTTTTTAGCAAAGACCCTAGAGAATACAATGGTGGTCATTGCAACTTTTTATCACGCACAGTATTTGCGCAGCAATTTTTAGAACGCGTTTTAAAAAAAAAAAAAAAACAGTTTTGTGCTTAAAAAACAAAACAAAACCGTAAAGTTAGCCCAATGTTTTTGCATAATGTGAAAAATGAAGTTACGCTGAGTAAATAGATGCCTAACATGTCACCCTTCAAAATTGCACACGCTCGTGGAATGGCGCTAAACGTTGCTACTTAAAAATCCCCTTAGGCGACGCTTTAAATTTTTTTACTGGTTACATCTTTTGAATTACAGAGGAGGTCTAGGGCCAAAATTATTGCTCTCGCTCTAACGTTCGCAGCGATACCTCACGTGTGGTTTGAACACCGTTTTCATATGTGAGCGGGACTTACGTATGCGTTGGCTTGTGCATGCGAGCACATGGGGACAGGGGTGCTTTAAAAATTTTTTCTTTTTTATTGTTCATTTTACTTTATTTATTTTAGTTTGACATTTTCTTTCCCCAAAAATTAATTTTTTGATCACTTTTATTCCTATTAAAAGGAATGTAAACATCCCTTGTAATAGGAATATGGCATGACAGGTCCTCTTTATAGTGAGATATGGGGTCAATAAGACTGGGAAGCCTGAAATAAAAATATAAATTAAATAAAATAAAAATGGCAGGGTATTGCAGAGTATTGGCAGGGTAAGGCAGAGTATTGGCAGGGTATGGCAGAGTATTGCAGGGTATTTCAGAGTATTGGCAGGGCATGGCAGAGTATTGGCAGGGTATGGCAGAGTATTGGCAGGTTATTGCAGAGTATTGGCAGGGTATTGCAGAGTATTGGCAGGGTATGGCAGAGTATTGGCAGGGTATGGCAGAGTATTGGCAGGGTATGGCAGAGTATTGGTAGGGTATTGCAGAGTATTGGCAGGGCATTGCAGAGTATTGGCAGGGTATTGGCAGGGTATTGCAGAGTATTGGCAGAGTACTCGCAGGGTATTGGGTATTGCAGGGTATGGCAGAGTATTGGCAGGGTATGGCAGAGTATTGGCAGGGTATTGCAGAGTATTGGCAGGGAACTGAGGGGTTAAATTTAGGTGAGCAGCACTGTGGGCACAGCAGATGCAGCCCACAGCGCTGCTGACACCTATCTCTTCCCCCTCTGCTGTACCGATCGGTAGAGAGAGGGGAGGGAGGACCCGACATCATAACATGACGCCGGTTTGTTTACAAGTGATCGCTCCGTCATTTACCGTGATCCGTGACGTGCCAGGTCATGGATGCTCTCGAGTGCGCGCCCCAGGGGGCGCACGAGAGCGGAATTCTGGGAGGCCGTTAACTAAAACCTCAAAGAAGAGAAGTATGTTGACGCACAATCGCTACTGTGACATTCCCAACACCTATAAAGATGTGAGTTTACCAAATAGCTCAGACCCAAATGAATGTACGTTCTATGAGTCAAAAGAGCTTAGAAGTGTCAGCTGGCAACCTGGGATGCGATATCTGGAACTGCATCCACGAACCTTTCAAAACGGGTCCGTCTTCAATTTCAACCAATATAGTGGGAGATGATAGAGAAGACCATATAGCGTAATTTCATACAGCAACGAAAATGTATTAAAAAGTAACACACTTACATTTTAAAAGTGTTTCAAGCGCTTGTAAAAAATATATATGTTGGCGGCAGTGGAGTGCTTCCGACACGTTTAGTCTCCATAGACTTCGACGAGAATGTCACAGTAGCAATTGTGCATCAACATACTTCTCTTCTTTGAGGTTTGGAAGAAACGTCCATATCCATCCACGTTAATTAGGCTTTCTGTGCAGGTTCATCACTAGCCCAGCTTCAGGTTTACATATGTGAAATGTTAATATCTGCACGGGTCATTAATGTGTATCACTAATCACACTCTCTGTATTTTTGAATTTGATATTATCACATTGTTTTGTAATTTTATTTGATTTTTTTTTAGTATAGGCCACCAGTTCACTACAGTATCATTTTATGTAGGTTTAGATGTCTGGGGGTTCCTGACATGTTCTAACCAGACTATCATTTTTAGCGCTACACTTAATATACCTATTTACTTTTAGAAACATATTTATCAGTTTGTTGTGTTAGCGGCTTGATTTTGCTTATTTTAAGAGCTTTTAGGCAGCGTAGTGTTCTTTTGCGTGTATTTTTCTAAACAGATGGTATCTCACACCTTACCAACTCTCTAAAATGTACCCTGGCCACCCTCCATCCTGCTGGAGGAACTGTGGTATGAGTATGAGTATGAGCTCCATCACACATACCCTTTGATTCTGCAAATCCCGAGTTCCTTCTGGAACCAAGTATTCGGTTTAGTCTCCTCCATTACTGGGACACCCTTGTCTCCGTCCCCTGCTCTAGCCCTGCTACATATTGGCGTAGAAAAAATTCCATCTCCAGCTAGATGTGTTGTTATCCACCTATTCTATGCTGCCAAGTTGAATATCACCAGACTTTGGAAAACTGCTAAAATCCCCTTCATCTCAAGCACTATCGCTGATCTCAACTTTCAATGCAAAATGTTAAAAATAGTGGCTAGGAAAAACTCACGTTTAGATAAATTCAAAGATATGTGGTCTTTGGTTAAGCCATCCAAAATGTACTGTTAAAGTATAACTATGCAGATGCGAATTACTCATTGAACTTTTATGTCTTTATCTCAAACCTGCTGGTGGCCTCCATTCTCCCTCCTTACTCCTACCTTTCCCCCCATACCTTACCCCTCCCACGTCTAGAAACTATCACTACTAGAGTACCTTTTTTTTACTCAACCCCAGTTAAAATTTTGCTGTTTACATTTGACACGATGTTACTCAAAGGAAGAGCTTGTTTCTAGTCGGAACTTCTGTTGTTGGTACTACTGTTATTACTGTTATGTCTATAACATGTATGTACCCTTTTGAAACTCCAATAAAGAAATATATAGTTACATAGTTACACAGTTACATAGACTCCAGCATTTGCAGGTCCTCCAGGATTTAACATAGCTTTAGCAGAAGTAGTGATAGTTGTACCTTTACCTTCCTTCATTTTAGACATAGTAAGCAAAACTAGTAAGAAAAAAAAAACAGATAGGGAAAGGAGATATCACACCAGCAGGTAGTTGCTCTCCCCCCAAAAAATTGGGGGGTTTAAACAGTCTCTACTTCTCAGCTTCTCTGCGACTCTGCTTGATAAACTCAGTATCAGCTCAGTATGAAACAGCACCCAGCTCCCCCACACAGCACCCAGTCAGCAACCACAACCACAACTGCAACCGTCCCAATATGGAGACAGTGGGGGGGGGGGGACAGAGGGAGAGAAAAAAAAAAGGAAGAAGGAAAGGGAGAGCCGATCAGCCAGCTAGCTAGTCATTCCAGCGGGATGTTTATCATGATGTCCATCTCTTAGATGGCAGCCACAAACCTCTCAGGTGCAGATGGATTGAAGAGGATGAACCATCCATCACAATCGTCCATGAGTCCTCTGAAGATCCTCTGGAAAACGACAAGGCAGAAAGCCAGCAGCCCACTACCCACAGCCCCAGCACAGTGCAAGAGGCGCAGAAAGCCAGCAGAAGCCAGCGTGACACAAACACAGTCAGGACAAACTGTTCAGGCATGCAGTGGGATGCAGTGGAGGTGTGATGGGGGTGCAGTGGGGATGGACATGAAGATGGAGACACGAAAAGGCTCTATCACATTATTATTTTTGTTTATAGCGCAAAAAATAAAAACCGCAGGTGTGATCAAATACCACCAAAAGAAAGCTCTATTTGTGGGAAAAAGGAAGTCAATTTTGTTTGGGAGTCACGTTGCATGACCGCGCAATTCTCAGTTAAAGTGACGCAGTGCCGAATCGCAAAAAGTGCTCTGGTCAGGAAGGGGGTAAAAATCTTCCGGGGCTGAAGCGGTTAATGAACTTTGTTCTCAGATCACAAAGAACTCTAATAGGAGCTTCACCAGGAGTGCTTATATAGTAGGCACTGAAGCATATTTATCTTGAGGACACAATTATTGCCAAACCAGGTAAACATTTACATGTTTCACCTTCTGGATCCTACTTGATTTTCTTGGCTAAATTTAACTAAAAAACAAAGCATAATGGGAATAATGGTTCTCAGATAGCATATATGAGAGGTAGACCATTTAAAAGGAAAACTACTACTAATCTTATACCTTAGGTTGTCATTAAACGCAATACTTATTGATTTGGACATAATATAGGTTTATTTTAAAATAGCATAGTTGGTTCTTTAAAAGTATAGTCGGTTCCAGTATTAGTAGTCAGCCCAGTCAGTTCAGTGATTAGGTGAATAAAATGTATAGCCTTTGTCCTGTGTATTAATGGTCCTCTAAGTGTCAACTGGTGGTAATTAGGGTTGAGCGATACTGTACCAGACTTTTCGATTCTTTGGTCCCGGACCCGAACAATTTACTGTATGTTTGAGTTCGGTGTTCGGTAATGTAATGGCGCTTTTTAAACAGCTGCAGAGCAGCCAATCAACATTAGTTTAACTTGTGTGCCCTTAGAAGCCATCACAGCCATGCCTACTAATGGCATGGCTGTGATTGGCCACTGCAGCATGTGACCCAGCCTCTATATAAGCTAAAGGCATATAGCACAGCACGCCACTCTGCTTTAGATAGTGTAGGGAAAGGTTGCCGTTTTTGTTGTGTGGGTGCAGTGCACAATCTTTTTACCCTGCCCTGAGCCCAGTGACAGAGAAAATATAACTTTTTTCCGTCTGTTAGGTTGGCGTTGGCGCGCATTTTATGCAAGCTCAGTGCACCAGCACTGCATATGTTACTGTGAGATACACCCTTTAGATACTGTTGCTCTATTCTGCTATTCTAAAAACATCCATTTAGGACAAAAAATATTTTACAGTGTTTCCTGCATATTTGTACGTGAGAGATACACACTTTAGGTACTGTTCTTCTATTGTGCTATTCTAAAAACACCCATTTAGGGCAAGATCCTAAATTTGAGAAATATGAGAACGTCAAAGAAGGGACGTGGCCCCGGTCGTGGTGCTGCTGGTGGAGCTCCTGTTGCAGGGAGAGGACGTGGTTGATCTGTGCCAGCTACACGCACAAGTGAAACACCTTCCTCAGGTGCGAGTAGGCGACAGATACTGCAGCAGTATTTGGTCGGGCCTAATGCAATTTGAGGCCAGGACAAGTACAGGGGATAGTAGATTGGGTTGATGACAGTGCCTCCAGTTCCTTCACATCGTCTCCCCCCCAGTCTCCTGCTGAAAGATCAGAGTTGGCACCTGCAGCCGATGTCCATCAGTCTTTCACCTCACCCCCTTGCAAATCAGCCAAGCAGTCTGAGTCCCAAATCATGCAGCAGTCTCTTCTGCTTTTTGACGACTCTGTTAGCAGGGTTTCCCAGGGCCATCCACCTAGCCCTGCCCCAGAAGTGGAAGAGATTGTGTGCACCGATGGCCAACCACTTATGATTCAAGATGAGTACATGGGAGGACCATCGCAACACACCTCGGATGATGACAAAACACAGGTGCCAACTGCTTCTGCTTTCGCAGTTGTGCAGACCGACAAGGAGGGCAGGGGTGAAGACTGGGTAGAAGATGATGTGGAGGACGATGAGGTCCTCGACCCCACATGGAATCAACATCATGCAGGTAACCTGTGTAGTTCGGAGGAAGAGGTGGTGGTCGCACAGAGCCACCAGCACAGCAGAAGAGGGAGCAGGGTGCAAAAGCGGAGCGTCCGTCCCCTAGACAGTATGCCTGCCACTGCCCAATGCAGAAGGACCGAGCACACCAAAGCCAGGTCCAAGGAGTTCCCTAGCATGTCAGTTCTTCAGACAATGTGCTGATGACAAGACATGAGTGGTTTGCACGATGTGCAATTAGAGCCTGAAGCGAGGCATACACATTCTCAACCTGAGCACAACCTACATGACCAGGCATCTATGTGCAAAGCACGAGCTGCAGTGGAGTAGATGCTTCAAAAAACAAGAAAAGTCTCTGGCTCCTCCTGCTTCCTCTTCTGCTGCAGTCTCTGCCTCTTCATCCACGTCTGTATTGACAGTAACACCTGCCAACCCACAAACAGAGGATCTGCCAGCAACACTACCACCTGGGTCACCAACCATCTCCACAATGTCCCATGGAAGCGTTCATTCAGCTCTCTATCTCCCAAACACTGGCGCTGAAGAGGAAGTACCCCCCTACCCACCCGCGATCCCTGGTCCTGAATGCCAGCATTTAAAAATTCCTGGCATTTGAAATGCTGTTATTCGGTCTGGTGTAGACGCAGAGTTTTAAAAGCCTCATGGCATTGGCTGTCCCACAGTACGTCGTGCCCAGCCGCCACTACTTTTCCAGGCGAGCCATCCTTTCCCTGCACAACCAAGTGGGGGACAAAATCAGGTGTGCACTGCGCAATGCCATCTGTGGCAAGGTCCACCTAACTACGTATACGTGGACCAGTAAACATGGTCAGGGACGTTATATCTCCCTAACAGCACACTGGGTAAATGCAGTGGCGGCTGGGCCTGAGGCGGATAGCAGTCTGGCGCATTTCCTTCCACCACCGAGGATTGCAGGGCGCTTCAGTTTGCCTCCTGTTGCTAACTCCTCCCACTCCGCTTCCTCATCCTCTACCGCCTCCTCATCCGGCCAGCATAACAGCTTCACCACCAACTTCAGCACAGCCAGGGGTAAACGACAGCAGGCAGTTTTAAAACTTTCCTGTTTCGGAGGGAAAAGCCCACACCGCGCAGAAGTTGGGAGGGACATTGAACAACAGACCGATGAGTGGTTAGTGGCAGTGAGCCTCAAGCCCGGCCTGGTGGTGTGCGATAATGGGTGAAATCTCGTAGCAGCTCTGGTCCTAGCCGGTTTGACCCACATCCCTTGCCTGGCACGTGTTGAACTTGGTGGTCCAGAGGTTCCTTTACTTTACTCCCATATGCCAGAGCTGCTGCAGAAAGTGCGGGCTGTCTGTGCGCACTTTCGGCGTTCTCACCCTGCTGCTGCTCGCCTGTAGCGAGCTGCAGTGTAACTTCGGCCTTCTAGTTCACTGCCTCATATGTGACATGCCCACAAGGTTGAACTCCACCTTGTACATGCTGGCCAGACCGTGCGAACAGCAGCAGGCGATAGTGGAGTTTCAGCTGCAGCACGCACGCGTGAGTCGCTCTGCGGAACAGCACCACTTCACCACCAATAACTGGGTCTCCATACGAGACCTGTGTGCCTTTTTGCTTCGAGTACTCCAACATGTCCAGTGCCGATGAGGCCATTCCCATCGTTACTATCCCAGTTCTATGCCTCCTTGAAAAAATGCTTTGGGCAATGATGGAAGAGGATGAGGCAGAGGAGGAGGAAGAGGGATCATTTCCAAGACTTTCAGGGCAGTCATTCACAAGTGGCTCCAAGGGTGGGTTCCTGCACCAAACGCTAGGTACACAATTGTCTAGCAAGGGCACAGTTCTGGATGATGAGGTGGTGGAGGATGAGGAGGAGGAGATGGAAGAGGAGGAACCATGTTCACAGCAGGATGGCACCCAGACCAGCTCATGGCCATCACTGGTGCGTGGCTGGGGGGATAAAGAGGACACAGACGATACACCTCTCACAGAGGACAGCTTTTCGCTGCCTCTGGGCAGCCTGACACACATGAGCGATTACACGTTACAGTGTCTCCGCAACGACCGCCAAGTTGCCCACATTCTAACTGGTGCTGATTACTGGGTGGCCACACTGCTGGATCCCCGTTACAGGGACAACGTACCATCCTTAATTCCCTCACTGAAGCGTGATCGTAAGATGCACGAGTACAAGCGCACGCTGGTAGACACGCTGCTGGTGGCATTCCCACCTGACATCGGGGGCCCAGTGGAAGCACAAGGCGAAGGCAGAGGATGAGGAAGAGGTCGCCAATGCAGCCGGGGCACCTCCAGCACCTCAGAAGGCAGGGTTAGCATGGCCAAAATATGGAAAAGCTTTGTCAGCACGCCACAACAACCAGCACCACCAGCTGAGATGGAAAGTCTTAGCAGGAGGCAGCATTTCACCAACATGGTGGAGCAGTATGTGTACACACGCCTACACGTACTGAATGACGGGTCTGCCCCCTTCAACTTCTGGGTCTCAAAATTGGGCACATGGCCTGAGCTTGCCCTTTACGCCTTGGAGGTGTTGGCCTGCCCTGCAGCCAGTGTATTATCTGAACGTGTATTTAGCACGGCAGGGGGGGGGCGTTATCACAGACAAGCACAGACGCCTGTCCAGAGCAAATTTGGACAAGCTCAAGTTCATTAAAATGAATGTGTCCACCCAGTACTGTGCTGATGCAGTGCTTGCGCAGTACAGAGGACAAGGAGATTCTGAAAAGCTCCAAAGATGAAGGGCGCCTGCGCACTGAGTGCAGGTTCAAGTGGACATACGATAGCACATAACAGCGCCACTCGCCACGCTTCGGGCATGGCCTCGCTTGGCTATTTTTTATTCTAACTCTATGTCCACTTGGATGGTGGGGCTTGAACCTGGACTCACGGCGCAGGCGCCATTTGTCTTCTGAGATTTTCGGAATCCCCTTTTCCTCCGTACTGACCAAGCGCAGTACAGGGTGGACACTACCCAACGGGGGACAGAATTCGACACATCACCGGGCTTACCCAGCCAGTGTCGACTACCTCGTCCTCCACCTCCGCTTCCACCTACACCGCCACCTCAATCTCCTACTCCACATGGACCTCGTCCTCCTAGGTCAAGATTATTTTTTTTTATTTTTTTTATTTCAACGTATTTTATTTTGTACCACAAGAATAATACATTTGAAAGTGACATTCAGAATATCGATTCAGTCAAAACATAGAAAGGTTACAGGCAATGCAACAAGATGAATCGAGTGTAACACGTCAGAGATATAAAATGTGAAATCATTTTAGACAGACATGGTAGTGTTAGAGTGAAGGGTTGGTATTCCTGTTAATGGTCAGAGGTGTACCTCCTCCCTGGACAACCCCAATGGGAGCTAGCTGTGCCCGAGAGGAGGAACTTAACCACCGACCCCTAGGAGTGAATGTAAGGAGAGGGACGGAAATGACCATGTGTCTTTTTCCCTAAGATAGGAATCCGTGACTAGGCATCAGTGTTTGTCGTCTGCAAACAGGTCACATTTGTGAACCTGAGAGCCACATTGAACTCCTTGTATGTTGGGGTCCCGGTGAATGGAGATGGTGAGTGTCAATTGCTATTGCAAAGATTCGCAGAGATAAAGGACAGCCTTGTTTGGTGCCTTTGGCTATATGTATTGGTTTGGAACAGTGGCCTTGAAGCCTAAGGCCCCTTTCACACATGCGGACCAAATGTCCGTATTTCATCCATCCGTTTGCGGATGAAATACGGACATACATGCATTCCTATGGGATAGCGGGTGTCAGCAGATGAACAGCCGCAGACACCTGATATTGTCCGACTCCGCTATTGTCCGATTCTGCAGACAGAGGAAAATCCTATTTTTTTATCCGTCTGCAGAGGGGATCGGATGAACACGGACAGATGGTCCGTGTTCATCCGATCCCCCATAGAGGAGAGCGGAGAGCTGACAGGGCGGTCCCTGCACAGTGTCAGTGCCGACTCAGCGGGGACAAATGGAGTGATCCCCGCTGAGCAAGCGGATCATCACGGGGCGGATCATTACGGATCCGTCCCGCGTGAAAGGGGCCTAATATAGGCTTTAGAACTTGAAAAAAGAGCTCTGATCAGGCCCATAAACTTGTCGTCAAAGCCCCAACGTTCAAGGATTGTAAAGATGTATGGCCAGGAGGCCGAATCAAAGGCCTTTTGAATGTCCAGTGATAAAAGCATGCCTGATTGTTTTGGACCTCCTGGCTAGTTTGTCTGGAGGATGGAGACTATGTCTATGGCTCTTCTGATCTGGTCAGGGCCCTATCTGCCTGGGATGAACCCCACTTGATCCTTATGAACATATCTGTTAATGAAGGAAGCTAGACAATTTGCAAGGAGTTTGGTAAGGATTTTTAAGTCACTATTGACGAGGGAGATGGGTCTATAATTACTGACTTCTTCCAGGTTTTTATCTGCTTTCCATATTACAGCAATGTAAGCTGTGTTTAGGTGAGGATCAAGTGGGATTCCCTGCGTCTTTGTGCTAAAATTTTTTGTCAAATGTTGAGTCAGGGTGGTGGTAAATGTCTTGTAATAGGGGTTAGGGAGACCATCAAGGCCTGGAGAAGAACCTGATTTGAGGTTCTTAATGACTTCCTGTACCTCTATGTATTTTATGTTATTTTAAGTTATTTCCCTATCCACATTTGTTTGCAGAGCACTTGCCATGCTCTTAACAACATTTTGCTCCCATTTGCAGCCCTCTAGACCATTCCATTACTTTTTTAGAGCCATTTTAGTCCTCAAAAGTTTGGGTCCCCATTGACTTCAATGGGGTTCAGGTTCGGGTCCTGAACTCAAACTTTTTTGCGAAGTTCGGCCAAACCTGTTGAACCCAAACATCCAGGTGTCCGCTCAACCCTAGTGTTAATGAAGTAATTTCATGGCCGTTCTTAGTTTTGAGTATGTGAGATAGGAAGCACCCTTAGAAACATCCAACAGGGGACCAAATACAACATTGCAGTCCCCTCTTATTAGGGGTGAGCATTCCTTGTGTTGGTTGATTTTGTCAATAAATGTTTCCAAGTTGGAAATCAGATTCTCATTTGGTAAATAGAGGCCTACCAAGTTGATCTCTCTTTCAAAAGGGAAGTCTTTTAAAATGAACAGGCAGCCTGAATTGTTCATGATGACCTCCAGCTCTTTCTTTCTTTTCAGTTGGCTGGTAATTAAAATTGACTTTTGGACTTGAATCCCAGGAAGCACTGTGATAAGTTACAGGGAATCTGAAATTACTTAGCTACAGGATTTTATCAGCACATTATGCTAAAAGCATTGGGAGCATGATCTCTTCTGTTGCAGTGGTCTTGGTTCTGATATTCCCTAGAATCTCTGTTCGCTGGCCAGGTCAACCCAGTTTGGCATCATTTCATTGCAGCCCAGAAAATTATAGAGGTTCAGTAGTTGTGAACCAACAAAAGTATTTTTGGATGCAAGGGAAAAATTATATCCCCCATTTATATGTCACTCCCATTGCGGGAAGGCATGCTAGCAGAGACTTCGGCAGACATTGACAGTATAATCTTTATTGCCACTGGTCCATTATTATGTTGTAGATCCATGAAGATGACTGTCCCTCTGTGCCACACTCTGAAAAATGTTATTTTATTGTGAAAAAAAAGTAGATATGGTATACTGTCTCTTGGTGCAGCTTTGTGATGTAGGAGTGCTGAACCTTATGCAGATGCTTTTTAACGGGATGGAGGGTTTGTTGTCCTAGAAGCTGCTCACCAGCAACTGTGGGCTCTTGCTGGACCCCAAAAAGAGTTTGTTGAAGTTTTGAAAGTGTTGGAGCGCCACACCAGCTGGTACAGACTTTTTAAAAGATTTGTATTTTGTAAAAGCCAACGCATTTCGAGGGCTCAGAACTCCCCCTTCATCATGGCTTAAAAACAGGATGATGCAGGCACTTGGATTGGACAGGCTGGTGTGGCGGTCCCATCCTTTCAAAATTTCTTGGTGCAGCTTGGGAGGGACTCGCCACTCAGTGTACCTGTCAGGGCTGGCTTAGCCCTTCCTTCCTGTCCAGCTCACTTCATATTCACATTAAAGACTGGATTACTGACAACCCTTCTGGCTCCTTATCCTGCTTGCTGTTGCTCTACTTGGATCTCTGACTTGTGGCCTGGCTGATTACCCAATCTGGTTATTGCACTCTGGACTAGCTGACTACTCGATCCGGTTACTGGACTCTGGCTATGCTTTGAATACGCTTACTCTATTTACCTTTTTATTTTTATTAACAAGTGTGATTTAATTGTATTTCTGTCTCGGTCTGATTCATGGTTTCTGATAGTAGGTGAAGGCCATGAATCCAGAAGATACAGTCAATCCAACCTGAGTCGCAGGCCGTCCCTGCTGCTGCACCAGTCTCTGTGCAGGCACCCGCCTCGAGTACTACCTCTATAAGAAGTATGTTTGGTTCTGCTCCGCTTCCCCAGCGATTTGGGGGTGATCCAGTTCAACGCAGAGGGTTTCTCAATCAGGTTGAGATATACTTCGAGATGCTGCCCCAGGCGTTTCCCACAGACAGAAGCAAAGTAGGTTTCGTGATATCTTTGCTTTCTGAGAGTGCCTTGGCCTGGGCTAACCCTCTATGGGAGATGCAAAAACCTGTTGTCTTGAGCTACCCTGAGTTTGTGGCCTCCTTTAACCACTTCAGCCCCGGACCAATTTTCAGCCTAAGGACCAGAGGTCTTAATACAATTTCGCACTGCACTGCTTTAACTGGTAATTACGCGGTCATGCAATGTTGTACCCAAACGAAATTTGCATCCTTTTCTTCCCACAAATAGAGCTTTCTTTTGATGGTATTTGATTGCCTCTGCGATTTTAATTTTTTGCGATATAAATGGAAAAAGAAGAAGATTTTGAGAAAAAAAATATATTTTCTACTTTTTGTTATAAGAAAAATCGAATAAACTCAATTTCAGTCATACATTTAGGGCAAAATTTATTCAGCCACATGTCTTTAGTGTCAAAAATGTCAATAAGTGTATATTTATTGGTTTGCGCAAAAGTTATAGCGTCTACAAACTAGAGTACATTTTCTGGAATTTACACAGCTTTTAATTTATTTATGACTGCCTATCTCATTTCTTGAGGTGCTAAAATGGCAGGGCAGTACAAACCCCCCCCCCCCCCCCAAATGACCACATTTTGGAAAGTAGACACCCCAAGGAAATTGCTGAGGGGCATGTTGAGCCCATTGAATATTTTCTTTTTGTTCCAAGTGATTGAATAATGACACAAAAAAAAAAAGTTTACAAGAAGTTGCCACTAAATGATATATTGCTCACACATGCCATAGTTATATGTGGAATTGAACCCCAAAATATATTCTGTTGCTTCTCCTGAGTACGGGGATACCACATATGTGGGACTTTTTGGGAGTCTAGCCGCGTACGGCACCCCGAAAACCAATCACTGCCTTCAGGATTTCTAAGGGTGCAAATTTTTGATTTCACTCCTCACTACCTATCACAGTTTCGAAGGCCATAAAATGCCAAAAAAACACAAACCCCCCCCAAATGACCCCATTTTGGAAAGTAGACACCCCAAGGAAATTGCTGAGGGGCATGTTGAGCCCATTGAATATTTTTTTTTTGTCCCAAGTGATTGAATAATGACACAAAAAAAAAAGTTTACAAATAGTTGTCACTAAATGATATATTGCTCACACATGCCATAGTTATATGTGGAATTGCACCCCAAAATATATTCTGCTGCTTCTCCTGCGTACAGGGATACCAAATATGTGGGACTGTTTGGGAGTCTAGCCGCATACGGCACCCTGAAAAATAATCACTGCCTTCTAAAGGTGCAAATTTTTGATTTCACTCCTCACTACCTATCACAGTTTCGAAGGCCATAAAATGCCAAAATAGCACAAAACCCCCCCAAATTACCCCATTTTGGAAAGTAGACACCCAAGCTATTTACTGAGAGGCATGTTAAGTCCATGAAATATTTTATATTTTGCCACAAGTTGCAAGAATATTACAATTTTTTTCCACAAAAATGTCACTAAATGATATATCGCTCACACATGCTATGGGCATAAGTCAAATTACACCCCAAAATAAATTCTGCTGCTTCCCCCGAGTACGGGGATACCACATGTGGGGGACTTTTTGGGAGCCTAGCCACGTACGGGCCCCCGAAAACCAAGCACTGCCTTCCGGATTTAAATATAAAACGCTACCAAAAAAAACTGTTAGCGATCGCAGGGATCAGGCCTGACTCTGCGATCGCCGAAGTTATGTGTTTAGTGTTTTGTAAGTGACAGTGATCGATCGATACTGCACTTGGGTGGGCTGGGCGGAGGGGCAAAACTCAGGTGCTAGCAGGTATCTGGGCTGATCCTGCTAACAATGAGTTCTTTTGGAACCCTAAACTGCTGGGGACGCTAGTATAGATCTGATCAGATCAGATATTGATCTGTTCAGATTCTATACCACTACGGGAGGTTTATGCTTTGCGCGTGGGTGTTAGCGGTACTGGCACTAACCTAGCGCTGCCTGGGGCGATGCAGACCCTGACCCTAAAACCTAATTGATATCACCCGCTGGGTGATCAGGGGGTTAAACCTTTATTGGGTAATAAATGGTGGGTGCCCTGATGCTATAAAAAGCAAACTAACCAGAGTCACCCATAACACTTATACGGTGATCACTGGTGAAAGGGTTAACTAGGGGCAATCAGGGGGTTCAAATTTTTATTAGGTAGTATATGGGGGTCCCTGGCGCTATATAAAAACCTGACGGGGAACCTAAATAACTAACTGGCTAACCAGCGTCACCAGTGACACTTATACTGTGAAGGGTTAACTAGGGGCAATCAGGGGGTTAAAACCATTATTGGGTAGTATACGGGGGTACCTAGTGCTATAAATACGTGGCGGTGAACCTAAAAAAATAACTAGCTACCTAGCGACACTAATGCAGCGATCAGAAAAATTATCGCTTAGTGACACTGGCAAAAGGGGGTCAAAGGGTTAACTAAGGGCAATCAGGGGGTTAAAACCATTATTGGGTAGTATATCGGGGTACCTAGCGCTATAAAAACCTGGCGGTGAACCTAAAAAATAACTAGCTACCTAGCGGCATCAGTGACACTAATGCAGCGATCAGAAAAACGATCACTTAGTGATACTGGCAAAAGGGGGTGAAAGGGTTAACTAGGGGCAATCAGAGGGTTAAAACCGTTATTGGGTAGTATATGGGGGTACCTAGCGCTATAAAAACCTGGCGGTGAACCTAAAAAAATAACTAGCTACTTAGCGGCACCAGTGACACTAATGCAGCGATCAGAAAAACGATCGCTTAGTGACACTGGCAAAAGGGGGTGAAAGGGTTAACTAGGGGCAATCAGGGGGTTAAAACCATTATTGGGTAGTATATCGGGGTACCTAGCGCTATAAAAACCTGGCGGTAACCCTAAAAAAATAACTAGCGACACTAATGCAGCGATCAGAAAAATGATCGCTTAGTGACACTGGCAAAAGGGGGTGAAAGGGTTAACTAGGGGCAATCAGGGGGTTAAAACTATTATTGGGTAGTATATCGGGGTACCTAGCGCTATAAAAACCTGGCGGTGAACCTAAAAAAGTAACTAGCTACCTAGCGACACTAATGCAGCGATCAGAAAAACGATCGCTTAGTGACACTGGCAAAAGGGGGTGAAAGGGTTAACTCTAGGGGCAATCAGGGGGTTAAACCTTTATTGGGGGGTGGTAGGGGGCTACCCTGGACCTAATACTAACTGCCCTGACACTTTTTACTGTCACAACTGACACTGAATGCAGTGATCTGAAAATAAATGATCACTGCAATCAGTGACACTGTGACTGGGAGGGGGAGGGGGTTTGTGTGCCTATGTGTGCCTACATGTTAGTGTAGTGTTTGGTGCACTTACTTTCAGTGTTCTCCTCGTAGTCTGGTCAAAAAGACCGCCCAGAGGAGAATGACATCCCTTCCTCCCTGCCTGTGTTTACTATACACAGCGGGAGGAAGCTTCTCATTCGCCAGGAGCGATCGAGAGGGGATGGCCAGAAACCAACGACCATCCCCTCATCCCGGATCACTCCTGAAGCGAAACGGACCGCCGCATCCAGCGGGAGGGGGTCCGATCGAACCCCCCACCCGCTGGAAGGCAAGCACGTACATGTACGTACATGCCATTCTGATGACGTACATTGGCATGCGGCGGTCCTTAAGTGGTTAAAAGGGTATTTGATGTTCCCGCATGCTCCGCTTCTGCTGCCAAGTGCCTCATGTCCATCAGATTACAAGAACTGTTGCCGACTACGGTATTGAATTCAGTACTCTGGCAGCAGAGGTTGCTTGGCACAATGATGCCCTCGTGGCTGCTTTTTATCATGGTCTCTCAGATTCCATTAAGGAAGAAATACCAAGATATACCCACTGAGCTGGAGAGCTTGATCTCGTTTGCCATCCTCATTGACTCCAGACACAGAGAAAGACTTTCTCTTAAGGAGCGCTTGTGGAAGCCTCCTGTACGTTTGCCTCTGAGCTTTGTAGTCCCACCCATGCCTCCCTCACCTCCCATGCCTCCTGGTACCAAGTCAGTCAGTGAAGATGAACCCATGCACCTGGGCTTCACGCGTCTCTCTGCAGATGAGAGAGCCTTTAGCAGGAGGGAGAGATTGTGCCTTTATTGTGGCCATGCAGGTCACTTTTTGAAGTCTTGTCCTACCCGTCCAGGGAACGCCCGAACCTTGAGGTCCTGTCAAGGACAGACCTTAGGTGGCGTTGTTTCGTCCCCAGTTATCCAGAAGGATAAGTCCCTGGTTTTCGGTCACCCTTTCTTGGGCTGTGTCGTTCATCGAGATACAGGCTCTAATCAACTCTGGGGCTGCAGCAGGCCTGTTCATTGATGCTGCATTTGTTTCGCAGCACTCAATTCCACTGCAGCTGCATGACACTCCACTTGCCAATGAGGCTCTTGACGGGAGACCTTTACAGCCTGCCCATGTGACTCATGAGACGGTTCCGTTGTCCATGGCCGTAGGGGCTCTTCACCATGAGATAATCCAATTCCAATTTATTTCCTCACCCAGGTTTCCACTGGTTATTGGTTATCCTTGGTTACAGAGGCACAACCCCTCTTTTGATTGGCTCCATGCTGAGGTTCTCTCCTGGTCACCACAATGCAATGAGACATGCTTCCTGAAGTTATCCAAGGTCCTGTGCACCTCTTCACTCCCCTCACTGCCGGAGGAGCACCGTGATTTTAGCAATGCCTTTGATAAAGGTCAAGCCGGTAGTTTGTCTCCACACCGGTCTTATGATTGCGCAATTGACCTTCAACCTGCTGCCATACCTCCTCGTGACCGGGTTTACCTTTTGATGGTCTTGGAGGTAAGGCCATGGAGGAGTATGTTGCTGACACACTTTCTCAAGGTGTCACCCGCAAATCCGCGTCTCCTGCTGGTGCTGGTTTCTTCTTTGTGAAGAAGAGCAGTGAACTGAGACCTTTTATAGATTATAGGGGTTTCAATCGTGTCACAATTAAGAATGCCTACCCGATTCCATTGATTAGAGTTATTTGACCACCTCAAGGGAGCAACGGTTTTCACAAAGCTTGACGTGAGAGGGGTCATTAAGGAGGGGGTACTGTCAGGGCTGGCTTAGCCCTTTCTTCTCTGGGCTGGCTGCTCAGCTGTCGACTAATTGCCAGCTCTCATCTCTCTCCACAGTTACCAGCTGTTCCTTATCCAGCTCGTCTGACCTGCCTACTTAAAGCTGTCCAGCTCACTTCATCTCTGCCTTCGCCTTGGTCAAAACCATCTCCTACGGTTCTGTTTAAAGACTGGATTACTGACATCCCTTCTGGCTCCTTATCCTGCTTGCTGTTGCTCTACTTGGATCCCTGACTTCTGGCCTGGCTGATTACCCGATCTGGTTATTGAACTCTGGACTGGCTGACTACTCGATCCGGTTACTGGATTCTGGCTATGCTTTGAATACGCTTACTCTATTTACCTTTTTATTTTTATTAATAAACAAGTGTGATTTAATTGTACTTCTGTCTCGGTCTGATTCATGGTTTCTGACAGTACCCAATTCAATTCTAGGGGATCGGTATGATGCTTGCCCAGAATATTGTTTAAGATGGGTTTAACAGTTTCTGGCAAGTCCAGGCTCGCCATAGTTTCTGGGATACCATGGAGTCTTTTGTTATATGCCTGCTGTGATTTTCTGTATCTTCCAGTCCTAGTTAAAATTAGGACAGATGTTGGTGGTGGGCCTGTGCCGTCTCCCCCAGGGAAGAGACACATGCAATGGTCACCAGTTGTCTCAAGGCATGTGACACTGATCCAATATGGAGATTCTCTATCTTCTCTCCTCCATCTAACTCTCTCATGCTGCCATAATCTGGCCTACTATAGATCAGAGTTCTTCCTTTGTTGGGAAAGTCTGTATCAGCCTGTAAATGTCTGCTTCTTCTGACAGGGAAAAGCATTAAGGACTGCGGCATCGAGGGGAACAGGTAGTCCAGTAGAACTGGATTGGAAAAAATCATCTAGCTTGATGCAAATTACTTTACTGTTACCCCAGTCGCCAATGTCATCTTAGCAGAATGGCAAATTGTGGTCCCTCCACCGGGGGTACTGAGACTAGGCCACAAAGACACCTGTTGTCGTTTGGGTTGGATAGTAAGGTAACGGTCGATGTACGAATGTCTGGAGGTGCAGGTGATGACTGGGACTTTCCTCTATTTAGGCAGGGATTGGAAAAATAGCCAACTTGCAGGTTCTACCAACTGAGTAACAGGAAGTGGTTCTAGGGGATCATCATACTGCTATGGTTGAGTCATGTTCCCTCAATTTTTGGTATTTTTTGAAAGATATTTTGTGAACATAATTTTGTCTATACATGTATGCATTTGTTATCTTATATAATGACAAGAATATCTGCAAATACAAGAGCCACATACTTATACGTTATGTGGTTTAATTACAGTTATCCTTTAAGTTAATTAACACTTCTTCAAACCCTTCAGATTTATAGTTATATAAATGGAACACTGCCGTCCTGTTTGTTACCTTCCATGTTGGATTTGTAAAACATGCAACCTGACTATCAATTCAGGAATAGGCAATACATGCAGGATGATTCCGAATTACTCATTTGGTAACTGACAACAAACTGTAAAGATAGTATAAGTGAACAAAAAACTTAAAACGTTACTAAACCCTGTATTCACTATATATGGTCTCCTTAAAGCGGGATTCCACCCTAAAGTGGAACCTCCGCTGATCGGATCCCTCCCCCCCTCCGGTGTCACAATTGACACCTTTCAGGGGGGAGGGGGGTGGAGATACCTGTCAAAGACAGGTATTTACACCCACTTCCGGGCATAGACTCCCGTGGGAGTCTACGCCATTTCCTGCCCTGCCGCGCTGTCTGCTGGGACACACACGGGTCCCAGTGACAGCGCGGAGATTTCCTACTGCGCGACGCGACTCGCGCATGCGCAGTAGGGAACCGGGAAGTGAAGCCGATTCGCTTCACTTCCTGATTCCCTCACCTAGAATGGTGGCGGCAGCAGCCGAGGGCCGAGCGATCGATCAGCCTTGGCTGCCGGCATCGCTGGAACCCGGGACAGGTGAGTGTCCATTTATTAAAAGTCAGCAGCTGTAGTATTTATAGCTGCTGGCTTTTAATATTTTTTTTTTGGTGGAATCCCTCTTTAACCACTTCCCGACCGCCGCACGACGATGTACGTCGACAGAATGGCACGGGCAGGCATAAGGGCTTACATGTACGTCCTTGCCTGCCCGCCGGTTGGTGACTGCGGCGGTCGGTATTCGTTCGGGAGCGATCCCGGACGAGGGGACGGCCATTCATTCATGGCCACCCCCTCGCGATCGCTCCCGACGAATGAAAATGTCCCGTGACATCATTTCCTCTCCTGTAATGTAAACACAGGAGAGGAAGTGATGTATTCTCTCCTCCGTGTCGGTATTTTTCGTTCCGGCACCGAGGAGAGAGATTCGGTGAGTTGCACCAACACACCACACATACAGTAGAACATGCCAGGCACACTCACACCCCCCCTTTACCTCCCGATCACCCCCCAATTACCCCTGCCCCCCCAGTCACAGTGACACCAATTGCTTTTTTTTTTTGCATTGGTGTCATTTGTGACTGTAATAACTGTTAGGGCAGTTAGGGTTAGCCCCCTTTAGTTCTAATGTGCCCCCCTAACCCCCCCAATAAAGGTTTAACCCCGTGATCACCCCCCGTCGCCAGTGTCACTAAGGCTGGGTTCACATTGCAGCGGTTTATGAGAACGAATGTGATTCGCACCGCACTGAAGTGCAAATCACATCCGATCTCTGTGCGATTCGAGTTCAGCCATACAGATAGTATGGCTGAATTTGTGTCGCACCCGCCGCAAACTCGCACGGGAGCCTTTTTTTGGTCCGCAGCAGAATCGGATCGCATGGGTGTTCACACCATGCGATCCGAGTTTGCAGATCGCACTGCGATATGCGAACTGATCTGGGGGTGTCATTAACATTTCACTGACACTCCCAGCAGTTCGCATAGGGCAGTGTGAACTGCCGCCGGGAGGCATGCGATGCGGGAACCCGCCGCGGATTCGTGGCGTTTCCGCATCGCTCCAGTGTGAACCCAGCCTAATAAGCGATCGTTTTTCTGATCACTGTATTAGTGTCACAGGTGACGCTAGTTAGGCAGGTAGGTATTTAGGTTCGCCGCAGCTTTTTATAGCGCCAGGGACCCCCATATACTACCGCATAAAGCCCCCCGATTGCCCCCTAGTTAACCCTTTCACCAGTGATCACCATATAACTGTTACAGGTGACGCTGGTTGGTTAGTTATTTTTTTTATAGTTTCAGGGCACCCGCCATTTATTACCTAGTCTCACTAGTGTACCCCTAAATTTAGGGGTGTCTACTTTCCAAAATGGGGTCATTTGGGGGGGGGTTTGTGCCATCTTGGCATTTTATGGCCTTCAAAACTGTAACGCCCTTAGAAAGCCTGAAGGCGGTGCTTGGTTTTCGGGGCCCCGTACGCGGCTAGGCTCCCAAAAAGTCCCACATATGTGGTATCCCCGTACTCAGGAGAAGCAGCAGAATTTATTTTGGGGTGTCATTTCACATATGCCCATGGCATGCGTGAGCAATATATCATTTAGTGACAACTTTGTGAAAAAAAAAAAAAAAAGTTTGTAATTTTCCCACAACTTGTGGCAAAATATAAAATATTCCATGGACTCAACATGCCTCTCAGCAAATAGCTTGGGGTGTCTACTTTCTAAAATGGGGTCATTTGTGGGGGTTTTGTGCCATCTTGGCATTTTATGGCCTTCAAAACTGTAATAGGTAGTGAGGAGTGAAGTCAAATATTTACGCCCTTAGAAAACCTGAAGGCGGTTCTTGGTTTTCGGGGCCCCGTACGCGGCTAGGCTCCCAAAAAGTCCCACATATGTGGTATCCCCGTACTCAGGAGAAGCAGCAGAATTTATTTTGGGGTGTCATTTCACATATGCCCATAGCATGTGTGAGCAATATATCATTTAGTGACAACTTTGTGAAAAAAAAATAAAAAAAAATTAAAGTTTGTAATTTTCCCGCAACTTGTGGCAAAATATAAAATATTCCATGGACTCAAAATGCCTCTCAGCAAATAGCTTGGGGTGTCTACTTTCTAAAATGGGGTCATTTGTGGGGGTTTTGTGCCATCTTGGCATTTTATGGCCTTCAAAACTGTAATAGGTAGTGAGAAGTGAAATCAAAAATTTACGCCCTTAGAAAGCCTGAAGGCGGTGCTTGGTTTTCGGGGCCCCGTACGCGGCTAGGCTCCCAAAAAGTCCCACATATGTGGTATCCCCGTACTCAGGAGAAGCAGCAGAATTTATTTTGGGGTGTCATTTCACATATGCCCATAGCATGTGTGAGCAATATATCATTTAGTGACAACTTTGTGTAAAAAAAAAAAATAATAATTTTTTTTGTCATTATTCAATCGCTTGAGGCAAAAAAATAAAATATTCAATGGGCTCAACATGCCACTTATCAATTTCCTTAGGGTGTCTACTTTCCAAAATGGGGTCATTTGGGGGGTTTTGTACTGCCCTGCCATTTTAGCACCTCAAGAAATGAGATAGGCAGTCGTAAACTAAAAGCTGCGTAAATTCCAGAAAACGTACCTTAGTTTGTAGATGTGACAACTTTTGCGCAAACCAATAAATATACAATTATTGACTTTTTTTTTTACCAAAGACATGTGTCTGAATACATTTTGGCCTAAATGTATGACTAAAATTGAGTTTTATTGGATTTTTCTAATAACAAAAAGTAGAAAATATCATTTTTTTTCAAAATTTGCGGTCTTTTTACGTTTATATCGCAAAAAATAAAAATCGCAGAGGCAATCAAATACCATCAAAAGAAAGCTCTATTTGTGGGAAGAAAAGGACGCAAATTTTGTTTGGGTACAACATTGCATGACCGCGGAATTACCAGTTAAAGCAGCGCAGTGCCAAATTGTAAAAAGACCTCTGGTCATTTACCAGCAAAATGGTCCGGTCTGAAGGTGGTTAAGTACACAGAATATGGAAATGCAATAGTTTTAGTAAATATAAACTGCTAAATACTTTTTCTCATCAGCAGTTAGAGCAGTCTTGTAACTTCTATCAGTGTCTGGTTAAAGCTTGTAGGAGGAGTTTTTTTTTTCTCCCATGATTTTCCGATGAGGATACAAGACCCCTATCCATCTGTCTGGATAGTGATGATTGGCCCTGTGCTGATCCCATGCACTTTCCCAAGAAAAAAATAGAGATAAAGATATATTGGGGACACATTTTGAATGACAATTGTGTGGTCGTGCAATGCTGTAGCCAAACAAATTATATATTTTTTTCTCCACAAATAGAGCTTTCTTTTTGGTGGTATTTGATTACCTCTGAGGTATTTATTTTTTGCGCTACAATTAAAAATACTGTTTAATACTTGAGATGTTTCTCAGGAGGAGGTGTCATGGCTGACTTCAACGTTTTTTGAACAATGTTAGAGCGAGTCTGCCCCAGGTCTGTCCGCATTAACATACAAAAAGCCCTGCTTTTACACTATTAACACTTTGTTAGGACAGTGTTCAATTCTAGTCACAATTTATAATGAAATTCTGTACAGATGGGGGTTAATTATTGCACACACAGCTGCCCAACCCCCTCAAACAAAGAGAGCTACCGTGAAATTCTTTACTTTATGGGGGGTCCAAAATAGAGTATCTAAAAAAGGCAAGATGCTAATTTTATTTAAAGAGGAGTTTCCCTAAAAATAAATAATTAAATAAATAAAAGTCAGCAGCTACAAATACTGCAGCTGCTGACTTTTAATAATCGGACACTTACCTGTCCCAGAGTCCAGCAATGCCGGTGAATGAAGCCCAGCTCGTTCCCCCCTCCACTCAGTGGCACCAGCATTCTAACTGTGGGCACCCGGCTGTGAGGTCACAGCCGGGCACCCACTGCGCATGCACGAGTGGCACCATGATTAGCCAAGCAGTCACAGTCCCAGATCACTGACAGGAGGGAGGGGGCAGAGCTGAGCCCTTCCTACGCCGACGGGAAGTGACGTCAAGAGCCCAGGCACTGAAGGAGGCAGACTACGAGGGCCCCCCTAAGTAACAGGCATTTAGAGGTGAGTTTAAAAAAAAATTACAAATATTTTTTTTTTTTTTAGGAATTTTGGTGAAAATTTAGTAAGCACCACTTTAAATGCACTTCAGGGCAGTTTGTGGGCACGCATGCATGGTATCCTGACGCCCAACCAGGGTGATACCACATGCAGGCAGTCTCATTGTTGGCAGAGCACTCACCCAGATGGGAGATATAAGATATAAAATATCCTGCTTTTTTGGGTCGGAAAGTCACCACCAAACCAGACAAGGACAAAGGGCTGTGATTGGGGAGCTTTGGCCTTTCTGCTTATCACAATGCTGGCTGAAGCCTTTGCTTTAATGTCTTTAATGTTTTAGGCCCCTTTCACACTGGGGCGGTTTTCAGGCGCTACAGCGCTAAAAAAAGCGCCTGTGTAGCGCTTAAAAAAACAGCCCCTTTCACGCCAGTGTGAAAGCCGGATGGTGAAAAAAAGTCCTGCTAGCCGCATCTTTGGAGCGGTGAAGGAACGGTGTATTCACCGCTCCTACCCATTGAAATCAATGGGGCAGCACGGCCATACCGCCGGCAAAGCGCCACGGCAGCGGCTCATTGCAGGCGGTTTTAACCCTTTTTCAGCCGCTAGCGGGGGTTAAAGCCGCCCTGCTAGCGGCCACATACCGCCACTAAAACGACGGTAAAGCGCCACTAAAAATAGTGCCGCTTTACCGCTGACGCCCGCACCGCCCCAGTGTGAAAGGGGCCTTACTGAAACAAACCTGGGGATGCCCCCTTTTCTGTTAGCGGGATGGATTCCTCTATATATCTTGCTTTGCAGGCTAAAGCTACACCCCAGTACATAATAACCACCCCCCCCCACCCAAAAAAAGAGAGAGATCTGGGGTCTAAAAATGAATATAAAAATGTAAATAAAATAATATTGAAATAAAATTGTGTAGGTCTTCCACACATACATGTAAAATGGTGATCACACCCCACATGTGAGGTATGGCCGCGAATGGCAGAACAAGAGCAATAATCCTAGTGCTAGACCTCCTACATAACTCTAAACTGGTGACCTTGTAAAGGCTTTCAAAGCATGGCCTATGAAGTTTACACTTACATGTTACAGATTTCACCAGCCTCCGCACCTCCAGTCCTCTGCTTTGTCACAATTTAAAAAAAAATGTGTGGGGCTCTGTCCATGTCATTCATTCAGTGTTCTGTTAATGGTAAAACTACAAGTACCGACAGCAGCTGTTGGCTTGTAGTTCTCAAGGAAAATGCACTTGTAGCACTTTAGGTAGTTCATTGAGTATTCCTTTCGTAGTGTAACTGCAAACAGACAGCTTACGCAGACTCTCTACAGTCTCATAGTAAAAGAAAATAATTTTTTTTTACCTGCAAAAAGATGTGCACTTATTAAAAGAGAAGTATGGGATTTCCTTTTATGTTGACATAATACTTGCCTAGATTTATGCAGCATCGGTTCGATGATGCATCTGTCCCCTGCCAGCTCAAACACCGCCGATCGCTTGATTCTCAGAGCTCCGTGAACACAGAGCTGGTGAGCTGGCACATGGTGAGCTGAGAGGCTGAGCCTGGTGCCAGTCCAGCCGGGTGTAAATCCATGTGGGTGGATCCCGACTATATGGTCACAATCCTTCCCGAGACTGGACTGGCTCTGTGATGTCAGCAAGCTTCAGCCCGCTGTCTGCTGAAAAAGGGTCACTGCATGACACAAATATTAATTTTCAAAGTCTGCTGCTTTCCTGTTTTTAGATCTTTTTGTCAGATGTTACTATGGTATAATGAAGTATAATTACAAGCGTTTTAGAAGTGTCAAAGGCTTTTATTGACATAGCTACATACAGTAGTAGGTAAGGTTGAAGACACAAGTCCAACCTATGTGTGTGATAATATGTCAGTATTACATTGTATATCCCTGTATGTTGTGGTCATTCAGGTGCTTATCTAATCGTTTTTTTTTAAACTATTGATGCTCCCTGCTGAGACCACCGCCCGTGGAAGGGAATTACACATCCTGGCTCCAAGAGTCAATATTTGCAGCGTTGATCCTTCAATTTCAAGACCCCTGCAATTCACCCTAGCATGCTGTCAATCAACTTCTGGGCCACATCCCAACTGATGGCAGCCCATTCTTGCATAATCAACACTTGGAGTTTGTCAGAATTCGTGGGGGGTTTTTGTTCAACCACCTCTCAATGGGATTAAGGTCTGGGGCATTTCCTGGCCATGGATTTAAAATTTCAATGTCTTGTTCCCAAAGCTTTACAGGATGCTTTACTGTTGGCATTACACAGGACTGATGGTAATGCTCACCTTTTGTTCTCCAGACAAGGTTTTTTCCGGATGCCCCAAACAATCGGAAAGGGGAATCATCAGACAGAATGACTTTACCCCAGTCCTCAGCAGTCCAATCTCTGTATCTTTTTAAGAAAATCAGTCTGTCCCTGATGTGTTCCCTAGAGAAAAGTGGTTTCTTTGCTGCCCTTCTTGATATCATACCATCCTCCAAAAGTCTTCGCTACACTGTGCATGCAGATGCACTCACACCTGCCTGTTGCCATTCCTGAACAAGCTCTGCACTGGTGGTGTCCCAAGCTTAATCAACTGTAGGAGACAATCCTGGTGCATGCTGGACCTTCTTGGGCGCCATGAAGCCTCCTTCACAACAATTGAAAATCTCTCCTTGAAGTTCCGGATGATCCGATAAATAGTTAATTACATACAATCTTAGTAGCAGCAATAATCTTGCCCGTGTATCCCTTTTTGTGCAAAGCTATGATGATTGCACGTTTCCTTGCAGGTAGACAAAGAGAAAATGTCAGAATTGGCCAGGGGGTCAAGTGGTGAAAGACGATCTCCAGCTTTTCCTCCCCAAGATGACAGATGCATTGTGTTTGTGAATAGCTCACATCCACACTGTCAGTTTATATGCAACTTACCTCCTTTAGCTGTATACAGCAGGTTTCTGTGTCTGTGATGTCACTCCTTCTCCTGGCTCAATTCCAGACTTCTCCGACTTCCTGTGTTCTTCCTTGGTCAGTCCTGATTCTATATCTCTCATGATCCTTGGAGCCTCTGTAGTTTCAGGGTAGGCTATGGGAGTCATAGTACCAGCTTTGGGAGTTGATGTGGGTGGGTCTAAGGATTACTGTGGGCAGAAACATCCACAGTAATCCTTACACCCAGCTCTGGGTGGTGAATGGGGAGGAATGGAATTGTGTTATCACCACCCACAGGCTATTCCACTCTGCAGTGAATAGGGAACAAGCAGGAAGTGGAACTTTTGTCAGAAAACTTTTGTCAGAAAATGAAAGTGATTCTAAAGGCAATTTTTATTTTAAAATATATACTTACCTGCTCTGTGTAAAGGTTTTGCATAGAACAGCCCCAATCTTCCTCTTTCGCCATTGCCGCTTGCCAAGAGGGCACTTATGCACGCTTGCATACGCAACCCGCACTGAATACACATGGCAATGTCCACCAAACACAGTTCCATTTAGGCTTACATCTGCGTGTTTCTGAATACACAGAACCCACACAGAAAATGCGACAATATACGTCACACTTTCATTACTATTTAGTCTGTGTTTTTAATCTGCGTGTCTCTGAAAGTGTTGCAACCTGCGTCACGCTTGTGCTACCATTCGTTTGCATATGCGTGTTTCCAAATGCATGGCAACATGCAAGAGAATGCACGCTTTGCGCTTTTGTTTAAAAAAAGTGTGGCAATGCGCATCGTGTTTGTGTTATTATTCATATGCACTGCAACCCACAATAAAAACCGTACGCTTTGTGAGGTGTTTCAAAAATATATGTCATGCTTGCTTTACCATTTAGGCTGCATTCTCATTTACGCATTTCAGAATGCAACCACCATGGAAAACATGCACTTTGTCCTCTGTTTCGAAAACACACAGCAACGCACAGCGTGCTTGCATTACCATTCATTCACATCTGAGCGTTTTTTCAAATACACGGCAACACTCTGCATTTTGAAAACGCATGGTAACCTGCAAAAAAAAAAAAGGCATGCTTTGCCGCACGCGGCATTCACATCTGTGCATTTGAGAATGAGTGGCAACCTGCACAGAAAATGTGTGCTTTGCTGTGCATTTCAAAAACATGGCAATGCACATTGTGCTTGGATTACTATTCATTCGCATCTGTGTGTTTCTGAAAGCAGGACAACCCGCAAGAAAAGGCAAGTGTTTTTCGGTGTAGGTTGCTGTGCATTCGGAAACATGCAGATGTAAATGCAGTCCAATTGGTAACGACACCCCAATCACAGTTAGCAGATGAACGTTTTGATGAGCAACAAAACAGGTCACAATTGCGCCAAAACAAGCACTGAAAAACCGTGCAACACTAACAACTGAAAATGCTCCCGTGCTACTTTGGAACATTAGTCGAAAGTAAGGCAGCCCATTTAAGTGCACGTTTACGCTTAAAAAATGTGCAAGAAACTGAGCGGGAGCATGTGTTTTTTGTGCACTTAAATGGGCTGAGGTGTCAATGGAATGTGCTTGGGAGTGAGTTTTTAGGCAGCAAGAATGACCAGGGAGGAGAGGTGAGGGTTAAAAAAAACACCACTGATCCAGCAAAGTCGCATAGGGATAAGTAGCGCTGGAATTCATGTGACTTTCATGTCGTGAAAATGTGAACCAGGGCTATCTTTTCAATCCTGCCCATCATCAGCACAGCTATCTTTTAGAGCAGTCTGTGCATGTGTGTATATGACAGTGTTTCTTTCTTGAATAATGCTGTGATCTGTGAGGCAGGACTTGGGAGGTTTGGTCTCTTCCTGTAGGTGTGACTGGGTGTGAATGAATGCTAATTAGGATCTCTTCAATTCCACCCACCATCTGAGCTTTAAAGGAAATTACATAATTTGCAGGGTCAGGCTACACAGCAGTGGCATCACTAGGGTTGGTGTCACCTGGTGCAGTAAAACAAGGTGTCACCCCTCCTTTAATAACAAAATACTCCCTGCCCCCAGCCGGCCTCAATGCTCAGACCTGACACTGTAAACTGATAGCAGAACAGAGCAGTAGACACTGGGCAGTAGACATGTGCAGAGTGAAATATTTAGTTTTGGAATTTCGTTTTCGTCCGAAAAATAAATGTATTAAGTTACTCCCGAAATTCGTTTTTATTGATTTCTTTTTTTGTTAAAAAAAATTGCATTTGTCTGAAAATCCACATGAATTGCGGTCAAATCTGTCTTTGAAGGCTTATGGTGTCTGTTGAATGTATAAAGAAGATTCGATGGAGCTGCTAAACTCTATATAGCCTATAGGCAGAGCATTTGACTCCGGAAATGTACGATTGCAGCGTCGTACAATTTCGATGCTCCTTCGAATATTATTATAAACGTGTTTGTTTTTCGTTGCTTTGTCGAATCTCCGTCATTCATGTTGAATGAATGGTCTAAGTCTCACAGTGTCGGGTGTCAGATAGTGAGTGACCGATAACGAATATGGCGGCAACCCATTATGAGAGCGACATGGAGGCATTGGAGGATGTTCCTGGGCCATCTACAAGTGTTTCTGTATATATATTATATACTCGTTCGAACAGAAACTGCTGGAATGGTGATAGCGACCACTGATCAGACAGGTAACAAGACGTGACATGACAAGTGACAATTCAAACGGACCAGCTAAGATTGACTGTCTTCTGAAACGATTCAGTGTGTGCGTCTCTCTCTGCTAGCAACCGTATGTGTGTGCTTAGTTCTGGCTATTTTACTGCTCCTCCTCTTTGGTTACAATCAGCCAATAACATTTATCATCATCATTATTTTTATGTTACTTCCCCCACTTAATTCCAGAATCTTTTCTCTCTGTCGAATATTTTCTCTCTCTGTCGAATATTTTCTCTATATAATCTTGGACTAATAGAGGTAAGGTTAGGCACATTCGACCACAGGTTCAATAGACACAGATTGTTATTGTCAGAGTCATGTCGAATCTCCTATTCTATATCGAACTGTTGTAACAATGAAAACGAAAATAAAGCATTTATTTATGTCGGATCTTTCGTTTTTCGGATTCTGCACTTTTGTTATCGTTTGTGAAAACGAAAATACCTGAAATTCGGACGAAAACGAATGCACATGTCTACTGGGCAGGCAAGAGCATTGGCTCTCTTCTGTTTAGCCTGCCACATTACCCTGCAGGGGTTTTGGGCCGGCCGGTGCATGGTCACGGTTTGCACCCTATATGCGCGCACTGTCACGGATTGTGGTGACACCATCACTTTTGGATATCAGGGTAGATGAGGTTCCTGTCCCCAGGGGAGATGGGGGTCCCTGTCCCCAAGGGAGAAGGGTGTCCCTGTCCCCTAGGTAGATGGGGTGGGGTATGGGATGGGGTGGGGTATGGGATGGTGTATGGGGGAGATGGGGTTGTTTCACTCACTGTGACCGTGGTGCACTGTCAGGTTGATGTAGTGCAGTAACTAGATCTTGGCCAGCATTGTCTGGCAGTGCATGTTGGGAAGGACACTGGACTAAGCAGCATTTTATGGGGCAGGGTAGAGGGCCTGGCAGAGGATGCCGATGAAGACTGAATAGTGGCTGACAAAAGCTGGCACCAGCCCTGAGCAGAGTGGTCCCTTTCAGTACACCCTGCCTGCTGGCCTGGTGTCACCCAGGTGAAGTCCGCAGTCCGAGTGTTACAGACTCTAGCTGCTGCAGGAAGGGGCTGTGGAAGGGACAGAGTCTATCAGCTGGCTATACAATGCCACATAACAAAGCCACAACTAAACCCAGAATATCAGGGGATCTGCAGACAACATGATATGATATATGCTGGGATTGATCATTCCATTCAGCTCTTGTGAAAAAAAAGTTGATCAGTTTTAAGTAAACTTGGACATGTAACAAATACAAAGTAGGTGTTATCCCAAATTAGTTACAAATGTGAAAATACAGGAATTATGAAAAAGCAATAAATTATAAGTGAAAACACATACCTATTAATGGAACAACTCCTGCAGATATAATGCACGGTATACACAGTGACAACAGCAGAACAGAGATGACTGGTGCAGCTAGCTTGCTTATTATAAAATGAAGATCAATATTCCGTATTCCATTTGCATATACCTAAACAAGAGAAAATTGTTTCAAAATAGAGTATAAATGTATATAAAGGTGTTAATGATTAAGCTGTAAATAGATTCATATATTTACCAGCATACCTCCAAGAGTTTTTGTCCCTAATTTGCATAGCCTTTTTCTTTAAGTTCAATATCATTTAGTTTTTTCATTAGGAGCAGACCCCCCTCCCCCCAAACACACACACTCCCTGCCCTAAAAAGTTTTCACATAATGATGTGTAAACATTTACTGCAATAGTACTTTAAGCTCGGGATGGTGTGATGACAGTAAGGACTATCATCTGTCAAACATCTGTCAGGACTGATGACTGTTAGATTGAAAAAAAACTTGGCTGCTTTTTAGATTTTTTAATATTGCTTTGCTAATAATTTAAAGGATACGTTCACCTTTAAAAAATTTTTTTTATAAATGCACATCTTTTAGCAGTTAAAAAAAATGTGCTTTTTTAAAATTTTTATTAGGAGCCTGTAAAGCATTGCACCTGTGATCAGCAGATTGTGGGTACAATATCAGGCTCCTGCAGAATATCAGTGTAGCTGTCTTTCCATACCTCATGTGTACAGGCAGCCATTGAACGAAAGGAAGCATTCAACGAACTAGCTAGAATGCTCATCAGCACCCTGGTAGTTAATTTAGAACTTTAAGCCGGTAATTGCATTTCGCCCATTTACAGAGCTATGTGAATGAATGGACGCGGCTCGGTGGATGGAGCCCCACACATTTTTTTATTTGACCATATGATCACACTGCACCTGCATCTCCCTTGTTTGAGCTGTGAGTGCAGGACAGGCAGGAATCTGTGAGAGCCGCCGAGAGGAAAGCTGTCCTTGTAAACACAAAAGGCTTCTGTGTTTACAGGTGACAGTGGTAAGCGGGGAGCAAAGCCAGAGGTGGCAGAATAGAGTTCTGCCACATTCTGGCTAATAAAAAGTCCTAGATGTAAGGGCCACATGAAATGGCCTGAGGATTTGGCCCACAGGCCTTGTTTGACATAGGTGGTCTAGGTGCATAACCATATATTTATGAAATTATATTTAAAGTTGTAAAGCCAAAATACATAGCTGAAAATCAAATACGTAAAACGTATTACATACAAAATAATCTGTAATTCTTTTTTGCCTGTCATCCTGCTACCCTTGTCACAGAATAAACCCAAGGTTTCGAGTTGCCACTAGAACAGAAATAGAGGGTAACATTTTCAATGGGAACACTTCCTCCTATAACATGAGATAAGACACATAAGCCACCATAGTTTTGTTGTCCAAAAGAATCTTGACAGCTCGTCCTCACAACATAGGTTGGAACACTAATGCCGCGTACACACATATCAGACTATCCGGCGGACTTAGTCTGGTGGACAAACCACCGGACTGTCCGAACGAGCTACCTGCCCACACACGGTACTTTTGCGGCAGACTAGGTCCGGCGGACTATGTCCACCAGATTATCCGCCGGACTATGTCCACCGGATTATCCGCCGTACTTTTGAAATGAACGGACTTGCCCCCACACACGGAGGAAAGACTGTTCATTTTGAGCGCGGCTCCAGGTAGCCGGGACCAGCGAAGGAAGCATTGCTGGCCCCGTCACCTGGTATGAACTTAAAGGGGAAGCCCTAAACCGAAAAAACGGCATGGGGGTCCCCCCCAGGTCCATATTCGTCCCTTATCCGAGCACGCAACCCGGCTGGTCAGGAAAGGGGGTGGGGACGAGCGAGCGCCCCCCCTCCTGAGCCGTACCAGGCCACGTGCCCTCAACATGGGGGGGTGCTTTGGGGAAGGGGGGGCCACGCACCCCCCACCCCAAAGCACCTTGTGCCCATGTTGATGAGGACAAGGCCGTTGGTTGTCGGGGTCTGCGCGTGGGGGGCTTATCGGAATCCTTTAATAAGGGGGCCCCCGGATCCCGGCCCCCACCCTATGAAGAACAGAAGAAGAGAAGAACAGAAGGCGGTGACAGAAGACCAGGCCACCGCTTGTAAAATAGCTAGAAGAAGGCACGGAGACCCGGCAAGAAGAACCGAAGAGGGGGGCAAGACCCCCGAAGTCGGAAGAAGAGGGCGGCGGCGAAGAAGAAAGCCGGGCTCCTCCGCTATTAAAAGAGCTAGCAAAAGAGCAGAAGATAGCGGAGGAGTCCGGTGAGAGGACCCCTGAAGACGGAAGAAGACCCCCGGAGCTGTGCAATAAACTATTTTAACTCTTGTGTGTTGTGTTTTTTTTACATTTTTTTCACAGGTGAATGGGTAGGGGTACATTGTACCATACTCCTTCACATAGGGTGGGGGGCCGGCCTTATTAAAGGGGGCTCATGGATTGCGATAAGCCCCCCGCCCGCAGACCCCAACAACCAACGGCCAGGGTTGTCAGGAAGAGGCCCTTGTCCTCATCAACATGGGGACAAGGTGCTTTCGGGTGCGGGGGCTGTGTGGCCCCCCTTCCCCAAAGCACCCCCCATGTTGAGGGCACACGGCCTGATATGGCTCAGGAGAGGGGGGGCGCTCGCTCGTCCCCACCCTTTCTGGACCGGCTGGGTAGCGTGCTCGGATAAGAATATGATATGGACCTGGGGGGACCCCCATGCCGTTTTTTTCGGCGTAGGGCTTCCCCTTTAACTCCATACCAGATGACGGGGACAGCAACACTTCCTTCGCTAGCCCCGGCTACCTGGAGCCGCGCTTATAATGAGCAGACTTTTCTCCGGGTGGGAAAAGTCAGTTTGTTTCAAAAGTACGGCAGACTAGCACACACGGCTGTATTGCCCGCCGGACTAGCACACACATGGCCGTATTGTCCGTCGGAATGCGAGTCCGGCGGACATATTTTGGTGCAAAACTACTTTCTTAGTCCGCCGGACTTTTGGGTAAAAAAAAGGCCTCCAGCGCCAACATATGAGGGGGATTGTCCGCCAGACTTTTCCACTGGATTGTTTAATCGTGTGTACGCGGCATTAGAGAGCGTGTCTGACAGCATCCAATCCCAGAAAATTTGAACTCTTTGGCCTTGAACTTGCTGTCCCAGGCAGTGTGCCCCACAGCTTGTCAGACTGGCATTGGTTGTCACCCCTATTGGTCCCGAGGCCTTCAACGGAACTCAGCGGGTAAGATTGCAAGCTACTGACCACCAAACCAGGAACCAGATTATCGGAATTGGCAGACAGATTTTCTGGAACAAGGAGACTGAAGAAGAAAGTTGCATTGAAACCTGCTTCTGCGCCTCCTGACCCATGGGACTACTAGAACCCCCAGATACTGCATGCATTCCTTCACGATCATAGAAGGCCTGGCCATCACTGCTTTTGTCTGACACTGGATCTCCTGTACCTTCTTCTAAGAAAGAGAAACACAACCCTGATCCGTGTCGAATTGAACTCCTAAATACTCCAACATTTGGGTCGGATGCATCTGGCTCATCCGAAAGTTGATCAACCAACCAAAACAAGCTACTGTTTTGCGGTGAAATTCACATGAACTAAAAGGATTTGACGGACCCAGAAGTAGCATGTCATCTAGATAATGGAATATTTGCACTCCCTATACCCTGAGAGTAGCGACGACAGCAGACAGTAGCTTTGAAAATGTTCTCGGAGTCAGGTAGAGACCGAATGGGAGACAATAAAATGAAAATGAGAGCCTTCTATGAAAAACCTGAGAAAGGAATGGTGAGATGCGTCTATGGAAACATGAAGATACGCATCCGCCAGATCGATGGAAACCATCCAGTCGCCCTGACTCCACAACCAAAATCATTTTTTCCAATGACTCCATTTTGAATGGTGGAACCTTCATGTAAGAATTCAGGACCTTGAGGTCAAAAACTGGTCCAAAACTCCCTGAAGCCTCTGGGTCCGCAAACAGAGGGGAACATGCTCTTTGACCCACCCTCTTTGGAACCGGAAAGATGGCCCTTGCAGCCAACAGCTCCACTATATATCCTTGCAAACATTGCCTCCTTTCCAAATCCGTAGGAATTCCAGTTTCTACAAAACTACTACTACAAGTTCTGAGGGGGCCTTGTTCTGAACTCGAGGCGATAACGTGATTGAATGAACGCTATAATCCAGGCATTCTGTAATTTGTCTGCCCAAATCCCCCCCCCCCCCCCGAATCTGGCTGGTCTTGCTCCTACTTGAGAGGGTTAAGTGGAGACACCTTCAGAAGGACTTATTGGAAGCCTTAGGATCTTTGTTGGTCTTGGGCTTGGAAGGTTTCTGGAAAGTTGAACTGGCTCCCTTCCACTGTCTGAAAAATTGTAAGCACTGACCTCTCTGAATCCTTCTTTGGATCTCTTGCTAAAACGAAAGGGCTGCTGTTGTCTGTTTCTCTTCTGCGGGATTAGGCCACATCTGCCGCTGGAAACATGCTGAATTGCTGATTCGAAGTCTTCCCGAAGAGTAGCTTCCCATCGAATGGAACCGAACACAGACTGTGCTTAGAAGCCTTATTGGCCGAACCAATGCTTCAACCATAGGGCTCTGCAGGCTGTGACGGAATTAGCCATTATCTTTGCTATCATCTTGACCTGGTCGACAGCCACAAACTACAGCAGTCTTGAAAACTACAAAGGAGAAGAACTGCCACTTCCCAGACTTTCATCCGAACATCCATCCACCAGCTCCGCTACCCACACTCTAAGGCTGGATTCACACCCATACACTCCCAGCATTCCGCAGACCCTCACCACAGAACGTGTTCCATAGGAGCCCATGGCAAACAGATGGTAGTGCAAATCCACAAAAAGTACCAAAAACGCACAGGTGCGAATCCAGCCCAAGTGCTGCTGACACAGAAGTGAGTGCTACTGCTGGTCTGCAGGCTGCTCAGGCCAAACTATACAACCTTTTTAGGACTGCGTTTATTCTTGCGATCCATAAAAAACACACTGAAAACACATGATCTGATTCTGCAGATGCTGAAGATACAGCCGGATGAGCAGGATTCCTTGAAACACTTTATAACCCTTCCTTGACTGCGTGCTTAATGTAGGATTTAACCTGGCATGCTTTTGCAGCATTGTCCTGAGCCGCCTCCTTGAATCAAGATGCACATACCAGCTTTCCTCTGAGGTCCTCAGTTGAGCAGGCCCAACAGGATCTTTCTTCTGCCTGGGCTGGCAATGAAGACCTAACCTAAGGAGAGGATCTTCTTCTGTGTTTGCACACGGATTTGCTCTTTCTAGAGGCATTCTGATGTCTTGACCTCTCTTGGCTCGGGTCCGATCGACTAAAGTGAGGTAAGGGCAAGGGAGATCTGGAATGCTGTCACAACAGGCGTCTATCCAGCTGCATGCGACTCTGCAATTTGTCATGTCTAGTCCCTTTTTTACTCCTTTGAGGCTGGAATACTGATTTGGAACCTCTTTGAGGGCGTTTATCCCACACTGGACAGAGAGGATGTGCTCTCTTTTTTAAAAATAAATAAACTTTTAAAAATAAATAAATACTATCAAAACAAACTTCTCCATCCAAATCTTCAGTGCTAAGGCAGCTAGGCAGGCAGGCAAAATTCCCCAGACCTATAAGGCACAGGATAATAAAAACACTCTGACAGACAAGTAACACAGCAGTAAGTAATGAGAGTCCTGGAAGGAGGCTTACCAGAACAGAGCAGCAGATTGATCAGCTGGAGCCTGAGATTAGCCTAGAGGACAGAGCCTGCTGGAAATCAGCAGTGAGCATTCTGGTGTTTGCTAGGCAACCCAAAGAGGAAGCTGTCTCTAACCTCACCTGCTTAACTCTGAGCTTCCTGAAAGGAATACATGTGGAGGCAGTGAACTACAAGTTCCAGCAAGCCAAACCACTGCCTTAACACACAAAAACAAGGAAGGAGAGAGTGCCAGCATCTGCCTAACAAAGGTATATACAGTCATTTATACTGCCCCAGTGACCTTTGCCAGTAATACACAGGCATTTATACTGTACAATACAATCCCAGCACCATGGAAACCTACCTCCTCAGGAGATTTACAGCCTAAATGGGGGGGTCTTCAGAACTGGGAGAGGCTGAACCCAAGCAGCATGGATGTTGGATGGAGATAAAAATAAACGTTAAAAGGCGTCCGGAGCGAGGACGAAAAAAGAACACTGTTGTGAGCAGACAGCCACCCTTTATGGACTAAGAAAAAGGTGGTCCTGGAGGGGTCAGAGGGGCCGGAGCTGACCCATAGTAGGCTGACACGGGGAGGTCCAGGAAAACCTATTACACAAGATGAAATCAAACTGGCAATAAAGAAAACCCACAGGCAAAAGCCCAGGACCAGATGGGTTCATGATTAAATATTATAAAAATAAAATAAAAATCAGAACCAACTGGTCCCCAAGCTCTGTGAATACTTAAATAACTTGTGAGAAGATGAAGAGTATGGGTATACTATGGGTAGACCCAGACCAAATGGGGTTTGTACCTAGCAGAGAGAAGGTAGGGATAACAGCATAAACAGTATTAATGTTGCAGAAGAGGAAAAACAGGGATCTCCAGTACTGCTCTTGTCATTTGACACTGAAAAAGCACTTGACAGAATAGACTGGGGATTCATGAGGGACACGCTAGGATTTAAAGGGGTGAGAGGATAACACTTGGATTGGGACCTAAAATCATGAGATGGATTAAAAATGTACATCATCGGCCAATGGCAATGGTGAAAGTCAATGGGAAGCTCTCACCCTCTTTCGAAATGTACAATGGAACGAGACAGGGGTGCCCACTCTCGCCGCTCTTGTACATATTGTCGATGGAATCTTTTCTTGCGACATTAAGGAACAGCCGAGATATAGGAGGGGGGAAAAGAACATAAAATCGCGAATGACATCCTCATGTATGTAACCAACCCAAGAGTAACCTTGTCAAACATAATAAAAGAGATAAAAAAAAAGTATGGGGAACTCTCAAACTTTAAAATAAATCCTACCAAAACATAAATATTAAATTTAGGAGTAGAAAAAGTTGAAGAACTCGCACTAGAAACGGAATTTCCATTCACGTGGATGAGAAGAGAATTGCCATACCTGGGAATTAAATTGACATTATCTGTCAAGAAGTTATATCTGGCAAACTACAATCCATTGCTTACTGAGATCAAAGCTGAGCTAAAGAGGTGCTCGTAATAGTCTATATCATGGTTGGGACGGATAAACATGTTTAAAATGGTGATCCTACCAAAAATAATATATACATTCCAAATCCTACCAATAACTATACCACAGAGCTTCTTCAAAACAGTTAAAACAATGATGACAAAAAACCAAGAGCAAAAATTGCAATAATCACTAGGAAAAAAAAAAAAAAACATGGGGGTTTAACACCACCAGTTATAGGTAGATACTATAAATCAGTAATTATTTCACAAATGGTAGAATAGGTAAATGAAAATACCAAAAAAAAATGGATTAGGATTGAAAATATATTAAATAGAACTAAACTGCACAAAAATATTTGGGTACCACGTAAATACAGAACACAGGGGCTGGAGATACATGAATTGACTTCAAATGTGTTTAAAATATGGGATACACTATATCAACAAGAAATATAGGTACACAACTCACCATTTATTGCACTTACTGGGAAAAAAAAAATTCGCCCAGGGAAGGAAACACTTTTAGGTGCTAGAATGGGGAATGCACAAGTAAGGGATATCACTAAACAGGGGAAGATGAGAACACCACGGAAAATAAAGGAAATAAATGGGTGGGAGATAAGTGATTTGCAATATTTCCAACTAAAACACTTGGTAAATACACAACCAATTAGAAGTGAGAAGAATTTAAACCCACTGGAAAAGCTATGGTGGTGTACAAACTCCATTAATACATGAGATATCCAAAGTGTATGGCATACCGACAGACATGGGAGGACAAGAGAAACCCCTAACATACTAATTCACATAGGGTGGGGGGCTGGGATCCAGGGGCCCCCTTATTAAAGGGGGCTCACGGATTCCGATAAGCCCCCTGCCCGCAGACCCCGACAACCAATGACCAGGGTTGTCGGGAAGAGGCCCTTGTGCTCATCAACATGGGGACAAGGTGCTTTGGGGTGGGGGGGGGCGTTCGCTCGTCCCCACCCCCTTTCCTGACCGGCCGGTTTGCGTGCTTGGATAAGGGTCTGATATGGACCTGGGGGGGACCTCCACGCCTTTTTTTGGCGTACGGCTTCCCCTTTAAGTCCATACCAGGTGATGGGTCCAGCGACGCTTCCTTTGCTGGTCCCGGCTACCTGGAGCCGCGCTCAAAATGAACGGACTTTTCTCCGTGCGGGAAAAGTCCGTTCATTTCAAAAGTACGGCGGACCAGCACACACACGGCCATATTTTAGTGCAAAACTACTTTCTTAGTCCGCCGGACTTATGGGTAAAAAAAGCCAGCTGGAGCCCACACACGGGCGGATTGTCTGCATCCAGAGAATAGCCATTCGTAACTGGATGTTCACTCAGGTTGGACAGTCAAGATAATGTCTCTGCCACAGACGTTGTAGAACACGTAGGGAAACGAAGCTTGAAAACACTTGTAGGATACCTGGATCTTTCAGCCAGCTTGGCGATGTCCACAAGACCAAATTCTGCCGGTTACTTCAGCCCTTCCAGGCTCTAAGAAACCAACCTGTATGTGGTCTTCTTCTGAAGAGCCCTCCCCTGGAATGCTTGAAGTCACTGGGTCTCTCCCGAGCCGGAGAAGGCACCCAACCACCTCAGAATCCTTCTTTTAGTTTCCTTGCCTCAGGCTAGCCAGCCCGAAACATCAGAATCAGGTGGATCCGCACCCAAGGCCATAGCCTTCCTGGGGACTGGTCAGGAGGACCAGGACCATGAAGTCAGTACATCATTCTGGACCAGAACCCCGAACCACGTGATGTCTGCATCTTAAATAGCCTCTCCCAGAAAGCAAAGTGAGAGCGCCACTCTCACTGGGTGGGATCCGAGAGAGAGTAACTTAAGCACCTAACCAGACCATAGTTCCATGCCTGCCAGAAGAGGCAGTGCCCCCTGTGGCCAGGCTGAACATCTCTCGATCCAGTCAGACTGATGCTGAAGTCTAATTTAGACAATTGTACCCAAACCAAACTGCAGTTTAGGCAAAACTTTAACTTTGGAAAAACGCATAGCGCGTGCTCTTCAGGAGCCGCTGCTACACTGTTAACCAAGCAAAGACATATAAATGGATGTATATCGAATTACCCTACCTGATTTGTACATTGTTATATATGAAAACTTCAATAAAAAAGTACTGATTTAAAAAAAAAAATTCCAGAAATTTTGAAGCCATGGGACAAAAACTTTTTCCCCTGATTTTTTTTCTGGGAAAAAGTGGACAGTTTTAGAAAAATGTAAAATAAATTCAGTGTGGAGTAGTTTTACAAATTGAAAGTCATTTGGTTACACCGGGAAGGTGAACTGCAGTGTACATAAAATTATTATATACTTACTCACTAAATAAACTAAACTTGTTTTTTAAAACAAGTTTTTTTTTTTAATCATACACGCAATAACAAGGATTATATATATTTCACCTATACACGAGAACAGGTAACCACCTCTTTTCCCACATGATAAATGTATTGGCTTCCTGCCAATATGCATTTTCAGTTATTGACAATGCTAATCCAGAGGCATATAATGATTTTGTAAGCAGTTGATCAATGTTCTCCTGATTTTCAGGTGTAATTTTTTTTTTTTTCTAATAATGAAGGTATTGTGTATTTTTGGGAGGCAATGTTTTGTAACACATCCTTACTTGAAGATGCTGCTGGTGATGAAACACTTGTGATGATCCAGAAGCAGCAAAGAATGTTTCTGCAATAAGAAACTCTGGAAAGAGCTACTCTGCCTTTCATTTTGGTCCTCTATCATTTCATTCCATAAAGTATTTTTAATGTCTTTAGGGCACCTCTGGCATGTCAGGATGTGTTTTGTCATCCGTGTAGCGTTTGTAAAACAGAACATTTCCTATCAAATATTTACTGTAATTTTATTTTCCTAATGGACTCCATTGCAGCATATGTTTGGGTAGCCCCGCCCTTGCTTCAACCCCATAGGACCCCACTTCCAAACATTTTCAGGCTAAGCCAGAGGCCATAACTAGCCTAGTCATGACACTGGCATAGAACGCCTGCTGCCATGTAGTCCATCAGGAAAGGAAAATTATCATAAGTATTTGACAGGAAATGTTTTGTTTTCCTGAGACTCCATGTCAGCATACTAGCCCAAAAAAACAAGGGTGGGATGCTGACAAAAGTAAGGTTTCAATCATAGCACTTAGCCAACTGAACTCTTATGGATTGATATTAACACTATAAGGAAGTTAGCTACACTCCACAATGAGCCCGAACTGCCTTAACAGGTTGCCAACCAGCCGTCGTCATTATATATATATATATATATATATATACATACACACACACATACTGTGTATATATATATATATATATAAGCAGAAAGGGGATTGCTGCACAAACAAAAGTAAATTTATTTATAAAATTTACATCACATCAGGTATAATTCAGGTGACGTTTCGGGCTAAGCATGATATCTCCCTTCCTCATGACCACATACCTGCAATAAAAATTGTAACCAACTTCACATATAAAGGCTTATAGCTCACATCTATCATTAATCAGTTAATTACATTAAGCTGGAATCAATCTCCACAAACCACCCCTTGTATCTCTCATACATCATTTTTATATCTATGGGTATATCTGAACAATAGCTAAAAAACAGGACAAAAGGACGCCTTTGGGACAGACTCGATTGCTGGCACACCTGTTTCACTGACCATGTGTGCATCTCACCTACTACTTAACCCTTTTACCCCCATCACAGTGGTACTAATATAATGTACAGATCTTTTTTCAGATCACTGTATTTGTATCACTTGTGACTCTAAACAGCGTTAGCGGTAGTTGTATAAAGGTTTAGGGTGCCGCCATATAGTCCCTAATAAAGGTTTAATCCCTTGATCAACCCCCAGTTAACCCTTTCACTCCCTGTCACATTAGTATAGTGTACAGATATCTTTTCTGATCACCGTATTAGTGTCACATGTTAGCTAGTTATTGTCAGGTGTCAGTGTCAGTTAGCAACAATCCCAGACAGCGTCAGATTTTAACCCTTTGATTGCCAGAAGTGCTAACACACACCATACACCTCCCTTACTAGTATAGTGTTTGAACGGATCAATATCTTTGATCTGATCAGATCTATATTAGCATCCCCAGTAGTATAGTGTTCCCAAAAATGCGATGTTAGCCAGATCAGCCCAGACACCTGCAAGCGCCTGCATTTAGCCCCTCCTCCCAGCCAAGCCCACCTAAGTGCAGTATCAATAGATGTGGAACATGGTGTAGCACTAGGATCACAACAATAAATAAATATCATGTGCACTATATCATAATGTGCGTATAGGTCATACAACAGTGCTGAATATTAAAATGCTAAGTGCAAATGTGCAAATTCAACTGGATGGAACGAGATGAAATAAGGGTCACTGGATAGTGAAATTAGTTCAAATAAAACCTTGGATTGTGGGCTGCTTGAGGGTAGGGACCGATGTGAGAGTGCAATGTATGTGTGGTGCGCTTCGTAAATTGATGGCGTCATATGGGTACCTTAAATAAATAATATAATAGATGAGCATCTTAATGAGACCTAATGTACAGGGATAGGGACAATTGTAAACACGCACCAACACTCACTCAATTTGAACTGGATGGACTGGTGTCTTTATTCAACCTTATTAGCTATGTAACTAAAAATGAATGCATGAAAAAATATGCTAAAACAGTCCACTCTGAAAGGAGGACTCTGAGATGCAATCCGATTCAGAAGCAAAGGCAAATGGATAACTACAACCGCAAAAAGATCACCAGGGGTAGGGGGTAAACACTCTTACCAGACGTTACATGCCAGTGGCAGTGGGTCAATCAAGCTGAAGAAACCAGGAAATGGAACTCCGATGTTGGACATTGTTTACTCCCAATCAAGTTGTCTGAGTTGATGAGTCCCTAATTATGTTTTCTGGCACCCTGTCTTTCAAACAGTATCTCAAGCCAGATATGGGGTCAAGTTGTATAAGCTCTGTGACAGGGCAACAGGCTATACATATAGTTTTATGGTTTACGAGTGAAAACACAGCACTGTGGAGCCCTCCAACTGCCATGACTACATAGGGAGCAGCGGTAAGATTGTTTGGGACTTGGTGTCACCCTTATACGGAGAGGGGTACCACTTGTATGTGGACAATTATTACACAAGCGTGCCACTTTTTACTAACTTTTTGGATTCTGGAATTGGTGCATGTGGCACCGTGCCATCTAATCGCCAGGCTTCCCCCAATGGCTTGTAGATTCCTGAATTAGACAGGGGAGAGAGCCTGACTGAGATGTAATAATTTGCTTGCAGTGAAGTGGAGGGACACACTGAATTTACGCAGATACGACAGTCGAAAATTCAACAGCTACTGGTGTTGTTCAGCAGCCCCTCTGTGTCTACAGACAGGGCTGTGCCAAAATTTTCCAATCCAAATGCATTGAGCCGGCTGCATGAGAGGCACTTTCCAAAAGTCCTCCGAGGTACCTCTACCCAAAGAACACCCCAAAGAAGATGTCGTGTCTGCAGAAAACGCGAATATAGGCGTGACATCCGCTTTTATTGCCTCTCCTGTACTCGCCAACCTGGTCTCTGTGTTGGCGACTGTTTCTGTTGCTATCACACAGTAGTGCAGTATTAGCGTAAGGTACAGCACGGCACAGTCCTAGGGCACACTTACACAGGGTCTCAAAAGATGTTAGATGGCCATTGTATTTACAGATCCTAACCTCGGATGTTCAAAGTTAGAATAAAAAAAAAAATTAAAATATAAAATAAAAAAGCCAAAAATAGTTGTAGTTCTATTGTTCTCTCTCTATTGTTCTCCTCTGTTTTACTGCATTTTATGATATACTGTAATGTTTTGTTATATACTATGCCCTGCTGTTATACTGTATTGTTACCATGTTTTATTCTTAACCACTATGCTTTGCAGGTACACCATTCAGCTGCAGCATGGATTTATTTCTTTTGACAGCAAAGGGGTTTGCTCTCACGATACGTAAATCTGTCACTCTAGCCCTGCAGGAGGGGACTTCACCACCACAGTTAAAAAAAAGAGCATACATGCTGAAGCATAGGGGCAGGGGTGGACATAGGGGCGGATTGCCCCATGATCGGCATATATTTTTATATTTATTGTATGCCAATCATTAAAAGTGGGTTGATGCAGGGCGGTATTCTAATGGTGGGCATATTACCAATCAACCGATTTGAATGGAGAAATCTCTTTTTTGTTTAGCCCAAAGGATGCATGGAAAAAAAAGGAACATTAGAATATATGCCCAACAAAGACCAACGATGTACTAGTATGTTGCTGGACTTTAAGTGGCTATATCAGAATGACATCTGCAGGTTTAGGTATCATCTTGGTATTGTTTTTTTTTCAGCTGGCAGACAGCTTTCATGTAAAAGCAATCCTAGCAGCTAATTAGCCACTACACTGCTTTTACAAGCAGTAGGAGGGAACGTGCGCCCCCCCCCCCCCTGCCATCTTTCCATGGTTTTCTCAGGCTCTCCTGTCCCACTGAGGAAACAAAGAATACAGCCGGCGGTTCCGCCAGCTGACCATAGAGGTGATCAGAGACCAGAATGACTCCAGTCATCTCTATGGCCTAAGAAACCGTAAGCTATTAGCATTTCATGACTTTGCCAGATATAAACAGCGCCATTGGGAAATTTGGAAAGCATCTTATCACACCGATCTTGGTGTAGTCATATGCTTTAAGGGCAGAGAAGAGATCTAGAGTTTAATAGACCCCATCTTTTAAAAAAAAAAAAAGAGTACCTGTAAATACCTATTGCTATAATAGGGGCCATTTACATTCCCTGTGAAAGGAACAGTGTCAAAATAAAATAAAAAAGCTAAATAAATAATAAAAAAAATGTAAAAAAATTAAAGCACCCCTGTCCCCTCCCCATGCTCACACGCAAAGGCGAACGCAAGCACCTGTCTTGCGTCGTATGTAAACAACAATTGCACCATGCATGTGAGGTATCACCGCAACCATCAGATCAAGGGCTGTAATTCTAGTAGCAGACCTTCTCTGTCTATCTAATAAAAGTGGTAACCTGTAAAGGCTTTTAAATACGTATGTACTTTGTCGCTGTTGCACGGTTGTGTGTAATTTGAAAGCATGCCGTCTTTGGTCTCTATGTACTCGGCATAAGATCATCTTTTATATTTTTCCAAACATTTGGGCAATATGGTGTGTTTTAGTGCATTAAAATAAAAAAAATGTTTTTACCCCCAAAAAATGTGTTTGAAAAATCACTGCGCAAATACTACGTGGAAAAAAAAATGCAACACCCACCATTTTAATCTCTAGGGCCTTTACTTTAAAAAAAATATATAATGTTTGAGGGTTCAAAGTAATTTTCTAGCAAAAAAATTTATGTAAACAAAAAGCTTCAGAAAGGGCTTTGTCTTCAAGTGGTTAGAAGAGCGGGTCATTGTGGCATAAACTTCTAATGTTGTGCATAAAATGCCAGGGCAGTTCAAAATACCCCCAAATTACCCCTTTTTGGAAAGTAGAAACCCCAAGCTATTTGCTGATAGGCATGTTGAGTGCATGGAATATTTTATATTTTGCCACAAGTTTCAGAAACAGCATTGCATGACCGTGCAATTACCAGTTAAACCAGCGCAGTGCCAAGTTGGAAAATGTGCTCTGGTCATTAAGGGGGCAAATCCTTCCGGTCCTTAAGTAGTTAATGGAAGACATGACTTGTGTTAAAAATGGTCAAACTATTCTCCGTAGAGAAAAACATCCATACAAATAGGGCAATTGCAAAAAAAAAGGCATACTGGGAGTGGGGGGGGGGGGGGGGGTATTATACCAAGCTGTTCACTTTATGTAACTATGTTACTTGTTTTTTGTTTTTTTGCCAGAATAACCAAACTGAACCTCAATGAATGACAAAGAAAAGGTCTTATTTATGTTTTTAGTTTTTTAAAATAGAGAACAATATTCCTAGCCTATTTGGTCATCAGCAGGGGGCACCCTAGAATGTTTTATTTTAACTGTTCAATTTGTGTAGGTAACACTATAACCCATCCATTAAGATCCTTAAGTTTAGCTGTGTCCTTCAAAGAAAGAAAGAAAGAGAAATAAAAGGTATCCTTTTACCAATCACAAGAAGACATTTCTGAACCCAGGGTGAGAGCATACCAATGAGTGTTGAGAGTGTACTAATTTTAGGTACACTCTCAATGACACGTTCTGTGAAGTAGAGTCCAATACACCAATATACGAAAGTGTAGTGGCAATTTACACCTGGCCTTTTTATTACTCATGGTTCTCTTATGCCAGGGGTGTGCAAACTTTTTTCAAAGAGGGCCAGATTTAAAGAAGTAAACATGCTGAGGTCCGTCCAAGCACTAATACACTGTCTAGCAATAATTATTTTGCCTTTGTGGCTGTGTGTAGTGAAGAGATGAGCTTGGGCATGCTAATTTTATATAAATAAATAAATAAATAAATATATATATATATATATATATATATATATATATATATATATATATATCTTTTGTGTGGCCCCCAATGAATCCCAGAGTGCCGCTCAGGACTAAAAATGAGCTTGGGCGTGTTATTTGGATATACCGTATTTATCAGCATATAACACACACCTTCCCTTTAAGAGGGAAGTTTAAGGAAAAAAATAAAATTTTAAATAAAGAACTGTGAATCAAAATAAGGCCCAGTGCCCATGAATGCAGCCCAATCAGTGCACACCACTGCCATGAATGCAACCTCACCATTGCAATCAATGCAGCCCCACCATTGCAATCGGGTGCAGCCTCACCATTACAATCAATGCAGCCTCACCATTACAATCAATGCAGCCTCACATGTGCCACGAATGCAGCCTCACATGTGCCACGAATGCAGCCTCACATGTGCCACGAATGCAGCCTCACATGTGCCATGAATGCAGCCTCACATGTGCCATCAGTGTAGCCTGATCGATGCCCATCTGCAGCCTCGGAGGAGACAGGAAGGTGGATGGGACGAGCACTGACAGATTACATACAGGAGAATCTCCTGTTTACTCAGCAGCCTCTTTAACCACTTGGGATCCGCGCTATTGCAAAATGACGGCAATAGCGCGGACCCACATTTTCGGGACTACGTCTATTGACGTAGTCCCGGTTACGAGCGGCCTGCGCGCCCCCTGAGGGGCGCGCGCGGCGCGCTCTGTGATCGGCGAGTCCGTGAGACTCGCCTGATCACCGATCCGTGTAAGGGGTCGATCCCGACCCCTTATCACGTGATCAGCTGTCAGCCAATGACAGCTGATCATGTGATAAAACGGAGCCGGTAATCGGCTAGTATTCCTCCTCGCGCTGACAGCGCGAGGAGAAAAAAAAAAAGCCGATCGCCGGCGGCCGTGTTCGGGACATCAGTCCCGATCACGGCCAGCAATTTAAAAGGACACCTGCCCCCTGCCAGTGCCCACCTGCCACCCGCAGTGCCATCCTGAAATAAAGTAAGTGCCCCCCTGTCAGTGCCACCCAGCAGTGCCCATAGTGCCCACAGTGCCACCCAGCAGTGCCCACAGTGCCACCCAGCAGTGCCCACAGTGCCACCCACAGTGCCACCCAGCAGTGCCACCCACAGTGCCACCCAAAATCTGCCTCAGGTGCTGCACCCCAGTGCCGCCCATCAGTGCCCAGCAGTGCCGCCCATCAGTGCCCAGCAGTGCCGCCCATCAGTGCCCAGCAGTGCCACCTATCAGAGCCACCTATCAGTGCCACCTATCAGTGCCCATCTATCTGTGGTACCTATCAGTGCCCATCCGTGCCACCCATCCGTGCCACTTATCCGTGCCACCCATCCGTGCCATCTTATCTGTGCCCATCTTTGCCCATCAGTGCCGCCTTATCTGTGCCCATCGGTGCCGCCTTATCTGTGCCTATTAGTGCCGCCTTAACTATGCCTATCAGTGCCCACCAGTGCAGCCTATCAGTGCCCACCAATGCAGCCCATCAGTGCCCACCAATGCAGCCTATCAGTGCCCACCAATGCAGCCTATCAGTGCCGCCTAATCAGTGCACTTCAATGAAGGAGAAAAATGACCCGTTTGCAAAATTTTATAACAAACTATTAAAACATGATTTTTTTTTTTTTTTTTTTGCATCTTTTTTTGTTTGTTTAGCAAAAAATAAAACTCCGAGCTGTAACTAAATACCACCAAAAGAAAGCTCTATTTGTGGGAAAAAAATGATAAAAAATTCATTTGGGTACAGTGTTGTATGACCGCGTAATTGTCACTCAAAGTGCATCAGCGCTGAAAGCTGAAAATTGGTCTGGGACTGAGGGGGGTTTAAGTGCCCAGTAAGCAAGTGGTTAATACAAAGTCACGCCTCCTATGATAGACAGAACAGTCTTCCAATGGCAACCCAGGAGACTTCTGGGTACATATGGTATATATCTTTTGTGGCCCTGTATATATATATATATATATATATATACACACACATACATATACATACACAGTGGGGACGGAAAGTATTCAGACCCCCTTAAATGTTTCACCCTTTGTTATATTTTGTTATATTGTTATTTTGTTATATTGCAGCCATTTGCTAAAATCAAGTTAATTTTTTTCCTCATTAATGTACACACAGCACCCCATATTGACAGAAAAACACAGAATTGTTGACATTTTTGCAGATTTATTAAAAAAGATAAACTGAAATATCACATGGTCCTAAGTATTCAGACACTTTGCTGTGACACTCATATATTTAACTTGGTGCTGTCCATTTCTTCTGATCATCCTTGAGATGGCTCTACACCTTCATTTGAGTCCAGCTGTGTTGGATTATACTGATAGGACTTGATTAGGAAAGCCACACACCTGTCTATATAAGACCTTACAGCTCATAGTGCATGTCAGAGCAAATCAGAATCATGACGTCAAATGAACTGCCTGAAGAGCTCAGAATACAGAATCGTGGCAAGGCACAGATGGAAGACGTTTGGGATGACCTTCCTAAAGCTGGCCATCCAGCCAAACTGAACTATCGGGTAGGAGAAGAGCCTTGGTGAGAGAGGTAAAGAAGAACCCAAATATCACTGTGGCTGAGCTCCAAAGATGCAGTCAGGAGATGGGACAAAGTTGTAGAAAGTCGACCATCACTGCAGCCCTCCACTAGTCGGGGCTTTATGGCATAGTGGCCTGATGGAAGCCTCTTCTCAGTGCAAAACACATGAAAGCCTGCATGAAGTTTGCAAAAAAAAACACCTGAAGCACTCCAAGATGGTGAGAAATAAGATTCTCTGGTCTGATGAGACAAATATAGAACTTTTTGGCCTAAATTCTAAGCAGTATGTGTGGAGAAAACCATGCATTTCTCATCACCTGTCCAATAGAGTCCCAACTGTGAAGCATGGTGGTGACAGGATCATGCTGTGGGGGTGTTTTTCAGCTGCAGGGACAGGACGACTGGTTGCAATTGAAGGAAAGATGAATGCGGCCAAGTACAGGGATATCCTGGATGAAAACCTTCTCCAGAGTGCTCAGGACCCCAGACTGGGCCGAAGGTTTACCTTCCAACAAGAAAACGACCATAAGCACACAGCTAAAATAACAGGGTGGCTTCACAACAACTCTGTGACTGTTCTTGAATGACCTACCCAGAGCCCTGACTTAAACCCAATTGAGCATCTCTGGAGAGACCTTTACCATCCAACCTGACAGAACTGGAGAGGATCTGCAAAGAGGAATGGCAGAGGATCCCCAAATCCAGGTGTGAAAAACGTTTTGCATCTTTCCCAAAAAGACTCATGGCTGTATTTGATCAAAAAGACTAAAAAGACTCATGGCTGTATTTGATCAAAAGGGTGCTTCTACTAAATACTGAGCAACGGGTCTGAATAATTAGGAACATGAGATATTTCAGTTTTTCTTTTTTAATACATCTGCAAAAATGTCAAAATGGGCTGCTGTGTACATTAATGAGGAACTTAAATGATTTTAGCAAATGGCTACAATATAACAAAGAGTGAAAAATTTAAGAGGGTCTGAATACTTTCTGTCCCCACTGTATATCCAAATTACCAGGGGGGCCATATTAAACAGGAACGGAGGCCAGACTTTGGACATGCCTGTCCTATTCAGTGCACTACAGGAAAGTAGAGACCCAACAATGTGACTTGGACTGAAATGTGAAGGAAGCATATGGTCAGGCTCAGATAGTTTCCAATTTTTTAATACTGTATGGAAATACACACTATTTTTGACTTTTTGTGTCAAAACACCTCTTATCTTTTTATCCACGGGTTCCAATGGCACCTCTACGTGGGTATACCGAAATCTCTCTTTTCACTTCTTACCCCTTTAGTCTCCTCTCAGATTACTAACTGACATTTCCACGTGGATGTTGCACCGTTTCCTTAACTTGTTGCTGACCGCCGGATGTCAAATGACGGCCAGGCGGCGCAGCTCTTGTGGCGGGAGGCCGTCATATGACGGCCTCCCGTTTAAACAGGGAATGCACGCGATTGTGCGCGCGCATCCCCGTTCCCTCGGTGGCGGCGTGTCACGGAGACACCGCTCACCACCGAGGGTGGTAAACAGCCATTGGTCATGGCTGTTTACCACGTGATCGGCCGTGATGAAGTCACGGCCGATCACAGCTAGTGCTCGTAGCGTGTAAACGGCGCATGCGCGGGATCGGGAGCGCGCTGCTCGTTCACATCGGTGGCGGCGTGTTCCCCGGGAACACTGCTCGTCACAGATGCCGGTAAACAGCCATTGGCTGGCTGTTTACCCATGTGATCGGCTGTGAACCTTTCACAGCCGATCACTAAATGTAAACACAGAGCGGTAACTGACTGTTACAAGCTCTTCTCACCTCACACACCGTTTCCAGTGTGAGGAGAGAAGAGCCTGGAGCAGTGAGTTATCAATCTGTGTTCTGTAGTGTCTGCACAAACACCACACTGATCAGATCGCCCCCCCCCCCCCCACTGTCATCTGTCACCCAACAGTCACCACAGTCACCCAATAAAGTGAACCTGTCACATAGGAGACTGCCATCAGTGACCGTCAGCGGTGCACCTGTCACCCATCACCCGTCACCCATCAGTGACCGCCAGCTGTCACCCGTCACCCATCAGTGACCGCCAGCTGTCACCCATCACCCACCAGTGAACGTCAACTGTCACCCGTCACCCATCAGCCACCGCCAGCCGCCACCCATCAGTGACCACCAGACATCACCCGTCACCCATCGGTGACCACCAGACATCACCCGTCACCCGTCATCCATCAGTGACCACCAGACGTCATCCATCAGTGACCACCAGACGTCACCCGTCACCCATCAGCCACCGCCAGGCATCACCCATCAGTGACCGGCAGACATCAACAGTCACCCATCAGTGACCACCAGACTTCACCCGCCATCCATCAACCACCACCAGCCGTCACACATCAGCCATCGCCTGTCACCCCTCATTGACCGCTATCTATCGCCTGTCACCCATCAGTGACCGCCAGCCATCGCCTTTCACCCATCAGTGACCGCCAGCCATTGCCCGTCACCCATCAGTGACCGCCAACCATCACCCTCCACCCATCAGTCACCGCCAGCCATCAGTGACCGCTAACCGTTACCCATCACCTGTTACCCATCAGTGACCGCCAGCCATCACTCGTCACCTGTCACCCATCAGTGACCGCCAGCCATCAACCGCCACCCATCGTGACCGTCAGCCATCAGTGACCATCACCCATCAGTGACCGCCAGCCATCAGTGACCATCACCCATCAGTGACTGCCAGCCATCAGTGACCATCACCCGTCACAGTCCGTGGCCTGTCACACCGCCATCACCTGCCACCCATCGCACAGCCCATCAGTGAACGTCACCTGTCACACAGCCATCAGCGTCATGGCCAAAAGAGTATACACCAGCGAGGAGGCATTCCAGATCCTCTCCATGACCGATGAGAGCAACGGGGAATTCTCATCAGATTCCAATTCCGATTCCTAATCAAATTCGGCATTTAACCCGAATAGTGAATCGGAAAATGATTCTGAGGAAGAATGAGTCCCTCCTAAAAGGGCAAGGCCCTCTGAAAACCAGGATTATATTCCCAGGCCCAGTATCAGAGCTCCTGCCAGCAATAGGCCCCAAGAACCAATTCCCAGGCCCAGTACCAGCGCTGCTGTCAGCGTTAGGCCCCGGGATCAAATGCCTAGTACCAGCTTTGCCGCCGGCGATGGGCCTCACCAACAATTGCCCAGACCCAGTACCAGTGCTGGCACATCACGCCTGAGTACCAGCATAGGAAATTCCAATCCAACTACTAGAGTGTCACATCCCCCAAGAGCCTCTACATTTATGCTAGAAGGTCTTGCCAACCCAACATGGCTGCCTTCCGACTCGGCATTACCAATTATTCCCCCTTTCACAGCACAGCCAGGTGTGCAGACCAACACCCAAAATTTTTCAGAGATCGATTTTGTTCATCTGTTTTTGCCCGACACATTTCTGCAATTAGTTGTGGACCAGACAAATTTATATGCCCAGCAGTATATTGCCAATAACCCCCACTCATCATATGCCCATCCCTTTGAGTGGCAAGATCTCAATTTGGAGGAGTTCAACATTTTTATGGGCCTCACCATGAACATGGGTATTACAAAAAAAATGAAGGACATGCCTATTGGTCCACCCAACCCATCCACCACATGGCTATTTATTCTGCCGAAATGTCCAGGTCCCGATACAAGAAGATAATGCGCTTTCTTCACTTTAGCGACAACACCGAGTGCCTTCCCCACAATCATCCAAATTATGACAAGTTATGTAAACTTTGCCCACTGATAAATTTCTTTTCCCAACAATTTGCAGAACTCTATGTCCCCGATCAAAATATGTGTGTCGATGAGTCCCTGGTACCCTTTGCAGGCCGGGTAGGAATAAAGCAATATATACCTAGCAAAAGGGCCAGATATGGAATAAAATTATACAAGCTGTGTGAGAGAGCCACGGGATATCTGTATGCGTTCCGCATATATGAAGGAAGAGATTCCCAGCTCCAGCCCCCTGAGTGCCCGGCCTACATGGGCACAACTGGAAAGATTGTATGGGACCTGGCATACCCTCTTCTGAACAAAGGATATCACATATACCTTGACAACTTTTACACCAGCCTGCCCCTTTTCAGACACTTATACCTTGCAAAAACCCTGGCCTGCGGAACCTGCAGAAAAAATAGAAAGGGCTTCCCACAATCACTGGCAAAAAAAAAAGCTGCGAAGGGGGGAAAGAGCATCACTGAGATGCAACGAAGTGCTGGCCTTGAGGTGGAAGGATAAAAGGGACGTGTACATGATGTCCACCATCCATGAGGACACTACAATTGATGTTCAAAGAAGACAAGGTCCCACTGAAAAGCCAACGTGTGTCCAAGATTATAATCTCTACATGGGGGAGTGGATTTCAACGATCAAATGATTCAGCCCTATTTGTCAATAAGGAGGTCCCGATTCTGGTACAAGAAAGTAGCAATCTATCTAATCCATTTGGCCATTTATAATTCCTACATAGTCTACACCAAATCCATGGAAAGCCCCGCCCCCTTCCTAAAATTCATCGAAGAAGTTGTCATGTCCCTCATCTATCACCAAAGACCCCCCCCCCCCAGAAGACCTTCACTCTGAGGCTGTTTGCCGACTTCGTGAGCGCCACTTCCCCTTCAGAATTCCAGCATCTGAAACAGGCCGAAGACGGCAAAAAAAATGTCGCGTGTGCACCAAAAAAGGGTTTCGAAAAAATGCCAGCTACCATTGTCCCGATTGTCCCTCCCAACCTGGCCTTTGCATTGGTGAATGCTTCAAACTTTATCATACATCCCTAAAAATATTAGCCCATATTTCTAACCATTTCCCCATTTTCATTATCTGTGCTGACCATTTTTCATGCTTCCCCAAATAACCATGCCACTGCCTTCCACGTGAACTGACCCTGGCCTGTTTTTTGACTATGCCTCTGCCTACTGTTTGGACTGCTTCGACGTGAACTGACCCTGGCCTGTTTTGTGGACTATGCTTTTGCCTACCGCTTGGACTGATCTGTTGCCCTGCTACTCTAGGACACAGTGGTCTCACATGTGAGGGGATCCAGAAATGTTTTTCCGGATGGAGGAAACAATTTTTATTGTTTCTTCAAATTTTCGGAATAGGGTCTGGAGTCCGGAGGCTTCTTAGAGATTTGGGTGGGTCGAAGCCTCTACCCCTGTGCCCCTGTGCACAGGTCTTACGTGATTGCGGCCCTCAGCCTGCCTCTGACTTACTGCCACCATGCCTCTGCCTGCCGCATGAACGGACCACACCGCTACCTGGACTATGCAAATAATTAGCTGTAGCAAGAGGCAGTATGTTTATGAAGGACTGGAGAGCGCTGCGATAATGAGTGTCTGCAGGTAACAGTGTACCAGGACCAATATTATGGCTGTGCTGGCTGTCTCTGCCTGGACAATTTCTATGGACTGCCGTGCTGACAATATCCTTGTGCTGACTATAGACAATATTCCTGCCGGCTGCCTTGATAACTACCATTGCTGTCACTAAGCACATCCCTGCCTGCTGCCTGGACCAGCGCTCTGGTGGATACTACACAGGTAATGCTTTTTTTTTACCCTTTCCACAATAGAATTTATTTTGGATTGTAATTCTTGGTATGTACATGCTATGTGTTAGAAATATGAAGGGCCTTCAAAAATGATAGGTTGCCAGGAAACTATATGTCATTTATGCTCCTAGAACATCTGATGGTGCTACTTGAATGTTGGGCCTTTGTATGTGGCCAGGCTGTGTAAAAGTTTCACACATGTGGTATCGCCATACTCAGGAGGAGTAGCAGAATGTATTTTGGGGTGTCATCTTTGCTATGTTCATGCTATCTGTTGGAAATATCTGATAAATGGACAACTTTGTGTAAAAAAAAATGCGTTTTCATTTTTTTCCAAATTTTCCAAAAACTTCTGGAAAAAAATGAACCGTTCTAAAGACTCATTATGCCTCATAGATTATACGTTGGGGTGTCTGCTTTTCAAAATGGGGTCGTTTTGGGGGCAATTCCATTGTCCTGGTGCTCCAGGGCCTTCAAAAGTGTAATAGGTGGTTGAGAAATGAGATGTGTCATTTATGCTCGTAGAATGCCTGAAGATGCTATTTCAGTGTTGGGCCTTTGTATGTGGCCAGGCTGTGTAAAAGTCTCACACATGTGGTATCGCCATACTCAGGAGGAGTAGCAGAATGTATTTTGGGGTGTCATCTTTGCTATGTACATGCTATGTGTTATAAATATCTGATAAATGGACAACTTTGTGTAAAAAAAAATGCGTTTTCATTTTTTTCCACATTTTCCAAAAACTTCTGGAAAAAAATGAACCTTTCTAAAGACTCATTATGCCTCACAGATTATACGTTGGGGTGTCTGCTTTTCAAAATGGGGTCGTTTTGGGGGCAATTCCATTGTCCTGGTGCTCCAGGGCCTTCAAAAGTGTAATAGGTGGTTGAGAAATGAGATGTGTCATTTATGCTAGTAAAACGCCTGAAGATGCTTCTTCAATGTTGGACCTTTGTATGTTGCCAGGCTGTGTAAAAGTCCCAGACATTTGGTATCGCCATACTCGGGAAGAGTAGCAGAATGTATTTTGGGATGTAATTTGTTGTATGCATATGCTGTGTGTAAGAAATAACCTGATAATATGACAATTTTGTAAAAAAATAAAAAAATCGTCATTTTGCAAAGAATTGTGGGAAAAAATTACAACAAAAAAAAAAAAAAATCATGCTACTTACTTAATACCTTGGAATGTCTACTTTCTAAAAAGAGGTCATTTGGGGGGTATTTGTACTTTTCTGACTTGTTAGTGTCTCAAGAAATGAGATACACCTGATATACTGAAGGCCTGAGAAGATGTGATCAATTTTCAGTGATTGGTACCATAGTTTGTAGACTCTATAACTTTAAAAAAAAACAAATAATTTACACTAATTTAGGTTATTTTTACCAAAGATATGTAGCAGTATAAATTTTGGCCAAAATTTATGAAGAAAAATTACTAATTTGCAAAAAATTTTGATGGAAAAAAAGAAAAAGGCATTGTTTTCACAAAATTTACGGCATTTTTTATTTATAGCACAAAAAAAAAAACCCACTAGTGATGAAATACCACCAAAAGAAAGCTCTATTTGTGTGAAAAAAAGGACACAAGTTTCATATGGCTACAGTGTTGCATGACTGAGTAATTGTCATTCAAAGTGTTAGAGCGCTGAAAGCTGAAAATTGGTCTGGTCAGGAAGGGGGTGTAAGTGCACTGTATTGAGGTGGTTAAACTAAATCTCTCTAAAACTGGGAAGATAATATGGCCCATGTCCCCCTACCCGACTTTTCCAATGAAGATCAATAATGCCACTATAAGTCCATCCCCTTACGCATGGGTACTAGGTGTAATCCTAGACTCAGGCCTGTCCTTTCAGCCCCAAATCCAATCGCTGTCAAAAGGTTAGAGACAATGGTCAAGGCTCTAGCCTTGACCATTGCAACTCCCTTCTCATAGGCCTACCTCTCTACTCTTCAATCTATCATGAATGCTGCGGTCAGATTCATCTACCTTACCAACAGCTTATTATCTGCCACCCCTCTCTGCCAACTCCTCCACTGGGTTCTACTTGCCCAGCAAAATAAATTCAAGCTACTAACATCATACAAAGCCATTCACAACTCTGCCCCAAGCTACATTGTCAACCTTGCCTTCAATTATCACCCAAACTGTCTTCTTTGCTCCTCTCAAGACCTCCAGCTCTCAAGCTTCCTTGTCTCCTCCTCACATACACATCTATAGGACTTCTCCAGAGTCTCTCCCATTCTCAGGAACTCTCTACCCCAATCTGTCCTGCTATTTCCTAATCTGGCTGCCTTTAGGAGATCTCTTCAGGGAAGCCTATCACACCTCCAACTAACTGAATTTTTATCATCTCCATCAGTTCATCCCCGTTCTATAACGTTTTGTACCATTTTTACCATTCGTAAAACATTTATAAGTACTTTGTTCTTTTATGCTAAAAAGAGTACCTACTTGGATCTTCCCTCACCCCAATTCCTCATCGCCACCTATGTGGATAAGTCAGAATAATTATTTATTCCCCTTTATAAATTGACATGAATACACAGGGGCTGTCGACACTTTTGATCAAAACTGGAGACTTTGGATCCCCTCCCCTCACATTGTAACATACTTTCCTTCATAACCACTATACTGGAACTTGATCTAGTGACCATTCTTTTAGGTGGAAACTAGTTATTCTGTAATTAATTTATGCAACCTTAATAAAAGCATGCTAAAATTCTTAAGCCTCCCCATTTTATTCCTGAGTCAGATTCAAATGAATTGGTCATGAAACCAATGTGCAAGCTGAATCAAATCAATTATTTTTTTTATATTTTTATTATTATTATTGGGGATGTTGAACCTGAACCAAATTTTTCATTTTTTACTTTTTGGATATTATATTACAGATATTATATACAATAGCCCAGTTAGAGCATAATAGAACATGGGGATTCCTTACCTGTTCAATAACCGTTTTCAACCACCACTGAGGACCCATCAGAGTTATAGCAGCAATAATCTTGGCATGTAAAACACCAAGAGCCCAGTCCTGTGATAAAACATTTGCATATCAACAAGACCAATAATTAAAAAAATCAAAACATTGTTTTTTAAAATGTAACTTAAGTAAAAAAATAAATATATAGAGAACATAAAACACACTATAAAAACCAAAACATGTGGCTAGTCAGGACAAAAAATATACATACAGTATATGTACAGGGGTTGGACAAAATTATGGAAACAAGTATTGTAAAAGAACAAAATCCTTATTGAATATGTTGTTGTCGGTCTTTGGCATCCAAGACAGCCTAAATTCTCCTGGGAATTGACAAATATACAGTAAGTCTTGGATGATGGATAATGGAATCCAATATCCCTCTTCATGCAGAAATGCAGGTCACAATCCTGCACAATGTCCCCTTATCTCTTTTGGTCAGTTGACCATGTCAATCGCGCTTATGCTTATCAGACAATGTTTTCCTGGAAACTGTATATGCAGTCATAACCTTTGATACTGTACCTCACGACACCGCAAACAAATTGGCAACTTCAGTCACTGAGGCACCAGCAATTTGCCCTCTTTGAAATTCCGGAAGCTCTGACATGACTCTGCATTACTATCAGCCAGTGGCAAAGTTAGACATTCTTTCACCTGGGGCAAAGACAGAAGTTTGGAAACACCCCAGGGTTTAGGGGTGCTCTACATACAGAGTACAGGACTCATGGGTGTGCTACGTACAGAGTGCAGAGTTCAGGGGTGTGCTACGTACAGAGTGCAGGCGAGTGCTAAATACAAAGTGCAGGGTTCAGGGGTGCCAATGTACAAATTGCAGGGTTTAGGGGTGCAGTACCTACAGAATTCAGGGATGTGATATCTACAGAGTGCAGGGTTTAGGGTATTGGGGTGTGCTGTGTACAAATTGCAGGGTTCAGGGGTGTGCTGTGTACAGAGCGCAAAGTTCAGAGGTCGCTGTGTACAGAGTGCAGAGTTTAGGGGTGTATTGTATACAAAGTGCAGGGTTTAAGAGTGCACTCTCTACAGAGTGCATAGTGTAGGGGTGCACTACACAAAATGTGAAACAGCTGATACAGTAGACAGGCGGAAAAGGCAGCTCAATAAGACAGGAAAGTGAGAGTCCCAGACTCCCAGGCTATAGCTGTATAGTAAGCCCCATGTTCTCCTCTGGTCTCCCTCCCAGCGCCCCCATTCTCTCCCGCTGCTTAGCTGCGAAGTAAGTGGGTGGGCTGAAGTTGTGATCATTAAGACAGCCACAAATTAGTTACAACATAACCTTGCTTGGCACTCATTCTCTTTGTCTTCCCTATTCAGGATGGAGAGAGGGCAAGGGAAGACCAGGGGAATGAGTGCCAAGGAGGGTTATGTTTTAACTATTTTGTGGCTGTCTTACTGATCACATGCTGAACATCTTAATGCTGATGATTATGCCTTTATTCAGCCCACCCACTTACTGCACAGCTAGCCATGGGGAGAGGAAGGGACCACTGCAGGGGGACCAGAGGAGTACAGGAGATGAACAGCTTAAGAAGGGGCATGGACAGAAGTGACAGCTGGAGCAGCATGCTGGTACCGATCGCTGTAATTTCCTCCTGCAGCAGCTGAATGCTGGCGGTAAGGAGAGGGTTTTCAGCTGCTGCAGAAGGATTGGTACCAGCCATGTGCCCCCCTCCCCTACTTTTTGACCTGCTAGCGGTGGCTGGGTCCTGGAAGGTCGATATGTTTCCCCTCTGTTTGGACCTTTAAGGGAATAAAAGTGGTTAACTCACCTGTCAGAGGAAGTGGGTTTAAAATAAGACAGGAAGTTGTACATGGGTGTGGAGGGGTGTAGAGGAGATTATGGATGGTGGTTTGTGTTTTGTGTTTGGTTTGCAGCAACAAAAGTGGACAACAGTGTCCTGCCAGGAAGCCTCCTGGCAGGGTAAGCTACCTGCAACAGAAATCAAGGACTGTTTGATGGAGATAGCAATTCTGGACTTTTACTTTTTGACCTGCTAGCCGTGGCTGGGTCCTGGAAGGTTGATATGTTTCCCCTCTGTTTGGACCTTTAAGGGAATAAAAGTGGTTAACTCACCTGTCAGAGGAAGTGGGTTTAAAATAAGACAGGAAGTTGTACATGGGTGTGGAGGGGTGTAGAGGAGATGATGGATGGTGGTTTGTGTTTTGTGTTTGGTTTGCAGCAACAAAAGTGGACAACAGTGTCCTGCCTGGAAGACTCCTGGCAGGGTAAGCTACCTGCAACAGAAATCAAGGACTGTTTGATGGAGATAGCAATTCTGGACTTTGCAAGTCGGTGAGGCTGAAACCTTTTTCTTTTGTTTTGCGGCTGTAGAGCTATTTAAGTTCAATAACCCTCCTTTTGAGTGAAAAGCCTGTGTCCTGTGATCTAGCTGGTCCCCCGGCCTTTACACAGTTCACACAGTGAATGGCGAAAGTGAGGCTTCCCACTGTTAGTTAGGTATCTCATTACACAGTGGAAGCAAAATGTTTCATCAGTTGCGTTTACAACGTGAAATATGTTGTAACTTACATAGGGCTGAAACTAACGATTATTTTGATAATCGATTCTTTGACTGATTATTGTTTTGATTAATCGATTAATAAGTTAATAACCTAAAAAAAGTGTGGTGTATAATTTAGTTAATATGTAAAGTTTTAAAAAAAGGCAATTTATTCTTAAATATCTCTATATGCAATGGTAAATATAAATAACCAATTATATGGTTAGGGAGCAAAATATCTAATCCACTGAGAATAACAGACAGAAGAGATATACTGTATATATATTAGAGGGGATATATACTGTGTATATATTAGAGGGGATATATACTGTATATACTATTAGAGGAGATATACTGTATATACTATTAGAAAAGATATACTGTATATACTATTAGAGGAGATATACTGTATATACTATTAGAAGAGAGATATACTGCATATACTATTAGAGGAAAGATATACTGTATATACCATTAGAGGAGAGATATACTGTATATACTATTAGAGGAGAGATATAGTGTATATACTATTAGAGGATATATAGTGTATATACTATTAGAGGAAAGATATACTGTATATACTATTAGAGGAGATATACTGTATATACTATTAGAGGAGATATGCTGCATATACTATTAGAGGAGAGATATACTATTAAAGGGTCAGTCTGGTAAATATCATCAGACTCATTAACTTTAACCCTATTTTGTTACTGGCCGATTAATCGATTATGAAAATAGTAATCGATTAATTTCATAATCGATTCGTTTTTTCAGCCCTAAACCTACACACCTGCAAATCATGTAGTGTTTCAATATTTTTGTCCAACCCCTGTATATGAACCATTAAAAAAATGACAGGCAGAACTGACCAGACAGTTTATGTGAAAGGACTTAAATAGCTATGGTTTGTTTAAAGTGGTATTAAACCCAAAAGCAAAAATATAATTTATTACAGCTTACCAATTCCTAGCTGTTGTAACTGCATTTGTTTTATTTTTTTAGGTTTCTGCCTTGTTTTTTCCTGTTGATCTAGCCAAGTAAGATTAGATTCACACTTGTGCTACCCACATTCTGCAGGCAGAGCAGCCCCTTCATTTGTCAATGTAAACAAACAGATCCCTGTTCTGACGGGGAGTAGAGAGATCTGCTGTTCTTAGTGATCAGGAACAATGATCTCTCTCCTCTTCCAATCAGTCCCCTCTGACCACAGTTAGAAACCCTCCCAGGGAACACATTTAACCCCTTGATCACCACTAGTGTTAACCAAGGGGTAGTGTTAACCAAAGTTATAGCATCTACAAAATAGGGGATAGATTTATGGCATTTTTATTATTATTATTTTTTTTTTACTAGTAATGGTGGTGATCAGAGATTTTTAGCAGGACTGCAACATTGAGACGGACAGATCGAACACTTTTGACACTTATTTGGGACCAGTGACATTTATACAGCAGTCAGTGCTATACAAATGCGCTGATTACTGTATAAATGACACTGGCGGGGAATCAATATAAGCTTATTACAATTTTTTTTACCAAAAATATGTAGAATACATATTGGCCTAAACTGATGAAAAAATTAGTTTAAAACATTTTTGGGGATATTTATTATAGCAAAAAGTTAAAAAATGTTGTTTTTTTTCAAAAATTTTAAGTATTTTTTTGTTTACAGCGCTGATGAGGATGCCACAGATGAGGTGGCATTGATGAGTTGGCACTGATCAGCACTGATATGTAAAAGTGATGGGCACTGACAGGTGGCACTGATGTACACTAATAGATGGCACTGATGATGAGGTACTGACAGGTGTTACTGCTGGGCACTGTGATGGACACTGATTGGCACTATGGTGGGCTCTGATTGACACTGTGGTGGGCACTGAGAGACTTTATTAAGGGACACTGACTGGCAGCTATTGGGCACTGATTGGCACATTTGATGGGGGCTGCGCTGATAATCAATGTGCGGATTATCAGCACAGACCCCCCCTGACAGTCAGAGCCGCCGATCAGCTCCCCCTGTCAGTGCAGACCGAGGAATGCCATTTACCTGCACTTTCTGGTTCACACGATGATCAGCTGTGATTGGTCACAGTGGATCACATGGTAAAAAACCTTTGTCAGAGGCTCCTTACCATGATTGGAGATGCAGCGTGTCACACTGACATGTTGCACTTACGATCGCCGTACTGCACGCTGGCATGTCATATGATGCCCAGCAAGGATAACAGAACCACTTCCCGGCCACCAATCTGCTATAGGCCAGGCGAAAAGTGGTTTAAGTGTGGCAGGGCAGCAAGAACCAATGAAGCACAGGCTACTGTAAGGGGGCATGATCCAATATATACCCTGAATAAAAGCTTGGACAAGGGAAATAGTCCACTGTGGAGACACTTATAAATTTGTAGTGTTAGGACTGCAAGCAAAGCAGGGTGCCGTGACGAGGCCTTGCAGCTTTCGCATGCGTTTGCAAATGTGTGCTAAGTAAACCGCTGCTTTTAACAGATGGTTAGACAGGTTAATTTGGTTGGTCAGCAGACTGGTTGGTGAGTTGAGCTATGGAATTGTCTTTGTTTTATATGTATATGCCCTCCATGGGCTCCTAACTGTGAATGCCAGTTATAGGTGTGGGCAGTGGCCATTTTTTTGTTACTGTTTGTATATGTGCTCTGGGTACACACTGGGCACCTTCGATGCCATTGTGCTCTTGCTGGGTGTCCTGTGTTCTCCTGTTCCTTTAAGGGGGCTTGGGCAATCTCCAGGCTCACCTGTCCACATCTAGCCATTCCATGCATGTGTTTCCACTGTGGAGACACTTATAAATTTGTAGTGTTAGGACTGCAAGCAACACATGGTGCCGTGACGAGGCCTTGCAGCTTTCACATGCGTTTGCAAATGTGTGCTAGCTAAACCTCTGCTTTTAACAGACGGTTAGACAGGTTAATTTGGTTGGTCAGCAGACTGGTTGGTGAGTTGAGCTATGGAATTGTCTTTGTTTTATTTAGACAAGGGAAAGATTGTCTAAAAAAAAAAAAGAAAAGAAAAATAGACAAATAAAATATGGAACACAAAAAAAATGTATTTGTCTATTCGTTTTCTATATTTTTTTTTATTTTTTTTTTGTGTTCCATATTTTATTTGTATATCATTTACTTTTTCAATTTTTTGTTTTATTTGTTTAGTTTTTGGTTTGATTAGAGACCCATCTGTGGTAGGCTGTTTTGTTGTCTCCCTTGGCCTGTGCTACCATATTCCTTCAGTGTTGAGCTGAGGGGTCCCCCTTTATTGCTGGTTAGTCCAGGCTCTGTTGTTGTATTTTTGTTCCATTTTGAAATGCAGATGTTGCAGGTGAGAGGTGCTGTCTTGTATGGTGACTTGATTGCTGTCCTCCCAGAGGCTCGTCTGGTTGCCTTCTCTCTTGCTGCATTCCAGCTAGGTAAGCATCATGATGGCAGGGATTTACTGATGATGCATGTCCGGCATGCATTTCCAGTAGCGTCCCACACATGCACCGGTTTTCCTGTCACTTTGGATGCATGTGGGGGGTCCTTCTCCAGATGTGACGTATGTTTTGGGCTTTTCTTTGTGAAGGCAAGTATGTGTTGTGTGGTGTATGTTTTTCTCCCTGAGTGTTATAGAGAGGACATCAGAGTAAAGATATTATTTCGTTTAAAAGCCTTATGTATATAATTAGTTATGTATCTTAAAAATCGTATTCTATATATTTACATTTGTAGATCTTTCTTATGACCGATTGAAGATCTATATGAATGCATCTGTGTACTGAGGAAGCATTTTGCGCAAAAAACATTAGCATAACACTACTGTGTTGGGGCGTAATCTTTGAATGTGATTTTAATGATCTTTTGAGGTGATTTTCACCCTTGCCCTTTCAGCTGTTTGTGTTGAAATGAGGGCTTGTTAGATGTTATACATTTATCTAGGCATACATGTTTGGCACTACATATAGTTTTCAGGGTGGCATTTTAAAAGTCCCTTCTATTGTTCTACTTTTGGAACTTTAAACATTTAGGAGGGCCCTCTGGATATTAGTTTAGTGGTGAATTTTAAATTCCACATTCTCTGTTTAGGTAAACCGAAGGCATTAGCCTGAACTGAGACCAAGGGATTATCAAAGCATCCAATGTTAGTTATAGAGGATCTTTGGTTCTGATCACAGAGTTAGTTGCTGTTGTACCTAGGCCAGGATATCCAGAGTTTCCCATCTCTGACATACAGTATCAAATTGAAGATGTCAGGGTGAAGGGCCCTTGCCCTTTCCCCTTGATCCAGCTAGTGGTGGCTGGGATAATCTGCTTGGTATCCTTGTAGAAGGGTGTTCCAGTGTTGCAGAACCATCCTTCAAAATAATCAATAAAGCTGTGTGCTGCCACCTAGTGGTAATAAAAAAGCGTAAAACGATAGAAAAAAAAATGCAGCTACTATCACCTGTGTGTTCCCACAAAAACAGATAGATTAAATAGTGATAGCAATGCTGATGAGCCAAATTGAACAACCTAAATCAATGTGAAAGTAGCAATACCATAAAAGTTCATAAAGTGCACACAGTTCCAATAAACTCCATTTGTGACATATAAGTGAATAAGATTCTTCTTTTATAAGGTACATATAAACTCCAAATGCAACATGCTTCACAAAAACGCCACACCACTCTGTGTTATGTGCTCCCTTCACTGAGTGCAATGCACGCTCACTTCCTTGTTAGACCCAGCAGGGGGTCAAACACACACTGCACACAGTGAAATCCTCCTTTAAGTATGGCTCTACAACGATCCTCAGCTAACAAGGAGGTGTGCGTACATTCCACTCGGTGAAGGGAGCACATGACAGAGTGGTGTGCAGTTTTTGTGAAGTACGTTGCATTTGGAAAATCTTTATATGCACCTTATATAAAGAGAATCTCAATTCACTTATATGTCACAAATGGACTTTATTTGAACTGTGTGCACTTTATGAACTTGGTGCTACTTTCACATACATGCTGGTTTAGCTCATTCAGCTTGAAAGACTGATATTATTTTCCAGTAATAAGGCAGGAAAGACTTCCCCATTTTTAAGGCTGGGCTGGAGATCTTGGGTAGGTCGAGTTAGGAGCATGTTTATTACAGGTCAACAAGATGCTGAACAGGGGAGGTGTTTAATTAAACTTGCCAAATGGCACAGCCTCAAAGGTGGTTAACCACAAGGCTTAGGCTAGGTTTCCACTAATGCGACTTTTCATATGAATTGGGACTGAAAAGTCACATGACAAGTCGTACCCCATGATTTCCAATGAGTACCGTTAATATTTGTGTAACTTCAAGACGCAGCGACTTTAAAGTAGTCCCTGCACTACTTTGGTCCCACTTTGATGTGACTTGAGGTCCATAGACCTCAAGAATACACAGGCATTGCTTCAAGTCGTGGCAAAATTGTGCGACTTTGGGGATGCGATAGTCGAAACATAGGAGGTTAAGTCTAGAATAGGAGGAATACCCCTATTGGGATTTGGAACCGCGAACAGGTTTGGATAGAAGCCTTTGAACCTGTCTTGTTGAGGTACTGGCAAAACTACTCCCTGGAACAACAGATGGTTCAGAGCATTCTGCAAAACTGACTGCTGTTGAGCAGTTTTTGGATGATTTGAGAGAAGAAAGTGTTGAGCTGGTAGAGATTTCAACTCTATTTTGTACATCTTTGAAACAACCAATTGAACTCACAGGGAGGGGACAGAGAGAGGGAGGGGGGACAGAGAGAGGGAGGGGGACACAGAGAGAGAGGGGAGACACAGAGAGAGAGAGGGGGGACACAGAGAGAGAGAGGGGGGACACAGAGAGAGAGGGGGGGAACAGAGAGAGAGAGGGGGGACACAGAGAGAGAGAGGGGGGACACAGAGAGAGAGAGGGGGGACACAGAGAGAGAGAGGGGGGACACAGAGAGAGAGAGGGGGGGCACAGAGAGAGAGAGGGGGGACACAGAGAGAGAGGGGGGCACAGAGAGAGAGGGGGACACAGAGAGAGAGGGGGACACAGAGAGAGAGGGGAGACACAGAGAGAGAGGGGGGACACAGAGAGAGAGGGGGGACACAGAGAGAGAGGGGGGACACAGAGAGAGAGGGGGGACACAGAGAGAGAGAGGGGGGGCACAGAGAGAGAGAGGGGGGGAACAGAGAGAGAGGGGGGGGACACAGAGAGAGAGAGGGGGGGCACAGAGAGAGAGAGGGGGGACACAGAGAGAGAGGGGGGGCACAGAGAGAGAGGGGGACACAGAGAGAGAGGGGAGACACAGAGAGAGAGGGGGGACACAGAGAGAGAGGGGGGACACAGAGAGAGAGAGAGGGGGGGAACAGAGAGAGAGAGGGGGGACACAGAGAGAGAGAGGGGGGACACAGAGAGAGAGGGGGACACAGAGAGAAAGGTGGGACACAGAGAGAGAGGTGGACACAGAGAGAGAGGGGGACACAGAGAGAGAGGGGGACACAGAGAGAGAGGGGGGACACAGAGAGACAGGGGGGACACAGAGCGAGGGGACAGCGAGAGAGAGAGTGGGGACACAGAGAGACAGAGAGGACAGAGAGAGAGTGGGGACACAGAGAGAGGAGAGGGAGAGGGGACAGACAGAGGAGAGGGAGAGGGGACAGACAGAGGAGAGGGAGAGGGGACAGACAGAGGAGAGGGAGAGGGGACAGACAGAGGAGAGGGAGAGGGGACAGACAGAGGAGAGGGGAGAGAGAGAGGAGAGAGAGTGAGGAGAGGGAGAGGGGAGAGAGAGAGAGGAGAGGGAGAGGGGGCAGAGAGAGGAGAGGGAGAGGGGGCAGAGAGAGGAGAGGGAGAGGGGACAGAGAGAGGAGAGGGGACGGAGAGGGGACAGAGAGAAGAGAGGGAGATGAGACAGAGAGAGGAGAGGGAGAGGGGACAGAGAGAGGAGAGGGAGAGGGGGCAGAGAGAGGAGAGGGAGAGGGGGCAGAGAGAGGAGAGGGAGAGGGGGCAGAGAGAGGAGAGGGAGAGGGGGCAGAGAGAGGAGAGGGAGAGGGGGCAGAGAGAGGAGAGGGCAGAGAGAGGACAGAGAGAGGAGAGGGAGAGGAGAGGGGACAGAGAGAAGAGAGGGAGATGAGACAGAGAGAGGAGAGGGAGAGGGGACAGAGAGAGGAGAGGGAGAGGGGGCAGAGAGAGGAGAGGGAGAGGGGGCAGAGAGAGGAGAGGGAGAGGGGGCAGAGAGAGGAGAGGGAGAGGGGGCAGAGAGAGGAGAGGGAGAGGGGGCAGAGAGAGGAGAGGGCAGAGAGAGGACAGAGAGAGGAGAGGGAGAGGAGAGGGGACAGAGAGAGGAGAGGGGACACAGAGAGCGAGGGGACGCAGAAAGAGAGGGGACACAGAGAGCGAGGGGACACAGAAAGAGAGGGGACACAGAAAGAGAGGGGACACAGAAAGAGAGGGGACACAGAGAGCGAGGGGACACAGAGAGCGAGGGGACACAGAGAGAGAGAGAGAAAAGGGACACAGAGATAGAGAGGGGACAGCGAGAGAGAGAGAAAGGGGACAGAGAGAGAGAGAAAGGGGACAGAGAGAGAGAGAGAGAGAAAGGGGACACAGAGATAGAGAGGAGACAGAGAGAGAGAGAAAGGGGACATAGAGAGAGAGGGGGGACACAGACAGAGGGGACACAGAGGGGACAGAGAGAGGAGAGGGAGAGGGGGCAGAGAGAGGAGAGGGAGCAGAGAGGAGAGGGGACAGGGGACAGAGAGAGGAGAGGGAGGGGGGACAGAGAGAGAGGGGGAGGGGGGACAGAGAGAGAGGAGAGAGGGGGAGAGAGAGGGGACAGAGAGGGGGGAGAGAGAGGGGGACAGAGAGAGAGAGGAGGACAGAGAGCGAGGACAGGGAGAGAGGCCACACAGAGAGAGAGGGGCCACAGAGAGAGAGGGGGGACACAGACAGAGGGGACACAGAGGGGACAGAGAGAGGAGAGGGAGAGGGGGCAGAGAGAGGAGAGGGAGCAGAGAGGAGAGGGGACAGGGGACAGAGAGAGGAGAGGGGACAGAGAGAGGAGAGGGGACAGGGGACAGAGAGAGGAGAGGGGACAGAGAGGAGGAGAGGGAGGGGGGACAGAGAGAGGAGAGGGAGGGGGGACAGAGAGAGAGGGGGAGGGGGGACAGAGAGAGAGGGGGAGAGAGAGGAGAGGGGACAGAGAGGGGGGAGAGAGAGGGGGACAGAGAGAGAGAGAGGGGGACAGAGAGCGAGGACAGGGAGAGAGGCCACACAGAGAGAGAGGGGCCACAGAGAGAGAGGGGGGCCACAGAGAGAGGGCCACAGAGAGAGAGAGGGGCAGAGAGAGAGGGGGGACACAGAGAGAGTGGGGACACACAGAGAGGGAGGGAGCACAGAGAGAGAGAGATAGGGGGGTAAACTGAGAGAGAGAGAGGGGGCAAACGGAGAGAGAGGGGGGCAAACAGAGAGAGGGGGCAAACACAGAGAGAGAGAGGGGGCAAACAGAGAGAGAGAGGGGGGCAAACAGAGAGAGAGGGGGCAAACAGAGAGAGAGGGGGCAAACAGAGAGAGATAGAGGGGGCAAACAGAGAGAGAGAGAGAGGGGGCAAACAGAGAGAGAGAGAGGGGGCAAACAGAGAGAGAGGGGGTGGGCAAACAGAGAGAGAGGGGGTGGGCAAACAGAGAGAGAGAGGGGGTAGGCAAACAGAGAGAGGGGGCAGAGAGATAGAGAGGGGCAAACAGAGAGAGAGAGGGGGTAAACAGAGAGTGAGGGGCAAACAGAGAGAGAGAGGGGGTAGGCAAACAGAGAGAGGGGGTAGGCAAACAGAGAGAGGGGGCAGAGAGAGAGAGAGAGGGGACAGAGAGAGAGAGAGGGGACAGAGAGAGAGAGGGGACAGAGAGAGAGAGAGAGGGGGGACAGAGAGAGAGAGAGAGGGGGGACAGAGAGAGAGAGAGAGAGGGGGGACACAGAGCGAGAGGGGGGACACAGAAAGAGAGAGGGGGCAGAGAGAGAGGGGGGACAGAGAGAGAGAGAGGGGAGAGAGAGAGAGGGGGCGGGCACAGAGAGAGAGAGGGGGCACACAGAGAGAGGGGGCACAGAGAGAGAGAGGGGGCACAGAGAAAGAGAGAGGGGGCACAGAGAGAGAGAGAGAGGGGGCACAGAGAGAGAGAGAGGGGAGAGAGAGAGAGAGAGAGGTACAGAGAGAGAGGAGGCACACAGAGAGGGGGCAGAGAGAAGGGGCACAGAGAGAGAGAGAGGGGGAACAGAGAGAGAAGGTGGCATAGAGAGAGAGAGGGTGGCACAGAGAGAGAGAGAGAGAGGGGGCACAGAGGGAAGGAGAGGACACAGAGGGAGGGTGAGTGGGGACACAGAGGGAGGGAGAATGGGGACACAGTGGGAGGGAGAGTGGGGACACAGTGGGAGGGAGAGTGGGGACACAGTGAGAGGGAGAGTGGGGACACAGTGAGAGGGAGAGTGGGGACACAGTGGGAGGGAGAGTGGGGACACAGTGGGAGGGAGAGTGGGGACACAGTGGGAGGGAGAGTGGGGACACAGTGGGCGGGAGAGTGGGGACACAGAGGGAGGGAGAGTGGGGACACAGAGATAGGGGGTACACAGAGAGAGGGCGACACAGAGAGAGGGCGACACAGAGAGAGGGTGACACAGAGAGAGAAAAAGGACACAGAGAGGGGGCAGAGAGAGATGGGGACAGAGAGAGAGGGGGGGGGCAGAGAGAGAGAGGGGACAGAGAGAAAAAGGGGGCAGAGAGAGAGGACACAGACAGAGGGGGCAGAGAGAGGGGGGACAGAGAGAGAGGGGGCAGAGAGGGAGAGAAAGGGGACAGAGAGAGAGAGAGAGAGAGAGAGAGAGAGAGAGAAAGGGGACAGAGAGAGAGAGAGAGAAAAAAAAGGGGACAGAGAGAGAGAGGGGGGGGGGGGACACAGAGGGGACAGAGAGAGGAGGGGGAGAGGGGGAAGACAGAGGAGATGGGGCAGAGAGGAGAGGGGACAGGGGGCAGAGAGAGGAGAGGGGACAGAGAGAGGAGAGGGGACAGAGAGAGGAGAGGGGACAGAGAGAGGAGAGGGAGGGGGGACAGAGAGAGGAGAGGGAGGGGGGACAGAGAGAGAGGGGGAGGGGGGCAGAGAGAGAGGGGGAGGGGGGACAGAGAGAGAGGGGGGGGCAGAGAGAGAGGGGGAGAGAGAGGAGAGGGGGCAGAGAGAGGGGAGAGAGAGGGGGACAGAGAGCGAGGACAGGGAGAGGGGCCACACAGAGAGAGAGGGGCCACAGAGAGAGAGAGGGGGCAGAGAGAGAGAGATGGGGCAAACAGAGAGAGAGAGAGGGGTAAACGGAGAGAGATGGGGGCAAACAGAGAGAGGGGGGCAAACACGGAGAGAGAGAGGGGGGCAAACACAGAGAGAGAGAGAGGGGGGCAAACACAGAGAGAGAGAGAGGGGGCAAACACAGAGAGAGAGAGAGGGGGCAAACAGAGAGAGAGAGAGGGGGCAAACAGAGAGAGAGGGGGTAAAACAGAGAGAGAGAGAGAGAGAGAGAGAGAGGGGGCAAACAGAGAGAGAGAGGGGGGGCAAACAGAGAGAGAGGGGGCAAACAGAGAGTGGGGGGCAAACAGAGAGAGAGAGAGGGGGGGTGGGCAAACAGAGAGAGGGGGCAGAGAGAGAGAGAGGGGTAAACAGAGAGAGAGAGGGGGCAAACAGAGAGAGAGAGAGAGGGGGCAAACAGAGAGAGAGAGAGAGGCAAACAGAGTGAGGGTCAAACAGAGAGAGAGAGGGGGTGGGCAAACAGAGAGAGAGGGGGGGTAGGCAAACAGAGAGAGGGGACAGAGAGAGAGAGAGGGGACAGAGAGAGAGAGAGGGGGCAGAGAGAGAGAGAGAGGGGACAGAGAGAGAGTGAGGGGGGACAGAGAGAGAGAGAGAGAGAGAGAGAGGGGGCAGAGAGAGAGAGGGGGGACAGAGAGAGAGAGAGGGGGGACAGAGAGAGAGAGGGGGGACAGAGAGAGAGGGGGGACAGAGAGAGAGAGAGAGGGGGGACAGAGAGAGAGAGAGGACAGAGAGAGAGGGGACAGAGAGAGAGAGAGGGGAGAGAGAGAGAGGGGGCGGGCACAGAGAGAGAGAGGGAGGCACACAGAGAGAGGGGACACAGAGAGAGAGGGGGCACACAGAGAGAGAGGGGGCACACAGAGAGAGAGGGGGCACACAGAGAGAGAGAGGGGCACACAGAGAGAGAGGGGCACAGAGAGAGAGAGAGAGAGAGAGAGAGGGGCACACAGAGAGGGGGCAGAGAGAAGGGGCACAGAGAGAGAGAGGGGGGAACAGAGAGAGAAGGTGGCACAGAGAGAGAGAGGGTGGCACAGAGAGAGAGAGAGAGGGGGCACGGAGGGAAGGAGAGGACACAGAGGGAGGGAGAATGGGGACACAGTGGGAGGGAGAGTGGGGACACAGTGGGAGGGAGAGTGGGGACACAGTGGGAGGGAGAGTGGGGACACAGTGGGAGGGAGAGTGGGGACACAGTGGGAGGGAGAGTGGGGACACAGTGGGAGGGAGAGTGGGGACACAGAGGGAGGGAGAGTGGGGACACAGAGGGAGGGAGAGTGGGGACACAGAGGGAGGGAGAGTGGGGACACAGAGATAGGGGGTACACAGAGAGAGGGTGGCACAGAGAGAGGGTGGCACAGAGAGAGGGCGACACAGAGAGAGGGCGACACAGAGAGAGGGCGACACAGAGAGAGGGCGACACAGAGAGAGGGCGACACAGAGGGAGGGGGCAGAGAGAGAGAGAAAAAGGACACAGAGAGGGGGCAGAGAGAGATGGGGACAGAGAGAGAGGGGGGGGACAGAGAGAGAGAGGGGACAGAGAGAAAAAGGGGGCAGAGAGAGAGGACACAGACAAAGGGGGCAGAGAGAGAGGGGGGCAGAGAGAGAGGGGAACATAGAGAGAGGGGGGCAGAGAGAGAGGGGGGCAGAGAGAGAGGGGGGGCAGAGAGAGGGGGGCAGAGAGAGGGGGGCAGAGAGAGGGGGGGCAGAGAGAGGGGGGACAGAGAGAGGGGGGACAGAGAGAGGGGGGACAGAGAGAGGGGGACATAGAGAGAGGGGACAGAGAGAGAGGGGGCAAAGGGAGAGAGGGGGCAAAGGGAGAGAGGGGGCAAAGAGAGAGATGGGGCAAAGAGAGAGATGGGGGCAAAGAGAGAGATGGGGGCAAAGAGAGAGATGGGGCAAAGAGAGGGAGGCGGGACAGAGAGAGAGAGCCGGGACAGAGAGAGGGAAGAGGGACAGAGAGAGGGAGGATGGACAGAGAGAGGGAGGAGGGACAGAGAGAGGGAGGAGGGACAGAGAGAGGGAGGGGGGACACAGAAGGGGGACTGAAAAAGAAGAGAGCTGAGAGAAAAGGAGACTTCTAGCTCTGTCCCCATCTGCAATCCCTGCTCTGCCTCCCTGCCCCAGTCTTTGTCTGCAGGTATTCAGTGTATAGTTGTGCCCAATACCTGTCTCCATTCTTGATCCGGGAGAGCCCTCTGCTCTGTTCCATCCAGCGTCTCCTTCACAGCCTGCGTCTCTCGACTGTCCTAGTCTTCCGGGCCCACAGTCAATCTGTTCTCCGGGCCCCACTGTTGAATGAGGTTTGAGGAGTCCAGGCTCCAGAAGACGCCAGGGATACTGCACCACTCTTCATCCATAAAATTAAGCAGTGAATCTCTTCTCTCCCTCCCGTGCGGTCAGGCCTGTAGCCTACCATGCAGAGGATGCGGGGGAGCCCACTCACTGTGCAGACAGTTTCTTGCACCGCGACACTGCTCGCTTCTCACCCTCCAATGCCCTAAGGTCTGTAGGACAATAATTTCCTGCACCTCGTCACTGCTTGCTGCCGTGTTCTATTCTCCGAGCTGTGAACCTGGACCCTCTCACGTGCCCACAGAGATGGCTCTGCATGCCATAGGTTCACCATCACTGTTCTAGGGCATCCACACTAAAAAGCAAAGCAGGAGGTAATTGCTGCAACTGCTCAGTTAAGGCATCATCCTGAAATACAGGTTCTTGTTGGTTTTTCATTGCCCTAGTCCAGTTAGCTGCAGTTTGATACACAGAAATCACTGTAGTAGCTAGTTACAGAGCTGAGCCTGCAGGTGTAGAGAGCCTTTAAGAGCATCTCAAACTTCCTTTCTGTGAATCTTTGAATAGAGGAACATCTTCAACTGCAGTGAGATATTTACGACTTTAAAGGACAGGCACAGACTACTTATTAGTACACTGTTTCCACTGGATAAAATTCAGTAATGATTTCCAGAGCAGAGAAAATCTATTCTGGACTGACTGGATTTTCATAGATTGTTCATATTATTATTATTTTTTTTTTTTTTACAATTTTGTGACATCACCAATGCTTTTTGAACAACAGAATCCACATTAACAAGCATACTTTGTGAAGCTGGAAATGAAGGTGTATAGGTCTGGGGGTGAGAAATAGTCTCCTTTAGCACTGTATTGAGTCATTGTCATTTCCTTCTATGTCCACATCTTCTAGGCCGTGCATATTGGGATCCAACTCAGGTACAGACAGAAGAGCTAGAGAAGGAGATTAAAGCTTTGGAGACCTAGACAGGGATGGCTATACTGTATATTAAAGCCATTACCTGACCAAGAAATTGTGACATAGTTGCATAAAAATTTGCATTTGTCAGATAGGCTACTTGTTGCGTATCTGAAATGGAACTAGAGATGTTTGCAGAGAGAGGTATTCCCAGTACAAATAAAGCATTGTCAATCTGAGGTTGATTGGTGTGTGGGCCTTTGGCCGAGCAAATGTTCACCTGAGTTTATGTGAATCCCTTTTGTCTAGATTCCACCATAGCTAAGGGGGGAGAGTGAACACGTGTGGGGTACTCAAGGAGTAGGGTTTGGAATATAGGGTAAGCGTGTCTGGAAAGAGTATGCAGTATCCTTGGAGTAGACTGTAGTGAAGTGTGCATGGCAAAAGAGCGTAAGGAAGTGCCTGAGTAACTTATAAGGACTCTAGGCAGAAGAGGCAGTAAAGTGTGCAACCAGTGGTGTGATGTAACACCTGATCATTCAACTGAGACAGCTCTGAGTGGTTGAGTTTTAGCACCAAATTAGAAAGGTTTACACTGTAAAGTGAATACATTCCAAACATAGTTCCAGTTTTTACAATATTGACCTGTCCTCTAAGCTGAAACCTATATAGGTCCAGGCTTTGCCTGTCACGGTGGGCATACCCCTGAAAATGTTTTAAGGGTGTGGGATCCATAGGGCTGGAACAAGGCCCTGGACCTGTATAGTATACTGCGGCTGACTTCAAGCAGTGCCACGGTGAGTGCCTGTACAGGATTCAGTGCCCGAAGCAAAATTACAGGCTGTCCTCATGGTGTAGGAGCACCAATCCAGATGCACTGCTTCTATTGTGGTGACAGTGAGTTAAATGAAGAATTGTTTCAAGAATTCAAAGATAAGGTAAGAAACTAAGTTAGAGTTAAGTGGTAATTACTCCGTAAGGGAGAAGAGGTTCAACGCCTTAGGACACTAGCAAAAAAAACAGAGTAAGGTAGGGTAACATGGGATGTGCCCAGGGGACGTGTCTATAAAAGCTTTGTCAGTGTCCACGCATCTGAAAGTATGAGCCTATACCTCAGGGTCTATGATAAACTCTAATACAATATTTCAAAAGTCATATTTTTATATGTAGACTTACTTGCCAGGGATAAAACAAAGGTGTCTGATCCAAAGGCACCCTAAGAGGTGCAACTATTACTAGTTCAAATAAAAGTCCAAGCAGAAGGGGTACAACACCAGCTAGGAGAAGGGCCACTACAAGTGTCTTCATGATCTAGTTTGAAGATAAAAATACATTGTTAAAATAAATGAGACCCATTCCAATATTTAAAGCCCAACTCAAGACAAAACTGCACTTTATTATTTTGGATAATGAGTCGTTGCTTCAATACCAGACACTTGCACCTTCCTGCCCAGACCCATTTTCAGCTTTCAGTGCTCTCACACTGTGAATGACAATTATTCAGTCATGCTACACTGTAAACAAACACATTTATAATTTTTTTTCTGACACATAGAGCTTTCTTTTGGTGGTATTTAATCAACACTGGGTTTTTTATTCTCTGATATAAGTGGAAAAAAGGGTAAAAAAAAGTGAAAAAAAAACAAAAACAAAACTGTTTTTTAGTTTCTATTGTAAAATTTTGCAAATAAGTCATATTTCTTCATAAATTTGGGGCAAAATTTATACTGCTACATATCTGATAAAAAATAACCCAGATTAGTGGATATTATTTAGTCTGTGTGAAAGTTATAGAGTCTACAAGCTATGGCGCCAATTACTGAAAATTGATCAAACCTGATCACACCTGATGTACTGATGGCCCATCTCATTTTTTGAGACCCTAATAATCCAGGAAAGTACAAATACTTCCCAAATGAAAGTTGTTTGGAAAGTAGACAGTCCAAGGTATTTAGTAAGAGGCATGGTGAGTTTTTTGAAGTTGTCATTTTTCCCTCAATTCTTGAAAAAATTAAGATTTTTATTTTTTTTACACAGACGTGTTATTTTAACAGCTTATTTCTCACACACAGCATATGCATACTTGCAACTTTCTGCTACTCCTCCTGAGTATGGCGATACCACATGTGTGAGACTTTTACACAGCCTGGCCACATACAGAGGCCCAACAATGAAGTAGCACCTTCAGGCGTTCTATGAGCATAAATTACACATCTCATTTCTCAACCATCTATTACAATTTTGAAGGCCCTGGAGCACCAAGACAATGGACTTGCCCACATAATGACCTCATTTTGGAAAGCAAAAACCCCAACATATAATCTACGAGGCATAATGAGTCTTTTGAACGGTTCATTTTTTTCCAGTTTTTGGAAAATGTGGGAAGAAAATGAAAACGCTTTTTCTTTTTACACAAAGTTGTCCATTTATAAGATATTTATAACCTATAGCATGTACATAGCAAAAATTACACCCCAAAATATATTCTGCTACTCCTCCTGAGTATGGTGATACCACTTGAAACTTTTGCACAACCTGACCACATACAGAGGCCCAACACTTATGTAGCACCTTTAGGAGTTCTAGAAGCATAAATTACACATTTCTCAACCTCCTATTACAACTTTTGAAGGCCACGGAGCACTAGGACAATGGAATCGCCCACAAAATGACCCCATTTTGGAAAGCAAACAACCCAACGTATATTCTATGAGGCATAATGAGTCTTTTGAACAATTCATTTTGAACGGTTCACATACACAGCCCAACATTGAAGTAGCACCTTCAGGTGTTCTAGGAGCAAAAATTACACATATAATTTTCTGACTACTGATCACATTTTTGAAGGTCTTTCATATTTCTAACACATAGCATGTACATACCAATAACAAAAGATTATGTGTGGTTTTAGTAGTGCAGTGGTCCACAGAGGAGAGCACTGGTCCAGGCAACAGGCAGAGATGTGGTCAGCGACAGCAAAAGCAATCGTCTAGGCAGCAGGCAGGAATACTGTAAATAGTACAGGCAGGGATACTGTCAGCACAGCCAAAGCACAGACAAAGCATTGGTCCAGGTAGCAGGCAGAAATGCTGTCCATAGTCAGTAAAGGCAGCGATATGGTCAGCACAGCCAAAGTATTGGTCCAGGCAGCAGGAAGGACCATCAAGCTTAGGGCTAGGGGGACAGGGGTAGAGGCTTCTCCCACCCAAATCTCTTTGAAGCCTCCGGGCAACTAGATACTGTTCTGGGAACACAGAAAACCACAGTTTTTTTCTATTTGTTTGGCTTGTGGGTTACTGGAGTTGCAAAAATGCTCACCAATGTGAATCCTCAAGGGACATATTGTGCACCCCACATACAGTACACAAGTGGTGCAGCAAATTAAGTACATACTGAAAGAAGTTGCACAGTTTATATAATGTTCAATTTCAAATTGCTCACCGTAACTAAAGATTTAAAACTATTTGTGTACAAAATTAAAAGACAATACGTGAGCCCAAGGTGGGGGCCCTATTGCTAGAAAATCTGCAGCCCTGTTGTAAGATAAGATGTAAATCTTTATCGGTATACTGGGAATTTTTTATTTTTTTTTAATATGAATAATCAGATGATATTGTTTAGAATGTGCCAAAAGAAACTATCCCTTTTTCTAAAACTCTTCCAACATTGTACAGTATATTTTTCTTTTGTTGTTTCTACTTCCACTTGCTGCTAAAAAGTTTACTGTGATTCTGCTACCTAGCTAAGTGAATACCATGGTCAATGCTCCATAAAGGGAAACCTCTCTCTCAGAGCTGAGTTTAAATTATCTCAAAATATTCCTCCAAGGAGCAATATTTGCATGCTCTCAAAAATCCACCCACCGTTATAGCTCTAATTGTATGCATGCATGCACAAAATGAATCCGACCTACAAAAAAGGAGCCACAGCAGACAGATACACCCGGAGAGCCCGAACCACATCCAAAGAATGTAAGGCAATCTCCTTCGGATGAGATGGTCAAGGACACAAGGAAGGAAGAACAATGTTCTCATTTAGATGAAAGGCAGATACCACTTTAGGAAGAAACGAGGGCTGTGGACTCAGCACCGCCTTATCCTTGTGGAGAAACAAAATAGGGAGATTTGCATGACAAGGCCATCAGCAAAGAAACCTGCCTTGAAGACATAATGGCCACTAGAAGGACAACCTTCTGAGATAACGTAAGTAGGGGGATCTCCAAAATGTTCTCGAACTATGGTTTCTGGAGTACTGAGAGTACCAGATTCAGATCCCATGGAGGCAGCAGCGAGCGTATCGGGGGAGCCACATGGCAAACCCCCTGAATAAACACGTGCACCAACGAGTGAGCTGCCAATGGTCGCTGAAAAAATAGGATTTTTTGTACTCACTGTAAAAATCCTTTTCTCTGTAATTCACCAACAGACACAGCTCCTCTCTGTAACTAAATGGGTTGTATAGCCTGCCATTAGGAGAAACTAGGCAAAATTGTTACACAATACACAGAACTTTAATCCCGCCCCAGGGGGACGGGCCCATGCTATCAACCCTTCCCACTGCTTCTAGCAGCTTCAGTACGTCAACAAGCAATATAACGTAGAAAAAAGGGGGGGTGGGTGCTGTGTCGGTCAGTGAATTACAGAGAAAAAGATTTTACGGTGAGTACAAAAAAAATCCTATTTTCTCTTATATTCACCGACCGACACAGCTCCTCTCTGTAACTAAATGGGACGTCCCCAAGCAGTGCCAAACGAGGGGTTGGAAAAACAGCATAAAAACGTCATCCCCCATGGCAAGTGGGAACTAGTGAAACTAAACCCACAAAGAAAACAGCAGTGTGTGGAAAAACACCACTATATAACCGGGTATCCTCAACAGGAGTGATCCTCAAGACCGCAACATTGAGGAAGTAATGCAATAGTGCATTAACCAAAACAGTACTGCGTTTTTATCGAAAAACCATGAAAAAATTCAATTGCAACTACACGGCCGTCTGCAAAACTTTGCGGCCAAAAACAGGCATCAGCCGATGCACTGACGTCTACCTTGTAGAACTTGGTAAACGTATGGACAGACGACCAGGTCTCCGCCTTACACACCTGAGCTACAGACACTTGGTGTCGGAAGGCCTAAGACGTTTCAATTGCTCTTGTAAAGTGGGCTGTGACTGGAAAGGGAGGCACCTGCCCCTTCAAGGCGTAGGCTTGGACTACAATCTGTCTGATCCACCTGGAAATGGTGGCCGACGAGACTGCCATACCCTTCTTAGGATCAGCCACCGAAACAGTGAGTCTGACTTCTGAAAGGAAGCCGTGACAGACAAATACACCTTCAGAGCCCTAACCACATCCAGAGCGTGAAGGGCCACCTCCTTGGGGTGCTTCAGCTTAGGACACAATGATGGCAATACAATGTCCTCATTGATATGAAAGGCTGAGACCAGCTTAGATAGAAAGGACGGTTGCGGACGCAACACCACCTTATCCCTGTGGATGACTAGATAAGGCGACTTGCAGGACAAGGCCGCCAGTTCTGAAACCCTCCTGGCCGATGTGATGGCCACCAGAAAGACCACCTTCTGTGAAAGGGTCAGCAGAGGAATCTCCCTGATATTCTCAAACGGCGGCTTCTGAAGCGCCGACAACACCAGGTTCAAATCCAACGGAGGCAACGGAGGACGCACCGAAGGGACCACATGGCGCACCCCCTGCACAAAGGTACTCACTAATGAGTGAGACGCCAGGGGTCTTTGAAAAAAAGACAGCCATAGCTGAAATCTGCCCCTTGATGGTGCTCAACGCCAACCTCTGGTCTACACCTTACTGAAGAAACAGCAGGATCCTGGATATAGAGAAGGAGCGCAGATGCCACCCTTTCTCCTCACACATGGAGATGTAGGCCTTCCAAGTACGATGGTATATCTTCCTGGAGGAAGATTTCCGCTCCCTCAGCATAGTTGGAATCACCAAGTCCGACAGACCCCTGTTCCTCAATACCTGGCTTTCAATAGCCAGGCCGTTAAAGCCAGCAATGGTAAAGCAGGGTGAAGGATTGGACCTTGAGATAGGAGGTCCTCTCTCAACGGCAGTCGCCAGGGAGCGTCTGCCACCAGGCGCACCAGGCCCGCTGAGGTCAATCTGGGGCAACCAGGATTACTGGAATCCCCTCGGCTTCCACTCTGCGAAGCAGACGTGGCAACAGTTTCAGCGGAGGAAAGGCGTAGATCAGCTGATACTGATCCCACGTAACCACCAGCGTGTCTGACGTGTCTGCCCATGGATCTCTTGTCCTGGACACAAATCTTGGCACCTTCCGATTGAGCCGGGAGGCCAATAGATCCACATCTGGTGTGCCCCATTTCAGGCACAGCCGCCTGAATATCTCTGGATGCAATGCCCATTCTCCGGGATCTAGCATCTGACGACTCAGATAGCCTGCCTGCCAATTTTCCACCCCCGGGATGTAAATGGCAGACAGGGCCGGAACGTGTCGCTCTGCCCACCGAAGTATGTGAGCGACCTCCTGAGCAGCGGCTGAACTTCTTGTTCCCCCTTGGTGATTTATGTATGCCACAAGCGTGGCGTTGTCTGACTGTATCCTGGTTGGACACCCTCGAAGACACGCCGACCATGTGTGGAGCACAGCCTGATCGCTCTCAATTTGAGCAGATTGATCGGCAACTTGGATTCCTCCGTCGACTAAAGGCCCTAAGCTGACTGAATCCCCATCACTCTCCCCCAGCCAGACAGACTGGCATCTGTGGTGACCACCGTCCATTTCAGAGGAAGAAATGATTTTGCCTGAATCACCGGGGACCTCAACCACCAGATCAGGGAGTCCCTGACTGGCTGGCTCACCTGGATCTGCTGATCCAGAGACAACGGAGATTTGTCCCATTTCATCAAGATCTCCTTTTGCAGGACTCTAGTGTGGAACCGGGCATAAGGTACTGCCTCGTAGGCAGCCACCATGAGCCCCAGCACCCGCATGCAAAAGCGGAGTGATGACCACTTGCGGTTAAACAGTAGTTTGACCGCAGATCTGAGAGTCAGCAATTTGAGGGGAGAAAAACCCTCGCTTCCCTGGAGTCCAATAGTAACCCCAGGTACTCCAGACGCTGAGTCGGTACCACTACTGACTTCTTTAGGTTCAAACAGCCACCCAAACGCTTGCAGGGTCTGCAAGGTGATCGCCACATCCTCCTCTAACTCTGAGGTGGGAGAAGCTCTCAGGAGGAGATCGTCTAGGTAACCCACGATCACGATCCCATGTTGTCTCAACAACGCCAACACTGGAGCCAGTACTTTGGTAAAGACTCGGGGGGCTGATGCCAGGCCAAAGGGAAGAGCCACAAACTGGAAATGGGCTTCCCCGACTGTCAAACGCAGAAACTTTTGATGCCGAAGGCATATGGGTATGTGCAAGTAGGCATCCTGAATGTCCAAGGATGCCAGGAAGTCCCCTTGATGAAGTGCAGCGATTACTGAGCGAACTGATTCCATTCTGAACCTCTGCAGTTTTACAAAGTGATTGAGGGCTTTTAAGTCCAAGATTGGACATACCCCTTCCTTCTTGGGAATCACAAACAGATTGTAGTAGAACCCCTGGAAGCATTCCGATTCCGGAACTTGTACGATCACCCCCTGATTCAGCAAGTCCCTCACTGCCCCTAACAGGGGCTCCCCGGAGAACCGGGGACATGGGTATTGCTGGAGGGGAAGAATCTGTTTGGCGGCCAAGATGGAAACTCTATCTTGTAGCCTGTAGAAATCAGGTTGCAGACCCATTGGTCGGATAACCGGGAGGTCCAATGGGCTGCAAACTCGGGAAGGCGACCCCCCATCCGAGATGTGGGCAGACCTTCATGCAGTAGCACCTTTGTTCGCAGGCTTGTTAGGCTTGCGGTTCCAGGGACGCTTTTGACCGTCCGTGGGCGTCCTGTCGGGCTGGGGTCGTTTTGCCGAAGCACTGGGTGGACGAAAAAGCAGCTTGTGAGTGGAAAATGAGGGCCCTTGCCTGCGGTGTGGCTCTTTAGCCTTCCTGGCCTGTGGGAGTAGTGTGCTCTTACCACCGTGGCATTTTTAATGTCATCCAACGAGGCTCCAAAGAGCCAGTCGCCAAGGAAGGGAAGATCTGTCAGGGCTTTCTTGGATGCCTGGTCAGCGGACCAGCATTTCAGCCAAATAAGGCGCCTCAGCACCACAGCTGACACTGAGGCCCTGGATAACAGAGGGAGAGTATCCAGAGCCGTGTCACCAACATACATAAGGCCATGCACTAGTTGGTCTGCCAACTCCACGCAGACAGGGGAGGCATTCTGCTCTCCCAATTCGCGGTGCAAACGTTTTTCCCACTGAGTCAGTGTCCGTGACACCAGTGCGGATGCCAGTACAGGTCGCACGGCTGACCCCACAACCGTAAACAAGGAACGAGCCACTGCTTCGGCCTTCCTGTCCGTGGGATCCTTGAATGCAGCAGTCCCCTCAACCGGGATCGTGGTTACTTTATTTAACCTGGATACTGGGGGGTCCACGACCGGAGGAGCCGACCACTTTTTGAGAAGGCTTTCCTCAAGGGGTAGCACACTGCCAAGTTTTTGGGGACTGAAAAGGTCTGTTGCGGGCGACCCCATTCCCTGGATGAATTTGTCAAAATAAGTCAAATACGGGAAAACCTTAGGTGAACGTGCTGGCTTGCGGGAGCCAAAAGGGACCGGTACATCAGCAGAGGAATCCGCTGGCTCCTGAATCTTCAGGGTATCAGGCACAGCTGTGATAAGTGCTCCAACAAGAGCCTTGTCGCGCCCGGACCCAGATGGGGAATCATCCTCACTGTCCAAACGGTCCTGGTCAGCCACGTCTGATAGGTCAGAGCAGGGGTCTCCAGCCGCAGCAGGGCCTGAGTCTGCATCAGAGCTTTCCACAGAGGATGGGGGGGCAGGGGCCTCTTACGTGCACCTTTCCTGCCACATGCCGCCTCTATCTTCGCAACATAGGAGTACAGGAACGCAGTCAGGGTGTCCACAGGTGACCCGGTTGCTATAGCCTCGATTTCAAGGTAAGAAACACCAGTTTCTGAAGCCATGCTGACCCTATCCTGTCTGCCACCTGTAAGGGGACTTAGGACAGTGAAGGTCCCGCCCTCCTGCTGCCGCCACGTGGGGGGGTGCTTAGCGCTAGACTCACCACCCTGGGGCGTTCTGTGAATGCCAACAGTGCCTGTAGTCTCTAGGAGTTTCCCAGATGCAGAGAGGAGAAAAAACTGTGTCAGCAGCAGCAGCAGCTCTAACAGCAGTGCTGCAGGTCTGCAGAACAGCTTCAGCGTTCCACAAATAGCCATCCAGTGTCCCTCACACACAGGGAATACAGGAAGTAACAAGAGAAAGCACATTACAAGCTGTCACAAGAGGCCAGTGGTGAAGAAAGCATATTGGCTTTCACAAAATGGCTGCCAATGCAAACCATAGGAATTTCAGGGAAAATGGCTGCTGAAGCTCTCCAGGGGAATCTATAGCTTTCCCAAATCCAAGATGGCCGCCGGAACGGCGCCATGAGGTGAAAAGAAGCAAAAAAATAAAAACCAACTGCCTGCTGACACACAGACATCCTCCACAAAAACTGCCTTTTTTGAACCCCCAGACCTGGGCAGAAAAAAACTGAGTTGCTGGTGGCAGAGTGGGGGCTGCCAGTAAGGACCCCCCGGGCAGTGCTGTGCTTGTTTTTTATTTTCTGCCTAGTGCTACTCCTGAAGGTGGCGATATAACCCTAAGGTCAAGAATGAAGGTGCTGTGTCCATCAATGAACGAAAGAGAACGTGGCATTTGAAGCTGAACAGTAAGAAGACAGATTTCTAAAGCTTTTATACTCCGTTGCATCTGTCGTGAAATTTTACCTGTGCCTCAGCAGTCTTGTCAATACCATGTGGACACCAGATGCATTTCAGATCTGCTTCATAACAACTGAAGATATGATTAGTCTGCCAAATCATTCTCATGTGCTTGTGCTCAATACTTAGAAGTGAAGCAAGCAAAGAATATCTCAAAATATAGCAATTGAATACAAATTTATTCTGTTATTCCACCTCTTCCAAGCATTCTAAGATGTCCTCTAGATCCCTAAAGTCCCACTCACAGCAATGATCACTAAAACCCTGCTCTCAGTGATCTTCATTTAGCAGTCAACTCATACCGGCATATGCTGAAGAAGAGGACGCTAAAGCTGAAGCTTACTACATCAAGAGGGAAGCAGCTAGAAATCTTACAGATGGAGAGAAAGAAAGCAGCATCCTTAGTCAAGCTCAATGTTTTGGAACAACTTGCGCAAATCAAAGAAGTCATCCATCATCTTATTTACAACCTCCAATGACCTTGCAATTTGTCCTAAGCCAGGACAATGAGCACACAGTTGCATTTTAAGCACTATACACCAACCCACAGTATATTCGGCACAGTAACTACAGCAAGCAATCAACCTGGTAAGTCACCGTCGCCTATCGCATACTTTTCTACCTCCCAAGTAACTAACTTTCGATACAGCAACTCATGCGTCACTGCAGATTTTGCTGAATCCAGCTCACAAATCATCTTAAAACCTCCTAAGACTGGTCACACTGTTTTCAAAACTCTCACCATCAGACCTCCAAATGTCAAGCCTTCAACTCTACAGAAACCATTTGTTACTCCGTGACCTCCAACACAGAACACCAGGTATTAGATTCCACCACCTCTAGCAATGGTGAACAAACACAATATGGACACTGCTAAGTACGTGACGCACAGAGAACTTAAGACAGCTCTTCTCATATATGTAACCCCTGCAGTGTTTATTTATCCTATATACTACAGAACAACAACATGGGATCCCTATTATGAACAGTCCGACATGGTTAAAAACACGTTTCTGCAATTCCTTCTTAATATTGTTTATATGTTCCCCAACTTTCTCTTCATCCTGCCCACATACTGTAGACCACACACTGGCATTCCAATCAATATGTGACATGGCTACTGTTACAGGCAATGAATTTCCTTCTCTCATAACTTTATCTGTTATACCTAAATTCAAAATGAGTGTTTTTTCTTCCCCTGCTCTTAATTGCCCTGAGGCGAATACACCTGCCACATTTTAAAAACCTCATCTGGTTAATAAAAGTTACTTTTTTTCATACATCCTTTAATATTTTATTTCTTAATACAAGTGGGCTTCTATATACAAACTTTATTTGGGGAGTATTTTCACTAATATATTATCCATGAGCAGTATAGGTCAATGCTTCCTTACTATTTTTCTCCATGGTCCTATACGGTAGATTAAACACCAATCAGAACACAATCCCAACATCCTACGTTTTCTTTCTTTTTCTCTCTCAATAATTCTCCCCTATCAATTCCTTTCATTTGTTTTTTTTTTTTACTCTATCCAAGAATTTAGTTTTATATCCCCTAAGGCTAAACATTTCCAATAGAATGTTTGCCTGGGCTTCAAAATCTGTTTACTCATCACAATTTCTCTTTATCCACATTAATTGTCCTTTAGCCCTGGTTCACAGTGACTGCAGGAATGAAATTGTGCGAGTTCCATTGCCGCATGTCAGTCCTGACTTCGGGGGCGATTTCAGAGACATCTATGCAGGTTTCTACATAGACGTCAATGGAAATCACTAAATGTAGTACAAAAAATATTTTTGGGAATCAGTATGGCACCCTAAATGTGGCGTTGCACTGATTCGGATGCTACCATTGCCGGCAATTCCCTCCGATTTGGCATGCAATTTGACATGTCCTTTTTTTCTATACAACCAGATCCAGATAATTATTATAATTTTCTAAAAAGGAAACATTGTGCTTGTTAGTATTAATCTTTTTCAAAAATTCTTGAACCAATTCCTCAGACCCCTCCCATATTATTATATCATTGATGTACCTTTTGTATAACTTTAATTCTAGCCTACATAATCTATAAATGTCGTCCTTCTCCCACCTACTCATACAAACATTAGCCACAGTAGGGGCATATATTGCTATTCTTTTCTTTTGTCTGTAGAACTTTTTGTCATGCCAAAAGTAATTGCTACCCATTGCCAGTTCAAGGGCCTGTACCAAAAGCTCTACTTGCTTTCTTTTTAGATCTGTTTTCTCCCTCTATATGGCCAACACACAATTGGCATCAACTCTTATTATTTTAATATATGAATCCCTTCGCACCTGGCCACTGCATATAAATGGCTATGTGGGATAAGTGTCGATCTGGGGGGAGGTACCAGTACCTCCTCCCAGATCTGCACCTCTGGATTGTCCCAATGATTTCAGCTGCAACCTGCTGATCAACTGTGTCCAATCACACACAGAGTTCTGTGTTTACAAACACACAGAACTCTGTGTGCATAGCAACAGTGATCTGGGATTTTTTTTTCAGGATTTTTTTTTTTTTTTACCAAAGACATGCAGCAGAGTACATTTTGGCCTGAATTTATTCAGAAATTTGATCTATTAGATATGTGTTTTCTAACATAAAGTAGAAAATAGTGTTATATTGTTTTTACCCCCAAAATGTTCAGTCTTTTTGGTTTATATAGCAAAAAATAAAAAAAGTGGTGATCAAATACCACTAAAAAAAAGCTCTATTTGTGTAAGTAAAAATGACAAATTTATTTGTGTACAATGTTGCATGAGCACACAAAATTGCCAGTTAAGTAGGATAGGATGAAAACTCCCCAAAAAAGCAAGCTGTTTTTTTTGGCTCAAAGGGTATACAGACGCAGGCTGAACATAAAGTAGATTCAAAATATTTATTAGTATCAAAAATGAAAAGGTAGTGATTAAATAATGTACACAAAACAATATTACATTAAGGCTGCATTCACACCTGAGCGTAGCGTTTTCAAGCAGAAAAATGCGCAAATCTACCACGATTTTGCTGCGTTTTTTACCGTGATTTGCCGCGATTTTGTGCAGGGCAAAAGGTCACCAATGTTAAACTAAGATAAACACCCAAATCTGCTCAATTTGAGCGACAAAAAAGGGTCCGGAACTTATTTGAGCTTCAGGCGACATGGAGTGGAGATGTGAACCATCTCCATTGAGAATAATAGATTTTTTCCCCTCTATCGTTTTGTAGCTTCAGGCTTCAAGCTACAAAACGCTCAGATGTGAATGGGGTCTTAGTTGGACTATCAGTGGCCGCAAGGCACAAAGTAGCATCAATCAATATACAATGACGAAATAGGTTGTAAACCAAACACCAAAATATTTGCTCCTTGTTCATGTTAGATTTAAACAGCATTGGTAAACATCTTCTATAAAATAAAACAAAATAAAACACCCCCTTGGGGGGGTATCCTTTGGCGCTTCGTTGGATCCATTTTCATTGGATCCTGCAATATTGTTTTTACATTTTGGTTGGCTGTGTGCTGTGTATCCACTCTCTGGAATTGCAAGTAACTTCTCTGCTATCTCTCTTCTCTGCTCTTATACGCCTTGTTTATATTGCAAAATGACTGTGATTATGTTCTAATTTGTGTTTTATTTTAAAATTATGTTTAAATCAACCCTAAAGAAGGAGCATATAGGACTCCGAAACATGTTGGTATTTGGTTCACACACCTATTTCATCATTGTATATTGATCAATGCTACTTTGTGCCTTGCAGCCACTGACAATCCAACTTAATGTAATATTGTTTTAAGTACATTATTTTATCTATACCTTTTAATTTTTGATACTAATAAATACTTTGAAACTACTTTATCTTCAGCCTGTGTCTGTACACCTTTTGAGCCTCGTCTGCTTTTTGGGGAGTTTTCTTCCTATCCATGTACTAGGGATGTGGCCTAATTAAGCAGTTCTCCCAAACCTCTTTTTTTCTCCATTTGCCAGTTAAAGTAGCATGGTACTGAATAGCATTAAATGCCCTGGTCCTGAAGGGGGTAAAACCTTCCAGAGGTCATTAACATGCAGTGGCTGGGAGGGACAAGTGTTGATCTGGTGGAACATAACAGCACATTCTCCCAGATCTGTGCCTCATGCGCACCCTCCAAGGATGTGCATCATTGCGATCTTGTGACTGCTGTATCCCCCAGATACTGCTGATCACCAATTTGAGTACAAAGTGACATCGCTGTGCCCCGATACCATGTGATCGCTGTGACTATTCACAGCAATCACATTTTCAGTAGTAAAGATAGTTTAAAAAAAAAATCACTTCCCTAGAGTAGTGCAGTGTTACTATGGTAACACTGTACTGCTCTGGTGACAGAGTGTAAAAACATGGTGACATTGTGATATTGTACATCGGGTGGGTGCTCTGATTTCACTGTATGTCAGCGCCACCAGCAATTATCTCTGATCACCGCCACTGCAGTACAATGTCACCACACCAGTGCTGCCAGTCAGTGTCCCTAATCATTGCCGTACCAATCATTGTCCCCAATCACCGCCACCTACTTACAGTGTCCCTGATCACTGCCCGACCAGTCAGTCATTTTGTCCATGATCATCGCCACACCCCTTACAATGTTCCTGATCACGGCTGCACCAGTCCCAGTGTCCCTGATCAACACCACACCAGTGATTTTGTCTTTAATCACCAACACACCAGTCATATTGCCCCGATCATCGCCACACGAGGTACAATTTCCCTGGTCACTGCCACACCAGTCATCATATCAATCAACGCCATGTCACTCATATTGTCCCCAATCACCACACCAGTTATATTGTCCCTGATCATCGCCACACCAGTTGCAGTGTCACGACACCAGTGAAAGCTAGCAACAGTGTCCCCGATTAGTGCCATACCAGTTCTAGTGTCACCTGACCAGTATAAGTTAGCAGCAGTGTTTGCGATTGCTGCCACACTAGTCCTCAGTGTCACCAGACCAGTGCAGTCGGCAATAATGTTCCTGATCACCTTCACACCAGTGCAGTGTTGCCTCTGCCTGCCGCCTGTACTGACCCTGGCCTTTTTATTGACCACATTTCTGCCTTTTGCCTGGAACAATCTTTTGCCTGTTTGCTGACCATGTCTCTGCTATTGGCCTGAACTAACTCATCTGCATATGCGACTGACTATGCTACACCAATAAAAGTTTTTTCAAAGTGGAAAGTGTAGTGAAGGGCTTGGGCACCATCTTAGAGAACAGTGTTTTCCGGTTTTTCTTCAAATATAATTTTTTATAAATTTCAAACAATACCCAACATGGGCATGTACATATCATACAACATAGAAGTGGGATACACAAGGGGGAGGGAGGGAAAGGGGAGTACATAGTAAATATATTACCGAGAGCAAGAAAGAGGTAGGTACACAGTATACACTTTACATGGCATACTAATCATAACTCTATGGAAGACCTAATTCAATCTGCCATCTGGTGATTACCGCCTATCCAAGCATAACATCTTCATTAAGAAGCCAGAAGTGTATTCAAGAGCCTAAGTCCGTTCATTTCCCTCATCTCGTGCTCTCCTCACAACCTCAGTACCCCGGCAAAAGCCCAGTGCCAGAGGGCAGAGGCCATCGGGAGTGGGGGAAAGGGACATTGAAGGGGGAAGGTGAGGGGAGGAGGAGAGGGAAAAAAAAGAAAAGAAAAGGGGGGTGGGGGGAATTCTGGTTGATTCAGGACTGCCCTAACCTATATGTAGTCTATAATGCTGACCATATTACAAGGTCCTTAAAAATACTCCTTCGGATGAGAATATGAACTGGTGCCAAAGCGCCCATGTTTTCCTAAATTTTTCCTGCTGTTGCCTCCCCGTGAGCACCAGGTCTCTTCCAGTTTACTAATGTCCTCCACCCTACGAATCCAGGACGCCACCGATGGAGGGGCCTGGCTTTTCCAGTGGAGCAGTATACATGCTCTAGCAGCATTTACTAGGTGACATAGAATGGATTTTTTTTGTACTTTTTAGTGGACATGGTATTTACATGCAGTAGGAAGAAGGCCGGGTCATTGGGGACATTGTATTCCACTAATTTTTAAATAACGGTCCTGACCGTGGAACAAAAGTGAGACAACTTCGAACATGACCAAAATATATGCAACAATGTGCCCTGCTCTTGTCCACATCTCCAACAAAGCGCAGAAGTGTTCGGATAGAAAGAGTGTAGAGCCTGAGGGGTGAAGTACCATCTCGTCAGGAGTTTGTAGTTAGTTTCCTGTATGTTCGTACAGATGGTAGACTTTAGGGCTAATGTTACAATACTTTGAGTCTGGCTCGGAGTAAATGTACAGTTCAGTTCCCTCTCCCATTTTGTCAGGTAGGCCAAATGAGCGTCGTCCACGGGTGTGATAAGAAGGTTGTACATTGTGGACAGCGTTCTCGGAAGCGCCCCGTTACCAGAGCAGTATTCCTCAAAGGCGGACAACGGTTCGTCAAATCGCAGGGGGGTCTGGAGAGCGCGAAGAAAGTGTCTAAGTTGGACAGCAGTCCAAAAAGCTAGTTTATAGGGTCCCGATGTGTTACAGAGCGTCTCTATGAACGGCCAGTCCCCATTCGCCCGGAAGTGTCGTGCTTGTGTGCACTTGCTACTGGACATGGCCTTCAGAAGTTGGGGGTCCAGCCCTGGAGAGAATAGCGGGTTCCCTATAATAGGATAGAGTGGAGAAGTAGGCGTGGATAATGACTCTTGAGTAAATCTGTGATCCCACCCGGAGGGTTGTCCCTATCAGGGGATGTCTCTTCATGTGGGCCGGGAGATGTTTATAACACCAGGCAGCCCCCTGTAGCGGCACCTGCGTTTGGGCTTGTTCCAGACGTATCCACAGCGTCAGATCTTAGTGTCGGCACCAGTCTATAATTCTAACAAGTCGCACCTCTTGATAGTATTTCTTTACATCCGCCGTAGAGTTTGGGCATGGAGAGTAAAGTCCGGGCTAGTCTCGGTTTTCTATATGCCCAAATAAAGCCAGTGAACAGACCGTGTCCCTGTCTAAAAAACATCGTAGGGACCAAAATAGGAAGTGCTTGCAGCAAATATAAAAATTTGAGCAAGATGCACATCTTAAGAAGATTACACCTGCCAAACCAGGAGTGAAGGCCCTTATTCCAGGATTCTAATAGGGTCCTGGTTCTGGCCAGCAGGGGAGGGAAGTTAAGTTTAAAGATATGATTTAGATTTGCAGGGACAAAAGTCCCCAGGTATGACAGAGCCGTCGATGTCCATTTAAAATTAAAGCTGGAACAAAGCCCTTGCATGGTCGCTTGCGGCAGTACTACCCCCATGGCCTCAGATTTAGTGTAGTTAATTTTTAGATTAGAGATCTGCCCATATTCCTCGAATTCCCGGAAGAGATTCGGGAGGGATATCACTGGATTAGAGAGGGAAAACATCAGGTCGTCCGCATATGCAGAGACCTTGAATTGGGCATCACCCGCAACAATGCCTTGGATATCGGGGGTTATTCCTAACATTACATAGAAAGGGTTCTAAGGAAAGGGCAAAAAGAAGGGGTGACAATGGGCAGCCCTGCCTGGTTCCATTTGTAATTAGCAAGGGTTCCGACAGGATCCCATTCACTTTAATTTGTGCCGTTGGGGCAGCATATAATTGGGCTATCCACCTAATCATTTTCTCACCTAAGCCTATATGTCGGAGGACAGTGAACATATACACACAGTTAACCCTATCAAAGGCTTTTTCTGCGTCTGTATTTAAAAAAACGGAAGGGGTGTGAGTCTGGTTCGCAATGTGGATCCAATTCAATACTTTAGTTGTGCTGTCTCTGGCCTCTCTCGTAGGGATGAAACCAACCTGATCTAAATGGACTAGGGACTGTAAGTGTCCGGCCAACCGGGTTGCTAATATTTTGGTGAATAGTTTAAGGTCAGTGTTCAACAAAGAGATCGGTCTGTAGCTACTACAGGCCATGGGGTCCTTGCCTTCCTTAGGGATGACCGTGATATGGGCTCGAGTGGTATCAGTGGCGAAGGTGGCTGTGTTCCCTATGTCATTAAAAAAGGTCACCATATGAGGGCTGAGGGTGGGGAATAGTGTCTTATAATACGGGAGAGTAAAGCCATCCGGTCCAGGAGCCCTCCCGGGTTTAGCAGTATTAAGCACCGACTCCAACTCTTCTGAAGTTATTGGGGCTTCTAACTCAGCTACGCCGTCAGGTGACAATTTAGGGATCTGACTGGAAGTTACATACGCCTCCATCAGAGGTCGTCCTCCCGGTGGGGATGGTAGGTTGTAGAGGGTATTGTAAAAGTTTTTGAATTCATCCGCTATCTGATGCGGGAGGCCGACATTCACATTCGCCGCCGACCTAATTTGAGGGACATAGGTCCGTGTCTTAATGTCTTTGACTGCCCGCGCCAGAATACGCCCGCATTTATTTCCAGATTCATAGGCTACGAGTCTGCATTTTTGTAACGCTGCCTTGGCCTTGTAGCCAAAGAGGTCATTAACTTGACTCCGAAGAGAGGAAAGTTCAGCCTCCACGGATGGATCCAGGGAGGCTTTGTGTTTCAACTCCAAAACCTGGAGTTTGGCCAGAAGCGAGTCCAATTGTTTCCCGGTTTCCTTTTTGATGCGCGAGCCGTGTTTAATCAGAACACCCCGAATAACTGTTTTGTGTGCTTCCCACACCACCCTGGGGAGGAGTCAGCCGTTGTGTTCGTCCGAAAATAGAAAGTAAGTTCCCTATTCACCTCTTCCAGTATCTCCGGTTTCTGTAACAAACTTTCGTTAAGACGCCAGAAACGTGCCCTCCGGGGTGAATTGGCGGACATCTTGTAGGTCAACATAGTGGGGGCATGATCCGACCATGACCTTTGACCTATAGAGGAGGCCTGAACCGCATGTAGTTGTCTATGGGGTATAAAAAAGAAATCAATTCTCGTGTAAATTCTATGGGGAGGGGAGTAGAACGTATAATCCCGTTCACCCGGGTGTTTTAAGCTCCAGATATCTACCAATTGTGACTCATGGAGACATTTGGTGATGCGTCATTTGGCACTAATAGGTAGGGAGGACGAACCTGCCGAAGTGTCCACGTGATGGGGCCAGAGGCACATTCCAGTCCCCCCCCCCCCAGTAGCAGTTGGCCCTCCTGAAAGTCAGTCAATTTAGTCAAAATACGTCGCACAAGCGCGTCCTGGCCTTCGTTTGGGGCATAGATATTCGCTAGTGTCAACTGCACATCTCCCACTAGACCTTTAAGAAAGACATAACGCCCTTCTGGGTCTATCCTGGAATCCGTAAGAGTCCAGGGTACTTTACAGGAGATGAGGATGGAGGCTCCCCAGGATTTCGTTTTATTTGTGGAGTGGTACGTCAGAGGAAAGAATCTGTTCTTGAGGACTGGCAACTTATCCTCTTTAAAGTGAGTTTCCTGGATATAGGCTATATCAACTTTAGCTCTTTTTAAGTCATGCATCAACATACGGCGTTTCTCTGGAGTGTTAAGACCTTTCGCATTTAAGGAGTATAGTGTTAGGCTGTCCATCCCCAACCAGAGAGAAAAAAAAAAAAAGGGGGGGGGAGTTAAGAGTGGGATAGGGAAGGATTAAGACACAGGGGAAAAAAAGTGGGGGGGGGGGGAGAGGCAGCGGGGCAGAGGCAAACTTAACTGCCAATGGGGGCACCCAATATCCTCACGGCAGGGTGTCCCCCCAAGCCCAAAATCAAAAACGCTGCCAGGAGAGGTGTTGGACGGTAGGGTCTGAACAACGGGGGATAAGGGAAGGGTAGAAACTAAAGACAAGCAAAATGCTTGTTTGGCACGCTTCTACCAGAGATGGCCGAGAGCGTGCCGGCCTAAGTGGGGAAGCGACCTGGAACAACCAAGGAGGGGAGCCCCCGACCCCTCGGAACCCTTGGAGCTGTATGGGCATGGGCCGCTAGTATCCGCAAGTTCCCCCCATCCCGTCCCCCCGACCCCAAAATGGGGTCAGGGGGGAGGGGAGGGCAAACGGCAGGAGCCGCCCACTCCGCCCCGGAACGGCATCGGGGCCAACCGAGTCTATATCACCGGAAACATGAAGGATCACAGCAAATTCCCTACCACCAGCCCCCCAATTAAAGATCCCGCCCCATCAACCGAGAGGCCCCCTCTCGGTCCCCCATCGGGCGGGGGGTAAGCAGCTTGCAGCAGCATGGCGGGTACCAGGCGCAACACACCCGCATCTGCACTCGCCACCCCACTCAATTGGGTTTACTGCCTGGTGACAATCCCTCTCAGCCATACATAGAGCAGTATCCGGCAAGCTCCAGGTATATAAACATGTGGAACCAGAACCCAGCAGAAACCTATATAAAACAGAGGTAAAACAGAGGAAAACAATATAACATTAGGCATGTATCTGTAACAATCAGGTTACCAGGGGAACACCTCAGCAAAAACATCCCCGTCCCCCGCCAGCCGGGGGGGGGGCAGCCACCCCACCCGGAAGGAGGAGGGGGACCACAAATGGCCCCCCACCACCCCGGGAGGGCAGCCCCCCCTCCAAGGCAAGAGAGGGGGAACCCCCACCCTGGCCACCCCGCATAAACAGACACAAAGTACATCAGCAGGTCCAGTATCCGGAGCATCGCCTCAGTCAGATGCAGCCCGGAAGACTCCCCGAGGGGCCGGAGGCAGGGGGGGCAACAACCCAGTCAGGGGGGGCCCCGCGGTGCAATCCATAGAGCACAGGGGGAGAGGAAACCCCCTTCAGGGGCTAAAGTCTTCCATGGGTGGAGGCGGGGCGGGGGCGGGGGCGGAGGAGGCAGGGACGGTCCAGCCGCGCCGCACCCCGCCATCTAGTGACGGACAGCTACCCGTATAAAGTTGCATCACCCTGCCGTCCAAGAAAAAGTGTTGAGGCAAGTCCGGAGCCAGCCCCCCCCACCCCCCCCAGCAGTCACACATAGTCTGTACTCCAATGCATCCATGCCGGCATAGATTCAACCATCTGTGTAAAAAGTATACTGGGCTTAAGGGGGACAAAGCACTATTATGTCATGGCTAACAACCGTAGCGAGGGTCTGGTCCGCAACCTAGAGGGAAAATCCCTCACAACTCACGTGTCCCCTCCGGAGTAGCCGTCCGTGATCTTCAGCGCTGCCTCTGAAATCTCGGCTGAATGTTCCCCGCGAAGGGTGTGGGCCTGAGCGCCCTCCCAACGGCGGCAGGAACATCAGCCAGTTCTGCACTCTGATGGGCTCAATATCCAGGAAGGTGAATAAAGCCGGCAGGTCCCTCGGTGCCCGGAGATGAAACGACCTTTGATCCTTCCGGAATATAACTGACAGCGGATATCCCCAGCGGTAGGTAGCACCTCTCCGGCGGGCCACTTCTAGCACCGGGAGGAGCATGGCTCTACGCTGTAGAGTGGCTCTAAAGACATCAGGTAGAACCTTGACCGTTGCGCCGTCGAACATCTCTCGGTCTGCTGGTATCCTGTGACTTCGGTCCTAGCGCACGGTGAATCTGATCAAATTCCAGGGTCTGGGGCAGGGGATCACCGGGGAGCGTGCGGAAGATAGCAGTTGTAGAGGCCACGGGATCCTCCGGTCCGGTCGCTTCTGGAAGGCCGCGCAGACGGAGGTTGTTCCGCATGCTTCTGTCCTCCATCTCTTCCTGGTGCAGTTGGAGCATCGTTGCGGCGTCGATATGGGCATCTTGCAGGCGTTCCAGCGCGCTGTCTCCAGGTCTGCTGCAGAGGTCTCCCCCGCCGCCAGCCTAGCAGTCACAGAGCCCAGTTCCCCTCGCACCTCCTGCATGTCCTTGCGGTGCTGTGTCTCAAGGCGGCCGATGAGGAACTCTATATCTGCCTTTGTGGGGAGAGCTCTGAGAAGTGTCCATATCTCGGCCATACCCTCGGGCTCCTGGGAGCTCGCCTGCGGGGTTCCCGATCCCGATTGCAAAGCAGGGGGGATATCAGATAAAGAATCCAATTCCATTGAGGCCATTGGCGATGCTGGCTGGCTCCGCTGATCTGCCCTGCTCACCCCACGTGGGTCCGCCATTGTAGATGCAGCGGGGGGGGGGAGCTGGGAATGCCGCAGAAAATGTTCTATGGAGCCTCCGGAGTCTTGAGGTCTCGCTTGCCTGATCTTCCCCCCTGTTCTCCTCCTCTTAGCTGGCATGCCTCAATCAAGATCTCTGGTTCAGAGCATAGTAGGCCCTGGTGGTCAGGAGGAGGACGGGAGCTCGAGACAAAAGCATCCTCACTCAGCCATGTCCAGGCCACGCCCCGTTTTGCCTGTTTTTATCCCTTTCATGACTAAGCCTATTTCTGACATTTGGTATTTACAAGTTAAAATCCGCATTTTTTGCTAGAAAATTACTTAGAGGCCCCAATTATATATATATATATATATATATATATATATATATATATATATTTTTTTTTTTTAAGCAGAGAATCTAGAGAATAAAATGGCGATTGTTGGAATATTTTATGTCACAAGGTATTTGGGCAGCGGTGTTTTAAACATAACTTTTTGGGAAAAGGGACACTTTCATGAATAAAAAAAAAAAAAAAAAAGAGTAAAGTGAGCCCAATTTTTTTTATATAATGTGAAAGATGATGTCACACCGAGTAAGTAGATACCTAACATGTCACACTTTATAACTGCATGCACTCGTGGAATGGTGACAAACTACAGTACCTAAAAATCTCCATAGGCGACACTTTAAATTTAGAGTTACAGAGGAGGTCTCCTGCTAGAATTATTTCTCTTGCTCTGACGATCATAGCGATACCTCACATGTGTGATTTGAACATCATTTAGATATGCAGGCGCGACTTCCGTATGCGTTTTCTTTGATGCAAGCTTGTGGGGATGGAGGCGCTTTACATTTTCTTTTTTGTTCTTATTTATTTTTATATGATTAAATTGTGTTTTAAAACAAAAAACAAAAACATTTTTGATAACTTTTATTGCTGTCACAAGGAATGTATACATCCCTTGTAACAGTAATAGGTGATGACAAGTACTCTTTATGGAGGGATCAGGGGTCTAAAAGACCTCCAATCCCTCCTTTGCACTTCAAAGTATTCAGATCACCGTTTTCGGCGATTCTGAATACTGTATATTTTTTTTAAAACCGGTGCCATTGGCAGCCCAGTAAACAGGAAGTGACATCGCTTGCGTGTTTACAATCAGGAGACTAGAACGAAGCAGTTTCTGGCTTCTTTCCAGTCTGTCACTAGCCACTGGAAGAGCTGGAGGCAGTGGGAGGGGGATGTCCTGCTCTAAAAAAACAGTACCGGGATGATGCCTGCAGCTACGGGCTTGGGATCAGAGGGTTGGGAAGGAATTCAGGCACTCTCAATGTCAAGGTCTATTAACGTTAAGGAATTTGCTTACTTTGACGGCATCCAGAGAATAGCCATTCACAGCTGGATGAACACTCAGGTTGGACAGTCCCTCTCTCTCAAGGCCTAGCAGCCAACAAGGTGCTTACTCAGGAACAAAGTCTTTGTCACAGACGTTACAGAACATGTGGGAAACTAAGCTGTAGAACACTTGTAGGATACCTGGATCTTTCAGCCTGCTTGGCGATATCCACAAGACCGGATTCTTTTGGTTACTTCTGCCCTTCCAGGCTCTTGTTAAGAAAACCAAACTCACACATTGTATTCTTCTAAAGAGTCCTCCCCGGACCGGAGACGGCACTCATCCACCTCAGAATCCTACTCTAGTTTCCATGCCTTGGGCTAGCCAGCCCCGAGGCATTAAATTCGGGTGGAACCATACCCCAGGCCATAGCCTTCCTGGAGGCTGGTCAGGAGGACCAGGAGCATGTAATCAGCACAGCATACTGGACCGGAACCCCAAACCATGTGACGTCCGCATCCTAAATAACCTCTCCCAGAGGGCAGAGCGAGAGGGCCACTCCCACTGACCTGACTCCGAAAGAGAGTAACTTAAGCGCCTGGCCAGACCATAGTTCCATGTCTGCCACCAGAGACAGCGCCCCCCTGTGGCCAGGCTGAACATCTCACGGCCCAGTCAGACTGACACAGAAGTCAAATTTAGGCAAATAGACCCAAACCAAACTGTAGTTTGGGTAAAGTTTTAACTTTGAAAAACATAGCGCATGCTCTTCAGGAGCCTGCCGCTATATGTATAGTCTAGTTCATGGGTCTTCAAACTATGGCCCTCCAGTTGTTCAGGAACTACAATTCCCATCATGCCTTGTCATGTAGGGAATGTCAGAGTTTTACAATGCCTCATGGGATGTGTAGTTTCGCAACAGCTGGAGGGCCGTAGTTTGAGGATCCCTGGTCTAGTTAATGCTAAGTTAAAAAAAAAAAAAAAAGACAGTTTATTCTATAAGAAATGTATATGCATACATGTATCCACAGTGGTAAATATAAATAACCATCTATATGGTTGGGGAACAAAATATCGAATCAACTCTGAAAATAACAGATAGAAGTGATATACACTGACCAGCCACTTTATTAGGTACGCCTTGCTAGTGCCAGGTTGGACCCACTTTTGCCTTCGGGAACTGCCTTAATTCTTCATGGCATAGATTCAACAAAGTGTTTAAAACATTCCTCAGAATTTTGGTCCATACGGACAAGATAGCATAATGCTGCGTACACACGGTCGGACTTTCTGACGGAAAATCTGCGATCGGAGCTTGTCGGAAATTCTGACCGTGTGTAGGCTCCATCGGGCAGGTTTCATCGTAATTTCCGTCGCACAAAAATTGAGATCTGGTTCTTAAATTTTCCGACAACAAAATTGCGCAAATTCCGATTGTGTTTACACAATTCTGACGCACAAAGTGCCATGCATGCTCGGATTCAAGCAGCAGAGCAGCACTGGCTACTGAACTTCATTTTTCTCAGCTCGTCGCACGTGTTGTATGTCACTGCATTCTAGACATTCGGAATTTCCGACCAACTTTGTGTGACCGTGTGTATGCAAGACAAGTTTGAGCCAACATTCGTCAGAAAACAAACATGGAATTTTGTTGTCGGAATGTCCGATCATGTATACGTGGCATTACGTAGTTGCTGCAGATTTGTCAGTTGTCTATCCATGAGGTAAATATCCTATTCCACTACATCCCAAAGGTGCTCTAATGCATTGAGATCTGGTGACTGTGGAGGCCATTGGATTACAGTGACCTCATTGTCATGTTCAAGAAATCAGTAGTGAGATTATTTGAGCTTTGTGACATGGTGCATCATCCTGCTGGAAGTAGCCGTCTGAAGATGGGTACACTATAATCATAAAGGGATGGAGATGGTCAGCAATAATACTCAAGTAGGCCGTGGTGTTTAAACGATGCTCAATTGGTACTAAGGGGCCCAAAGTGTGCCAAGAAAATATCCCCCACACCATTACACCACCACCAGCCTGCACTGTTAATACAAGGCAGTATCCATGCTTTCATGTTGTTTACACCAAATTCTGACCCTACCATTTGAATGTTGCAGATGAAATCGAGACTCATTAGACCAGGAAATGTTTTTCCAATCTTCCATTGTACAATTTTGGTAAGCCTGTGCAAATTGTAGCCATGGTTTCCTGTCTGTAGCTGACAGGAGTGGCACCCGGTGTGGTCTAATGTTCAGTTTGTACTTCAGCAAGTCATCTTCACGACGTCTAGATGCCTAAATGCATTGAATTGCTGTCAGGAACCATGAATCAGAATAAGACACAAGTGCAGTAAAAATAACACTTTAATAAAATTGTATAATGCTAAAAACAGTGCAAACATAGTCAAAACATAGCCAGGGTTTGGTAACCAGAGCAGAGAGTCAAAACAAGCCAGTAAAACAGGAATCCAGAGATCAGCGTAGTCAGAGGCAGCAAACAGGATCAGGAACTAGAAGGGAAGTCAGCCAGGCAAAGGTCTTCAAAAGGAAAACACAGCAGAGAGCATCCAGATATGTTAAAGAAGGCGATGGCACAGGAGATCTGATGCAAGCAGCTGAAATAGCCAGCAAACTGATTGATGAGCAGGATATGATCATCAGGTAAGTCACTGTGGAATGAAGAGTACTGGCAACTAACCAACAGCTGAGTAGCCTCTGAGAAGGGAGAGCTGAGCCCAACCCTGACAGTACCCCCTCAACGACCCCTCCCCCTCAGAGGGCCACCAGGTGTGAGGGGAAAAAGTCTATGGAAAGCACGGAGGAGGACAGGATCATATACATCAGAGGATGAGACCCAAAAGCGCTCCTCCAGACCGTACCCTTTCCAATGAACAAGCTACTGTATGCGCCCACGGAACCTACGGTAATCAATGATGGATTCTACTTCACACTCCTCATGGTTCTAAACCTGTACTGGGTGAGGATGTGGCACCAAGGTGGTGAAGTGGTTGCACACCAAAGGTTTTAATAAGGAGACATGGAATACATTAGCGATGCGCATATTAGAAGGAAGGTCTAAAGCACAAGCCATTGGGTTAATCCTGCAGAGAATAGGGAAAGGCCCAATATGCTGTGGTGCCAATTTCAATAAGGCAACACGGAGTCGGAGGTTGTGAGATGACAGCCAGACCCTCTCCCCAAATTGGTAGGAAGGCCCAGGTAGGCGTATGCGGTCAGCATGTAGTCTGTACCTGTACTACCGACCACCGAGATGCTCCTCTAAAGCAGGAATGCTCTGAGGAACAAATGAGTCAGTCAACATGGATGGTTGGAACCCATAATTCGCCATAAACTGAGACCATCGTGAAGCAGTATTAGTGGCACTGTTGTGAGCAAACTCTGCCCAAGGTAAGAAGTCTGACCAGTTGTTATGGTGGTCAGAAATATAGCAATGTAGAAACTGCTCCAAGGACTGGTTAGCTCGTTCTGCGGCCCCATTACACTGCGGGTGATACTCATAGGAGAAGGAAAACTGAATTCTTAACTGTGCACAAAAGGCTTTCTAAAACCTGGATACAAACTGGCTACACCTGTCCAAGATGATAACCTTGGGTAGCCCCATGTGATCGAAAGATCTCCCGAGCAAAAATGGATACCAGTTCTTTGGATGTGGGGAACTTAAGTGGAATGCAATGTGACATTTTCAAGAACCGGTCAACCACCATAAGGATAACTGTGTTGCTCTGGGAGTTGGTTAACTCCACAATAAAATCCATAGATAGGTGGGTCCAAAACCTCTCTTCCTTGGGTGTCCAGCAGCCTTGGTAGAATAGTAGGTCTGGAGCAAAGTGGTCCGAAGACTCTCAGGGACAAAACAGCTGCCACAAGGTTATTCAGGAGGAGAATGGATGTTGTGTTAATTTTCATTGATGTGTTTTTTTGTTACTCAATACAATGTATTTATTAATTAATCACAGTATCCTCTTCGCCCTTCTTGGGAGAACTCTTTTTTCTCTCCATCTGTTTACAATCTCTCCCTCCTCCTAAAGGCCCTCTTATGTGCAGAGAGATGTGTGAAGCCCAACTGCATGGGTTCTACCTCACTGGCAGACTTCGGTACCAGGAGGTATGGGAGGTGAGGGAGGCAAGGGTGGAATTACAAACCTCAGAGCCAAACATACAGGAGGCTTCCGCAAGCGCTCCTTAAAGGAAGGTATCACAGAGTCTGGAGTCAATAAGAATGGCAAACGTGATCAACTTCTCCAGCTCAGTGGGAACGTCTCGGGCTGCTATCTCATCTTCGATGTTATCCGAGAGACCATGAGAAAAAGCAGCCACGAGGGCCTCGCAGTTCCAAGCAACCTCTGCTGCCAGAGTACGGAATTCAATGGCATAATCGGCAACAGTTCTCGTACCTTGTTTGATGGACATAAAGGACTTTGGCAGCAAAAGTGGAGTGCATGGGAACATCAAATGCTTACTGGGTACCTAAACCTCAATCCTGCCCTGACCAATTTTCAGCTTTTAGCGCTGTCACTCTTTGAATGACAATTGCGCAGTCATACAACATTGTACCCAAATTAAATTTTAATAATTCTTTCCCACAAATAAAGCTTAAGATCTAAAACGCTGTTTTGCAAATTTTCAGACAGGACTGTAATATAATATTATGCATAACAGACTTAATTTTCATAGGCAGGTAGCTTGATACCAGCTACCTGCACCTGATGTCACTTATGCTGGCCATACATAAACAAATTTTAACTTTGAAAATGTTTGTTTTAAGAATGTTTGATTTCCTAATCATTAGTGGGGTCAAATCAACGTTCGCTTTCAAAGGAGCAGAATAGAAAACTTTTCTTGATCAAAAAATTTTCACCCAGTGTATGTGGTTTGTGAAATTACATTCATTTTGAAATTAAATGTTAAAAAGCAAGAGAAAATTTCGAACAACATTCAACCATTCATCAAATGTACAAATAATTGTTGTACAAATGTTCTAGGCCACAAATCAATACTTGTGTGAACAGCATAAGACATTTAGTAGCAGCAGCATGCTTTTTTTGTTATCACCTGTCATAATGGGGTTACAAAAACAAAAATGTACCCTTTATAGTACAAAACCAACAGATATAAGGAGTTTATTTATACTTATTTAGAATCACTCACATTTTTCTTCTGCCCTGGACTATATGTCCCATGAGGCATTGCTCCTCACACATTCACAAGCTTTCAGGCAATTACTGACATGTATGAACGATATACTGCACTGTGTGTTGCATCGTATTTTATGATATGTAAACAAATAATGCATTCTGTATGCAGGCCAACTAATCGGCTGACCCAATTAATCGATTATTGAAATAGTTGACAACTATTTTCATAATCGATTATGTCGATTAGTGGTTTCAGCCCTGAATACTTGTTTTTAATAATATGACTAAACGTTCTGCACTATACGATGCCTGTGCTTCCTTCCTCGGTTTATTGGCTATTGAGAACATACTTGCGATCTAAAGGTCAACTTCATGGAATGAAGAGGGATTTGAGTCAATACTTGTGCATACGACTTCACATATAATATATATATATATATATATATATATATATATATATATATATATATATATATATATATATATAGTATCTTTTGAGCCCTTGAATATTTGCAGATGATCTAATGGCAATAGCTAATGGTTCCATTGCTAGGACTCCGGGTAAATGAAAATATTTCTGGGCACTCATTATTTATTTTACCTTTGTCTTAGGTTCCTCATACAATAATTTCAACCATTTAAACCTAGGGCCAAATGGAAAAGCTGCTTAAACCTGCCATAGATAATGCCACTTGTCTAAGGCTTATATTATAGATTGTAAAAGGTATGTATGTGACCATAGATATGCCTATAAGGTGATGTTTCTCTCTCAGCTATGCGATACGGGTACACTCATCCATGTGGACACAAATAGCCACAGATGGACGAGCACCATATATCCCCATATCCAAAAAAAAGCTTCTCTCTTGGGACTGCATTGACACAAGGCATATCTCACGCCACAAAAAAGAAAAATGGAGGGGAGGGTGTTTGTTGCCAAAATGAAGGTCATTAATAACACAGGTGTTTGTATATTTATCATAAACCTTAGTTGCATTCAGTGATAATATGGCTCTCGGTCCTATATTAGTAGTTTGGACTTGTACATTTAAATATACTCGTCTTATATTAACACTAGTTGTACTATTTGGTATGATTGATCGGGATGTATACATTTTTGTATTACAGTAAAACTTTGGATTGCAAGCATAATTTCAGAAACATGCTTGTACTCCAAAGCACTTGTATATCAAAGCAAATTTCCCCATAAGAAATAATAGAAACTCAAATGATTCATTACACAACCATTTATTCATAGGTCGTTCAGTTTATAGTCCATATACCAAGATTATAGCAAATGTGATAGGCTATGTAACCATAAAATGTCCATTCACAAATGGAAGCCCCCACAAGGGGATTAAAAGCAAAATCCATCAGGATTATAAAGAAAGAAGAGAGGCGCCTCTAAGCGTAGCAATATGGTTACATTTAATGAAGGTACAACATTTAGCAACTCATATGGTTGATGATTAAATGAAGCACATCTAAGTATGCAGGCATCTGGTATAAAGCTGTCTACATAGACCATCCTCCGCACCGCCGGCTTTCACCCCTGTCAGTGTGCAATCTCGATCGGGAAGTCTACCCTGCAGTAGAGCGATCTGAAAGTGTGGCTTGAACCACTCATGGAGTGCAGAGTGGAAGGGATGACATCAACAGCAGTGCGGAGGATGGTTTATGTGGACGGCTTTACCCCGGATGCCTGCATACTTATATGTGCCTCTTTTAATCAACAACCATGTGAGTTGCTAAATGTTGTACCTTCATTAAATGTAACCATATTGCTACACTTCGAGGAGTCTCTCTTCTCTTTTATACTCAGTTGTGACATGACGCTACTTGTATATCAAGACATCGCTTGTATATCAAGTCAAAATGTATTTAAAAATGTGTTTGTTTCTCTTTATGCAAAATGTTTTAATACATTTTGACTTGAAACACGAGTATTGTCATTCCATCGGGTTCCTCAACCTCCATATATCTTTCAACCCTACCTCACTTAATAGCTGACAAAACATTCCCTCTATCCATTGATCCTGTAACCTTCCGCGTGGCTATCTATCCATTTTCCCATTTAATAATGTATTAAAATCTCCTACCACCAATATTGGGAAGTTGGGTTTAACAGAGATTAATTAAATCAAGTTATATATTATCTCAGGTTTGAATGTAGGTGGGATATATATTAGCCAAAATACATCTTACATTTTCCTTTACTGTACTTTACAAAATATATCGACCCTTATCTATGACAACCTGTCTGCAGGAATACGCAACCCCAGCATCAATCAGAACACTCACACCTCTCGAGTATGAAGTATATACCAAGTGATACTGGGTTCAAAAACTCCTCGGTTTAAAATACCAAATAGTTTCTTTCATCAAGTGCGTCTCCTGCAGACAGAGTATTGCAGTGTTATAACTCCCCACAGTAGAAAAAAATGTTATTATCACATCTCCCAACCTGAATATTCCAGGAGCATATATTTACAAATTTAGCTTGCATTTTCCCCAAAAAATAAAACTAAAGCCCCATACACACTATCAGATTTTCTGCTGATTTTTATCTTCAGATTTACCAAAACCATATAATATGAGGTCAAATCTTAGGAGTTTCAATTTGTATGCAATCAGGTAGGCCCTTCTACTACATGGTTTTGGTAAATCTGAAGGAAAAAATCAGCAGAAAATATGATAGTGTGTATGGGGCTTAAATTGTGAACATATTAGTGCTCATTTTCCATGTCATTAGGTGATACCTTTCTTTTTAGCTCTCTTCCTTTACCTAACCAATTATTTTTATAACTGCATATATCATGTAACACGTACTTCATGTATCAGTGACATGTCTACCCATATTTCCTTTTTCCATTGTAGTGTATTTGTGTATTTATAGCACCAAACATTCCTTATAATAAGAAATAAAAAAGGAAAAAAAAATCCCCTCCCCCCTCATCTGACCATCACATAACCAAGAGAGAAAAAGGAAAAAAGAGAAGAAAAAAAAAACACATAAAAATAATCTTTCCCCCTCCATACCTGACCCTCCTTGGGCACACACAAGGGGCATATAAAATGGAGTTTATGTGTGAACAATGTGATATTTTCCTTTGGTTTTCCCTGCCCATTTTCATCCTTCTTAGGAAAAAAAAAATGCATGAAAAAAACACAAAAAGATTTGTGCCAAAAAAAAAATAACATTCCCCCAGAGGGGAAATACATCACCTTCCCCCCTCCCAAAAACAAAACAAAAAAAAATGTGTTATAGCTTCCCACCCCCACTCCTTTCTATTCTTAAATGGGGGAAAAAAACATTATTTTTAATCCCTTTCTTTTTCAATTAGTCCACACTTTCCCTTCATTCTTTTCCAGCCACACCAGTACTTCATTTGATGTATTAAAAAAAATTACTTCTCCAAAAGCTACTATACGCAATCACACCAGATATAGCATGCATACGTAATTTTCAGATGTTGCAGTCTCTTTTTAATTTCCATAAACCTGGCCCTCTTTGTCTGTACTTCTGGAGAGTAATCTGGATATATTGAAATTGTTATTCCATTGTAAATTATATCTCTCATTTCTATTGACTTCTGTAATATGTTCTTGAAAAAAAAAAAGTAGTTTAACCAAAAAAAGCCTAGGCTGGCATCCTGTAAGGGATTCTATGAGCTCTCTCTATAGCAAAGAATAGTGAAAAAGACTCCTTTCCAAAAATTTCTGTAAACCATTTTTCCATAAAACCCATTGTCAGTTGACTCAGGAAGACCCACAACTCTCACGTTATTCCTACAATTCCTACATAGTATATTTTCCAAATCTTCCATTTTGGAAGTAAATGTGTTGACTTTTTCACAAATTATTTTCATTTCTTGCTTTAGTGGGCTTCCATCAAACTAATCCTCCACTCCAGGGCGGTAGTTCTTTCCCGTGTTTTTTTTTGTGCATGATGTCTTAAACTATTTATTTCTTCTCTTACACACTTTATTTGATCAGACATCTCAAGCGTAGTAGATTTACAGGAATGTAATGCAAATAATTTTTTTTAAAGATAGCTCCTCCTCTGTTAAAGCACTGACTTCAGAGAGCAGCATTGATGACTCCGCTGTTTGACCTACTTCAGCTGCCATCCCTTGACTTTCCACCCTGCAAGTGTCTTTACCACACTAGACTTACCGGGAGGACAAAACCTTGTCCACAACTAGAAGACTGCACCACTGGGTCGGGGCAACACAGTGGTGTAGTGGTTAGCACTCTCGCCTAGCAGTAAAAAGGGTCGCTGGTTCGAATCCCAACCACAACACTACCTCCCTGGAGTTTTCATGTTCTCCCTGTGTGGGTTTCTTCTGGATACTCCAGTTTCCTCCCACACTCCAAAGACATGCAGGTAGGTTAATTGGCCTCTGTCCAAAATTGTCCCTAGTATATGAATGGGGACCTTGGATTGTGGTCTCCTTGAGGGTAGGGACCGATGTGAGTGTGCAATGTTCAGGGATAGGGACAATTGTAGAAACTCAGGTTAAACTGGTGTCTTTATTCAACCTTACTAGCTATGTAACCACTTGCAGACCGCCGCGCACCAATGTACGTCCCTATTTTGGGGACGGATATCGTTGTTATGGCAGAGGCTAGCTGCCATAACCCCGGTATCTCCGTGTTCGTCCGGCTCTTTTTGACCCCAGATCTCATATTTAAGAGGTCCTGTCGTGCTTTTTTTCTATTATAGGAATAATAGGAATAAAAGTGACTTTTTTTTTTAAAACAGTGTAAAAAATAAAAGGTAAAATAAATAAGAAAAAATAAAAAAGTCTTAAACGTGCCCCGTCCCGCCGAGCTCGTGTGAAGAAGCGAATGCATATGTGAGTATTGCCTGCATATGAAAACTAACGCAAAACATGGAACCGGTAGAATTTTTTAAATGTCGCCTATGGAGATTTTTAAGTTTAAGTTTGTCGCCATTCCACGAGCGGGCGCAATTTATTTTATTTTTTTTAAAGTGCGCTTGTAAGACCGCTGCGCAAATATGGTGTGACAGAAAGTATTGCAATGACTGCCATTTTATTATCTAAGGTGTTAGGGAAAAAAAAGTATAATGTTTGGGGGTTATAAGTAATTTTCTAGCAAAAAAAAAATATTTTTAACCTTAGTCTGAAAAAGAGGCCTGGTCTTTAAGTGGTTAAAACTAGATATGAACATTTCAAGCCTTTGGTCATGCCTTTTGAGCTTTGCAATGTTCCCACAATTTTTCAACATTTAATCAATGTCCTGCAGTATTTGTTGGACCAGACTGATAGTGCATACTTGTATGATATGTTTATCTGATAATCCGGAGGAGAATTGGAAGCATGTTTCCATTGTCTTTAAAAGACGAAGGAAGAACCGAATTTACACCAAATTGGAGATCCATCTCTTGGGATATGTCATTTCTCCTAAAGGGAGTGGAGCATGGATCCTCATTTGATCAAAGAGGTGGTAGATTGGTCTGCCCCTAGAAACCATAAGGAATACGATTTGATGGATTTGCAAATGTCAACATTTATAAGAAATTTCTCTAAGGTGATAGGTGCTATTATGCAGCTAACAAAGAAAGGGATGCCCTTTGTGTGGTCACAGGCTGCCTTTATCAAGCAAAGGACTCTTAACTTCTGTATTGGTACATCCTTATCCTGAACTGGCATTTATTGTGGAAGTGGATGCTTCAGATTCTGCCGTGGTAGCTATCCTTTCTCAGCGAATAGGTGCAAAAATTGTTTGTCATAGCTGCAAAATTCTTTTCTTTGAGTACATTAGGGGACACTAATATACATTACCTACTGGGTTATACTTCATCATTAGGTGAATGGACACTGGTAGACCAAATGTCTTCAGACAGGAAGTGATCCCCTATATAACCCCACCCATACAGGAAGTACTTTAGTTTTGTAGCAAGAACTAACTCCTCAAAAAGGAGGGATCTCTGTGCCCCATGATGTACTCAAAGAAAAGCATTTTACAGGTAAGTATGATGTAAAAATACTATTTTCTTTTTCATACATCATGGGACACAGAGTCAGGCTAATATTCATTACCTGCTGGGACATTCCAGAGCAATAGCCTTGAAGGGAAGGGAGACACCCTGCTAAACAATAACCATCATAACTTATACGGCAGCCCGCAGTACACTGTGGCCAAAAGCCAAATCCTTGGCTGCTTGAACATCCACATGATAACATTTTGTGAACGTATGCACTGAAGACCAGGTAGCTGCCTTACAAATCTGAGCCACAGATACCTGATGGCAAAAAGCCAAGGAGGTTCCTACCCCCCTAGTAGAATGAGCTCTCATCCTAAAGGGAACAGCTTTACGTTTCAGACCATAGGCCTAAATGACCAATTGACGGACCCAATTGGCATTGGAAGCTTAGGACACTGTCTGTTCCTTCTTGGGTCCTTTTGGTAAAACAAAAAAAGACAAATAAACCTTGAATGCCTGGAAACGTCCAAAGAATGCAGTCGTCTCTCTTCCGCCGAACGAGGCTGGGAGAAAAAAGAAGGCAAAATAATGTCCTGATTTAAATGAAAGACACCACCTTTGGCAAAAAGGATGGAACAGGTTGCAACACGAATCTGTCATGGTGAAGGATCAAGTACAGTTCCCTGCATGAAAGGGCCACCAACTCTGACAACCTTCTAGCTGAGGTGATAACCATCAGGAAAGCTAGCTTGCGTGACAGCAAGTCCACTGGAATTTCTTTAAAAGGTTTAAATGGTTGTTTCTGTAACACAGACAGAACCATGTTCAATTCCAGAGGACACATAGGCGACCTAATGGGGGGAAGCAAGCGAGTTGCCCCTTGCATAAAGGTTCTGATCAGTGAATGGGAGGTTAAAGACCTTTGGAAAAATACTGATAGGGCTGAAACTTGACCTCTGATTGTACTCAAAGCCAATTTGATTTCCACAGCTGATTGTAGAAAAGAGAAAATTCTCAAAATCACATATTTCCGAGGATGCCATTTTCTGGCTTCACACCAAGCAATACAAGTCTTTCAGGCCTTATGATAAATCTTCCTAGTGACAGCTTTTTGAGCATTCACTAGAGTAGACACCACTGGTCCTGAGATACCACGGTCCTTTAACACCCTGGCTTCAAAAGCCATGCCGTCAAATTTAGAGACTGAAAATTGAGTCGGAATATAGGACCTTGAAACAGTGGACCTGGACGACGTGAAAGCGTCCATGACCCATCTATTGTCAGTCTCACAATCTCTGGGAACCAGGGCCTTCTGGGCCAGGCTGGTGCCACCAGAATGACTGGAACCCCATCTCTCTGAATCCTGCGCAACAAATGTAGGAGGAGAGGGATCGGAGGGAAAGTATAAACCAGGGAGTACTGGCTCCATGGAACTATCAGAGCATCTGCTCCAATTGCCAGAGGATCTCTTGGTCGAGACACAAACTGCTGTAACTTATTGTTGAACCTGGATGTCAGTAGGTTGACCTCTGGCCATCCCCAACATTGGCAAATTTCCTGGAACACCTCTGGGTGTAGGGACTATTCTCCCGAGCAGATCTGTAGGCAGTTAAGATAATCTGCCTTCCAGTTCTCTACTCCCGAGGTATGGACTGCCAATATAATTGGCACATGTCCCTCTGCCCAGGCTAGTATGTAGTTCACCTCCTTCAGAGCAGAATGACTCCTGGTACCACCTTGGTGGTATATATAGGCCACTGCCATGGCATTGTCGGACTGAACCCTGATGGGGCAGTCCTGAAGCTCCATCGTCCAGGACCATAGGGCCAGATGTACTGCCCATAATTCTAGGACGTTGATGGGCAGGGTCTGCTCTGTCCCTGATCATTTCTCCTGAGCTGTGAGCCAGTCTGAATTTGCTCCCCAGCCTGAGAGACTGGCATCTGTAGTCAATACTCTCCAAGTTACCGGGAGAAAGGATTTTCCCTTTCACAGGTTCTGATCCTTTAACCCCCAGTTGAAGCTTAAGCATATCTAAGGAGATAAACACATTGGATAATCCAGGGCTTTTTTTCCTCTGTTCCAAGCCAACAAGATGTCTTGTTGTAAGGGCCTGGAATGGAACTTGGGCATAGGGCACTGCCTCAAAAGAGGATACCAGCCTCCCTAGAAGACTCATACAGAGCCGAATGGAGGGTTGTCTGGTGCCCCTTATCTGATGCACCTAATCCTTGAGGGCACAGATCCTTACGGGTGGCAAGAATACTCTTGCTTGGACCGTGTTTAGGATCAGACCTAAATACCTTAGACTTTGAGCTGGTCTCAAAGCTGACTTTTCGGTATTTATGATCCGTGGCTGTATACATGGCACTGACAGATGACATAATAGGGGGCACTGATGACACGTGACACTGATGATGACAGATGGCACTTATACGTGGCAGTGGCACTGATGAAAGATGGCACTTATATGTGGCACTGGGGACAGATGAACATGGCACCAGCAGAACTTTATTTTCCACTTTTCTTTTTTACTCACAAGCTGCAGGTCGCACTCCCTCCTCACAGGCTGTCTCTTGTGAGGAGGGAGAGCCGGCGATGAGAGATGATCTCATGAGAGAATCTCTCATTGGACACTCAGATCTAGTGCTAAATGGCCGCTGTGATTTGCCATTTAGCTATAGTGCGGATGCCTAGTGTAAAGAAGATACAGACATCGAGAAACAGAAACAGGCGGGGCCCCCTATTGGACAGGGCCCATGGGCTTGAGCCCCGTCAAGCCCTATGGAAAGTCCGGCCCTGGACCTGATCCTTTATGGACT